>NC_141086.1:2794340-4106840 GCF_041138505.1 Cibotium barometz
TGAATGGAGCAAGGATGGAAACACTAACAAAGCCATGTATCAACTACAAAGAAATGGAGTCCAATGTATTAACTTGGAACCGATGCCCATTAGTGTCCGTCGATGGATAATTTATATCCTTTCATACTCTATGAGTGTGTAATAAAGAGCTAGGATGGAATCTAATGGATGTGCTTCATATTTGTTGTATGAGAATAAGCTCATAGCTAGTAATAGGCCATCTAGAAGCTTTGGATGCCTACCGAGCCCCACAACTTAAATGTGTGTAAACATACAAGGCTATGTATATAAGTCAATTTCTCCTAATGCAATGGAAACTCTCTCATTGTGAAATAGATCTAATCTCTCTTTTATCTCTTTCTTGATTGCGTCTATACCTAGGTTTCAATGAGAGGAGAGGTCTTCCCATTGAGTGATATTGCATCGAGGTGATAGGTTAAGTGCTTGAAAATGCAATGTACTTGAGCTACTAATGTAGTTTTGTTGTGGCGCTTACATGTCAATGATTCCCATGACACATGTATGGTTGGAGGTAGTGAGGTAGAGTGGCTTATGCTTCCGAATCATATAGTCTTGATCATACAACTGACAAAACTTAAAACATATGAGCAAATAATTACAATTAATAGGCATGGAAAAAACATGTTGGGCACTTTGGGAAGACACTCTAGTAGTTCTGTTGTTTTTGTGTATAGCACAATTGTTCTCCTTCCCTAATCTTACAAATGGGGGCTTAGTGTGGTTAATAAGAGAGAAGAGGTAAGGCATAGTTGAGTGCTATAATGTAACTCTTAGGCAACATGCAAGAAGCTTGGTAATGATATTTATCAATATATGTGTCCTTTAATTCTTAATCTTATTGACTTTGGGTAAAGATTTTTAGCAGACTTTATGTTTGATTTTAACATTTTGACACATTGCTTTTAAGTTGTACATACATTTCTTTGAAGGCTTTTGGGATGCATGTTGCCAACTCCTTTACTGGCTTTTCATAATCTTGGGGATGCTTTTTACATCACCTATGATCAACCCTATAGTTTTTCACATGTCCATGGATATATTTGGATATCGTTTAACACTTAAGAGATTTCTTTTTAGTAGTAATAAGTCTACTGCTAGTAGTAATAAGGTTGCTTTCTAACAATCTCATGATAGACTGCTTTTTCAGCTTGAAACTAGTGTCTTAGTGCTTTGTAGTGTTGTTTCACATATTTTTTACTTAAAACTAATGTCTTAGAGCTTTCTAGAACAGTGAAAGTGCTTTATAGCATTGTTTCACATCTTTTCTCCCCCCATCTCCCCCCTCTCTCTCTCTCTCTCTCTCTCTCTCTCTCTCTCTCTCTCTCTCTCTCTTTGCTCTTTCAGCTTGAAACTAGTGTCTTAGTGCTTTGTAGTGTTGTTTCACATATTTTTTACTTGAAACTAAGGTCTTAGTGCTTTCTAGCACAGTGAAAGTACTTTATAGCATTGTTTCACATCTTTTCTCCCTCCCCCCCTGTGTGTGTGTGTGTGTGTGTGTGTGTCACACACACACACACACACACACACAAATAAGCACTTCTTTAATGCTACTATGGGCCTCTATAAAGGATTTCAAGGAAGTGGCCATTGATGATAAAGGTAGCGAGACTGCATTGATGCCAATGTAAGCAACAATGATGAGGAAGAGAAGAAGAAAAAGAAAAGGATGTGGGAACTAATAACCAACTAGGAAAAGTAGGCAGCATTGATGCCAATGTAAGCAACAATGATGAGGAAGAGAAGAAGAAAAAGAAAAGGATGTGGGAACTAATAACCAACTAGGAAAAGTAGGCAGCATTGATGTCATTAAGAAGACAAAGAAAAGGAAGGATCTTTTATGCAGGCAGCTCCTTTGCGATTTAATGAAATAGAAATAAAAGCAAACCTTGGACCTTTTACAACGAGACCTATCAAATTTCCCAAGGTAACTCATGTTGTTGTGAAAACCCAAAGCCAGGAATGTAGAGCTACTTCAAGTAATTTTATATACTCTTGTAAAAGTCCCATTAACACACTCCTTCACAGTAAGCCTGCTATGAGGAACGATGTAAGAGATTGTCTAGGGGGGAAGACTCAAAGCCAAATAGAAGGAGTCAAATGATGTAAGAGATTGTCTAGGGTACTCAAAGCCAAACAAGCGGAGTCAAACAATGCTGACAGAGAGGATTCTAATGTTGATGTTAATGAGAGTGTTTGTGAAGTCCCCATGAATAAGCCTAGATAGTATTGGTATTACAAAGGTGAAGATATGAATGCCACTACCTAATTTTCTACAAGGGACACAAGATCTCAACCATCCTTGATGGTGGAGTGGGAGTGATCCTCAGGGGTGGTACTACTAATAAACCCTATGAATCACATGTGCTCAAGAGGTATTTAAAAAACCTCTTACTTTTTAATTTTTCGTGAATAAAATGACCCTTTTTCTTTATGGACTTACGGGTTTTTTTTCAAAATCAATTAAAAATTTTCCTTCTATAAATGTATTTTTGTAAATATATTTCTATAAATTTACCTTAAAATTTTGAATTAAAAGACCCCTTCATTTGAACTCACATGCTATACTTATACATTTTTACGTGAATCCCTTGTAGAGTGAGCGTTGCCACTAAACCCTACTGGGAAAAATGGAGAAAGCTTGAACTTGAACCTATGGGAGTCTTTGTGAAGATGGCTGATGGTTCTCTTGAAAGACCATTGAAAAAAGTTAACCATATGCACATTGACAGTTATGGGATTACCTTTGTGGCACACATTTATTATCATGGATGCACATTGATGATTGTGGGGTTACCTTTGTGTGAACATTGACCGACTATGATGTCATCTTACAAAGTTGTTAATGAGTCATGACTAAGGAACTAACAATATTTGTTTGAGAAAGAATGAGTAAATGATCAAAGTCAATTTGGATAGTCATAGTGCTCACCCACTCACCAAATGCATATTAGAGAAGCAAATTTTGATTTCTGGGCCTAGAGCTTACTAGATTTCCATGCTTGAGAAAAGACACAGCTTCCTCACATCAATTGGCCACATGGTTCTACACATGACTTAATCCATATGTGAACATGTTTTGACCAAATCTAGATAAGCTAAGCAGGTAAAGCAAACTTTGAGGACATATGGCACAATAGAGCCCAAATTTTAGTCTTCCTGGCCAATGAGCTCCATGCTTGAGGAAATGAGGGCCCTCTTGTCCTCATTTCCTGCCCTCTGTTCTTCCCAACTCCTGCCCTTTGTTTTTCCTAGCACCTCATATAAATGCACATATAGTGTTTGAACATTGTTCATACCAAATATTGAACCATTGCATCACATCACGCTAGTCAAAGTGCCTTTTAGTAGGTAAATGTGATGCAACCTAGACTTTGAAAGAATTAATTTTCCACGCCTAGTCAATTGAGGGTCTTTTTGACCTTTGTTTAGCCTATGCGAATCAGCATTAGCCTTCAAAAGCACATGAATCTTTGGTGGACGCAATTCGGACCCAATCTAAGTAATGGAGGCATACCAAATCCACTATACAAGAGATTCTAGGACTTAATCCTAACAAAGATTTGCACATGGGCATCTGGTTTTCCACACACGGTTGAAAAAACTTCCTCCCATGCTCAAATTTTGACCCGAGTAAGGCGTTATTGTTGAAATAATTGAAATTTAAGCATAATGCAAACACCTAATCAAGTAGTGAGGAAATATTATTGTGATTGGACAAAATTTTATAGTTAAGACAAGGGTAATATTAAAGTTAGTCCAAATTCGATCTAAACTAAGATGGAGCAAAGAGTAATACGCCTTGGGTTATGACCCTAGTCTCTATACACTATCACTTTAATGAAACCATCTGTAACTATTATCTAAACTTGTAAATGAAATTGCTAATAAGTGATTATTACAAGCTTTTGTCCTGCTTTATATATATAATTATATTTTTTAATTTAATAAGGATAAAAATGTAAAGTAGGGTGCTACTTTGCAGAGACCCAAGCAATGGCTCAGAGATCTCATACAAGAGTATCTACAGTGATGGTTTTTTTTAAAAAGCCCTTTTTAGATTTTTAGATACAAGGTCCCATCCTACGAAGATCAAGGCTAAGGTCCCAAGGCTTCATCTCACTAAGATCCAAAAGTCTTTTCTAGATCATACATGGCGATGGTTATCTTCTTGGGATTTTTTTTTGTATTTTTGGTTTGTTTCTTGTTTCTTGTTTTTTCTTTAAACTACTTCCACTTTCATAATTCACCTAGAAGGCTATATTCTAATGAAAGAGGACACACTACGGAAGGTGGAGTACTTGGCATGCTCCTTTTTTTTTGTTTTTATATTTTTGGTTTGCTTCTTGTTTTTAATTTTTAATTTTTTATTTAAACTACTTTCACTTTCATAATTCACCTAGAAGGCTATATTCTACCTAAAGAGGGCACACTACAGAAGGTGGAGTACTTGGCATGCTCCTTTAGTATACTTTAAAGTCGATCTCATAAAGGATTGAACTAGAACCAAATCTTGAACTGTTATCCAAGTAATAACTAGAAAAGTGATAAATTAGAACGATGCAAGGAAGCACTTAAACAAACATTTAATGGAGAATTATAAAAAAGACTAAAATTGAAAACAATAGCATTAGTTGTGATGATGGATTTAGAATACACCTGGTTAGGATTATAAAAAAGACTAAAATTGAAAACAATAGCATTAGTTGATGATGATGCGTTTAGAATACACTTGGTTAGTTGCATGGTTATATAGGAAGTCGAGCTTGTGAATCGTACTTGAAATGTTGAGAATCATAAAAAATCTTCAAAAATCAGCGCAACATGTCATCATCAGATAGCCCATAACTCATACACTAGGTCAAACGTAGTGTCACTAATCTCATCATCCTCGCAGTTTGCTTCTAATATATATGCCTCCTCTAGTGTACGAGGCAATGGGTTGAGTGCATCCTCACTATGATATGGCATGGGTACCATAGGCAAGTGAGCTAGGTAGCTACCACTAGCTAAGTTGTTTAGGAAATGACCCACCATGCTCTAAAAAGGACAAGGAGTCAGTAACATAGAATGACGATGTAAGGGTGTAAGCTCTTGCCCTCCTCCCCTGCTCTACAAGCTCTTCCTTGAATTTATTACTTGATAGGGTCCTCCCACTGGGTAAAGGACGCTCATGTCATTATGTCGTTGTGGTGTCTCTCCTACCATGGACTGCAAGATTCCTGTCTCCCATAACACCTAAAATAAGTTCTACAATGCCAGTATAAGTAGGACATTATAGATAACATGTGATGCTCATAACTAAGACATGGTGCAAGGGGATGAAACTATAGATAGAACAGGCTCACAAAGGTGGCTCCATAACATTGCTCCCCTAGTGTTGTATAAAAATAGCATGAGTGGGTTTAGAAAGGAGGAATACTTAATTGCCCTTGATAGTATCAATCCAGACAATTTGGGTCCAGGATATGGTCACTTGTGAAAAGTCCATGCTCATGGCTTGTAGTAACAACACAGTCATACTTCATTCTCTTATTTTGATATGTACTCTTTCTCATCATCTTTTTTATTTTTTATATTTATGGTTAGTCGAATTTTTAGTATGTGTATAGGTGCTATATTGTTGTACATGTTAGTGCAAGCTATATTGTCATGGGTTAGCTTTTTCCAATAGGATCCCTCCTGATATGGACATGAAATTTATTTAGAAGCAAAATGTGGGGAGCAAAGACACGTGGTTGTTGATGTTGTTGAGTAGTCAAGGATTAAAGGTGGTAATAGGCTTTCATAAGCACGGATAGGACTTACAGGTTCTTGGAGAGGTGTTGACATTGATGCGAGAACTTGTTGAGTAGCAGGCCTTTTCTCAAGTAGTGGGCTCTCTTGAAGTACTTTTGAAAATGGAGGCTGAGTAGGTGTTAAAGAACTTATAGAGGTCTCATGCGAATTGGAGGCTTTATCAGGGCCTTCTTTTCTTAAGGGGCAAGCCATCGTTTGAATAGCTTTCGAAATCCAAATGTTGTGGGATGTTGGCATATCAATTTGTTTTCCCTTGTTTGCTCTTGCATTAGGGTTCACATAGATTGTTGATTGGCCGACGAATGTGTCTATGAATGATGAGACTATAGACATTTGCATCCTCTTTGGTATTCAAATCAATGTGTTACCCTCATAGTAGCCTTAAGCTTGAAGAAGAGTTGGAATCCATCGAGAGGAAACCTATGGTTTGGATTTATTTTTGTTAACGGGGCCTCCTAGGTGTTTTGATAGTGGGTTGGTGATTGAGAACTGATGGAGAGGCTTTAGGGACCCACTTAAGGTTAGGTTGTGGGTTGGTGATTGAGAACTGATGGAGAGGCTTTAGGGACCCACTTAAGGTTAGGTTGTGGCTTTCTTTGTTGATTATTTACTGGTAGTTGGTTTTGTATGGAGTTACATGCAGATGTGGAGCTTGAAAATGAAGAACCTTGTGGTGGCAAAAAGGTTGTTGATGGGGAGTGAATGACATTAGATCGTGTCGATGTTGAGGCTTTGTTATTGCAACATTCAAATTCTTGTTATTGGTTCAACACATTTGATGTGGAGGCGGTGTTCGTTGAGTGTAAAAAAGTAGGGTTAGGCTTTTTGCCATTGAGACACTCCTTGTGGCCCATACAATTCCGCATTGAGCCGCTATCATCTAGGTCCATCCTAGAACAATGTGTTCTTTTAAAGTTCGTGTGGGCATGACCAAAAAGATACCAACCATTATCACCATAGATGATAGTTCTAAGAAAACCAAGTACTTTGATATTTTTGGCACTTATACTCTCTATTCTCATGTTTGACTTTTCAGGTTGAGGTTTACCCTATTGATTCCATCATGTAGTAAAGGAGAATAGATTGTGACTAGCACGTGTCAAGCATAGCATTATAGAACACTTTACCATAGGGCCTAAGAAATTCAATGGGTGTTATGAGAGCTAGGATGTGATCCTCCATGCTGTTGAGATTACCTCTCCAACATAAACTTGAGGAGTAGGTCTGAGTTTTCCCCATCTTTCCCTTGCCTCTTGTTAGGCTTGGATCTTCTTTTGAGCAACCCTTTCCATGGAGGCTTTCTTGTTATGAGAAGCACGTAAGGACTCTTCGGTGTAAGAGGTCCATAGTATTTTTTAAACTTACTACCATCAAGGAAACCGATAGTTTCAACTTCATCAAGAGTCTCAACACATATAGTACCTTGTGGAGTAACTTCACAAACCCTAAATGGTTCCTTTCCAATATATTTGAGCTTTTTCTTTTCACTATGGAGCTCATACATAAGTACAATATCTCCTACCTTGATCTTCTTGTCCTTGAGATTTTGGTCAAACCACTTCTTTCTTCAATCCTTTTATGTGAGCATGTTTTGCACTCCAATTTGTATTTCCTTCGTAAGTTATTCCAAAACAAACAACCGGTTAGCCAATTCATTACCATCAAGCTTTTCATTTACACTTATCCTTAAGCTAGAGATCATGAACTTCCAAGGAATTACTGCCGCAATCTCATACACCATCTTGAATGGCAGGCAACCAATTACAACTTTGTATGATATGTGATAGGCCCATAAAGTTGCTGTGACCTTGGGCTCCCAGTAAGTGTGTCGAGCCTAAATAGTCTTTGTCAATATTTAAATAAGAACCTTATTGGTGCTCTTTGCTTGGCCATTTGCATGTGTGTAATATGGTGTTGACTTACAGAGTGTGATCATGAATGTGTTAGTGAGATTTTTGATGACATCGTTGATGAAATGCTTACCTTGATCATTCACTAGCTCAAATGGACATCCAAAGCAGGTAATAATAATATTCTCATATAGAAATAGAGTAGTTTCCATGGCATTCATGAAGCTCTTGATTCATCCTATTTGGTTACATAATCTGTGGCAACGATGATGAAGTGTTCTTGTGTGTGCCACGTACAACAAGACTAATAGGGCCAATGAAATCTAAGCCCCATTTTTCAAAGGTTGGTCGACTCTGACCGGATGCAGTGGCATCGTGTTCTTCTTTTGTGGCTTGGCACAATGTTGGTACTCATCACAACCTTTTACAAATAGTGCATAGTCCTTAAAAAGCATTGGCCCACTAGTACCTTGAGTGGATAATTTCCTTTGTTGTCATTTTCTGTTGCAAAATGTCCACCTGCTACCCCCTGGTGTGCTTGTTCCATGATCATGAGGTATTTGTCCTCTCGTGGGCAGCATCTAAGAATATCATCCTTACCTCTTCTATAAATAGGTCCAGCAATAAATTGGTAAGGTTTTGCTTCTTTAAGCAACTTTCTTGATAGATCTTTCCTTGGCTTCTTTACCTCTGGAAAACCATTAGTTAGGAAGTTTACAATTTTCTCACTTCACTTTAGTATAGCCTCAAGTTTAAATAGTGTGGCATCATGTAGATCATCATCTATTAGTTGGTGCTTCACCATTAGGCACATGAGATAGATGATCAGCCATGATATGTTTCTTGCCAGGTCTTACCACTACTGTGAAATTAAACTCGAGAATCCCACAGAACAAGGTCTTCTCAGGATTTAAAACTAAATAACGTAACTAATCGTATCTAGTTGTTTCTCAGGAATCCTCAGGCCCATGGGTTATTAGCCAACCACCTGCCGACCACTAAATTGGTGGGATTCCTTTATAAAGAATTGGTTGGGTTTTTGCCTGGGTACCGAGGAAAAGAGTTCCCAGGTCCCCTAGCTGACGATTCATGCAGAAATCATAATATTTTTGATCATCATTTTCCAAAATTTCGAGTCCATTGTATTACCATCCCTATTTTCTAGGCAAGGAAAATTTTCCTGATTTCGGCTTCGAAATGACCAATAGATTAGTCTCGTGTCCGAACATTCGAGGGCGAGGCCTCGAGAAGGAAACCCTGCCCCACGTAAGAAGAAGCTACTTCCGCTACTAGCAACTGGGAATCCGGTGCGCGGAGGGGGCAGTGGGATCTCACAGCACAGCAGCCGCCGTCAGCGAAAAAAATGCCCCCCCTTAAAAAATAAAAACCCCATAAGCTAATTAAAGCTTATTAAAAATATTTTTATATTTGTTTTTTAAAAAATAATTTTTTTATTATGATAAAAAAAGCTTTTGATTTTTTTTTCAAAAAAGCTTGAAAAAAGCCTGAAAATTATGAGAAATTATGGGATTTGAGAAAAAAATCTCTAGAAATTTGTGATTTTTTTTCTTAAATTTTTTTTGGCTTTTCATCTTCCGAAAAACCTTTGGCTTTTCGTTTTTCCCAAAACCTTTTGGCTTTCCGAATTCCGGAAAAACTTTTGACCTTCCGTATTCCGGAAACTTTTGACCTTTCACATTTCGATTTTTTTTGTCTTTTCATTTTCTTGAAACTTTTGGCTTTTTGTATTTCGAGAAAACCGTTGGGATTTCAAAATTTTTTGACCGTTCGTATTCTAATGCATTCGGGGTTAATTTAAATTTTCAAAAAATTCTTGAAAATTAGTGGAAAATTAGACAAAGGTTATTTTAAATTTTTAGAAAATGTGGCGTTGGTGTTTGGCATGTGATGTGTCCATTCGGGCACCCATGACCATTCAAATTCCTTTAAAATATATTTTTTGACCTTGAAAATTAAAAAATCTATTAAAATTGAAAATTTTCATTGGATTTGAGAATTGTCGGGCGAAATTAGAAATTTTGTGAATGATGGGATTCTCAGGAAAAATTAGGAATATTCTAGAAATTATTTTTAAAAATTCTAAAATTTGGTATTTATAAAATATCAATGGTATTTTGGTGAATTAAATTGCTAATTTTTTTTGAAAAAATATAGGTTTGGAATGCCATAAGATAGGTTTGGCGGAATTCAAAATTATTATATTTTGACGCCCTAGAAAATTAAAAAAAATCACGATAATTCTTTTTCTTAAGAATTTAATATTTTCAAGGGTTATTTAATGTTGAGTACGTTTTCTCCTGTTGACATTAGATAGTTGCGGGTTATTCGTATGTTATTAATACGATTGTATCTCGTATTAGTAGTTATTTTTGTTTGGATTAATTCTAAACGATGTTTTCATGATTTTTGGCCTTTGTTTAGCCATTCTTTTTGGACATGCTCCTTAATTTCTTCAATGATGGTGGCTAGAATCTCCGTTTAAAGTGTGTTTCACCTTTGACAGTTTTCCATGATAATTTATTTTGCACTTTTTTAAGTGTGGTTTGTGCTTAATTTCTTAAACCTAAGACAAATTCTATCATGGGTTAGTTGATCGGTTTGTTTTGGTGGATTTTATTGGATGTTTTCCAAGTTTCTATGACTCATCAGATTTTGCCTAGATCACTTGTGTCGTCTAGGGGTTTTTTATTGAGTGTTACACACATGTGTTTCACTTGCTTACTTTGGAGTTTTGCTTGAACGACACCACGTTCATATACTCCGGATTGATGAGCTGGCCACCAATTTTAATGCTTCTTTTGGCATGATTAATGACCATTAGATGGTATGCATTGATTTTTATGATCAATTATGGTTTTTATGGGTTCGAGAAGCTTCTATGCTTTTATCCATGCTTTTATAAGGATCTTTTGATCTTTTGGATAATATCATGTGCTTTGAAGGTAGCATTTGCCTTTGTTTTTTGCCACATAATTTTGAACTATGTTCCTTGTACTCTTGTACATATTCCAACTCGAATACCTAGTTGCTTATGTATCTAGGTGAGTTATTTTTCTACCCTAACTTTATGTGTTTTGGGTAGTTATCATTAGAAAGGCACCAATAATTCAAAATTCTTTTCTAATGATGTACTCGATATAAGGGTTATTCTTTGATGTAGTCTCAGGAATATAGAGATAGGTTTTAGTATGTGAAAGTCTAGGATAAGGCCATTTTATTCCTTTTATACAGGATTTTATTTATATTTCCTAGATAACATACTAGGAAGTTTCAAAATGCTAAGGTATGTATGGGTGGTATCATGGTGGTATGGGATGCTAGTAGTGATCCCTCACATATATTATCTTATGGGATAATTTGGGCTCAAGATTGTTGCTTTGCTTACATCACTTAGCATGTTGACCTTAACATTCAAAGACAATCTCATTTTCTAAATTCACTAGAAGTTATAGTGTGGGCATTCTCTAGATAAACTTCTTTTATCTATAGCCTGCATGTTTTGATGAGGGAAATCTCATCGGCATTTTCCCTTGTTGAAATCTCTTTCTTTAGAGTTCAAACAAGTTTATCTTGTTGTGTTTGGATAAGAAAATTTGGATTCTTCCTTTGTTGGCATTTCTTTCTCTAGTTCTGTACTGGGTGATTTATATAGTCAACCTGATTGTTTACGAATGGACATATGTGACTCATCGAGACACATATAACTCTCTATGTTGATATGGGTATCTTGTTGTGTTTGGATAAGGAAATTTGGATTCTTCCTTTGTTGGCATTTCTTTCTCTAGTTCCGTACTTTGGGTGATTTATATAGTCAACTTGATTGTTTATGGATGGACATATGTGACTCATCGTCGAGACACGGATGACTCTCTATGTTGATATGGGTAATTCGGGATGTCGATTATTCCATATGCAGATATAGGTATGTCGGGGCGTCGATGAATCCCTCATTTCTGCTGTTATAATGCCATGTTTTCCTATTTTATTTTGAATGGTTTACAAAACGAGGAAGTTACTTTGAATATGAATTACTCTGATCATCCGTAGTCTCTGATGGGAAAACAGAGCGTATGAATCAGATTGTAGAGTATATGCTTCGTGCATATGTCTCGAAAAAAGCTTCAAATTGGGAAAAATATCTTCCAATGATGGAATTTTCCTATAATAGTTTTAAATATATGGCTATTGGTTTTAGTCCGTTTATGCTTATATATGGGTATCAACCCAGGGCACCTATTGATGTCGGTCTTAAGGACATCGAGCTTGATGCATTGAGGGATTTCTTGCGAGATATGTAGAAAATGCTGACCGAAGCTCGGGGGAGTGCTCAAGATAGAGTACGATTTTATACTGATAGGGGACGCTCATCTCGGTCTTTTGAACCAGGAGCATTGGTTTATTTTAATGTTCCTAAAGATTCTCAGACTTTGTCAATAGAAAAATGCTTGAATTTATCTCCTAGATATTGTGGTCCATTTTCGAGTTATACATCGAATTGGCACGGTTGCGTTTGAACTTAAAACTACCTCCACATGTTCGAGTTCATCTAGTCTTTCATATTGATAGATTGAAAGGGAAACTAGGAGGTGAGTGAGGATAAGATAATTACTCCTCAAGAACTCATTGAAGATGAAGATTTATCCTATATTCCACATGAACTTGATAAGGTACTTGGAAACTTTATAGTTGACTAATCCCTAAGGTTAAAATTAGGTGGAAATAGAGGATTCGACTTGGGAGTCGGTTGATTGTTCAATGCAGTTCTCCTTCTTTTCATTGCAAGAGTGCAATGTTTTGAGAGAGGGGAAGTATGTTTTATGTACATTATGTGTGCTATGTTATATGCACATTATGTGTGCATATACTAGGAGGCTAACCCACATTAGGCTTGTGAGCATGGGAGCTTGGGAACAAGCTCTAGTGCATGGGTTAGGACTAACCTTAAGGTTTAAGGTTAGGGTTAGGCATCCAAGGGTCACACATGGGAAATGGAGAGTCAAGAGTCACTTGAGGGCCTCCTATATAATAGGGGAATGGGGCACACTCAAGGGGGGCTTGAGGGCTTGAGGCTAGGTTATGTTATGCTCTCTTGTGTAGAGGATCATATCTACTCACCTACCATTTCACACTTTAGCTTCATGCTATTGGATTGGAGTTATACCTCTTGATGGTATGGGACATCAAGGTAGAGGTATGATGTATTTTATTTATAATTCATGTGTGCATCCCTTGGGCTTGGGGGTGGTTGGGTGGATGAGTTTATGCCTGATTTATGCATGTTTATGCATAACAATTATCTAGAGAGATCTTAGGGTTTTAACGAAAAGTGATAAGAAGATAAGGGGAATAATTCCTGATGTTGTAGAGAAAACACAAAGACTAGAGGCTAAGCTAGCCCAAGAGATAGCATCTTATCAGGAAGTATTGGGGCAGCGAAGCAACAAGCTTTAGTTTATCAGCACCTCCAAACCCCACCTCCAAGCCCATCATAATTAATTTCAAAAACCTTTCCCCTCTTCGAAATTCCACCATATCAGATACACCTGCATCTGCTAAACACAAAGACTAGAGGCTAAGCTAGCCCAAGAGATAGCATCTTATCAGGAAGTATTGGGGCAGCGAAGCAACAAGCTTTAGTTTATCAGCACCTCCAGTGGGGACGGCAGTAGAAACACATCAACAAACCCCACCTCAAAGCCCAGCATAATTAATTTCAAAAACCTTTCCCCTCTTCAGAATTCCACCATATCAGATACACCTGCATCTGCTAAGTTGGGTACAGAGAGGGCCACTCAACATGAAAAATTGCTAGAAGAAGGGCACCAAAGCCAAGAAGAGGCAACCTCATTACAAGGAGAAATCCTTGAAGAACGACTGGATACAAGAAAACAAAAGAGAACTGAGGAGACACCAAGCCCCAGCAAATGGCAACGTTTGCATGATGCACAAAGGATTAAAGAAAAGTCTGTCCTACATAACTTGGATTACGAAAAATTCCTTCATGAGACTATGGAAGGACTGGATAGTCTCTTACAGTTGCCACACTCTGAATTGGATCTGAATTGGAAGGAGTGGCTGGAACAAGTGCTTCTATTTAGGAATAAGAGTAGAGGGTGTGGCGATGCCATCTTTTGACCACTCATATGCTTCAAGATAGAAATACAACACTATGGAAGTAGGTCCAGGATGCCACCAACCAAGTTCAAATGCTCCAAGAGCATTTAACAATAGTAGCAGCAACTCACCACCAAGATGTAATCTTAAGAAGCTTAAAGGTTGCCAAAGAGGAAGAAGTGAGGTATCAAACACTCAAAAGTAATAATCTCGTTCTTAGCCAAACATTGGTACAAAGAATTAAGGAAAATATAGACTTAAAGGCACAACTGGAGCAGGAAAATCTTGAACAGATTCAAAGAGAAGTGGCACACAACAAGAAACAAGCAAGCATCCAGGCTTAAAAGCTAAAGGAGTTCCAAAATACATTCCAGGCTAAGGAAGAGGAATTACAAAGCAACTTGAAATCAAGTTCAAAAAGATTTTCAGAAGGTGCATTAGAAATTAAGTATAATTTGTTCAAGAGGCATTATCCTGAGGGTGAAGATTTTTTCAAAATTTTAAATTAAGGCTCCTATGGACCAATAAGATTCATCCAAATGTAGGGAGGAGTTAAATAGAAGAATAAAATAAAAATCTCCCAAAAATGAGTAAATACTCACATAAGATGAAGAGTTGACTAAGGACAAGGTTAATAGTTAAAAAAGAGAGATATTTAGGTGAAATGATGTATTTTTGACACCTCTGCATGGGGGAATTTTCCTCATGAAGAGGGCGCCTATTTCACATGCTTGAATGAGTTTTAAACTCCCAAATAATGAGATATTTTTATCTCTCCTCTCTCCTGTTTCAACTAGATCCAAAAAGTGAGTAAAACTGACCTAAAAACGGTAAAAAATCGACCAAACTGATCTGGAAAATTCTAGAATCAGTTTGCTTGGTTAGAGGCTCACTTTTTCCTATAAATAGAAGCCCTACCCTTTGTTGAAACTCAATAGTGTTTTATGCACTGTTACTCTGCTCCTCCCAAGCCAAGAACTGTGAATTTATTAATAATTCACTAGTTTTTGACACTTTCCCTCTTCCAAAGATTGGTGGCCACTCTTGTTACAAAGAAGAGTTGAACCCTCAAACCATCAAGCCAAAGGAAAGCTCCCAAAGTCATTAGTAAGTTGGTGATTCCTCTCTTTCCGCTTATTTTATGGTTTTTTTAATGCTTTATGTCTTTTCAAAAACTGCAAATGATGTTATGCCTCATTGCAAACGGCATTCCCCTCTCTTCTCTAGTAAATCCAATGAATTTCATCTTTTATTATTCTAAAAGAGTAATCCTTATGGTTTCTATATTCTAAAGTATCAATTTTCATGCATAGAAGATGCATTTTGATTATTTGTTTAAAAGAAAATTAGTATTATTATAAAAGTATTACTTTCATTATAATTGATTTTTATGCATAGAAGTATGCATAAAAGGTTATTTTTTTATTATAAAAGTGTTACTTTTATCATAATTGATTTTCATGCATAGAAGTATGCATAAAAGGTTATTTTTTTATTATAAAAGTGTTACTTTTATCATAATTAATTTTCATGCATAGAAGTTTGCATAAAAGGTTATTTTTTAAATTATAAAAGTGTTACTTTTATCATAATTTATTTTCATGCATAGAAGTATGCATAAAAGGTTATTTTTTATTATTATAAAAGTGTTACTTTTATCATAATTGATTTTCATGCATAGAAGTTTGCATAAAAGGTTATTTTTTATTATTATAAAAGTGTTACTTTTATCATAATTGATTTTCATGCATAGAAGTATGCATAAAAGGTTATTTTTTTAATTATAAAAGTGTTACTTTTATCATAATTGATTTTCATGCATAGAAGTATGCATAAAAGGTTATTTTTATTATTATAAAAGTGTTACTCTTATCATATTTGATTTTCATGCATAGAAGTATGCATAAAAGATTATTATTTTTATTATAAAAGTGTTACTTTCTACATAAATGATTTTATGCATAAACATATGCATAAAAGATATTTTTATATATTGAAAGTGTGATTTTCATCATAAATGATTGTATGCATAAAAGATATTATATATATATATTAAAAGTGTGATTTTCATCATAAATGATTTTATGCATAAATAGGATGCATAAGAAAAATTCTTTTATTCTAAAAGTGTAATTCCTACTAAATTGGATTTATGCATGGAAAGATGCATAAAGAATTTCTTTTAACCCAATAGAGTTATTTTCATCAATATTGATTTTATGCATACGAAGATGCATAAAAGATTGATTTTTAATTCAAAAGTGTCATTCTCATTTAAAATGAATAAAGATTGATTTTTATTTCGAAAGTGTTAGTCTCCTTAAAATGGAATTTATGCATAAATAGATGCATAAATGGATGCGTAAAGAAATCTTATATCAAAAATAAGAATTCTCTTGTATTCCATAAATAGATACAAGGATGTGAAACGAATCAGATAGATGAAAAATGAACAAGGAATAGATAGAGATGTATGTATGTGAAAGAATGGACGTAATTATATGTATGTGAAAGAAATGATGTAGATGTATGTATGTGAAGGATGTATGTAAAAGGAAAGATGGATGTGAAAATGGATGTATGGATGTAGATATGGAATGTGGATGTGGATGTATGTGAATGTGAATGTGGATGTGGATGTGTGAATATGGATATGGATGTAGATATGGAATGTGGATGTGGATGTACGTGAATGTGAATGTGGATGTGTGAATATGGATATGGATGTAGATATGGAATGTGGATGTGGACGTATGTGAATGTGAATGTGGATGTGTGAATGTGGATATGGATGTAGATATGGAATGTGGATGTGGATGTATGTGAATGTGAATGAGGATGTGGAATGTGGAATGTGGATATGGATGTATGGATGCGAATGTGGATGTATGTGAATGTGAATGTGGATGTGTGAATGGGGATATGGATGTAGATATGGAATGTGGATGTGGATGTATGTGAATGTGAATGTGGATATAGATGTATGAATGTGGAATGTGGGTATGGATGTATGGATGTGAATGTGAATGTAGATGTGGATGTATGAATGTGGAATGTGGATATGGATGTATGGATGTGAATGTGAATGTAGATGTGGATGTGGATATATGAATGTGGATGTGGATGTGGATGTATGAATGTGGATGTGAAAATGGATGTATGGATGTAGATGTGAATGTAGATATACGAATGTGGATGTGTATGTGGAATAATGAATGCAAGTATGAATGTGAATGGATATGAAGTCGATATGAGCGAATGGATGAGATGAGATGTCATGTGAATCAGAATATGAATGAATAATATAAGATCTGAACAAATGAGATGTAATGAGAAATGGAAGTGATAAGACGTAATGTAAATCTGGTCAAGAATGGATACACATATGATTTGGATTTGGATTAAGTAATATGGATTGATGTGGAACAATCTGAAAAGATGTGAGTTCATTATTGAAACTGTATTTGTGAACTGTTTGATTGTTTTATGTCAAGAATGCTGGGGAAGCATTTTAACTATCTTGAGAATGTGGTCATGGAGACCTACCTGATAAAGTTGTAACAGCTGACGGAGAGTCAACGGAGGACATCTCGCGTAGCAAGGTTGCCCGAGGTCTTGACCAGCCTCGGTTCGATTTAAATGGTGAGCTTCCGGTACGGTGGATGAGGGACCAAGGAAGCGGCCTATGAGTGAAGTGCTAGGTGACCTGCGAAGGATCCTAGAGGGTGCTAACCATATGGTGCTCGGGCTCTGGGTCATCGAAGATACCCACACATGCATCCTGGAAGATATTGGAACAAGGAGTAAGAGTTGTTTTCTAAAACCGGGCATGGATCTAGTTGATTGACCTTGCTCGTCCTCAACGGGTGAGTCCATGGCTCTCTTATATGGATCTGTTGATTGATCTTGCTGATCTTCAACTAGGATTCCATCTTGATTTTTATATGTGAAAATATTGCCGGGCACTATGAGCTAGGAACTATTGAAAAGGCCCCTGAGTGAACACGTGGTGAGCGTTCTGGTTGCCAATGATGCCATAAGTACACCGATGAAGGAATGATTGGAAATGAGGATTCAACTAGAGATTTTGAGGATTGTGATTAGTGACACAATGGTTTCATTAAAGGATTGTTTTAAAGATAGCTGATGCTGAGAAAAAGGCAATTTCATATTGGGTGTGTAAGTGGTGTGGCTAGTTTTATGTTTGCATGAACATCTGGCTAGGGGGCCTGGGAACTCTTTTCCCTGGTACCCGGGACAAAACCTAACCAAATTCCTAATTGGATCCTATCACTACAATGGTTGGGCGGTTGGCTAACCCATGGGACTAGATGGGGTTAGGCTGGACTGATGGATCCGTAAATCGAGACTCAATTTCTGTTTAGTTCGATAGATGAAGTAAATCCCAGACAAAAATTGTTCTATGGAAAAGAATCAACGGCTGTGCCTCTCAATGAGGAAAAAAGCGTTGGTCTCTATGATCCAAGTACAGTCTTTTTCCTTGATCTGACTATAAGACTTACGGGTTCGGTCAGATGAGGTCAGTTAGTTAAGGCTTTTGACTATGTTAGGAAAAAGTTATCCTGGTGGAATCGCCCGTGCTTTCCGGGCAAGAGAAGTTTTTCCGAGTTCGGTTTGAAAGAATCGAGGAATTAGTCACCTGTCTGAATATCCATGGGCGAGGCCCCGAGTGTGGGACCCTGCCCCACGTAAGATGTGCTACTTGCACTGCTAGCACTTGGAATCTGTTGCGTAGTGGGGACAGGGATCTTACAGTTGGTATCAGAGCGATTTGGTTAATGAGGATCAACCGAGAAGCCAAATATGTCAAAATTTTATCAAGAAGCACTAAAAGGTTATAATTGTGTGATAAAAATTCATACAATTTGTTATTCAAACTGAAATTCGTAAATTGGTAATTGGGTCTGTAGATGGAAGTACCGCAATTGTATGGAATCCCTAACTTGCTTGAGGCCTAGACATGATGGTATATACCTTATAGTTCCAAGAACCATGACTACCTGTATATACCGAGGGTATAACTGCAGCTCTTTACTGGCAGTATATACGAGTAAATCTAAGACTTGAAATTATAAGCATTAATGCTATCCAGATGATGAATTTGAATGTGGTTGATATGATTTTTAAATTCTAGTTGAGAACTGATGAGTTAAATTGGATTCTGATTGAAAAATGATGATCCATGAAATTTGGTTGAAATATAATAAGCTGAGCGAAACCGCAATGAGGATGAATGGGACGAGTCCCTGTGATGATGTTCTTAAGTGGAATGATGTTAATGACTTTAGCCAATCACTATGAGATTAGTGGATTGTGCTGGCAGATTGCTACTATTAACTTTTGTCCAGTGGATCAAGTTAAGGGTTGATAAATTAAAAATCAAAAAAAAATTGAAAACCCCATAGAGGACTGTTCAGATTGGGAAAAAATTTTTCAGTCCAATGGACCATTATTGTGTTAAAGATATGAATGAGATATTCTGAAAAAATAATTGATAATGCGTTCTATATGAGTATCTTTATCCCTTGATTCTGTGGGGAGCCGACCTATTTAGAGAGAACCCTAGAATCAGTTGAATCAAAAATCGGATTGAATCATAAATAAAGAGACTTAACAAGAATTTTCGTATTGATAGGAACATGGATCGAGGTCGTCGTGGTAGAAATGTCAACCCCCAACTCGATGAAGAAGAGCTCGACCTGGATGTTCGTAAAACTCTTCATAGTTCACAGCCTGGACCCTTCAAGGGTGAAGGGGAATAGTTAGGTGAAATTGTAGAAAAGTGGATTGAAGCCATGGAGGAATATTTTGATGTAACTGGCTACAATGAGAGAAGCAAGATGGCTCTCGCCAGGTTAAAGATTATGGAAACGGCCAGGGTTGCGTGGAGGAATCACTACGAGACAAACCGTCTCGATCAAAATACCCAAACCTGGATGGATCTCAAGGCTTACCTCAGAAAGAGGTTTTGTCTCCCAGGCTTTCTTGAAACTAAGATGAATGAGTTCCTGGAACTAAAGTAGGAAAACCGAACAATTGAAGAGTACCATCAGGCTTTTGCCCTTCTCCTTAAATATTCCCCTCAATTGGATGAAGAGCAGCTGATGGCCAAGTTCATTCGGGGAATGAACGAGTCATTAGATACTTTAGTCAAGAATGCCAAACCTATTTCCATGGCCAAAGCAGTTCGGATGGCGAAGGATTTTGCCAAAGCCTTTGATGTCAAAGTCCCACCAAAGCCAGCACCATCACCTTTCAAAAGGCTTTTATTCCCAGAAGGTGATTCCAACCTTCCTCCGCCTAAGAGATATCAGGGTCAAACCCAGGATATGGGAAGTTCCAAAATGGAAGAAATGTCCTTTTCTCGAAACTCAATCCCCTGGAATTCAACTTCAAAAGTTCCACCCTTGAACAAGAGAGTGAAATGCTATAACTGTCAAGGGTTTGGACATCGCAGTATGGATTGCCCAACTCCTTCTGGATCAAGGTTTTCAGGGCAGGGAAATCAGGGGTCAAGATTCCAGACTCCAGCCCCTTCCTTTTAGAGTATTCAGGGTTCTATCCGATCAAGGAAACCCCAGAGGTAGACCCTCTATCCAACCTGCAGTTTCAATCCAAATTAATACAAGACCTCCACCTTAGAATAGGGGAAGTCAAAGAGAGTTGTTCCCAAATCGGCCATCCAAGGCAGTAACGCTGGAAGTGATTGAAGAAGAAGAAGAGGATGAAAAAAATCATACTCCACCTGCGAGATGAGAACATCTCTCGTTTTTTAAGTGGGGTAGAATGTAAGATTCCTCCCCCAGCCCCTCATGATGTCCAGTATCTTCCCCTAAAATCAATTTCCTCTTCAGAAATATAAAGATCTTGTTTCTATCAGTTTTGGCTTAGAGAGAGAAAATCTTCTAGAGAGTGGTTATTCAGATTTTAAATATTTTTGGATAGAAAAGTACCTCATCTTATTAAAATAAGTTCCCCTGAAACAGAAGTTCAAAAAGATTTTCAGAAGGTGCATTAGAAATTAAGTATAATCTATTCAAGAGGCATTATCCTGGGGGTGAAGATTTTTTCAAAATGTTAAATTAAGGTTCCTATGGACCAATAAGATTCATCCAAATGTAGGGAGGAGATAAATAGAAGAATAAAAGAAAAATCCCCCAAAAATGAGTAAATACTCACATAAGATGAAGAGTTGACTAAGGACAAGGTTAATAGTTAAAAAAGAGAGATATTTAGGTGAAATGATGCATTTTATAATTAGATATTTTTATCTCTCCTCTCTCCTGTTTCAACTAGATCCAAAAAGTGAGCAAAACTGACCTAAAAATGGTCAAAAATTGACCAAACTGATCTGGAAAATTCTAGAATCAGTTTGCTTGGTTAGAGGCTCACTTTTTCCTATAAATAGAAGCCCTACCCTTTGTTGAAACTCAATAGTGTTTTATGCACTGTTACTCTGCTCCTCCCAAGCCAAGAACTGTGAATTTATTAATAATTCACTAGTTTTTGACACTTTTCCTCTTCCAAAGATTGGTGGCCACTCTTGTTACAAAGAAGAGTTGAACCCTCAAACCATCAAGCCAAAGGAAAGCTCCCAAAGTCATTAGTAAGTTGGTGATTCCTCTCTTTCCACTTATTTTATGATTTTTTATGCTTTATGTCTTCTCAAAAACTACAAATGATGTTATGCCTCATTGCAAAAGGCATTCCCCTCTCTTCTCTAGTAAATCCAACCATTCTCTATCCTAGGTAAATGATTAATGATTAAAGTCAAGTTTTTTTATAATGTTTGTCTTAAATAAGTAGAAAAATGTTTACTTTAGAATAAATTCAATACTCTTGGTACACTTTCAATTAAATTTAGAGACTTAGAAAATGAAAAATGGTCAGCCATACAAAGGAGGTTATGGCAAAATTTTTTAGAAATTAGTGAAATGAATTTCATCTTTTATTATTCTAAAAGAGTAATCCTTATGGTTTCTATATTCTAAAGTATCAATTTTCATGCATAGAAGATGCATTTTGATTATTTGTATAAAAGAAAATTAGTATTATTATAAAAGTATTACTTTCATTATAATTGATTTTTATGCATAGAAGTATGTATAAAAGGTTATTTTTATTATTATGAAAGTGTTACTTTTATCATAATTGATTTTCATGCATAGAAGTATGTATAAAAGGTTATTTTTTTAATTATAAAAGTGTTACTTTTATCATAATTGATTTTCATGCATAGAAGTATGCATAAAAGGTTATTTTTTTATTATAAAAGTGTTACTTTTATCATAATTGATTTTCATGCATAAAAGGTTATTTTTTTAATTATAAAAGTGTTACTTCTATCATAAAAGGTTATTTTTTTAATTATAAAAAAGTTACTTTTATCATAATCGATTTTCATGCATAGAGGTATGCATAAAAGGTTATTTTTTTAAATTATAAAAGTGTTACTTTTATCATAATTGATTTTCATGCATAGAAGTATGCATAAAAGGTTATTTTTTTAAATTATAAAAGTGTTACTTTTATCATAATTGATTTTCATTTGCATAGAAGTATGCATAAAAGGTTATTTTTTTAATTATAAAAGTGTTACTCTTATCATATTTGATTTTCATGCATAGAAGTATGCATAAAAGATTATTATTTTTATTATAAAAGCATTACTTTCATCATAAATGATTTTATGCATAAACATATGCATAAAAGATATTTTTATATATTAAAAGTGTAATTTTCATCATAAATGATTGTATGCATAAAAGATATATTTTTATATATATTAAAAGTGTGATTTTCATCATAAATGATTTTATGCATAAATAGGATGCATAAGAAAAAATCTTTTATTCTAAAAGTGTAATTCCTACTAAATTGGATTTATGCATGGAAAGATGCATAAATAATTTATTTTAACCCCCAAGAGTTATTTTCGTCAATATTGATTTTATGCATAGGAAGATGCATAAAAGCTTGATTTTTAATTCAAAAGTGTCATTCTCATTTAAAATGAATTTATGCATAGGAAGATGCATAAAAGATTGATTTTTATTTCGAAAGTGTTAGTCTCCTTAAAATGGAATTCATGCATAAATAGATGCATAAATAGATGTGTAAAGAAATCTTATATAAAAAATAAGAATTCTCTTGTATTCTATAAATAGATACAAGGATGTGAAACGAATCAGATAGATTAAAAATGAACGAGGAATAGATAGAGATGTATGTATGTGAAAGAATGGACGTAATTATATGTATGTGAAAGAAATGATGTAGATGTATGTATGTGAAGGATGTATGTAAAAGGAAAGATGGATGTGAAAATGGATGTATGGATGTAGATATGGAATGTGGATGTGGATGTATGTGAATATGAATGTGGATGTGTGAATGTGGATATGGATGTAGATATGGAATGTGGATGTGGATGTATGTGAATGTGAATGTGGATGTGTGAATGTGGATATGGATGTAGATATGGAATGTGGATGTGGATGTATGTGAATGTGAATGAGGATGTGGAATGTGGAATGTGGATATGGATGTATGGATGTGAATGTGGATGTATGTGAATGTAAATGTGGATGTGTGAATGGGGATATGGATGTAGATATGGAATGTGGATGTGGATGTATGTGAATGTGAATGTGGATATAGATGTATGAATGTGAAATGTGGGTATGGATGTATGGATGTGAATGTGAATGTAGATGTGGATGTATGAATGTGGAATGTGGATATGGATGTATGGATGTGAATGTGAATGTAGATGTATGAATGTAGATGTGGATGTGGATGTGGATGTATGAACGTGGATATATGGATGTAGATGTGAATGTAGATATACGAATGTAGATATGTATGTGGAATAATGAATGCAAGTATGAATGTGAATGGATATGAAGTCCATATGAGCGAATGGATGAGATATGATGTCATGTGAATCAGAATATGAATGAATAATATAAGATCTGAACAAATGAGGTAATGTAAATTAAGAAAGATAGGAATGGATGTTATGGGAAGTGAATGAATCTGATGTGATGGGATGGAAAATGATGTATCTGGCCAAGAATGGATACACATATGATTTGGATTTGGATTAAGTAATATGGATTTGTAAGGTCTCCCTGTTCCCACCGAGCAACGGATTCGGGTACTAGCAGCGGAAGTAGCACTTCTCGCGCGGGACAGGGGTCCCACATTCGGGGCCTCGTCCACGGATATCCGGACAAGAGACTAATCCGTCGGTTTTTCCAAAACCGAACCCGGAAAAAACTTCCCTTACCGGAAAGCACGGGCGATTCCACCAGGATAATTATTTTCTCTAACGAAGACAAGATCATTTCTGATCAAGCTGATCCAATTGTATCTTCAAGATACTAGATCAGATCAAGGAAGAAACTTGCACTTGGATCATTGGGATCAACGCTTTTTTCCCCATTCAAGAGGCACAGCCGTTGATTCCTATCCATAGAACAATTACTGTCCGGGATTTACTTTATTTATCGTATTAACAAAAGTTGAGTCTCGATTTACGGATCCATCAGTCCAGCCTAACCCCATCCGATCCCATGGGTTAGCCAACCGCCCAACCACTGTAGTGATGGGATCCAATTTGGAATTTGGTTAGGTTTTGTCCCGGGTACCAAAGAAAAGAGTTCCAAGGCCCCCTAGCCGGAAGTTCATGCAAACATAAAATTAGGCACACCACTTACACACCCAATATGAAATTGCCTTATTCTTAGCATCAGCTAACTTTAAAACAATCCTTTAATGAAACCATAGTACCACTGATCACAGTCTTCCAAATTATCCGGTTGATTCTCAAATTTCCCATCATTCCTTCATCATCAGAGTATCTATGGCATCATTGGCAACTAGAACGCTCACCACCTGTCCACTCAGAGGCCGTTTCCATAGTTCCTAGCCCATAATACTCAGCAATATAATCATTTATCAAGATGGACTCTCGTTGAAGATCAGCAAGATCAACCAACAGATCCATATAAAAGAGCCATGGACTCATCCGTTGAGGACCAGCAAGGTCAGTCAACCAGATCCATGCCCGGTTTCACAAAACAACTCTTACTCCTTGTTCCAATATCTTCCTCGACGCACGCGTGGGTATCCTAGGCGACCCAGAGCCCGAGCACCGTATGGTCAGCACCCTCTAGGATCCTTCGCAGGTGACCTAGCGCTTCACTCATAGGCCGCTTCCTTGGTCCCTCATCCACCGTACCGGAAGCTCACCATTTTAATCGAACCGAGGCTGGTCAAGACCTCGGTCGACCTTGCTACGCGAGACGTCCTCCATTGACTCTCCGTCAGCAGTTGCAACTTTATCAGTTAGGTCTCCACGACCTTAATCACAAGACGGTCAAAATGCTTCCCCAGCATTCTTGACATAAAACAGCCATTTACAAACAGCATTTACAAACAGTTTACAAATACAGTTTCTATATTAACTCTCATTTTTCCACATTGTTCCTCATTAATCCACATTACTTATTCCACATTCCATTTATATGTGTACTCATCCAATCACCTCATTTTCCATCTCTTCACTTCAAATTCCTTCACATCACATATCATATATTCACATCCATATCCACATCCATACATCCACATCCATATCCACATTCACATCCATACATCCACATCTACATGCTTATCTCCATTTTCACATCTTCATTTATACATCCACATCCCATATCCACATTCATACATACACATCCATATCCACATCCATACATCCACATCCACATCCACATTCACATCCATACATCCACATCTACCTGCTTACCTCCATTTTCACATCCTCATTTATACATCCACATCCCATATCCACATTCATACATACACATCCATACATCCATATCTACATCCACATACATACATACATCCACATCCACATTCACATTCACATACATCCACATCCACATCTATACATCCACATTCCACATTCACATCTATACATCCACATCTACATTCACATTCACATACATCCACATCCCCATTCCCATTCACATCTATACATCCACATCTACATCCACATACATACATACATCCACATCCACATTCCACATTCACATCTATACATCCACATCTACATCCACATTCACATACATCCACATCCACATTCCCATTCACATCTATACATCCACATCCATTCACATCTATACATCCACATCTACATCCACATTCACATCTATGCATATATATCTTCATGCATATATCCATTTTCACGTTCATACATCCACATCTACATGCTTACCTCCATTTTCACATCCTCATTTATACATCCACATCCCATATCCACATTCATACATACACATCCATACATCCACATCTACATCCACATACATACATACATCCACATCCACATTCACATTCACATACATCCACATCCACATTCACATTCACATCTATACATCCACATCTACATCCACATTCACATACATCCACATCCACATTCCCATTCACATCTATACATCCACATCCATTCACATCTATACATCCACATCTACATCCACATTCACATCTATGCATATATATCTTCATGCATATATCCATTTTCACGTTCATACATCCACACTCCCATCTCCACATCCACACATCCACATACATACATCCATTTCCACATTCCCATTTATATAACCCCATATACCTTCACATCTAATCTTTTACATCACATCCATTCTCGCCCTATCACAACCCATATACATCTTATCCTATCACATACACTTCTTACCTCATCCCCCCATACACATCTTAATTCATCTTATCACCTCCTAACTTATTTCATAAGCATCTTATCACCTCTTATCACACCTCTTATCACATCTCTTATCACCTCCTAACTTATTTCATAAGCATCTTATCACATCTCTTATCACATCTCTTATCACATCCTATCACATCTCTTATCTATTTATAGAATACAAGAGAATTCTTACATTTGATATAAGATTTCTTTACACATTTATTTATGAATAAATTCTATTTAAGGAGATTAATACTTTCAAAGTAAAAATCAATCTTTTATGCATCTTCCTATGCATAAATTCATTTTTAATGAAAATGACACTTTTGAATTAAATTTTAATCTTTTATGCATTTTTCTATACATAAATTCAATTTAGATGAGAATGACACTTTTGAATTAAAAAATCAATCTTTTATGCATCTTCTTATGCATAAATTCAATTTGGTAGGAATTACACTTTTAGAATAAAAAAATTTCTCTTATGCATCTAAGTTAAGCATAAAATCCATTTATGAGGAAAATCACACTTTTAGTATAAAAAGAATATCTTTTATGCATACCTATATGCATGAAATTCAATTATGATAAAAATCACACTTTTATAATAAAATAATCAACTTTTATGCATACCTCTATACATGAAATCCAATATGATAAAAGTAACACTTTTGATATAAAAATTTTTCCATTATGCATACTTCTATGCATGAAATAAAAATGGTAAAAATAACACTTTTGATATAAAAATTTATCCATTATGCATACTTCTATGCATGAAATAAAAATGGTAAAAATAACACTTTTGATATAAAAATTTATCCATTATGCCTAATATTAAAATTCAATTTCTCCATGATTGTAATGAAATTCTTTCAATTAATCTAGGATGATAATTCCTAGAATATGGTAGGAAGTCCTCTTTTTATGCTTTGAATGAGATTATTTTATGCATAATTTTTATAAAAATTTTGCCATAGCTCCGCTGCTATGACTGATAAATCTTAATTTTTCTAAGGGATAATGCTTATCATTAAGAAAATAATTAAAATAATCTCTAATTGGATTATCAATCCATAATGGATTGAATCATTAATATACATAAACTAAAAGCATAGAAAAAATCCATTAATTTGGCCTCAAGCATAGCTTAATCTTGGGTTAAGGAAAAGCTTTATGAAAAGCTTGATTTGGATTGAGAACGGTTCATGAGTATGACCATTTCTTGAGTGAGAGAGAGAATTTACATAAAAATCATTAGAATTTAAACATAAATGAAAATTAACTTCAATAGCATTATGTAACTCTTCACTACTATTCAAACTTCAATAGCATTAAAAAAAAACCATACCAATTAAACTTCTCAAGCTTGAGAGGGGTTGAGAAGAGAGAAACATTGAGAAATTATAGAAAGATCAATATTCACTAATTACCTTACAACTTGCTTGATTCTTTGTTCACGGTAGAGGCCCCCAACCAATCAATTGGTTAAGTATGTTGATGGAGCCACTAATGGGGATTGAAGAGAGAGGGAAGCTCCAAAAACTAGTGAATTATTAAATGAATTCACAGTTTCTGGCTTAGGTGGAGTAGAGTAACGATGCATAAACACTATATATTTTTCAACAAGGGGGAGGCTTCTATTTATAGGAAAAATTGAGCTCCTAACCAAACAAACTGATTCTAGAATTTTCTAAATCAGTTTGGTCAATATTTGACCATTTTTAGGTCAGTTAAGCTAACTTTTTGGAACTAGACTTAAATGAGGAGAGAGGAGAGATGAAATATCTCAATTTTTATGAGTTTAAAACTCATTCAAGCATGTGAAATATGCACCTCCTTTAAAGAACTCCCTTTCCTTACATATGTCATATTTTTAATATTGCTCATAGTTTTTTACTAATAAACCTTGTACATTTTCAACTCTTCATCTTATGTGAAATATGCACCTCCTTTAAAGAACTCCCCTTCCTTACATATGTCATACTTTTAATATTGCTCATAATTTTTTTACTAATAAACCTTGTACATTTTCAACTCTTCATCTTATGTGAAATATGCACCTCCTTTAAAGAACTCCCCTTCCTTACATATGTCATACTTTTAATATTGCTCATAATTTTTTTACTAATAAACCTTGTACATTTTCAACTCTTCATCTTATGTGAAATATGCACCTCCTTTAAAGAACTCCTCTTCCTTACATATGTCATACTTTTAATATTGCTCATAATTTTTTACTAATAAACCTTGTACATTTTCAACTCTTCATCTTATGTGAAATATGCACCTCCTTTAAAGAATTTCCCTTCCTTACATATGTCATATTTTTAATATTGCTCATAGTTTTTTACTAATAAACCTTGTACATTTTCAACTCTTCACCTCATGTGAGCATTTACTCATTTTTGGGTATTTTCTTTTTACAAGTTGGATTTATCTCCTCCCTACACATGGATTGATGCTATTGGTCCATAGGAACCTTAATTGGACCATAGTCTAAAGATTTCTGAAAATCTAGACCCTTAGGCTAAGGTTCTTTATAGCTATTTTCAATTAATTCCAATTGCACATTGGAAAATTCTTTTTGAATTTCTGTTTCAGGGGAACTCATCTGAATTAGAAGAGATATTTTTCTATCCAAAAATATTCAAAATCTGAATATTCTCTCTCTAGAATATTTTTCTCTCTCTAGGCTAAAACAGATAGAAACAAGGTCTTTATATTTCTGAAGAGGGATTGATTACAGGGAAAGATACTAGACATCAAAAAGGGGGTGGGGGAGGAATCTTACATTCTACCCCACTTAAAAAACGCGAGATGTCCTCATCTCGCAAAAACTGGGATAATTTCGCAAGATGCACGAATTATGAGACTTAGAGAAAAATTTAAATTAGGATTAACCACCAAGAAAAAGTCTCAAAGAGAGCAAGATTCAAGATAAGAACAAGATTTAAACTTTATTCATTCTCGGAACTTATACAGTAAAGATAGAAGAACTCTTTACACTTCCATAAGCCCGTCCATCATATGATCACAAAAGCAGCACTCACAAGCTGCACAAGTATAGGGTAACTCATCTATGGGAATGATTCTGCTGGTTATTGCCGCACCTATCTCAGTGGTATGAGGTGATCTAACAAAAGGACCTCTGAGAGGCAAGCCAAAAACGGGGTAAAGGCATATCTTCTCATGAGGAAGAAAACACGCCAATAAGAAGACCCGCTCAGAAAACCCAGGATGCCTTGATCTCATGACGCAGTAGTATCGGGGACCCAAACCCAAGGCTTCAATAACCATGGCCAAGCGGACATTGTTGTGAAAGTGCTGCTGACCCCAGGGTGTTACCCTAGTTATGTCTTGATAGGTCCGCCATTTGGTCTGCGCTACAGAAGTTCCCAAGTGAGGGAAAAGTGAGCGCTCATACTGTTCTATAAAATCCTTCTTCACAGACTCACTTGCGTCTTGAAGGTGAGGAATCATTATGGATAAAACTAATTCTTGTTGCCAAGCCATGAAGGAGATTAGGAAGAAAGGAGATCGATGGGAGTAAGATTACTGTGAGCGACAAGTAAAAGTTACGACTTATATAAAGGAAGGAGCTAGCGTAACTTAGAAGCCAACGGTAGCTTGCCACTGAAGTTTTACCGTCTTTCCATGATTTGGGTTTGGCACAATTTTCTATAGAAGGCATTAAGAACTTTGAGATGAGGAGATAAAAGAAGTTCGTAAGTTAAATCACCTACTTTCTTTGGTCCACAATATCTGGGAGATAACTTCTTATACTTCCCAAGAGATAAAGAACTTCTTTTGGGTCGTACTCGAGACCAAAACCTTGATATCCAAAACATCGATTCTCACTTCTGAACTCGTTGTTCTGAATCCTTAAAACAGGTGGGACTCTTGAGAAGTATTCAGGAAAAAGGTTCTTCCTTTTTTAAACAGAATCTTTCTTTTATTTTAGAGAGGGAATAATTATAAGATCAAAAAGGGAGATTCTTACTCCTGTATACCTCTAAGGCTAGGGGAGAATCTTACATTCTACCCCACTTGAAAAGTGCAAGATGTCCTCATCTCATAAAGTAGAGGACAACTCTTTTTCTTAAGATCCAATTTTATTCTGGGGTTCCTTATATTCTGGTCAACCCAACAGAATACTGGGATAAATATCCCTTAGAACTCATCATTAAATAACAATTCATTCAGATCATATCATTCATATCTTTAACATGATAAAGGTTCATTAGACCGAAAAATTTCCTTCTGAGCATTCCTCCACGGGAATTTCAGTCAAGTAAGTTCTCAATTTGTCATCCCTTAACTTGATCTAACGGTCAAGTGTTAACAGTAGCAATTTGACAGCACAATCCACTAATCTCATAGTGATTTGCTGAATCATTTTCATCATTTATCATTACAGGGACTCGTCCCAATCATCCACCTTGTGGTTTCGCTCAGCTTATTACATTTCAATCCATTTTCAGGGATCATCATTTTTCAATCAGAATCCAAATCAATTCATCGGTTTCCAAACAGAACTAAAAATCATATCAACCACATTCGAAATCATCATCTGGATAGCATTAACGCTTATAATTTCAAGTCTTAGATTTACTCGTATATACTGTCAGTAAAGAGCTACAGTTATACTCTCGGTATATACGGTAGTCACCACGGCCCTTGGAATTATAAGGTAAATACCATCATGTCTAGGCCTCAAGCAAGTCAGGGATTCTATATAATTGCGGTACTTCCATCTGAAGACCCAATTACCAATTTACGAATTTCAGTTTGAATATCAAATTGTATGAATTATATCACACAATTACAACCTTTTTTGTGCTTCTTGATAAATTTTTGACATATTTGGTTTCTCAGTTGATCTTTATTAGCCAAATGCTCTGATACCAACTGTAAGGTCTCCCTGTTCCCACCGAGCAACGGATTCGGGTACTAGCAGCGGAAGTAGCACTTCTCGCGCGGGACAGGGGTCCCACATTCGGGGCCTCGTCCACGGATATCCGGACAAGAGACTAATCCGTCGGTTTTTCCAAAACCGAACCCGGAAAAAACTTCCCTTACCGGAAAGCACGGGCGATTCCACCAGGATAATTATTTTCTCTAACGAAGACAAGATCATTTCTGATCAAGCTGATCCAATTGTATCTTCAAGATACTAGATCAGATCAAGGAAGAAACTTGCACTTGGATCATTGGGATCAACGCTTTTTTCCCCATTCAAGAGGCACAGCCGTTGATTCCTATCCATAGAACAATTACTGTCCGGGATTTACTTTATTTATCGTATTAACAAAAGTTGAGTCTCGATTTACGGATCCATCAGTCCAGCCTAACCCCATCCGATCCCATGGGTTAGCCAACCGCCCAACCACTGTAGTGATGGGATCCAATTTGGAATTTGGTTAGGTTTTGTCCCGGGTACCAAGGAAAAGAGTTCCAAGGCCCCCTAGCCGGAAGTTCATGCAAACATAAAATTAGGCACACCACTTACACACCCAATATGAAATTGCCTTATTCTTAGCATCAGCTAACTTTAAAACAATCCTTTAATGAAACCATAGTACCACTGATCACAGTCTTCCAAATTATCCGGTTGATTCTCAAATTTCCCATCATTCCTTCATCATCAGAGTATCTATGGCATCATTGGCAACTAGAACGCTCACCACCTGTCCACTCAGAGGCCGTTTCCATAGTTCCTAGCCCATAATACTCAGCAATATAATCATTTATCAAGATGGACTCTCGTTGAAGATCAGCAAGATCAACCAACAGATCCATATAAAAGAGCCATGGACTCATCCGTTGAGGACCAGCAAGGTCAGTCAACCAGATCCATGCCCGGTTTCACAAAACAACTCTTACTCCTTGTTCCAATATCTTCCTCGACGCACGCGTGGGTATCCTAGGCGACCCAGAGCCCGAGCACCGTATGGTCAGCACCCTCTAGGATCCTTCGCAGGTGACCTAGCGCTTCACTCATAGGCCGCTTCCTTGGTCCCTCATCCACCGTACCGGAAGCTCACCATTTTAATCGAATCGAGGCTGGTCAAGACCTCGGTCGACCTTGCTACGCGAGACGTCCTCCATTGACTCTCCGTCAGCAGCAGTTGCAACTTTATCAGTTAGGTCTCCACGACCTTAATCACAAGACGGTCAAAATGCTTCCCCAGCATTCTTGACATAAAACAGCCATTTACAAACAGCATTTACAAACAGTTTACAAATACAGTTTCTATATTAACTCTCATTTTTCCACATTGTTCCTCATTAATCCACATTACTTATTCCACATTCCATTTATATGTGTACTCATCCAATCACCTCATTTTCCATCTCTTCACTTCAAATTCCTTCACATCACATATCATATATTCACATCCATATCCACATCCATACATCCACATCCATATCCACATTCACATCCATACATCCACATCTACATGCTTATCTCCATTTTCACATCTTCATTTATACATCCACATCCCATATCCACATTCATACATACACATCCATATCCACATCCATACATCCACATCCACATCCACATTCACATCCATACATCCACATCTACCTGCTTACCTCCATTTTCACATCCTCATTTATACATCCACATCCCATATCCACATTCATACATACACATCCATACATCCACATCTACATCCACATACATACATACATCCACATCCACATTCACATTCACATACATCCACATCCACATCTATACATCCACATTCCACATTCACATCTATACATCCACATCTACATTCACATTCACATACATCCACATCCCCATTCCCATTCACATCTATACATCCACATCTACATCCACATACATACATACATCCACATCCACATTCCACATTCACATCTATACATCCACATCTACATCCACATTCACATACATCCACATCCACATTCCCATTCACATCTATACATCCACATCCATTCACATCTATACATCCACATCTACATCCACATTCACATCTATGCATATATATCTTCATGCATATATCCATTTTCACGTTCATACATCCACATCTACATGCTTACCTCCATTTTCACATCCTCATTTATACATCCACATCCCATATCCACATTCATACATACACATCCATACATCCACATCTACATCCACATACATACATACATCCACATCCACATTCACATTCACATACATCCACATCCACATTCACATTCACATCTATACATCCACATCTACATCCACATTCACATACATCCACATCCACATTCCCATTCACATCTATACATCCACATCCATTCACATCTATACATCCACATCTACATCCACATTCACATCTATGCATATATATCTTCATGCATATATCCATTTTCACGTTCATACATCCACACTCCCATCTCCACATCCACACATCCACATACATACATCCATTTCCACATTCCCATTTATATAACCCCATATACCTTCACATCTAATCTTTTACATCACATCCATTCTCGCCCTATCACAACCCATATACATCTTATCCTATCACATACACTTCTTACCTCATCCCCCCATACACATCTTAATTCATCTTATCACCTCCTAACTTATTTCATAAGCATCTTATCACCTCTTATCACACCTCTTATCACATCTCTTATCACCTCCTAACTTATTTCATAAGCATCTTATCACATCTCTTATCACATCTCTTATCACATCCTATCACATCTCTTATCTATTTATAGAATACAAGAGAATTCTTACATTTGATATAAGATTTCTTTACACATTTATTTATGAATAAATTCTATTTAAGGAGATTAATACTTTCAAAGTAAAAATCAATCTTTTATGCATCTTCCTATGCATAAATTCATTTTTAATGAAAATGACACTTTTGAATTAAATTTTAATCTTTTATGCATTTTTCTATACATAAATTCAATTTAGATGAGAATGACACTTTTGAATTAAAAAATCAATCTTTTATGCATCTTCTTATGCATAAATTCAATTTGGTAGGAATTACACTTTTAGAATAAAAAAATTTCTCTTATGCATCTAAGTTAAGCATAAAATCCATTTATGAGAAAAATCACACTTTTAGTATAAAAAGAATATCTTTTATGCATACCTATATGCATGAAATTCAATTATGATAAAAATCACACTTTTATAATAAAATAATCAACTTTTATGCATACCTCTATACATGAAATCCAATATGATAAAAGTAACACTTTTGATATAAAAATTTTTCCATTATGCATACTTCTATGCATGAAATAAAAATGGTAAAAATAACACTTTTGATATAAAAATTTATCCATTATGCATACTTCTATGCATGAAATAAAAATGGTAAAAATAACACTTTTGATATAAAAATTTATCCATTATGCCTAATATTAAAATTCAATTTCTCCATGATTGTAATGAAATTCTTTCAATTAATCTAGGATGATAATTCCTAGAATATGGTAGGAAGTCCTCTTTTTATGCTTTGAATGAGATTATTTTATGCATAATTTTTATAAAAATTTTGCCATAGCTCCGCTGCTATGACTGATAAATCTCAATTTTTCTAAGGGATAATGCTTATCATTAAGAAAATAATTAAAATAATCTCTAATTGGATTATCAATCCATAATGGATTGAATCATTAATATACATAAACTAAAAGCATAGAAAAAAGCCATTAATTTGGCCTCAAGCATAGCTTAATCTTGGGTTAAGGAAAAGCTTTATGAAAAGCTTGATTTGGATTGAGAACGGTTCATGAGTATGACCATTTCTTGAGTGAGAGAGAGAATTTACATAAAAATCATTAGAATTTAAACATAAATGAAAATTAACTTCAATAGCATTATGTAACTCTTCACTACTATTCAAACTTCAATAGCATTAAAAAAAAACCATACCAATTAAACTTCTCAAGCTTGAGAGGGGTTGAGAAGAGAGAAACATTGAGAAATTATAGAAAGATCAATATTCACTAATTACCTTACAACTTGCTTGATTCTTTGTTCACGGTAGAGGCCCCCAACCAATCAATTGGTTAAGTATGTTGATGGAGCCACTAATGGGGATTGAAGAGAGAGGGAAGCTCCAAAAACTAGTGAATTATTAAATGAATTCACAGTTTCTGGCTTAGGTGGAGTAGAGTAACGATGCATAAACACTATATATTTTTCAACAAGGGGGAGGCTTCTATTTATAGGAAAAATTGAGCTCCTAACCAAACAAACTGATTCTAGAATTTTCTAAATCAGTTTGGTCAATATTTGACCATTTTTAGGTCAGTTAAGCTAACTTTTTGGAACTAGACTTAAATGAGGAGAGAGGAGAGATGAAATATCTCAATTTTTATGAGTTTAAAACTCATTCAAGCATGTGAAATATGCACCTCCTTTAAAGAACTCCCTTTCCTTACATATGTCATATTTTTAATATTGCTCATAGTTTTTTACTAATAAACCTTGTACATTTTCAACTCTTCATCTTATGTGAAATATGCACCTCCTTTAAAGAACTCCCCTTCCTTACATATGTCATACTTTTAATATTGCTCATAATTTTTTTACTAATAAACCTTGTACATTTTCAACTCTTCATCTTATGTGAAATATGCACCTCCTTTAAAGAACTCCCCTTCCTTACATATGTCATACTTTTAATATTGCTCATAATTTTTTTACTAATAAACCTTGTACATTTTCAACTCTTCATCTTATGTGAAATATGCACCTCCTTTAAAGAACTCCTCTTCCTTACATATGTCATACTTTTAATATTGCTCATAATTTTTTACTAATAAACCTTGTACATTTTCAACTCTTCATCTTATGTGAAATATGCACCTCCTTTAAAGAATTTCCCTTCCTTACATATGTCATATTTTTAATATTGCTCATAGTTTTTTACTAATAAACCTTGTACATTTTCAACTCTTCACCTCATGTGAGCATTTACTCATTTTTGGGTATTTTCTTTTTCCAAGTTGGATTTATCTCCTCCCTACACATGGATTGATGCTATTGGTCCATAGGAACCTTAATTGGACCATAGTCTAAAGATTTCTGAAAATCTAGACCCTTAGGCTAAGGTTCTTTATAGCTATTTTCAATTAATTCCAATTGCACATTGGAAAATTCTTTTTGAATTTCTGTTTCAGGGGAACTCATCTGAATTAGAAGAGATATTTTTCTATCCAAAAATATTCAAAATCTGAATATTCTCTCTCTAGAATATTTTTCTCTCTCTAGGCTAAAACAGATAGAAACAAGGTCTTTATATTTCTGAAGAGGGATTGATTACAGGGAAAGATACTAGACATCAAAAAGGGGGTGGGGGAGGAATCTTACATTCTACCCCACTTAAAAAACGCGAGATGTCCTCATCTCGCAAACTGGGATAATTTCGCAAGATGCACGAATTATGAGACTTAGAGAAAAATTTAAATTAGGATTAACCACCAAGAAAAAGTCTCAAAGAGAGCAAGATTCAAGATAAGAACAAGATTTAAACTTTATTCATTCTCGGAACTTATACAGTAAAGATAGAAGAACTCTTTACACTTCCATAAGCCCGTCCATCATATGATCATAAAAGCAGCACTCACAAGCTGCACAAGTATAGGGTAACTCATCTATGGGAATGATTCTGCTGGTTATTGCCGCACCTATCTCAGTGGTATGAGGTGATCTAACAAAAGGACCTCTGAGAGGCAAGCCAAAAACGGGGTAAAGGCATATCTTCTCATGAGGAAGAAAACACGCCAATAAGAAGACCCGCTCAGAAAACCCAGGATGCCTTGATCTCATGACGCAGTAGTATCGGGGACCCAAACCCAAGGCTTCAATAACCATGGCCAAGCGGACATTGTTGCGAAAGTGCTGCTGACCCCAGGGTGTTACCCTAGTTATGTCTTGATAGGTCCGCCATTTGGTCTGCGCTACAGAAGTTCCCAAGTGAGGGAAAAGTGAGCGCTCATACTGTTCTATAAAATCCTTCTTCACAGACTCACTTGCGTCTTGAAGGTGAGGAATCATTATGGATAAAACTAATTCTTGTTGCCAAGCCATGAAGGAGATTAGGAAGAAAGGAGATCGATGGGAGTAAGATTACTGTGAGCGACAAGTAAAAGTTACGACTTATATAAAGGAAGGAGCTAGCGTAACTTAGAAGCCAACGGTAGCTTGCCACTGAAGTTTTACCGTCTTTCCATGATTTGGGTTTGGCACAATTTTCTATAGAAGGCATTAAGAACTTTGAGATGAGGAGATAAAAGAAGTTCGTAAGTTAAATCACCTACTTTCTTTGGTCCACAATATCTGGGAGATAACTTCTTATACTTCCCAAGAGATAAAGAACTTCTTTTGGGTCGTACTCGAGACCAAAACCTTGATATCCAAAACATCGATTCTCACTTCTGAACTCGTTGTTCTGAATCCTTAAAACAGGTGGGACTCTTGAGAAGTATTCAGGAAAAAGGTTCTTCCTTTTTTAAACAGAATCTTTCTTTTATTTTAGAGAGGGAATAATTATAAGATCAAAAAGGGAGATTCTTACTCCTGTATACCTCTAAGGCTAGGGGAGAATCTTACATTCTACCCCACTTGAAAAGTGCAAGATGTCCTCATCTCATAAAGTAGAGGACAACTCTTTTTCTTAAGATCCAATTTTATTCTGGGGTTCCTTATATTCTGGTCAACCCAACAGAATACTGGGATAAATATCCCTTAGAACTCATCATTAAATAACAATTCATTCAGATCATATCATTCATATCTTTAACATGATAAAGGTTCATTAGACCGAAAAATTTCCTTCTGAGCATTCCTCCACGGGAATTTCAGTCAAGTAAGTTCTCAATTTGTCATCCCTTAACTTGATCTAACGGTCAAGTGTTAACAGTAGCAATTTGACAGCACAATCCACTAATCTCATAGTGATTTGCTGAATCATTTTCATCATTTATCATTACAGGGACTCGTCCCAATCATCCACCTTGTGGTTTCGCTCAGCTTATTACATTTCAATCCATTTTCAGGGATCATCATTTTTCAATCAGAATCCAAATCAATTCATCGGTTTCCAAACAGAACTAAAAATCATATCAACCACATTCGAAATCATCATCTGGATAGCATTAACGCTTATAATTTCAAGTCTTAGATTTACTCGTATATACTGTCAGTAAAGAGCTGCAGTTATACTCTCGGTATATACGGTAGTCACCACGGCCCTTGGAATTATAAGGTAAATACCATCATGTCTAGGCCTCAAGCAAGTCAGGGATTCTATATAATTGCGGTACTTCCATCTGAAGACCCAATTACCAATTTACGAATTTCAGTTTGAATATCAAATTGTATGAATTATATCACACAATTACAACCTTTTTTGTGCTTCTTGATAAATTTTTGACATATTTGGTTTCTCAGTTGATCTTTATTAGCCAAATGCTCTGATACCAACTGTAAGGTCTCCCTGTTCCCACCGAGCAACGGATTCGGGTACTAGCAGCGGAAGTAGCACTTCTCGCGCGGGACAGGGGTCCCACATTCGGGGCCTCGTCCACGGATATCCGGACAAGAGACTAATCCGTCGGTTTTTCCAAAACCGAACCCGGAAAAAACTTCCCTTACCGGAAAGCACGGGCGATTCCACCAGGATAATTATTTTCTCTAACGAAGACAAGATCATTTCTGATCAAGCTGATCCAATTGTATCTTCAAGATACTAGATCAGATCAAGGAAGAAACTTGCACTTGGATCATTGGGATCAACGCTTTTTTCCCCATTCAAGAGGCACAGCCGTTGATTCCTATCCATAGAACAATTACTGTCCGGGATTTACTTTATTTATCGTATTAACAAAAGTTGAGTCTCGATTTACGGATCCATCAGTCCAGCCTAACCCCATCCGATCCCATGGGTTAGCCAACCGCCCAACCACTGTAGTGATGGGATCCAATTTGGAATTTGGTTAGGTTTTGTCCCGGGTACCAAGGAAAAGAGTTCCAAGGCCCCCTAGCCGGAAGTTCATGCAAACATAAAATTAGGCACACCACTTACACACCCAATATGAAATTGCCTTATTCTTAGCATCAGCTAACTTTAAAACAATCCTTTAATGAAACCATAGTACCACTGATCACAGTCTTCCAAATTATCCGGTTGATTCTCAAATTTCCCATCATTCCTTCATCATCAGAGTATCTATGGCATCATTGGCAACTAGAACGCTCACCACTTGTCCACTCAGAGGCCGTTTCCATAGTTCCTAGCCCATAATACTCAGCAATATAATCATTTATCAAGATGGACTCTCGTTGAAGATCAGCAAGATCAACCAACAGATCCATATAAAAGAGCCATGGACTCATCCGTTGAGGACCAGCAAGGTCAGTCAACCAGATCCATGCCCGGTTTCACAAAACAACTCTTACTCCTTGTTCCAATATCTTCCTCGACGCACGCGTGGGTATCCTAGGCGACCCAGAGCCCGAGCACCGTATGGTCAGCACCCTCTAGGATCCTTCGCAGGTGACCTAGCGCTTCACTCATAGGCCGCTTCCTTGGTCCCTCATCCACCGTACCGGAAGCTCACCATTTTAATCGAACCGAGGCTGGTCAAGACCTCGGTCGACCTTGCTACGCGAGACGTCCTCCATTGACTCTCCGTCAGCAGCAGTTGCAACTTTATCAGTTAGGTCTCCACGACCTTAATCACAAGACGGTCAAAATGCTTCCCCAGCATTCTTGACATAAAACAGCCATTTACAAACAGCATTTACAAACAGTTTACAAATACAGTTTCTATATTAACTCTCATTTTTCCACATTGTTCCTCATTAATCCACATTACTTATTCCACATTCCATTTATATGTGTACTCATCCAATCACCTCATTTTCCATCTCTTCACTTCAAATTCCTTCACATCACATATCATATATTCACATCCATATCCACATCCATACATCCACATCCATATCCACATTCACATCCATACATCCACATCTACATGCTTATCTCCATTTTCACATCTTCATTTATACATCCACATCCCATATCCACATTCATACATACACATCCATATCCACATCCATACATCCACATCCACATCCACATTCACATCCATACATCCACATCTACCTGCTTACCTCCATTTTCACATCCTCATTTATACATCCACATCCCATATCCACATTCATACATACACATCCATACATCCACATCTACATCCACATACATACATACATCCACATCCACATTCACATTCACATACATCCACATCCACATCTATACATCCACATTCCACATTCACATCTATACATCCACATCTACATTCACATTCACATACATCCACATCCCCATTCCCATTCACATCTATACATCCACATCTACATCCACATACATACATACATCCACATCCACATTCCACATTCACATCTATACATCCACATCTACATCCACATTCACATACATCCACATCCACATTCCCATTCACATCTATACATCCACATCCATTCACATCTATACATCCACATCTACATCCACATTCACATCTATGCATATATATCTTCATGCATATATCCATTTTCACGTTCATACATCCACATCTACATGCTTACCTCCATTTTCACATCCTCATTTATACATCCACATCCCATATCCACATTCATACATACACATCCATACATCCACATCTACATCCACATACATACATACATCCACATCCACATTCACATTCACATACATCCACATCCACATTCACATTCACATCTATACATCCACATCTACATCCACATTCACATACATCCACATCCACATTCCCATTCACATCTATACATCCACATCCATTCACATCTATACATCCACATCTACATCCACATTCACATCTATGCATATATATCTTCATGCATATATCCATTTTCACGTTCATACATCCACACTCCCATCTCCACATCCACACATCCACATACATACATCCATTTCCACATTCCCATTTATATAACCCCATATACCTTCACATCTAATCTTTTACATCACATCCATTCTCGCCCTATCACAACCCATATACATCTTATCCTATCACATACACTTCTTACCTCATCCCCCCATACACATCTTAATTCATCTTATCACCTCCTAACTTATTTCATAAGCATCTTATCACCTCTTATCACACCTCTTATCACATCTCTTATCACCTCCTAACTTATTTCATAAGCATCTTATCACATCTCTTATCACATCTCTTATCACATCCTATCACATCTCTTATCTATTTATAGAATACAAGAGAATTCTTACATTTGATATAAGATTTCTTTACACATTTATTTATGAATAAATTCTATTTAAGGAGATTAATACTTTCAAAGTAAAAATCAATCTTTTATGCATCTTCCTATGCATAAATTCATTTTTAATGAAAATGACACTTTTGAATTAAATTTTAATCTTTTATGCATTTTTCTATACATAAATTCAATTTAGATGAGAATGACACTTTTGAATTAAAAAATCAATCTTTTATGCATCTTCTTATGCATAAATTCAATTTGGTAGGAATTACACTTTTAGAATAAAAAAATTTCTCTTATGCATCTAAGTTAAGCATAAAATCCATTTATGAGGAAAATCACACTTTTAGTATAAAAAGAATATCTTTTATGCATACCTATATGCATGAAATTCAATTATGATAAAAATCACAACTTTTATAATAAAATAATCAACTTTTATGCATACCTCTATACATGAAATCCAATATGATAAAAGTAACACTTTTGATATAAAAATTTTTCCATTATGCATACTTCTATGCATGAAATAAAAATGGTAAAAATAACACTTTTGATATAAAAATTTATCCATTATGCATACTTCTATGCATGAAATAAAAATGGTAAAAATAACACTTTTGATATAAAAATTTATCCATTATGCCTAATATTAAAATTCAATTTCTCCATGATTGTAATGAAATTCTTTCAATTAATCTAGGATGATAATTCCTAGAATATGGTAGGAAGTCCTCTTTTTATGCTTTGAATGAGATTATTTTATGCATAATTTTTATAAAAATTTTGCCATAGCTCCGCTGCTATGACTGATAAATCTCAATTTTTCTAAGGGATAATGCTTATCATTAAGAAAATAATTAAAATAATCTCTAATTGGATTATCAATCCATAATGGATTGAATCATTAATATACATAAACTAAAAGCATAGAAAAAAGCCATTAATTTGGCCTCAAGCATAGCTTAATCTTGGGTTAAGGAAAAGCTTTATGAAAAGCTTGATTTGGATTGAGAACGGTTCATGAGTATGACCATTTCTTGAGTGAGAGAGAGAATTTACATAAAAATCATTAGAATTTAAACATAAATGAAAATTAACTTCAATAGCATTATGTAACTCTTCACTACTATTCAAACTTCAATAGCATTAAAAAAAAACCATACCAATTAAACTTCTCAAGCTTGAGAGGGGTTGAGAAGAGAGAAACATTGAGAAATTATAGAAAGATCAATATTCACTAATTACCTTACAACTTGCTTGATTCTTTGTTCACGGTAGAGGCCCCCAACCAATCAATTGGTTAAGTATGTTGATGGAGCCACTAATGGGGATTGAAGAGAGAGGGAAGCTCCAAAAACTAGTGAATTATTAAATGAATTCACAGTTTCTGGCTTAGGTGGAGTAGAGTAACGATGCATAAACACTATATATTTTTCAACAAGGGGGAGGCTTCTATTTATAGGAAAAATTGAGCTCCTAACCAAACAAACTGATTCTAGAATTTTCTAAATCAGTTTGGTCAATATTTGACCATTTTTAGGTCAGTTAAGCTAACTTTTTGGAACTAGACTTAAATGAGGAGAGAGGAGAGATGAAATATCTCAATTTTTATGAGTTTAAAACTCATTCAAGCATGTGAAATATGCACCTCCTTTAAAGAACTCCCTTTCCTTACATATGTCATATTTTTAATATTGCTCATAGTTTTTTACTAATAAACCTTGTACATTTTCAACTCTTCATCTTATGTGAAATATGCACCTCCTTTAAAGAACTCCCCTTCCTTACATATGTCATACTTTTAATATTGCTCATAATTTTTTTACTAATAAACCTTGTACATTTTCAACTCTTCATCTTATGTGAAATATGCACCTCCTTTAAAGAACTCCCCTTCCTTACATATGTCATACTTTTAATATTGCTCATAATTTTTTTACTAATAAACCTTGTACATTTTCAACTCTTCATCTTATGTGAAATATGCACCTCCTTTAAAGAACTCCTCTTCCTTACATATGTCATACTTTTAATATTGCTCATAATTTTTTACTAATAAACCTTGTACATTTTCAACTCTTCATCTTATGTGAAATATGCACCTCCTTTAAAGAATTTCCCTTCCTTACATATGTCATATTTTTAATATTGCTCATAGTTTTTTACTAATAAACCTTGTACATTTTCAACTCTTCACCTCATGTGAGCATTTACTCATTTTTGGGTATTTTCTTTTTCCAAGTTGGATTTATCTCCTCCCTACACATGGATTGATGCTATTGGTCCATAGGAACCTTAATTGGACCATAGTCTAAAGATTTCTGAAAATCTAGACCCTTAGGCTAAGGTTCTTTATAGCTATTTTCAATTAATTCCAATTGCACATTGGAAAATTCTTTTTGAATTTCTGTTTCAGGGGAACTCATCTGAATTAGAAGAGATATTTTTCTATCCAAAAATATTCAAAATCTGAATATTCTCTCTCTAGAATATTTTTCTCTCTCTAGGCTAAAACAGATAGAAACAAGGTCTTTATATTTCTGAAGAGGGATTGATTACAGGGAAAGATACTAGACATCAAAAAGGGGGTGGGGGAGGAATCTTACATTCTACCCCACTTAAAAAACGCGAGATGTCCTCATCTCGCAAACTGGGATAATTTCGCAAGATGCACGAATTATGAGACTTAGAGAAAAATTTAAATTAGGATTAACCACCAAGAAAAAGTCTCAAAGAGAGCAAGATTCAAGATAAGAACAAGATTTAAACTTTATTCATTGTCGGAACTTATACAGTAAAGATAGAAGAACTCTTTACACTTCCATAAGCCCGTCCATCATATGATCATAAAAGCAGCACTCACAAGCTGCACAAGTATAGGGTAACTCATCTATGGGAATGATTCTGCTGGTTATTGCCGCACCTATCTCAGTGGTATGAGGTGATCTAACAAAAGGACCTCTGAGAGGCAAGCCAAAAACGGGGTAAAGGCATATCTTCTCATGAGGAAGAAAACACGCCAATAAGAAGACCCGCTCAGAAAACCCAGGATGCCTTGATCTCATGACGCAGTAGTATCGGGGACCCAAACCCAAGGCTTCAATAACCATGGCCAAGCGGACATTGTTGCGAAAGTGCTGCTGACCCCAGGGTGTTACCCTAGTTATGTCTTGATAGGTCCGCCATTTGGTCTGCGCTACAGAAGTTCCCAAGTGAGGGAAAAGTGAGCGCTCATACTGTTCTATAAAATCCTTCTTCACAGACTCACTTGCGTCTTGAAGGTGAGGAATCATTATGGATAAAACTAATTCTTGTTGCCAAGCCATGAAGGAGATTAGGAAGAAAGGAGATCGATGGGAGTAAGATTACTGTGAGCGACAAGTAAAAGTTACGACTTATATAAAGGAAGGAGCTAGCGTAACTTAGAAGCCAACGGTAGCTTGCCACTGAAGTTTTACCGTCTTTCCATGATTTGGGTTTGGCACAATTTTCTATAGAAGGCATTAAGAACTTTGAGATGAGGAGATAAAAGAAGTTCGTAAGTTAAATCACCTACTTTCTTTGGTCCACAATATCTGGGAGATAACTTCTTATACTTCCCAAGAGATAAAGAACTTCTTTTGGGTCGTACTCGAGACCAAAACCTTGATATCCAAAACATCGATTCTCACTTCTGAACTCGTTGTTCTGAATCCTTAAAACAGGTGGGACTCTTGAGAAGTATTCAGGAAAAAGGTTCTTCCTTTTTTAAACAGAATCTTTCTTTTATTTTAGAGAGGGAATAATTATAAGATCAAAAAGGGAGATTCTTACTCCTGTATACCTCTAAGGCTAGGGGAGAATCTTACATTCTACCCCACTTGAAAAGTGCAAGATGTCCTCATCTCATAAAGTAGAGGACAACTCTTTTTCTTAAGATCCAATTTTATTCTGGGGTTCCTTATATTCTGGTCAACCCAACAGAATACTGGGATAAATATCCCTTAGAACTCATCATTAAATAACAATTCATTCAGATCATATCATTCATATCTTTAACATGATAAAGGTTCATTAGACCGAAAAATTTCCTTCTGAGCATTCCTCCACGGGAATTTCAGTCAAGTAAGTTCTCAATTTGTCATCCCTTAACTTGATCTAACGGTCAAGTGTTAACAGTAGCAATTTGACAGCACAATCCACTAATCTCATAGTGATTTGCTGAATCATTTTCATCATTTATCATTACAGGGACTCGTCCCAATCATCCACCTTGTGGTTTCGCTCAGCTTATTACATTTCAATCCATTTTCAGGGATCATCATTTTTCAATCAGAATCCAAATCAATTCATCGGTTTCCAAACAGAACTAAAAATCATATCAACCACATTCGAAATCATCATCTGGATAGCATTAACGCTTATAATTTCAAGTCTTAGATTTACTCGTATATACTGTCAGTAAAGAGCTGCAGTTATACTCTCGGTATATACGGTAGTCACCACGGCCCTTGGAATTATAAGGTAAATACCATCATGTCTAGGCCTCAAGCAAGTCAGGGATTCTATATAATTGCGGTACTTCCATCTGAAGACCCAATTACCAATTTACGAATTTCAGTTTGAATATCAAATTGTATGAATTATATCACACAATTACAACCTTTTTTGTGCTTCTTGATAAATTTTTGACATATTTGGTTTCTCAGTTGATCTTTATTAGCCAAATGCTCTGATACCAACTGTAAGGTCTCCCTGTTCCCACCGAGCAACGGATTCGGGTACTAGCAGCGGAAGTAGCACTTCTCGCGCGGGACAGGGGTCCCACATTCGGGGCCTCGTCCACGGATATCCGGACAAGAGACTAATCCGTCGGTTTTTCCAAAACCGAACCCGGAAAAAACTTCCCTTATCGGAAAGCACGGGCGATTCCACCAGGATAATTATTTTCTCTAACGAAGACAAGATCATTTCTGATCAAGCTCATCCAATTGTATCTTCAAGATACTAGATCAGATCAAGGAAGAAACTTGCACTTGGATCATTGGGATCAACGCTTTTTTCCCCATTCAAGAGGCACAGCCGTTGATTCCTATCCATAGAACAATTACTGTCCGGGATTTACTTTATTTATCGTATTAACAAAAGTTGAGTCTCGATTTACGGATCCATCAGTCCAGCCTAACCCCATCCGATCCCATGGGTTAGCCAACCGCCCAACCACTGTAGTGATGGGATCCAATTTGGAATTTGGTTAGGTTTTGTCCCGGGTACCAAGGAAAAGAGTTCCAAGGCCCCCTAGCCGAAAGTTCATGCAAACATAAAATTAGGCACACCACTTACACACCCAATATGAAATTGCCTTATTCTTAGCATCAGCTAACTTTAAAACAATCCTTTAATGAAACCATAGTACCACTGATCACAGTCTTCCAAATTATCCGGTTGATTCTCAAATTTCCCATCATTCCTTCATCATCAGAGTATCTATGGCATCATTGGCAACTAGAACGCTCACCACCTGTCCACTCAGAGGCCGTTTCCATAGTTCCTAGCCCATAATACTCAGCAATATAATCATTTATCAAGATGGACTCTCGTTGAAGATCAGCAAGATCAACCAACAGATCCATATAAAAGAGCCATGGACTCATCCGTTGAGGACCAGCAAGGTCAGTCAACCAGATCCATGCCCGGTTTCACAAAACAACTCTTACTCCTTGTTCCAATATCTTCCTCGACGCACGCGTGGGTATCCTAGGCGACCCAGAGCCCGAGCACCGTATGGTCAGCACCCTCTAGGATCCTTCGCAGGTGACCTAGCGCTTCACTCATAGGCCGCTTCCTTGGTCCCTCATCCACCGTACCGGAAGCTCACCATTTTAATCGAACCGAGGCTGGTCAAGACCTCGGTCGACCTTGCTACGCGAGACGTCCTCCATTGACTCTCCGTCAGCAGCAGTTGCAACTTTATCAGTTAGGTCTCCACGACCTTAATCACAAGACGGTCAAAATGCTTCCCCAGCATTCTTGACATAAAACAGCCATTTACAAACAGCATTTACAAACAGTTTACAAATACAGTTTCTATATTAACTCTCATTTTTCCACATTGTTCCTCATTAATCCACATTACTTATTCCACATTCCATTTATATGTGTACTCATCCAATCACCTCATTTTCCATCTCTTCACTTCAAATTCCTTCACATCACATATCATATATTCACATCCATATCCACATCCATACATCCACATCCATATCCACATTCACATCCATACATCCACATCTACATGCTTATCTCCATTTTCACATCTTCATTTATACATCCACATCCCATATCCACATTCATACATACACATCCATATCCACATCCATACATCCACATCCACATCCACATTCACATCCATACATCCACATCTACCTGCTTACCTCCATTTTCACATCCTCATTTATACATCCACATCCCATATCCACATTCATACATACACATCCATACATCCACATCTACATCCACATACATACATACATCCACATCCACATTCACATTCACATACATCCACATCCACATCTATACATCCACATTCCACATTCACATCTATACATCCACATCTACATTCACATTCACATACATCCACATCCCCATTCCCATTCACATCTATACATCCACATCTACATCCACATACATACATACATCCACATCCACATTCCACATTCACATCTATACATCCACATCTACATCCACATTCACATACATCCACATCCACATTCCCATTCACATCTATACATCCACATCCATTCACATCTATACATCCACATCTACATCCACATTCACATCTATGCATATATATCTTCATGCATATATCCATTTTCACGTTCATACATCCACATCTACATGCTTACCTCCATTTTCACATCCTCATTTATACATCCACATCCCATATCCACATTCATACATACACATCCATACATCCACATCTACATCCACATACATACATACATCCACATCCACATTCACATTCACATACATCCACATCCACATTCACATTCACATCTATACATCCACATCTACATCCACATTCACATACATCCACATCCACATTCCCATTCACATCTATACATCCACATCCATTCACATCTATACATCCACATCTACATCCACATTCACATCTATGCATATATATCTTCATGCATATATCCATTTTCACGTTCATACATCCACACTCCCATCTCCACATCCACACATCCACATACATACATCCATTTCCACATTCCCATTTATATAACCCCATATACCTTCACATCTAATCTTTTACATCACATCCATTCTCGCCCTATCACAACCCATATACATCTTATCCTATCACATACACTTCTTACCTCATCCCCCCATACACATCTTAATTCATCTTATCACCTCCTAACTTATTTCATAAGCATCTTATCACCTCTTATCACACCTCTTATCACATCTCTTATCACCTCCTAACTTATTTCATAAGCATCTTATCACATCTCTTATCACATCCTATCACATCTCTTATCTATTTATAGAATACAAGAGAATTCTTACATTTGATATAAGATTTCTTTACACATTTATTTATGAATAAATTCTATTTAAGGAGATTAATACTTTCAAAGTAAAAATCAATCTTTTATGCATCTTCCTATGCATAAATTCATTTTTAATGAAAATGACACTTTTGAATTAAATTTTAATCTTTTATGCATTTTTCTATACATAAATTCAATTTAGATGAGAATGACACTTTTGAATTAAAAAATCAATCTTTTATGCATCTTCTTATGCATAAATTCAATTTGGTAGGAATTACACTTTTAGAATAAAAAAATTTCTCTTATGCATCTAAGTTAAGCATAAAATCCATTTATGAGGAAAATCACACTTTTAGTATAAAAAGAATATCTTTTATGCATACCTATATGCATGAAATTCAATTATGATAAAAATCACAACTTTTATAATAAAATAATCAACTTTTATGCATACCTCTATACATGAAATCCAATATGATAAAAGTAACACTTTTGATATAAAAATTTTTCCATTATGCATACTTCTATGCATGAAATAAAAATGGTAAAAATAACACTTTTGATATAAAAATTTATCCATTATGCATACTTCTATGCATGAAATAAAAATGGTAAAAATAACACTTTTGATATAAAAATTTATCCATTATGCCTAATATTAAAATTCAATTTCTCCATGATTGTAATGAAATTCTTTCAATTAATCTAGGATGATAATTCCTAGAATATGGTAGGAAGTCCTCTTTTTATGCTTTGAATGAGATTATTTTATGCATAATTTTTATAAAAATTTTGCCATAGCTCCGCTGCTATGACTGATAAATCTCAATTTTTCTAAGGGATAATGCTTATCATTAAGAAAATAATTAAAATAATCTCTAATTGGATTATCAATCCATAATGGATTGAATCATTAATATACATAAACTAAAAGCATAGAAAAAAGCCATTAATTTGGCCTCAAGCATAGCTTAATCTTGGGTTAAGAAAAAGCTTTATGAAAAGCTTGATTTGGATTGAGAACGGTTCATGAGTATGACCATTTCTTGAGTGAGAGAGAGAATTTACATAAAAATCATTAGAATTTAAACATAAATGAAAATTAACTTCAATAGCATTATGTAACTCTTCACTACTATTCAAACTTCAATAGCATTAAAAAAAAACCATACCAATTAAACTTCTCAAGCTTGAGAGGGGTTGAGAAGAGAGAAACATTGAGAAATTATAGAAAGATCAATATTCACTAATTACCTTACAACTTGCTTGATTCTTTGTTCACGGTAGAGGCCCCCAACCAATCAATTGGTTAAGTATGTTGATGGAGCCACTAATGGGGATTGAAGAGAGAGGGAAGCTCCAAAAACTAGTGAATTATTAAATGAATTCACAGTTTCTGGCTTAGGTGGAGTAGAGTAACGATGCATAAACACTATATATTTTTCAACAAGGGGGAGGCTTCTATTTATAGGAAAAATTGAGCTCCTAACCAAACAAACTGATTCTAGAATTTTCTAAATCAGTTTGGTCAATATTTGACCATTTTTAGGTCAGTTAAGCTAACTTTTTGGAACTAGACTTAAATGAGGAGAGAGGAGAGATGAAATATCTCAATTTTTATGAGTTTAAAACTCATTCAAGCATGTGAAATATGCACCTCCTTTAAAGAACTCCCTTTCCTTACATATGTCATATTTTTAATATTGCTCATAGTTTTTTACTAATAAACCTTGTACATTTTCAACTCTTCATCTTATGTGAAATATGCACCTCCTTTAAAGAACTCCCCTTCCTTACATATGTCATACTTTTAATATTGCTCATAATTTTTTTACTAATAAACCTTGTACATTTTCAACTCTTCATCTTATGTGAAATATGCACCTCCTTTAAAGAACTCCCCTTCCTTACATATGTCATACTTTTAATATTGCTCATAATTTTTTTACTAATAAACCTTGTACATTTTCAACTCTTCATCTTATGTGAAATATGCACCTCCTTTAAAGAACTCCTCTTCCTTACATATGTCATACTTTTAATATTGCTCATAATTTTTTACTAATAAACCTTGTACATTTTCAACTCTTCATCTTATGTGAAATATGCACCTCCTTTAAAGAATTTCCCTTCCTTACATATGTCATATTTTTATTATTGCTCATAGTTTTTTACTAATAAACCTTGTACATTTTCAACTCTTCACCTCATGTGAGCATTTACTCATTTTTGGGTATTTTCTTTTTACAAGTTGGATTTATCTCCTCCCTACACATGGATTGATGCTATTGGTCCATAGGAACCTTAATTGGACCATAGTCTAAAGATTTCTGAAAATCTAGACCCTTAGGCTAAGGTTCTTTATAGCTATTTTCAATTAATTCCAATTGCACATTGGAAAATTCTTTTTGAATTTCTGTTTCAGGGGAACTCATCTGAATTAGAAGAGATATTTTTCTATCCAAAAATATTCAAAATCTGAATATTCTCTCTCTAGAATATTTTTCTCTCTCTAGACTAAAACAGATAGAAACAAGGTCTTTATATTTCTGAAGAGGGATTGATTACAGGGAAAGATACTAGACATCAAAAAGGGGGTGGGGGAGGAATCTTACAGGATTGATGTGGAACAATCTGGAAAGATGTGAGTTCATTATTGAAACCGTATTTGTGAACTGTTTGTAAATGACTGTTTTATGTCAAGAATGCTGGGGAAGCATTTTGACTGTCTTGAGAATGTGGTCGTGGAGACCTACCTGATACAACAGCTGACAGAGAGTCAACAGAAGACATCTCGTGTAGCAAGGTCGGCCGAGGTCTTGACCAGCCTCGATTCGATTTAAATGGTGAGCTTCCGGTACGGTGGATGAGGGACCAAGGAAGTGGCCTATGAGTGAAGTGCTAGGTGACCTGCGAAGGATCCTAGAGGGTGCTGACCATACGGTGCTCCGGCTCTGGGTCGCCGAAGATACCCACACATGCATCGTGGAAGATATTGGAACAAGGAGTAAGAGTTGTTTTTTAAAACTGGGCATGGATCTGGTTGATTGACCTTGTTGGTCCTCAACGGATGAGTCCATGGCTCTCTTATATGGATCTGTTGATTGATCTTGCTGATCTTCAACGAGGATTCCATCTTGATTTTTATATGTGAAAATATTGCCGGGCACTATGAGCTAGGAACTATTAAAAAGGCCCCTGAGTGAACAGGTGGTGAGCGTTCTAGTTGCCAATAATGCCATAAGTACACCGATGAAGGAATGATTGGAAATAAGGATTCAACCAGAGATTTTGAGGATTGTGATTAGTGACACAATGGTTTCATTAAAGGATTGTTTTAAAGATAGCTGATGCTGAGAAAAAGGCAATTTCATATTGGGTGTGTAAGTGGTGTGGCTAGTTTTATGTTTGCATGAACATCCGGCTAGGGGGCCTGGGAACTCTTTTCCCTGGTACCCGGGACAAAACCTAACCAAATTCCTAATTGGATCCCATCACTACAGTGGTTGGGCGGTTGGCTAACACATGGGACTGGATAGGGTTAGGCTGGACTGATGGATCCATAAATCGAGACTCAATTTCTCTTTAGTTCGATAGATGAAGTAAATCCCGGACAAAAATTGTTCTATGGAAAAGAATCAACGGCTGTGCCTCTCAATGAAGAAAAAAACGTTGGTCTCTATGATCCAAGTACAGTCTTTTTTCCTGATCTGACTATAGGACTTACGGGTTCGGTCAGATGAGGTCAGTTAGTTAAGGCTTTTGACTACGTTAGGAAAAAGTTATCCTGGTGGAATCGTCCGTGCTTTCCGGGCAAGAGAAGTTTTTTCGAGTTCAGTTTGGAAGAATCGAGGAATTAGTCACCTGTCCGGATATCCATGGGTGAGGCCCCGAGTGTGGGACCTTGCCCCGTGCAAGATGTGCTACTTCCGGTGCTAGCACTTTGAATCCGTTGCGCGGTGGGGACAGGGATCTTACAGCACATATGCAATGCATCCAAAGACTTTCAAATGAGACAAATCAGGTTTTCTACCAGTAAACATCTCCTCTGGAGTTACATCATGTATGGTTGCAGTTGGAGTCCTCTTCATGTGATGTAAATTGCTATAGAAACAACCTCAGCCCAATAGCTATGCGTCATGTTCTTCTCTCCCATCAATGCTCGCACAATCTCAGCAATGTGCTTGTTTTTCTGCTCAGCAACTCCATTTTGCTGCGGAGTGTATCTGCATGTAAACTATCTCTGAATGCCATTCTTTTGCAAAAATTCGAGAACTCATTGGAGAAGTACTCTCCCCCTCCATCTGACCTTAGGCACTGTACATGTTTCCGTATTTGCTTTTCAACCATAACTCTAAAATTCTGAAAATGAGTGAACACCTCACTCTTCTCCTTCATGAAGTATACCCACACTTTCCTTGTGTGGTCATCCTCCTCAGTAAATGTTACACATAATACCTGTAGCCTCCCATAGACATGGTCTTCGTAGGACCCCATACATCTGAATGCACAACATCTAGTCATTTTTGCTCACATTTGTGTCACGTGGAAATACATGCTTTGTTTGCTTTCCAAATTGGCATGCTTCACATATTTTCTGCATACTTCAACTTTAAACTTTGGCAGCCCTCTCACAATTCCTTTAGTCTACATGGACTTCATTCTCTGCACATTCACATTCACATGTCCAATTCTCACAATTCCTTTAGTCTGCATAGACTTCATTCTTTGCACATTCACATGTCCAATACTTTTATGCCAAATGTCTCTGTCTGTAACAATTCCTGAACCAACATAACAACCATCAGGGTTAAACTGAACCTGCAAACCCTACTCAATCATCTAGCCAACTGAAACCAAATTCTTTGTTATGTTCGGAACATGAAGTATATCAAGGTACTTCTTACTTGAAGGAATCAACGCTTTTTTCCTAATTGAATTAGGCACAGCCATTGATCTATTCATTTGAGAAGTCTTCAGGTTAGTATTAAACTATTCGAGTTCTAAGTGTATTCCTATTGATCAATTTTATTATTAAAACTCTACTGATTCTAGCCTAACCCCATCCAGGTTACCGCCGAACCATTGGAATTGGTAGAACCAGACAAGAACTCACCCACCCATAATTGAATGCCTTTCTTAACTTTTGCTTTAGAATACAGATACGCATACACTCCTCTTTAAACTTAACTTTTAAAACAATCCATTGAAAAACAATTATTGGTTACATATGTCATAACTCAAAATTTCCATTCAATCCTTGTTTCTCATGAAATAGTATCACTCTGGACTCTCCGTTGAGACCAGCAGGTCAGCAACGAGATCTAGTAACAGATTACAATAATTTTCTCGTCATCATACATATATATATCTTCCATGACATACGCATGGGTGTCCTAAGCACCGCAAGCCCGTGCATTGCCTGGTCAGAACCCTCTAGGATTCTCCTTAGGTGTCTTGGCACTTCACTTAGGGACCGCTTCTGTTGAAAGAACGGTAGAGGGAGAGGAGACACACACACAAGAGCAAACCCTAACCATAGAGGGAAGCCATCTCCTTTCTCACACAATGCATAAAGCCATAATCCATAATACACACAACACACTATAAGTTGTGTCCACACACATCTAACCCTAGCTAATGTCCACACACTATGACCAGCTGGACACGCGGTCATTTATGTCTCACACATGTTCCTACCTAACATGCTAGCACATAGCATAGCTGGCTCACACACTGACATTGAGCTTGAATCTCAATAGCCCCTCTCAAGCTCATGATGTACTGCCGATGAAGATGTAGATGAGCTTGGGATATCAAAACTCTCAACACTCCCCCTTAAGCTCATCCCATGTACTCCCAACATAGTACGGAAGTACTCAAACTTCTCCTTACTAAGTGGCTTTGTAAAGATGTCTGCCACTTGCTCATCAGTCTTCACATACTATAGATCAATTGTACCATCCAGCACCTTCTCTCTGACAAAATGATAATGGACCTCTATGTGTTTGGTCCTCGCATGAAACACTGGATTCTTGGCCAACTATATACTGCTCATGTTATCATAATGAATGACAACTTTGCCATCAATAGGCTCACCCAAATATGCCAAGAGATTCTTTAACCATACTGCCTCACAAGTAGCAATGGCTGCACCCCTGTATTCAGCCTCTGTACTAGATAAAGCAACTGTAGGTTGCTTCTTGCTACTCCAACTCACCACAGCACTTCCAATTGTAAAAGCATATCCACTAGTAGACCTCCTGTCATATGAGCTACTTGCCCAATCAGCATTTGTGTAGCCATGTATGTCCAAGCCTTTACCACTCTCATAAAGTAGACCATAATGTGCAGTGGTCTTTACATATCGCATGATGCGTCTCACTGCATCCAAATGTGGTTTTCTAGGGCTCTGCATAAACTGGCTTACTAGCCCCACAGCATAACTCAAATTCGGGCGTGTGATAGTCATGTATATGAGACTACCAACCATCTTCCTGTACATAGATGGATCATCCAACTCCTCACCATAATCAGCCCGCAACTTCACATTTTGCTCCAAAGGTGTACTCATAGGCTTACACCCTGTCATGCCATATTTTGCCAACATATCCAATGTATATTGGCGCTGTACTAACCATGTACCTACATGATCTTTGACCACTTCAATTCCAAGAAAGTATCTCAAGATGACAAGTAAAACAATCCCATGATCTGTCTTCTTCACATAGAGTGAAGAATCTGCTGTAGAAATCTGAAAACCAAGTGAGATAAGATATCTGTTCATCTTATCACTCCAAGCACGAGGTGCTTGCTTCAAACCATATAATGCCTTTTTCAATCTGCATACATGAGTGGGATATCTTGGGTGTACATACCCTTCTGGCTGTGCCGTATAAACCTCTTGTAAATCACCATTCAGAAATGCATTTTTGACATCCATTTGATGCATTTCCCAACCATTAGCTGCAGCCATAGCAATGATTGCTCTCACTGTTCCCATCTTTGCCACTGGACTAAATGTTTCATCATAGTCCAATCCTTGGGTTTGTGCATAACCCTTAGCTACCAATCTTGCCTTATGTCTTTCAATGGAACCATCAGACTTGCACTTCACTTTGTAAACCCATTTACATCTAATAACATTCTTGTCCTTTGGTAATGCAACCAAGTCCCATGTATCATTATGAACCAATGCGTCCATCTCAACATCCATTGCTTTCTCCCATACATGCTATCCAATAGCTTCTGTATAGCATGTAGGTTCCACATGCTTCACCAAAGACGTCATATATGCATAATGCATAGCAAAATCTTGATATGTCAACCTGTTCAACGGGATATCTGACTCTTTGGGATCTCCGCAATGCCTGCGGATCACTCTGAACACCTGTCACTCTAGCATGTGGTGGCACATATCTATCCTTCCTTGCACCAGGTGTGCGTAAAACAGGTATGCCAAGCTCCTCATCCAAACTCTCTGAACTAGATGACTCATAACCTGTGATTCCAATTCCTTCGACCTTCTTCTTTCCTTTATCCACAACACTACTCCTAGTGCTCACACTCTCATGCCTCAAACGTCCTGACCATGGACGTACAGTACTACTCTCAGCTTTTGCTGGCCCAGACATAGAAGTAGAACTAGAACTTGCTTGTGGCAAGTTCACAGGCACATCAGCCTCAAGTGACTCAATGACACCCTTATCTTTTGCTTTGTACCAACTAGCAAGCTCATCAAACACCACATCTCGTGAGATAACCACTTGCCTAGTTTGTGGATTGTAACATTTGTATGCCTTACAATCCTGTGCATATCCAACAAATACACATTTTTTTGCCTTAGGTTCCAACTTCCTCCTTCTCTCATTAGGCACATGTACATAAACTATGCATCCAAAAACTTTGAGGTGTCCAATGTCTGGCCTAAAACCTGTAAGCCGCATCTCTGGCGTACTTCCATGAATGGCTGCTGTAGGTGTTTTGTTCAGTATATACACTGCAGTAGCACATGCTTCTGCCAATAATAATCTGGCATGCTCTTTTCATTGAGCATTGCCCTGGCCACTTCACATATGACTCTATTCTTTCTCTCAGCCATACCATTTTGCTGAGGTGTATACCTGCAAGTCAATTGTCTTCTTATACCATGCTTTCTCAAGAAATGCTCAAAAGCTTTTGAGGTGTATTCACACCACCTCCATCTGTCCTCAAACATTTAATCCATGAGCCATATTGCTTCTCTGCAAAGGCTTAGAAATCCATAAACTTTTCCAACACTTCACTTTTCTCTCTAAGAAAGTATATCCATGTCATCCTGCTGAAATCATCAATGAATGTCACATAGTATAAACTGCCTTTGATAGATGGGTTTTTGTCGACCCCATACATCACTGTGTACTATCTCAAGTGGCCTGCTACTCATATTTCCTTCTCTAGGAAACCGCAACCTTGCCTGCTTTCCAAACTGACAGGCTTCACAAACATGCATATTCCCATCATACTTGAATCTAGGCAGCCCACTGACAATGCCTCTTGTCTGCATGTTCTTTAACCTTTGTATATTGACATGTCCAATCCTCTTATGCCACATATCAATGTCCTGTACCACATTTCTGCTTTTAGAGAACATGGCTGATTTTAACTCAAGAATTCCAGCATCCAGCTTAAGCAACCAATTGCTAAATCAATTGTGGAAGTAATCAAGCAACCAACAAAAATATCAAAAAACTATCCTGTTTCTCTGTTGGTTCTGCGTCGCCTGCTCTACAGTGATTTGGGAGTGATTATAATGTTAATTGATGAGGTAATCAAGTCCCCAACACACCTAGGTATGTGTGCAACCAGTCAATCCTTTGATTTTTGCCAAAAACATGCTCCAAATGATCAAATTTTGAGTTGCTTTTCTCTGTTGTGAGAGCTCAAAAACCAGTAAATTCCACTCATTCAAATGCATCCAAATTGCTCCAAAATGAGTTTAAGGCTTGCATAGGAGTTGCCAATACATTCCTCCTTGTCAGATACATGTGTCTTTTGCCAGATTTACATGTATTTCCACCATACATCAGTGCTTCCAAGCTTTAATGGAAAGCTTTCAAAAACCAGAAATTTTCTTTGTTTTGAGTTGCTCTAATTTGCTTTGTTTTTGCCTGAATCACCTGCAATCTGCTCAAGGATGTTTAGAATACCTTACCCGATAGGCCAAGCTCTCAGATCTGATAGTAATCGGTGTGCTCCAAGCTTCACAGCTCCAATGGCAAGCTTCATAGCTCCAATGGCAAGCTTCACAGCTTCTTCTCCCTCTTCTCTCACTCACTCATAAACCCTAATAGACAACACAAGGCTCTGATACCATGTTGAAAGAACGGTAGAGGGGGAGGAGACACACACACAGGAGCAAACCCTAATGTATATTGCAAACCCTAACCATAGAGGGAAGCCATCTCCCTTCTCACACAATGCATAAAGCCATAATCCATAATACATACAACACACTATAAGTTGTGTCCACACACATCTAACCCTAGCTAATGTCCACACACTATGACCAGCTGGACACGCGGTCAATTATGTCTCACACATGTTCCTACCTATAACATGCCAGCACATAGCATAGCTGGCTCACACTGACATCGAGCTTGAATCTCAATAGCTTCGTCGGCCCTTGCCATCGTAACCGAAAGCACACCATTTTATACCATACCCAGGCTGGTCAAGGTTTTTGCCACGTGAGCCGTCCTTTGAACACTCCCCACCAACTACAACCGAACTTCCCTTAGAAAACACATATACCAAATTCTCCCTCTAGCATTCTGGCGTAAGACAGTCCTTTAAGAAAACAAGGTTTCTATGCAAGTTTTCAGTTTTGAGTTTCTTTTGAATACAATGAGTATATCTTAATTCCGTATCCCAAGACTTCTAGATCACAGGTCTGGATTTCTAAGCAGAATTCCTCGAATTATGGATTCTTGATCCTCAGATCAAAATCAAGGTCTCAACTTAGTTTCAGATTCGGTGGGTGATTTGAGTGTAGATTACTGAACTGGTCACATCGTCTTTTCTGGAAAAACTGACGAAGGAGATTAAGTCGTGGTCATAGTCTAATTCAGGGTTCGAGTCTGGAAAGGTTCTTCCTGAAGTATCTTTCTCGAAGGGTAATATTTCAATTACTACTTTACTAAATTTCATGCATTGAGTATTTTGCTTAACTGAATTCAAAACTAAACACGTATTCCTATGAGGAATAAATTAACCATTTATCTAAATTCGGACTTCCATAGATTTTTTGAATTTTATCATTACCATCCTAGAGAATATGAAACAGTAGAATTTTCCTTCACAGAGTATTTACTTATTCATTTTCCAATATTCATGGGATTTAAACGTACGATTAAAGAGAACTCTTATTTTGATATAAAAATTCTGTATGTATCTATTTATGCATGAAATCCAACTTCTATGGAAATAACACTTTTATATAAAAGAAAATCCTTTTATGCACCTATTTATGCATAAAAAATCAATTTTGATGAAAGTAACACTTTTATAATAAAAAAATTTCTTTTATGCATCTATTTATGGAAAAAAATCAATATTGATGAAAGTAACACTTTTATAATTAAAAAAATTCTTTTATGTATCTATTTATGCATAAAAATTGATATTAATGAAAGTAACACTTTTATAATTAAAAAAATACTTTATGCATCTATTTATGCATAAAAATCAATATTGGTGAAAGTAACACTTTTATAATAAAAAAAATTCTTTTATGCATCTATTTATGCATAAAAATCAATATTGATGAAAGTAACACTTTTATAATAAAAAATTTCTTTTATGCATCTATTTATGCATAAAAATAAATATTGATGAAAGTAACACTTTTATAATTAAAAAAATTCTTTCATGCATCTATTTATGCATAAAAATCAATATTATGAAAGTAACACTTTTATAATAAAAAATTCTTTTATGCATCTATTTATGCATAAAAATCAATATTGATGAAAGTAACACTTTTACAATAAAAAAATTTCTTCTATGCATTTATTTATGCATAAAAATCAATATTGATGAAAGTAACACTTCTATAATTAAAAAAATTCTTCTATGCATTTATTTATGCATAAAAATCAATATTGATGAAAGTAACACTTTTATAATAAGAAAATTCTTTTATGCATCTATTTATGCATAAAAGTCAATATTGATGAAAGTAACACTTTTATAATTAAAATAATTCTTTTATGCATTTATTTATGCATAAAAATCAATATTGATGAAAGTAACACTTTTATAAATAAAAAAAATTTATTTATGCATAAAAATTAATATTGATGAAAGTAACACTTTTATAATAAAAAATTTATCCAATATAAATCTTTCTATGTATATAATTTAAATCTAATGGAAATGACACTTTTATAATAAAATTATTTCTACTATGCATTTTTCTATGCCTAGAATGAAAATAACACTTTTAGAATACACAAACGATGGGGATTACTCTTTTTGAATAATAAAAGGTAATACTTATTTCACAAAATTTAAGAAAACTTTGCCATAACCTCCTTTGTATGGCTGACCATTTTTTAATTTTTCCTATTCTTAATTTACTTAAAAATTATCCCCAATTTGTTTAAAGCATTCTAAACTAATCAAATTTCACTTTTAAAAGTGAAACAATATGAAAAGTTTAATTCAAACAATTTGATTACTTAACTAGGATAAAGAAGGGCTGAATTTAAGAATAAGAGAGGGGGAAAGCCTTTCCAGCAAGGCATAGCATCAGATTATGATTTTAAAGATAACAAAAAATTAGAAAACCATTAAAAGAATAAGAAAAAGTAAGATTTCTAACTTACATGAAATTCTGGGAGCTTTCCTTTGGCTTGATGGTTTGAGGGATCTACTCTTGTTTGCAACAAGAGTGGCCACCAATTCTTTAGAAGAGGGAATGGTAAAAAACTAACGAATTATTAATAAATTCATAGTTTTTGGCTCTAGGGGGGGAGGAGTAGAGTAACAGTGCATAAAACACTATTAAGCTTCAACAAAGAGGGAGGCTTCTATTTATAGGAAAAAATGAGCTTCTAACCAAGCAAACTAATTCTAGAATTTTCTAGATCAGTTTGGTCAATTTTTGGTCAATTTAGCTTACTTTTTGGAACTAGACTTGAATTAGGAGAGAGGAGAGATGAAATATCTCAATTTTTGGGAATTTAAAACTCCACCACACGTGAAATAGGCACCTCCTTCATGAGGGGGAATCCCCACTCTGAGGTGTCAAAAATTCTTTTTTTTTGTATTTCCTTTGGTCCTTAGTCCACTCTTCATCTTATGTGAGTATTTACTCATTTTTGAGGGGGGATTTTCTTTATTTCTTCTATTTATCTCCTCCACACATTTGGATGAATTTGATTGGCCCCTCAAAACCTTGATTTAAGATTTTTAAAAAATCTAGACCCCTAGGATAAGGTTTTTTGAACAGATTATAATTGATTTCTAATGCACCTTTTGAAAATATTTTTGAACTTCTGTTTCGGGGGAATTTATTTTAATAGGAAGAGATAATTTTTCCATCCAAAAATATCTAAAATCTGAATAACCTCTCTCTAGAACATTTTCTCTCTCTAAGCCAAAATAGGTAGAAATAAGATCTTTTATATATCTGAAGAGGGATTTGATTACAGCGGAAGATATTGGACATCTTGAGAGGCTAGGGAGGAGTCTTACATTCTCTCCCACCACTTGAAAAATGCGAGATGTCCTCATCTCGCAAACTGGGGGTAATCTTGTAACAGTTCGGCTTCTTTCTCCTAGGTGGCATCTTCAAAAGGATAGAACTTCCATTTAAACAATAATTCTCTCATAATTCTATTCCTGAGAACCTTTTCTTGAACATCAAGGATTTTTTCAGGTTGGAGTTCCATCTACCCTTGGGTTGAAGAAGTTAAGATTTCATCACATCAAGCACATGATTTGGGCTTGGTATATATTTTTTAGGAAGGCTGACATGAAATACATTATGTACTTTGAGATGAGGAGGCAGAAGAAGCTCGTAGGGTAAGTCACCTACTGTCTTTGTAGTCAGATATGGTCCACAATATCTGGGGGATAACTTCTTGTACTTCCCAAGAGATAGAGAACTTCTTTTGGGCGGTGTACTTGAATGAAAACCATATCTGCTTCTTCAAATTTTTTGTCTGACCTCTTCTTATCTGCATATTGCCTCTGTCTATCCTGGGAAGCTTTTATATCTTTGCAAATTGACTGCATTTGTTGCTGCTCTATGTCATCAGGCATCTGTCTAGACATCGCGACCCTAATTAATGGGTCGGACCAAGTTAACGGAGTTAAGCAATCTTGTCCATACAAAGCTTCGAAAGGGCTCATCCCAATACTTCTATGATAAGAAGCATTGTAGGTGAACTCAACTAGGTGCAGATAGCTTAGCCACTTCTTGGGTTCCCTGCCCCACAGCATGACCGAAGTATATCTTCGATTACTTGGTTCACCCTTTCAGTTTGACCATCGGTCTCGGGGTGGTAAGCTGTGCGGAGATCCAAGAAAGTTCCTACTGCTTCAAAAAATGCAGTCCAGAATCTTGGCTTGAATTTGGGGTCTCGATCACTTACTATTCTTTTGGGTAGGCCATGCAATATGAAGATTTCTTTGAGGAAAACTCACCCTGTTTTCTTAAAGGACTGTCTTACGCTAGAATGATGGAGGGAGCATTTGGTATATGTGTTTTCTAAGGGAAGTTCAGTTGTAGCTGGCGGGGAGCATTCAAAGGATGGCTCACACGGCAAAAACCTGTCCAGGTCTTGACCAGCCTAGGTATGGTGTAAAATGGTGTGCTTCCAGTACGATGGGCAAGGGCCGACGAAGCGGTCCCTGAGTGAAGTGCAAGGACACCTAAGGAGAATCCTGGAGGGTTTTGACTAGGCAATGCACAAGCTCGCGGTGCTTAAGACACCCATGCGTATGTCGTGGAAGATATATATATATGATGATGACGAGAAAATTATTGTAATCTGTTATACTGGATCTCGTTGTTGCTGACCTGTTGGTCTCAACAACCAACGGAGAGTCCAGAGTGATATTATTTCATGAGAAACAAGGATTGAATGAAAATTTTGAGTTATGACATCTGTAACCAATAATTATTTTTCAATGGATTATTTTAAAAGTTAAAGTTTAAAGAGGAGTGGGTGAGTATCTGTATTCTAAAGCAAAAGTTAAGAAAGGCATTCAATTATGGGTGGGTGAGTTCTTGTCTGGTTCTACCAATTCCAATGGTTTGGTGGTGACTAATCCAGATGGGGTTAGGCTGTAATCAGTAGAGTTTTAATAATAAAATTGATCAATAGGAATACGCTTAGAACTCGAATAGTTTAATAATAACTTGAAGACTTCACAAATGAATAGATCAATGGCTATGCCTAATTCAATTAGGAAAAAAGCGTTGATTCCTTCAAGTTAAGTCTGTTATAGTTTTCCTTCTATCTGGTTTACTCAGAAGAAGGTTAGTTCACTATCTTGACTCGTTAGAAGAATTCATTAAGAAATTCAAAATGGTGGAATCGTCCTCGTTTTCCAGGCATGGAAAATTTTCCCAATTTTGATTTTCGGAATGATCACCAGCTTAGTCTCGTGCCCAGACATTCAAGAGCGAGGCCTCGAGTGGGAAACCCTGCCCCGCGCATGAGGGACTGCTTCTGTTGCCAGCTACTGAGTCCGGTGCATAGAGGGGGCAGTGGGATCCCACAGTTGGTATCAGAGCGCTGTTGTAAATTTACGTAACAGTAACAGATATTGCTTAAAATTTTATAGTAACTCTTGGAAATAATGTTTTCACTTGTTAATATTATGTTGAATAAACTTCAAAAATTAAAACTCATAAATTGAATTGGAAATTTATAGATGGATACCCTGAATCCATCTGGCATTCCTGAACTCTCCCAGAGTCACAATATGATAGCCTTTGCATTCGAGCCCCTCATGAGCTCTGCTACGACTTAAGTAAGCCAGAGTGAGACTCGCACGTCATTTTGAGAGTCTTTACTTTCCTGATCCTCTTGAGCGACGTCGGTATATGTGGTTCTATGGAGGATGATGTATTAATGTCAGTACCAGTCAGCTTCAGAGGCTCAGGCAAAATATTTCCTTATCCATGATTCTATAAGGCTAGGGCTTGTTTAGCATGTACAACTCTTTGATCATTCACCTAGGAACTTCAAAATTCATGCTGAATTTTTAGGCTTCTTAGTTGCTTTATCCCGAGAAGTAGAATTATAGCACCTCTTTCTGTAATGAATCGTGTGTACCATGGTATGTCTCCTAAACAGTTTCACTTCTTTATGCAAATATGATTGAGGCAGTGATTTTGGGAGCCGTGATGCTCTATGTATATATCGAAAACTTTTGATAATAAACGATGTTTTGCAAAAAAAAAAATCCAAATTGTTTTCATGATTGTGAATATGGTTAGTAAAATTATCACAGTAAATCTTGTTTCATGATGTATGATGAAATAATTATCTGTTTAAAGAATAAATCACAAATTAAATAATTATAAATCTGTTGTCAAAGTTAAGTTGGCAAAAATCTCGTTTTGTCAGAGTCATGAGGCGCACGGCCCGTGCAAGGCAACCGGATCCTCTAATCGATGAGACGAAGAGTTAGATCCGGATGTTCAAAAAGCTCTACAGAGATCCCAACCTGATCCCTTCAAGGGTGAAGGGGAGCAGTTAGGTGAAGTAGTGGAAAAGTGGATTGAGGCAATGGAGGAATACTTTGATGTAACTGGCTACAATGAGAGAAGCAAGATGGCTCTCGCCAGGTTAAAGATTATGGAAACGGCCAGGGTCGCTTGGAGGAATCACTGCGAGACTAACCATCTTGACCAGAATACCCAGACCTGGACTGGTCTTAAAGCTTACCTCAGAAAGAGGTTTTGTCCTCCGGGCTTCTTTGAAACTAAAATGAATGAGCTCTTGGAACTAAAGCAGGATAACCAAACAATTGAAGAGTACCATCAAGCTTTTGCCCTTCTCCTCAAATAATCCCCGCATTTGGATAAGAGCAACTGAAGGCCAGGTTCATTCGAGGAAGGAACGAGCCATTGGACACCTTAGTAAAACCTATTTCAATGGCCGAAGCAGTAAGAATGGCAAAGGAATTTGCCAAAGCCTTTGTTGTTAAGGTCCCGCCAAAGCCTCTGCACCCTCTAACTTTAAAAGATTCCAAACCCCGGGAAGTACTTCAAACTTTCCTCCCCCAAAGAGGCAGCAAGGCCCAAATCAGAATCATGATGCGGGAAGATTCAGAAGTGAAGGAAGACCCTTCCCCCAGAACACTTTCTCAGGAGCCCCACCTATTTCAAGGATTCAGAGGGATGAGCTCAAAAGTGAGAACCGGTGTTTGGATGTCAGGGTTTTGGTCACCACCTGAAAGATTGCCCGACTCCTGCCATGTCAAGGGGATAGGGAAGTCAAGGACCGAGAGTACACAGACCAACCCCTTCCTATCAGTCAAGGGTCCATCTCACCCAAATTAGGGAAATCCCAAGAGAACTCCAGCTCAGCCGTCTACCTCTATCCAGAGTAGCCTTAGAATTCCTTCTTAGAACTGGGGCAACCAAAGAGAAAGAGTTCTACCTCAGACTGCAGCAGCCAGAGCAGTCACAATAGCAGAAGTAGTGGAAGAAGAAAGAGGAAATATTTATGCAGCAATTGAAAACCAAGAGCTAAAACGTCAATTCTCTGCCGTCATTCATACTCCATCTGAGTATGTATCAAGGTAAGCCTTTTAAGCTTTTGATTGATTCAGGCAGTGCTCATTCTTTCATTTCCCCTGGATGCTTGCGTAAGCTAGTCTTAGATCAAAAATCAGGGAAACCTATGCAAGTTGAATTGGCAAGTGGGAAGATTCTTTTCTCTCACCTTGAGAGATAGATTGTATTCAGTTCAATCTAGATGGGAATTCAACAACTGACTGTCAGTTTCGAGTTATACCTTTGGGAGTTTTTGAGACGAGATCCTTGGAATGGATTGGCTCCATAAAAATCAAGCTGACATTCACTATCATAATGGAACCATTTCCTTTCGTGACCTCCATGGAAATAAAGTTCAAGGAACTAAAATTTCTGGATCCCCAAGTCTGCACTTCGTAAAGGCTTCTAAGTTACTAAAAGGACTTAGAAAGAAACAGCTCATTTATGTTGTCAAAATGAATCCAGTAGACTCAAAGTTAAAAGCTAAAGAACCTGAATGGTTAAGTGATTATGATGATTTATTCCCAGCAAAACTAGCAGAGATGCCTCTAATTCGGGAAGTAGATCATGTGATAGAATTGACCCCCGAAGCTCAGCTAGTAGATCATGTGATAGAATTGACCCCCGAAGCTCAGCCAATAGCCGTGCGCATGTACAAAATGCTAGTTCCTGAAGCCATTGAACTCAAGGAACAGCTTAGACAGCTGTTAGAACAAGGGTTTGTAAGACCCAGTGTTTCACCTTGGGGTGTGCCAGTTATCTTTCAGAAAAAGGAAGATGGAACACTAAGACTCTGTGTGGACTACAGAGGTCTAAATCAGCTGACAGTTAAGAATAAGTATCCCATCCCCAGAATTGATGAGCTTCTAGACAGGCTAAGTGGTGCCAGATCTTCACAAAGATAGATCTCAAATCAGGGTATTATCAGATTAGGATTAATGAGCAAAGACAACCATCAATACTCGGTATGGGCATTATGAATTCACTATCATGCCGTTTGGATTGACAAATGCCCCAGCCACATTCAATAGATTAATGCAAGACATTCGCAAAGAATACTTGGATGATTTTGTTCTTGTCTTCTTTGATGATATTCTGATTTACTCAAAGAATGCAGCTGACCATGAAGCTCATGTCAGAAGAGTTCTTGAGATCCTAAGGAAGCACCAACTCTTTGCAAAAAAGAGCAAATGCACTTTCTTTGCCGACCATGTTGAATACTTGGGCTTTCTGGTATCCAAAGATGAAATTTCTCCAGATTTTGCTAAAGTCCAAGCAGTCATAGATTGGCCTGAAACCCAAAGACAGTGAAAGAAGTCAAAGGATTCTTGGGATTGATTGGTTGGTATATAATTTTTATACCAAAGTATGCTCTCATAACTTCCCCTGTGACTAATCTTCTCAAGAAGAATATCCCATCTCAATGGTCTGCTAGGTGCCAGAGTGCTTTTGATAAGCTGAAGATCGCCTTGGTAACCAATCCCGTTCTAAAGCTGCGAGATTTCTCTCTACCCTTTGAGGTAGTAACTGATGCCAGTGGTTTTGCCCTGGGAGGTGCGCTCATGCAGTGGCCTATGAATCCCAAAAACTCAGAACACATGAGAGAAATTATGTTGTCCATGACTTGGAGCTACTTTTAGTCTATGCCCTGAAGTTGTGGAGACATTACCTACTGGGTCAAAGATTCACTTTGATGATAGATCATTAGAGCTTAAAGTGGATCTTCACTCAGAAGTATCTCAACATGCGCTAAAGAAGGTGGATGGAGACCCTGCAGGAATTTGATTTTGAAATCAAGTACTGCCCAAGCAAAGAAAATGTGGTAGCAGATGCCCTCAGCAAAAAAGCCTCCTTTCTTGCAATCACAGTAGTGTCAAATCCTTTGATTAATGAAGTAAGAGAGAAGATCATGTAGGATAGATTCTTTGGCCCTATTGATAAAAAACAGAAGCAGGATGTAACACACACAAGAGAAGCAAACCCTAATCCATAATCATCAACCATAAAGAAGGAGAGAAGCCATAGTCACCATCTCTCTCACACACACAAAGGAGAACACAACATAGTGTTGTGTCCACACTACAAAGTAAACCTAATGTAATGTCCACACACACTATGACCAGCTGGACACGCGGTCATTTATGTCTCACACATGTTCCTACCTAATCTGCCAGCACATAGCATAGCTGGCTCACACTGACATCGAGCTTGAATCTCAACAGCCCCTCTCAAGCTCATGATGTACTGCCGATGAAGATGTAGATGAGCTTGGGATATCAACACTCTCAACACTCCCCCTCAAGCTCATCCCATGTACTCCCAACATAGTCCGGAAGTACTCAAACTTCTCCCTGCTAAGTGGCTTTGTGAAGATATCAGCCACCTGCTCATCAGTCTTCACATAGTGAAGATCAACTGTACCATCCAGCACCTTTTCTCTGACAAAGTGATAATGGACCTCTATGTGTTTGGTCCTCGCATGAAATACTGGATTCTTTGCCAACTGCATACTGCTCATGTTGTCACAATGTATGACAACTTTGCCATCAAGAGGCTCACATAAATCTGCCAAGAGACTCTTTAACCATATAGCCTCACAAGTAGCAATGGCTGCACCTCTGTACTCAGCCTCTGTACTGGATAAAGCAACTGTAGGTTGCTTTTTGCTACTCCAACTCACCACAGCACTGCCAAGTGTAAAAGCATATCCACTAGTAGACCTCCTGTCATATGCGCTACCTGCCCAATCAGCATCTGTGTAGCCATGTATGTCCAAGCTTTTACCACTGTCATAGAATAAACCATAATGTGCTGTGGTTTTCACATATCTCATGATGCGTCTCACTGCATCCAAATGTGGTTTCCTGGGGCTCTGCATAAACTGACTCACTAGCCCCACTGCATAACTCAAATCTGGGCGTGTGATAGTCATGTATATGAGACTACCAACTATCTTCCTGTACATAGAAGGATCATCCAATTCCTCGCCATAATCAGCCCGCAATTTCACATTTTGCTCCAATGGTGTACTCATAGGCTTACACCCTGTCATGCCATACTTTGCCAACATATCCAAGGCATATTGGCGCTGTACTAACCAAGTACCTCCATGATCTTTCACCACTTCAATGCCAAGGAAATATCTCAACTCACCAAGATCTTTCATGTCAAATTTCCCACTTAAAGCTTGCTTGACATGCATCACATCTGCACCATGATCACCTGTAATAATCAAGTCATCCACATAGATGACTAGTAACACAATCCCATGCTGTGTCTTCTTCACATACAGTGAAGAGTCTGCTGTAGAAATCTGAAAACCAAGTGAGATAAGATATCTACTCATCTTATCACTCCAGGCACGTGGTGCTTGCTTCAGACCATACAATGCCTTTTTCAACCTGCATACGTGAGTAGGATATCTAGGGTGTACATACCCTTCTGGCTGCGCCATGTATACTTCCTCTTGTAGATCTCCATTAAGAAATGCATTCTTTACATCCATTTGATGCATTTCCCAGCCATTAGCTGCAGCCATAGCAATGACTGCTCTCACTGTGCCCATCTTAGCCACTGGGCTAAACGTCTCATCATAATCCAATCCATGGGTCTGTGCATATCCCTTTGCTACCAATCTTGCTTTATGTCTTTCAATAGAACCATCAGATTTGCACTTCACTTTGTAGACCCATTTACATCCAATAACATTCTTGTCCTTTGGTAGGGCAACCAAATCCCATGTATCATTATGGACCAATGCGCCCATCTCCACATCCATTGCTTTTTCCCATACATGCTCTCCAACAGCCTCTGTGTAGCATGTAGGTTCCACATGCTTTACCATAGATGTCATATATGCATAGTGCATAGCAAAATCTCTGTATGTCAACCTGTCAACAGGATATCTGACCCTCTGGGATCTCCGCAATGCATGCGGGTCACTCTGTACACCTGTAACTCGAGCATGTGGTGGCACATATCTGTCCTGCCTAACACCGGGTGTGCGTACAACAGGTATCCCTAGCTCCTCATCCAAACTCTCTGAGCTAGAGGACTCATAACCTGTGATCCCAATTCCCTCGACTTTCTTCTTGCCTTTATCCATAGCACTACTCCCAGTGCTCACACTCTCATGTCTCAGACGTCCTGACCATGGACGTACACTGCTACTACTCTCAGCTTCTGCTGCTGGCCCAGACATAGTAGTAGAACTAGAACTTGCTTGTGATGGCAAGTTCACAGGCACATTCGCCTCAAGTGTGTCAATGACTCCCTCATCTTTGGCTTTATACCAACTAGCAAGCTCATCGAATACAACATCTCGTGAGATGACTACTTGTCTAGTTTGAGGGTTATAGCATTTGTAAGCTTTGCGATCCTGTGCATATCCAACAAATACACATTTCTCTGCCTTAGGATCCAATTTCCGTCTTCTTTCATCAGGCACATGAACATAAGCTACACATCCAAAGACTTTAAGATGTCCAATGTCTGGCCTATAACCTGTGAGCCGCATCTCTGGCGTGCTTCCATGAATGGCTGCTGTAGGTGTTTTGTTCAATATATAAACTGCAGTAGCACATGCTTCTGCCCAATAGTAATCTGGCATGCTCTTTTCATTAAGCATCGCCCTTGCCACTTCACATATAACTCTATTCTTCCTCTCAGCCACACCATTCTGCTGAGGTGTATACCTGCATGTCAATTGTCTCCTTATTCCATGCTTCCTCAAGAAATGCTCAAAGGCCTTTGAGGTGTATTCACCACCTCCATCTGTCCTCAGACATTTAATCCAACAGCCATACTGCTTTTCTGCAAAAGCTTTGAAATCCATGAATTTTTCCAATACTTCACTCTTCTCCCTGAGAAAGTATATCCATGTCATCCTGCTAAAGTCATCAATGAATGTAACATAGTATAAACTGCCTTTGATAGATGGGTTTTGTGCAGGACCCCATACATCACTGTGTACTATCTCAAGTGGCCTGTTACTCATATTTCCTTCTCTAGGAAACCTCAATCTTGCCTGCTTCCCAAACTGACAGGCTTCACAAACATGCATATGTCCATCATATTTGAACCTAGGCAATCCATTGACTATGCCTCTTGTTTGCATGTTCTTTAATCTCTGTATATTTACATGGCCAATCCTCTTGTGCCACATGTCAATATCCTGTACCACATTCCTGCTCTTTGAGAACATGGCTGATTTTAGCTCAGGAATTCCAGCATCCAGCTTAAACAGTCTTCCTTCTTTCTTGCCTTTAGCAATCACTCTACATCCATGTTTAAAGTCTTCAACGAAGCATCCATGCTCATTGAATCTAACCTGTAATCCCTGTTCTACCATTTGACCAACTGAGGCCAAGCTTTTAGTGATCGAAGGCACATACAGCACATCTGACATAGACTTTGTCTGACCATTATGCATGACCAATGGTACACTTCCAACATGTGTAATGACATGCTGGGTATCATCACCTGTTTCCACATAGCCCTTCACATCCATTGGCTTCATGTGCTCAAACCATTCTCCATGACATGTCATATGGTTTGATGCTCCTGAGTCCATGTACCATGTATCATCATTCTCAGCATTTGTTGTCATAGAACCCACAACATGCTTCATGGCAAACAAATGATTTGCAGTTCCATCATTGCTACTTGATGCATAGTTGCCACCATGTTGTGCATAGTTTCCACCATAATGACCACCACGTTGTGCTCTTCCCCCTCTCAAATCATTCTGTTTGCGAAAGCAATCTCTCGCCATATGACCATATTTGCCACAATAATGGCATTCCACATCTTGCATAGAATTTTGTTGGCCTTGCCAACGTCCTCGTCCACGGGGGTTACCTCTGCCTCGCTGAGGTGCATAACCACGACCACCACGAGCACCATATGAAGGCTGAAAATTCTGCTGTGGAGGCCTATCCTGCCATCCACGACCATTACCACCACGTCCACGTGATGCGAATCTCCCCCTGCCTCGAAAGCCTCTAGATGAGTAAAAAGCTTGATTTCTTGCATGTTCATCATTGCTTGACGAGGATGCACCACCTGTAACACTCATACCACCAAGGCCAAGCTTCAATTCTTCCACAATGAGCAATGACACAAGCTCATTAAAGTCTGGCATTCCTCCCAACCTTACTGAGATGGAAGTGTCAAAAGATTTGTATTCTTTGCCTAAACCACGCAACGTGAGTGCAACCAAATCATCATCATCCATTGGGGCATGGATTGATGACAAGGAATCAGCATAACCCTTGATTTCGTGAACATACTCATGTATACTCCGATTCCTTCGTGTTACACTGTGAATCTGTTGCTTTAGTTGTATCTTCCTGGCACCAGTGTCTGTCTCATACATTCTGCACAAGATACCCCATGCTTCTTTCGGTGTATCTGCATCTTGGATGTGAATAAGCAAGGCATCTGTTACACATATTGAAAAATAATGCAACACCTTCGAGGACCGCTCTACCCATTGCTTGTGAGCCAGTAACTGAGCATTATTTGGTTGAGGAGGTAGGTATGGCTCTGGATCTTCCTCCGAGACAAGACTCCATAAACCTTTGCCTTTCAAAAAACTCTTCATTCGAAACTTCCACACTTGAAAGTTAGTGCGATCAAGCTTCTCTCCAACAATCTGTATCGGACCATCTCCCATTGTTACAAAAAAAATAGAGTAGATGTACCCTTTCGATCACAATGTACGAAGTACCTGTAATGCTCCAAATCTCTTCAAATCACATCAAATGCTTGCAAATTGTGTGCATTAACATCCCACAATGGTTCACCAACAATGTACACTCGATCAAAGTTGAAATCAAATGAAACTCCTTCACAAAAAATTTTCTGGTTTTTTTCTCGCCAGTAAATTCTCGCCAGTAACCAGTCAAGATTATGCTCTAAATCCTTCAAATCTTGTCCAAATGCAATGATTCAACTTGCATTAGCTTCCCAACACATTGCTCCAACATATCCTAGAAGGGTTTGATCCAATTCTTCAAGGGGAATGAGAACCACCAAGTTTTGTAACCTCTGGTTTGAATTTTTTCTGCACCTGTCAGGTACCACCTCTCACTAAAATTGCTCTATCTCCTTCAAATCTTCTCCAAATCCAAAACTTTTTGATTCAAAAGTTTAGCAACTCATAGGACTCTACTTGTACCAGAGGAATTAGGCCAATTTGATATAGACAAAGATTAATGCCTTGATTAAAAATGCTCTGTTTCTGGACAGAATTTCTGTAAACCTGCACACCTCTGATAAATCACTTCAATGAGCTCCAAATCCATGAAATGAGCTGCAACCAAGCATCACAAGTCCTTAGCAATGTCTTTGCTAAACTCTCCAAGCTTTAAAGCATTCAATTTGGTGTCCAAATGAGTGAATTAGGATGAAATCTTTGAAAACTGTCCAGAATTCTGCATCTTCATGCACCGCCTGCTCCAGAGGGCTGTAGAGAGAGGGGAAATCACAATTGAATAGATAGGCCTCTTAGCAATGACCTAATCTACCTTGGGTATGAAGGGTTTAGCTCAATTTTGCCTCTAGCTCCTGCAATTGATCCTCCACGGGGGGTATGTTTTCTGTTTTTGTGAAAAACCAGAAATTTTTGCATAAACTCACTTTCACTTGATTTTGCTCAAATCTGTATGCATCAATCTGCTTCAAGATCCTGTATGTTGTTTGTGTCCACTTTGTTAATACATTTGCAAGCCCGAATACATGTGCCTTTGTGTATACATTTGCCAAGAGTATACATTCACTTCAAGCTTTCCATGGAAGCTTTGAGAAAAAACCAGAATTTTTCACTTGCTCTATGCACTTCAATCTTCACTGAACTTGCTCTTTGATACCTGCAATCCGCAGAGTGGGTCTTGCTACACTCACCAATGGTCCTTAGCTCTCAGATCTGATGCCGGTGTGTGCTCCACAGCTTTTCCTTTGCTCCAAGCTCCAATGGCTTCCTTCACAGCTTTTTTCTTCTTCTTCCCTCTTCTCTCACTCACTCTCACAACACAGCTAATGAGCTCTTGGCTCTGATACCATGATAAAAAACAGAAGCAGGATGTAACACACACAAGAGAAGCAAACCCTAATCCATAATCATCAACCATAAAGAAGGAGAGAAGCCATAGTCACCATCTCTCTCACACACACAAAGGAGAACACAACATAGTGTTGTGTCCACACTACAAAGTAAACCTAATGTAATGTCCACACACACTATGACCAGCTGGACACGCGGTCATTTATGTCTCACACATGTTCCTACCTAATCTGCCAGCACATAGCATAGCTGGCTCACACTGACATCGAGCTTGAATCTCAACACCTATTGCTACCCTACTTATGCAAGAAAGCAAAACTCCTCACAGGAGTTGAACCGAGTTCAAGGGTACAGCCTGGATAAAGGAATTTTGTATTATAATAGCAGACTATGCATTCCCAATGATGAGGGAACTAAGGGTCAAATTCTGAAAGAAGCCCATGACAGCCTTATAGCAAGACATCTCGGTTTCATTAAGACCTACATGTCTGTAAAGAAAAGCTTCTTTTGGCCTGCGGGTCTAAAAAAGGATGTACTTAATCACGTACGTCAATGCCTGATATGTTAGAAAGTCAAAGCCAAGAGAGTAAAAATGCCTGGGAAGTTACATCCACCATTAGACATCTCCCAGATGAAGTGGGAATGTATCAGTATGGATTTTGTTACTGGATTAGCTTCAGTGCAATCAGGTTACAACTCCATCTTCATGGTAGTTGATAGACTAACCAAAGTTGCCCATCTGATTCCACTTCAGTTTTGAGTTTCTTTTGAATACAATGAGTATATCTTAATTCCGTATCCCAAGACTTCTAGATCACAGGTTTGGATTTCCAAGCAGAATTCCTCGAATTATGAAATCTTGATCCTCAGATCAAAATCAAGGTCTCAACTTAGTTTCAGGTTCGGTGGGTGATTTGAGTGTAGATTACTGAACTAGTCACATCGTCTTTTCTTGAAAAACTGACGAAGGAGATTAAGTCATGGTCATAGTCTAATTCAGGGTTTGAGTATGGAAAGGTTCTTCCTGAAGTATCTTTCTCGAAGGGTAATATTTCAATTACTACTTCACTAAATTTTATGCATTGAGTATTTTGCTTAACTGAATTCAAAACTAAACACGTATTCCTATGAGAAATAAATTAATCATTTATCTAAAATTCCGGCTTCGATAGATTTTCTGATTTTTCTCATTACCATCCTTGAGAATATGAAATAGTAAAATTTTTCTTCACAGAGTATTTACTTATTCATTTTTTGATATTCATGGGATTTAAACATAGGATTAAAGAGAACACTTATTTTGATATAAAAATTATGTATATATCTATTTATGCATGAAATCCAACTTCTATGGAAATAACACTATTATATAAAAGAAAATCCTTTTATGCATCTATTTATGCATAAAAAATCAATTTTGATGAAAGTAACACTTTTATAATTAAAAAATTTCTTTTATGCATCTATTTATGCATAAAAATCAATATTGATGAAAGGAACACTTTTATAATTAAAAAAATTCTTTTATGCATAAAAATCAATATAGATGAAAGTAACACTTTTATAATTAAAAAAATATTTTATGCATCTATTTACGCATAAAAATCAATATTGATGAAAGTAACACTTTTATAATAAAAAATTTCTTTTAGGCATCTATTTATGCATAAAAGTCAATATTGATGAAGGTAACACTTTTATAATAAAAAAAGTTCTTTTATGCATCTATTTATGCATAAAAATCAATATTGATGAAAGTAACACTTTTATAATTTAAAAAAATCTTTTATGCATCTATTTATGCATAAAAATCAATATTGATGAAAGTAATACTTTTGTAATTAAAAAAATTCTTTTATGCATCTATTTTTGTATAAAAATCAATATTGATGAAAGTAACACTTTTATAATAAAAAAATCCTTTTATGCATCTATTTTTGCATAAAAATCAATATTGATGAAAGTAACACTTTTATAATAAAAAACATTCTTTTATGCATTTATTATGCATAAAAACTAATATTGATGAAAGTAACACTTTTATAATAAAAAAATTCTTCTATTTATTTATTTATGCATAAAAATCAATATTGATGAAAGTAACACTTTTATAATTAAAAAAAGCTTTTATGCATTTATTTATGCATAAAAATAAATATTGATGAAAGTAACACTTTTATAATTAAAATAATTTTTTTATGCATTTATTTATGCATAAAAATCAATATTGATGAAAGTAACACTTTTATAATTTAAAAATTCTTTTATGCATCTATTTATGCATAAAAAACAATATTGATGTATAATTAAAAAAATATCCAATATACATCTTTCTATGTATATAATTTAAATCTAATGGAAATAACACTTTTATAATAAAATTATTTCTACTATGCATTTTTCTATGCCTAGAATGAAAATGACACTTTTAGAATACACAAACGATGGGGATTACTCTTTTTGAATAATAAAAGGTAATACTTATTTCACAAAATTTAAGAAAATTTTACCATAATCTCCTTTGTTTGGCTGACCATTTTTTAATTTTTTCTATTTTTAATTTACTTAAAATTTATCCCCAATTTGTTTAAAGCACTCTAAACTAATCAAATTTTACTTTTAAAAGAGAAACAATATGAAAAGTTGAATTCAAATAATTTGATTACTGAACTAGGATAAAGAAGGGCTGAATTTAAGAATGAGAGAGGGGGAAAGCCTTTCCAGCAAGGCATAGCATCAGATTATCATTTTAAAGATAACAAAAAATTAGAAAACCATTAAAAGAATAAGAAAAAGTAGGATTTCTAACTTACATGAAATTCTGGGAGCTTTTCTTTGGCTTGATGGTTTGAGGGATCTACTCTTGTTTGCAACAAGAGTGGCCACCAATTCTTTAGAAGAGGGAATGGTAAAAAACTAATGAATTATTAATAAATTCATAGTTTTTGGCTCTAGGGAGGAGTATAGTAACATTGCATGAAACACTATTAAGCTTCAACAAAGAAGGAGGCTTCTATTTATAGGAAAAAGTGAGCTTCTAACCAAGCAAACTGATTCTAGAATTTTCCAGATAAGTTTGGTCAATTTTTGACCATTTTTGGGTCAGTTTAGCTTACTTTTTGGAACTAGACTCGAATTAGGAGAGAGGAGATAGGAGAGATGAAATATCTCAATTTTTGGGAATTTAAAACTCCACCACACATGTTAAATAGGTGCCTCCTTCATGAGGGGCAATCCCAACTCTGAGGTGTTAAAAATTTATTTTTTTAGTATTTCCTTTGGTCCTTAGTCCACTCTTCATCTTATGTGAGTATTTACTCATTTTTTGGGGGGGATTTTTTTTATTTCTTATATTTATCTCCTCCACACATTTGGATGAATCTGATTGGCCCCTCAAAACCTTAATTTAAAATTTTCAAAAAATCTAGACCCCTAGGATAAGGCCTTTTGAACAGATTATAATTAATTTCTAATGCACCTTCTGAAAATCTTTTTGAACTTTTATTTCGAGGAAATTTAGTTTAATAAGAAGAGATATTTTTCCATCCAAAAATAGCTAAAATGTGAATAACCTCTCCCTAGAACATTTTCTCTCTCTAAGCCAAAATAGGTAGAAACAAGATCTTTTATATATCTGAAGAGGGATTTGATTACAAGGGAAGATACTGGACATCTTGAGAGGCTAGGGAGGAGTCTTACAAGGCTAGGGAGGAGCCTTACAAGGCTCCACTATATTTACTTCCCTACTATTAGTTCATCATAAGATGCATGTCTTTCCTTAGGCCTTTGTGCTCTAATGTGTTCCATTGTTCTCTCGTCAAAATTATAAGTCTTGAAATACTCAAGTTCTTGCCTTAGATCTTCTTCTTATTCTTATTCGATCTTGGCAATAACTAAAGCTCTCTTGGAAACCCTCTCAATTTTTGATACTACTCTATTAGCCTTTCTTCTCTATAGGCTGACTGACATAGTTTGGGTTTCGAGGCTTTTTCATCTTGAAGTTTTTTTTCCAATTCTTGTTTGTCTTTTCGCACATCTTGGTTCAATTCTTTCCCCCTAATTGGTGAACAAATCTTTGTGAAAATTTGTGGATTCAAAGAATCAAAGCCATTATGCATATATGGGTACTTGAACATCATGCTTTGAGGGCTCACATGGATGAAAGATGAAGTTATGGTGGATGAAATGTGAAGGGAGCCATGGATTTGGTGATAGGGGTGAAGAGATTAGTGAAGATAATCAACTTGTGAAATCATAAACACATTACCACGACTTGGATTAGCCAAAATGAGTGTGACTCTTCATTTTCATGTGGCTCTTAGTATAGCCAGGAGATTACAAAAGCTGTGGAGACAAGTGATGCCACCTCAACTCCAAAATATCCCCAAATATCTCCTCTCCATAAGAGGCCATTCACACACCTTCACACACTCCCCCTTGATACATACTCCTTGTGCATCTAGGCACCACATTTTCAACACCCCCCCTTGGTGCCATCTAGGACACATCTAGGTGTGAGGTACACATCATAGGCATCTTGACCTAACATACAACTAGGCATCTTGGCCTTATGCATAACTAGGCATCTTGGCCTTTACATCATTCTACCATGGCTACATCATCGGTGCCAATGGCGGGTAGAAACAATACAACAAGATACAAGGGGTGGGTGAAAAACTCCATAGTTTCAAAAAAGTGCTTCCATGTCCTCCTTTGGAAAGGAAGCCTCCATCACATTTGCTTGTTGAGGTTGATTCTTTGACCAACAGTTGCTTTCCATGTGTCCGAGTTTCCCACACACCGTACATTCAAGCTTTTGTTTATCTCTTTGAATTTGCATGTGTTAAATGTGTGGCCTAACTTGCCACAATGATTGCATCTAGGCTTGAATTCCCTTTGACCAGCATAAAGTGCCAAGTCCTTTGATGAGGATGCTCCATTTTCATATTTGCTTTTCATCTTTTGCTCATGTTTAAGAAATAAGGCTTGTACATCATTCAAGGATAGAGTAGAGTTGTTAGACAAGATTTAACTATGTTGGCATACTCTTCTTTCCTTTCATAGCTAGCAAGAAAAATAGCCTTAGCTTCATCATCATCAAGAATCTTACCAATGGTGGCAAGCTGTTACTTAATGCTTTTATACTTGTTGATGTGACTTGTTAGATCATGGCTAGTACCTAGGTTGAGTTGATACAATTGCATGAGTAAATGAACTTTGGAGTGTTTTGCTTGTGTACCAAACAACTTGTTTAAATCTTCCCATGCATACTTCCTTCTCAATCCCAATGATATGATGAATGACCTCATCATCCCCAATGCAAGTGCTATGAGTTCCAAGGCTCTCTCATTCTTCTCATTCCATGCAGTTCCTAGGCTTGCTTGAGTGTCCCTCCCTTGAATTATTTCCCATAAATTTTTCTTTATGAGTGCATACATGATTTTTGACTGCCATGTGTGGAATTCAATACCACTAAACTTGATAATTTCATCATGTGCCATGATGAATAGGGGGTCTTACCAAAGTCCCCATCTATGCAGTGGTACTTGGCAGTGTCTACCTTTTACAATGATTAGCACACAGAGACTTATGACCACTTGCCTTAACGTGAAAGATGCTTACATACATGCCATATCCATTACTAATTTGCAGGATGTTTCAACTTGGTAGCATCCGCATCAATGAAGGAGTGTACGACACTCATCACAATGAAAAGGTCTACTAATGAAGGTTAGGCATTACATGACAACTTAACCATGATTTCTCATGGGTTCATGGAAGCAAAGAAGTATTTGAGCAAGCCCTCCACCAAACACTTTAGAAAGGTTCAAGAAAACACCTGTATTTGTGCCTGGATTAGTCCTTAATACTACGATTAAGGTCTATAATTAAAAATGTTCACAATACCTCAAGCTTTTTAGCTATGGCAGCAGGGATGGGTTTGATTCTTCAATCAGTGTGAGCAACTCCTTGAGTCTTTTGAGAATCCCTCTGGTGAGATTCTAGAGCACCCCTAGATGTTAGAGGAATTAGGGCAAAACATTATATATAGCGGGTAGTACAAGGCACAATGGCACAGACCTGTTGGTGTGACGGGCAAAAGGCAGAAATGGCACCCGATTTTGCAGCTTTGCCCTCAAATTGGCTTAGGGCTTTTGAAGCCTCATTGGTTGAGAGTACTCCTTTCAAATCCTATGCCAAATGGTTGGCTGTAGCGTCTGCATGACTCAAAAAATCAGGTTGGGGTGGAGCTTCCATGGAAGCTTGGAGAAGATAAGCTTGTGATTAAGAAGGGATTAATGATTAGTGCAAAGGATTCAAGAAATGGTTTGGGGGAGTGATGGAGGATGTTCTAGGATCAAAAATGCTCTGATACCAACTTGAACATCATGCTGGCTCACATGGATGCAAGATGAAGCTATGGTGGATGAAATGTGAAGGGAGCAATGGATTTGGTGATATGGGTGAAGAGATTAGTGAAGATAATCAAGTTGTGGAACCATAAATACATGACCACGACTTGGGTTAGCCAAAATAAGTGTGACCCTTCATTTTCATGTGGCTCTTAATATAGCCAGGAGATTACAAAAGATGTGGACACAAGTGATGCCACCTCAACTCCAAAATATCCCCAAATATCTCCTCTCCCCATAAGAGGCCGTTCACACACCTTCACACACTCCCCTTGATACATACTCCTTGTGCATATAAGCACCACATTTTCAACATGGGTGTACAAATAAGTTTATTATTCTTTCTAGATCAGTAGCATTTCTTTCAAATCCATCTATGGAAGCGTTTGTTTCTCTTCCATAATTCACTCTTTAGAGCTACTTCTTGAGCTTTCTTCTTCCTTAGATTTAAATCCTACAAGTTGGTCATTCACCATATGTACTGATGTAGTTTGGGATTGATCCTTTAACTAAAGTTCCTTGTAGTTAGTTCCACTTCTCTTAGGTAGATCGATCATTGTGCTAAAATGTGCATCCAATTTTCACAAATCACTGGTTGTGGTGGTAATGGGACATACAACTTATCTTCTACTTTGGCTTTGCTACTATCGATGTTCTTTTGGGTTGATCCTTCAACTAATGGTCCTTGTAGTTAGTTTCACTTCTCTTGGATACATCAATTATTATGCATCCAATTTTCACAGAACGTTGGTTTTGGTAATGGGACATATATCTTATCTTCTACTAGGCATTGGGTTTACACCTCTGAGTTGCAAAGTTTCAGGAGGGTTATTCGGGTTGTGGTGTTTGAGTCATCTCCAAACAACTCACCTCCCTTTGGATGTGTCTCCCAAGTTTGTAGGTTTACTTTCAAGGTACATGAATCCTTTTGCAAGTATATGCGGTTAGTAGCCCAATCATGGAATAATCAAGCATCTCTCATAAAAGGTCTACCTAGAATAACATCATATGAGTTGGGTTATCGTAAAACATTCATGACAACCACAATATGGAGAAATTCCAATTAAAAGACCTTAATGTTGCTATTTCTCAATATACCCATTAGTCTCGTCTTGGTTTCATCTACCATCTTCTCAAAATTGAATCTATCCTTTCCAATGATAGTTTTTCCCATGATTCAATATCTAATATGGCCCCGCCACTTGACTATCTTTAGGAGTAACTAGAATAGTTGCATTAGTGTTAGCACTTTCATACTAGTATCCCATTTTGTTCAATAGAGTCTCACAATTCATTTCTTTCTCTTTTGGATTGATTTATTCCTTTAATGTAAAAGGTGAGTCACTTTCATGAGGATCAAGTGATGCAATGATTCCTCCTTCTACTCAATCCTTAAGACCAAGACAACCCAGGATTGTTCTTGAGGTATGATTCTAAAGGTACTTCAATCCTTACATGGATAGGGACCAACATTAATCCTTTCACATATTTGGGTGAAAGAGAGATAAGTGTACTCTTTGATTAGTAGAGTATGACAACAAAGTTTCTTGAGGCATAATTTCTATGTGATCCATTATGTTAAAGAATCAAGCAAGGGTAGGATTCAATTCATAACTCCTTTGTTTGTTCCTTCCCTTACTGGCTCTAGAACATCAAGTCCGTTTAACAGTCCTTCCTCGTGTGGGATAGACTATATTAGAAGACCTTATTTGGGTTGGTTTGGATTTTTCCACTTCCTCTTAGCATTGCTAAGAGGAAGGACTTGGCCAATTCCAATATCTCAATCTCTATTTATGCATTCGGATATTCCCCATCTCCTTGTTGGGAGTAGTAGGTACATCACTTTCTTTTCTGGTTTAATATTCTAATCTTTAAGAATTGAATTCTCATAACTATATTTAATTGAAGTGGTTTCCATTCTATCTCGATTAGAACCATTCTAAATGCTCACTTGGTGATCTCCATTCCTAATCTATTTTTCTTTCCTTCTTTGGCCATGCTTGCTAGCGGGATTATCCTTCTTAGGCGCTTTCTACTTAGCGTAGGATCGATGAGTGATAACATTCACTATAACAAGATGAAAGGTTAATGATGCTTATTATCAAAGTTTTAGTGGTGTTTAAGTTTCATTGTTATAAGCACCACTAAGGAGCGTTTACAAAAGTTACTATAAGCACTAGTAGGTGTGGTGCTAGAAAAACTAATAGAATACTCTAAATGAAGTCCACAAATATATCTAGTAAAATTTTATCAAACATAAAAATTTTATAATAAAGAAAAAAAATCAACAAAATATTACAAGCCGATCAATATGTAGAAAGGTATATATAATGATTTATAGATTCTTTTTATAGTACCATCATCAATACCATCTTGCAACAAATCTATACATGTCAACTAGTCTATCTCTACTATCATTTCTATAGTCCCTATATAATGTAAAGTCCTTTCCCACTACTTGAAGAATAGGCAGATGTATTATCATTATCATTATTGCATATTGGCTCATTGATTTCATTTGATGAAATCAAAGGTAGAAGACCTTCATCTGTGGTGCATCTTTCAAACTTTGAATGATTTTATTCTACTTCTTTTTCTCATTGTTTGTTGTATATTCCATTGATTCGTCATGCATTTCTTCTTCAAATGTAAGCTTGGATTGAGGAGCAACTTATATTACATACCATCAATTGGGATCTCTTTAGTCTAAATAAAACACAATTTAGAAAAAAAAACACACAAAACATGTATAAGAAAATACATCTAAGAATTTCATTTTAAGTATTAAAATTCATCTCAAAAAATTTTAAGTACATTTTACATGTTCACAATGCTATGGTTATGCGTCTCTTGCATCTTGGTTGAATCAATCGTAAAAAAATCCACTTGGATGCTTTGCACGGTTCCTTGAGTACTTTTATACACCACTTTGAACCACTTGACCTTAGAAATGAACAATTTGAAAGCTCTAAATCCAATCTCCAAGATGTCTTGAATTATGAATTGTTTCACAATAGCAAAGTTTCTCCACTATACAATGTTATTCTCTCTTCTAATAGCTCAACTATCTTTACTCAAAAACTTACCATTACACCACAATCATACATGATTTTTTTAGAATCCACATTAACTGCTGCGACCTTATAACTAGATTGTGTTTTATACTTTATACTACAACATAATCAAGACACTATATATGTTACTTTAAAAATAATTATTATAAACTTTATCAAAACACTATATATATTAGTCTTTGCTTACGCGGTAGTCGCATCCCCTTGCATACTCCCATTCTTCTCTTCTAATCTCCTCTCCCACCTTTCAACTTATTTGTTGCTCTAGGGAACCTCTTAAGACATTTAATATCGTAATCCCTTAGAAAAACCTCTAGGTTAGGTGGGTATCCCATGTGCCTATGTGTTGATCTCTTAAACACTCTTGTCTCCTCCATCCTGAAAAGATGCAGCAGGGGAGAAGAGAGTTTGAGCTCTTGCAAGCACACACACACTCACAAAACCCTAAAAGAGAACACACAAGGTGAGAGGCTGAAAATCTTCTTCTTCTTCACTCAACACTCAACACACCATATACAAAGATAAGAATACACACCATATGAAAGGTACTCAACCAAATACGAAACAGAGGTTGAATACTTTGAAAGAAGCAATTAATCTTTTACCAATCAAAAGCAAAGTAGATTCCTCGAAGAAATAGTTATCTGCCCTTCCAATCCCTTTAAATAATTCAATAATTGGGGGTTGAACCATTGGGAGACACGTTTGTACTCCATATAGCAGTGGGTGAGCGACTTGCATAAAACTCTCTTCCCATGCCAGGCTTTCGTAGTTTTTTCAGTTGTGCCAAAAGAGGCCCAAAATCTTCTAGTAGCTCCTTTAGGCTAGAGCACTCATTCGTGCCAAGCTTCCAAAGCTTTTTCAACTGCTTGAAGGAAGAAGGAAGCTTCATGATTGCTGATCCCCCTGCATAAAACTCTTCTAGACTTTCAAGACACCCAAAATCTTCCGGTAACTCCTCCTGCTTAATGCACCCTCCACGTCAAGCTCTTGTAACTTTTTAAGCTACACGAAGGAAGAAGGAAGCTTTGTGATTGTTGTACCCCATATGCATCAAACTCTTCTAGGATTTCAAGAGACCCAAAATCTTCCAGTAGCTCCTCCAGCTTAGAGCACTCATCCATGCCAAGCTTCCGTAGCTAGCTTTCGTAGCTTTTTCAGCTGCCTGAAGGAAGAAGGAAGCTTCTTGATTGCTGATTCCTCTATATTAAACTCTTCTAGACTTTCAAGAGAACGAAAATCTTTCGGTAGCTCCTCTAGTTTAGAACACTCATTCATGTCAAAATCTTCTATAGCTTTTTCAACCACCCGAAGGAAGAAGGAAGTTTCATCTGTAAAGTACATGAATCAAAGTTCAGAACATCTAACTTTTAAAAGACCAAAGTATTTTAACAGCTGGCAAATCTTCACTAATATTATCAAAATTTTAGCTACTCAAAGGAAGATGGAAGCTTCACCATCAGTGGTAGGCAATCAAGGATTTCTTAAATTGAATTCACTCTTGTAAAATTTAAGTTTACTTTTTGTGCACTATTGCCGCACGTGTCGGAGCTAGGGACTTGCCAAGAATCGTGTGCGAGCCATAAATGGCTGCAAGCACACAACCAGGAAACCAACAAGCTCAAAACAGGGAGCAATGGTGTGTCATTCACCGCTCAGACTGCCATCGCTCGTGTGAAGGATTCTCGCGCTGCCATGAAGAAGGAGCCGCCGCCGCCGCTCTACCGCCCCGTGCCACCACGCAATGCTCGATCACGACACTCTCTCTCTCTCTCTCTCACCCACACACACACGCTAGAGAAGGAGATGGAGAAGATGAAGCAAGAGCACTCCTTGTATTCAACACTCAGAGAATGAGAGGTTTTAGGTTACATTTGACTTTTATATGTGACCTGGCCGTTCACACATGGGCACCCACACATGGCCGGTCGATCCTAACCCTTATCCTGATGAAATTCGAGGTGCGCCTCTCATCGACAATCACCCAATCCCCTTACCCTTAACATGTGGTGCCGACAAGCCCAGCCCATGACTCAGAATATGTAAAATAATTATATGATGTAAAAAGTAATATGTCTCAATGTCCACCATAGGTTAACATGCCCCCCTTCCTGATGTAGATTCCATCCTCAAGCTATGGTATGGTAAGCTTGACAGGGTTTGTTGTGGTAGACTGTATCTGCAAAACAGGGAAGTAGAGTGAAAGCATTCTTGGTCTTCAAAAGATATAGAGTGTATCAAAAATAAAATCAAGCATGTTAGACCACAATGGAAGTATGCCATGAGAACCTAGTTTAAGAGGTCACATTAAGGAGCTAGCATAGCAAATTAACAGGAGTTTAAAACTATTGAAATTAATTCAAGAGTTAGCAAGGTGTTGAAGGTTAATCAAGGTCTACAACTGGCCTAAGTCAAAGAAAATAACCAAGCTTAATAAATAAACAGATGACCACAATGTGTCTATTCTAAGAATAAGCTAATCCCAAGAGCCTAAGGACACAAGAAACATTAGAGTCATAGGAGTCTTTTGCCTTTATTTCTTTTATGCACGTGACAATTTTTACAAAAAATGGCAACCTCCCTAAAGCAAAACTAGCATCAACCCTGGTGCCATGTTTACCACAAGGCCTTCTCCAGGAATCTACTAGCTCACCTTAGGTAAGGCTACCCCCTACCAACCCCCCACCAGGGCATTGGTCTGGAGTGGAATACTCCTCTCCTACCAAGTGTCAATAGGGCGATAGGCCGACATGAAGCACATAACAGACATACATTGCCATTTTTTGTAGGCCTTTCTTTTTATTTATTTTTTATCTCTTTCGTTTTTTGCTCCCAAATTATTATGCGTTCTTACATCCTTTCGATAAAGGGGTAGAAGCTATGTCTTAGAGGTCAACACACATGGCCAGGTTGTTCAAGCATTAAGATGGTTTTAACCCTAGACCTAAGACAACCATATTCCAAGGTTGACTAAGACATCATGCATTTCCAAGAATTTCTAAAATAAGGTTAAACTCAATTAATGAAAACTTCAAAAACTAAGTAGTGCTTGACAAATTCCATGTGGTCATGCATTATAATTCATGCAATTAATTGAACAGTAAAAATGAAAGAGAGTGGGCATGGAAGAATTACACCTGTATTTTTGGAGATCTCCTTGATTCGATGAGAAATGCCCGCAATTTGATGTAGATATCCATGTATGAACATTGCGGGATTCCCAGGGAAAGCGAATCCACCTCAAACTTTTCAACCTGTACAATTAGCTAACAAGCACTATACCTCGAGAGGCACATCAGTGGGAAAAAATAAGGACTCGTTTAAGGACACAAAACTAGAAACAACTTGAAAACACTAACCTACCTACCAGTCACACCACACTAATACTGAGGATCAAGATAAGAGGATGTTGTAGAGTTCTGGCTGTAGCCCTAAGGCTAAGCCTCTATCCGCATCATCCAAATAAATAAAATCAGCCTCGATAGTGCCATGAGTCTCATCCGTCCATTCATCTCGTCAGATATATCTTCTTCTTCCTCCCATCCACATAGACTCGTCAAGAATGTAACTATGCGAGGATAGTCCTATGGAAAAGTCAAGACTTGGGATATCGAGGATACGTCCTCTACGGAGTAGGGGTCACTTGTGGTCAATAGGCAAACTAGCCATTCTAATTCCTCAACATTTCCCTCGCTGGCTAAGTACATCTATACAACCCAATTCGGTTTTAATTACAGGATAGCACATGTGAAATATTTGAGAAAGGTACAAATAATACCTCTCACCAAAGGTGGGAGTGGATGAAGTGTATGATGCTCGTGCATCTGCCATATCTGCAAACACAGATAGTGTACGCTCCCATGAACGAACGGAGGATATGGCTTCCGATGATACATTTACAAGGGGAGACGTAGACTCATTGGTTTCTTAGTGGGTATTGACAAGGGTAGGTGTAGAGCGTGCACAAACTTCTATATCAACGTTGAAAAGATGCAGGGGGGAAGAGAGCTTGAGCTCTTGCAAGCACACACACACACTCACAAAACCCTAATAGAGAACACACAAGGTGAGAGGCTGAAAATTTTCTTCTTCTTCACTCAACACTCAACACACCATATACAAGATAAGAGTACACACAATATGAAAGGTACTCAACCAATACATACACGGGTTCTCTATATTGTGAACCCGACTAAATGAGCTGGCGCTATAACTATGCCAGTCTCTAGAATGGCTGTCACACAGCCTGTCATCCCACTGGCCGCATATCACCCAAGATCTCACCAACCATGCCAGTGGTGTAAGTGTGGGGCCTATCCCCCAGGCGGGTCATTAGTGTCCACCGCCTCACTAGATGAGCTCGATATCTCAACACTCCCCGAAGTGGTGGAGTACTCCGTTACCTTTCCCTTACCACGGTCTTGAATTGTCGTTTGGGGTGGCAACATTTGGCTTACAAGATTTTACAGGCGATGCAGAGGACTTCAGCTTATGTTTAGGGACCCAAATCTGGTCATTCCCTTCGTAGTACCCTTGGGCTGCTAATAATATTTTAGGAATCCAACGTGATGTTACCTTGCCTTTTCTAGGGCGGGTGTAACACGCGGAAGCTTTGGGAGTCTTCTTTCAGTCCTAAACACTCTTGGAAACCATCTGATGCAAAACGCAGATATAGAGAGAGAGTAGAGAGAGAGAGATGTGCTAGAAATTCAGTATATTCATATGGTACAAAAAGGTACCCTAATGTACAGCCATAGGCTACCTTACATAAAAGAAGGTGGTAAACTCCAAAAATCCTCTGCAAAGGGGACCCACTCCCTAGTGGAGTGAATAGTCATAACAATGAGCACTTGGTGCTTTTTATATGTCCTTTGGAGCATTGGAATACTGGCCGACTACTGGTCGGCCAGCCGACTGGCTTTTTTCATCATGAATGCAGCGCCGACTGATCATAATCCATGTAATGATGCGCTTTTCAGTCGCCTTGTCTTCTGGTATAGTCGACATCATCTTTCATGTAGCCGCCGACAGTCCCTTCTTCATGTCCTCCATGCCTTGCTCCAAGTCCATACGAGTCCACTTCTATATCTTGTGCTCCAAACCTTGTCTCTATCTGATTCATACTATTTATCTGGTTGCCTCTTCTAGATTTAGCCCTAAAAATGTCCATGGCATTTATCATGCACATGACATCCCCCTCTGCTAAACTTGATGACGGGATTCCAACCTGCTCTTGGATGACTCTCATCATCCCAAATCTATTCCCGAAGTCCTTGTGTCATCATCCATCCCTGGCAACCCTTTTTCTCTAAAAACACGGCTTATTCTCCAAACTACTCTGTCTGACGAAGATCTATGCATCTGTTTCCTCTAGTCCACAATCCATTCCTGCCCTGACTCTGAACACTGTCTTGGTCTTCATTCCTGAGAAATGAGTCTGGCACTCTCACATCACCCTTGGAGGATAAACCTCCCTTGGGACCGTTGCCCGAGAACCTATCTGGCTCACAGGACTACCATCCCCTCTGGCACTATGGAACACCACCAAAAAACCTCCTGGGAGTTCTTCCCGATCTGTGTTCCTTGCCTTGGGCTTTGAATCCGTGTACTTTCTTATACCTTGGACCTGTACACCATCATATGGGACTGAATCACTGTTTAGCTTTGCTGAGCCTGATGCTCTGATACCAATGTAACACGCGGAAGCTCTGTGAGTCTTCTTTCAGCCCTAAACACTCTTGGAAACCATCTGATGCAAAACGCAGATATAGAGAGAGAGTAGAGAGAGAGGGATGTGCTGGAAATTCAGTATATTCATATGGTACAAAAAGGTACCCTAATCTACAGCCATAGGCTACCTTACATAAAAGGTGGTAAACACCAAAAATCCCACTCCCTAGTGGAGTGAATAGTCATAACAATGAGCACTTGGTGCTTTTTATATGTCCTTTGGAGCATTGGAATACTGGCCGACTACTGGTCGGCCAGCCGACTCGCTTTTTTCATCATGAATGCAGCGCCGACTGATCATAATCCATGAAATGATGCGCTTTTCAGTCGCCTTGTCTTTTGGTACACCCGACAGTCCCTTCTTCATGTCCTCCATGCCTTGCTCCAAGTCCACTTCTGTATCTTGTGCTCCAAACCCTCTCTCTATCTGGTTCATACTATTTATCTTGTGCTCCAAACCCTCTCTCTATCTGGTTCATACTATTTATCTGGTTCATACTATTTATCTGGTTGCCTCTTTTGGATTTAGCCCTAAAAATGTCCATGGTATGTATCATGCACACGACAACGGGGTAGCTGCTTTCCTACTACGAGGCTTCTTGTCTGAAGAACGAGATTGAGCAGTAGAGGTAGCCGTTAACGAAGCTTTTGGGACCCATTTGTATGTACACTGCCTGACTCCACTCTTGGCATTGAAGCATTAGAGGGGTGGCAAACAATCAAAGATGGTGTAGCCACTTGACTTTGTGATTTTTCCTTATCTAGCATTTTGTCCAGAGTTGATGGCTTAGGTACATGACCCTGAGTGGTCAGAGAGTTGGTTCTTGCATTCTAACTCACCTGGTTGCCCAATCAATATTGCACTTGGTGGCTAACATCCATTTGTGCCCTAAGTTTATAGTTCCCTCCACCAGCAGGCATAACCAAAAAGCTTTGAACCACAGTCCCCTTGTCATAGGCAACAGGAGTGTGCAGAATTCCTAAGACAGTGGTTTTCTTCTTACTGATACCCTTAACTTGGATGGTACTCTTGGATAAGGGTGGTTTTCCAAGTTGACACCACACTCCATATGACAGCAAATTGTGTTGAGCTCCCGTATCCAATAATGCATTATATAGCACCTTCCCATAAGGACTCTGTATAGCTCAATTGAGTATCATAGAGGCGGGTCAGATTCTAGCGAATCCTCCTCTGCCTCCTCAAAAAATGCTTGCGTAATCCCCAAGTTGGCCTCTCATTTGGTGCATAACATGCTGCTGACGTTCTTTACCTTCAACTCTTGCTTGTATCTTCTTAAGCTCAGCCTGTTCTTTAGCTGCCTTCTTCTGATGGATTGCATGTAATTCCTCTTGGCTTAGGGGGTCATAGTATCTTTTGAATTTACTTCCAATGGTTTCAATTCCGTCGAGAGTCTCCACTCGGATGGTACCTTGCGGGGTAATTTCACATACTCTGTATGGTCCCTTACCAGCATATTTTAGCTTCTTCTTTTTGTTACACACTTAATATATCAGGACTTTATCCCCAACTTTGATGTCCTTATTTTTCAGGTGGCGATCAAACCATTTCTTCCTTCTATCGTTCTCTACAAGGGCAGCATTGTACACCGCCAATTGTCTTTCTTCATCTAACCTCTCAAGGATATACAAATGCTCTACTAAGAGATTACCATCCCAGCCCTCTTGTGAGTAGCAACATGAAGACTAGGAATGACAAATTCCCACGGCATGACTGCTTCTTGGCCACATACCATCTTAAATGGTGTGCAATTAGTAGCCACTTTGTACGCAGTACAATAGGCCCATAAAGCTGACGTAAGCTTTAGATCCCAATCCGTGCGATGAGCCTCAACTGTCTTTGTTAGAATAGAGATTAAGGTCTTGTTTGTACTCTCGGCTTGGCCATTCGCTTGCAAATAATAAGGAGTAGATTTATAATGGGATATCATGAAATTTGTTGTGAGTTCCTTAATCACTTCATTTATAAAATGCAACCATTGTCGCTCACAAGTTCAAAAGGACAACCGAAGTGTGTGATTATACTTTCAAAGAGGAAGTTGGCTATTGTCCTTGCATCTGCCTCACGTGTTGCTTTCGCTTCAGCCCATTTGGTCACACAGTCAGTGGCCACAATAATATAGCGAGATTGTGTGTTACGGGCCGCTGGTCTAATTGGACCTACAAAGTCTAAACCCCACTTTTCAAACTGTTGGTTCACTTTAATTGGATGTAGGGGCATCTGATCTTTCTGTTGGGGTTTCTTGTAGCATTGGCATTCATCACAACCCTTCATAAAAAGTGATGCATCTTGGAACATAGTGGGCCACCAATACCCTTATTGCAATATCTTTCGCGCAGTTAAGTCTTCTGAAAAGTGACCACCGGCTACACCCATATGTGCCTCTTGCAAAATATATAGATACTCATCCTCTCGGCGGGCACAATTCCTAAGAACATCATCCTTTCCTCTTTTATAAAGAGTCCCGGCCATTAGGCAATAGGGTTCGCATTCCTTGATCAGCTTTCGAGCTAGATCTTTATGAAGCTCTTTGGGTGGAAAACCATTAACCACGAAGTTAACAATCTTCTCACTCTATTCAGGCATTGTCTCCACCATGAACAAGGAAGTGTCAGGTAAGTCATCAACTCCTGTAGGAGCTTCACCATTAGATATGCGAGACAAATGATCAGCATGACATGTTTTTTGCCAGGTCTCACAACAACAATGAAATCAATCTCAAGAAGAATCAACAACCATCGTGTGATTCTTCCTGTGGAGCATGGTTTGTTCACCAAATACAACAATGCTCGATGATCCACATAGAAAACAAACTTGGTGGCAAGAAGGTAATAACAAAATTTCTTTACTGCATATATCATTGCCAACCCTTCTCGCTCCGTAGTGGTGTAGTTCATTTCAGCATCGTTCAAACTGCTGGTGGTGGCGACTGGCAAAGCTAATGGGGTAGTCTAGTTTATGTTCTCCAGGTTGAGTTAGTACACACCCAATAGCAAAGTTTGATGCATCAATATGCACATGGAAGATTAAATCCCAGTTAGGCATTCGCAAGATTAGAGCACTCGCCAAGGCCTTCTTTAATAACTCATACGCACGGTCACAATCTTCGGTCCAAATAAACTCGATGAGAAGCTTGTACAATGGTTGAGCTATCTCAGCGAAGAATAAAATAAACCTTCGATAATAACCAACATGGTCCATAAAGCGCTAGACTCCCTTATAGTTGGTGGGTGGGGGCAATTCCACAATGACCTTGATTTTACTTTCGTCGGTGGAAATCCCATTTTTGGACACTATATGCCCTAGAATAACTCTGTGTTTAACCCAAAATTGGTATTTAAAAGGATTCAATGGGATGCGATATAATCTACACCTTTCAAATACTTTTCGTAAACACAGCAAGTGCTCGTCTCACAAGAGGAATGAACACAAATATCATCTAAGAAGGCTTCACAAAAGTCCCTTAGATATTCCTTAAAGGCTATGTTTATTAATCGTTGGAATGTTGCAGGTGCATTGGTTAAGCCAAAGGCCGTGACGTGAAAGGCAAACACTCCAAACTCCGTTATAAAAGTTGTTTTAGCTTGGTCCTCTACTGCAATTGTGATCTATTTATAACCAGAGTACCCGTCTAAAAATCTATAAGCCTCCTTGATTGCAACTCTTTCAATCACATGTTTCGAATACGGCAAGGGGTAATGATCTCTTCTGGTGGCTGCATTAACCTTTTTGAGATCAACGCACACTCTGAGTTTCCCATTCTTCTTTGGTACAATGACTATCGGAGAAACCCATTCTGAGTGCTCAATAGGGTATATGAATCCACATTTGATAAGCTTTCAATTTCCTCTTGTGTATAATCTTTGCATACTTAGGATTCATTGGGTAGAGACGTTGCTGGACCGCTGGTTTAGCAGTGCTAATCATTGGAATTGTGTGTTGCACCACATTGGGTGGAACACCCTTTATATCATGGTATGTCCAAGCAAATATGTCCTTGAATTCTCTAAGAAGCATCTTAAGTGTAGCTTCTTCCGTCTTGGTGAGGTCTTGAGCAATAAAAACTAGTTTAGATTCCTCACCTGGATCTGCTAGTTCTATCTCCTTAACTACCGCCGGGCCATCGTAGACACTGCTACTCCCATTGGTAGGCATTCGTTGGGCTTTTGTGTAGACGACTTTATGTTCCCCCAGATTTGAAATACTCGGGTATGGGGTGTAAGTCTACCAGTTCTTGTTGTGCTGTGAGGTCCCCCTGTTCCCACCGAGCAACGGATTCGGGTACTAGCAGCGGAAGTAGCACTTCTCGCACGGGACAGGGGTCCCACATTCGGGGCCTCGTCCACGGATATCCGGACAAAAGACTAATCTGTCGGTTTTTTCAAAACCGAACCCGAAAAAACTTCCCTTATCTGGAAAGCACGGGCGATTCCACCAAGATAACTCTTTACTCTAACGTAGTCAAGATCATTACGGATCAACTGATCTGACTGCACCTTTAACGGTACTTGGTCAAATCAAGGAAGAAACTTGCACTTGGATCATTGGGATCAACGCTTTTTTCCCCATCAAGAGGCACAGCCGTTGATTCCTATCCATAGAACAATTTCTATCCGGGATTTACTTCATCTATCGTAATAATAGAAATTAAATCTCGATTTACGGATCCATCAGTCTAGCCTAACCCCATCCAGTCCCATGGGTTAGCCAACCGCCCAACCACTGTAGTGATGGGATCCAATTTGGAATTTGGTTAGGTTTTGTCCCGGGTACCAAGGAAAAGAGTTCCAAGGCCCCCTAGCCGGAAGTTCATGCAAACATAAAACTAGCCACACCACTTACACACCCACCAATATGAAATTGCCTTTTCCTTAGCATCAGCTAACTTTAAAACAATCCTTTAATGAAACCATAGTACCACTGATCACAATCTTCCAATTTATCCAGTTGATTCATAATTTCCCATCATTCCTTCATCAGAGTATCTATGGCATCATTGGCAACTAGAACGCTCACCACCTGTCCACACAGGGGCCTTTTCAATAGTTCCTAGCCCATAATACTCGGCAATATAATCACTTATAAAAATCAAGATAGACTCTCGTTGAAGATCAGCAAGATCAACCAACAGATCCATATAAAGAGCCATGGACTCATCCATTGAAGACCAGCAAGGTCAATCAACCAGATCCATGCCCGGTTTCACAAAACAACTCTTACTCCTTGTTCCAATATCTTCCTCGACGCACGTGTGGGTATCCTAGGCAACCCAGAGCCCGAGCACCGTATGGTCAGCACCCTCTAGGATCCTTCGCAGGTGACCTAGCGCTTCACTCATAGGCCGCTTCCTTGGTCCCTCATCCACCGTACCGGAAGCTCACCATTTTAATCGAACCGAGGCTGGTCAAGACCTCGGTCGACCTTGCTACGCGAGACGTCCTCCATTGACTCTCCGTCAGGCAGTTGCAACTTTATCAGTTCGGTCTCCACGACCTTAATCACAAGACGGTCAAAATGCTTCCCCAGCATTCTTGACATAAAACAGTCATTTGCAAACAGCATTTACAAACAGTTTACAAATACAGTTTCTATATTAACTCTCATTTTTCCACATTATCTCTCATTAATCCACATTACTTATTCCACATTCCATTTATATGTGTACTCATCCAATCACCTCATTTTCCATCTCTTCACTTCAGATTCCTTCACATCACATATCATATATTCACATCCATATCCACATCCATACATCCACATCCACATCCACATTCACATCCATACATCCACATCTACATGCTTATCTCCATTTTCACATCTTCATTTATACATCCACATCCCATATCCACATTCATACATACACATCCATATCCACATCCATACATCCACATCCACATCCACATTCACATCCATACATCCACATCTACATGCTTACCTCCATTTTCACATCCTCATTTATACATCCACATCCCATATCCACATTCATACATACACATCCATACATCCACATTTACATCCACATACATACATACATCCACATCCACATTCCACATTCACATCTATACATCCACATCTACATTCACATTCACATACATCCACATCCACATTCCCATACATCCACATCTATACATCCACATTCCACATTCACATCTATACATCCACATCTACATTCACATTCACATACATCCACATCCCCATTCCCATTCACATCTATACATCCACATCTACATCCACATACATACATACATCCACATCCACATCCACATTCCACATTCACATCTATACATCCACATCTACATCCACATTCACATACATCCACATCCACATCCACATTCCCATTCACATCTATATATCCACATCCATTCACATCTATACATCCACATCTACATCTACATTCACATACATCCACATCCACATTCCCATTCACATCTATACATCCACATCCATTCACATCTATACATCCACATCTACATCCACATTCACATCTATGCATATACATCTTCATGTATATATCCATTTTCACGTTCCTACATCCACATCTACATCTACATTCACACATCCACATACATACATCCATTTCTACATTCTCATTTATATAACCCCATATACCTTCACATCTAATCTTTTACATCACATCCATTCTCGCCCTATCACAACCCATATACATCTTATCTTATCACATACACTTCTTACCTCATCCCCCCATACACATCTTAATTCATCTTATCACCTCGTAACTTATTTCATAAGCATCTTATCACCTCTTATCACACCTCTTATCACATCCTATCACATCTCTTATCTATTTATAGAATACAAGAGATTTCTTACATTTGATATAAGATTTCTTTACACATTTATTTATGCATAAATTCTATTTAAGGAGATTAATACTTTCGAAGTAAAAATCAATCTTTTATGCATCTTCCTATGCATAAATTCATTTTAAATGAAAATGACACTTTTGAATTAAATTTCAATCTTTTATGCATTTTTTTATGCATAAATTCAATTTAGATGAGAATGACACTTTTGAATTAAAAAATCAATCTTTTATGCGTTTTTCTATGCATAAATTCAATTTAGATGAGAATGACACTTTTGAATTAAAAAATCAATCTTTTATGCATCTTCTTATGCATAAATTCAATTTGGTAGGAATTACACTTTTAGAATAAAAAAATTTCTCTTATGCATAAAATCCATTTATGATGAAAAATCACACTTTTAGTATAAAAAGAATATCTTTTATGCATATCTATATGCATGAAATCTAATATGATAAGAGTAACACTCTTACAATAAAATAATCAACTTTTATGCATACCTCTATGCATGAAATTCAATTATGATAAAAGTCACACTTTTATAATAAAATAATCAACTTTTATGCATACCTCTATGCATGAAATCCAATATGATAAAAATAACACTTTTGATATAAAAAAATTTTCCTTTATGCATACTTCTATGCATGAAAATTAAAAATGATAAAAGTAACACTTTTGATATAATTTTTTTTTCTTTATGCATACTTCTAATTATAAATGATAAAAGTAACACTTTTAATATAAAAATATAATTATCCTTTATGCATACTTCTATGCATGAAAATTAAAATTTGATAAAAGTAACACTTTTATGTTAAAATAATAGTCTTTTATGCATAACTCTATGCATGAAAATCAATAATGCATAATATAAAAATCAATTTCTCTATGATTACAATGAATACCTTTCAATTAATCTAGGATGATAATTCCTAGAATATGGTAGGAAGTCCTCTTTTTATGCTTTGAATGAAATTATTTTATGCATAATTTTTATAAAATTTTGCCATAGCTCCACTGCTATGACTGATAAATCTCAATTTTTCTAAGGGATAAAGCTTATCATTAAGGAAATAATTAAAATGATCTTTAGTTGGATCATTAATCCATAATGGATTAAATCATCAATATACATAAACTAAAAGCATAGAAAAAAGCCATTAATTTGGCCTCAAGCATAGCTTAATCTTGGATTAAGGAAAAGCTTTATGAAAAGCTTAATTTGGATTGAGAATGGGTCATGAGTATGACCATTTCTTGAGTGAGAGAGAGAAATTACATAAAAAACCATTAGAATTTAAACATAAATGGAAATTAACTTCAATAGCATTTATTAAATTATGTAACTCTTCACTACTATTCACCAATTAACTTCAATAGCATTTAAAAAACCATACCAATTAAGCTTCTCAAGCTTGAGAAGGGTTGAGAAGAGAGAAACATTGAGAAATTATAGAAAAGATCAATATTCACTAATTACCTTACAAATTGCTTGATTCTTTGTTCACGGTAGAGGCCCCCAACCAATCAATTGGTTAAGTATGTTGATGGAGCCACTAATTGGGATTGAAGAAAGAGGGAAGCTCCAAAAACTAGTGAATTATTAAATGAATTCACAGTTCTTGGCTTAGGTGGAGTAGAGTAACGATGCATAAACACTATCTATTTTTCAACAAGAGGGAGGCTTCTATTTATAGGAAAAATTGAGCTCCTAACCAAACAAACTGATTCTAGAATTTTCTAAATCAGTTTGGTCAATATTTGACCATTTTTAGGTCAGTTAAGCTAACTTTTTGGAACTAGACTTGAATGAGGAGAGAGGAGAGATGAAATATCTCTATTTTTATGAGTTTAAAACTCATTCAAGCATGTGAAATATGCACCTCCTTTAAAGAACTCCCCTTCCTTACATATGTGTCATAATGGAATCATTTTAATATTGCTCATAGTTTTTTACTAATATACCTTGTACATTTTCAACTCTTCATCTTATGTGAAATATGCACCTCCTTTAAAGAATTCCCCTTCCTTACATATGTGTCATAATGGAATCATTTTAATATTGCTCATAGTTTTTTTACTAATAAACCTTGTACATTTTCAACTCTTCATCTTATGTGAGCATTTACTCATTTTTGGATACCCAAAATATCTCATATTTTATTATATTGCTCATGGTTTTTTACTAATATACCTTGTACATTTTCAACTCTTCATCTTATGTGAAATATGCACCTCCTTTAAAGAATTCCCCTTCCTTACATATGTGTCATAATGGAATCATTTTAATATTGCTCATAGTTTTTTTACTAATAAACCTTGTACATTTTCAACTCTTCATCTTATGTGAAATATGCACCTCCTTTAAAGAATTCCCCTTCCTTACATATGTGTCATAATGGAATCATTTTAATATTACTCATAGTTTTTTACTAATAAACCTTGTACATTTTCAACTCTTCATCTTATGTGAGCATTTACTCATTTTTGGATACCCAAAATATCTCATATTTTTTTATATTGCTCATGGTTTTTTACTAATAAACCTTGTACATTTTCAACTCTTCATCTTATGTGAGCATTTACTCATTTTTGGGTATCTTCTTTTACAAATTGGATTTATCTCCTCTCTACACATGGATTGATGCTATTGGCCCATAGGAACCTTAATTGGACCATAATCCAAATTTTTTTGAAAATCTAGACCCTTAGGCTAAGGTCCTTTATACACATTTCCAATTAATTCCAATTGCACATTGGAAAATTCTTTTTGAATTTCTGTTTCAGGGAAATTCATCTTAATTATAAGAGATATTTTTCTATCCAAAAATATTCAAAATCTGAATATTCTCTCTCTAGAATATTTTCTCTCTCTAGGTTAAAATAGTTAGAAACAAGGTCTTTATATTTCTGAAGAGGGATTGATTACAGGGAAAGATACTAGACATCAAAAAGGGGGTGGGGGAGGAATCTTACATGTGCCATGCTTTTTTCTTTAAATTCCACTTCCTTTTGTTACTGAGCTAACTCTCAGTTTTGACGCCTTCTCACAATACAACTTAGTTTCGGCTTCTCTTTGATTTCTAATTGGGCGATGTCATGAGGTTGCGGACTACACCACATGACACTTTGGAGTTATTCTCCCCAATTATCCACTAACTTCCGATGAGCGTCATATGCTCCTACATAACTAAGCCATTCTGCAGTGGATCTCTCTTTGTTTATTCTAGCTCGTACATTAGCTTGATAGTGTTGTCGCTTATGTCTCGTCTTCTTCTTACCTAGTTTTTGATTTTTGTTTATATCAGATTTAGACTCACTTGATCGATCTTCACTTGTGTCCCCCTCACTCTCGGATGAACTGCAAGAGGTTATTGTCCTAGGCCTTGAGCACGTGGCTTCCACACTTGGGTGAATATTCAATTCATACCCCCTATCAGGCTCAGAGTCAGTTTCTTCTTGAGATTCAGACTCGGAGTTGCATTGGTCAAAGTCTTCGCTACTTTCAGTGTCAAGGGAGTTTGCCACTTTCTTGCCATCAGAAGTCAAGTGCATAACACCTATCATGTTTACTGGCACTAATGGTGGCATATCTTGCCCCTCAAGTGTTACCCAACTTGTGCCTCTATTTCCCCATGTGTCTATGGTTGTCGCCAGGTGTACCCAATCTACGTTATTTGACTCAGTCATGCCCGATAGGACATCCATATAAGGAGAATCTTCCTCATCATCGGTCTCTTTTTTGCATGTATAGCAATACTTTAATGGGACTGAGTGAATAGTGGTATCCGATCGATTATCAATGATAACCTTGCTTCCTAAAGGATGCGCGCGACCATTCTCAAGATCAACTTGAATGATAGAGTCCTGGAATTGTAAGTAGACATGGTTTTTCAACCAGTCATGCACCATTTGTGCTTTTCTCATGAAAAGACATCCTAAGATCATTTGATATGACATAGGATGCTTAGAGAAATCCATTACCATGAAGGTATGCCTTACCGTGTATCCCAGAACCTTGAACTTAAGGTCCCTTAGCATTCCAATAGGTTTAGCTATTGTTCCGTTTGCCATCTTAACCACTATGTTTGTGACTTCTACGTGAGGTCTTCCCATAGATTCCCAGCAGTTTTTAGTCTCACAATGCTCACTCTAGCACCACCATCAAGGATTCCCTTTAGAGTTAATCCCTTGGTAGTAATGGGGAGGGTTGCATTAGATTCGTCACATTCAAAGTACTGTCCCAACTTGTTATAAAACAGGTATTTCAACGACCAAGTCTTCATCTAGGTTGGGCTGTAGATCCAAATGTTCCTCCACATCTTGAAGCGTGTCGGGTCTATTCATATTTGCAAATTGTGGTAACCCCACCTTCAGTTCTCCATTGAGAAATGCCCGAAGAGCTAAGAGTAGCTCAGGATCTTCGTATAACTTGGATATGATCGTGGTTTTGATTTCAGAGGACATGAAATCCATTAGTTTGGACACATTCAACGGTACTTTTTGAGATATCGGCCCTTGACTAGGGACTGGTGAGAAGATGGAATCATTTTCTCTTTGATGGGGTCAGTCATTCCCTCACTAAACATTCTTTCAAGCAAGAAGGGTGTCTGCCCACTTCCTGATGTCCTATCCTCACTTTCTTGCCAAATGACACTAGATATAGCTTACGGTTGATGGCTCCTGTGAGGCTGAACTTGTGTAGGAAACACTGTTTATGGCTCCTGTGAGGCTGAACTTGTGTAGGAAACACTAGATATAGCTTACGGTTTATGGCTCCTGTGAGGCTGAACTTGTGTAGGAAACACTGTGTCTGGGATCTTGATTTTTCTAGGTTCTGGCTCTAGTTCTCTTTGTGTTTCTTCCACCAAACCCCTTAAGTGTTGCATTCGTTCAATCTCCTCTACTGGCTTTGGGTAAGTCCCAATCTTTTTCTTGAGGGTTTTTGGCCCACGTGGCTTGCCTTTGAGAGTCTCAGTCAGTCTGGGTAGCCGAAAGGGCATTAGTTGACTTGGTTGTGGGGTAGGAGGAGTTTCCTTTTGTTTCCCCCGATTTATGTCTTTGCTTGATTCTCCTTCGTTACGCTCCCGAGTGGGTTCCTCCCTTAAAGTAGTGGCTTTGGTCTCCATGGTTTCTATTGAATCAGAATCATCTTCAGGATCATTCATATACACAGGGTTGTCTCCTGTCCCTATATTAGCCTTTGAACTAGGTTTAGAGCTTGTGGCATTAAGCGATCTCTTCCATCGCATTTTCTTTTTCTTTGCTCGAGCAATTGATGCAGTATCCCTCTCTTTCAGAATGTAGTTTTGATTTTGAAGCATTGACCGTGTGACTACATTTGCGGGTACAACAGGTGTGGTTCCTAGTGCCTCATTGGTGACCCCAACCAAATTCAATGGCGTAATCTTGAGTGCACTTGGATTATGTGGACATTGAGCAATCAAATTGTTGTGTGACGAGTGGTGATCAATGCAAGGATGCAACACAAAGATGGAAGCAGGAAAACAAGAGACTTGACATTCTTATTTAGGGCTCTTGTAAAGAGTTCCAAGTTGTAGATGAGTGTGGAAGTGGGCTTGAGAATAATCCCACATGGGAAGTTTTGGGAGTTTTAGGAGTTTTAGTATAAATAGTGGCTCATTTGAGAGCTTATGGACACATTGGGCTAAACTCATGCTTGAGCTCTTTTGAGACTAGCTCTCCCTCTTCTTCATAGAGGTGCAAGCTCTTCTCTCTCCCCATCTATATTATTGTATGAGCAGTGCTCTTCTAATTCAATGCAATGAGATGATGTTTTTCTCTCTTCTCATCTCTATTCTCTAGTGTGCATGCTTCTTTGTTGATGCTTGTGGATTCTCTATTAGGCTTTGTGTGGTAGTGGATTCAAGCTTAAGCTTCTCCATAGCTTGTAGCTTATCCATGGGCAAGGCACTACTTGAGTAGTGAATGAGAATGCATGTTTATTTCAAGTTCCATTAAGCTTCAAGGTTTGTGTGTATGCTAGGGAAGTAAGTGCTTGAGAATGAAGTATTCTTTGAGCTTGTGTATGCATTAGCTTAGCTTTCTTCTTGTATTGGATGCATGAATGAGTGGGATGATGAGTGAATGAGCTATGGCAAGATTGAGCTTGTGTGTAAAGTCTATGTCAAGGTAGTGGTGTTCATAGCATTTTCTCCATTCGTGGATAAGCTTTCATACACCGGTACGGGTTGAATCCCTGGCTCCGAAAGGGATGCAAATCCCATTGGATTGAGCTACACGCGGATCATGCTACTTGCTACAAGTGTAGAGAGTCTTTCGTCTCTCCATTGGCGCCGCTGCCGGGGAGAAGACTCAAAACTGGTTGAGAAGCTTGCATTACTACCACTAATTCTTTTTGTTTTTAGGTTTAGGGTTAGCACGAGTGTGGAATCTCGGAGCTAGTGAATTAGAAGAGAAAAAGTAGATTAGTGAATAAGGAGGAGAGGTGCCAGATAAGGCTGTAGGGGGTTTACCCACCCTCACTTATTATTATTATTATTATTATTATTATTATTATTATTATTATTTTCAACAAAACCGCAATGCGGAGATCAACACTAACTCACCACCGCCAGAATCCAAACGCACCATACAATCAGGGAGCCAAGCCACACGGCTCTTCCCGACCAGCGGCTCTGCCAAGAGAGGCAAGCACCGCCAAGACTACAACCCGCAAACCACGAAAGCCCGGGCACACGAGCAGCACTGGCAAGGGGGAGCCCGGCACAAGCCGAGCCCGCCGAAGAGGACGAGGAGAGGCCAAAGCCGGCAACTGGGTCAGGAGGTAAGGTGGCGTCAGCGAAGGCAAGAAGGCGAAGAAGTGGCCGGTGTGGAAGCGAAGGCTGCAAAGGCCGGTGTTGAAGCGAAGGCGCAGACGAGGAGGAAAAGGAGGCGAAGGTGACTGCAGCTAAGGCGGCGGTTGCAATTGAGGCGGCGAAGAGAAGGTAGCTGGCGGCGACGAAGGCATCAGGCGAAGGCGAAGCAGAGGCGCTTCAGCTGCTGGGACGGAAGAAGGTGAGGGGCCGCAGCAGAGGAGAGAGCGGCTATAGTGAAGAAGCTGAGGAGGTGTGGTAAACTGGGCACGGGCGAAGGAGGCGACATCTGAGCCGGCGAAGCTCCACAGCAGACGAGGAGGAAGCGAAGGGCCAGGAGGAGGCGAGGTAGCCGCGTCAGCAGAGGAGGCGAGGAGGAGATAAGGCCGGTGCCGTCAGCTCACCAGCATCCATACATCCACATCTACATGCATACATCCATTTTCACATCTTCATATATACATCCACATCCCATATCCACATTCATACATACACATCCATATCCACATCCACATCCACATCCACATCGACATTCACATTCATACATCCACATCCACATTCCCATTCACATCTATACATCCACATCTACATCCACATACATACATACATCCACATCCGTATCTACATCCATACATCCACATCCACATCCACATCCACATTCATACATCCACATCCACATTCCCATTCACATCTATACATCCACATACATACATACATCCACATCCGTATCTACATCCATACATCCACATCCACATCCACATTCACATCCATATATCCACATCTACATGCATACATCCATTATCACGTCCTCATTCATATATCCACATCCACATACATACATACATCCACATCCACATTTCCATTCACATCTATACATTCACATCTACATCCACATACATACATACATCCACATCCGCATTCCCATTCACATCTATACATCCACACACATACATACATCCACATCTACATCCACATTCACATCTACGCATATACATCTTCATGCATACATCCATTTTCACATTCATACATCCACACTCCCATCTCCACATTCACACATCCACATACATACATCCATTTCCACATTCCCATTCATATATCCCCATATGCCTTCACATCTAATCTTTTACATCACATCCATTCTTGCCCTATCACGACCTATATACATCTTATCCTATCACATACACTTCTTACCTCATCTCATACACCTCTTATCACATCTTAATTCATCTTATCACCTGCTAACTTACTTCATAAGCATCTTATCACCTCTTATCACATCTTATACACCTCTTATCACATCCTATCACATCTCATATCTATTTATAGAATACAAGAGAATTCTTATATTTGATATAAGATTTCTTTACACATTTATTTATGCATAAATTCCATTTAAGGAGATTAATACTTTCGAAGTAAAAATCAATCTTTTATGCATCTTCCTATGCATAAATTCATTTTAAATGAAAATGACACTTTTGAATTAAAATTCAATCTTTTATGCATCTTCCCATGCATAAATTCAATTTAGATGAGAATGACACTTTTGAATCAATCTTTTATGCATCTTCCTATGCATAAATTCAATTTGGTAGGAATTACACTTTTAGAATAAAAGAATTTCTCTTATGCATTTAAGTTATGCATAAAATTCCTTTATGATGAAAATCACACTTTTAGTATAAAAAGAATATCTTTTATGCATACTTCTATGCATGAAATCCAAATATGATAAAAGTAACACTTTTATAATAAAATAATCAACTCTTATGCATACTTCTAGGCATGAAATTCAATTGTGATATAAGTAACACTTTTATAATAAAATAATCAACTTTTATGCATACCTCTATGCATGAAATTCAATTGTGATAAAAGTAACACTTTTATAATAAAATAATCAGCTTTTATGCATACCTCTATGCATGAAATCCAATTATGATAAAAGTAACACTTTTATGTTAAAATAATAATCTTTTACGCATACCTCTATGCATGAAAATAAATTAAAATAATAATCTTTTACGCATACCTCTATACCTCTATGCATAATATAAAAATCAATTTCTCTATGATTACAATGAATATCTTTCAATTAATCTAGGATGATAATTCCTAGAATATGGTAGGAAGCCATCAGTCCAGCCTAACCCCATCCAGTCCCATGGGTTAGCCAACCTCCCAACCACTGTAGTGATGGGATCCAATTTAGAATTTGATTTTTGTCCTGGGTACCAGGGAAAAGAGTTCCCAGGCCCCCTAGCCGGATGTTCATGCAAAAATAAAACTAGTCACACCACTTACACACCCAATATGAAATTGCCTTTTTCACAGATTCAACCAGTTTTAAAACAATCCTTTAATGAATCATAGTATCACTGATCACAATCTTCCAAATTATCCGGTTGATTCTTAACTTCCCATCATTCCTTCATCAGAGTATCTATGGCATCATTGGCAACCAGAACGCTCACCACCTGTCCACTCATCAGGGGCCTTTTCAATAGTTCCTAGCCCATAATACTCGGCAATATAATCACTTATAAAAATCAAGATGGACTCTCGTTGAAGATCAGCAAGATCAACCAACAGATCCATATAAAGAGCCATGGACTCATCCATTGAAGACCAGCAAGGTCAATCAACCAGATCCATGCCCGGTTTTAGAAAACAACTCTTACTCCTTGTTCCAATATCTTCCTCGACGCACGTGTGGGTATCCTAGGCGACCCAGAGCCCGAGCACCGTATGGTCAGCACCCTCTAGGATCCTTCGCAGGTGACCTCGCGCTTCACTCATAGGCCGCTTCCTTGGTCCCTCATCCACCGTACCGGAAGCTCACCATTTTAATCGAACCGAGGCTGGTCAAGACCTCGGTCGACCTTGCTACGCGAGACGTCCTCCATTGACTCTCCGTCAGCAGTTGCAACTTTAAAAGTTAGGTCTTCATGACCTTAATCCACAAGATGGTCAAAATGCTTCCCCAGCATTCTTGACATAAAATAGTCATTTACAAACTGTCACAAAATACAGTTTCTAAATCGAACTCTCGTCTTTCCACATTATCCCTCCTTAGTCCACATTACTTATTCCACATTCCATTCAATGTGCACTCATTCTCATCCATTTCCTCATATCGACGACACATTAATTCACATACACATTCACATTCACATCCATACATCCACATCTACATGCATACATCCATTTTCACATCTTCATATATACATCCACATCCCATATCCACATTCATACATACACATCCATATCCGCATCCATACATCCACATCCACATTCACATTCATACATCCACATCCACATTCCCATTCACATCTATACATCCACATCTACATCCACATACATACATACATCCACATCCGTATCTACATCCATACATCCACATCCACATCCACATCCACATTCCCATTCACATCTATACATCCACATCTACATCCACATACATACATACATCCACATCCGTATCTACATCCATACATCCACATCCACATCCACATTCACATCCATATATCCACATCTACATGCATACATCCATTATCACGTCCTCATTCATATATCCACATCCACATACATACATACATCCACATCCACATTCCCATTCACATCTATACATTCACATCTACATCCACATGCATACATACATCCACATCCGCAATCCCATTCACATCTATACATCCACACACATACATACATCCACATCTACATCCACATTCACATCTATGCATATACATCTTCATGCATACATCCATTTTTACATTTATACATCCACACTCCCATCTCCACATTCACACATCCACATACATACATCCATTTCCACATTCCCATTCATATATCCCCATATGCCTTCACATCTAATCTTTTACATCACATCCATTCTTGCCCTATCACGACCTATATACATCTTATCCTATCACATACACTTCTTACCTCATCTCATACACCTCTTATCACATCTTAATTCATCTTATCACCTGCTAACTTACTTCATAAGCATCTTATCACCTCTTATCACATCTTATACACCTCTTATCACATCCTATCACATCTCATATCTATTTATAGAATACAAGAGAATTCTTATATTTGATATAAGAATTCTTTACACATTTATTTATAGAATACAAGAGAATTCTTATATTTGATATAAGATTTCTTTACACATTTATTTATGCATAAATTCCATTGAAGGAGATTAATACTTTCGAAGTAAAAATCAATCTTTTATGCATCTTCCTATGCATAAATTCATTTTGAATGAAAATGAGACTTTTGAATTAAAATTCAATCTTTTATGCATCTTCCTATGCATAAATTCAATTTAGATGAGAATGACACTTTTGAATCAATCTTTCATGCATCTTCCTATGCACAAATTCAATTTGGTAGGAATTACACTTTTAGAATAAAAGAATTTCTCTTATGCATCTAAGTTATGCATAAAATTCCTTTATGATGAAAATCACACTTTTAGTATAAAAAGAATATCTTTTATGCATACTTCTATGCATGAAATCCAAATATGATAAAAGTAACACTTTTATAATAAAATAATCAACTCTTATGCACACTTCTATGCATGAAATTCAATTGTGATATAATTAACACTTTTATAATAAAATAATCAACTTTTATGCATACCTCTATGCATGAAATTCAATTGTGATATAAGTAACACTTTTATAATAAAATAATCAACTTTTATGCATACCTCTATGCATGAAATCCAATTATGATAAAAGTAACACTTTTATGTTAAAATAATAATCTTTTATGTATACCTCTATGCATGAAAATCAATTATGCATAATATAAAAATCAATTTCTCTATGATTACAATGAATATCTTTCAATTAATCTAGGATGATAATTCCTAGAATATGGTAGGAAGCCATCAGTCCAGCCTAACCCCATCTAGTCCCATGGGTTAGCCAGCCTCCCAACCACTGTAGTGATGGGATCCAATTTAGAATTTGATTTTTGTCCCGGGTACCAGGGAAAAGAGTTCCCAGGCCCCCTAGCGGGATGTTCATGCAAAAATAAAACTAGTCACACCACTTACACACCCAATATGAAATTGCCTTTTTCACAGATTCAACCAGTTTTAAAACAATCCTTTAATGAACCATAGTATCACTGATCACAATCTTCCAAATTATCCGGTTGATTCTTAACTTCCCATCATTCCTTCATCAGAGTATCTATGGCATCATTGGCAACCAGAACGCTCACCACCTGTCCACTCAGGGGCCTTTTCAATAGTTCCTAGCCCATAATACTCGGCAATATAATCACTTATAAAAATCAAGATGGACTCTCGTTGAAGATCAGCAAGATCAACCAACAGATCCATATAAAGAGCCATTGACTCATCCATTGAAGACCAGCAAGGTCAATCAACCAGATCCATGCCCGGTTTTAGAAAACAACTCTTACTCCTTGTTCCAATATCTTCCTCGATGCACGTGTGGGTATCCTAGGCGACCCAGAGCCCGAGCACCATATGGTCAGCACCCTCTAGGATCCTTCGCAGGTGACCTCGCGCTTCACTCATAGGCCGCTTCCTTGGTCCCTCATCCACCGTACCGGAAGCTCACCATTTTAATCGAACCGAGGCTGGTCAAGACCTCGGTCGACCTTGCTACGCGAGACGTCCTCCATTGACTCTCCGTCAGCAGTTGCAACTTTAACAGTTAGGTCTTCATGACCTTAATCCACAAGATGGTCAAAATGCTTCCCCAGCATTCTTGACATAAAACAGTCATTTACAAACTGTCACAAAATATAGTTTCTAAATCGAACTCTCGTCTTTCCACATTATCCCTCCTTAGTCCACATTACTTATTCCACATTCCATTCAATGTGTACTCATTCTCATCCATTTCCTCATATCGACGACACATTAATTCACATACACATTCACATTCACATCCATACATCCACATCTACATGCATACATCCATTTTCACATCTTCATATATACATCCACATCCCATATCCACATTCATACATACACATCCATATCCGCATCCATACATCCACATCCACATCCACATCCACATCCACATCCACATTCACATTCATACATCCACATCCACATTCCCATTCACATCTATACATCCACATCTACCTCCACATACATACATACATCCACATTCGTATCTACATCCATACATCCACATCCACATCCACATCCACATTCATACATCCACATCCGCATTCCCATTCACATCTATACATCCACACACACACATACATCCATATCTACATCCACATTCACATCTACGCATATACATCTTCATGCATACATCCATTTTCACATTCATACATCTTCATGCATACATCCATTTTTACATTCATACATCCACACTCCCATCTCCACATTCACACATCCACATACATACATCCATTTCCACATTCCCATTCATATATCCCCATATGCCTTCACATCTAATCTTTTACATCATATCCATTCTTGCCCTCTCACGACCTATATACATCTTATCCTATCACATACACTTCTTACCTCATCTCATACACCTCTTATCACATCTTAATTCATCTTATCACCTGCTAACTTACTTCATAAGCATCTTATCACCTCTTATCACATCTTATACACCTCTTATCACATCCTATCACATCTCATATCTATTTATAGAATACAAGAGAATTCTTATATTTGATATAAGATTTCTTTACACATTTATTTATGCATAAATTCCATTGAAGGAGATTAATACTTTCGAAGTAAAAATCAATCTTTTATGCATCTTCCTATGCATAAATTCATTTTGAATGAAAATGACACTTTTGAATTAAAAATCAATCTTTTATGCATCTTCCTATGCATAAATTCAATTTAGATGAGAATGACACTTTTGAATCAATCTTTTATGCATCTTCCTATGCATAAATTCAATTTGGTAGGAATTACACTTTTAGAATAAAAGATATTCTCTAGTGCATCTAAGTTATGCATAAAATTCCTTTATGATGAAAATCACACTTTTAGTATAAAAAGAATATCTTTTATGCATACTTCTATGCATGAAATCCAAATATGATAAAAGTAACACTTTTATAATAAAATAATCAACTCTTATGCATACTTCTATGCATGAAATTCAATTGTGATATAAGTAACACTTTTATAATAAAATAATCAACTTTTATGCATACCTCTATGCATGAAATTCAATTGTGATAAAAGTAACACTTTTATAATAAAATAATCAACTTTTATGCATACCTCTATGCATGAAATCCAATTATGATAAAAGTAACACTTTTATGTTAAAATAATAATCTTTTATGCATACCTCTATGCATGAAAATCAATTATGCATAATATAAAAATCAATTTCTCTATGATTACAATGAATACCTTTCAATTAATCTAGGATGATAATTCCTAGAATATAGTAGGAAGCCATCAGTCCAGCCTAACCCCATCCAGTCCCATGGGTTAGCCAACCTCCCAACCACTGTAGTGATGGGATCCAATTTAGAATTTGAATTTTGTCCCGGGTACCAGGGAAAAGAGTTCCCAGGCCCCCTAGCCGGATGTTCATGCAAAAATAAAACTAGTCACACCACTTACACACCCAATATGAAATTACCTTTTTCACAGATTCAACCAATTTTAAAACAATCCTTTAATGAATCATAGTATCACTGATCACAGTCTTCCAAATTATCCGGTTGATTCTTAACTTCCCATCATTCCTTCATCAGAGTATCTATGGCATCATTGGCAACCAGAACGCTCACCACCTGTCCACTCAGGGGCCTTTTCAATAGTTCTTAGCCCATAATACTCGGCAATATAATCACTTATAAAAATCAAGATGGACTCTCGTTGAAGATCAGCAAGATCAACCAACAGATCCATATAAAGAGCCATGGACTCATCCATTGAAGACCAGCAAGGTCAATCAACCAGATCCATGCCCGGTTTTTGAAAACAACTCTTACTCCTTGTTCCAATATCTTCCTCGACGCACGTATGGGTATCCTAGGCGACCCAGAGCCCGAGCACCGTATGGTCAGCACCCTCTAGGATCCTTCCCAGGTGACCTCGCGCTTCACTCATAGGCCGCTTCCTTGGTCCCTCATCCACCGTACCGGAAGCTCACCATTTTAATCGAACCGAGGCTGGTCAAGACCTCGGTCGACCTTGCTACGCGAGACGTCCTCCATTGACTCTCCGTCAGCAGTTGCAACTTTAACAGTTAGGTGTTCATGACCTTAATCCACAAGATGGTCAAAATGCTTCCCCAGCATTCTTGACATAAAACAGTCATTTACAAACTGTCACAAAATACAGTTTCTAAATCGAACTCTCGTCTTTCCACATTATCCCTCCTTAGTCCACATTACTTATTCCACATTCCATTCAATGTGTACTCATTCTCATCCATTTCCTCATATCGACGACACATTAATTCACATACACATTCACATTCACATCCATACATCCACATCTACATGCATACATCCATTTTCACATCTTCATATATACATCCACATCCCATATCCACATTCATACATACACATCCATATCCGCATCCATACATCCACATCCACATCCACATCCACATTCACATTCATACATCCACATCCACATTCCCATTCACATCTATACATCCACATCTACCTCCACATACATACATACATCCACATCCGTATCTACATCCATACATCCACATCCACATCCACATTCATACATCCACATCCGCATTCCCATTCACATCTATACATCCACACACACACATACATCCATATCTACATCCACATTCACATCTACGCATATACATCTTCATGCATACATCCATTTTCACATTCATACATCTTCATGCATACATCCATTTTCACATTCATACATCCACACTCCTATCTCCACATTCACACATCCACATACATACATCCATTTCCACATTCCCATTCATATATCCCCATATGCCTTCACATCTAATCTTTTACATCACATCCATTCTTGCCCTATCACGACCTATATACATCTTATCCTATCACATACACTTCTTACCTCATCTCATACACCTCTTATCACATCTTAATTCATCTTATCACCTGCTAACTTACTTCATAAGCATCTTATCACCTCTTATCACATCTTATACACCTCTTATCACATCCTATCACATCTCATATCTATTTATAGAATACAAGAGAATTCTTATATTTGATATAAGATTTCTTTACACATTTATTTATGCATAAATTCCATTGAAGGAGATTAATACTTTCGAAGTAAAAATCAATCTTTTATGCATCTTCCTATGCATAAATTCATTTTGAATGAAAATGACACTTTTGAATTAAAATTTAATCTTTTATGCATCTTCCTATGCATAAACTCAATTTAGATGAGAATGACACTTTTGAATCAATCTTTTATGCATCTTCCTATGCATAAATTCAATTTGGTAGGAATTACACTTTTAGAATAAAAGAATTTCTCTTATGCATCTAAGTTATGCATAAAGTTCCTTTATGATGAAAATCACACTTTTAGTATAAAAAGAATATCTTTTATGCATACTTCTATGCATGAAATCCAAATATGATAAAAGTAACACTTTTATAATAAAATAATCAACTCTTATGCATACTTCTATGCATGAAATTCAATTGTGATATAAGTAACACTTTTTTAATAAAATAATCAACTTTTATGCATACCTCTATGCATGAAATTCAATTGTGATAAAAGTAACACTTTTATAATAAAATAATCAACTTTTATGCATACCTCTATGCATGAAATCCAATTATGATAAAAGTAACACTTTTATGTTAAAATAATAATCTTTTATGCATACCTCTATGCATGAAAATCAATTATGCATAATATAAAAATCAATTTCTCTATGATTACAATGAATATCTTTCAATTAATCTAGGATGATAATTCCTAGAATATGGTAGGACGCCATCAGTCCAGCCTAACCCCATCCAGTCCCATGGGTTAGCCAACCTCCCAACCACTGTAGTGATGGGATCCAATTTAGAATTTGAATTTTGTCCCGGGTACTAGGGAAAAGAGTTCCCAGGCCCCCTAGCCGGATGTTCATGCAAAAATAAAACTAGTCACACCACTTACACACCCAATATGAAATTGCCTTTTTCACAAATTCAACCAGTTTTAAAACAATCCTTTAATGAATCATAGTATCACTGATCACACTCTTCCAAATTATCCGGTTGATTCTTAACTTCCCATCATTCCTTCATCAGAGTATCTATGGCATCATTGGCAACCAGAACGCTCACCACCTGTCCACTCAGGGGCCTTTTCAATAGTTCTTAGCCCATAATACTCGGCAATATAATCACTTATAAAAATCAAGATGGACTCTCGTTAAAGATCAGCAAGATCAACCAATAGATCCATATAAAGAGCCATGGACTCATCCATTGAAGACCAGCAAGGTCAATCAACCAGATCCATGCCCGGTTTTAGAAAACAACTCTTACTCCTTGTTCCAATATCTTCCTCAACGCACGTGTGGGTATCCTAGCCCGAGCACCGTATGGTCAGCACCCTCTAGGATCCTTCGCAGGTGACCTCGTGGTTCACTCATAGGCCGCTTCCTTGGTCCCTCATCCACCGTACCGGAAGCTCACCATTTTAATCGAACCGAGGCTGGTCAAGACCTCGGTCGACCTTGCTACGCGAGACGTCCTCCATTGACTCTCCGTCAGCAGCAGTTGCAACTTTAACAGTTAGGTGTTCATGACCTTAATCCACAAGATGGTCAAAATGCTTCCCCAGCATTCTTGACATAAAATAGTCATTTACAAACTGTCACAAAATACAGTTTCTAAATCAAACTCTCGTCTTTCCACATTATCCCTCCTTAGTCCACATTACTTATTCCACATTCCATTCAATGTGTACTCATTCTCATCCATTTCCTCATATCGACGACACATTAATTCATATACACATTCACATTCACATCCATACATCCACATCTACATGCATACATCCATTTTCACATCTTCATATATACATCCACATCCCATATCCACATTCATACATACACATCCATATCCGCATCCATACATCCACATCCACATCCACATCCACATCCACATCCACATTCATACATCCACATCCACATTCCCATTCACATCTATACATCCACATCTACATCCACATACATACATACATCCACATCCGTATCTACATCCATACATCCACATCCACATCCACATCCACATTCATACATCCACATCGACATTCCCATTCACATCTATACATCCACATACATACATACATCCACATCCGTATCCACATCCATACATCCACATCCACATCCACATTCACATCCATATATCCACATCTACATGCATACATCCATTATCACGTCCTCATTCATATATCCACATCCACATACATACATACATCCACATCCACATTCCCATTCACATCTATAAATTCACATCTACATCCACATACATACATACATCCACATCCGCATTCCCATTCACATCTATACATCCACACACATACATACATCCACATCTACATCCACATTCACATCTACGCATATACATCTTCATGCATACATCCATTTTCACATTCATACATCCACACTCCCATCTCCACATTCACACATCCACATACATACATCCATTTCCACATTCCCATTCATATATCCCCATATGCCTTGACATCTAATCTTTTACATCACATCCATTCTTGCCCTATCACGACCTATATACATCTTATCCTATCACATACACTTCTTACCTCATCTCTTACACCTCTTATCACATCTTAATTCATCTTATCACCTGCTAACTTACTTCATAAGCATCTTATCACCTCTTATCACATCTTATACACCTCTTATCACCTCTTATCACATCTTATACACCTCTTATCACTTCATAAGCATCTTATCACCTCTTATCACATCTTATACACCTCTTATCACATCCTATCACATCTCATATCTATTTATAGAATACAAGAGAATTCTTATATTTGATATAAGATTTCTTTACACATTTATTTATGCATAAATTCCATTTAAGGAGATTAATACTTTCGAAGTAAAAATCAATCTTTTATGCATCTTCCTATGGATAAATTCATTTTAAATGAAAATGACACTTTTGAATTAAAATTCAATCTTTTATGCATCTTCCTATGCATAAATTCAATTTAGATGAGAATGACACTTTTGAATCAATCTTTTATGCATCTTCCTATGCATAAATTCAATTTGGTAGGAATTACACTTTTAGAATAAAAGAATTTCTCTTATGCATCTAAGTTATGCATAAAATTCCTTTATGATGAAAATCACACTTTTAGTATAAAAAGAATATCTTTTATGCATACTTCTATGCATGAAATCCAAATATGATAAAAGTAACACTTTTATAATAAAATAATCAACTCTTATGCATACTTCTATGCATGAAATTCAATTGTGATATAAGTAACACTTTTATAATAAAATAATCAACTTTTATGCATACCTCTATGCATGAAATTCAATTGTGATAAAAGTAACACTTTTATAATAAAATAATCAACTTTTATGCATACCTCTATGCATGAAATCCAATTATGATAAAAGTAACACTTTTATGTTAAAATAATAATCTTTTATGCATACCTCTATGCATGAAAATCAATTATGCATAATATAAAAATCAATTTCTCTATGATTACAATGAATACCTTTCAATTAATCTAGGATGATAATTCCTAGAATATGGTAGGAAGCCATCAGTCCAGCCTAACCCCATCCAGTCCCATGGGTTAGCCAACCTCCCAACCACTGTAGTGATGGGATCCAATTTAGAATTTGAATTTTGTCCCGGGTACCAGGGAAAAGAGTTCCCAGGCCCCCTAGCCGGATGTTCATGCAAAAATAAAACTAGTCACACCACTTACACACCCAATATGAAATTGCCTTTTTCACAGATTCAACCAGTTTTAAAACAATCCTTTAATGAATCATAGTATCACTGATCACAGTCTTCCAAATTATCCGGTTGATTCTTAACTTCCCATCATTCCTTCATCAGAGTATCTATGGCATCATTGGCAACCAGAACGCTCACCACCTGTCCACTCAGGGGCCTTTTCAATAGTTCCTAGCCCATAATACTCGGCAATATAATCACTTATAAAAATCAAGATGGACTCTCGTTGAAGATCAGCAAGATCAACCAACAGATCCATATAAAGAGCCATGGACTCATCCATTGAAGACCAGCAAGGTCAATCAACCAGATCCATGCCCGGTTTTAGAAAACAACTCTTACTCCTTGTTCCAATATCTTCCTCGACGCACGTGTGGGTATCCTAGGCGACCCAGAGCCCGAGCACCGTATGGTCAGCACCCTCTAGGATCCTTCGCAGGTGACCTAGCGCTTCACTCATAGGCCGCTTCCTTGGTCCCTCATCCACCGTACTGAAAGCTCACCATTTTAATCGAACCAAGGCTGGTCAAGACCTCGGCCGACCTTGCTACGCGAGACGTCCTCCATTGACTCTCCGTCAGCAGTTGCAACTTTAACAGTTAGGTCTTCATGACCTTAATCCACAAGATGGTCAAAATGCTTCCCCAGCATTCTTGACATAAAACAGTCATTTACAAACAGTCATTTACAAACAGTCACAAAATACAGTTTCTAAATCAAACTCTCGTCTTTCCACATTATCCCTCCTTAGTCCACATTACTTATTCCACATTCCATTCAATGTGTACTCATTCTCATCCATTTCCTCATATCGACGACACATTAATTCACCTACACATTCACATTCACATCCATACATCCACATCTACATGCATACATCCATTTTCACATCTTCATATATACATCCACATCCCATATCCATATTCATACATACACATCCATATCCGCATCCATACATCCACATCCACATCAAAATCCACATTCACATTCATACATCCACATTCACATTCCCATTCACATCTATACATCCACATCTACATCCACATACATACATACATCCACATCCGTATCTACATCCATATATCCACATCCACATCCACATCCACATTCATACATCCACATCCACATTTCCATTCACATCTATACATCCACATACATACATACATCCACATCCGTATCTACATCCATACATCCACATCCACATCCACATTCACATCCATATATCCACATCTACATGCATACATCCATTATCACGTCCTCATTCATATATCCACATCCAGATACATACATACATCCACATCCACATTCCCATTCACATCTATACATTCACATCTACATCCACATACATACATACATCCACATCCGCATTCCCATTCACATCTATACATCCACACACATACGTACATCCACATCTACATCCACATTCACATCTACGCATATACATCTTCATGCATACATCCATTTTCACATTCATACATCCACACTCCCATCTCCACATTCACACATCCACATACATACATCCATTTTCACATTCCCATTCATATATCCCCATATGCCTTCACATCTAATCTTTTACATCACATCCATTCTTGCCCTATCACGACCTATATACATCTTATCCTATCACATACACTTCTTACCTCATCTCTTACACCTCTTATCACATCTTAATTCATCTTATCACCTTCTAACTTACTTCATAAGCATCTTATCACCTCTTATCACATCTTATACACCTCTTATCACTTCATAAGCATCTTATCACCTCTTATCACATCTTATACACCTCTTATCACATCCTATCACATCTCATATCTATTTATAGAATACAAGAGAATTCTTATATTTGATATAAGATTTCTTTACACATTTATTTATGCATAAATTCCATTTAAGGAGATTAATACTTTCGAAGTAAAAATCAATCTTTTATGCATCTTCTTATGCATAAATTCATTTTAAATGAAAATGACACTTTTGAATTAAAATTCAATCTTTTATGCATCTTCCTATACATAAATTCAATTTAGATGAGAATGACACTTTTGAATCAATCTTTTATGCATCTTCCTATGCATAAATTCAATTTGGTAGGAATTACACTTTTAGAATAAAAGAATTTCTCTTATGCATCTAAGTTATGCATAAAATTTCTTTATGATGAAAATCACACTTTTAGTATAAAAAGAATATCGTTTATGCATACTTCTATGCATGAAATCCAAATATGATAAAAGTAACACTTTTATAATAAAATAATAAACTCTTATGCATACTTCTATGTATGAAAATAAAAGTGATATAAGTAACACTTTTATAATAAAATAATCAACTTTTATGCATACCTCTATGCATGAAATTCAATTGTGATAAAAGTAAGACTTTTATAATAAAATAATCAACTTTTATGCATACCTCTATGCATGAAATCCAATTATGATAAAAGTAACACTTTTATGTTAAAATAATAATCTTTTATGCATACCTCTATGCATGAAAATCAATTATGCATAATATAAAAATCAATTTCTCTATGATTACAATGAATATCTTTCAATTAATCTAGGATGATAATTCGTAGAATATGGTAGGAAGCCCTCAGTCCAGCCTAACCCCATCCAGTCCCATGGGTTAGCCAACCTCCCAACCACTGTAGTGATGGGATCCAATTTAGAATTTGATTTTTGTCCCGGGTACCAGGGAAAAGAGTTCCCAGGCCCCCTAGCCGGATGTTCATGCAAAAATAAAACTAGTCACACCACTTACACACCCAATATGAAATTGCCTTTTTCATAGATTCAACCAGTTTTAAAACAATCCTTTAATGAACCATAGTATCATTGATCACAATCTTCCAAATTATCCGGTTGATTCTTAACTTCCCATCATTCCTTCATCAGAGTATCTATGGCATCATTGGCAACCAGAACGCTCACCACCTGTCCACTCAGGGGCCTTTTCAATAGTTCCTAGCCCATAATACGCGGCAATATAATCACTTATAAAAATCAAGATGGACTCTCGTTGAAGATCAGCAAGATCAACCAACAGATCCATATAAAGAGCCATGGACTCATCCATTGAAGACCAGCAAGGTCAATCAACCAGATCCATGCCCGGTTTTAGAAAACAACTCTTACTCCTTGTTCCAATATCTTCCTCGACGCACGTGTGGGTATCCTAGGCGACCCAGAGCCCGAGCACCGTATGGTCAGTACCCTCTAGGATCCTTCGCAGGTGACCTAGCGCTTCACTCATAGGCCGCTTCCTTGGTCCCTCATCCACCGTACCGGAAGCTCACCATTTTAATCGAACCGAGGCTGGTCAAGACCTCGGCCGACCTTGCTACGCGAGACGTCCTCCATTGACTCTCCGTCAGCAGTTGCAACTTTAACAGTTAGGTCTTCATGACCTTAATCCACAAGACGGTCAAAATGCTTCCCCAGCATTCTTGACATAAAACAGTCATTTACAAACTATCACAAAATACAGTTTCTAAATCAAACTCTCGTCTTTCCACATTATCCCTTCTTAGTCCACATTACTTATTCCACATTCCATTCAATGTGTACTCATTCTCATCCATTTCCTCATATCGACGACACATTAATTCACCTACACATTCACATTCACATCCATACATCCACATCTACATGCATACATCCATTTTCACATCTTCATATATACATCCACATCCCATATCCACATTCATACATACAGATTCATATCCGCATCCATACATCCACATCCACATCCACATCCACATTCACATTCATATATCCACATCCACATTCCCATTCACATCTATACATCCACATCTACATCCACATACATACATACATCCACATCCGTATCTACATCCATACATCCACATCCACATCCACATTCATACATCCACATCCACATTCCCATTCACATCTATACATCCACATCTACATCCACATACATACATACATCCACATCTGTATCTACATCCATACATCCACATCCACATCCACATTCACATCCATATATCCACATCTACATGCATACATCCATTATCACGTCCTCATTTATATATCCACATCCACATACATACATACATCCACATCCACATTCCCATTCACATCTATACATTCACTACATCCACATCCGCATTCCCATTCACATCTATACATCCACACACATACATACATCCACATCTACATCCACATTCACATCTACGCATATACATCTTCATGCATACATCCATTTTCACATTCATACATCCACACTCCCATCTCCACATTCACACATCCACATACATACATCCATTTCCACATTCCCATTCATATATCCCCATATGTCTTCACATCTAATCTTTTACATCACATCCATTCTTGCCCTATCACGACCTATATACATCTTATCCTATCACATACACTTCTTACCTCATCTCATACACCTCTTATCACATCTTAATTCATCTTATCACCTGCTAACTTACTTCATAAGCATCTTATCACCTCTTATCACATCTTATACACCTCTTATCACCTCTTATCACATCTTATACACCTCTTATCACTTCATAAGCATCTTATCACCTCTTATCACATCTTATACACCTCTTATCACATCCTATCACATCTCATATCTATTTATAGAATACAAGAGAATTGTTATATTTGATATAAGATTTCTTTACACATTTATTTATGCATAAATTCCATTTAAGGAGATTAATACTTTCGAAGTAAAAATCAATCTTTTATGCATCTTCCTATGCATAAATTTATTTTAAATGAAAATGACACTTTTGAATTAAAATTCAATCTTTTATGCATCTTCCTATGCATAAATTCAATTTAGATAAGAATGACACTTTTGAATCAATCTTTTATGCATCTTCCTATGCATAAATTCAATTTGGTAGGAATTACACTTTTAGAATAAAAGAATTTCTCTTATGCATCTAAGTTATGCATAAAATTTCTTTATGATGAAAATCACACTTTTAGTATAAAAAGAATATCTTTTATGCATACTTCTATGCATGAAATCCAAATATGATAAAAGTAACACTTTTATAATAAAATAATCAACTCTTATGCATGAAATCCAAATATGATAAAAGTAACACTTTTATAATAAAATAATCAACTCTTATGCATACTTCTATGCATGAAATTCAATTGTGATATAAGTAACACTTTTATAATAAAATAATCAACTCTTATGCATACCTCTATGCATGAAATTCAATTGTGATAAAAGTAACACTTTTATAATAAAATAATCAACTTTTATGCATACCTCTATGCATGAAATCCAATTATGATAAAAGTAACACTTTTATGTTAAAATAATAATCTTTTATGCATACCTCTATGCATGAAAATCAATTATGCATAATATAAAAATTAATTTCTCTATGATTACAATGAATATCTTTCAATTAATCTAGGATGATAATTCCTAGAATATGGTAGGAAGTCCTGTTTTCATGCTTTGAATGAAATTATATTATGTGTAATTTTTATAAAAATTTTGCCATAGCTCTGCTGCTATGACTGATAAATCTCAAATTATTTTGAAGGATAAAGGTTATCATTAAGGGAATGATTAGAATGATCCCTAATTGGATCATTAATCCATAATGGATTGAATCATCAATATTCAAGAAATACATAAACTAAAAGCATAGAAAAAAGCCATTAATTTGGCCTCAAGCATAGATTAATCTTAAATTAGGGAAAAGCTTTATGAAAAGCTTCACTTGGATTGAGAATAGGTCATAAGAATGACCATTCTTTGAGTGAGAGAGAGAGAAATTACATAAAAACCATTAGAATTAAGCATAAATGAAAATTTATGTAATTCTTTACTATCTTTCATCAATTAACTTCAATAACATTCATCAATTTATGTAATTCAAGTACTACCATTCATCAATTAACTTCAATAGCATTCATCAATTAACTTCAATAGCATTCAAAAACCATTCCAATTAAGCTTCTCAAGATTGAGAGGGGTTGAGAAGAGAGAAACATTGAGAAATTATAGAAAATGATCAAAATTCACTAATTACCTTACAAATTGCTTGATTCTTTGTTCACGGTAGAGGCCCCCAACCAATCAATTGGTTTAGTATGTTGATGGAGCCACCAATGGGGATTGAAGAAAGAGGGAAGTGTCAAAAACTAGTGAATTATTAATGAATTCACAGTTCTTGGCTTAGGTGAAGTAGAGTAACAATGCATTAAACATTGTTGAGTTTCAACAAAGGGGCAGGCCTCTATTTATAGGAAAAAGTGAGCTCCTAACCAAACAAACTGATTCTAGAATTTTTCCAACTCAGTTTGGCCAATTTTTGACCATTTTTAGATCAGTTGAGCTAACTTTTTGCAACTAGACTTGAATTAGGAGAGAGGAGAGATGAAATATCTCAATTTTTATGAGTTTAAAACTCATTCAAGCATGTGAAATATGCACCTCCTTTAATGGACTCCCCTTCCTTACATATGTGTCAAACTGGAATCATTATACCCAAAATATCTCATATTTTTAATATTGCTCATAGTTTTTTACTAATAAACCTTGTACATTTTCAACTCTTCATCTTATGTGAGCATTTACTCATTTTTGGATACCCAAAATATCTCATATTTTTAATATTTCTCATAGTTTTTTACTAATAAACCTTGTACATTTTCAACTCTTCATCTTATGTAAGCATTTACTCATTTTTGGATACCCAAAATATCTCATATTTTTAATATTGCTCATAGTTTTTTACTAATAAATCTTGTACATTTTCAACTCTTCATCTTATGTGAGCATTTACTCATTTTTGGATACCCAAAATATCTCATATTTTTAATATTGCTCATAGTTTCTTACTAATAAACCTTGTACATAGTCAACTCTTCACCTTATGTGAGCATTTACTCATTTTTGGGTATCTTCTTTTACAAATTGGATTTATCTCCTCCCTACACATGGATTGATGCTATTGGCCCATAGGAACCTTAATTGGACCATAATCCAAAAATTTCTGAAAATCTAAACCCTTAGGCTAAGGTCCTTTATACCCAATTCCAATAAATTCCAATTGCACATTGGAAAGTTCTTTTTGAATTTCTGTTTCAGGGAAATTCATTTTAATAATATGAGAAATTGCACATTGGAAAGTTCTTTCCAATTGCACATTGGAAAGTTCTTTTTGAATTTCTGTTTCAGGGAAATTCATTTTAATAATATGAGAAATTTTTCTATCTAAAAATATTCAAAATCTGAATATTCTCTCTCTAGAATATTTTCTCTCTCTATGTTAAAACAGTTAGAAATAAGATCTTTCATTTTTCTGAAGAGGGGATTGATTACAGGGGAAGATGCTGGATATCTTGAGAGGCTGGGGAGGAATCTTATAGAGACCATCTACGCTGCAAAAGCTTGTCAAGAAGTATGACAGATCCGGTGACCCATATGACCATATAGCAGCTTTTAAGCAAGCTATACATGCGGAGCAAGTCACGGATACGCATACGCAAATCGAAGGATTTGGCTTGACGCTAGAGAGTAAGTCTTTATCATGGTTTCAGACTTTAGAGCCTGAGGCAAAGCGATCTTTCGATGGGCTGGAAAAGAGCTTTATAGCTGCATTTTCAAAAATGGGAATTAAGCACAATGCGGTAGCTCAAATTTACGCTTTTAAGCAAAAAGATCAAGAATCTATGTGAGATTGTGTAAATAGGCTAAAGCAGTACATCAATCGATGCCTTGACGATGAGAAGCCAAGCCAAGGAAGATTAATTTCTATCTTCTCACCATTGGTTGGCAATCAACCAACAAAGAAGTGGTGCCAGCTTTGTAAATGGAACTACACACATGTGACTTCGGACTGCAATCACATTGCAAGGATACAAAGGGAACAAGCAAACAACCCTGCACCTAGACAGCAAGTTGTGAACCATGAGAGAACCTTAGTTGCTCAAGAGCAAGCACGGCTGGTGCTAGGAGCTCAACCTCCTCCACCTGGCATAGCTTCCTTTAGATATGTGGAATATGAGAATCCTGAATCAGGTATGGAGATGGTTAGCTCTCAACCATGCTACATCGAAATGGAGCATCCTCTTGTCGAACCCTACTTTGAGAACCCAACCGGACCAAGCCTAGTTCATGACTTTAATGGAGACCCAAGCTCGTTGATGCTTATAGGATCTTAGCCAACCAAGACTCAAGGTTATCCAGGACCATATCCTACAAAGAGACTATACCCCAAAAAATCTTTGAGAAATGCAGAGTGTATCGCATATGCCTTAACCCTGATAAATGCAAGTTTATGGTTAGGCAAGGGAAGATTCTAGGCCACATTGTGTCTAGGAATGGTATATCCACGGATGCGGAAAAGATTGCTGTTATTGTTGAGCTACCTAGACCTTACAATGCAAAAGGGGTACAAGTTTTCATGGATCATTGCGGCTACTATCGTAGATTTATCTACATGTACAATGAAATAGCACAGCCATTGTATGCACTCCTTGCTGTATTTGAATGGACAGAGGATTGTGAAGAAGCCTTTGAAAAGCTGAAGAAAGCATTAGTGATGGCACCTATTCTCAGGTCGCCGGATTGGGATAATTTATTCCACGTACATATAGATGCTTCGGTTTTTGCAATTGGCTATATTTTAGCTCAACCAGGCGAGAACAAAATGGACTTTCCAGTCTCATATGTTAGCCGCCAGTTGAATAGTGCTGAAAAGAATTACACCACCACGAAAAGAGAAGGCTTAGCTATGATCTATGCTGTGAAGAAGTTTCGGCATTACCTTTTGGCCAACAAATTTACATTCTTCGTAGATAATCAAGTTTTGCTTTACCTTGTGAACAAGCCATGTGCAACTGGAAGGATTGTACACTGGTTTGTTATTCTACTTGAATTTGAATTTGAAGTAGCGGTAAAGAAGGGAAAAATGCATCAGCGGGCTGATCATCTTTCCAGGATAACTTCAGGAGAAGCACCCATTGGTATAGATGATGATATTCCTGACGCTACTCTATTCTTGGTTGAGATAGCACCAAGATGGGCAGAACCCATCATTCAAGTTTTAACGACATGATTTGTTAACTCCATTAGTCCCACCAATGAAAAGATAATGACCATAGAGCATTGTGCTCCTTATAAGCTTCTTTTTGGACGATTGTATAAATTAGGAAAAGATGGAATACTTCGTCTATGCCCTGACCCTGATCAATATGATGAGATTATCTCATATGTCCATGTGAGCTTAGGAGGCAGACATGTCTCTGGAAAGGATATGGTTAAAAGAGTTTTGTGGGAAGGATATTGGTGGCCAACACTTCATGCTGATACAGAAGAGTACGTACGGAATTGTAAAATTTGTCAACAAAGGAAACCCATTCCTCATGTGACTCTATTTTATATTTCAACAACACCCAATTGGAGTTCGTACATTGTGAAGTATTTGACGCAGGGTCATACGGACGATAAGATGCCTAGGCATAGAAAGAGAGCCATAGAGGTAGAAGCAGCGAGTTTTCAGATTATTGAAGGCCAGCTGTAAAAAAGGGGCAAATATGGAAACCTACGGGCTTGTGTTTGTGAGAGTGACTATCTTAGCGTATTGACTCATGCACATTCAGGAGTTGGGGGTGGACATTTTTGTGGAGAAACAACTGCCAAACTTATACTATGGTCAGGACTATGGTGGCCTACACTTTTTCATGATGCAACAGAGTATGTCAAACGATGTGATCAATGTCAAAGAGCCAAACCTCCTACCAAGTATGAGGACATGCCATTGAGACCAATTATGTGGGTTAGAGCTTTTGCCAAATGGGAAATTGATTTTGTGGGACCAATTAAACCACCAGTACGCCATACACATGCTGAGTATATCATTGTAGCCACAGATTATCTTACGAAGTGGGTAGAAGCAAAAGCCACAGTAAAAAACGATGCTAGGACCATTGCAAAGTTTTTATACGAACATGTGTTTACACGCTATGGTTTACCTATTGAGATTGTGAGTGACCAAGGTGTGCATTTTATCAATGAAGTCATTACCTTTCTTTTGGAAGACATTATGGTCATCCATAAGAGGTCAGCGCCTTATCACCCGCAAGCAAATGGTCAAGCTGAGAGCACAAACAAGACTCTTTGCACCGCGCTTACAAAGATTGTTGAGGGACATAGAATAGATTGGGAACAGAAACTTCACTCAATTCTATGGGCTTACCGAATTGCTTACAAAACGTCCATAGGCACGACACCTTTCAATCTAGTTTTTGGATTGGACGCTATCCTTCCGATAGAATTTATTGTACCTACACTTCGAGTTGCAAAACAAGTTGAGTGGACGGATCATGAATTCTCTACACGGATCGATGAATTGGAGAGGCTAGATGAAGATAGGCTATTGGCAGTCTCATTGGCATGTATGTTGAAAAACAACGCCAAAAGCGTTGGCATGATACGCATGTGAAGAAAGGTCGCTTCAAGAGAGGTGATCTAGTGTTGCTTTACACATTGAAGAAACAAAAACGCAAGCTGAAAATGCGAGGACTTGGTCCATTTGTAATCAACGAGCTTAGTGCGAGTGGTGCAGTAAGGTTGGAAACCTTAGACGGAGAGCCAATGACTAACTTCATCAATGGTAGCCGCTTGAAGCGCTATGAAGAACCTCTAACAGATGATATGCTGATACGCATACATGCTAGTCAGACACGTAAAAAAGCTCAAGCTTTGTTACAAAGTCAAGCAAAAGAAGAAGCTAAGGCTAGAGTAGCACTAGCACGAGAGCGTCGCAAGGCAGCTATCATGGCCATCCACTTGAATGATGATGAAGACTTTGTAGATCCCTTTCATATTGAAGTAAGGATCCCTACTCAAAGAGCAATCTTTGCAGCATCTGCACTTATAGATTCGAGAGCTGACTGCAATGTTTTGTCTTATGAAGCGTGGACATCATTAGGCCAACCTTTGCTCACCAATGCATCATTGAACTTCCAGAGTTTCTCTGGTGATGAAACCCCAGCCCTAGGCAAGTGCTGTATTAATATGTCCATTCAGGATCAATCTATGCACGTGACTTTTTATGTTGCTAACAAGAGCCAAGCAATGGTGGATGTTGTTCTAGGCAGGTCATGGATTAAAACCAACAGATGCGGTATGATTCGGGAGCTGACTGCAATGTTTTGTCTTATGAAGCGTGGACATCATTAGGCCAACCTTTGCTCACCAATGCATCATTGAACTTCCAGAGTTTCTCTGGTGATGAAACCCCAGCCCTAGGCAAGTGCTGTATTAATATGTCCATTCAGGATCAATCTATGCACGTGACTTTTTATGTTGCTAACAAGAGCCAAGCAATGGTGGATGTTGTTCTAGGCAGATCATGGATTAAAACCAACAGATGCGGTATGGACTGGAACTCACGACAATACACCTTGTTGGTAAATTCTACTCACCTTACAGGATCAAGTGCTTCGGCACTCCCATCTTTTCAAAAGGTGGAGACCATCACCACTGTGATAGAGACAACCTCAAAAGATCCAATGATTTGGGTGAATAATGACAATGACAATACTCAAGGATGGCATGTGCCAACATCTCTCTTATATGCACAAGGCTACGGAAGGGGGGAAGCACTTAGAATTCAAATCTGGTTACCTAAAGCAGCTCGCAAGCCAAGACCCAATGCTGCCAAGGAACATCCAAGGAATACAAAGCTAAAGAGGAGGTTCACCAAAACCAACAGTTCCACCTCCAACAAGACCACTCAACAACGGTGGATCCCAAAGAAGGTTCTGCAAGCACAAGGCTACTACGAGGGTGCTACTACCTTGTGGCTACTAAAGAAGAATGCAAGGACTATTGCAGCAAAACATAATTATGTTCCTGAATCTACTCAAGAACAAAAGCAGTCAATACCACCTCACTTACAGAAACCAAATCGATACTGGAAACCACGCCTTACTAAGCCTGAAAGAGTCCAGGTGGAAACACAGCTGACGCATTAATCGGACATCATCAGAAGGTCTCGAACAGGAAGGGATACTCCAAACTGACATGGGAAGAAAAAGGTAAGTGGGTACCTTTACTCACTTCTATTTCAGAGGCAACACATCAGAAGGAGGATATTGCAACCGAATCAAGTTCAAAGTCTATTCCTCAAAACACAAGCAATGTCAAAGTTTGTCTTACAAAGCCGACAACTTTCAATCAGGCTCCTACATAAGTAGACTCTCTGACTATCAAGCACTACAAGACAATGCTGCCATACACGCGTTTCATACACGCGATAAATTACGAGCGCGTGTATGGTCGCGCATGTATTTGAATAGAATCGGACGCGTGTATTTTGGCATTTAAATTCGCATGTATATTTGCATTTATCAACGCGTGTATAGCGCGTTTATATACACGCAATAATACACGCATCAATACACGCTGCCATACACGCATTAATACACGCTTGGTAAAGAAAAACTGAAAAAAAATTGAAGAAAAACTGAATTCCTTTACAAAATTAAGAACTATTTTCTTTAAACCATCTCATAGTACATTACAGTATACATCATTACACAATCCCACTACATGCATTTACAACAATGAAATATATTCAAAAATAAATCATGCATATGAGATGATAATTAAAAGACAACACATACAATAGAAATGTCATCAATTTAGAACGATACAGTGACGGATTGGTTAGGGTTCGATCTCATCTTCAATAAGATCCATCCTTGCCAAACGATCAACATCAATATCCATTTGATCAATTTGTAAGGCTACGATTAAATTTATTCCACTATCGATATTCTGTACTCAATTGATAATGGTATCGATGTCTTGATCATCCTCATCAACATCACCATCATCCTCAATGGTAGGGTCATTCTCATGATCATGAGAAATGGCATGCTCATCCTCATTATCATGATCATCTCTTATTTCTTGATCATCGATCACAACATCTTCATTGGCATGTTCGACATCATCTTCATTGCGGCTTGTTACATCCTCCATATGCTCCATATCAGTGAATGTATTATACATTACTTTGGAACGTGGTGCAATAGGGATGACGTACCACCATTTAATGTCATGCACCATTGGTAGATAGATAACCTACTCAAATACACATACTACAGTAGTTAATTAGCATATCAAAAGTCAAGGGGTACGCGAGCTTAGATATATATGTACATGAAACACATTAGTAAAAAAATGCATACCTGCTCACATTGTTGTGGCAATACGAGCCTATCTTTCTTTGTTTGCCAAAACTTTGTAGAGTATCCTCGTGGATATGTTCATGGTCTAATGCACCAAAAAAAAAAATCCAGAGAGTGTTATTGGGTGCTGGAATGCTGGAACAGTATTCAGGCACCAAATAGCACTCTCTGGATTTTTTTTTTGGCTCTCTATTCGCGTGTATAAACGCGTCAGAACTGCTAAAAGTCGCGTGTATATATGCGGATAATCTGTAAAACACGCGTGTATAAATGCGTCAAACCTGAGAAATACGCGTGTATAGGCGCATCTACATTAACAAAACGCGTGTATAAACGCTTGTATCAATGCGTCTAAATGCATCTGAACTGACAGGATGCGTGTATACGCCCGTGTATGAGCACGTCTGAGAAGTCCTATACACGTGCTTTTACACGCATGTCTCTGGCCGCGATGATACACGCGCTGATACACAGGCCTGCTACTTTTTTTCACAAGTAATTTTTAGCGGCTAGGAGCGCGGGTATGAGCCCGATCCCTTGTAGTGAAGGAAAGAGCGTTCTTCCTACAACTCCAACTATTTGGAATGTCGTCGGTATTCTACTCTTTCCCTAATCAAATTACATTACCAGCCATAAGTCTACAGGCATAGGTGTTAGAGTTGGGCACTCTGAAGACCCAAGAAAATTTTGAAAGCCCAATGGGATGGCAAGAACACAGCTGCCATATGGTTGCCAAAGCTCACAAGTGTTCAAACATCTCCATTCACACCTCCTCCTATTTGTCCCAATGCATTTCCTATACCTATCGCTAAAATCTCACCTCCGACTAAACTTCAATCTCTTGCACGTTCTCTGAAATGGGTACCTGTGCTATACGTCCAACAAAAAGGAACCTGTGCTATACGTCAACACCCCAAAAATAATTTGCATAATGTTACATCCAAAAGCAAACTCATTCTTGAAAGAGCTATCATGCTACAAAAGCTACTTTTTGGCAATTCATCTATCGAATCTATTAGCTCTATTTTCGTCATACCTGTACATACTAGCATTCTTCGTTCAACTTGCATTAAAATCTGAACACTCCCTTATGTGTTGTGTAGAATAACCAAATGGAGACTTGGCTGGACACATGCAGTCCATCTTTGGACCTAGATAGCACTCACCCTGACCATCAAGGGGGCTACAGCATTGCACCTTTTCAGACGCACTCTCGATATTTTTATGCCCCAGTGGGTGAGGATTGCTGTGGAAGACAATTTGTGGAGTTATACTACCAGCAACATCATCCGCGTTTCCACACTACCGCGACTGTGCTTGTATGGTATTGGGGAATGCTTCCCATATATGTTGGCAGTGTCGCACATACTTCCGTCGCTATGGCACTGGTATGATGTAGCAGATCATGGGGGTCACACCTCAACGACATAATCTCTAGGCAATTATGATGCCACAACGTTGACCCAACCAACAAAGACTCTCGGAAGAGGAAAGAGCTCAAACATGGCGTGAGGACACCCTTCGTTTGCTAACCCCTCCCATTTTGCAGGTTCTTCTTCCCCATGAATCTACATGTCAATTTTGGCTCAATGTGAGTGAGTATTTAGAACGGTTTCAAAACCATAGGTGCCTCTTTATCCTTCCTACTGTGCCCATACCATATGTTAGTGTCTTCCCTTGCCATCTTCTCCATGGGTAGAATTACGTAAGCAATATCAAGAGTCTGCCACTACATAATTATGTTAGATTTATTAGTGTTGAACCGACATCTTTGACTTAGCATAGGCTAGGTATACTACTTGATAGTCCCTCGATTAACTGTTGTCTTTTGCCTTCTAGGAAAAGAACACTACATTTGGCATAAAACATTCTTTACTTTAGTTAGCTGCCTGTAGGTAGTAATTATTAAGGCTTGAACAAACCTATTCAATCTCTACACTGCTTCAATGTTTCCTTCCTCTAGCTAATTGGACATTTATTGCCATGTCTTATTTAGAAAAATTGCTTGTTTTGTTATTGTCTGTCAGTACTTTTGCTTGTTTCGTTATTGTTTGTCAGTACTTTTGCTTTCAAAAAAAAAACACACACACACAAACCACCTATCATTTTGCTTGCAGGTACACACTGGAGATTCTACTCTTCCTTGATTGAGCTTGTGTGTAAAGTCTATGTCAAGGTAGTGGTGTTCATAGCATTTTCTCCATTCGTGGTGGATAAGCTTTCGTGCACCGGTACGGGTTGAATCCCTAGCTCCGAAAGGGATGCAAATCCCATTGGATTGCGCTACACGCGGATCATGCTACTCTTGCTACAAGTGTAGAGAGTCTTCTGTCTCTCCACAAATGATCTGTGCCACAATGATTACATGTAAGTACCGGCATTCTCGATGTGCTCCCTTGATTTGGTTGCATTTGAGTAGCAATCTTCTGTAGCCTATAAGAGCACTCCGCTACTACACGATGCAGTCCACCACAATCGTAGCATTGAAGAGGTGGTCTCCTGGCAAAGGTATTAAGGTTTTGCCCTCTTGTGGCGAGAGCAGCCGCTTGATATACAGGCTTGACTTGCCTGAAATGATCCTCCATGTAATACTGGGGAGTCATTTCAAACGTATCAATCCCATATGAAACAGTGGGGTCTATATCCTCTTCATAATCCCCACATGCACTATGTGACTCACAACCCATCTGGTTTATAGGGGTAATGGTCCTAGCACTGGCAGTGGGTAATGGCACAGACTGGACTAAATTTGGGTTCCTTGGAACTATGTGTTGTGATGGTTGTCGACAGGTGGTGCAGGCATCAGTGTGGATACTTGAGGTGTGTTTGACCAGGCTAGTGGTGCATGATTTGCTAACATATGCTTAAGTACTAGAGGCAATCCTTAGGTTGATGGCCATACTTACCACATGTATTGCAAGTCCCATTGAATTTAACTCTGAATTTGGAACATTCACTTCGTGCTATGTGGTCCTAAGCAAACCGAACACCATTGTTGCTCTCTTCTTGGGTACATATGGCTATTTTGAGAAGCTCAATTACCCCTGAAGTATTCTTGGAGAGCCTTATTAGTAAGGTCAGCTATAGACATTTTGGATATCTTGGGCTCCTTGGCAATAGGTTTTACAGTCATTGGCTCGTGCCCAGATACTTGCGAACTAACAGACTTTGTCTCCGAAGACACCTTTTTACCTGCAATCATCAAGTTGTCTTCTAACTGGATTGCATTGGCTGACTACTTCCCCACGTCGTAAGACCTCTAACTCACCTCTAATGACTAGGCCATTGTATATGTCCTCATGGCGTAATCCTCGGATGAATCTATTACAGCGAGAATTTAGATGCTTTAGTCGACTAATAAAGTCTCTCAATCACTGACTCTCCTTCCTCGCGTTCAGCTTTTTGGAGTTGAGATGCTACACCCCAAAGCACACCCTCACGTATGTATTCTTTGAAGAACAATCTCTTGAGAATGGGATAGTGAGTACGCTCTTCAACCCTTAAAGTTCGATACCAATCTCTGACTTTTCCACTCAAGGTTCGTAAACTGAAACGCTTTCTAGTTGCTCATACTCTAGCACCCAACTAGAGCATAGATGCATTTGACGTGGGTATCCTACGGGCGTTGGTAACTATCCTTGAAGCCTACACAAGTGGTTTCTCAGGTGTTTCGTACCCCGTTTTTACTTGTCTTTATCTTGTTTTCAACCCGTTTTTACCCCCTACCTATGGTCGAAAAAATTGGACTAAGGCGTGTGATAGCTCAAGACAAGCGTATCGTTCAAGGGGTCCTAGCGTGCTTTACAGCATAGTGTTTGCCTATCCGAAGCTCCCGTGGCCCTCAGAACACTCTATTTGTACCTAGGTGTGAGGTTTAAATTAGAAAGTCCAAGGGTGCTTGTGGGGGAAAAGGTGAAGGCTTTGTCCCCCACATACCCACTCCACTCCTTGCGGGGGTAGACTATATATAGAGCTTCACTCCCCTTAAGCTTTCAATTGAGAGAAAGCTATGGAGGCTCACTCTTCTATATATATATATATCAAAAGACCGAGACCGAGGTCGGGGTCGATTGGAAGTTTTTTCTTTTTCAATTTTTTTTCAATAAAAAATTTCTTTCCACGTGGGTTGGGTTGATTTAATTATTTTATTTTTTATTTTATTTTTATTTTTTTACTTAAAATATTTTTAGAAAAAAAATCTTGAGGATAATGTTTTAGCTTATGTGCTATGCTACTGTGTTGGCTGGCTGCTTGCCGTCGCGACGCCCTCTGCGGTGGCTGCCAACACAGTAGCACAGCGCACTACAGCTCTTCTACCCTCTGTCTACATGTGCGCATGCACACACTAACAACTAACACATAGAACTGAAATGTACAGAAAATGAAGAAAACAGAATTGAAAAATGACTGAAGAATAGCACAGCAAACACACACAGCTCCACAAGCCTGCACACAACAGCATACACACAAACACGCCTCTCTTTGCCTTTCCTGCAGGATAAAATAGACTTCAAACAGTAGCCCGAGCTGCATCTGGAGCTTGGTGCAGGACAATTCCTCGGCAGCAGCGGTGCCAAAAATGTGCACTCTTGCCCCACGTGTCGGAGATAGGGACTTGCCAAGCACCGTGTGCGAGCCACGAATGGTTGAGCACACAACCAAGAAACCCGCAAGCTCAAAACAAGGAGAAATGGTGTGTCACTCACCGCTCAGACTGCCGTCGTGAAGGATTCTCATGCCGCGATGAAGAAAGAGCCGCCACCACTACTCTACCGTCGTGCCGCCCACGCAATGCTCGATCGCTACACTCTCTCTCTCTCTCTCTCTCTCTCTCTCTCTCACCCACACACACGCTAGAGAAGGAGATGGAGAAAATGAAGCAAGAGCACTCCTTGTATTCAACACTCACAGAGTGAGAGGTTTTAGGTTACATTTGAGTTTTATATGTGACCTGACTGTTCACACATGTGCGCCCACTCATAGCCGACCGATCCTAACCCTTATCTTGATGAAATTCGAGGTGCGCCTCTCATCGGCAACAAGCGATCACCCAATCCCTTTACCCTTTACATGTGGTGCCGACAAGCCCGACCCATGACTCAGAATACGTAAAATAATTATATGACGTAAAAAGTAATACGTCTCAATGTCCGCCATAGGTTAACACTTTTTAAAGTAAAATCTCATGAAACTACAAAAGTTTGAAGTCAAACATTAAAAAATAATAAATAATGACCATAAACTTGAGAGTACTTAAGGGATCGGAATTGCAGCACGGTAAAAAACTCCAAGCCTAATAATACTTTAAAAGGAGCCCTCGAAGAAGTCCTAGAAGGAGCCCATCTCAACCACCTTATTTCCAATGCTTTTAGCCCCTCATCATCACGCTTCAATTGTAAATATCACATTTGGGAAAGGAAACATACATTCAACTTAAACTTGCATTCAAGTTTCTCCAGGAAGTGGCAAGCAACCCCTCATCATCACTCTCCAGATTTGTTCCATACAAAAAAAGCAATCGTAAAGATCTCATTTGGGAAAGAAAACTTGCATTCAAGTTTCTCTAGGAAGTGGCAAGCAGCCCCTCATCATCACTCTCCAGATTTGTTCCATACAAAAAAAGCAATTGTAAAGCATTTGGGAAAGCAAACTTGCATTCAAGTTTCTCCAAGAAGTGGCAAGCCCACAGATTTGATCAAGGCCCTACAACCACAAGCTCGACCGTTAATGCATGGATCATTCTATCGTTTTATCGCTCATATTGCACAAACATTGTAAGATCTAGTGTAGAGCAACTGAAATGGAAAATACTGGGAGAACCACCCACCCCCTCCACACCCAAAACAAGCTTCAAATCAACAAGTGTAAGTGCAAAGATGTTAAAAAGGAAAAGAGACCAATCAAAGAGTTAGTTATTATGAGGGAAAAGACAATGCATGTAGCCCCATTGGAGACAGTGGAGACGATGATTCGAAACCATTAAAAGACAATGAGGATTGTGAATTTTAGGCTAAAGTATTTCACCATGGCTCATGGAGAGCAAGAAAAATAATATCTTGAAAACCAAGATTATGGACATAAAAAAGAGGACCCATATGAAGGAGATACCAAGGGAGTACAATAGAAATCTTATTTTGGAATTTCGTCCTGCCTTTGGAAAAACTAATGGAATGGATGGCATGGAGCAGGAATATGATGGGCATATATGGACACGGCCTCCAACAACTAATATATCTATCTAGTGCATTGTCAAACTCAGCTACTATTGTGTAGGAGAATCAAAGGGTCATAGGGTGAATTGTCCTTATTATATTAATAATAAGAAATACAACACATCCTTCTTTAGAGGAATTTTGCAAAAGAAAATTACACTTGGCCTTCAGAGACTGAAGAAGGAAATCACAAAATAATATGCCACTATTGTCGTAGGGCTGCCTATTGTGTGGCGACTTGCCCTTGTATAGTTTATTACATCATGCCACATGATGTAACCACCATGACAAGGATAATGGTTCACGTTGGTGATCATCTTCACACTTGGTACAACTTGGAACCTCTAAGGCTATGATAGAAAAAATAAAACAACTTGTAGAGAGCATTGTAAAAGTTGATAAAAATGCTGGTCCTTGAAAAGTTCAAATGATTGTAGCCAAGGAAATGCTCATGTATTCCTTGTACAACTCTACTGATGATCACACTATTGGATATATATAATTAAATAACTTCTTGGAGGAGATTGTTCCATTAGTCAAGAACTAGAGTTATCCACATTTGTGATGATAAATAGACTCTTTCTAAAGCAGTGGTATTCTTGAATACTAATTGAGCATAATACTGTACGTACGTAGTTTTAACAAATTGTTGCAGAAGAGAAAAAAGCAAGGATTGCTATTGGGGAGGGCTATGATAGCTTACTAATGCTTAAAAGCAGATTAATGTACTCTTTCTTTCATGGTAGTAGATTTCTTGGGCAGGGCCTACCTGATGAGAGTGCTTCATATTCAAAATGTCGACAAAGGGTCCCACATCAGGAGTGGATCTTGTGAATCACACATTGTAAGATTTCTCCAGGAGTAAGAATCTTATAATTATTCCCTCTCTAAATAAAAGAAAGATTCTGTTTAAAAAGGGAAGACTCTTTACCCAGAATACCTTCTCAAGAGCCCACCTATTTTAAGGATTCAGAACGATGAGTCTAGAAGTGAGAACCGGTGTTTTGGATGCTAAGATTTTGGTCATCAGCTAAAAAACTGCCCGACTCCTACCATGAAAAGGGCACAGGGAAGTCTAGAACCCAAATTCAGAGACCAATTCCTTCATACCAATCTAATCAGGGTCCGTCTCTCAGACAAGATTGCTTAACTCCATTAACTAGGTCCGACCCATTGATTAGCGTCGAGATGACCAGAAATGCTTGGCGACATAGAGCAACAGATGCAGGCAATTCATAAAGATATAAATGCTTCCCAAGATCGACAGAGACAATATACAGATAAGAAGAGGATAATCAGAGAATTCAAAGAAGCAGTTATAGTCTTCATTTGAATACGGACCAAAAGAATTTCTTTATCTCTAGGGGAGTATAAGTAGTTATCCCCTAGATATTGCGGACCAAAGAAAGTAGGTGACTTAGCCTACGAACTTCTTTTATCTCTTCATCTCAAAGTTCTTAATGCCTTCTATAGAAAAATGTGCCAAACCCAAATCAGGGAAAGACGGTAAAACTTCAGTGGCAAGATACCGTTGGCTTCTAAGTTACGCTAGCTCCTTCCTTTATATAAGTCGTAACTTTTACTTGTCGCTCACAGTAATCTTACTTCCATCGATCTCCTTTCTTCTTCATCTCCTTCATGGCTTGGCAACAGAAATTAGTTTTATCCATGATGATTTCTCACCTTCAAGACGCAAGTGAGTCTGTGAAGAAGGATTTTATAGAACAGTATGAGCGCTCACTTTTTCCTCACTTAGGAAATTCTGTAGCTCAGACTAAATGGCGGACCTATCAAGATATAACTAGGGTAACACCCTGGGGTCAGCAGTACTTTCGTAATAATGTCCGCTTGGCCATGGTTATTGAAGCCTTGGGTTTGGGTCCCCGATACTACTGCGTCATGAGATCAAGACATCTTGGGTTTTCTGAGCGGGTCTTCTTACTGGCGTGTTTTCTTCCTCATCAGAAGATATGCCTTTACCCCGTTTTTGACTTGCCTCTCAGAGGTCCTTTTGTTAGATCAACTCATACAACTGAGATAGGTGCGGCAATAACCAACAGAATTATTCCCATAGATGAGTTACCTTATACGTGCGCAGCTTGTGAGTATTGCTTTTGTGATCATATGATGGACGAGCTTATGGAAGTGTAAAGAGTTCTTCTATCCTTACTGTATATGTTCCAAGAATGAATAAAGTTTAAATCTTGTTCTTGTCTTGACCCTTACTCTCTTTGAGAGTTTTTTATTTGGTGGTTAATCTTAATTAAATCTTTCTCTAAGTCTCATGTTTGTGCATCTCGCGAAATTATCCCAAGTTTGTGAGATGAGGACATCTTGCGTTTTTCAAGTGTGAGAGAATGTAAGATTCCTCCCCAGCCTCTCAAAATGTCCAGCATATTCTCCTGTAATCAATTCCCTCTTCAGAAATATAAGAGATCTTGTCTCTAACTGTTTTGACATAGAGAGAGAAAATATTCTAGAGAGAGAATATTCAGATTATGAATATTTTTGGATAGAAAAATAACTCATCTTATTAAAATAAGTTCCCCTGAAATAGAAATTCAAAAAGAACTTTCCAATGTGCAATTGGAATTTATTGGAAATGGGTATAAAGGACCTTAGCCTAAGGGTCTAGATTTTCAAAAAAAAATTTGGATTATGGTCCAATTAAGGTTCCTATGGGCCAATAGCATCAATCCATGTGTAGGGAGGAGATAAATCCAATTTGTAACAGAAGATACCCAAAAATGAGTAAATGCTCACATAAGATGAAGAGTTGACTATGTACAAGGTTTATTAGTAAGAAACTATGAGTATTATCAAAAATATGAGATATTTTTGATATCCAAAAATGAGTAAATGCTTACATAAGATGAAGAGTTGACTATGTACAAGGTTTATTAGTAAGAAACTATAAGTAATATCAAAAATACGAGATATTTTTGATATCCAAAAATGAGCAAATGCTCACATAAGATGAAGAGTTGAAAATGTACAAGGTTTATTAGTAAAAAACTATGAGCAATATTAAAAATATGAGATATTTTGGGTATAATAATTCTATTTTGACACATATGTAAGGAAGGGGAGTCCATTAAAGGAGGTGCATATTTCACATGCTTGAATGAGTTTTAAACTAAAAAATAATGTGATATTTTTATCTCTCCTCTCTCTTGAATCAAACCAAATCAAAATGGAACCAAACCGAATAAAAAAGGAACCAAACTAGATCCAAATCTAGTCCAAATTCAACCAAATTAAATCTAGAAAATTCTAAAATTCAGTTAGCTTTGGTTAGAGCTTCCCTCTCCTATAAATAGAACATGAGTCCTTTGAAAAAAATAGAAGAATTTTACTATACTAGAGTTATGCTGAAATAATGCTAATTTCTACTATTCTCTAAAATTCTCTCCAAATTGAAGAAATTGGAGCTTCCCTCTTTCTTCAATCCCCATTGGTGGCTCCATCAACATACTTAACCAATTGATTTGTTGGGGGCCTCTACCGTGAGAAAAGAATCAAGCAATTTGTAAGGTAAATGGTGAATTTTGATCTTTTCTATAATTTCTCAATGCTTCTCTCTTCTTAACCCCTCTCAAGCTTGAGAAGCTTAATTGGAATGGTTTTTGAATGCTATTGAAGTTAATTGATGAATGGTAGTGAAGAGTTACATAATTTGATGAATGCTATTGAAGTTAATTGATTAATGATAGTTAAGAATTACATAAATTTTCATTTATGCTTAATTCTAATGGTTTTATGTAATTTCTCTCTCTCACTCAAGAAATGGTCATACTCATGACCCATTCTCAATCCAAATGAAGCTTTTCATAAAGCTTTTCTTTAATCCAAGATTAATCTATGCTTGAGGCCAAATTAATGGCTTTTTTCTATGCTTTTAGTTTATGTATTTCATGAATATTGATGATTCAATCCATTATTGGATTAATGATCCAATTAGGTATCATTCTAATCATTTCTTTAATGATAAGCTTTATCCTTCAAAATAAATTGAGATTTATCAGTCATAGTAGCGGAGCTATGGTAAATTTTTTATAAAAATTACACATAAAATAATTTTATTCAAAGCATGAAAAGAGAACTTCCTACCATATTCTAGGAATTATCATCCTAGATTAATTGAAAGAATTTTATTGTAATCATGGAGAAAATGATTTTTAAGTTATGCATAATTGATGATTATTTTATTGTAAAAGTGTTACTTTTATCATATTTGGATTTCATGCATAGAGGTATGCATAAAAGTTGATTATTTTAATATAAAAGTGTTTCTTTTATCATATTTGGATTTCATGCATAGAGGTATGCATAAAAGTTGATTATTTTATTATAAAAGTGTGACTTTTATCATATTTGGATTTCATGCATAGAGGTATGCATAAAAGTTGATTATTTTAATAAAAAAGTGTTTCTTTTATCATATTTGGATTTCATGCATAGAGGTATGCATAAAAGTTGATTATTTTATTATAAAAGTGTGACTTTTATCATATTTGGATTTCATGCATAGAGGTATGCATAAAAGTTGATTATTTTATTATACAAGTGTGACTTTTATCATATTTGGATTTCATGCATAGAGGTATGCATAAAAGTTGATTATTTTATTATAAAAGTGTGACTTTTATCATATTTGGATTTCATGCATAGAGGTATGCATAAAAGTTGATTATTTTATTATAAAAGTGTGACTTTTCTCATATTTGAATTTCATGCATAGAGGTATGCATAAAAGTTGATTATTTTATTATAAAAGTGTGACTTTTATCATATTTGGATTTCATGCATATAGAGGTATGCATAAAAGTTGATTATTTTATTGTAAAAGTGCGACTTTTATCATATTTGGATTTCATGCATAGAGGTATGCATAAAAGTTGATTATTTTATTGTAAAAGTGTGACTTTTATCATATTTGGATTTCATGCATAGAGGTATGCATAAAAGTTGATTATTTTATTGTAAAAGTGTGACTTTTATCATATTTGGATTTCATGCATAGAGATATGCATAAAAGTTGATTATTTTATTGTAAAAGTGTTACTTTTATCATATTGGATTTCATGTATATAGGTATGCATAAAAGATATTCTTTTTATACTAAAAGTGTGATTTTCATCATAAATGGATTTTATGCATAACTTAGATGCATAAGAGAAATTCTTTTATTCTAAAAGTGTAATTCCTACCAAGTTGAATTTACGCATAGGAAGATGCATAAAAGATTGATTTTTAAATTCAAAGTGTCATTCTCATCTAAATTGAATTTATGCATAGGAAGATGCATAAAAGAATGGAATTTCAATTCAAAAGTGTTATTCTCATCCAAATTGAATTTATGCATAGGAAGATGCATAAAAGATGAATTTTTAATTCAAAAGTGTCAATTCTCATCTAAATTGAGTTTATGCATAGGAAGATGCATAAGAGATGGAATTTTAATTCAAAAGTGTCATTTTCATTTAAAATGAATTTATGCATAGGAAGATGCATAAAAGATTGATTTTTAAATGAGATGTGATAATATGTGATAAGATGTGATAAGAGGTGTATGAGATGTGATAAGATGCGTATGGGAAGTGATAGGATGTGATAAGAGGTGTATGAGATGTGAAAAGACGTGAAAAGATGTGTATGAGATGTGATAGGATATGATAAGAGGTGTATGAGATGTGATAGAATGTGTTAAGATGAGTTAGGATGTGTTAAGATGTGTATGGGACGAGGTAGAGAGTATATCTGATGGGATAAGATGTATATGGGATGTGTTAGGGTGAGAATGGATGTAGTATGGATGTATGGATGTAGATACGGATGTATGTATGTATGTGGATGTGGATGTATGAATGAGGATGTGAAAATGGATGTATGTATGTAGATGTGGATGTATGGATGTGAATGTGAATGAAGATGTGGATGTGGATGTATGGATATAGATTCGGATGTAGATGCGTAGGTATGAATGTGAAATTGGATGTATGTATAATGTGGATGTATGAATGAGGATGTGAAAATAGATGTATGCATGTAGATGCGTATGTATGAATGTGAAATTGGATGTATGATGTGGACGTACGAACATGGATGTATGTATGTAGATGTGGATGTATGGATGTGAATGTGAATGTGAATGAAGATGTGGATGTGGATGTATGGATGTAGATTCGGATGTAGATGTATGTATGTGAATGCGGATGTATGAATGAGGATGTGAAAATAGATGTATGCATGTAGATGCGTAGGTATGAATGTGAAATTGGATGTATGTATAATGTGGATGTATGAATGAGGATGTGAAAATAGATGTATGCATGTAGATGCGTATGTATGAATGTGAAATTGGATGTATGATGTGGACGTACGAACATGGATATGTATGTAGAATAATGAATGTGAATGTGTATGTGAAATAATGTGTAGTCTATATGAGTGAATGGATGAGAATGAGTACACATTGAATGGAATAGGGAATAAGTAATGTGGTCCGAGAGTGGATAATGTGGAAAGACGAGAGTTCGTTATAGAAACTGTATTTTGTGATTGTTTGTAAATGACTGTTTTATGTCAAGAATGCTGGGGAAGCATTTTGACCGTCTTGAGGATTAAGGTCATGAAGACCGAACTGATAAAGTTGCAACTGCTGACGGAGAGTCAATGGAGGACGTCTCGCGTAGCAAGGTCGGCTGAGGTCTTGACCAGCCTCGGTTCGATTTAAATGGTGAGCTTCCGGTACGGTGGATTAGGGATCAAGGAAGCGGCCTATGAGTGAAGCGCTAGGTCACCTGCGAAGGATCCTAGAGGGTGCTGACCATACGGTGCTCGGGCTCTGGGTCTCCGAAGATACCCACACGTGCGTCGAGGAAGATATTGGAACAAGGAGTAAGAGTTGTTTTCTGAAACCGGGCATGGATCTGGTTGATTGACCTTCAACGGATGAGTCCATGGCTCTTTTATATGGATCTATGGGTTGATCTTGCTGATCTTCCACGGAGATTCCATTCTGTTATATGAATATATTGCCGGTTACTACTATGAGCTAGGAACTATGGAAAAGGCCCCTGAGTGAACAGGTGGTGAGCGTTCTGGTTGCCAATGATGCCATAAGTATACCGATGAATGAATGACTGAAAATAAGGATTCAACCATAGACTTTGAGGATTGTCATCAGTGACATAATGGTTTCATTAAAGGATTGTTTTAAAGTTAGCTGATGCTAAGAAAAAGGCAATTTTATATTGGGTGTGTAAGTGGTGTGACTAATTTTATGTTTGCATGAACTTCCGACTAGGGGGCCTTGGAACTCTTTTCCTTGGTACCCGGGACAAAACCTAACCAAGTTCTTTATTGGATCCATAAGCCGAATTCTTCCTCAAGCATTCTGGCGTAAAACAGTCCTTTGAATGAAAAAAAACAGAGGTTCCAATGCAAGTAAAATTCCAGTTTGAGATTGGTTCCGAAAACCCTTTTTCCATAATTCCCAGTTTCAATAATGAGGAACCTTGATCTCTCATGAGGGTAATCTACCCATGATTTTGTCCATTTGTCCAACTAGATTCTTGGTGAGTTTGGTCAAGGAAAAACTAGATTAGTTTCGGTAGTCTATTCTTTGGATTTAGTAACTGGAATTGGTCCCACAAAGTTTTTGTTTGATTCAAATCGAGAGAAGGACAACTAGGTTTACTATCCATCCCTCACGTAGTCTAACCAAATTCATTCGGTTTAGTTCTACAAGGATTCCCTACAGATAAACATCCAGTTTTGGGTAAATATACATTTAGTGATTTTACCAATTAAAATATCCAAAGATATTCTTTATGCCACATAATTTCTCAACCTTAATTCATTAGGTAGAATAATGGTGGAAATTCATATTTTGACATTAGAATTTAATTCAAATCCATCTTTTCTTAAATATCATAAAAATTCTTCTTTTAACTAAAATATCAATACCTGTTTTTAGAATGAACTTGAAATCCTTCTTTTTCTCATTTCAATGAGTGCAATCCAATTATCATGGGAATTCCTCTTTTACAATAAATTAAATCTACTTAAACTTATTCTCAAAAATTACATAAAAATATCCATTAATTCCATTAAGCTAAAAATTTCACTTTTCTCATTTAAACATTCGAATTCCAATATGGTGGGAATTCCTCTTTCATCATTTAATCTTATCTATACAAAAAGATAAATTTAACTAAATTTTTTCTTAAAATTTAAATAAAAATCTTCATTAATTCCTTTACAATAGGAATTACACTTTCCTCATTTTCCAATATAGTGGGAATTCCTCTTTCATCATTTAAAATTTATCTATGCAAAAAGATAAATTTGACTAAAATCCTTCTTTAATTTTTAAATAAAATATGCATTATTTTAGCATCACAATTTTTCTCTTACTTCATTGGAGTACATGGATTTCCATTGTCATGGATTACTCTTTTAACATAAAAATGGATTACTAGAAATTTCTCTTTTTCCATTAGCTATTTATGCATAAACATAAAAATCAAATTTTCATGATTATAATGAGAATCATTCAATTAATCTAGGATGATTAATCCTAGAATATGATAAGAAGTCCTCTTTTCATAATATAAATGAGAATGATTTATGTGTTTATTTTTTAAAATTTTTGCCATAGCTCCGCTGCTATTACTGATAATTCTCAATAAATTTGAAAGAAATAAGTTTAGTATTATTCATGTGATTAGAATAACCACTAATTGTATCATTATCCAATTATGGATTGATTCTTAATTTTACCATAAGTTAAATAGCATAAAAGTATTAAAAAACCATTATTTTAGCCTCCAATTAGACGAGCATAGAAATTACTTTTAGATTAGAGAAATGCTTCATGAGAAGCTTCATTCGAATTGAGAATAGGTGATAGGAATGACCATTCTTTGGGGGAGAGAGAGAAATGCTTTAAAAACCATTATAAATTAAGTATAAATAAAAATTTATGTGTTTCTTCATTATAATACATTAAAGAACTTCAATAGTATTCAAAAGCCATTCAAATTAATGCTTCTCAAGCTTGAGAGGGGTTGAGAAGAGAAACATTTGGAGATTTAAGAAAAAGAAGACAATAATCCACACTTTACCTCCTAAATTACTTGATTCTTTGATCACAGTAGAGGCCCCCAACCAATCAATTGGTTTGGTATGTTGTTGGAGTCTCCAAGGAAGATTGAAGAGAGAGAGAAGCTCCAATCTCTTCAATTTGTAGAGGGTTTTTAGAGGATAATAGAAAATAAGCTTAACTTAGAGTAATATCGGCATAGTTTAGTTCACATATGAGAATATAAAGGAATGAGGGTCTATTTATAGGTGAAGGAGGCCACTAACTGAGTCCAACTGAGTTCTAGAATTTTCCAGCTTTAGTTTGGCTGAATTTGGACAAGATTTGGACCAGTTTGGCTCCCTTTTTGATTTGGTTTGATCCAGGAGAGAGGAGAGATAAAAATATCCTATTATTTTTGAGTTAAAAACTCATCCACACATGTGAAATAGGCATCTCCTTGAAGGGCCCCCTTTTCCTTACCCATGTGTCAAAAATGAATGATTACTCCAAAATATCTCATTTTTTATTAATACTTCATAATTTTTAACTAGTAAATCTAGTACTTAGTCAACTCTTCATCTTATGTGGGCATTTACTCATTTTTGGGTATTTTCTTTTATTCTTTGGATTTATCTTGTCCCAACACTTGGATTAATCTTATTGGTCCATAGGAACCTTAATTGGACCATAATCAAAATTAGATTAATCTTATTGGTCCATAGGAACCTTAATTGGACCATAATCAAAAAAAATTTCAAAAATCTTGACCCTTAGGCCTAAATCAAATTTTATTAATTTCAATTGCACCTTGGAAAGTCTATTTTGATTTTCTGTTTCAGGGAAACTTTTTTTTGATATCTGTAGAATTTATTTATCCAAAAATATCCCAATATTGATTTACCACTCTCTAGAAATTTTTATCTCACTAGGCAAAACAAGGAAAAATAATATTTTCTTGTATTCAGAAACATAGAATGATTACAAGGGATTGAAGTAGAGGCTTAATCAATATTCAACCCGAGGAGGAATCTTACAGAGAGAATCACACAAAAGAGGTAGAGTGAATCAAGGAGAGATCAGTGGGATTAGATGCTTGGATGTAAACTCTATAAATTGAGGCATTGGCCTAATGAGAATTTGCTGGTTTTTTATTATCCATGTCTACATTAAGCTATTCGTTAACTAATCTCATCTTAATCATCATCTAATCTCTTTGTTAATGATATTGATTCTAGCATTTGATCCACCATAGCTCATCACATTGCTGCAAATTTAACAATCTCTTCACACATTGTGCTTGCAGGCATCACGTAAAACTTCCCTTCCAAGGGATTATTTCCAATGTGGAATAAGAGTGTGACTGTGCCTATGCAATGAACATGCCGTGAGGCCACTGTTGTGACAATGTCAAGGGTCTCTTCGAGTGTAGGTTCCCCAAAAGGGAACACCATGTTTCATATGACATCAAATTATAACTAGCCCCTGTATCAACAAGAGCTAATTTTTGGGCAAGGCTTGTCTTAGGGTGGTCATTCCACAACCGAGCTAGCTTTACCTCCCAATCTTCTTCTTCTAGGTCAACCACTTAGCCATATTGACCATGATAATCTCTGCCTAAGCTTGGCTTGCCTTGCTTTGGCCTCTTCCTATGCAGAATGTTTCATATCTTCATGGTCTTTATTTCATTGTTTTTTATCATTGTAAGATTCCTTCCTCCGGCTTTTGAGGTGTGCAGGTATAAAAACCTCCCCTTTTGATCTTATAATTATTCCCCTCTTTGAAATAAAAGAAAGGTCTTGTTTTACCCTGTTTTGGCCTAGAGAGAGAAAATATCTAGAGGGAGGTAATTTGAAATTGAGATATTTTTTGGATATAAAAATCCTCCTAGTGTCTAAAATGATTTTCCCTGAAACAGATATTCAAAAAGAAATTTCCAATGTGCAATTGGAATAAATTAAAATCAGGTAAAAAGGACCTTAGCCTAAGGGTCCAGATTTTTTAAAAATTTTGAATTAAGGTTCCTATGGACCAATTAGATTAATCCAAATGTAGGGAGGAGATAAATTGAAGAATAAAAGGAAATCCCCCCAAAAATGAGCAAATACTCACATAAGATGAAGAGTTGACTAAGGACAAGGTTATTAGTTAAAAAAGAAGAGATATTTAGAAGAAATGATACATTTTTGACACCTCAGTGTGGGGGAATTACCCTCATGAAGGAGGCACCTATTTCACATGTGTGGTTGAGTTTTAAACTCACAAATAATGAGATATTTTCATCTCTCCTCTCTCCTGCTTCAACTAGATCCAAAAAGTAAGTTAAACTGACCTAAAAATGGTCAAAAATTAACCAAATTGATCTGGAAAATTCTAGAATCAATTTGTTTGGTTAGAGGCTCACTTTTTCCTATAAATGAAGCCTCCCCCTTTGTAAATGGTTAATAGTGTTTTATGCACTGTTACTCTACTCCTCCCCTAGAGCCAAAAATAGTGAATTTATTAATAATTCATTAGTTTCTGACCATTTCCTCTTCAAAATTTTGGTGGCCACTCTTGTTTGCAAATAAGAGTAGATCCCTCAAACCATCAAGCCAAAGGAAAGCTCACAAAAATTCATGTAAGCTAGAAATCCTACTTTTTCTTTATTCCATTTAATGGTTTTCTAATTTTTATTTTCTTTAAAATGAAAAATGATGCTATGCCTTGTTGTAAAGGGCTTTCCCCCTCTCTTTATTCTTGAATTCAGCCTTTCTTTATCCTAGATGTGTAATCAAATTGTTAGAATTAAACTTTTCATATTGTTTCTTTAAAAAGTGAAATTTGATTAGTTTAGAATGCTTTAAACCATTTGAGATAATTTCTAAGTAGCTTGAGAATGAAAAAAAATTGAAAAATGGTCAGCCATACAAAGGAGGTAATGGAAAAATTTTCTTAAATTTTGTGGAAAAAGTTTTATCTTTTATTATTCAAAAAGAGTAATCCCCACCGCTTGTGTATTCTAAAAGTGTTATTTTATTCTATGCATAAGAAAATGCATATTAGAAATATTTTTATAATAAAAGTGTTATTTTCATTAGAATTAAATTCTATGCATATAGAAAGATGCATATTGGGAATATTTTGATTATAAAAGTGTTACTTTCATCAAAATTGATTTTTTTTAAATATAAAAGCGTTACTTTCATCAAATTTTGATTTTATGCATAGAAAGATGCATAAAGAAATTTATTTTTATTTCAAAAGAGTTATTCTCATTAATTTTGATTTTATGCATAGAAAGATGCATAAAGAAATTTATTTTTATTTCAATAGAGTTATTCTCATGAATTTTGATTTTATGCATAGAAAGATGCATAAAGAAATTTATTTTTATTTCAAAAGAGTTATTCTCATTAAAATTGAATTTATGCATAGAAAGATGTATAAAAGATTTATTTTTATTTCGAAAGAGTTATTCTCCTTAAAATTGAATTTATGCATAAATAGATGCATAAACGGATTTTCATAAAAGTGTTATTTCCCACTGAAGTTGTTCTTATGTATAAATAGATGCGTAAAGAATCTTTATATCAAAAATAAGAATTCTCTTACATTCTATAAATAGATGCGATAAGATGTGATATGAATCAGATAGATGAGAATGAATGGATGGATGGATGTGAATGAGAGGAAATAGATGTGATGAGGTGGGATGCGAATCAGATAGATGAGAATGAATGGATGTGATGAAAATAGAAGTGATGAGAATGAGAGGTAAATAGATATGATGAGATGGGATGCGAATCAGATAGATGGGAATGAATGGATGGATGGATGTGATGAGAATAGAAGTGATGAGAATGAGAGGCAAATAGATGTGATGAGATGGGATGCGAATCAGATAGATGGGAATGAATGGATGGATGGATGTGATGAGAATAGAAGTGATGAGAATGAAAGGTAAATAGATGTGATGATATGGGATGCGAATCAGATAAATGGGAATGAATAGATGAGATGTGATGTCATGTGAATCAGGATGTAAATGAATAATATAGGATGTGAATGAATGTGATAACATGTGAATCAGGATGTGAATGAACGATAAGGGACGTGAATGAATGTGTTAGCATGTGAATAAGGATGTGAATGAATGAGATGTGATGTGAAATGGATGTGATAAGATGTGATGTAAACTGGATAGATATTAATGTATGTGAAGTGATGAGATGTATGGGTAGATGCAAGTAGATGTGATCTGATGAGGATAAATGAGAAAATAAGTGATGTGATAGAAAAAGATGTGATTAGATGAGAATGGGAATACTTATGAAATGAATGTGGATTGATGTGGACGGATGAGTGGATAGTGTGGATTGATGTGGATGGATGTGTGGATAATGTGGATGGATGTATGGAGGATGTGGATGGATGTGTGGATAATGTGAATTGATGTGGATGGATGATGTGGATTGATGTGGATGATGTGGATAGATGTGGATGATGTGGATAGATGTGTGGATAATGTGGATTGATGTGGATGGATGTATGGATAATGTGGATTGATGTGGATGGATGTATGGAAGATGTGGATGGATATGTGGATAATGTGGATAATGTGTATTGATGTGGATGGATGTATGGATGATGTGGATGGATGTATGGATGATGTGGATTGATGTGGATGGATGTATGGATGATGTGGGTTGATGTGTGGATAATGTGGATTGATGTGAATGGATGTATGGATGATGTGGATTGATGTGGATGATGTGGATGGATGTATGGATGATGTGGGTTGATGTGTGGATAATGTGGATTGACGTGAATGGATGTATGGATAATGTGGGTTGATGTGTGGATAATGTGGATTGATGTGGATGGATATATGAAAGATGTGGATGGATGTGTGGATAATGTGGATTGATGTGGATGGATGTATGGATGATGTGGATGATGTGGATGGATGTATGGATGATGTGGATTGATGTGTGGATGATGCAATTGGATGTGATTTGATGTGATTGGATGTGATTGGATGATGCGACTGGATGTGATTTGATGTGGGAATGATGTGATGTGATAGGGATTGATGAAGAAAAAAAATTGTGGGAAGATGAGAAAAGATGGGGACTAATGTGAAAGGACGTGGAGTGATGAGAAAAGATGGAAATATTGTTGGAACTGTATTTGTATGTGAAATCTATTTTTAAATGACTGTTTTAAACTTTTATGTCAAGAATGTTGGGGAAGCATTTTGACCGTCTTGTGAATGAGGTCATGGAGACCTATCTATTAAAGTTGCGACTGTTGGACGGAGAGTCAAAGGAGGACGTCTTGCGTAACAAGGTCGGCCGAGGTCTTGACCAGCCTTGGTTTGATTTAAATGGTGAGCTTCCGGTACAGAGGATGAGGGACCAAGGAAGCGGCCTATGAGTGAAGCGCTAGGTGACCTGCAAAGGATCCTAGAGGGTGCTGACCATACAGTGCTCAGGCTCTGGGTCACCGAAGATACCCAGGAAGATATTGGAACAAGAAGTAAGAGTTGTTTTCTGAATTTGGGCATGGATCTGGTTGATTGACCTTGCTGGTCCTCAATGAATGAGTCCATGGCTCTTTTATATGGATCTGTTGGTTGATCTTGCTGATCTTCAACAGAGACTCCATTTTTGTTAAAGTGAATCCTTGCCAGTTACTATGAGCTAGGAACTATCGAAAAGGCCCCTGAGTGGATAGGGGGTGAGCGTTCTGGTTGCCAATGATGCCATAGGTGCACCGATGAGAAGGAATGTTTGGAAATAAGGATTCAACTCGACAATTAGAGGATTATGATCAGTGACACTATGGTTTCATTAAATGATTGTTTTAAAGACTGTTGAATCTGTGAAAAAGGCAACTTCATATTGGGTGTGTAAGTGGTGTGAGTAGTTTTAAGTTTGCATGAATATCAGGCTAGGAGCCTGGGAACTCTTTTCCCTAGTACCCCGGACAACCTAACCAAATTCTTAATTGGATCCCATCACTACAGTGGTGGTTGGGTGGTTGGCTAACCCATGGGACTGATGGATCCCTAATTGGATCCCATCACTACAGTGGTGGTTGGCTAACCCATGGGACTGATGGATCCCTAAATTGAGACTCAATTCTATTCTAGTTTGATAGAAGAAGTAAATCCCGGACAAAAAATATTCTATGGAAAAGAATCAACGGCTACGCCTCTCAATGAGGAAAAAAGCGTTGGTCTCTATGATCCAAGTACAATCTTTTCCCTGATCTAACTATGGGACTTACAGGTTCGGTCAAATCAGATCAGTTCAGTTAGTTAAGGCTTTTGAATACGTTACAGAAAAGTTATCCTGGAGGAATCTCCTGTGCTTTCCAGGCAAGTGAAGTTTTTCCAGGTTCGGTTTTGGAAGAATCGATGGATTAGTCTCTTGTCCGGATATCCGTGGTGGGCGAGGCCCCGAGTGTGAGACCCTGCCCCGCGCAAGAAGTGCTACTTCCACTGCTAGAACCCTTGAATTCGTTGCATGATAGGGTTAGGGACCTCACAATCATGGATGGCTTTTAAGGTGGCTTTAGTGAGAGGGCCATAGTAGCATTTAAGTTTGCTAACCAGCCATCTCAAAACCATTAAGTGTTTCAATGCGCACTGCACCTTGTGGTGTTATCTCGGAGACTAGGAATGGTTCTAAACCTCTGAGCTTAAGCCTTTCTTGTGTGTCTTGGTGCTGAATAAGAGGACCATGTCACCCTCATTTATTCGTTTATCCTTAAGTTGATTGTCAAACCATTATTTATGGTGTAATTTCTCGACAATCATGCTGTATACAGCTAAAAGGCGTGTTTCATCAAGCTTTTCTAGCTTGAATAGGCGACAACCTAGGGTATTTCTAGTGAGTTTTTCTTGCACTGGGACACAAACTAGGAACTAAGAACTCCATGGGCATGACTACTTTAGTACCGTAGGTTAAACTAAAAGGGGTAGTGTTGGTTACTACCTTGTATGAAGTTTGATAAGCCTAAAGTTCAGCTGAAAACTTTTGTTCCCAATCGTTGCATCTGGCCTCCACAGCTTTGGTCAGAATGGCGCATAGGATTTTGTTTATGCTTTCAGCTTGGCCATTCGCTTTTGCGGGTAATATGGGGAGGACTTTCTGTGGGTGATAAGAAACTCCTACAGGAGGAATTGGATTACCTTGTTAATGAAGTGTGTCCCATTGTCACTGACGAGCTCGAGGGGGCAACCGAAGTATTTAATCACTGATTCGTAAAGAAATTTATCCGTCAATTGAGCATCCTTGCGGGTTGCGCGAGCTTCTACCCACTTGGTGCAATAGTCCGTAGAGCAGCAATTATATAATGTGCTTGAGTGTATATGGCTACTAGACTAATAGGTCTGATGAAGTCTATGCCCCATTTCTCAAATGGTTGTAATGACACTATAGGGTTTAGGGTGTATGGTCTTTGAAACAAGGGATCGCTGTACACTGGTACTCATCACATTGTTTGACATATTCTATAGCGTCAGCCATAACAGTGGGCCACCATAACCCAACCTGTGAGGACCTTACGAGCAGTGATATTTGCTGCAAATAGCCCCCCTACAGAGGCAGAGTGAGCTTGTTCAAGGAGGAAGACATACTCGTCTTCTCGGACACAACGTCGTTGGATTCTATCTTTGCCTTGCTTATAAAGTTGGCTCGCAAATGAGTTGGTAAGGGCCCACTTTTTTTTATTAAGTGATAGGCGCGGTCTTTGTTGAGGAGGGGATCAATCGTCGGTAAGCCATTGGCTAAAAAGTGAGCCACTTCCTTGTCCCATTCAAGAATCAAGCATAGTTGGAATAGGGCAGCATCTAGTAAATCATCGTCTACGGCCACCGGCCATTGGGGATCCTTGACATGTGGTCGAACATGCTGAGAGTCTTTCCTCATCACTGTAACAAAGAAGTAGAACTCAAGTAGAATAAGCAGCCACCAGGTGATTCTGCCTATTATGCAGGGCTTATTTAGAAGGGCTTATTTAGAAGGTACAAAAGGGCTTGATGGTCTATGAAGAAAACAAACTTAGTCCCCAAAAGATAATGGCAAAAATTCTTAACAATGTACACCATGGCTAATCCCTCTCTCGATTGTAGTGTAATTCCTCTCAACTTCGTTAAGTTGGCAGCCGGCAAAACTGATGGAAAAATCCATCTTATGTTCTCCTGGTTGGGCCAACATACATCCAATAGCAAATGCTGAGGCATCAATGTGGACATGAAGATGATATCCTAGTTTGGGGACCTGAGAATTAGAGTGCTTGTTTGCCAAGGCTTTTTGATCATGGTGTAAGCCTTTTGGCATTCTTTTGTCCACTCAAAGACAATGAGGAGTCCATACAGGGGTTGAGCAATATCAACATATATAAAAATAATTCACCGCTGATAGCAGTCAATGTGTCCCATGAAGCACTGGACACCTTGAGGTTGGTGGCGGTAGCTTGAGGATGAGCCGCACTTTAGTATCATCGGTAGATATTCCTTGTTTGGAGACAATGTGTCCCAACTCCGTGCCAAACCCAAAAATGGCATTTCAGTGGGTTCAACGAGATACGATATAGCCTGCACCTTTCTAGCACTTTGCGCAAACATGCAAGGTGTGCTCCTTCCAAGAGGAATTGACACCCACAGAGGTCATCCACCATGAAGACCTCAAGGAATTTCCAAAGAAATTCCTTGTAAGCTATACACATGAGGCGTTGGAAGGTTCTGCACCACATGATCTATGAATGGTAGGGGGGATAGTGGTAGTAGTAGCATTGACCTTTTTGAGGTCGATGAACACTCTGACTTTACTGTTCTTTTTTGGTACTATCACAATGGGTGATACCCACTCCATATGCTTGATTTCATAAATGAATCCAACATCAATGAGCCTTTCAATCTCTTTGCGGACCATCTTGGAGTACTTAGGGTTCATTGGGTAAGCTCTTTGTTTGACCGACGGCTCCATCAACCATAGGAATGGTATGCTGGACTACTTTAAGAGGTAACCCTTCATATTTGTATACTTCCAAGTGAAGAAATCCTGGAACTCAGTCAATAGAGTGATGAGCTTGGTCTCATCTTCTTGTAGAGAGGTTTTCTCCAACAATATCCAACCTTGGGTCTTCACCCGGGCCTGCCAAGTTTACTTCCTTGACCTTGGCTGTTGAGATATTGAGCTCAACTCTAGTGCTATGGCGGACATTGATGACCCACCTGGGTGATAGCTTCCGCATCTACACAACTGGCATGGTTGGTGAGATTATTGGTGATATGCAGGGCCAGTGGGATGACATGCTGTGTGACAGCCATTTTGGATTACTAGAGACTGGCATAGTTATAGCACCAGCCCATTTAGTTATGTTCACATTATGGACCGACCCTTGTATGTTGTAGTAGTTGAGTACTAACCCATATAGTGTGTACTCTTATCTTTATGTTATGTTGGTTGAGTAGAGAAGAAGAAGATAGAAGAAAATTCAGCTATCCATCTCCCTCTTGTGTCTTGCTCTCTCGTGTGTGTGTGTTTGCTTTTGCTGGTTTGAAGCTCTCCCTCTCTCCCACATTCTCTTTATGGTATTAGAGTTTGGTTTGTGTGAGAGCTAAGGAGGCAATAACAAGAAAGGAAGGAAGAGGTACTACATGGGTAAGAGCACCATCATCTCTTTCCCCTTCTTGGTTTAGTTACAACGCCCCCCCTCACAGTAGTTATGGGAGCTACACATCTCCACAATAGACGAGCTGTCTTCACGGGAGCGAAGGTACAAGGTAGGTATATTGTCTTATTTGGTTGTCCTACTAGACCATGATTTTTTTTACCAGATTCGTATTTTGCTTGAAATCTGGTTATTGCAGTGCAACAATGCATTTTGGAAGTGCAGACAGGGTTTGCACATGTATTGTTGATACTGGGTGTATGTACATGTACTCTGGTCATATTTGCTGACACACAGGCTATGCTGAAGTACCGCTACTGCAAACAACAGGAGATACTGCTGTATTACAGGTTGCATATAGAAGTTTTCTATTTGCAGGTTATTTGATTGCTGTAGGAAAACATGTCTAACGAAATTAATCAGATTGTTAGTGAGAAGCTAGATAAGAATAACTTCCATGCCTGGAAGTTCAGAATAACCAATTTTCTAATGGGGGTAAAGGATTTTGGGATTATGTAGAAGGAGATAATGAGGAGCCTCTAGAGTTATCTGAGGAGAATGCCACTCCTGCAAATATAAAGGCATTCAAGGATTAGAATTAGGGTACAAGAAAAGTCATGTACTGGCTTTCAATCAGTGTCACAGACACTATGATAGGACACATACATGATACAAACACTCCAGCAGTTGCATGGAAGAATCTGGTTCAGATGTTCTAGACTAACACAAAGGCAAGGAAGTTGCAGTTAAAGCAAGAGTTGCATACTGTGGAAAAGAAAAGCATTTCCATCAATGAATATGCCTTAAGGTCAAGGGCATTGATGAATCCCGTGGGTCTATCAACATATCAATGGAGGATGATGATTTGGTCAGTGTCTGTCTAAATGGGCTTGGTAAAGAATACAAGCCATTCAAGACCTCCATTGAAGTTAGGGAGAATAATTCCCAACTTTTGGAACTTGATATCTATGCTGATCATATAAGAAAAGGCTTTAGGTGAGGATTCTTCTTCACAAAGCAAGAACACATCGGAATAGGGCTTTTACTCTAATTCAAGTAGAGGCTGTGGTTGAGGCCAAGGTGGTGGCCGACAAGGAAATTAGAATTTTGGACAACAACAGTCCAATGAGTCATAGTAGGCAGTAATCATATACAGGTGGAAGAGGCCAGTCTAGAGGCAGGGGAGCCAAAGAGGCCGAGGTGGTTGGCAAAAATCAAAATGCAAATAGCATAGAGTGCTATTACTATGGCAAAGCAAGACACATGGCAAAGGATTGCTACAAAAAGCAGGATGGCATTAAAAGTGGGAAGTTGCAGCAAGGCAACTATGGATCATCTAGCAAACATGGAGGTGATGACACAAGTGAGCAACTGTTTGTGATGCAGCACATGCTTAGTTCCATAATAGGAGATGTGTCACGATCTCAAGATATATGGTATGTGGATTTTGGCGTCTTTAACCACATGACTAGTCATGCTGAGTGGTTTAGAGATATGTAGAAAATGAAAAACCAGGTTATGTGTAAACATGTGTGATGATACTGCGCATCCCATTGCACATGTTGGTAAAGTGCCATTATCTATGCAGGATGGCAAAATGAAGTACTTGGTTGATGTACTTCATGTTCCAAATATTACAAAGAACCTTGTTTCTGTTGGACAGATGGTTGAGTAGGGTCTGCAAGTGAGGTTTAATCCTCAAGGATGTTTTGTGGAAGACTTCAAAAATAAGTGTCGCTTGGTTGCAAAGGGTAACAGAAATGGTAGGATGTTTACTTTGGATGTGAACATGCTTGAGATAAAGGCAGCCATGTTTGCACATGGAACATGCCTGAGATAAAGGCAGCCATGTTTGCGCATGGAACAAGTGTTATTGTTGCAGATATTGACATATGGCACAAGCGCATTGGTCGTGTGAAATGTACAGTGAGACTGAAGTCTATGTAGGCCCAAAATATTGTTGCAGGTTTGCCAAAGTTTAAGGTTGACGGTATGCATAAGGTATGTGAAGCATGCCAACTTGCTAAGCAAGCCAAACATGCTTTCCCACATGAAAAGCATGTCAGTGCAAGGCTATTGGATGTCATACATTCAAATGTATGGGGACCGACCAAGACTGCAACAATTGCAGGTTACAGGTACTATGTTACATTCATTGATGACCACACTAGGAAAGTGTGGGTTTATTTCATGAAGGAGAAAAGTGAGGTGTTTGCTCACTTTCAGAGATTTAAAGCCTTGGTTTTGAGAAGGAAAAAGGCATGCAAATAAAATGCCTAAGATCAAATGGTGGGGAAGAATATTTCTCCAACGAGTTCAACGATTTCCTGAGAAAGTAGGGAATCAAGAAGCAGTTTACGTGCAGGTACACTCTGACAGAATGGTGTCGCACAGAAAGGAAAAACAAGCACATTGCAGAAGTGGCACGTGCCTTGATGGTGGCTGAAAAGAATATGTCACATTACTTTTTGTTTGGGGTTCTTCAAACACAACACAACTAACTACTTCTGACACAGCAAAGACACCCCCATTAGGTAACACTAACTTCAATTCCCACATCAAGCTAAACACAAACAGAGCATAGAGAACACGAATTGAGCAGAGATTTGCTGAACAAGATAGAGAATAACAGAACAGAACTGAAATACCATGTTTGATTGATCAAGATGAATCATACATTGCTTTCTCCTTCTTCTTCTCTTTTTTCTTCTCTTTTTCTTGTAAAAGACGACTACAAAGCCCCTATAAATAGGCGACTTCAGACAGTTTAAACGGTTGTAACTAGAATGTCACAAGACACTAACAGATGATATCCGACTAACCAGATCATAACAAACTCCGACTGATCAATAATCCGACTGAGTAGAACTCCGACTCTCTGAGATCCGACCCAGCAAAATCCGACTGAGTAGAATTCCGACTGAGCAACAATCCGACTGAGCAAAGATACATATATCCGACTAAGCAACTATTAGGTAACTATTAGGTATTCTATCTGTAGTTCAACACATGGCACAGCCCGGTGGTTGATTTCAAGGAAATCGGACTTGAATTCACAATCCCTTGATCAGAAAATACTGGCCACATGACAAAATTTGATGCTGCTTCTTCAAATGTCAGGTACTACATCACTTTGCTGCTCAGCCTGCATCCCTTCAACAACTGGAACCTCCTTCAAAACTTCAGTCTTCTCTGCTGATTTATCTTCCACTGAAGTCTCCACTGGCTGCTCACTCTGACTTGCTGTTTGCACACTCAAATTTATAATAGGTACTTCCACCTGAACTTCAAACAATGGGGCATCTGGTAGATCATCATCCACCCCACTTGGTGCTTCTCCAGTTTCCAACCTGCTAAAGTAATCAGCAATAGCATGCTCTTTTCCTGGGGTATGGACAATCACAAAGTCAAACTCCTGTAACAAAAGCATCCACCTGGCTAATCTTCCTGTCAACAATGGCTTCTTAATCAAATACAGCAGGGCTTGGTGATCCACATGAAATATTACCCTGTTCCCCAACAAATAATGCCTGAACTTATTCAAGGAATATACCATACCCAAAGCTTCTCTTTCAGTCACAGCATAATTCCTTTCTGCAGATGATAATATCCGACTGGCATAAAATACTGGCCTGTACCATCCTGTCACCCTCTCCTGCATCAGAATTGCCCCTAATGCTACATCTGAGGCATCAACAAAAATATGGAAAGGTAGAGTCCAATCTGGTGACTGCAAAACTGGTGCAACAGCTACCATCTTCTTCAACAATTGAAATGCCTTCTCTTGAGGCTCAGCCCACACAAAAGGCACATCCTTCTTAGTTAAATGTGTCAATGGTGCACAAATATTGGCTAAATATCTGAGGTACCTGGCATGCCATTTGATCTGACCCACAAACCTCATTACTTCCTTCACATTAGTAGGAGACTTTGCTGTTTGAATAGCCTCAACCTTCTTCACATCAATTGCCATGCCTTCCTGTGAGATCACATGACCCAACAAAACCCCACTCTTCACAGCAATCACACTCTTGTAAGGGTTCAAGGCCAGTCTGAACTGCCTACACCTCTCCAAACACAACTTTAGATGCATCAGATGTAAGTCCTTCTTACCAAAAACAAAGAAATCATCAACAAATACTCTCATGAAGTCTTGTAAGTGTGGCTCAAAAACCTTATGTGCCACATAATTGAATGATGGTGGGCCATTTTTCAAACCAAAACTCATGACGGTAAAATCATATGCACCAAACTCAGTGATGAAAGCAGTTTTATGCTGATCCTCCTCAGCAACACTAATCTGATTGTAACCTGAAAAGCCATCCAGAAAGCTATACATTTCATGACCTGCTACAGCATCTAACACTGCATCACAAAATGGCATTGGAAAAGGATCTGTTATGGTTGCTGCATTGAGTTTCCTGTAATCAACACATACTCTCAGCTTCCCATTTTTCTTAGGCACCACAATTATTGGAGATAACCATGTCACCTGGCTCACAGGTTTAATGAACCCTACTGCCAACAACTTATCTATTTCTCCCTTCACCTGCAATGCAAAATTCGGATTCATCCTATACCTTTGCTGCACCACTGGAACTGCATCTGTTCTTAAATTAATCCGATGCTGATGTAATGCAGGATCGATACCCTTCACCTGAGAATACTCCCAAGCAAAGACATCTATGTAGTCCTGTAACAACTGCAAAAGATCCTCCAAAAATTGTCCTTCCACCTGCACACTTACTTTCACCATCCTTGGTTCTGCATCTGTACCCAAATTCAGTTCCTTAAGATCATCTTCTTTAACCCGACTGGACGTGCCATACTTCTTGTCATAAATCCTTACAGCCATCTCTCCTGCCTCCTTTTGCTCTTGTTCCATCTGTTCCTTGGTAGCAATCTCTATTTTCTATTCCAGCAACTGTCTGAACACTGTCCCTTCAATCTCTTGACCTGGCAAGAACTCAGACTCTTCCTGATTCTGATATTCCACAAGCTGCAATATTCTTTCTACATCAACATCAAATAATGGCACCACTGTTGGATTAGCCATTAAAAACTGTTCCTCCTCATCATCTTCTATTTCTTCAGCAAGATTAATTGTCTGTGCAAACAATGGCTTTTCTTTAAGAGACATATTTCTCTTACCCTGCATGGTTACAGTAATCTTCTTTTTCCCCTTGGTCAGAACCACCACATTCAATCCCCAATCCTGTTTAACTTTAGCCATGCTAAACCAAGGCCTACCCAGTAACATTTCATAAGGTGATAGTGATGCTGACATTCTGATTACCACAAAATTTACCAAGAATCCCATACCTGCAACTTCAATTTCCTGCTGCTTCAAAATTCCCAATGGTTGCACCCTGGTTTGATCTGCCATTTTCACCTGAAATGGTGCTGGGGCTAAACTTGCTGCACCCATTTCTTTGTATACAATTTCAGGGAGAATGTTAACCCCTGATCCTCCATCCAAAAGAACTTCATCAAACACCCTGCCCTGGTACTCAACCTTAATGACAGGAACCACAAAGTCAACATCTGCTGGATCAATGCTATTAACTGCTGGAACCAAAGTCGGATTATCTCCTGACTGCTGATCCTGAAGTCTTTTAAGCAATCTTTCCTTAAATGCTGGAACCAAAGCTAACAACTGATCTAATGACAATTGCAAGGGAGAATTTATGAGTACCTCAAACCAATCTTTGTCCCTTTCATCCTTCATCTTCACATTGCTTTCTGGCTGATGCAGAACTAACTCTTCTTCATCCTCCAACTCCGATTCTTCTTGCTTGTCCTGATGCTTCAAAATTCTTCTTTGTACCTGGTCCCTGATGCCTTTTTGTTCCTTCCAATCAATTGGTCCTTTCTGTTTAGACCTGGTAACAGCCAATACCTCAATATCCTCAATATCCTCAGTATGCTCTTTGCTTTGCTGCTCCTGTATGTTTGGACCTTGCGTTACCTGTACCTGTTCATCTTCTAATTGAATCATGATTACATTTGCTTGAGCTGCTGGTTGATTCTGTTGTTGCTGCTGCCCCTGCTGGTTATTCTGATTGTACCTAATCACTGGGACACCTCTTTCTTCTCTATGTTTCACCCATAAGGCACATCCTGGCCCTATCCAATGATCTGGTGCTGAACAATAAACACAAGGCATGACTCTTGCCTGTCTTCCTTCATTGTTTTCCTGTTCCCTCCATGGTGGTCTATCAGATCTTGCTCTCTGAAATCCTCCTCTGCCCCTAGTTGGAGCAGCCTGGTTTGCTGCAACCTCACCCCTGCCTCTACCTGCATAAGGTGTAGTCTGACCCCTGTTCTTGGGATTATACCAACATAAAGCTGTGTTATGCCCATCCTTGTCACAAATTTCACAGAACTTCTTTTCTTTTGGTGCTGCAACAGAATAACCTATCTTTCTCAATTTACTTACCAAATCCTCCTCTTTGGATTGCTTTGCTTTGGTCTTGTGCTTTTTCTTTGTCTTCACCTCTTCTTCCTCACTGTCGGATCCTGCTTCTGAATCCTCCTCCTCAGAATCTGATGCTGACTCTGGCTGGTCATCTGAATCCGAATCATTCTTTCTGGTGTGTTTGCCCTTGCCGCTTCCAAGTCTTTTCTCTACTCTAGCTGCTGCAATTACCAAATCATTAATTCCACCTGCAATATCAATGCTAGCCACTGCATTTTTCAGCCCACTTCTCAATCCTTTCAGAAAATAACCTGCCAGCATCTCATTGGTGGGTCTCTCATTTCCCTGTAACCTTTCAACCAGAATTCTGAATTTCTGAGCATAGTCCTCTACAAGCATCTTCTTCTGTCTGATATCTCGGAGCTTTCTTAAAATGTCTGTTGGAGTCTTTTCCCTCCTGAATCTCTGCAAAAAGGCTGTTCTAAGATCATCATATGTTGGGAAGTGTGGTATCCCATATTGGCTAAACCAACTCATGGCCTTCCCTTCTAGAGTTGCTGCAAATTGCTGCAATTTAACTGCATCATTATACAACACAGTATACCCATTTGCTTCCCATTTTGTCTCAAACTGAGCTACATGACAATCAGCATCCTCCTTAGATCCTCCACTGAATTTAGCTGCTTTCACCCTAGGGTTGGGTAGTTGCTGAGCCATCGGATTTAGCTGAGGTGGTTTCCTAGGTCTTTGCCTGGTAGCCCCCCTTAATGGGTTGAACTGAAGACTCCTTCTAACTCCTGCAGACCTTCCTGTCAGGATTAGGGCGCCTAGAAGTCCCCCCACTAGCCTCCTCTCTGGTGCAACTGAACTTTCCCCCCCTTGGCCTACAACAATTTCTTCAGGGATTTGGTGTTCTTGATCATCTTCACCCTTGTCATCATAATGAAACGGGTCAGGGTTACCAATTCGGGCCTGAGCCCTGGTATAGTAAACCCTTCCTACTCTTCTGTCCCCCTCTGACATTCATTTTCCTTCTCGTAACAGAACGGGACTAGCGGGATCGCCAATGTGTTTGGGGTTCTTCAAACACAACACAACTAACTACTTCTGACACAGCAAAGACACCCCCATTAGGTAACACTAACTTCAATTCCCACATCAAGCTAAACACAAACAGAGCATAGAGAACACGAATTGAGCAGAGATTTGCTGAACAAGATAGAGAATAACAGAACAGAACTGAAATACCATGTTTGATTGATCAAGATGAATCATACATTGCTTTCTCCTTCTTCTTCTCTTTTTTCTTCTCTTTTTCTTGTAAAAGACGACTACAAAGCCCCTATAAATAGGCGACTTCAGACAGTTTAAACGGTTGTAACTAGAATGTCACAAGACACTAACAGATGATATCTGACTAACCAGATCATAACAAACTCCGACTGATCAATAATCCGATTGAGTAGAACTCCGACTCTCTGAGATCCGACCCAGCAAAATCCGACTGAGTAGAATTCCGACTGAGCAACAATCCGACTGAGCAAAGATACATATATCCGACTAAGCAACTATTAGGTAACTATTAGGTATTCTATCTGTAGTTCAACACTTTTGTGTAGAAGCAGTAGCAATTGCTATGTACATTATGAACAAAACATGACACCCACTGTAGTTGTTCATGGTATGCCTCCTGAATAGAAGTTTACAGGTATAAGATCGGATGTGTCTCACTTCTTGAAAGTGTTTGGGTGAATTGCATATGTACATGTTCCTGAGATGAAGTGAGAACAAAGTTGGATCCAAAGCCAGAGAAATGTATCTTCATTGGTTATGCTATGGAGAAAAAAGGTTATAGATGATATAACCCTACCACTTGTGAGATGCGAGTAAGCAAAGGTGTTGTCTTCGATGAGATAAGTAGCTAGAGTAGTGAAGGCAATAGAAGATGCAGATGTAAGAAGTGCTAATGTTGCACCACATGTAGAGAAGCAATCACTGGTGCTGCTGAGTGGACTTGGGGAATCCTCGACCAGTGGATCCAATGTTAGCCCATGGTCATAGCCCATGGTCAGGCAGGTTGAGGAATGATGCAGGTACACATGTATCATGGAAAGGGAAGGAAAATGTAGATCAACCTTTTGTTCCTGATCTGTTAGTAGCAGGTCACTCATATGTGGATGGTGACTTTAGTGGCTTTAAGTAAAGCCTTGATGAGGAGCTTGGAATTCCATCTGTGGTTACTCCTAGTGTAAGGAGAACCAAGGCTATTTTGAGGACACCTGGCACTGATCCAGGTGTACGTAGGTCTATGCAGGTTAGATACCCTGTTGACAGGTTGAGATATGATGGATATATAGCCCATCATTATGCTTACATGGTAAAAGCAATACAGGAGGTTGAGCCCACTTGCTTTGAGCAAGCAATTGGAAATAAGAAATGGGAAGATGCCATGGATGAGGAGATGGCAGCATTGGATGGAAATGCAACATGGGAGTTAGTGCCTTTGCCTAAGGAAAAGAAGGCAGTTGGATGTAAGTGGGTGTATAAAGTCAAGCACAATGCTGATGGTTTAGTTGAGTAGGTACAAGGCAAGATTGGTTTCCAAGGGCTATGTGCACACTTATGGCATAGACTATGAGGAGACATTTAGCCCGGTTGCAAGAATGGCAACTGTGAGAGCTGTCATTGCTATGGCAGTGACAATGGTGGTCTTTACATCAAATGGATGTAAAGAATGATTCTTGTATGGTGATTTGCAAGAAGTGTACATGATGTAGCCACCAGGTTATGAGAGTGATGCACATCCAGATTTTGTTTGCAGGTTATGCAAAGCCTTGATAGATAGAGGGATCATGCTATTAGTCATCTATGTGGATGACTTGATTATCACTGGTGATAGTGATGCAGACATACATGATGTCAGGATGCTTTTGAAGTAGAAGTTTGAGGTGAAGAATTTGGGTGAGCTATGGTATTTCTTGGGTATAGAGGTGGTGAGATCACCTGATGGCATTTTGCTATTGCAAAGGTAGTATGGCTTGGACATGTTGTCCAAGTATGGTATAACAGGCTGTAAGCCTATTTCAGTGCCATTGGAGTAGAACACAAAGCTTTCCGCACATACATGTGAGCTTTTGAAGAACCCGACTACATACAGGTGCATAGTGGGTAGTTTGATCTACATGACCATTACAAGGCCAGGACTTGAGCTATGCTGCTGGACTTGTGAGTCAGTTTATGTAGGCCCCTAGGAAGCCACACTTAGATGCGGCTAGACAGATCCTCAGGTACATAAGGTCCACAGTTGACTATGGACTTTTCTATATGAGGTTGGTACAGAGATACAGTTGCAAGATGCTGATTAGGCTGGTAGTATTGCAGACAGGAGATCTACCAGTGGTTTTATGTTCTCATTTGGGAGTGTTGCTATGAGTTGGAGCAGTAAGAAGCAACTAACAGTTGCCTTGTCAAGTACAGAGGCAGAGTACAGGGGTGCTGCTATGACAGCTTATTATGAGGTAGCTTGGTTTTGAGAAGCTACTTGTGACATGGGAGAGCCCGTGGATATAGGGCCGTTGTCGTGACAACATGAGCAGCATACAATTGGCCATTAACCTAATATAGCATGCTAGAACGAAGCACATTGAGGTGCATTATCACTTTTTGAGGGAGAAGGTTCTAGCAAGGAGATGTAGATTTGGTATATGTCAGCATCATAGAGGATCAGGTAGCTGACATCTTCACGAAGGCATTAGGCACAGAGAAGCTCCAAAGGTTTAGGAGTTTACTTGGAGTGCAGTTGAGCTCGAGGGGGGAGTGTTGAGATATCAAGCTCAACTAGTGCTACAACGGACATTGCTGACCCGCCTGGGTGATAGCTTCCACATCTATACCAATGGCATGGTTGGTGAGATTATGGGTGATATGCGGCCAGTGGGATGATAGGATGTGTGACAACCATTTTGGATTACTAGAGACTGACAAAGTTATAGCACCAGCTCATTTAGTTGGGTTCACATTATGGACTGACCCTTGTATGCTGTAGTAGTTGAGTACTAACCCAAATAGTGTGTAATCTTATCTTTATGTTATGTTGGTTGAGTAGAGAAGAAGAAGATAGAAGAAAATTCAGCTATCCATCTCCCTCTTGTGTCTTGCTCTCTCTTGTGTGTGTGTGTTTGCTTGCTAGGATTTGAAGCTCTCCCACTCCTCCACATTCTCTTTATTAGCTGGACCATCATATGAGGTCCCAGGTTGCCTATCAGACCTCTAAGCTAAATCATATTGGACAAATCGGTTTACCATGTGGAAGGTCTTAAAGTGTTTGGTCACCTATCTAGCTTTAGCACTTTGTTCGTCAACTAGTCTTTTGGCTTCCTTTTTTGCAAGTGCTAGCTTCTGGTTGCGTGCCTTCTAGCTTTAGCACTTTGTTTGTCAACTAGTCTTTTGGCTTCCTTTTTTGCAAGTGCTAGCTTCTGGTTGCGTGCTGAGCGACAAGGCTATTCTGAGACTGGTTTTGGTTTAGTGGGTTCAGTAGGTTGTGGGATGGTGGAGTGGACCAAAAGAGATCTGTTAGTAATCTCCTTTTGCCACATTTCATTGAAATGGTCACGTGCTTCCACAACACCCACATATTTCAGCTAATGAGCAGGAATCATTTAGAAAGACGATGCTTCCCTTGCGAGATAGAACTAGGTCTTACCTACTATGAATTGTATCCTTGTATCTTTACATTTGAATATGGCTACAGAAAGGGATCGAGGAATGGTCAAGGAACTAGGCACTACTCTAGAATCGAGACCATCCCAAATGAAGCCATACATCATTTCAAAGCTTATACAAAATTTCTCAAGGGATGGGGACCCGATCCAACATGTGGAGATCTTTGAGTCCACATGTGAAACTTGCGGGCTAGTAAGGGATCTAACCATGATTCATGATTTCTCACTAACCCTAGAAGAAAAACCTCATCAATGGTTTTGAACCCTCAAGCCAGAAGGTAAGATCAATTTCACATGGCTCAAGAATGTGTTTGTGTCAAGTTTTGCTCAAAGTGGCACAACAGATGGAGTCCTGTGGCACAGCTGCATAACATCAGACAACATACTAGAATTGCCACAACCTAAAGATGTCAAAATATCTTCGATAGTAATGACTTCGCGAGTTTTGAGTCACCAAGAAACATGAAATTGGAGCAAGCAAGTTGGGAACATGATTGTGGACAACTCACTTAGTAATGCCATACTAGACAAATTGAACGTGAAGGATGGAAGAGAAACATCTGGGCATGGGCATACCCATCTTTACCCTTGTAGAGATTTGGTATGGTGTTCTATGTGTAGATTGAATCATACTACCACTAAATGCCCAAATTTAAGAGCAAGGCCATTACTCTATTTATTGTGTTAAATTAGGGAATCATGACACTTCCATGTGCAGGTATCCAAGGTTCCAAACCATAGCACAACTGCCAGCACCACCCAGAGCACCACCCAAGCAAATCACCATAGCACAACTGCCAGCACCACCCAGAGCACCACTGGCTTTACCAGCACCACCCAAGCAAATCACTATTGCTGCAAGACATCCGAACCCTTCCTATTTACGTAGGGGGATGTTTCAAATAGATACAAGACACATCACCTTTGCCCCCGCCACCTGTTCTACCACCATAACCACCACAGGCTAAAATCAACCAAGTACTGATTGAGGAGCCATCAAAGGATATTAAAATGGAGCGTGAGGTAGAAATCAATAGTGATTACTATGAGGAAGCTACAGAGATTTGTTGAGAAATGTGGTGCCAAAGAGCAAAAGGAAAGTATGGAGTGGGTGTGAGTAGGCACATCACCAAGTGAGAATTATCCCACATGCAATAGAAAAGCCAAGTTGTACTCTCCTCATATAAAAGGGGTACATTTCAAGTAATGAAAATATATCACTTGCACTTATCTCAAGTCTTTTTATGTATACAAGTTAATTTATCTTGGTGTCTAATTGTACTTGAGTGTATCTTAATTAGCACACTCTCATTATGAGTTTTTTTCATTACTATCCACCTTAGTTTAGCATTGTGATTAGTATAGGATTGGTTTATCTTTAGGTAGATGTCTTGTCATTAGGAGAGCTTGATCCATGATTATCAACATGGTATTAGAGCTTGGGTGAGGCTCTCCATTAGCTAAATGAACTTGGGTTAGGAGGTGATTTGGAAGCTTGACTTCAAAGCTAAAGTAGAATTAGTATTGGTAGAGTGTTGGTTTGCAAGTACATTGATAATCCTTCACTTATTAGGGTTTGGCATTCTTCCTTATACAGAGTTTGTATTAGCTTTCTCAGGGGAGAGAGAGAGAGCAACAACACACTGACATCAACTGCACATTCAACTCTTGTGACGTGTCAGGCAAAAATCTGAAAGGTGTTTTGGGCTTGTGTATATATGGAATGCATGGCGTGTGGAGAGTTTTGCTTTGGAATGCCTTGGTAGATGTACAGGGTGGATGGTTTTGCTATAGGCTTGTACAGGCTTGTCCGAAACGTGGTCCGCTGGAGGTGGTATCAGCTGTTCGGTCGCTTTGTTTATGTACGCATCCCAAGAAAGTCGGCACCAGATTGTATTTGAAGGTGTGGAAGCATGGGGGGCAATTAAAAATTGAAGGGGCCAACGCTGCATTGAATATGGTGTGAAAAGGAAGGTTTGGATGGCTACGTGTGCACGGCAGCAGAGGAGGTGGCACTAGAATTTTTAACGGAGGGAATATGCTGAATTGGATGGTGGCCATCTTTTAGGCCTTTTAAAAACATCAACGTGGCCAAGCAAAAAGAAGTCCACTTGGCCGTTTGTCTTGCTGCTAGCAATTCGCCAGCACCACGCCTAGAAGGTTGGCAAAGAGGAAAAAGAAAAGGTTGCCGCCTCTTGTAATGGATGCTTCTCGGACCAGCGTGCAAGAGCTCCAGAGGACAGGAGGCTTTTGCTGGGCTCCGCGTATGGCTACTCGCGAGCACTAAGCGACAGGAGAAAGCTGGGGAAGTCGCCTAGGAGTAGCTGCTGCAGTAGCTGTCTCACAGTGGAGGACAGGAGTGAAGGAAAGGTTGCCCTGGTTTTGATGGGCTAGCAGTGGCTAGCGACGTGGATGTGGCTGTGGTGCAGGTGATAATTGGAAGATGCCGACTAGGCTGGTGTGGTTGGCACAGCTGCAGACGCAAGCGCAGTGAAGAGAAGGTGAGGCTGGCGATAGGATGTGAGCTGCCTCTGGCAACTGTGTAGATGGTGTGCGTTGGTCAGCCCGGGTTAGCTGGCGCAGAGGTGTCGACTGGTTGGAGTTGGCCACACTGAGGAGCCCAATCTAGAAGGAGGATCGCCACGGAGAGAGAGACATGTGGCTGCTGCTGTCAACAACTAGGGATGACGACAGCTGGATGTGCAAGGGAGGAAGGGTTGCATTGGGGGTCGTCGGTGGTTAGCGACCAGAGAGCAGTGGCTGGGTTTTTGGGAGAGGTGGTTGGTGCAACCCCGCAGGACCAAGGATGCAGAAGCACCGGCAGCTGGGCTGCTGAACAGGGAACATCGGCTGGATGCGAGAGAAGCAAGGACGTAAAGATGTGACCAGTTCAGGAAAATACACTCAAATCTCCCACCAAATCTGAAACTAAGTTAAGACCCTTCAAATTGATATGAGGATCAAGGTTATAGAATTCGAGGAATTCTATTTTGAAATTCAATATTACGAGATGATGAAGTTTTGGGGATACTGATTTAAGATATACTCATTATATTCAAAAGAAAATCAAACTGAAAACTTGCATAGAAACCCTATTTTCTTATAGGAATGTCTTACGCCAGAATGCTGGGGGAGGGAGCATTTGGTATGTGCTTTTCTAAGGGAAGTTTGGTTGCAACAGTTGGCGGCGGGGAGTGTTCAAAGGACAGCTCACGCGGCAAAACCTGCCTAGGTCTTGACCAGCCTTAGTACGGTTAAAATGGTGTGCTTTCGGTACGATAGACGAGGGCCGATGAAGCGGTCCCTGATTTAAGTGCCAGGACACCTAAGGAAGATCCTGGAGGGTTATGACCAGGTGATGCAAGGGATCGCAGTGCCGTGGACACCCATGCATATGTCATCGAAGATATTGTATGATGGACCAATGATTATTGTAAACTGTTATTGGATCTCGTTGCTGACTAGCTCGTCCCAACGGAGACTCCATCTGTATTCAAAAGCAAAAGTTAAGAAAGGCATTCAATTATGGGTGGGTGAGTAATTGTATGGTTCTACCAATTCCAGTGGTTAGGCGATGGCTAATGGGCGGTGGCTAACCCAGGGGCCGAGGCTGGAATCAGTAGAGTTTTAATAATGAAATTGAATAATAAGAATATGCTTAGCACTCGAGTAGTTAAATAAAAACCTGAAGAATTCTCAAATGAATAGATCAACGACTGTGCCTGATTAAGTTAGGAAAAAAGCGTTGATTTCTTCAAGTTAAGTTTGTAATAGTTTTCCTTCTATCTGGTTTAATCAGGTGAAGGTTAGTTTAGTCTCTTGACCCCGTTAGAAAATTCATTAAGGAAATAAAAAAGGTGAAATCATCCCCGTTTTTTGGGCAAGGGAAATTTTCCCGGTTTCGGTTTCAGAATGACCACCAGATTAGTCTCGTGTCCGGACATTCGAGGGCGAGGCTCCGAGTGGGAAACCCTGCCCCGCACAAGAAGAAGCTACTTCCGCTGCTAGCAACCGAGAATCCGGTGCGTGGAGGGGGTAGTGGGATCTCACACAGCTGGTATCAAAGCGCTGTGTAAACTTATGAAACAGTAGGAGAAATTAAAATTTTAAAGTAAATCTACAAAAAAAATGTTTTCACTTGCTAAGATTATGTTTGAAATAAATTCATAAATTGAAAACTCATAAATTGAATTGGATTTTTAGATGGATACCCCAATCTGTCTAGCATTCCTGGACTTTCCCAAAGTCAAGATATGATCGCCTTTGGCTTTGAACATCTCATCAACTCTGCGCTACAACCCGAGAAAGCAGAGTGAGGCTCGCTCGTCACTTTGAGGATCTATACTTCCCTGATCAAGTAGAGTGACGTCAGCACATATGGTTCTCTGGAGGGCGATGTATTAACGTCAATACTAATCAGCTTCAAAGACTCAGGAAGAATATCTCACTAGCCCCATGATCTTGATAAGGCTAGGATTGTTCATTATGTCCAACTCTTGAATCATTTGCCCTGGAATTTTATAAATTCTTGCCGAATTTTATGACTTCTGAGTCGCTTTATTCCTAGAAGTAGAATTACAGCAACTTTACCAGTGATGGATCGTGTATATCATAGCATGTCTCCATCGCAGTATCGCCTTTTTATGCGTGCGCGATTGAGGTAGTGACTTTTGGAGCCGAGACGCTCTATGTATATATCAAAAACGTTTGATAATAAAATATGTTTTGGAAAAGATTCCAAATTGATTTCGTGGTTGTGAATATTGATTAGCAAAATTATCAGAGTGAATCTTGTTTTCAAAAATTATGATGAAATATTTATTGTTTAAGAAATAAATCTCAAAAATTAAATAGTCATAATCGAGCGATGTCAATTATATCGTATATCCCTGAACCCTTTAAAGTGTCAGTTTTGCATCAAACATGGTGTGATATTGGGATGAGGGAGGCCACTAGCTGAGTCCAACTAGGCTCTAGAATTTTCCAGCTTCAGTTTGACTAAATTTGGACAAGATTTGGACCAGTTTGGCTCCCCTTTATATCCAATTTGATCCAAGAGAGAGGAGAGATAAAAAATATCACAATTTTTTTGAATTAAAAAACCCTTCCACACATGTGAAGGAGGCGCCTACCTCAAAGGTCCCCCTCTCCTTACCAAGGTGTCAAAAATTCATCATTTCTCCAAAATATCTCATTTTTTAGTAATATCTCTTAATTTTTAACTAATAAACCTTGTACTCAGTCAACTCTTCATCTTATGTGAGCATTTACTCATTTTTGGGTATTTTATTTTATTCATTAGATTTTTCTCATCCCAACACTTGGATTAATCCTATTGGCCCATAGGAACCTTAATTGGACCTTTTTGAAAATCTAGACCCTTAGGTTAAGGTCCCTTATATCATTTTTAATTGATTCCTAATGCACCTTGGAGAATTTATTCTGAACTTCTATTTCAAGGAAATATATTTTAGATATTAGGAAAATTTTTATATCTAAAAATATCTTAATATTGAATTACCTCTCTCTAGAATTTTTCTTCTCTCTAGGTAAAAACAAGGAAAAATAATATTTTCTTGTATTTTGAAATAGGGAATGATTACAAAGGATTGAGGTAAAAGCTTTTTCATTATTCAGGCTGAGGAGGAATCTTACAGTGGGGTTCTTCTTGTTTCTCCATGTCACAACAACACTCCCCAATGAAAACAAAAATCCATTGGTAAATCTCCTGTCTGAGATGCTACCTGGCCAATCTGCATCTGTGTACCCATATAGCTCCAATGGTACACCTATTACATAAAACAATGCATAATCAACAGTTTTCCTCAAATACTGAAGTGCTCATCGCACACTGTCAAGATGTGGTTTGCGTGGAGCCTGCATAAATTAGCTCTCTAAGCCAATAGTGTAAATCAAATCTAGCATGCTGACATAAATCAAACTCCCCATAATTTTTCTGTACATAGTGCCAGGGTCCTCCAACAAATAACCTGCATTCACACTGAGCTTGCCATTTTGATCTAATGGCACCAAGATTGGCTTACATCTAGCCATCCCATGCTTGAACCTTTATTCCTGATTTTCTGGTGACCTGCCCCCCTTGTTTCTTCTTTAACACGTAGATGTCCAATCAATGACTTGTGATTGCTGACATGCATTCTGTGCAATCACATTTCCAGTCATATCAACCCCAATAACATCTTATTTAGCAAAATACTAGCTACTCATTGCATCAAACACAACATCTCTACTTACCCTCAACCCACATGTAGTAGGGTTATAGCATCTATATCCCTTTTGCTCAAGGGAATATACAATAAACACACATTTTTCAACCTTTGGATCTAGATTTGTACTCAACTCATCTGGCACATGCACATAGGTAATACATCCAAAATATTTCAAGTGAGATAAATTAGGTTTCTTGCCATTGAGTTTCTCCTCTAGTATTACATCATGTATGGCTGCAATAGGAGTCCTAGTCATGATATAAACAGTTGTAGAAATAGCTTCAATCTAATAGCTATGCGGCATATTCTTCTATGTCTCATCAATGCTCGTGTTATCTCTACAATGTGCCTATTTTTCTGTAAGGTCCCCCCTTTCAAAATAGAGAAAAACCTTTAAGGTAGTCTTTCAAGTCTAACTTGGGAAAGTTTCCTACTCATCGACACCTTGACCATGTAAAGATATAAGGATACGATTAGTAGATAAGACCTAGTTCTATCGCGCAAGGGGGAGCGTGGTCTTTCTAAATGATTCCTAAAATCAAACCATTGATAGAGTGATCGACTAACTTAGGAAAACTCTATTCTTGACGTGTAGAAAAAACAACGCTTTTTTCCTTAGATATGCAAGGCACAACCCCGCTGACCTAGTCCTCTAGAGTAGGGTTGCCCAGGGACCTATTTATCTAACATGGAACTTCAATTAATTTGTTGGAAAGCTACCCGACTAATCAGGTCCACTCGTCCATAGGATGTTTCAAGGCATTCCATCCTCCCACTTTCCAACCCAATTCACGTGTTAATTTGTTTTCTAGTTAATCCTACCACATTGTTTGATAGAAATAAAGTTTCTTAATTAATGACCTTGCACATTGTTCGTTTAAATAGTCTTTATCAATAATACAACAATTCTTGCAAACAAAGGATTTCATTTAAAAAAATTAGATACAATGTTCAAAATTATTCATAGCCAAATCTAGGCTCTTTATTTTATTCTGCCGATGATCTAGCATTCGGCCTTCCAACCTCTATAGACTGGGCAATCCCTATGGGACCATACACCTAATCGTCGTCGGCGGAGGACCCAAGCTAGCCTGTTGCCCTCTCAGGCTCCATCGCTCGATCCTTCCATCACTCAAAGGGATGTCTACGTGCTAGGGAGGGCTTATTCACTGCACTAGCCTGGGCCCGCAGAACTAGGCAGCATCACAATACTCGACTCTATCGGCAAACCTCATTTTCCCAATGGTATGAGGGATACCTTGGGCTGACTCCGAGCCTTGCTAACGTCGCTGCTTGGCTACACAAGCATGGAAATGGGGTTAGCATCAAGGCAAGGAGAAGATGTACCTGTACTTTTTAACTTAATCAAGATAACAATTTCTAAACTAAACCATGGAACATGATAGACAACATCACTTTTATGAGAAAATAATAATTTCATAGAATTTTTAATATAAAGGAAAGTGGCATCTTCTTTCTTAATTTATTATTTTTTATCATTAAAGATTAATGAGAAAAATCTTTTTTAAATGATGACCAAGCTAGCCTGGTCATTAATTCCTTGTGGGGTCCCCAAGGGGAGAGTTGGGGCTGCATCTAGAGCGACCTCTCTAGGCTCCCCGTTGTGCACGTCTCTCGAGGTGATATTTTGACGCTTTTGTGAAGAAGTCATTCTACCCGCCTTCTTGTAGCCCATCTTGCTTCGAATCCAATGCTTCAGTGGGATCACAAATCCGAGCTCATTTTCTCAAATTATGATGAGCAAAAAACTCCTAGGTGGGAGCCACCTCTAAAAAGCCTTTACTAAAGTCACTACTAATGGGAGGGAAGGTGTCCTTAAACTCAATTTTCAAGGAAGGAGGGAAGGTGTCCTTAAACTCAATTTTCAAGGAAGGAGGTTGCAACTAGAGGGAGAGAAAGGGGAGTCCTCCCTTAAGCCTATTCACACACGACGGGGAGGAGAGAGCAGCTAAGGACACTCTACTCACAAGGGTGAGATGAGGCAAGAAAATTTTTGCAAAAGGTCTTACTTGGAGATGGGCAAAAATGGCTTGCTAGAAGAGGGTACAGAGGGCTGCCGAGTACAGTCCTGTGCAAAGTGTCAGGTATAGACTCTCAGGTATGGTCACTACACAAAGTATTGGGTGTATGGACAGAACAAAGTTTTGAGTGTCTCTACCACGGGGTGCTGGGGGGTTTATATAGGTGCAGGTACGGGGTGAAGGGAAAGGAAGAGCAAAGCGTGGGTCCAAAGGACAGTGTACAATGAAAGTACACTGACCTATGGCCTGCATGGGCCTGGGGAAAGGAATGGTGCCTGTGCATGGGCAAAAGCTATGGTACGCATGTACCTTTCAAGACACCGGCCTCGATATGCATACCAAAGCGCCAGAAGGTGAAAAATTTATTTTTTTGGGTGAAAATGTCCAGGGTGTCTTCCTAGTTGTAGGGGTGCAAATTTCCCATTGATCGAACAGTCGTGCACTTATTAAGGTTTACGTTTACCATATGTTAACTGAAAATAACTAAAAATTTGAGTATAGGCTCGATGTGGTGTTTGTTTTAGATGCTGTAAAATCCTATACTAGGGTAAAATCACATACAAATTCTAAATTTGGACTCATAATTTTAAGATTCTAAGGGAAAACAGCTCGTTTATTAAAAGTTTTAATTTTTACATCGCAAAAAAAGACCATAAATTCATATATTAAATGGACATATATTATTATTGAAGATGGGCATGTTAGATGTAATAAAGGGAGCTTGGTTTTGAACATAAGGGAAGCCCATGGGAATGGATATGGCTGGGCAAGTAGGGGGCTCAATATTAATAAGTGTGAAAAGGTGGGCAAGTATATAAGTGAACAAATTGTAACTAGGGGCATCTAATCATTTTGACTAATCAAATCATACTTCTTAGAGCTCCAAGCTTCCATGGGTATGGTGGTACTCCCTTGAGTGCATGTGGTACTCCATTATGAGTGCATTGTCTTTCTTTCTCTCCCCATCATTATAGTGGTATCATAGCCTTATCTTTGATCCATGTCCATCTTTGATCCATGTCCATCATTACAGTGGTATGAGAGCCTTATCTTTGATCCATGTCCATCTTAGATTCAAGAAAATTTGGAAGTTTCTTGGAATTCTTGATTTTCTTGATCTTTCTTGACCTTCTTGGAAATTTTCTTGACTTTCTTTTTTTTTTTTCTTAATCAAGAAATGAAGCATGCTGATCGTGGGATGCTAGAAATTTCCTTGACTTTTGATTTGTTCTAAGTTCTGGGGGCCTATGGGTCACCGTGGACCAAAATTTGGGATAGCCGCTCCAAAATCTAAAGGACATGACCAAAATTGGAAAACTACTTTGGATGATTGAGGGAAAGCATCATGCTCATTGTAATGCATAATATGAAAATAGCATGAGTCATGCTAAATACATTGTAAGTGCTCCTACCTTGTCTTTTCAAAGTTACATCCACAACTCACTTGTACTCTCACTTTAATTCCTAGCATTTAGTATGCTTGTGTGAGGGAACCTCGAGCATTGGAGGAGAGACCCGGGGAGCATGGCATAAACTCTCCTTGTCGTCGTGAGTGCTTTTGAAAAATTGGCAAGGAGGGGGATTAGGTACATTGGATGTGAAGACTTGGCCCCAACTTGTGCCTAGATTCAGACTAGGTTGGTACGAGGGTGGAAAGTCTTGGCTAGGAGATCGGCAAGCGTAAAGCACTCTTTCGACACACAACTCGACTACATTGCAAGTATGCCAAGGCTATGGAAGCTAAATATTACTTGATTGCCATGGACACTTTTGGTAATGATAAAAGCATAAGAGTGCATGTGCAAGTGTATGATTTTGGTGGTGATTACTTGGGACATTATGTCATGATTGGACATTGGGCAAATGCTAGTAGACTATGATTGAGATTTAGTCCATATTGCAAGGAGACTATGGCCAAATTTTGGTGATTTTCCTACACTCTCTGCAGCAGTGATGAGTACAAAAGTGTAATTCAGTCCCCAACCACTCAAGATCTCTCAAGGGCTTTGGGAAGCCTTAAAAGGGAATCTTAAGGCAAATCTAACAAGCTGTCAAGTGGTTGATTTGGATGCCATTTTAGGGTGCAAAGGGGCTAGTTTGGTCAGACTGAAACCCTAATTCAGTCAAAAATAGTGTGGACTAAATTCAAGGTGTTTACATAGCTTAATATCACTAATACCTAAGAGCTTCTAAATGAGCCAACAAGTTCCCAAATCAGTTACCGTTTGGATGGTCAACCTCACATAGTTGAGTTTCAACTAAAAGTCAAAACAGAGAGGTATATGGGTGCTCAAAGTGGTGATTCAGGGTGATAGGAGTGTTCCTCCATCAAGACAAACATGGAAAACTAAAGAACTCCTAATGTGGTTTCTAATTCCTATACTAACCACTTGGTAGCATGGGAAATCGTGGAAGGCCATCAAAAGCTCAAGCACAAGTGCCCATGGACGAGAACCAAGTTCAAGATGATGCCAATGAGGTCGTTCGTGATGACATGGTATATGTGGGTGATGCTCCATTAGGTGAGGATCTACATGGTCAAAATGTGGCACCACATTCTATTGTTAAACATGGGCAAAACTCAAGGGCAATGCAACAAGGAAGGGTACCTCTACATGACATTAGTGGGCAAATAGTGAATGAAGGAATACCGGTGCATACTAGTAGACATGATTAAATCTCATTGGGAAACATCACTTTGGAAGCATAAGCCATTCTACCTCACTACCTCCAACCATACATGTGTCATGGGAATAATTGACATGTAAGCGCCACAACAAAACTACATTAGCAAGTACATTGCATTTTCAAGCCATTAGGGGAAGGTTGAGGTCTATAGGGGCCCTTTAAGCTGCCATATTATGATTTTAATGACTTTTGTTAAAACGTTAAGTTTCTTTGAGTTTAGATACCTTCTTGTTCTTCAAACGGCTAAAAGTTTGAATTTCAAAGTTTCTCGCCAAAATTGAATTTGAAATCGAGCGAGCAAAACTATATCATGTGACATATCTATGGAAAGAGCTCGACGAGTAGATTCTGGATCTGTAATCTCCGACAAATTTTGAGCTCATATGTAGAAGTTATAGACGTCCGAAATTTTAAAAACGTTTCCCCCCCCCACTTTTTGGAAATGAAAAGTACAAAAAGGCATCTTCTAGAGAATCTTTTTACCACCTTAATCACCCAACATTTTTGTATACATGGCATCACACGATTGGCTCTTTTCCTTAATAACCTTTTAATCACATGGCATCTTAAAGGGCCCCTATAGACCTCAACCTTCCCCTAATGACTTAACCTATCACCTCGATGCAATATCACTCAATGGGAAGACCTCTCCTCTCATTGAAACCTAGGTATAGATGCAATCAAGAAAGAGATAAAAGAGAGCTTAGATCTATTTCACAATGAGAGAGTTTCCATTGCATTAGGAGAAATTGACTTATATACATAGCCTTGTATGTTTACACACATTTAAGTTGTGGGGCTGGGTAGGCATCCAAAGCTTCTAGATGGCCTATTACTAGCTATGAGCTTATTCTCATACAACAAATATGAAGCACATCCATTAGATTCCATCCTAGCTCTTTATTACACACTCATAGAATTACACACTCATAGAGTAAGAAAGGATAGAAATTATCCATCGACGGACACTAATGGGCATCGGTTCCAAGTTAATACATTGGACTCCATTTCTTTGTAGTTGATACATGGCTTTGTTAGTGTTTCCATCCTTGCTCCATTCACTTAGTGATGTTGGTTCCATTGTTAGTGTGTCTGTCCCTTGCTCCATTCATTTAATGATTATGGTTCCCTCATGGGAATGGGGTTCTCATTTTTTCATTCGTCCCTTCTTGATATCAATTACATCTTCAAGATCAAGTTGAAAACTTTGCTGGAGGGGAGAATTTGTGGTTGGATTGTGAAAGTTGAAGCGATACTCATTAGTGTTTTAATGGTCCTTATTCCTCTAAAAGAAAAGGGATTGGCTAGTTAATGAAATGAAGAGTTAATAATAGGCAATAATACTTGATTGGGGTGGGGGACCTCTGCTAACTAATTCCCTTTTTCTTTTCTTTTTGTGAGCATTTATTTTCCTTTTCTTATTTTAAAGAAACATTTGGGTTGCTTTAATGACAACTCTCTTTATTTTTGGGCAATCACATAGGGCAGGGTTTCAATCATCAATGTTTATTGATGATTGTAGTGAGGGTTCTAAGGCTGGTTAATAGGAAAGAGAAGATGTGGGGATCTAGAGGAATTAGAAAAGCATTGAGGGGTAAGAGCCCGGCCTGATCATGGAGGTGGCATTTCTGTGAACCTGTTAGGGGGTGGGGTCTCATATAGACTTCTGTTAAGGAATTCCTTCCGCTGGCGATCCTCTTCCTCTTCTGTGGCTTTCTTGGGCAGCTTCTGCAGCTACAATGGCAGCAATCTCTTCCTGTGTGGGCCTAGGGCTTGGGGGTGGTTGTGCCTATTCTACAGGTCTGGGTTCATGGTGGGGCCTCTTGGCTGGTGGGGAAATGGGAGAGGTGTATGGAGGGTATAAAGAGGCAACTGCAGCATGTGGTCCTCTCAACTAGATGGCTTGTGGAAGCTCATCCCATCCCATTGCGTAATAAAGAAGTCTAGTAAGTAATGTTGCGACCGCCAACTTGCCCAGGGGGTTGGAGTAGATTGCATGAAGCTCTTGGAAAAGATAGTTGGCCCAATTGACCTGCTAGCCCTAGTGCACACGAGACAAGGTTGTCAGACTACACCTTGTCTAAACTCTTCTCCTAGATCTTCCCTGTGATCCAATGGAGGAGTAAATTTTACTTTGATCATGCATATTTTAGTGATTTCTCTTTCAATGTGCTATTTTGTGGATATTTGTTGTTATGGATATTTATATATGTCACCTTGTTTTGAATGTGAATGTTTTGTTGGTGGTTGTATATTTCTTAGAATTATGTGCATATAAATATTATCTTCAAAGATGCTTTTTTTTGTTGGAATCAAGTGGTTGTTATAAGTTTTGAGATCTCATCTTATCAAATTGCTCAATTATTAATCAACAAGACATCAGTAGCATGGAATGCGCTCAACCATTACCTAGAAAATAGTCAAGTTCTTGGAAAAAGTGGCCTGGAGCCATTTTTAGCCAGCTTGAAAACCATGAAGGAAAGCTCAGAAGAGGCCAATGCTTGACTTGGCAGCAGTGACCAACAAATGGTGATTTGCCAAAGTAGGCTGGATCAAGACAGAGCCTTGGATCTTTTATGGACATACCATGACCAATGCATGTGCCAAGCTGTTTCGAGTTTGGACAAGTAGAGGCCAAATTACGCCCTAATTTGAGGAAATATATTTGTTTTGGTGGTGGATTAGATAAGTGGTAAGCTGAAGCAAATATGCTCTGACTGCAAAGAATGTTAATCAATTATACAACCACAATCCTCATGAAAGACCAGACATTTTACCTTTTTAGAGTGATGCAATTAGACATTGTTAAGGTGCTCAACCGTTACCCAAAAAAATAGTCCAATTCCTAGAAAATATAGTCCCGCAACACATGAGGAGATCACCGTAGTAGTTTGCAAGCATGATTAACTGGATGTCTGTAGTCAGTTTGCTTATGGTAGATGATGACCAGATAGCCCATCAAGATAATATGTTCATCGTCATTCTTTAGGCTATTAGCACATGGGTTGAGATTCACTTGCCCTCTCTCTCGTTTGTAGATTTGAACAAATCCTACGTATGTATATATATCATACACCACAAAACCAGAGAATCATTAACTAGGAATTGGACTATCTTGATGTACGCCATAAGATAAAAGACTAGCCATATAAGAGTAGCCTATTTATACAACATATAAATTAACGATGCAAACATAGATTGCATCTTTGTCATAGGTAATCCCTTGGTTAGAGCAACTGTGACTTTGAAGATGTAGGTTTTTATGGATTCATGGTAGATAAGGCATCATCAAACTGGAGAGTGACAGTAAGAGCAATATACAATATGGAGATGATAAAATATTAAAGTTGAACATAATAGTGTACTTACACACGGACATGTGATGGAAAATAGAGATAGAAAGCAACGGGGGTGACTGATGTGACACACACTTGGCATCTAGATTCCAAGATCTCACGTGTCCCAAACTCTCAAGCATTTGGATTGTAGATAACAACACTGACATTACCAAAGACAAGACTAAATGCTTATAGTGGGATGGTTTATATTGCAAACCCTTCAACAAGATAATGAGGAGTTGACAAATTCAACCCCGCATGTAGGTTCAGCTGTTCAACAAGAAGATCTTGGAGCCACATCATCTATACAATGAAGATCTAAATAATGACATGGTATATTCAAAGAGACAAGGAAGAGAATTGACAATACACTATCCATGGATCTTACTGTCATGGGTGAGATGATTGTAGAATCCATGAAGAATGTAATCGTTCATGTCCAATCTACAAGCTTTGAAGTGACTAGGGTGCAATATGATGTGCATTACCAAAGAGGAGATAACACTGCTGCGAGCAAAATAGGTAACTGACGTGGGTTACCTAAATAGATTCCCCCCCAAAATGTGTGAAATCTCAAAAATGGCTTAAAAACATAGTTTTTTGAAAACACATCTAGAATTCCATGTATAAATTTAAAAATTACATGAACTTTGCTATTTTTTCAAGATTGATAACACATGTGACCTTCGTAGATTTATAAAATGCTGTTGTTGTTTGTGATAAAAAAAATAAACTTGACTTACAAAATGACATAGGAGTCTGCATAACTTAAAGAAATATCAATCTTTTTTAAATGAAGATTTATTTTATAAATTTCATGAACGTAAGACACTTTTTTAATGGACTTTCTTGGAACAAATTCTACCACTATGCATAAATATGCACATTATTTGACAAGCACTTAAAAAATATTAGAATACATAACAACATAAGCTCCATAGTTTATGAAAAGTTCTACAGACATCCTTGAGTCTATTTCTAGACCCAAATAGCAGAGCCTTTAGTATATACTTACCTTGATAGTTTGCATGACATAATTATTTGCTCTATTATTTATAAGCATATAGTGGGCATGATATACAACCAATGCTAAGAGTTGAAAGAGGTCAACTTATAGGTGTGCAAAGGTAGACTTCAATTCATATATATATGTAGACGATGGTAACTATGGAGGCTCTGAGTAAACCTAAGCATGTTAAAAGAGTTGAAATTTGAAATATTTTTTTGGCGGGACAATTTTAGAGGCAGACATTATATAGCCTATGGGTGTAAAGTTCAACCCACATAGGCATTTGTTTTCATGAAGGAAATTTTTGTTATGCAAATATCTCGAGATGCTTAGTTCGAGGAGACATTATTTAGACTTGATTATACTTCTATGTCTTCTTTGTAGCACATTGTGGACCCATTTCCAGCCGATATTGGAGAGTTTTCTCATCTACCACAATGAGCTTCTTCACTTGCAATGATTCCAGTGTCTTTAGGTCCATTGTACCCTCTATTCCAACCCCTGTATCTATTGTATCTAGCCCCTTACATTGAGCTAGATTGCCTCTTACATCTTCTCCATCAATATCTGCAGCCTCTCCATTATCTTCTCCACATTTGGTTGCTTCTTCTCCATCCACTGTTATCCTAGATACATCCACTTATGAAGCAGTACCTTTTTCTTCTTTGAAATTTGAGAGGTCGTCACCTCCGTGGGTCCAGAAATTATTACAGGACTCTGCCCTTGCTGATGACTAGTTGCATTCTCAGGCATCTGCTCCGCCTTTTGGGCCTCGGAGATCTTCTCAGATTACTTCTTCTGGTCATACCGTGAATATGCTCTTAATATGAGTACCTCACAAGATATTGATGAGCCCAAGACTCCTAAGGAAGCCCTTGTTTTACTATAGTGGTGTCAAGCTATGGAAGCAGAGATGTCTTCTATCGATCGGAATAAAACTTGGGAATTAGTTCCATGTCCATTACATTGGAAGGTCATCCGTGTCAAATGGATTTTTAAAGTCAAGTTTCATTCTGATGGTACTTTTGAATAAGTACAATGTAATGGAAGAGAGGGAATCATTTTAGCCTATAAAGGTGCTCCATCCCCCCAAAAAAAAACATGCATGTGGGATAAAAAAGGAGAGCTCCCCATGGCTGCAATGAAAAAAAAGGGAAAAAACCTCCTCTTTCCAAAAAATGAAAGGCTTTTTATGAGCAATCAAAGACCAAAAATATAAACATATAATTTTATTTATATACTAAGAAAGCTAAGACCTCAGTAATGTTTCTAAAGGTCTTTTCCTCTCTTCTTGTGAGGTTCAAAAAAGAGGGAAAAAAATCTTGATCATATCAGTCATCTGCCAAAATAGTAAGGCATTCATGCTATATGTGCTTCTCCTTTGATATGTGCTCCTGAAAAATGATTATTGACATCCCAAATCTGTCCAATACAAGTGAAGTATGGTTTGAGTTGCCAAAACCATTGACAAGTGTAGCATGTATACGGTCGGATAAATTGGTAAGTTAATAACTACCATTATTGTAAACCTTTTTGATAATGAACGGAACTTCCCAACATTGTTTTAATTTGGCATCAAAATGGTTATCAAGGCGGCTATCATAAACAAGGTGAAAAGAAGTGAATTGTGTAGAGGCTTTAAAAATGGTTTTATAGGCCCAAAGCACCCCATTCAAATGCTAATCCCAAGTTTTTGGCTTAGCTTCCACATGTTTAGCTATAATTTTGCATAAAATACCATTACTCTTTTCAACTAAACCATTACATTGGGGGTAATAAGGGGTAGATGTTGGTGGAAGGACCTGACTGTTGTCCTCCGGCAACCTGCTGAGAGACTCTGGTGCAGCATACACCAGGCGGATACAAGCTAGACACAACACAGCTACAAATAAGTACTTGATTGATTGACTAAGGAAGAGGAGTAAACACTGAAGACCTAATAGATAACTCCACTAGACATAACACACAAACATAAACACGCATATACAGATAAAATAGAAGAAAACACTATAAGATTCCTCCCCAACCCCTCAAGATGTCCAATTTCTCCCCCTTTAATCAATCCCCTTTTCAGAATAATAATAGATCTTGTTTTTATCTGTTTTGGCCTAGAGAGAGGTAATTCAATTTTTAGATATCTTTGGATGGAAAAATATCCCTTCTTATTAAAATAAATTCCCCCGAAACAAAAATTCAAAAAGAACTTTCCAATGTGCAATTGGAATAAATTGAAATCAGGTAAAAAGGACCTTAGCCTAAGGGTCCAGATTTTCTGGAAAATTTGGATTAAGGTTCCTATGGATAAATAGGATTAATACAAATGTAGGGAAGAGGAGATAAATTAAAGAATAAAAGAAAAACTCGCAAAAAATGAGTAAATGCTCACATGAGATGAAGAGTGGACTAAGGACCAAAGAAAAGGATTAAAAAATTAAATCTTTACACCTCAGTGTGGGGATCTCCCCTCATGAAGTAGGTACCTTTTTCTCATTATTACCTCTAATTTTAAATCAATAAAATGAGATATTTCATCTCTCCTCTCTCCTATTTCAAAACTAGATCCAAAAAGTAAGCTGAACTGGCCCAAAAATGGTCAAAAATTGACCAAACTGATTTGGAAAATTCTAGAATCAGTTTGTTTGGTTAGAGACTCCCTTTTTCCTATAAATTGAAGCCTCTCCCTTTTGTAAAAGCTTAATGGTGTTTAAATGCAATGTTACTCTGCTCCTGTCTTGAGCCATCTACATTTAATTTTTTAATAGTTCAATTGTTTTTGGCCTAATCCTCTCCAAAGTGAATTGGTGGCCGCTCTTGCTTCAAACAAGAGTAGAACCCTCAATCCCTCAAGCCAAAGGAGAGCTTACAAGCTCTATGTAAATTAAATTTCTTACTTGTTTAATTTTAAATCTATGGTTTTCTTGATTTTCATGTTTTTCAGTTGATGGAACTAAATTCAAATGCTAAGACCACCCCCTTCTCTTCTTTACATTCCAGCCTTTTTAAATCGTAGAAAGATTAACTAAAGGATTAATTAAACTCTTTTTATTGTTTACTCTCTTGATTTTAGAAAATGGTGTAGATTAGAGTTCTTGGAATCTAAATTGGTTTAATTTAAGTCAAAAATAGAATGTTAAAAATGAGAAATGGTCAGCCATACAAAGGAGGTTATGGAAAAATTTTCTAGAATTTTGTGGAAAAGAAAGTTTGTTTTTTATGTTATTCAAAAAGAGTAATTCCCACCATTTTTGCATCTAAAAGAAATATTTTAATTACTCCATGTACATATTCATCTATGAATATGCATGGATATCATTGATATTAATTATTAAATTTGAATTTATGCATAGAAAGATTCATAAAGAATTTATTTTTATTTCAAAAGTGTTATTCTCATTGAATTTGATTTTATGCATAGAAAGATGCATAAAGAAATTATTTTTATTTCAAAAGTGTTATTCTCACTAAATTTGAATTTATGCATAGAAAGATGCATAAAGGATTTAATTTTATTTCAAAAGTGTTATTCTCATTAAATTTGATTTTATGCATAGAAAGATGCATAAAGAAATTATTTTTATTTCAAAAGTGTTATTCTCATTAAATTTGATTTTATGCATAGAAAGATGCATAAAGGATTTATTTTTATTTCAAAAGTGTTATTCTCATTAAATTTGAATTTATGCATATAAAGATGCATAAAGGATTTATTTTTATTTCAAAAGTGTTATTCTCATTAAATTTAAATTTATGCATAGAAAGATGCATAAAGGATTTATTTTTATTTCAAAAGTATTATTCTCATTTAAAAATATTTTATGCATAGAAAGATGCATAAAGGATTTATTTTTATATCAAAATTAGATTTCTCTTAAATTCTATGTTTAAATTCTATGAGTATTTGAAAAATGAATAATTAAATACTCTAAGGAAAATTTTCTATCGTTTTATATTCACCCGGATTGTAAAAAGAAAATTCAAGAAATCTATCGAGATCAAAATATTTAAATAAATGATTAATTTATTCCTTATTGGAATTCGTAATTAATTTAGAAATCAGTTAAGTGAATATTCAAAGAAAGAAATTCAGTAAAATAGTAGCTGAATTATGAAACCTTTTCGAGAAAGATAGTTCACGAAAAATCTTATCCGACTTGAACCTTGAATCAGACTATGACCAAGACCAAACTCTTTCGTCAGTTTCGAGGAAAGAAGGTGTGACCAGTTTAGAAAAATACACTCAAAACTCCATCAAATCTGAAACTAAGTTTGAGACCCTTCGAATTGATCTGTGGATCAAGGTTATAGAATTCGATGAATTTTGGTATGAAATTCAGAATTCTAATCAAGGAGTTTTGGGGATTTTGATTCAAGAAATACTCTTATATTCAAAAGAAAATCAAACTGAAAACTTGCTTAGAAACCCTGTTTTCTTAAAGGACGATCTTATGCTAGAATGGAGGGATGAGATGTCATGTGAATCAGGATGTAAATGAATGATATGGGATGTGAATGGATGTGGATGTGTATGTGAAGAATGGATGTGGATGTGTATGTAAAGAATGGATGTAGAAGTATATGTGAAAGAATGGATGTGGATGTGTATGTGAAGAATAGATGTGGATGTGTATGTAAAGAATGGATGTGGAAGTGTATGTGAAAGAATGGATGTGGATGTATGTGAAAGAATGGATGTGGATTTGTATGTAAAGAATGGATGTAAAAGTATATATGAAAGAATAGATGTGGATGTGTATGTGAAGAATGGATATGGATGTGTATGTAAAGAATGGATGTGGATGTATGTGAAAGAATGGATGTGGATGTGTCTGTGAAGAATGGATGTGGATGTATGTGAAAGAATGGATGTGGATGTGTATGTGAAAGAATGGATGTGGATGTATGTGAAAGAATGGATGTGGATATGTATGTGAAGAATGGATGTGGAAGTGTATGTGAAAGAATGGATGTGGATGTATGTGAGAGAATGAGATGTGATGTGTTGTGAATCGGGATGTGAATGAATGAGATGTGATGTGAAATGGATGTGATGAGATGTGAATTAAGAAGTGAATGAATGTGATGTATGTGAAAGAATGAGATGTGATGTGTTGTGAATCGGGATGTGAATGAATGAGATGTGATGTGAAATAGATGTGATGAGATGTGATGTAAATTGGGATAGATGTGAATTAAGAAGTGAATGAATGTGATGTGATGGGATGTGGATAGGGGTAGATGCGAGTGGATAAGATCTGATGAGAATACATGAGGAAAGAAGTGATGAGTTGGAAAAAGATGTGATTGGATGAGAATGGGAATATGTATGAAATGGGAATACGGATTAAATAATGCGGGTTGATGTGGAACAATGTGGAAAGACGAGAGTTATAAAAATTGTATTTATAACCTGTTTTTAAATGATTGTTTTATATCAAGAATGTTGGGGAAGCATTTTGATTGTCTTGTGAATGAGGTCATGGAGACCTAACTCATAAAGTTGCAATAGTTGACGGAGAGTCAACGGAGGACGTCTCGCGTAGCAAGGTCGGCCGAGGTCTTGACCAGGCTCGGTTGGATTTAAATGGTGAGCTTCCGATACGGTGGATGAGGGACCAAGGAAGCGGCCTATGCGTGAAGCGCTAGGTGACCCCTGTCTGCAAAGGATCCTAGAGGGTGCTGACCATACGACGATGCTCGGGCTCTAGGTCACCAAAGATACCCACACGTGCATCGGGGAAGATATTGGAACAAGGAATAAGAGTTGTTTTTTGAATTCGGGCATGGATCTGGTTGATTGACCTTGCTGGTCCAATGGATGAGTCCATGGCTCTTTTATATGGATCTGTTAGTTGATCTTGCTGATCTTCAACGGAGATTCCATTTTCATTTTTATAAGTGAATATATTGCCGAGTACTATGAGCTAGGAACTATCAAAACGGCCCATGAGTGGACAGGTGGTGAGCGTTCTGGTTGCCAATGATGCCATAAGTACATCGATGAAGGAATGATCATTAGGATTCAACCGGATATTTTGGAGGATTATGATCAGTGATACTATGGTTTCATTAAATGATTGTTTTAAAGACAACTGAATCTGTGAAAAAGGCAATTTCATATTGGGTGTGTAAGTGGTGTGTCTAGTTTTAAGTTTGCATGAATATCCGGCTAGGGGGCCTAGGAACTCTTTTTCCTGGTACCCGGGACAAAACCTAACCAAATTCCTAATTGGATCCCATCACTACAGTGGTTCGGCGGTTGGCTAATCCATGGGACTGGATGGGGTTAGGCTGGACTGATGGATCCTTAAAATGAGACTAAATTTCTGTTATGGTACGATAGATGAAGTAAATCCCAGATAAAAATTATTCTATGGAAAAGAATCAACGGCTGTGCCTCTCAATGAGGAAAAAAGCGTTGGTCTCTATGATCCAAGTGCAATCTTTTCCTTGATCTGACTATGGGACTTACGGGTTTGGTCAGATCAGTTCAGTTAGTTAAGGCTTTTGACTATGTTAGAGTAAAAATATCCTAGGGCCCTCTCAGGCTCCATCGCTCGATCCTCCCGCCCCTCAGAGGGATGTCTGCACACTAGGGTGGGCTTATTTACCGCACTAGCCTGGGCCCTAAGAACTAGGCAGCCTCATAATCTCTCGCCTCAATCGACGATCCTTATTCTCCCAAAGGTATGAGGGATACCTTGGGCCGTTCCCGGGCTTTGCTAATGACGTCACCCGGCTACACAAGCACGGAACGGAGTTAGCGTTGAAGCCAAAAAAAAATCTTGAATTCTAAAGATAACAACTTCAATGCAGTTTATTAAATATGGCATTCACAATTCATGAAGATAACAGTTTCAACGCAATTTATCGAATACAACATCACATAATCCGTAACTTCATACAATTTTTTTATGTCGTCATTTTAAAAGGAAAAAAAATACCATTCATTAACACTAATTTAAGAAAAATCTCTTCTTTTGAAAATTAACCAAGCTAACTTGGCCACCATTTCCTTGAGGAGCTTGAAAAGGGAGGGCTGGAGCCGCGTTGGGAGCATCTTCTCCCATCTCGTTATTACGTGCTCCTCTTGAGGCAATATTTTGACGTCTCTGAGAAGAGGCCATCTTAGGCGTCGCCTTGTAGAGCTCGCTGCTACGATCGAAATGCTTTAGTCGGATCTGAATTCTGAGCTCGTTTGCTCACCGTATGAGCAAAAGAGTATGACGCACGAACCCTTGCTTAAGGCAAAAAACCCTTATTAAAGTCTATGCAAATGGGGGGGGATTGTGAGATGTCCTTAAGGGTAAAAACATGGAGAGGGCTGTGAGGGGCTGCTGTAAGTCTCTTCACACCGGGGGGGGGGGGAAAGAAGAGTTAAGGACACTGCCTCCTAGCAAGAGGGGAATGGAGGAAAATTAGCCTATCTGAAAAGAGGCAAATGAGGGGGTGTGAGAGGGGCGGCTGCAAGGGCGGCTGTACTGCTGCAAGTACGCTACGCAGGGACGGACGGCGGCACAACAGGGCATACGCTACATAGAAATGCGTACTGCCTGTGGAGCACCCCGAGGGTTTATATAGCTGAGGGGTATGGGTACGGGCGCTGCACAAAGCAAGGACGGTGTACCTTCAAAGGCTATGGATCAGTGGCCTGCATGGGTCTGGGGGAAAGGTACGGTGTCGGTTGTCCGGGAAAGGAGTGGTACGCATGTGCCTTATCTGGTCTGGGGCAGCATGGGTGTCCACGTAAGGGTACATGTGGACCAAACAGTGGGCGGTCGTCCTTTGGTTCTTAGGCGGCCATTGTACGGGCACCCTAGTTAGTGTGTACGGTCCAAATTTTGGGATAGGGTACCTAAATTTGGGACGCCCGCCTCGATTTGCGTGCCGGATCGCCCTGGGGGGCGAAATTTTTTTTTTGTCCGGGAGGTTCTCCTGGTCGTAGGGGTTCAGACCGTTCGTCGGACGCCCGGTCGTGCATTTATTAAGGTTTAAAGGTCGTCGTTTTTTTACTAAAATGACTGAAATTTGCGTATAGGCTTGATCCAGTGTCCGTTTTGGATGCTATAAAATCCTATATTAGGGTAAAATCGCGCGCAGATTCTAAATTTGGGCTCAAAAATTTGAAGATTCTAAGTAGAAATGACTCAAATAATAAAATCATTGATTTTTATACCATAAAAACTCATAATTACATGGACATTTCTTTATTAGTGAAGATGGGTATGTCACATCCTTCCCTCCTTAAAGAAATCGAGATGTCCTCATCTCGTCATGAATTGGGGATAATCCCTTAAGAGTGTAGCTTCATCTTCCCAAGTTGCATCTTCTTCAGGGTAATCTTTCCACTATACTAGATGTTCTACAAGAGTTCTATTTCGGAGTTGCCTTTCCCTAGAATCTATGATGCTACTGGGCTGTAATTCAAGGACTCCTTGAGTAGGGATTACAACTTGTTCATCATCAAGAATATGATCGAGACTGGAGACATATGGTTTTAACAAACTTACATGAAATACATTATGGACTCTGATATGGGCTGGGAGTTGGAGTTTATAGGCACTTTTACCTAGACACTTGATAACTGTATATGGACCACAATACCTAGGGCTGAGCTTCTTATATTTCCCAAGTGATAGAGAACTTCGTTTGGGTCGCACTCGTAGAAGAACTCTGTCTCCTTCCTTGAAGATCCTTTCAGACCTCTTGTTGTCAGCATAATGCTTTTGTCGTCTTGGGTAGCTTTAATATCCTTTTGGATTGCCTTGGTTTGTTCCTCCATTTCTTCGAGCATTTTCCTGGATGCCTCAACTCTTATGGTTGGATCAGAGAAATTTAGAGGAGACAGGCATTCTTGTCCATAGAGTGCCTTGAATGTGACATTCATATGCTTTGATGATAAGACGCATTGTAGGCAAATTCTACCAGAGGAAGGTATTGAATCCACCTTCTAGGTTCCCGTCCACAGTATGCTCTGAGAATGTCTTCAATTACTTGATTGACTCTCTCAGTTTGGCCATCGGTCTCTGGAGGATAAGCTGTGCTAAAGCAAAGTTGAGTTCCCAGGGCTTGAAATAAAGACTGCCAGAATTTTGAAGTGAAGTCAGAATCCTGATCACTTACTATCCTTTTTGGGAGACCATGTTACCACACTGTTTGACATAAATAAACATATTCCTTAATCAAGGCCCTTTTTCACAAGGTTCGTTAAAATAGTCTTTTTACACAATGCAATCATACCAAAAACAAGATATATTTATATAAAAAGTCTATACATGAACCAATTTCCATACAAGCCAAACCGGCTCTCTTATTCTTATACTGCCGATGATCTAGAATTCGGCCTTCCAGCCTCTACATGCTGGGCAAAACCCTATGGGACCATACACCTCATCGTCGGCCGCTGGCGAGGACTCAAGCCGGCCTGTCGCCCTCTCAGGCTCCATCGCTCGATCCTCCCGCCCCTCAGAGGGATGTCTGCACACTAGGGTGGGCTTATTTATCGCACTAGCCTAGGCCCTCAGAACTAGGCAGCCTCATAATCTCTCGCCTCAATCGGCAATCCTTATTCTCCCAAAGGTATGAGGGATACCTTGGGCCATTCCCCACAAGTGGACCTGATTAGTCGGGTAGCTTTCCAACAAATTAATTGAAGTTCCATATTAGATAAATAGGTCCCTGGGCAACCCTACTCTAGAGGACTAGGTCAGCGGGGTTGTGCCTTGCATATCTAAGGAAAAAAGCGTTGTTTTTCCTAGACATCAAGAATAGAGGTTTCTTAAGTTAGTCGATCACTCTATCAATGGTTTGATTTTAGGAATCATTTAGAAAGACCACGCTCCCCCTTGTGCGATAGAACTAGGTCTTATCTACTAATCGTATCCTTGTATCTTTACATGGTCAAGGTGTCGATGAGTAGGAAACTTTCCCAAGTTAGACTTAGTAGACTACCTTAAAGGTTTTTTCCTATTTAGAAAGGGGGAGACCTTACAGAAAAATAGGCACATTGTAGAGATAGCACGAGCATTGATGAGACATAGAAGAATATACCGCATAGCTATTAGATTGAAGCTATTTCTACAACTGTTTATATCATGACTAGGACTCCTATTGCAGCCATACATGATGTAATACTAGAGGAGAAACTCAATGGCAAGAAACCTAATTTATCTCACTTGAAATATTTTGGATGTATTACCTATGTGCATACCTATGTGCATGTGCCAGATGAGTTGAGTACAAAGCTAGATCCAAAGGTTGAAAAATGTGTGTTTATTGTATATTCCCTTGAGAAAAAGGGATATAGATGCTATAACCCTACTACATGTGGGTTGAGGGTAAGTAGAGATGTTGTGTTTGATGAAATGAGTAGCTAGTATTTTGCTAAATAAGATATTATTGGGGTTGATATAACTAGAAATGTGATTGCACAGAATGCATGCCAGCAATCACAGAGTCATTGATTGGACTTGGAGAGTCCTCTTCTGTTGGGTCTGTTGATAAACCATGGAGTGGAAGGCTGCGTCATAATAATAATCATGGGAATGTAGTTGGTACATCACATAAAGGTAAATAGAAAGTGGTTGAGCCCCTTGGTATGCTTGATATTTCTACAGGCCATTCTTTTGTTGATGGAGAGTCTAGTGGCTCAGAGTTGAGCCTTGAAGAGGAGCTTGACATTCTAGCAATGAGGAAACCTGGTGTAAAGAAGGCTTTGGAAGCCATGAATGCAAAGTTGCAAAGATGTGGAAGAGTCAAAAACCCTGTGCAAAGGTTGACTTATGATGGTTATGTGGCACATCACTATGCTTACATGGAAAAAGTTGTGCAAGTTGTAGAGCCCACACGTTTTGATGAGGTGAAACATAATAGTGATGGTAGCATAAGTAGGTACAAGGCTAGATTGGTAGCCAAAGGATATGTACACACACATGGTATTGATTATGAGGAGACATTTTCCATGGTTGCAAAGATAGCAACTATGAGAGTTGTGATTTGAGATGGTTCAGCTAAAGGATACTTTTCACATGAGATAGATGTAAAAAATGTGTTCTTGCATGGTGACTTGCAAGAAGAAGTGTATATGGATCAGCCACCTAGTTTTGATGATACAGGTCACCCAGAGAATGTATGGAAGCTTCATAAGGCTTTGTATAGGGTGAAGAAAGCTCCACGAGCATGGCATGACAAGATTGTTGAGTATCTTTTCACTATTGGTTTTCATATGGCAGATGCAGATCACTCTTTGTATGTGCGCAAGAGTGATAAGGGTATTTTGATCATCGCCATCTATGTAGATGCTCTTATTGTTGGAAATGACAACTAGGAAAAGATTGAGCATGTGAAATTTCTTCTCAAAACAAAGTTTGACATGAAAGATTTGGGAGATTTGCACTACTTTGTGGGCATTGAGTTCATTCGCACACCTAATGGTATTTGGTTGTCATAGAGATAGTATGTATTGGACATCTACGTGTTAAAGAAGAAAGAAGGGGGGCAGGTAACCAGAAAATCGGGAATAAAGGTTCAAGCATGGGATGGCTAGATGTAAGCCAATCTTGGTGCCATTAGATCAAAATGACAAGCTTAGTGTGAATGCAAATTATTTATTGGAGGACCCAACTATGTACAGGAAAATTGTGGGGAGTTTAATTTATGTCAGCATGCTAGATTTGATTTACACTATTGGCTTAGAGAGCTAACTTATGCAGGTTCCACGCAAACAACATCTTAACAGTGTGCGATGAGCACTTCAGTATTTGAGGAAAACTGTTGATTATGCATTGTTTTATGCAACAGGTGTACCATTGGAGCTATATGGGTACACAGATGCAGATTGGCCAGGTAGCACCTCAGACAGGAGATTTACCAATGGATTTTTGTTTTCATTGGGGAGTGCTGTTGTGACATGGAGAAACAAGAAGAACCCTACTGCAAGATTCCTCCTCAGCCTGAATAATGAAAAAGCTTTTACCTCAATCCTCTGTAATCATTCCCTATTTCAAAATACAAGAAAATATTATTTTTCCTTGTTTTTGCCTAGAGAGAAGAAAAATTCTAGAGAGAGGTAATTCAATATTAAGATATTTTTAGATATAAAATTTTTTCTAATATCTAAAATATATTTTCCTGAAATAGAAGTTCAAAATAAATTCTCCAAGGTGCATTAGGAATCAATTAAAAATGATATAAGGGACCTTAACGTAAGGGTCTAGATTTTCAAAAATTTCTGGATTATAGTCCAATTAAGGTTCCTATGGGCCAATAGGATTAATCCAAGTGTTGGGATGAGAAAAATCCAATGAATAAAAGAAAACACCCAAAAATGAGTAAATTCTTACATAAGATGAAGAGTTGACTGAGTACAAGGTTTATTAGTTAAAAATTAAGAGATATTACTAAAAAAATGAGATATTTTGGAGAAATGATGAATTTTTGACACCTTGGTAAGGAGGGGGGACCTTTGAGGTAGGCGCCTCCTTCACATGTGTGGAAGGGATTTTTAATTCAAAAAAATTGTGATATTTTTTATCTCTCCTCTCTCTTGGATCAAATTGGATCAAAAGGGGAGCCAAACTGGTCCAAATCTTGTCCAAATTCAGTCAAAACTGAAGCTGGAAAATTCTAGAGCCCAGTTGGACTCAGTTAGTGGCCTCGCTCACCTATAAATAGACCCTCGTTCTTTTGTTTCTCATCTGTGAGCTATACCATGCCAGTATTATATTAAAATAATCATATTTTCTATTATCCCTTAAAAATCCTTTACTTTTGGTCAAAAAGCTTAAGAAAAAGCAAACCCAACCTTTCTCAAAGAACAACCTATGTTCCAAGAGACATTGCAGGTCTCTCTTCTTTCCTCTCATCTCAGGTCCAAATCCCTATCGACACCTTGCTCTAAGGTAGCCCAAGCCTATGGAATGACCTAAAAGACTGGATGGAGGGACGTCTCAGAGCAAGCATGTATACGAAACCATAGAGCCCGATAGCTCTGATGAATTCGAGGAGGAGGAATTTCATATACCTCATAAGGTAAGAGGAACACCCAACACGGTTCGAGTTAATAAACTTGGACAGTACTTCAAAGGCGATGAACTCAATGCAACTTTACCAATAACCTTTGATAACCTCCAAGTTACTGCAATATTGGATGGGGGAGCCAGAGTGAGCATTGCTACTAAGCAATGCTGGGAGAGGAAAAATGGGGAGCACCTACCTTGGATGACACCCGATTGCTAGTTGAACTTGCTGATGGAGCCACGACCCATTGGTCTATTAAGGGATCTTAAAATTAAGATTATGGGAACCACCTACTGCCACACTTTTGTGGTGATGAATTTTGGACGTCAGCCAGTTTCATATGACTACATCCTCAACAGACCCTTTATGAGATAATCGAAGATGATCCATGATTGGGACACCGACCACATTTACATTCGAAGAAAAGTTTAACAGTTTCTAGGAGCTCATAAGAGTCTAGAATGGCATTGATTTTGAATTTCCAAAGAGTATAGTTTGTCCCATCAAGCTTGCCTTCTGTGAAGGGACACGGATGAATACACAAGACTGGTCACCCAGCAGTAGCAACAACAAGAGGTAGAAACCGTCACTCCTAGGGTTCTATGCAAAGAAAGACTAAACTTTATGCACTATTCTTGCTAAGAGAACCTAAGCTCTGATACCATATAAGAATATGGCACAGCAGAAAGAGATAGTTAGACAAAGCATAATAGACATACAATAGATACACAATTGAGAGAATTTAAAATTCTGATTATACGTGATGGTGCTGTCCACTTGTGCATTCTCAAGTAGATCTTAGATGGCAATTTAGTCAGTATGTATGAAGTGTATACACTGCATAGACACGATCACTGCCCGCATATTAAAAACGCAACCCACCGACCACCGACCACTGCCCCACTAATGATGGAATTGGTATCCAAGGGAATATTCCTCATACCATCTCCTCGGGGCTCCCGCGCCTGAACCCTTACCAGGGGAGCCACTAGCCCCCCTGGGACCCCCAGGTGGGGCGATGCCCCGGACCCCAACTAACGCTCGTACCCCTGACCATCTTCTATTAACCATCATCAATGGTCACAATAATGACCCCATCGGTGTCTAAGCCGGGGTTCCCACTAAAGGCATATGCACCATGGCACTCCTTATAATGGGGGCCTAACAAATGTGCATTATACATCAAAGTGAGATACATGTTGAGAGGCGGGCATTGAGTGTATACTAACACTTTGGGTTGATCAATGACCCGAAACCTTCCAACGCCTCATGTATACGGCTCAGAAGGAATATCTTCGAAAGTTCCTTGAAGTCTTCAAGGATGACCTTTGTGTCAATTACTTTTGAAAGGAGCACCTAACATGTGTGCGCAAAGTGATAGAAAGATGCAGGTTATATCGAATCTCGTTGAACCCTCTCAAATGTCAATTTTGGGTTTGACACGGTGTGATTCTGGGACACATTGTCTCCAGGTAGGGAATTTTGACCGATGACAACAAATTGCGGATCATTCTCGAGTTTCCCCCACCCACAAACTTTAAAGGTGTCCAACGCGTCATGGGACATGTCGGCTATTATCGACGATTCATTTTCATGTATGCTGATATTGCTAGACCCCTTTACGGACTCCTTATTATTTTTGAGTGGACTGAAGAATGCCAACAGGCTTACATAACTCTAAAAAAATCCTTGGCAAGCGCTCCAATCCTCAGATTCCCCAATTGCGATCTCATCTTCCATGTCCACATTAATGCCTCAGCATTTGCTATAGGATGCGTGCTAGCGCAACCAAGTGAACACAAGATGGACTTTCCCATTATTTTTTTCTAGTTGCCGCCAACTCAACGAAGCTGAGAGAAATTACATCACAACCGAGAGGGAGGGATTAGCGATGGTTTACATGGTTAAGAATTTTCGCCATTATCGGTGACCACTTTTGTTTTCTTTGTAGACCATCAAGCCCTTTTGTACCTAGTAAATAATCCCTATATGACAGGTAAAATCACTAGGTGGCTCCTTATTTTGCTTGAGTTTGACTTCACCATCACGGTAAGGAAAGGCTCTCAGCATGTTCTTGCAGACCACATGTCAAGGATCCCCAATGGTGAACAACATAGTGGGGGTAGATGATGATTTACTAGATGTCGCCCTATTCCAACTTTGCTTGATTTTTGAATGGGGCAAAGAAGTAGCTCACTTCTTAGCCAATGACTTACCGATTGATCCTCTCCTCAACAAAGACTGCGCCCGTGGTTTAATAAAAAAAGAGACCCCTTACCAGCTTATCACGGGCCAACTTACAAGCAGGGCAAAGACAAAATCCTAAGACGTGTTCGGGAAGACAAATATGTCTTCCTCCTTGAACAGGCTCACTCTGCTTGTGCTCGGGAAAACTTTGCACTCCATATCATTGCTTGCAAGATTCTCATAGCTAAGTTATGGTGGCTCACTTTAATGGATGACGTTACTAATATATGTCAAACGATGTGATGAATGCCAACGTGTAGCAATTCCTTGTTTCAAGGATCACATGCCCCTGAACCCCATCGCGTCTTTATAACCATTTGAGAAATGGGGCATAGACTTCGTAGGATCCATTAGTTTGGCAGCCAAATACACTCAAGCTCGATATATAATTGCTGCCACAAATTATTGCACCAAGTGGGTAGAAGCTCGTGCAACCTGCAAGGCTAATGCTCGATCAACGGCTAAATTCCTCTATGAATCAGTGATCACATACTTTGGTTTCCCTCTCAAGCTCGTCAGTGACAACAGGACACCATTAGGGCCAAAAACGGCTAGAAAAGGGCTGTTTGTTAATCCAAGGATTAAGAAATTGTCCAATTGTGAATTGACACGTATACAAAAGTATGGCATTCTTGTCTCCTCCAAATGTCTTCTTAACGGTTCTATTTTAGTGGCGAACGGCTAAAACGGCTAAATTTAGACGTTTACGATGGCTAACATTAAAGTTTGGGTCCAAAATAGTGACATCTTGTTCCATTTTTTATTTCAAAAAATCAAGCATTAAGATACGAAATCCTCTTTTCAGGCCTTGAAAACAACGCTATTAATGACAAAACATCAGACGTCTACTTTCCGCCTTCCTTTCATTTTGGCATATGGTTTATTCTTTCTTCTTTGCACTTTCAAAAGATTCACTATTCAAAAGATTTACTATTTTTCTCTTATCTGTGAGCTTCTATGGCGTCCTCACGTCGTCCTTCTCATAATATAACTTCTTGTGATTTTCATAACACGAGAGAAGATGGTGTTTGGAAACCCATGTCTTTTCGTGTGAATGATTGGGTAACAATGCTTCCCTCTTGCAAAGGTGCCCACAGGGTGAAAAGAACCAAGCGAAATGAAGTGAAATCCCATTGGAAAGGTCGTGTTCTTGCATTCAAAGTGACCGACAATGGCTGGCTTGCAAAAGTTCAACATGTCTACATGGCCAAAGACATGGTGTTGAACTTGGATGAACATCCAATTCTCCATTCTTACTGTAATTCAACAAACCTTTATCTATTTGACACAACACAATATTTCTCTTTCTGATATATTTGTTGTTTGTTTCATTTCAGTTATCTTTCCGTCACCCAACAGCTGTGGAGTGGCAGCCTGTTGAGAGCTTAAGTGGCACATTCAAGGCAATTCACAAGGGGATTGCAGATGTCATGTACGCAGACAGGCCGCCTTCGTTTTACAAATCAGTGGATTTATTTGTGTATTTTGCAGAATACAGGGTTCCATCAAGAGAAGGTGTTCATGGAGAATTGTATGATATACCTATTCCCACAATAATGTCACTAGAATGGGAAGTTCCTGATCCAAATACCATAACAAGCTTCAAATCCAAAATCAAAGATGATATTCTTAAAGCAATGTCTCCTGGAAGGATTTCAAGAAGGATTAAACTTCAATGGTTCTTGCCTATACATGTCTTTGTGGCATGTTTCAAAACAATGGAATTGGAGAGGACAAGAACGATGTGGCTTAATAGAAGACTATCTCTGACTGATCTGGACACTGTACTTGGAGAAGGATGGAGTACCAAAGAAACTTTTCATATGGGGGACAATATCAGTTGTAGAGTAAGCCCAAATTCTTTGTCCATCTCATACCAACTGTGTCGCCAATCCTTAGTTTTGGGCTATGACTATAGGAGATGGAAAAGCAAGCTTGGTAGTTGGGTCCCTTTGGACTCTGAAGAGAATTGTCCAGAGTTTGAATTTAACATCATAGTCCATCCATTCATAGATCCTAGGAAACTCATAGTAACATCAAACTGGCGACTACAACATGTTAGAGAGTCGCTTGAGTTTCTGGATGAAATATCACCTGAATATAGATTCAAAGTAGATGATATTGTTATCCGTACAAGGATGGAGAGTGTAACCTCATGCATCACATGTCTCCCCCCAAAAAAAGTTGTATTTGAGCCACTTGCAAGGGCAAGTTTGTATAGTTGAAAAGGATAATGTAATCAATATATTCTGCTAGATTTCGTCTCGTCTTCTTCACAAAATTGGTTAACAAATTGTTCGCAACACAAAACAAGGTTTAACAGATTGATATCAAATTATTGATACAGAATTTTACAGAAAATTAACTCAAAAAGGGTGTGTTCATATGGACAAAATGAACAAAACAAAATCCAATATGTGGAATCACTCTGCAAAATCAACTTTCCTTTTGGCATGAGATGACCCTGCATCTTTAGAGAATCTTTCTCTCTTCTGTTTGCTTCGATCAAATTTTGCTGATTGAGGTTCAAGTTCTGGAATTTTCAGCACTTGAGGTGTTGGAGAGGAAGACTTTAGAGTGGATTCCCCTAATGGTGGTAAGTTGGGCTCCTCTTTGAGACCTTCACGTGTTGGCGAGGGAGATTTGGCAGTGGGGTCTGGTTTTGGAGAAGGTTCTTTGGAGGTTGGCCTTGGAGACTTGGCAGTCTTCTTGGGGAACATGAACAAGAAATTTAATGGAGAGCCAACATTTGCCCTCTTACTACCTTTGTTGGACAAACGACGCTTCTGAATTTTAAATTTCACTGGTGAGTGAAAAGGAAGACCTTTAGCAGCACTCCTCTCTTTGACAGGGGTCTTCTCTTTGATAGGTGTCTTCTCTTGAGCTGGAGAAGAGCTCTTCTCTTTGGTAGGAGGACTAGGGATCTTCTCTTTGATAGGTGTCTTCCCTTGAGCTGGTGAAGAGCTCATCTCTTTGGCAGGAGGGCTAGGGGTCTTCTCTTTAGCAAGTGGGCTAGGGCTCTTCTCTTTAACAGGAGGGGTAGGGATCTCTGTAGCCTGAGGGATCTTTAATTTAGAATGGCTTTTCTCTTTAGAATGGCTCTTTTTCCCCTTGGAAGAATTGCTCTTGGAAGGGCTCTTCTTTCTCTTCTTCTTCTCTTTGGCAGAGGTCTTTTCCTTCTTGAATGAGTCATCCTTGTCTTTGCTTTCCTTCTTCTCCCTTTTCCTTTTCTTTGAAGTTGTATCCTTGGCTCCAGGTGGAAAGGGAGAATCAGGATCATATGGATTGATGGATCTGCTCAAAACCATGGACACTGCCTTCTCCCTTACCCAACTTACCCAAGAATCTGAATACTCATGCAACTAAGACAAAAGAAAATAAGAAAGTAAGAAAACAGGTCACTCAATGTATTCACTAAATCAATCAATGGTTTTTATTCATGAACTTACAGGAAGTGTTGTCATTCTGAATCTTGACTCAAGAAATCTCCAAGCATTAGCAAGAACCATCCATCCACAAGATGTTGAGTCTTTCTGCAAGGGAACTTCCTGATTGAAGTACTTAAAATCTTCAAGTTTGTAGTCTACATAGGTAGAGGCTAGAAAACTCAAGATAAGTTTGGCAGCACTGCAAACATAAAATTTTGAGGGTCAACCAAATAATTGAAATCATGCAAGAAATTTGAGGGTCAACACATGGCAAAATTGATTCTTACATTTTACTTCTCCCATGGATGGATGCCAAAGAGTTCATAAAGATCACATCTCTATCCAATAGATTGATAATAATAAGACTCCAATGGCCTCTGTGATAATATGAGTACTGAAATTAGTAATGAATACTGTCATGTCTATAATAGGCAAAAGGTAATTGAGAATGAGTCTTACACTTCAACATAAGGGTACACAATGTAATTGCAGGTAAGCATATCAAAGTTTTTGAGAAAACTTGCAAGATCCCCTTGCCTATTGAAAAGGCACTGTGTAACAAGGGGATCAAGAATTGTCACTTGCACAGCCATTGATTCATGAAGATCCCTCATAAGACATCTGGATACACAAACAAAACATGTCAACAAAAGCATCAAGAAAACATCAAGAAATTCATCAAGAAAACAAAAGCAAATCCTTACAAACCTCAGGCAAATGAAGAGGACTGTGTCAGATATCTCAATATTAGGATTCACAAGCATGCTTGTGTCCTCAGGGGCAATGTCACAATACACCTCATCCTCTCCAGGCATGGACACATCTACAATCATTTGACCTGTCACATTCTTATAAAGCTCTGAATTGGATGAATGGAGAATGTCAGCTTGCTGAGAAAGAAGTGCATCCTCTGAAATTTTCTCTTGCTCTCTCTCTTTTTCAACTTCTTCTTTGATATCCTGAGCTTTTCTTGTATCATAAGGATGAGAAATATCTTCAATAACAACAGATTGCTTGGGTTGCCTTGCTGGAGGGATATTAAGAATTTCAAAAGCTCTCATATCTTGACTTGGAATAGGCTCCAAAGCTTTGTCAAACTTATATCTAAGTCTGGACACCAGCACAAAATCTTTGCTCATAAGAGTGATCCTATGAGCAAATGCAGCAGCAATGTAGCCATCATTCATAAAGTCGATTAAAAAATCTTCAGCAGCCTCTTGAAGACACATGAGGGCCTGGGTTTCCCATCGAACTTTCTGAAGATATGTGTTTCTCATTTTACCAACCAACCTTTCTGATATGTCCCTGACAACCCGTGTAAATGGCAGTCGAGGGATGAGGAGACTTGTAGATTTCTGTGCTGCTCTTATCTCTCTTAAGGACTTCACCTGATAATTCAATCTCTTTCTTGCTGTCACCCTCGCACGAGGCTTTGGAAGGGGCTTTTCCTGTTCGGAAGGTCCTGGCTTGTCTTCAGCTTTTTCAGTCTCCAATGGTGGGTAAACTTTCCTTGCAGTCTGCTTCGTCCTTGCCATTGAAGCTAGAAAAGGAGACCAGATCAAGCAATTTGTATTATAGGACAAAAAAATGAAGTAGCCCAAACGAAGCGATATAGGGAATCCAAAGATTATGGAAGGTGATAATCGCTTGATTCGGGCACGAAATAAAAAAAAGAAAAATCCCGAACGAAGCGATGATGAGAATCCTAGAGGTTCGGATGTGTGTTATCGCTTGATGCGGGCAAGATTCAATGAAAAATTGAAGACCCGAACGAAGCGATGAGGAGAATCCTAGAGGTTCGGATGTATGTTATCGCTTGATGCGGGCAGGATTTAATGAAAACTTGAAGACCCGAACGAAGCGATGAGGGAAATCCTAGTGAATCGGATGTGTGTAATCGCTTGATGCGGGCAGGAACGAAGATATGCGGAGAATGCCAGGATCTCGGATGTTCGTTATCGCTTGATTCGGGTAGGGAATTGAGAAAACGCTTGATGTGGGAAAAGTGGGGTTGAGAAACAAAAGGTAGCCTGGTTTCGCTTGATACAGTGACGGAGAAAAAAATGAATATTTTTAACAATATTAAGTTTTTATACCTCGGATATGTCGTACAAAGTACCGTTGAGTACACGTGGTATGTAATCATTATTGCCACGTGGCATAAACGGTCACTATTTAATGTCTTTTAGTCACGCGCTTTTAAATTTTTTCCCCAGTTTTGGACCACTCATTTGCGTCAGATCAAGCTGTGCACCGTTTTCTCTTCCAAACCCTATTTTGCAAAAATCAAAATTAATTTCGAGACCTTGGAATTGTCAAAGCCCGCACCAAGCGATAGAGTCATTCCAATTTTTTTGGACCTTTCATTTTCGCTTGGTTCTGGCACATCAGAATTTTTCAGGCATTTTTCTCAAATATCTCAATGAGTAAAGGTGTTGCGGGTCGACATGAGCTTGTTGAAGAAAGCCCAAGTGAGAAACTGTTGAATGCTATTTTGCAAGATGGTCATGATATGAAGGTATACTTTGATGCAGTGGAGATTTTCAATCCAAGGTTTTCTCTTTCAGATGTTTTGTTAAAGCTCAAGGACATTCTTGAAGATGAGTACAACCAATTTGAAATGTCAATTCAAGCTCATTGTTTTCGTATCGGAGACCATGATTTTTGTCACCTTACAGATTTTACACAGCTATCTGTGGAGAAAGCCAAAGTAACAAAGAGGTTCAGTAGATTTTCAAATAGAACTTCTTTCACATGCCCTTCATCCATTTCTTGTCCTATCCATAAAAAACATTGCAACCTTGTCCCCAAGGATGTCTCCTTTCTTTTCTTCCTATTTTTGAAAGCAGAAATACAGGATAAAGAGCAACAACCAGAAATTGATGCAGAGAATGAGGAAGAAAACTTAATTGTCACCACAGTTTCAAAGTTAGAGAAATGTGAAATTTTAGAAGAGGAAGAAATTGATGTTCAAGCTGAGGAGAGAGAAAGTGCAAATCTTGATGTTGCAAAATTTAGGGCTTCCACTATTACTGAAGAGCCTTCAGAGGTAGCAAGTATATCTGAATCCTCTGTTACTCTTCCAAACCTTCCTTTCTTTTATATCAATGAGAAAGATTTTATTCCTCTTTCCTATCTTCAATGTCTCTTCAATATCAGAGAAGACTACTGTATTGCAGCGATTTCAGAAGCTTGTGAAGTGGCCAAAGACTTTATTGATACAGAAGTAGAGCCAAAGGAAGAGTTTTTGGCACTTGATTTGCAAACATCTGACAACTCATTTATCCCTGCTACTACTGATGCACTTGCCTTGTGCCTTAAAAAAATGGAAGAGGGGAAACCTTCCTTGAGTGATGAGGATTTTGAGGACAGGCTAATTGAGTTAGGTATTGAGTCTTTTGGCAGAGATTTCAAGCTTCAGGCAGATTCTGATAAAGTGGAAAGGGTTGGCTCTTGCAACTTGATGAAAGACAAAGTAGTAATTGAGGATGAGTTGCAGAAGGTAGCTTCCATTTAATCCTTTGTTAAATGTTATTGTGATTGTAATTTTTTTTAATTGAGGTTTTTGTCTTGCAGATTGAATTGCTTGATAAGGATGATTTTCTGGGAAGAGCTAGAGGCACCAGAGTGAAATCTACAGAAACAAGGTCAAGAAGGCCTTCATCTGCTCTCATGCACTACTTGCCTACATTGGATAAGGCTGTGTTCTGTGCATTCCACATGAACTTCTCTGAAGATGCTGAGTTGCCAATATTTGCCTTCAAGGTGTTGTCAAGGTTTATGGGATATACTCCCCTTCAAATAAATGCTAACAAGGTTTTGCTTCTAGAGAGAGCTGCTGCTCTTAGAATCTTTGGATATGCTGCAGGTTTCAATGCCTCAAGAGCAGGATACTTTCTTTGCTACTCTAGCTATGCAGCTGCAGCTGAGGTGTCAAATATCAATCTCCTTGGAGGTTATAGAAGGAGAAAATTTTTGAGATACAGAGGTGACATGCCAAGTAGTCCCAAGAGAATCAAATACTAATGTACACAATATTTTGCAAGGACCAACTTTATTTCAGCAAAACTTTTTGTTAGAGGTACAAATGTGTTAGTAATCATTAGTCTCTTTCTTGAGGTGTTGGTGTAGTTTCAGATTGCTGGGTCTTTGATCTCATCCTTTGTAATTGCCTCCTGTAGAACCAATTGAATAATTCGTTTAGTGCATTGCTTCTTCTTTGTCCACCTCCTCCTCTTCGGGTACATCTAAAAAAGGAAGTTCTCGCTTGATAATGAGACTTTTCCATTCCTTGTGTATTCCATGTTGCAAGTGGTCCTTCTGTAGCAAAATATGGTCCATGCAAGTAAAGAATATGCTACAAAGAAAATTTCTGTTAGTACATTTAAGAAATTTCAAGTAATAAGTCTGGACACACCAATTTATAACTGTTTTGATAAGTCTGAATACTCACCAAGTAATAAGTTATGTCTTTTTCTCCCCAGGCATCTGTGATAGCTTTGATCAAAAGCTTTATTGCGTTTTTGAAATCATCTGCATAAGTATTTGAACCAACTTGTCGTCTAAGGACTTTGAAAAATTGTCGAGTTTTTTCCAAACTTCCATACGTTTGTTGGCTACATCTGGTCTACTTTTGACATTTGTGGTGATGACACACAGCTGTTTCCAACAGTTCCACATTGCGTTGACTTGTTTGGTGTCATGGTTGCTCAAAAATCTTCTCGCTTTTGCTCCTCCCATTGAAACATCTTGCAGAACATCACCTGTACCTCCAGAAAGAACAGGATCTTTTTTAAGATGCACTTCCCCACCATGAAAACCCATTTGAGAGAGCAAGGCTTCGCACTTTTCTATGCACTCATCTGCAAGTTTAGTCGGCTTAATAGAATATGCATAGTCCAGATGAAGTCTGAGCAATTTGTCCAAGATTCTTATCTCTGCATGCAGTGTACATATATGCACATTTTTCAAATGTATTGGTAGAATTGGATCCCATATTTTAACAGAAGTTGGATAATCGACAACATTCACATTATTTCTGGATGGTGGTTTTCCAATCTCATTTTCTGCAAGCCATTCTTTTGTCCCTGTGCTTGCCATGCAATAAAGACATGGATATTTGGTATTTGCTCCTCCACATACACCAAACATACACTTCAACGCCTTGAGGTCGGCACTCAAATGCCATTCCACAATGAAATCACCTATGTCATCAACATGAAGGTGTTCACCTGTATTCTGGCTCTGAATAACTGAAGGAATGTCTGTTTTTGAGAAGAGCCACTTTAATGTTTCATGACTCTCTACTGGTACCTGAGCTGATCCAATCCACCATAGCTCCATTTCTGATTGAGTTTTGTGGTATGGAGAATCAAGCTTACCCTGACTATAGTCCAATGCTTTATTCATTAGGGATATAGATATTCTTTCCATTTTTTGACACTTTTGGATTTGAGCTTCATCTAATTTTAAAACAAATACAAGTTTTCCTTCACAATCTATTTCTCTTATGTTGTAATATCTCACCATAAAAGATTGGACTTTTCTAATGTTCATCCAAATATTATTATAAACGTTGTATTCAAAAGATGATTTTTTTTTTGTCTCTCATATGGCATTGTTCCCTCAATATGGAAATACTCTCTGAAATGTTTAGAAATTTCCTCATTTAACATAGTTCTATATTTTCCAACATTGTGAGGTCTAGGCAACCCAAAAGCTTTGATTTTGTAATACTTAAGGACCCTGAACCAGGTTTTAGAGATGGCTCTGTATCCCTTTCTACTCACTCCCACTGTGTCACAAACTTCTTGCATTTGGGAAGGCTGGACTAATAAGTCCATATCTTTTAATAGATGTTGAAAGACCAGTTTTTTTTGAGTTTGATTTTCAGGAAGTTCTAAAAGTTTCAAGATATCCGACCTATTCATAAGCTCATTCAAAAATCTCACCCTTTCCTGAGCATTAGACATGTCAAATCCTAGAAGGTTAGTAACATGATCTCTTGCAAGTTTTAACCTTTTTTTTCTTTGTCCAGATCTCTCTGTTAAGTTAACTACATCCCGCATTCGTTTTACTCGTGCTCTTAATCCTATTGGAGTTTCTTTTAAGGATTTCAATTGATCATTTTCTTGTTTCAAAGACACTATTTCGTTTTCAAGTTCTAAAATTTTTGTTGCATTCAAAGATGAAGTATTTTGAAGATATGTAGTATATTCTGCATAATTAATATGTGATTGAGATAGTCTTGAACTATAACCAAGTAAGCCATCCTCCCCATCACCAACAAATCTAATCAAATCATGTGGTGTGTGAAAAGAAGGATACCTTCCTGTTTTGGGATCCGGTGGATATAGACTTCCATCTGTCCATAGGTCAATATGCTTCTTTCCTTCGTTGCGAAGATGTTGAGCTTCATTTGCACATGATAGGGATCTTTGGTAGACACTCCGTGTAGTTGCATACTCTTGGTTGAGCTTGATGTTCAAATGAAACTTACGATTAGATGTATCACTCATTACTAACCGAGCAAAAAGTATAAGCAGAGCTATTAGATCATGAGAGACACAGAAGAATGAGAATGAGATGTAGCTTGTGAAATTTTTAGAGAAGCAGAGGAGTGAAATTTTTTTGGAGAATGGATAAGAGCGCGTTTGGAGAGAATGGTCATTTTGCCGCGTAGTCACTGAAAGAGGACAAATTTCGAGACGAGCCATTAAAGAGTAGCATGAAAACGATCTATTTTTTAAGATTTTAAAATATGCACTTAGATACGTATTCAATCAGATAGATACGCTTTAAATACCCAAAACGGCTAAATTTGGAGCCGTTTTGACCGTCAACATTCTACTAATTAGCAAGTTAGCGAAATTCCTTACACAGCCCATTTTGAGACGTTTTTGGCCCTAATGCATTTCATTAATGAGGTAATTAAATTCCTTTTATAAGAGTTCCTTGTCACCCACAGGAAGTCCTCCCCATATTACCCCCGTAAAAGCAGATGGCCAAGCTAAAAGCACTAACAAAATCTTGTGTGCCATTCTTACCAAAACCATGGAGGCTAGCCACAACGATTGGAAACAGAAGTTTCCGCTACACTTTGGGCTTATTGAACTTCATACAAGGCTGCAACCAATACTACCCCTTTCAAGTTAGCTTATGGTATAAAAGCGGTCATGCCCATGGAGTTCTTAGTCCCTAGTCTACATGTCATAGTGCACGAAAAACTCATCAAAAATGCCTTAAGCTGTTGCTTATTCAAGCTTAAAAAGCTTGACAAAACCTGCCTTTTTACAATCTACAACATGATTGTAGAGAAGTTAAGGCACAAACAATGGTTTGATGACCAGCTCAAGGATAAATAGATAAATGAGGGAGACATAGTCCTCTTATTCAGTACCAAAACACATAAGAAAAATCTCAAGCTCAGAGGCTTAGAACCTTTTCTAGTCTCTGAGATAACCCCACAAGGCGCTATGCACATTGAAACACCTGACGGTGTTGAGATGGCTGGTTACTTTAATGGTACGCTAATATGGACCTCTCACAGAGGCCACTTTAAAAGCCACCCCCATGATAAAAAACAACGGAAGAAGGACCATGAGGATATGAAAAAAACTGCACAAGAAGAGGCCAAGGAAAGGCAAGGCAAGCATAGGCAAAAGCATATCATGATCAACGTGGCCCAATTGGTTGACTTAGAAGAAGAAGAAGTTTAGGAGGTGAAGCCAGCTCTCAGCCGCGGCTAGGAATGACCACCCCAACAAGCTTTGTCCAAAAATTAGCTCTTGTTGATACAAGGTCTAGTTACAATTTGATGTCATATGAAACTTGGTGTTCCCTTGGGGAACCCATACTAAAAGAAACCCCTGCCACTATCACAACGATTGCGTCACAGCATGTTCATTGCATTGGCATAGTTACACTCTCATTTCACATTGGAAATAATCCCTTGGAAGGAAAGTTTTATGTGATGCCTGTAGCAACAATGCATGGAGAGATCCTCCTAGGCAGAGGATGGATGGGACATAACCGATGCCACATTGACTGGCTGCTCTCATGATAGATGAGGAGCCAACCCCCGCTGCCTTCCTAGACCAAGCACTCCCCACTCCACCACCCACTATTATTCAGTCACCTCACCCTACCAATCCATCCCCCTAAAAAAGAGGCCGTTACTCATGCCAACCACACAAATGTCTCTAACTCCCACACCACCACCATGCACAGTAGCAACTCGCACTCAGATCGCCACTTCGCAAGTTGGTGCCCCATCAAGCCACACTAACCCAACGAACAAAGCTAACACCACTAACAAAAGTCCCCAAAGTTCATCATCTCACCTGTGGGTTTCTAAGAAGCTCCTCACAGGACAAGGCTACTATGAAGGTGAATCACACTTGTGGATCCCTAAAAGATCTCACTGTCCCCCTCGTCCACATGCATCCAATGCTTCTTATCCCTCACATCGCCAACCAATTCGCCAACCAATTCGCCAACCTCAAGCCTACAGGGAGAGGGCCAAGCGCGCAGGCCCAAGAGTTATATCCCTAAACCAAACCCTCCACGCCAACCTCCAAAATCAACTCTTCAGTGGATTTGAAACCTCTTCTCCGTGCCCAACACTTCTATGAGGGCAATCCTCACATTTGGATTCCTTAATCACCCCAATACAAACCCCCACCTCGTGTCACTCCATCGTCCCTTACCTTGAAATGGATGCCCAAGGCATCACCTGCCAAGGTAAGCAAAAACTCCAAGCTAATTGCCATGCTGCTGCTGCTGATAGAATTCCTTACAGATATACCTTCAACGTTAACAACCCCCCCACCACTCATTGTGTAAGGCTACCACCAGAGGTTACAGAAATGCCATCATCAGCTCCACCAGCCTTAGGTACTTCCTTTTGCGAACCGCTCCTGATTTCCTCAAGGAAGTAACTCCCACTTACTCACCAACACCTAACTAGAATCGACTCCTTGTCTTGGCAAATTGGACTTGTGACGATCAGTACAAAACCCGCAAAGTCGTGATGGCAACATAGCCTATGTGTAAAAAAAAAACCCCGCAAAGTGGCGATGGCAACATAGCCTATGTGTTAAAAAAAAACCCCAAAGTGGTGATGGCAACATAGCCTATGTGTACAAAACCTGCTAGTACAGGGTGCACAAAAAAAAAAGTCACAGGCATTCTAACTTTCCCACTGTAAGATCCCTGACCCCACCGTGCAACAAATTCAGGGGTGCTAGCAATGGAAGTAGCACTTCTTGCACGGGGCAGGGTCCCACACTCGGGGCCTCGCCCATGGATATCCGGACAAGAGACTAATCCATCGGTTTTTCCAAAACCGAACCTAGAAAAACTTCCTTTGCCCGAAAAGCACGGGCGATTCCACAGGATAACTTTTTCCTAACGTAGTCAAGGTTATGACTGACCAAACTGATCCGATCGAACCAAAAAAAACACTCGGTCAAACAAAGGAAGAAACTTGCACTTGGATCATAGAGATCAACGCTTTTTTCCCCATCAAGAGGCACAGTCGTTGATTCTTATCCATAGAACAATTACTATCCGGGATTTACTTCATCTATCGTATTATAACAGAATTGAGTCTCATTTTATGGATCCATCCAGCCTAACCCCATCCAATCCCATGGGTTAGCCAACCACTGTAGTGATGGGATCCAATTAGGAATTTGGTTAGGTTTTGTCCCAGGTACCAGGGAAAAGAGTTCCCAGGCCCCCTAGCTGGATGTTCATGCAAACATAAAACTAGTCACACCACTTACACACCCAATATGAAATTGCCCTTTTCTCAGCATCAGATATCTTTAAAACAATCCTTTAATGAAACCATTGTGTCACTGATCATAATCCTCAAAATCTCTGGTTGAATCCTTATTTCCAATCATCCCTTCATCGGACCACCTGTCAGGGGCCTTTTCAACAGTTCCTAGCTCATAGTACTCGGCAATATAATCACTTATAAAAATCAAGATGGAATCTCTGTTGAAGATCAGCAAGATCAACCAATAGATCCATATAAAAGAGCCATGGATTCATCTGTTGAGGACCAGCAAGGTCAATCAACCAGATCCATGCCCGGTTTCAGAAAACAACTCTTACTCCTTGTTCCAATATCTTCCACGACACACGTGTGGGTATCTTCGGCGACCCAGAGCCCGAGCACCGTATGGTCAGCACCCTCTAGGATCCTTCGCAGGTCACCTAGCGCTTCACTCATAGGCCGCTTCCTTGGTCCCTCATCCACCGTACCGGAAGCTCACCATTTAAATCGAACCAAGGCTGGTCAAGACCTCGGCTGACCTTGCTACGCGAGACGTCCTCCGTTGACTCTCCATTAGCTATTACAACTTTATCAGGTAGGTCTCCACGACCACATTCTCGAGATAGTTAAAATGCTTCCCCAGCATTCTTGACATAAAACAGTTATTTACAAACAGTTCACAAATACAGTTTCTATAATGAACTCGCGTCTTTCCAGATTGTTCCACATCAATCCATATTACTTAACCCAGATCCAAATCATATGTGTATCCATTTCTTGACCAGATACATCATTTTTCATCCCATCACATCAGATTCATTCACTTCACATAACATCCATTCCTATCTTTCTTAATTTACATTACGTCTCATCACCTCCATTTCTCATTACATCTCATTCGTTTACATCTTATATTAATCATTCACATTATGATTCACCTCATCCATTCGCTCCGAATCGACTTCATATCCATTCACATACATATTCGCATTCATTATTCCACATACACATCCACATTCGTACATCCACATTCACATCTACATCCATACATTCATTTTCACATCCACATTCATACATCCACATCCATATCCACATTCATATACATCCATATCCACATCCACATCCATACATCCACATCCATATCTATATCCATACATCCATTTTCACATCCACATTCATACATCTACATCGACATCCATGCATCCATTTTCACATCCACATTCATACATCTACATCGACATCCATGCATCCATTTTCACATCCACATTCATACATCTACATCGACATCCATGCATCCACATCCACATTCATACATCCACATCCACATCCACATCCATACATCCACATCCATATCTACATCCATACATCCATTTTCACATCCACATTCACATCCATACATCCATACATCCACATCCACATCCACATTCATACATCCACATCCACATCCACATCCATACATCCACATTCACATCTACATCCATACATCCATTTTCACATCCATATCCATACATCCATTTTCACATCCACATTCATACATCTAGATCCCTACATCCACATCCATACATACATCCATTTTCACATCCACATCCACATTCACATCTACATCCATACATCCATTTTCACATCCACATTCATACATCCACATCCCTATATCCACATCTACATCTACATCCATACATCCATTTTCACATCCACATTCACATTCATACATCCACATTCACATCTACATCCATACATCCAATTTCACATCCACATTCATACATCCACATCCACATCCACATCCATACATCCACATTCACATCTATGTCCATACATCCATTTTCACATCCACATTCATACATCCATACATCCACATCCACATCCACATCCACATCCACATCCATACATCCATTTTCACATCCACATCCACATTCATACATCCACATTCACATCTACATCCATACATCCATTTTCACATCCCCATTCACAGGACATCTACATCCATTGATCCATTTACATTTATCTAATTCATATTCTTCCATCCATCCATTCATAGAATGAAAGAGAATTTTAATATTTTGATATAAAGATTCTTTACGTATCTAATTAGGCATAAAGATAACTTTAGTAGGAATAACACTTTTATAAAAATCCTTTTATGCATCTATTTATGCATAAATTCGATTTTAAGGAAAATAACACTTTCGAATTAAAAATAAACCTTTTATGCATTTTACTATGCATAAATTCCATTTCAATGAGAATAACACTTTCAAAATAAAAATAAATCTTTTATGTATCTATCTATGCATAAATTTAATTTCAATGAAAATAATTCTTTTGAAATAAAAATAAATCTTTTATGCATCTTTCTATGCATAAAATAAAAATTGATAAGAATAACTCTTTTGGATTAAAAGTAAAATTCTTTATACATCTATTTATGCATAAAATCAAAATTGATGAAAATAACTCTTTTAAATTAAAAATAAAATTCTTTATGCATCTTTCTATGCACAAAATCAAAATTGATGAAAATAACTCTTTTGAAATAAAAATGGATTTCTTTATGCATCCTTCTATGCATAAAATCAAATTTGATGAGAATAACACTTTTGGATTAAAATAAATTCTTTATGCATCTTTCCATGCATAAATCCAATTTAGTAGGAATTACACTTTTAGACTAAAAGAATTTCTCTTATGCTTCTTCCTATGCATAAAAACTAAATCCAATGAAAAATAATTCTTTTCAAATAAAATCTTTCTTTTATGCATCTATTTATGCATAAATTCAATTCTAATGAAAGTCACACTTTTATAATAAAACAATTTCTTTTATGCATATGATGAAAATCACTCTTTTAATATAAAAAAATCTTTTATGCATACAAATCATTTATGATGAAAATCACTCTTTTAATATAAAAAAAATCTTTTATGCATCTAATTTATGCATAAAATCCATTTATGATGAAAATCACTCTTTTAATATAAAAAATTCTTTTATGCATATGTTTATGCATACAAATCATTTATGATAAAAATCACTCTTTTAATATAAAAAATTCTTTTATGCATATGTTTATGCATACAAATCATTTATGATGAAAATCACTCTTTTAATATAAAAGAATTTCTTTTATGCATCTATTTATGCATAAAAGTCATTTATGATGAAAATCACACTTTTAATATAAAAAAATATCTTTTATGCATATGTTTATGCATACAAATCATTTATGATGAAAATCACTCTTTTAATATAAAAGAATTTATTTTATGCATCCATTTATGCATTAGAATCATTTATGATGAAAATCACTCTTTATGATCAAAATAAAAATTTCAATATGCTTCCTCCTATGCATAGAATTTAATTCTAAAGAAAGTAACACTTTTTTAATAAAATATTTTTAGTATGCATTTTTCTATACCTAGGATGAAAAATAACACTTTAAGAATACATATAGGAAGGGAATTACTCTTTTGAAATAAAAAAAATAAAACTTATTTTTCACAATTTTAGAAAATTTCGCCATAACCTCCTTTGTATGGCTGACCATTTTTTAATTTTTAACTCTCTAAAATTAATTAGAAGTTCACCAAGAGTATTTAAATCATTCTAATGTAAACATTTTCTACTTATCAAAGAGAAACATTATGAAAAGCTTGATTTTATCCATTAATCATTCATCTAGGATAAAGAATGGTTGGATTTACTAAAGAAGAGAGGGGAATGCCTTTTTTCAATGAGGCATAACATCATATTCATTTTAGAGAGGACAAAAATCATAAAAATCATTAAAATTAAGCATAAATGGAAATTTAGGTATTTTCTTACCACCATTCATCAATTAACTTTAATAGTATTAAAAAGCCATTCCAATTAAGCTTCTCAAGCTTGAGAGGGGTTGAGAAGAGAGAAACATTGAGAAATTATAGAAAAAGATCAAAATTCACCCTTTACCTTACAAAATTGCTTGATTCTTTGATCACGGTAGAGACCCCCAACCAATCAATTGGTTTGGTATGTTGATGGAGCCACCAATGGAGATTGAAGAAGGAGGGAAGCTCCAATTTCTTCAATTTGGAGAGAATTTTAGAGAATAGTAAAAATTATCATTATTTCAGCATAATTCTGGCATAGTATAATTCTCCTATTTTTTTACAAAGGGCTCAGGTTCTATTTATAGGAGAGGGAGGCTCTAACCAAGACCAACTGATTTCTAGAATTTTCCAGATTTAGTTTGGTTGAATTTGGACCAGATTTGGACCTAGTTTGGTTCCTTTTTTGATTCGGTTTGATCCAAGAGAGAGGAGAGATAAAAATATCACATTATTTTTGAGTTTAAAACTCATTCAAGCATGTGAAGTAGGCGCCTCCTTGAAGGGACTCCCCTTCCTTACACATGTGTCAAAATGGAATCATTATACCCAAAATATCACATTTTTTAGTAATACTCATAGTTTTTTACTAATAACCCTTGTACATAGTCAACTCTTCATCTTATGTGAGTATTTACTCATTTTTGGGTATTTTCTTTTACAAATTAGATTTATCTCCTCCCCACACATGGATTGATCTTATTGGCCCATAGGAACCTTAATTGGATCATAATCCAAAAATTTCTGAAAATCTAGACCCTTAGGCTAAGGTCCTTTATACCCATTTCCAATTAATTCCAATTGCACATTGGAAGGTTCTTTTTGAATTTCTGTTTCAGGGGAATTTATTTTAGACACTAGGAGGATTTTTATATCAAAAAATATCTCAATTTTGGACTACCTTCCTCTAGACATTTTCTCTCTCTAGGTCAAAACAAGGTAAAATAAAATCTTTCTTTTATTTCAGAGAGGGGAATAATTATAAGATCAGAAAGGGAGGTTCTTACTCCTATATACCTCAAAAGCTGGGGCGAGGAATCTTACACCCACGCCCGTTCGAAGTTTGCCATGGCCATTGCCTCTTCAACAAGTTCCCATGCCCATTTGATTTAAGCCCGCGGTCGTGCCAGGCCCACGGATGTTCCAAGTCTCCCACGGACGTTCTTTCCTGATTTCATGAGAAAAAGCCCATTCGCTCATGTTCCCACGCCCGTTTGCTAAAATCTCATGCCCGTTCGCTCACACTGGCCAACTACCATGCCCGTTTGCTTCACTTTCCGCGGCCGTTTGCTGATTTCATGAGAAAAAGCCCATTCGCTCATGTTCCCACGCCCGTTTGCTAAAATCTCATGCCCGTTCGCTCACACTGGCCAACTACCATGCCCGTTTGCTTCACTTTCCGCGGCCGTTCCTTGACAATCACATGTCCGTTCCCTGGACTTGCCACATCAATGCCCTTCTCCTAGTACTATAAATATGCCCCCCCCTCTCTATTCTCTAACTTTTGCCTCTCCCCTTAGCCAAACTCTTGAAATTTTTCCTCCCAAGCTCTTACACTCACCTACTAGCCCACACAATGTCTGAAGTCTGTGACTCCTCCTAGGAAGTCCTCCATCACACTACTATCAGGAGGAAGAGACTGCCGGGTGGCGGCTTTAAAGAATATGCAAAGCACCCGACCAGTTCTCTCACTTGGGTGAGGCCTTGATGAAGTAGATCAATGGACACATTGTCCATTCCCTTATGAAAAATAATCATAAGGTGGAGCATAAGCTCCTTTACTTCACCGAACCCTACTATAAAGCTATTGCTTCAGATCCCGCGGTGGTACAGAAGTTTGATCCGCTCAGCTTGGGAACACTACCCACTTTGGAACCATGGGGCCCCGACCTTTACAACACATTTTTTTTCACAGAGAGCTATGGCGCCAATCAACACACAGGCGAGGTCTTGGACATCGAAGGGTAGAGGCGTAAGGTGCAGTTGATGAGCGTGGAGAAGGTGCGCGCAATGCTTTGGCGTTTCCTCATATGATCCAGCCATATGTCTGCCTCAACAATGCAACAAAGCTCACTAGAGGCCTGTACAAGGGAAACCCCAACAAGGATGGAGTCGAGTGGGGGAACATAGCACAGGAGGATCTGGTTATGCCTATAAGAGCTTTGCAGTTTCTACTTACTACCAGGTCGACCGACCAATTCAACCACTGTAGTATGACCACATTGGCTAGAGTCCACCAGAGCAAGATGGTGAATTGGGCCGACTATCTCTTCAGAGAGCTACACGCAGTTTTCTTGAACCCCCAAGGAAAGCTAGCTACTGTTGCAACCTTATTGACTAGGGTCCTCTATTATGGTGTTGTGACTAGGGTCCTCTATTATGGTGTTGGATGGGAAGAATTGCCAAGGGCAACCCAGCTAAGCCGGCCAGATGCGGCGGTGATCTCTCTACCCTCACCATCTAGTTCTCCTAATCCACCACCCCAGTGAAGAGGCCCCATCACGCGCTAGATGTCATAGAATAGGTTCTACTGCCCCCCAACCCCAGGCCAACATAGGAGGAACTTGCAACAGCTACAAAAGCCAGTAAGAAGGCCGAAGAGGAAGAGGAAGAGAAGAGGAAACCATATTTTTTCAACAGAAGCCTGTTTGAAACATTGCCTCCTGAAATATTCCAAGAGATGCCATCATATGCAAAGGCTGGCCCTTCCTCCCCCCGGTGCCACACGTAGGATGCCGTGAACACTCTTCGTTGGGTCTGCTCGGGCAGTTTCAGTTCCAGTCAGGCTTATGTAGAGAGCATACATGCAGCCCATGGAGATGTTCCAAACTTTGCACTTGGCTTCTCACATATGGCACGCGAGCTCATCACCCAAATGATAGAGTGCATCTACAGGCAACAAGAGGTGGTGCAGATGTCCCAAAACGGGAGAGGCTCTTAGCCAAGGCCTAGGAGGGTGCAGTGTCTAAAGACCTATAGCAGACATACCTTCAGTTTATGGAGCTCCAGAAGAAGTTTGATCAGCAACCGAGCAATTGGGCACTGCAATTGCTCACATCACTGAGCTCCGACAGCAAGTCATAATAGCCCATACAACGGTCATCTCACGAGCTTACCGTAATTGAAGGCCTGCATCAGGAAGCCATGAGTCTGGCCCAGACAGTAGAAAACCTCCTCACCCACACTCAAGCAGATTTTGCAAAGCATCGGGTCCTCACCGAGGCCACTATCCACTCTTTGCAAGAGCAGCTCGGCGACGTTGAAGCTAGGGCAGCCCTGCCTCCCCCTTCACCCTCTGCTGCCTCATCTAGCACAATGGTAATGTCGAACACAAATATATTGGTGCTCAATTAGTGTAATGTTTTTTATCAGCTCATTCATTGGTGATTAACGTGAACACGATGAGTTATATTTTGTGATTAGCGTGCATCTTAACATCATGATGAATGGATTGCTGTAGTTCATTGGAGATTTGAGGAGTCCATATGCAGATGCCATCAATTGGGGCTTTGCTTCTTGCATTGCGCGGGGATGGTGTAGTGATCGATTCAGGCAGCTGGGCGTTGGAGTTATAAAAAAGCAAAGGTTACCACATGCCAAAGGCTGATATGGTAGCAACCATCCATAGCAAGGCAATTGAGGAGAATGTAGGTATCGTTTATCTAGCCCCACTGATGAATGGATGTGAGGATCAACAGAGCACGCCTTAGTTAAAGAGGTATTTCGCCATATCGTATGGTTAGAGCTTACACCGCTAACTATTGAGTCTCGACTTAATTAATGTGTATTACCTTAATAACAAGGATCCTACTTCATTGTGATGTAATTAGAGCTTGGTATTATTTTAATCAATCAATGTTTCCTATAAAGGATCGTCAACTTAGTGTACATGTGTTGAAAGAATAAACTTTTTTAAAAAAAGGGGGCAAAGATTAGAATTAATGAGAAAAACTCCTAAAAGGAGCATAAAGAGGATATACAATATCAAAGGGGGCCCCAAGCCTACAGACCTGAGGCCGTTACAAAGCAAGGATGCTCTTATTTAAATATGTATTTATAATGCAATTTTGAAGCCAAAAATATCAGAAGGTGGGCATTATAATAATGTGCAAAGAGATCAAAGAATGAAAAGACACAAAAATAAATTTATGTATATTAATGTAAGTATGATTGTTTGTTTGTGTGTGCAAGAGAGAGAGAGAGAGAGAGAGAGAGAGAGAGAGAGAGAGAGAGAGAGAGAGAGATGCTTGCATTAAATAGTATTAAGTGTTTTTTTTTCAAACTCTAGGTTTACTATTTTGGATAGATGCATGCTCCTTCAATTGGTCTTTAATACACAAAGACTTTACAAGGTTAGATTACTTGAACTATCTATCTTTTCAATTATAGTTATAAGTTTATATTGAGCTTATAATTCAAATAACATAGTTTAGCCTTTTCTTTCAAACACTTAGATAAATATCTATCTTTTTCTGTCTATCTATCTTATCCTCTCTCTGTCTATCTATCTTATCCTCTCTCTGTCTCTCTAATTCCGAGTCTCTAATCAATTTAATAATATATATGCTATAATGTTTTCTAAATATTAATCTTCTTAGCTCCTGGCGGCACAGGTTGCTAAAGGTCAAGGATGGAGAAGATGATTGGAGGTGGTGCATGATTGTGAAGAAACAACCAAGAGACTTGCATTAAATAGTAAAAACATTGAATAAGAATAACTATATATCTATGATTTGACATTTTCATAAAAAATAAAAAATAAAACCAAATAATATATTTTCAGGTACAAATATCAGAGAAAGAGTTTCATACCAAGAATAACTTTCATACCGGAATTGATAGAACTTCCATTTGAAATGAGAAGAAGACAATTCCCAATAAAATTGGCATTCTGTATGACAATAAACAAATCACAACGTCAAACCTAGGATTATATCTATCAACTCCCGTCTTCACTCCTCATAGACAATAATATGTTGCATTATTTCAAGCAAAATCATCAGATACCTTAAAGATTTTCTTATTTAAAGAAGAACGCATAGAGACAAAAACAAAGAATCTTAAAGAAAATACAACAAAAAATGTAGTATATAAGGAAATCTTGGATATGGCAAGATAATGAATAAGAAGGCAAAAGTAACAATATATAAAAATAAAAACGTATAAACAATAAATTTATTATTTGTTAAACCTCATATTAACCTTGCTTTTAAATCTCAAATGAGGAATTATGGGAAAACAATTCTCCATTACAACACAAACTCAAGTTGCTCAATAGAGGGTAAGCATTTTAATTTTAGAATATACAAAAAAATTAAACTAATAAAGCTTTTTACGTAGATTCGTATTCTTGGAGTGCTCTCCAATATCAGCAAACGTAATTGGAAAGCTACTAAAATATGCAAGCAAATACGGGTTTTAAAGAACCATAAATATGTTAAAAATATTAATAATAAAAAAGTTTACTTAAAATATTTATTTAATCTATTTTGCAGATATCTACCAAATAAGGAGGAAAGAATTTATGCAAAAGTAAAAATTTTCCCTAGAGACAGCTCACTGTGCAGTAAAAAGTAGAAAGTAAAAGGAAAAAGAATTTATGCAAAAGTAAACATTTTCCCCAAAGCCACAGAATTTATGCGAAAGTAAGAATAATTGAATCCGGTGCAGAGATATCTATACAGTTCACTGTGCAGTGAGTGCTGTTCACACACACATCCATCATTCATGAGAAAAAGCTGTCAGGAAAGCAACAGCAGTGCTGGGACATCGTGCTTGACTCGCAGAAATTACCAGGAAGGAGCCTTCCTTGACTCGAAGAAATTACATGGAAGGATGACTCGAAGAAATTACCTGGAAGGAGCCGGCTGAAACCATTGCGGCGAAGTTTTAAAAGCCTGTCTCCTCTAATGGAGACGAGAGGCCTCTCACTGACATAGCGCAGAGAGAGAGAGAGAGAGAGAGAGAGAAGCAGAGGAAGAGAAACGTAGTGGGGGGAGGGAGAGAGAGAGAGAGAGAGAGAGAGAGAGATGGATGTTCGACGCTCCCCGAGCACAGAAGCTACTCCGCCCCCAGCTCTTGCTCATCAGCCTTTGCACTTGTCTAGCGGCACGCATGCGGTGTTTATCAGCCATCGTGGGATTCGCGTGAAGCGTGGATTTGCAAATATGCTTTACTATTTCCTGAAAAGCCGTGGGATCAAAGCATTTTTGGACATGGAGGAGCTCCCTGAAGGAGACGATGTTCGCCCTTTCATGCTGGAAGCTGCCCGAAAAGCAATCATTCAAGTGCCCATCTTTACAAGCAATTACGCAGAGTCTAGGTGGTGTCTGGATGAACTTGTAGAGATGCTGAAGAGCACCAAGAGCTCTCGTAAAGCCAAGCTATTTCCGGTCTTCTATGACGACGTGAAGCCAGAAGACCTAAGAAACAAGAATGACGGGCCGTTTGCAAAAGCTATCAAGGACCATCGAAGACGAGGCAAGCACAGCGAAAGCACGATCAAGGGGTGGGAAGATGCTCTGTGTGATGCCTCATGGCTCGAGGGCTTCCGCCTGGAGACCTTTAACAAGTACGAAACTTTTGTTTTGCAACCGTTTTTTGTTGTTAATCTTCTCACTTGTCACTAATCTATGCGATATTATCAAATTATGTGTAGACGTGAAGGACAGTTGCTGGAAGCTCTCGTAGAGAAGATAGCACAGGAGATGCAAAGCAGCAGGATTCCCGTGGAGGATGACCTCAAAGCAGTTGGTTTGGATGAGAGGGTCCATGTGTGAGGAGGAAACACATACAAATTTGTTTGAGGAGGAAAACTATAAACACCTTAGTACTCATTTGACATGAGTGAGCTTTGTTTTTCCTACTCTTCTTGTGTCTTTAAAAAAAGTCTTGAGATTGTAGTTCCCTTTTTGGATGAGCCTAGTTCTTGAGTTTCTTTGACTATTTTAAGGAGTCCTCCCCATGCAATTTTTATTTGTCCTTGTGTTTTGAGGATTCCTCCCCATGTAGTTTTTATTTGTCCTTGTGTTTGAGTTAGTATTTGATGATGTATTGTCAAAAAGTAATCAAACCCGAAACCTAAGACTTAACAACATGGAAAAGCACATTACCAACATAGTTGCAATATCTTGATCATGAGTGCAAACCACACATTTTACTTGATGTCCAAGTACAAATGGTCTCTAGTTAGGAGCAAGAGGAATTGATGAGACGGAGGTGTTCCTATTCTTGAAACCAAGGGAGAAAAAAGTGGACAATGAGAAAAAAAGAAAGAAGGTTATGTTTGACCATCTATCTAAAACACCTGCCTTTGGCAATATTCTTGTTTGGAAATCTCAAAATTGGATAGTGTGTAAGTCTATCAATGTAAAGATCTACTCCAATACTTGAAGAATAGGTAGATGTATTAACATCATTATTGCATATTGGCTCATTGATTTCATTTGATGAAATCAAAGGTAGAAGATCTTCATTTGTGGTGCATTCTTCAAACTCTGAATGATTTTATTGTACCTCTTTGTTCTCATTGTTTGTTGTGTATTCTTTTGATCCTTTGGATCATGACTGGATCCTAGGTGAAAAATAAATGCAAAATACATGCACGGTCAGCCACATTGAGCATAAATCGACAATTTTCTCTCAAAAGGAGAAATGAAATTCGACTTTAGTATTGAATTTGAGAATTCAGAGGATATACAAGAAGAAATGGAAGAAACACCTACTTTAGAAAAAGATATCAAGACTAGAACCTACTCAAGGATTACTAATAATAACACATGTATATGAGAATACTATGTAGATTCCAAATGTTCAAATGCTAAATGAAGAAGACTTGAGGCTGAGGAGGATGATTTATCTAAAAGCACACAACTGTTATGAAGAATGCCAAGCTAAACTAAACATAATTATGGACCACAACCTCATCACAAAGGATCTTTGGAAATGCATTAGCCAAGCAACATTGTTGGCAACAAAATGTAGGGATCCAACTTATGAGCTCTACAAAAGCTCCAACCATGGGTTACATGAATTATGACATTTTGGTTGATGGCACAAACATTGTCTACCTTAGTAGTTGTCATTCCACAATAACTTGTGTGAAAGAAGAGCAAAGCTTCTTCTCAAAAACTCTCATCAATAAAAACCACTATTAGCCCTAGCATGACCTTGCCATCACCAACCTCTCTCCTTACCACATCAACAACCCCTCTTGTTAAAAGCCCAATAATGAGAACAAATGAATAGGAGTCAAATGCTCATCGACATCTATATCATCAAAATAAGCTTTACTATGTCAAATCCACTAGCATTGTCATTAACATTGTTTCCTATACTAGATCATCAAAGGAGCAAGGAACAATAAGAAACATTGTATATCCTAAGGCTTTATCTCTCGAAAAAGGGAAAAAATTGAATCACAATACTTCCAAGGCATGTAAAGGTGGGTAGAAAATAAAAACATTAGTAGCATAAGGCTACTACAGGGGCAAGATGCAAATCTGGCCTACCATACAAATCAACACCTTGTTCTCAATGAACACCACCAAAGAAGATAAACCCATAGCATAAGGCTACTACAAGGGCAAGATGCAAATCTGGCCTACCACGCCAATCAACACCTTGCTCAATGAAAACCATGGAAGCCACCAAAGAAAATAACCCCATAGCCTTATACATACAAATCTCCACAAGCGTTTCCAAAACATTTGCCTATTTAACAATTGCGAATACCAAAGAAAATTCTACAAGCCCATGCATTTTACCAAAACAACACTAAAATTTGGATCTCTAAGTGGAATACCAAATTCCATATGCCTACAACAAAGAAATCAACTAAACAAAGGCAACACCCTAAAGCTTCAAAAAGGTAAAGCAAATATGGGTGTTCAAAGATCCAAAGGTAAAGCAAATATGGTTGTCCAAACATTAATTTCAATCTCAAGAATATTATGATGGCAATCCCATCATTTGGTTGCATAAAGCATATAAGCCACTGAAGGCCTCATTACCAGCTTCAACCTCAAATGCACAATTTAATTCTAAGAAATAATAGAGGCATAAATAGTAGCAAGAAGTCCAAAAGAACCCTATTAAACCAATTCAAGACATCCTGCTTGTGCAAACAAAAACAACATTAGGCCATAAAACTCATCTTTGCCCATGGTGACCATTGATTTCAACTAATAGAAGGCTCACACAATTCACTGATTTCAAGCCTGTGTTTTTAAGTGACCATGGAAGGAACAACCATAAAAACTTCCTTGATTACTAGAATATGACAACAAAGTTTCTTGAGGTACAACATCTACTTGATCCATCGTGTTAAAGAATCAAGTAAGGATGGGATTTGATTCATCACTCCTTTGTTTGATCTTTCCCTTACTGGCTCTAGAACATCAAGTCCATCTGACAATCCTTCCTCGTGTGGGAGATACTATAGAACACCTTATTTGGGTTGGTTTAGATTTTTTCGCTTCATCTTAGTGCATTGCTAAACCTTGGATTGTCGAGACGATAGCTCTTACTTTCTTTGTTATAGCTCAATAGGCACGTGTGCATGTGCTAAGCCATTGGACACATGAAAGGTAACAATCCCAATGTCATGATGATAGATTAAATCCACATGATTTGCGTGATGATAATTTGTTACTTTTGAATCATTTCTAGGCTTTGGATTCTCATAACTTTGAGTTCAAGGTCAAGCATGACAATATTCTTCTCATTACCACAAGGAGATATATAAATTTAATATGCTACTACCACCAAACATGCTTCTATGGAGGAAAGTTGGATGGCCTTGCCCAATAAAAGGGGACATTTGTGGTTCTTGCCCACAAGGGGAGGAATGTCGAAGGTTCTGGCCCCAAGAGAACCTCTATGGGGCATGATAAATGTTGGCATGTCTCATTTGCAAGATGATTCTACCATTTCAAAGCGAAACCTCCTAGTTTGGTGGGAAGGAGAAAGAATGTAACAAAGATGGAGAAAGATGAGATCAACACTTATTTGTAGAAGTGGTAAAAGTTGCATTAATTACAAGACTCTAGGGAACTGTAACATACCCATTTTCACTAATAAAGAAATGTCCATGTAATTATGAGTTTTTATGGTATAAAAATCAATGATTTTATTATTTGAGTCATTTCTACTTAGAATCTTCAAATTCTGAGCCCCAATTTGGAATCTGCGTGCGATTTTACCCTAATATAGGATTTTACAGCATCCAAAACGGACACCGGATCAAGCTTATATGCAAATTTCAGTCATTTTAGTAAAAAAACGGCGACCTTTAAACCTTAATAAATGCACGACCGGGCCTCCGATTGACGAACGGTCTGAACCCCTACGACCAGGAGAACCTCCCGGATAAAAAAAAATTTCGTCCCCTGGGGCGATCCGGCACGCAAATCGAGGCGGGCGTCCCAAATTTGGGTACCCCGTCCCAAAATTTGGGCCGTACACACTAACTAGGGTGCCCGTACGATGGCCACCCAAGAACCAAAGGACGGCCGCCCACTGTTTGGTCCACACGTACCCTTACGTGGACACCCATGCTGCCCTAGACCAGATAAGGCACATGCGTACCACTCCTTTCCCGGACAACCGACACCGTACCTTTTTCCCAGACCCATGCAGGCCACTGATCCATAGCCTTTGAAGATACACCGTCCTTTCGTCCTTGCTTTGTGCAGCGCCCGTACCCATACCCCTCAGCTATATAAACCCTCGGGGTGCTCCACAGGTAGCACACATTTCTATGTAGCGTATGCCCTGTTGTGTCGTCGTCTGTATACCTGCGTAGCATACTTGCTGCAGTACAGCCGCCCTTGCAGCCACCCCTCTCACACCCCCTCATTTGCCTCTTTTCAGATAGGCCAATTTTCCTCCATTCCCCTCTTGCTAGGAGGCAGTGTCCTTAACTCTTCTCCCCCCCCCTCCCGTGTGAAGAGACTTACAGCAGCCCCTCACAATTTCCAGCAGCCCCTCACAGCCCTCTCCACGTTTTTACCCTTAAGGACATCTCACAATCCCCCCCCCTCCCATTTGCGTAGACTTTAATAAGGGTTTTTTGCCTTATTAAGCAAGGGTTTTTTTGCCTTAAGCAAGGGTTCGTGCGTCATACTCTTTTGCTCATACGGTGAGCAAACGAGCTCAGAATTCAGATCCGACTGAAGCGTTTCGATCGTAGCAGCGAGCTCTACAAGGCAACGCCTAAGATGGCCTCTTCTCGGAGACGTCAAAATATTGCCTCAAGCGGAGCACGTAACAACGAGATGGGAGAAGATGCTCCCAACGCGGCTCCAGTCCTCCCTTTTTAAGCTCCTCAAGGAAATGGTAGCCAGGTTAGCTTGGTTAGTTTTCAAAAGAAGAGATTTTCCTTAAATTAGTGTTAATGAATGGTATTTTTTTTCTTTTAAAATGACGACATAAAAAAATTGTTTGAAGTTACGAATTATGTGATGTTGTATTCGATAAATTGCGTTGAAACTGTTATCTTCATGAATTGTGAATGCCATATTTAATAAATTGCATTGAAGTTGTTATCTTTAGCATTCAAGATTTTTTTTTTTGGCTTCAACGCTAACTCCGTTCCGTGCTTGTGTAGCCGGGCAGCGTCATTAGCAAATTCCATCCTCCCACTTTCCACACCCAATTCACGTGTTAATTTGTTTTCTACTTAATCCTACCACATTGTTTGACATAAATAAACAAGTTTCTTAATTAATGACCTTGCACATTGTTCGTTTAAATAGTCTTTATCAATAATACAACAATTCTTGCAAACAAAGGATTTGATTTAAGAAAATTAGATACAATGTTCAAAATTATTCATAGCCAAATCTAGGCTCTTTATTTTATTCTGCCGATGATCTAGCATTCGGCCTTCCAACCTCTATAGACTGAGCAATCCCTATGGGACCATACACCTAATCGTCTCGGCAGCTGCCTGGCGGAGGACCCAAGCTAGTCTGTTGTCCTCTCAGGCTCCATCGCTCGATCCTCCCATCCCTCAAAGGGATGTCTATGTGCTAGGGAGGGCTTATTCACCGCACTAGCGTGGGCTTGCAGAACTAGGCAGCATCACAATACTCGACTCCATCGGCAAACCTCATTTTCCCAATGGTATGAAGGATACCTTGGGCTGACTCCGAGCCTTGCTAATGTCACTGCTCGGCTACACAAGCATGGAAACGGGGTTAGCATCAAGGCAAGGAGAAGATGTACTTGTACTTTTTAACTTAATCAAGATAACAATTTCTAAACTAAATCATGGAACATGATAGACAACATCACTTTTATGAGAAAACAATAATTTTATAGAATTTTTAATATAAAGGAAAGTGGCATCTTCTTTCTTAATTTATTATTTTTTATCATTAAAGATTAATGAGAAAACTCTTTTTTAAATGATGACCAAGCTAGCGTGGTCATTAATTCCTTGTGGGGTCCCCAAGGGGAGAGTTGGGGCTGCATCTAGAGCGACCTCTCTAAGCTCCCTGTTGTGCACGTCTCTCAAGGTGATATTTTGATGCTTTTGTGAAGGAGTCATTCTACCCACCTTCTTGTAGCCCATCTTGCTCTGAATCCAATGCTTAAGTGGGATCACAAATCCAAGCTTATTTTCTCAAGTTATGAGCAAAAAACTCCTAGGTGGGAGCCACCTCTTAAGAGCAAAAAAGCCCTTACTAAAGTCACTACTAATGGGGGGAAGGTGTCCTTAAAATCAATTTTCAAGGAAGGAGGTTGCATTCATCTATGAATATGCATGGATATCATTGATATTAATTATTAAATTTGAATTTATGCATAGAAAGATTCATAAAGAATTTATTTTTATTTCAAAAGTGTTATTCTCATTAAATTTGATTTTACGCATAGAAAGATGCATTTATTTTTATTTCAAAAGTGTTATTCTCACTAAATTTGAATTTATGCATAGAAAGATGCATAAAGGATTTAATTTTATTTCAAAAGTGTTATTCTCATTAAATTTGATTTTATGCATAGAAAGATGCATAAAGGATTTATTTTTATTTCAAAAGTGTTATTCTCATTAAATTTAAATTTATGCATATAAAGATGCATAAAGGATTTATTTTTATTTCAAAAGTGTTATTCTCATTAAATTTGATTTTATGCATAGAAAGATGCATAAAAGATTTATTTTTATTTCAAAAGTGTTATTCTCATTAAATTTGAATTTATGCATATAAAGATGCATAAAGGATTTATTTTTGTTTCAAAACTGTTATTCTCATTAAATTTGAATTTATGCATAGAAAGATGCATAAAGGATTTATTTTTATTTCAAAACTGTTATTCTCATTAAAATTGATTTTATGCATAGAAAGATGCATAAAGGATTTATTTTTATATCAAAATTAGATTTCTCTTAAATTCTATGTTTAAATTCTATGAGTATTTGATAAATGAATAATTAAATACTCTAAGGGAGAAATTTTTATCGTTTTATATTCACCCGGATTGTAAAAAGAAAATTCAAAAAATCTATCGAGATCGAAATATTCAGATAAATGATTAATTTATTCCTCATTGGAATTCGTAATTAATTTAGAAATCAGCTAAGTGAATATTCAAAGAAATAAATTCAGTAAAATAGTAACTGAATTATGAAACCTTTTCGAGAAAGATAGTTCACGAAAAATCTTATCCGACTCGAATCTTGAATCAGACTATGACCAAGACCAAACTCTTTCGTCAGTTTCGAGGAAAGAAGGTGTGACCAGTTTAGAAAAATACACTCAAAACTCCTTCAAATCTGAAACTAAGTTTGAGACCCTTCGAATTGATCTGTGGATCAAGGTTATAGAATTCGATGAATTTTGGTATGAAATTCAGAATTCTGATCAAGGAGTTTTGGGGACTTTGATTCAAGAAATACTCTTATATTCAAAAGAAAATCAAACTGAAAACTTGCTTAGAAACCCTGTTTTCTTAAAGGACCGTCTTACGCCAGAATGGAGGGATGAGATGTCATGTGAATCAGGATATAAATGAATGATATGGGATGTGGATGTGTATGTGAAGAATGGATGTGGATGTGTATGTAAAGAATGGATGTAGAAGTATATGTGAAAGAATGGATGTGGATGTGTATGTGAAGAATGGATGTGGATGTGTATGTGAAGAATGGATGTGGATGTGTATGTAAAGAATGGATGTGGAAGTATATGTGAAAGAATGGATGTGGATATATATGTAAAGAATGGATGTGGATGTGTATGTGAAGAATGGATGTGGATGTATGTGAAAGAATGGATGTTGATGTGTATGTAAGGAATGGATGTGGATGTATGTGAAAGATTGGATGTGGATGTATGTGAAAGAATGGGTGTGTATATGTATGTAAAGAATGGATGTAGAAGTATATGTGAAAGAATGGATGTGGATGTGGATGTGAAGAATGGATGTGGATGTGTATGTAAAGAATGGATGTGGATGTATGTGAAAGAATGGATGTGGATGTGTATGTAAAGAATGGATGTGGATGTATGTGAAGAATGGATGTGGATGTGTATGTGAAAGAATGGATGTGGATGTGTATGTGAAGAATGGATGTGGAAGTGTATGTGAAAGAATGGATGTGGATGTATGTGAGAGAATGAGATGTGATGTGAAATGGATGTGATGAGATGTGAATCGAGATGTGAATGAATGAGATGTGATGTGAAATGGATGTGATGAGATGTGAATTAAGAAGTGAATGAATGTGATGTATGTGAAAGAATTAGATGTGATGTGTTGTGAATCGGGATGTGAATGAATGAGATGTGATGTGAAATGGATGTGATGAGATGTGATGTAAATTGGGATAGATGTGAATTAAGAAGTGAATGAATGTGATGTGATGGGATGTGGATAGGGGTAGACACGAGTGGATAAGATCTGATGAGAATACATGAGGAAAGAACTGATGAGTTCGAAAAAGATGTGATTGGATGGGAATGGGAATACGTATGAAATGGGAATACGGATTAAATAATGCGGGTTGATGTGGAACAATGTGGAAAGACGAGAGTTCGTTATAAAAATTATTTTTATAACCTGTTTTTTAAATGACTATTTTATATCAAGAATGTTGGGGAAGCATTTTGATCGTCTTGTGAATGAGGTCGTGGAGACCTAACTCATAAAGTTGCAATAGCTGACGGAGAGTCAACGGAGGACATCTCGCGTAGCAAGGTCGGCCGAGGTCTTGACCAGCCTCAGTTGGATTTAAATGGTGAGCTTCCAGTACAATGGATAAGGGACCAAGGAAGCGGCCTATGAGTGAAGCGCTAGGTGACCCCTGTCTGCAAAGGATCCTAGAGGGTGCTGACCATACGGTGCTCGGGCTCTAGGTCGCCAAAGATACCCACACGTACGTCGGGGAAGATATTGGAACAAGGAATAAGAGTTGTTTTTTGAATTCGGGCATGGATCTGGTTGATTGACCTTGCTCGTCCAATGGATGAGTCCATGGCTCTTTTATATGGATCTGTTAGTTGATCTTGCTGATCTTCAACGGAGATTCCATTTTGATTTTTATAAGTGAATATATTGCCGAGTACTATGAGCTAGGAACTATCAAAATGGCCCCTGAGTGGACAGGTGGTGAGTGTTCTGGTTGCCAATGATGCCATAAGTACACCGATGAAGGAATGATCAAAAATTAGGATTCAACCGGATATTTTGGAGGATTATGATCAGTGATAGTATGGTTTCATTAAATGATTGTTTTAAAGACAGCTGAATCTGTGAAAAAGGCAATTTCATACTGGGGTGTGTAAGTGACTAGTTTTAAGTTTGCATGAATATCCTGCTAGGGGGCCTAGGAACTCTTTTTCATGGTATCCGGGACAAAACCTAACCAAATTCCTAATTGGATCCCATCACTACAGTGGTTGGGTAGTTGACTAATCCATGGGACTGGATGGGGTTAGGCTGGACTGATCCTTAAAATGAGACTAAATTTCTATTATGGTACGATAGATAAAGTAAATCCCGGATAAAAATTGTTCTATGGAAAAGAATCAATGGCTGTGCCTCTCAATGAGGAAAAAAGCGTTGGTCTCTATGATCCAAGTGCAATCTTTTCCTTGATCTGACTATGGGACTTACGGGTTTGGTCAGATCAGTTCAGTTAGTTAAGGCTTTTGACTACGTTAGCGTAAAAATATCCTAGAGGAATCACCCGTGCTTTCTGGGCGAGGGAAGTTTTTCTGGTTCGTTTTTGGAAAAACGGAGGGATTAGTCTCTTGTCCGGATGTATGTGGGTGAGGCCCCGAGTGAGGGACCCTACCCCACGCAAGAAGTGCTACTTCCGCTGCTAGCACCCCCGAATTTGTTACCGGAGGGGGCAGGGATCTTTCAAACACCGCTCTTGCTTTATTCCAAGGAGACAAAATGATACAATCGGAGGCTAGCCTTGTAAAGTCCAGGGATTAGATCCTTTTATTCTACTTGGTTCCAGTATCCGTTGTTGGTGCCATAATTCCCCTAGTATTAAAGTGCACGGACTGGGTGTTAAGGACGTGTTGTTTTTGTGATAAAGTGCGTCGACTGACATCTGGCTAGCTCTGACCTTTGGTGGTGCTAACATGTAGCTCTATGGCAAGGCCGCTGCTACTGCTACAGCTCTGGTGGCCCGTGGTGCTAGCTAGCCTATAGCTAGAGCCTACAGCCAACACTTGACATGCCCAGTGGGTCAAATTCCCAATCCAATGACTCGAACCCCAAAACTTACTAATTTTCAGAATGTTTGATGCTCCTTAGATATTTTGGTGAAGTCAATTACCCAGATATGGGTACCATGTTAGATACCCCTTACCACCTAGCTCGGTTGGGGGAGTTATGATCATAGTCTATAGAGGCTTTCCGGAAGACTCTACCTCTGCAACCTTAGTGCCCAGACTTCTGAACCCAGTGGCACGCACATCTATGCCCTTGAAGTGGGGAGGCAGAAGATTAAGGACGACTTCCACGAGATGAATTCCTGGGAATGACTTTCGGAAGAAGATTTTCAAAATTTGGAGCTGCGGAATCCAAAAACTTGCGAAGGGTTTCAGGTTATGATGCCTTGTAGTCGGATCATCTTAGGCCAGGCATGTGTGATCTAGGTGTGAGCGGAGGTGAGATCAATGCGGAGGTTGACTTCCTATGCCCCTTTGATGGTGTTGATGGGTGGCCAGTTCAATTTCTACGTGTGTGTCTCGATGCTTCCTCTACCGAGTGACTGGCTTCTTCTAAGCAATCTTGCCTTTGAGTTCCTTGTTGGTGAGCGAGCATCTCATCTTTGTCTTTCTTGTGGCACTGTTGCTTTTTTGTGTAGGACATCTACATGATGACCATCTAATCATGTAGCTCATTATAGTGCTTCTGGGGAGCTGCAATGTGATCCTTCAGCAGAGTCATCCCCGATTCTTCTTGAGAGGAGGAACTCCCGAAATAAGTTACCATGGCTAGTTGCAGTCTTCCCTTGTCGATTGGTGCCTCCGAGATTGGCTCGGAGAGGTCCTGGATGGGGCTTTTGCCTAAAAGTTTGACATTCTCCACTTTACACTGGGTGAGCTCGCTCCAGCTGATCAATTTTTGCGAGGAGGTTGTGCTAGATGGAGGAGGTGGAATCTTGAGGGGCAGATGGTCATTTGGAGTGGGCGGTGGGTTGGATTTTGGTGTTGAGGCTTATAGTTGGTTCCAGCCTCACCACCTTAATGTGGTGTGACAGGTGCTGGTTGCTTTTGCTCTGGCATGTTTTGTGCCATCCCCGGGGTGCAAGCGTATGCCAGGGCAGTACTGTGGTATTGACAGCTAGGGTTGACGCAGGCTATTAAGTTGACAAAAATCCTCATTTTTGTCAGAATCATGAGGCGTGCGGCCCGTGCTAGGCGTGCGGCCCGTGCAGGCAGCCGGATCCTCTTACCGCCGATGATGAAGAGTTAGATCCGGACGTTCGTAAAGCCCTGCATCGATCCCAACCTGGTCCATTCAAGGGTGAAGGGGAACAGTTAGGTGAAGCAGTGGAAAAATGGATTGAGGCAATGGAAGAGTACTTTGATGTAACCGATTATAATGAGAGGAGCAAGATGGCTCTTGCCAGATTAAAAATTGTGGAAACGGCCAGGGTCGCATGGAGGAACCATGGTGAGACAAACCGTCTCCACCGAAATACCTAGACTTGGTCAGATCTTAAAGCTTACCTCAGGAAGAGGTTCTGTCATCCTGCGAGCTTCCTGGAAACCAAAATGATTGAGTTCTTGGAGTTGAAGTAGGATAGCCAGACAATTGAGGAGGAGTACCATCAGGCATTTGTCCTTCTCCTCAAATATTCTCCACTTTTGGATGAAGAGTAGCTAATGGCCAGATTCATTCAAGGAATGAATGAGCCATTAGACACTTTAGTGAAAAATGTCAAACCAGTCTCAATGGTGGAAGCTGTCAGAATGGCAAAGGACTTTGCCAAGGCATTTGTTGTCAAGGTCCCACCAAAGCCTGCACCTTCAAACTTTAAAAGGTTCCAAACCTCGGGAAGTACTTCAAACTTTCCACCCCCAAAGAGGCCGCAAGGCCCAAATCAGAATCAAGATGCTGGTAGATTCAGAAGTGAAGGAAGACCCTTCCCTTAGAACACTTTCTCAGGAGCCCCACCTTTTTCAAGGACTCAGAGGGATGAGCTTAGAAGTGAGAATAGATGTTTTGGATGTCAAGGTTTCGGTCACCAGCTTAGAGACTGCCCGACTCTCCTGCCATGTCAAGAGGACATGGTAGGAGAATAGATGTTTTGGATGTCAAGGTTTCGGTCACCAGCTTAGAGACTGCCCGACTCTCTTGCCATGTCAAGAGGACAGGGGAGTCAAGAACCTAGAATGCAGAGACCAGCCCCTTCCTATCAGTCTTGTTAAAATCAGGGCAATCCCAGGAGGAATCCAGCTCAGCCATCTACCTCTGCTCAAAGTAATCTCAGAACTCCCTCCCAAAACTGGGGTAACCAAAGAGAAAGAGTTCCGCCCCAATCTGCCAACAGCCAGAGCAGTTACGATAGCAGAAGTAGTGGAAGAGGAAAGAGGTCAGATTTATGCCACAATTGAAAACCAATGGCCAAATCCTCAATTCTCTGTCATCCATACTCTAGCTGAGTATAAGGGTAAGTCATTCAAACTTTTGATTGATTTAGGCAGTACTCATTCATTTATTTCCCCTGGATACTTGTGTAAGCTAGTCTTAGAACTAAAATCAAGGAAACCTATGCAAGTTAAATTGGTGAGTGGGAAGATCCTTTTTACTCCCCATGAGAAAGATCATATTCAGTTTAATCTAGATGGGAATATAACTAACTGTCAGTTCAGAGTCCTACCTTTGGGAGTTTTCGACGGGATCCTTGGAATGGATTGGCTCCATAAAAATCAAGCCGACATTCACTGTCATAATGGGACCATTTCCTTCCGTGACCTTCACGAAAACAAAGTTGAAGGAATTGAAATTTCAGGATATCCAATTCTACAATTAGTAAAAGCTTCTAAATTACTGAAAGGACTTAGAAAGAAGCAGCTCATTTACGTTGTCACCGATAGACACAAAGTTAAAGGCTAAAGAACTAGAATGGTTAAGTGAGTATGATGATTTATTCCCAGCAGATCTAATTGAGATGCCTCCAGTTCGGGAAGTAGATCATGTGATAGAATTGACCCTCGGAGCTTAGCCAGTAGCCCAGCACAAGTACAAGATGCCAGTCCCTGAATCCATTGAACTCAAGGAATAGCTTAGGCAGCTGTTAGAACAACTGTTTGTAAGACCCAATGTTTCACCTAAGGGAGCGCTAGTTCTCTTTCAGAGAAAGAAAGATGGAACGCTAAGACTCTGTGTGGATTACAGCAGAGGTCTCAATCAATTGACACTTAAGAATAAGTATCCTATCCCCAGAATTGATGAGCTTTTGGTGGACAGGCTAAGTGGAGCCCAGATCTTCACAAAGATAGATCTCAAATCAAGGTATTACCATATCAAGATTAATGAGCAAGATATCCCGAAGATAGCCCCATCAATACTTGATATGGGCACTATGAATTTACAGTCATATCGTTTGGATTGAAAAATGCTACATTCAATCGCCTAATGCAGGACATTCTCAGAGAATACTTGGATGATTTTGTTCTTATTTTCTTTGATGATATTCTGATTTACTCAAAGAATGCAGCTGACCATGAAGCTCACGTTTGAAAAGTTATTGAGATTCTAAGGAAGCACCAACTCTTTGCAAAAAAGAGCAAATGCACTTTCTCTGCCATCGACCATGTTGGATACTTAGGCTTTCTGGTATCCAAAGATGGAATTTCTCTAGATTTCGCAAAAGTCCAAGCAGTCATAGATTGGCCTGAACCAAAGATAGTGAAAGAAGTCACGGGATTCTTGGGATTAACTGGTTGGTATAGAATTTTTATACCTAAGTATGCTCTCATAGCTTCCCCCCTGACAAATCTTCTCAAAAAGAATATCCCGTTTCAATGGTCTGCCAGGTGTTAGAGTGCTTTTGATAAGCTGAAGACCACCTTGGTAACCAATCCCGTTCTGAAATTGCCAGATTTCTCTCTACCCTTTGAGGTAGTAAAACTGATGCCAATGGTTTTGCCATGGGAGGTGCACTCATGCAGGAAGGTCATGCAGTGGCCTATGAATACCAAAAACTCAGAAGGCATGAGGGTGGTTGCAAGATCAGGGTGCTCAGTTTTGTCCACTCAGGCACCCTGTAAACAGTAAAAAAACAGGCATTTGTTTACCTTTAGTGGCTAATCTCTCCTAGTAAATGAAGGAATTTCGTTTCAAGTTCTTTTGTTGGAACATCATATTCAAAGTTAGAAATATAGTTGCATAATTTGATTAAGCATTAGATAGTCAAAAGTCCTCATTTTCTTAGGTACAAAGTCAATGTATACACCCTGTCCTAAATTTGAACTGATTCCATAAAATGCTAATATCTTTTACATATAAACTCATATGAGATTCCCACTTTGTACCTTAGATCTTCACATAATATAGAGCTTAACTTGATTTTTCAAGAAAATTTTAAGATATTTGTCTATTTTTTTAAAATATTTCAAGGTCTTTAAAGAAGGCATGAGAGAAATTATGATGTCCATGACCTGGAGCTACTTTTAGTAGTCTATGCATTGAATTACCTGGGTCAAAGATTCACTTTAATGACAGATCATCAGAGCTTAAAGTGGATTTTCACTTTCAACATGCACCAAAGAAGGTGGATGCAGACCTTACAGGAATTTGATTTTGAAATCAAGTACTGCCCAGGCAAAGAAAATGTGGTAGCAGATTCCCTCAGCAGAAAAGCCTCCTTGCTTGCAATCACAGTGGTGTCAAATCCATTGATTAATGAAGCAAGAGAGAAGATCATGCAGGATAGATTCTTTGGCCCTATTGCTACCCTACTTATGCAGGAAAGCAAAACTCCTCAGGAGTTGAACCGAGTTCAAGGGTACAACTTGGATGATGGAATTATGTATTACAATAGCAGGCTATGCATTCCCAATGATGAGGGAACTAAGGGTCAAATTCTGAATGAAGCCCATGATAGCCTTATTGTAGGATATCCAGGTCTCATCAAGACCTACATGTCTATAAAGAAAAGCTTCTTTTGGCCTAGACTAAAAAAGGATGTACTTAATCATGTACGTCAATACTTGATTTGTCAGAAAGTCAAAGCAGAAAGAGTAAAAATGCCTAGGAAGTTACATCCATTAGACATCGCCTAGATGAAGTGGGAATATATCAGTATGGATTTTTTTACTGGACTATCTTTAGTGCAATAAGGTTACAACTCCATCTTCGTGGTAGTTGATAGACTAACCAAAGTTGCCCATCTGATTCGAGTAAAAGAAACCTACACTCCAGTGGATGTGGCCAGAGTGTTCCTCAAGGAACTCTTCAGATTGTATGGCCTACCCAGGAGAATAGTAAGTGATCGAGATTCCAAGTTCACGTCAAGATTTTGGACTACATTTTTCGAAGCAGTAGGAACTTTCTTGGATCTCAGCACAGCTTACCCCACCCCGAGACTGATGGTCAACCAGAAAGGGTGAACCAAGTAATCGAAGATATACTTTGGTCATGCTGTGGGCAGGGAACCCAAGAAGTGGCTAAGCTATCTGCACCTAGTCGAGTTTGCCTATAATGCCTCTTATCACCAAAGCATCGGGATGAGCCCTTTCAAAGCCCTGTATGGACAAGACTATGCCTAACACCATTAACTTGGTTCGACCCATTGATTAGGGTCAAGATGTATGTACCGAGCCCAAATCATGTGCTTATGATGATGAACTCTTAACTTCTTCAACCTAAGGGCTGATGGAACACTAACCTGAAGAAATCCTTGATGTTCGAGAGAAGGTTCTCAGGAACAGAATTCTAAGAGAATTATTAGACAAATGGAAGTTCTATCCTTTTGAAGACGCCAACTCGGACAAAGAAGCCAAACTCATGTAGGATTACCCCTAGTTTGTGAGATGAGGACATCTCGTGTTTTTCAAGTGGGAGAGAATGTAAGATTCCTCCCCATCAAGATGTTCAGTTTCTTCCCCTGTAATCAATCCTCTTTTCAGAATAATAAAAGATCTTGTTTCTACCTGTTTTAGCTTCTACCTGTTTCTACCTGTTTTAGCTTTTCAGAATAATAAAAGATCTTGTTTCTACCTGTTTTAGCCTCTAGAGAGAAAAAATGTTCTAGAGAGAGCTAGCTCAATTTTTAGATATCTTTGGATGGAAAAATATCCTTTCTTATTAAACTAAACTCCCCCAAAATAGAAGTTTAAAAAGAATTTCCTAAGGTGCATTAGAAATAAATTATAATCTGCTCAAAAGACCTTAGCCTAAGGGTCCAAATTTTTTGAAATTTTTGGATTAAGGTTCTGAGGGACCAATAAGATTAATCCAAATGTAGAGAGGAGATAAATTGAAGAAATAAAGAACCCCCCCCCCCCCAAAATGAGTAAATACTCACATAAGATGAAGAGTGGACTAAGGACCAAAGAAAATAGTTAAAAAACTGATTTTTGACACCTCAGAGTGGGGATTCCCCCTCATGAAGGAGGCACCTTTTTTCTCATCATTGCTTCCCATTTTAAATCAATAAAATGAGATATTTTATCTCTCCTCTCTCCTAATTCAAGTCTAGTTCCAAAAAGTAAGCTGAACTGACCCAAAAATGGTCAAAAATTGACCAAACTAATCTGGAAAATTCTAGAATCAGTTTTCTTGGTTTGAGGCTCACTTTTTCCTATAAATAGAAGCCTCCCCCTTTGTAAAAGCTTAATAGTGTTTATACACTGTTGCTCTACGCCTTCCGAGAACATTGAATTCAAATACATTGAATTCACTTGATAATTCAATTGTTTTTGACTAAATCCTCTCCAAAGAATTGGTGGTCACTCTTGATCCAAACAATAGTAGAACCCTCAATTCCTCAAGCCAAAGGAAAGCTCACAAAACTCCATGTAAGCTAAAAATTTTACTTTTTAATTTTTAATCTATGGTTTTTTGATTTCTTTGCTTTTTTAGTTGATTAAAGTGAATCTTGATGTTATGCCTTGATGAAAAGGCTACCCCCTTCTCTTCCTTAAGAATACAGCCTTTCTTTATCCTAAAATGAGTAACAAATAAATTGATTTAAACTTTTCTTATTGTTTACTCTTTAGAAAGTGAAAATTGAGTAGATTAGAGTAGTTTACTTCAAATTGGGATTAATTTTAAAGTGATATTAGAATGTGAAAATTGAGAAATGGTCAGCCATACAAAGGAGGTTATGGTAAAATTTTCTTAAATTTTATGAAAAATAAAGTTTATTTTTATGTTATTCTAAACGAGTAATCTCCATCGTTTGTGCATTCTAAAAGAAATATTTTTATTTACTCCATGTACATATTCACCTATGAACATGCATGGATATCATTGATATTAATTATTGAAATTAATTTCTATGCATAGAAAGATGCATATTGGAAATCTTTTTTATTGTAAAAGTGTTGTTTCCATTGAATTTAAATTCTATGCATAGAAAGATGCATAATGGAAAAGTTTTTTTTATTGTAAAAGTGTTATTTTTATTGAATTGAATTTCTATGCATGGAAAGATGCATAATAGAAATTGTTTTATTATAAAAGTGTTATTTTCATTGAATTTAATTTCTATGCATGGAAAGATGCATAATGGAAATTTTTTATTGTAAAAATGTTATTTTTATTGAATTTAATTTCTATGCATGGAGAGATGCATAATAGAAATTTTTTTAATTATAAAAGTGTTATTTTCATTGAATTTAAATTCTATGCATGGAAAGATGCATAATGGAATTTTTTTAAATTATAAAAGTGTTATTTTCATTGAATTTAAATTCTATGCATAGAAAGATGCATAATGAAAAAAAAATTTATTGTAAAAGTGTTATTTTCATTGAATTTAATTTCTATGCATGGATAGATGCATAATAGAAATATTTTTATTATAAAAGTGTTATTTTTATTGAATTTAATTTCTATGCATGGAAAGATGCATCATGGAAATTTTTTTATTGTAAAAGTGTTATTTTCATTGAATTTAATTTCTATGCATGGAAAGATGCATAATGGAAATTTTTTATTATATAGTGTTATTTTCATTGAATTTAATTTCTATGCATGAAAAGATGCATAACGGATTTTTTTAAATTATAAAAGTGTTATTTTCATTAAATTTAATTTCTATGCATAAAGAAATTCTTTTTATCTTAAAAGTGATATTCCTATTAAATTGATTTTATGCATAAAGAATTTTTATATCAAAATCAGATTTCTCTTTAATTCTATGTTTAATTTCCATGAGTATTTGATAAATGAATAAGTAAATACTCTAAGAGAGAAATTTCTATCGTTTTATACTCACTCGGATTGTAAAGAGAAAATTTAGGAAATCTATCGAAGTCGAAATATTCAGATAAATGATTAATTTATTCCTCATCATAATTCATGTGATTAATTTAGAAATCAGTTAAGTGAATATTCAATGAAATGAAATTCAGTAAAATAGTAGCTGAAATATCACCCCCTTTTTGAGAAAGATAGTTCAGGAAGGACCTTATCAGACTTGAACCCTGAATCAGACTATGACTAAGACCAAATTCTTTTGTCTCATCAGTTTTTCGAGGAAAGAAGATGTGACCACTTCAAGAAACTACTCTCAAATCTCCCACCAAATCTGAAACTAAGTTAAGACCCTTCGAATTGATCTGAGGATCAAGGTTACAGAATTCGAGGAATTCTGTTTTAAAATTCAGTATTACGATTATGAAGTTTTGGGGATATTGATTTTAGATATACTCATTGTATTCAAAAGAAAATCAAACTGAAAACTTGCATAGAAACCTTGTTTTCTTAAAGGACTGTCTTATGCCAGAATGCTAGAGGGATTATTTGGTATTTGTTTTTCTAAGGGAAGTTCGGTTGCAACAGCTAGCGGGGAGTGTTCAAAGGACAGCTCACACGGCAAAACCTGCCCAAGTCTTGACCAGCCTCGGTACAGTTAAAATGCTGCACTTCCGGTACGATGGACGAGGGCCGACGAAGCGCAAGACACCTAAGGAGGATCCTGGAGGGTTCTGACCAGGTTATGCACGAGCTTGCGATGCCGAGGATGCCCATGCGTATGTCGTGGAAGATATTGTATGATGGACCAATGATTATTGTAAACTGTTACTGGATCTCGTTGTGCTTGACCAGCTGGTCCCAACAACGTAGAGTCTAGAGTGATACTATTTTTTTTTAGAAACAAGGATTGGATGGAAATTTTGAGTTATGACATCTGTAATCAATAACTTTTGTCAATGGATTGTTTTATAAGTTAAAGTTTAAAGAGGAGTGTGTGCGTATCTTTATTCGAAAGCAAAAGTTAAGAAAGGCATTCAATTATGGGTGGGTGAGTAATTGTCTGGTTCTACCAATTCCAATGGTTGGGCAGTCTAACCCATGCAGTAGAGTTTTAATAATGAAATTTAATAAAAGGAATACGCTTAGAACTCGAGTAGTTAAATAAAAACCTGAAGACTTCTCAAATGAATAGATCAATGGCTGTGCCTGATTTAGTTAGGAAAAAAGCATTGATTTGTTCAAGTTAAGTCTGTAATAGTTTTCCTTCTATCTGGTTTAATCAGGTGAAGGTTAGTTTAGTCTCTTGACCCCGTTAGAAAATTCATTAAGGAAATTAAGAAGGAAGCATTTTTTTGGGATGTTGTGGCCGCTTTCAAGTGCTCAAGTAGGCACTCATTTCATCTCCAATATTGCCCTGATTTTTCTAAGCCTTTTACTATATGGGCTAATGCAAGTGGGAGAGGAATTGGTGTCATGCTATATCAAGTGTGGGGTGATTGCTTATGAGAGTAGAAAGCTCACCGAGGAGAGGGAGCTTCATACTTATGATCAAGAAATGTTGGCCATTTTGCATGCTGTAAAGAAATGTCATCACTATTTGTATGGTTCGCAGACATATGGCATTGATTATGAGGAAACTTTTAGCCCAGTTGCCAAGATGGCAATAGTGAGAGTTGTGACAGTAGTGGCTACGTCAAGGCAATGGTCTTTACATCAGATGGATGTAAAAAATGCATTCTTGCATGGGGATTTGTAGGAAGAGGTGTATATGTTGCAGCCACCTGGTTATGAGGATGTGAGTCACCTTGAGTATGTTTGCAGGTTGAAGAAAGCCTTGTATGGCTTAAAACAAGCACCAAGAGCATGGCCTGACAAGATTTTTGAATATCTTGTCACTATTGGCTTTCATGTAGCCAATGCAGATTTCTTACTGTATGTGAGACACAGTGATAGAGGGGTTGTGCTTGTTGTCATCTATGTAGATGACCTGTCATTACGGGGGACCATGATGCAGAGATCTTTGATGTAAAGATCTTGCTTAGATAGAAGTTTGAGATGAAGGATCTAGGGGAGCTCAGATATTTCTTGGGAATTGAGGTGATTAGGTCACCACATGGTATTGGATTACTGCAGAGATAGTATGGCTTGGACATGTTGTCCAAGTATGGTATGATAGGCTGTAAGCCTATCTCAGTGCCATTGGATTAGAATGGCAAGTTGAGTGCAGATTCAAGAGAGATTTTCGAGGATCCTACTATGTATAGGCACATAGTAGGAAGCTTGATCTACATGATGATCACTAGGCTAGATTTGAGCTATGCTATTGGGTTGGTGAGTCAGTTTATGTAGGTTCCTCGGACGTCGCATTTGGATGCATTGAGACGCATACTGAGGTAGGTGAGGTCTACTTTGCATTGTGGACTATTTTATGAAACTAGGACAGAGATATGTGTACACGGGTACACAGATGCTGATTGGGTTGGTAGTATCTCAGATAGAAGATCTACTAGTGGCTTCATGTTTTCTTTGGGGAGTGCTGCTATGACTTGGAGCAGCAAGAAGCAGCCTACAAATGCTCTATCCAGTACTTACAGAGGCCAAGTACAGAGGTGCTGCTATGGCATGTGAGGTAGCTTGGTTGAGAAAGCTACTTGCAGATTTGGGGCTATCAGTGGTGGATAGACAAGTTATCATTTTCTGTGACAACATTAGCAATATACAGTTGGCCAGGAACCCATATTTTCATGCTTACAGGAAGCATATAGAGGTCCACTACCATTTTGTCAGAGAGAAGGTTTTGGCAAGAGACGTTGACCTTGTTTTATGTCAGCACACAGGATCAGGTCACCGACATCTTCACCAAAGCATTGGGTACACAGAAGCTCCGCAGATTCAGGGCTTTGCTTGGTGTACATGAGATGGAGTTGAGCTCGAGGGGGAGTGTTGAGATATCGAGCTCATCTAGTGAGGCAGACTGATGACCCGCGTGGGGGATAGGCCCCACACTTACACCGCTGGCATGATTGGTGAGATCATGGGTGATATGCGAACAGTGGGATGATAGGCTGTGTGACAGCCACTCTAGAGACCAGCATAGTTATAGTGCCAGCTCATTTAGTTGGGTTCACACTATAGAGAACCCTATTATGTATTTGGTTGAGTACCTTTTCATATTGTGTGTACTCTTATCTTTGTATATGGTGTGTTGAGTGTTGTGTGAAGAAGAAGAATATTTTTAACCTCTCACCTTGTGTGTTCTCTTTTAGGGTTTTGTGAGTGTGTGTGTGCTTGCAAGAGCTCAAGCTCTCTTCTCCCTTGCATCTTTTCATCTCTCTCTCTCTCTCTCTCTCTCTCTCTCTCTCTCTCTCTTGTGCGTGCGTGTAACATTCCTCTTCTCCCTTGCATCTTTTCATCTCTCTCTCTCTCTCTCTCTCTCTCTCTCTCTCCCTTGTGCTTGCAAGAGCTCAAGCTCTCTTCTCCCTTGCATCTTTTCATCTCTCTCTCTCTCTCTCTCTCTCTCTCTCTCTCTCTCTCTTGTGCTTGCAAGAGCTCAAGCTCTCTTCTCCCTTGCATCTTTTCATCTCTCTCTCTCTCTCTCTCTCTCTCTCTCTCTCTTGTGCGTGCGTGTAACATTCCTCTTTCCAGCTTTTGAGATGTAAAGGTGTAAGAACCTCCCCTTCTATCTCTTGTAATCATTCCCCCCTCAGAAATGGAAAAAGATCTTGTTTTACCCTATTTTGGCCCAGAGAGAGAAAATTTCTAGAGAGAGATAATTTAAAATTGAGATTTTTTTGATACAAATTTTTTTCTAATGTCTAAGATGAATTCCCTTGAAATAGGAGTTCAAAATGAACTTTCCAATGTGCATTAGGAATTAATCGAATATTTGTATAAGGTATCTTAGCCTAAGAGTCCACATTTTCAGTCAAGAGGACCAATAGGATTAATTGAAGTGTTGGGATGAGATAAATACAATGAATAAGAGAAAATAGCCCAAAAATGAGTAAATTCTCACATAAGATGAAGAGTTGACTGATTACAAGGTTTATTGGTTAAAAACTAAGGTATATTAGGTTTAAAAAATGAGATATTTAGGTGAAATGATGCATTTTTGACACCTCAGTAAGGTGGGAAACCCACTTGAGCTAGGCGCCTTCTTCATCATCATTGTTTGTTTTTTTTTAAATTTAAAATAATCAAGATATTTCATCTCTCCTCTCTCCTGGTGGAAACTGGATCAAAAAGCGGTTTAGTTCTAACAACAAGGATTTTCTTCAGATAAACATCTATTTTTGGATAAATATCAATTTAGTGATTTAATCACATAAAATATCCAAGGATTTTCTTTCTACCACTTAATTTCTCAACCTTAATTCTGTAGGTGGAATTATGGTGAAAATTCATCTTTTGACACCAAAAATTAATTTGAATCTTTCTTTACTTAAATATCATAAAAATTCTTCTTTTTTAATTTAATGAGTGCAATCCAAATGTCATGGGAATTACTATTTTATCATAAAATAAATCTATCTAAAATTTCTCTTTAAATTAAACAAGAATATTCAATATTCCAAATATACCAAGAATTTCACTTTTACTATTTAAATGATTGAATTCTAGATATGATGGAAATTCCTCTTTCATCATATAATTTTTTCTTATGCATAAAAATAAATTTAACTAAAATTTCTCTTAAAATAAAATAAAAATATCCATTAATCCTAATATGACAAGAATTTCACTTTTTCCATTTAAATGATTGAATTACAAATATGATGGGAATTCCTCTTTTATCATTTAAATTTTTCTTATGCATAAAAATAAATGTAACTAAAATTTCTCTTAAAATTGAATAAAAATATCCATTAATCCAAATATGAGAAGAATTTCACTTTTTCCATTTAGATGATTGAATTGCAAATATGATGGGAATTCCTCTTTTATCATTTAAATTTATTCATGCATAAATAAATTTATCTAAAATTCTTTTTTAATTTTAAATCAAATATCCATTATTTTAATATTCCAAATTTTCTCTTTCTCCATTGGAATACATGGATCTCCATTATCATGGAAATTTCTCTTTTTCTCTAATTAATTAATTATGTATAAACAGTAAAATTTAGTTTTCCATGGATGTGATGAAAATTACTCATTTAGCATAGGATGACTAATCCTAGAATATGGTAGAAATTCCTCCTTTCACATTATGCATAAAAATGTTTTATATGTTATTTTTAAAAAAAATTGCCATATCTATTACTGATACTTTTTAATAACTTTGAAAAGCATAAGGCTTAGTAATACACTTATGATAGATTAACTATCAATATATCTAAATCCAATTTATGGATCTAAATCATAACTTTATCATAATTTATGTAACATAAAAGCATTAAAAAGCCATTTCTTTAGCCTCTAGCTTGACTAGCATAGAGTTTGATTTTAGAATTAAGAATTGCTCCATGAGAAGCATCATTTGAATAGAGAATTGGTCATAGAAATGACCATTCTTTGGGGGAGAGAGAGATATACTTAAAAAACATCCTTAATTAAGCATAAATGTAAAATTTTTGTGATAATTCATTAGAATTCTAATACTAGGATGGTCTAGTTCAAAGATGAGAATACAAAAGAATGAGGGTCTATTTATAGGTGAGGGAGGCCACTAACTGAGTCCAACTAAGTTCTAGAATTCTCCAGCTTCAGTTTGGCTGAATTTGGACAAGATTTGGACCAGTTTAGTTCCCTTTTTTTATCTAGATTGATCCAGGAGAGAGGAGAGATAAGAATATCTTAATATTTCTGAATTTAAAACTCATTCACATGTGTGAAATAGGTGCCTCCTTGAAGTCTCCCCCTTCCTTACCAAGGTGTCAAAATTGTATGATTACTCCAAAATATCTCATTTTTTTTAGTAATATCTCATAGTTTTAACTAATAAACCTTGTACTCAATCAACTCTTCATTTTATGTGGGCATTTACTCATTTTTGGGTATTTTCTTTTATTCACTGGATTTATCTCATCCCAACACTTGGATTAATCTTATTGGCCCATAGGAACGTTAATTGGACCATAATCTAAAAATTTCAGAAAATCTTGACCCTTAGGCTAAGGTCTTTTAAATCAATTTTAATTGATTCCTAATGTACCTTGGAAAATTTATTTTGATTTTTTGTTTCAAGGAAATATATTTTTGATATTTATAGAATTTATATATCCAAAAATATCTCAATATTGAATTACCACACTCTAGAATTTTTCTTCTCTCTAGACAAAAACAAGGAAAATAATATTTTCTTGGATTCAGAAATAGGGAATGATTACCGGGGATTGAAGTAAAGGCTTATTCAATATTCGGGCTGAGGAGGAATCTTAAAACCTGAATCATTCCTCAACCTACTTGACCATGGGTTAACATTGGATCCACTTCTTGAGGACCCCCCAAGTCCACTTAGCACCTGTGAGATTGCTGCTCTACATGTGCAACATTAGCACTTGTTACATCTGCATCTTTTGTTTCCTTCACTATTGGTGCATATACCAGCTACTCATCTCATCAAAGACAACATCTCTGCTTACTCGCATCTCATGAGTGGTAGGGTTATAACGTCTATAATATTTTTACTCCATAGCATAACCAATGAAGATGCATTTCTCTACCATTAGATTCAACTTTGTTCTTACTGCATCAAGAACATGTACATATGCAATACATCCAAACACTTTCAAGTGAGACACATCCGGTCTTATGCCTGTAAACTTCTCTTAGGAGTCATACCATGAACAACTGTAGTGGGTGTCCTGTTCATAATGTACACAACAGTTGCTACTACTTTTGCCCAAAAGTAATGTGGCATATTCTTTTCAGCCAACCATCAAGGCACGTGCCACTCCTGCAGTGCCACTCCTGCAATGTGCCTGTTTTTCCTTTCTACAACACCATTTTGTTGCAGAGTGTACCTGCACGTAAACTACCTCTTGATTCCCGACTTTCTTAAGAAATCGCTGAACTCATTGGAGAAATATTCTCCCCCACCATCTGATCTTAGGCATTTTATTTGCATGCCTTTTTCCTTCTCGACCAAGGCTTTAAATCTCTAAAAGTGAACAAACACCTCACTTTTCTCCTTCATGAAATAAACCCACACTTTCCTAGTGTGGTCATCAATGAATGTAACATAGTACCTTTCTGCAACCTGCAATTGTTGCAGTCTTGGTTGGTCCCCATACATCTGAATGTATGGCATTCAAATGTTGTGCATTCACATGACCAATGCACTTGTGCCATATGTCAATATCTGCAATTACATTGTTCTATGTGTAAACATGGCTGTCTTTATCTCAGGCATGTTCACATCCAAAGTAAATATCCTACCATTTTTGTTACCCTTTGCAACCAAGCGACACTTATTTTTGAAGTCTTCCACAAAACATCCTTGAGGATTAAACCTCACTTGTTGCAGACCGTACTCGACCATCTGTCTAAGGTTCTTTATAATATGTGGAACATGAAGTACATCAGCCAAGTACTTCATTTTGCCATCCTGCATAAACAATGGCACTTTACCAACATGGGTAATGGGATGCATAGTATCATCACATGTCTCTACATAACCTGGTTTTTTTATTTTTTGCATATCTCTAAACCACTTAGCATGACTGCTCATGTGTGGTTAGAGGCGCCAAAATCCACATACCATATATCTTGATATCTTGATACATCCCCGCTGTTATAGAACTAAGCATGTGATGCATGCATCACAAACAACTACTCACTCTGTCATCACCTCCATGTTTGCTAGATGATGCATAATTGCCTTGCTGCAACTTCCCACTTTTAATGTCATTCTGCTTTTTGTAGCAGTCCTTTGCCATGTGTGAAAGATCCCTGCCCCCTCCACACAACGGATTCGGGTGTGCTAGCAACGGAAGTAGCACTTCTTGCATGGGGCAGGATCCTTCACTTGGGGTCTCACCCACGGATATCCGGACAAGAGACTAATCCCTCGGCAAAAACTTCCCCCGCTCGGAAAGCACGGGTTGATTCCTCCAGGATATATTTTTACTCTAATGTAGTCAAGGTCATTTACTGACCAAACTGATCCGTCCGAACTTGTAAGTCACTTGGTCAGATCAAGGAAGAAACTTGTACTTGGATCATAGAGACCATCGCTTTTTTCCTCATCGAGAGGCACAGCCGTTGATTCTTTTCCATAGAACAATTACTATCTGGGATTTATTTATTTATCGTACCATACAGAATTGAGTCTCATTTTACAGATCCACAAGTCCAACCTAACCCCATCCAGTCCCATGGGTTAGCCAACTACCCAAGCCAACTGTGACAGGCTGTGTGACAGCCATTCTAGAGAGACTGGCATAGTTATAGTGCCAGCTCATTTAGTTGGGTTCACACTATAGAGAACCCTAGTAAGTATTTGGTTGAGTACCTTTTCATATGGTGTGTACTCTTATCTTTGTATATGGTGTGTTGAGTGGTGTGTGAAGAAGAAGAAGATTTTTAGCCTCTCACCTTGTGTGTTCTTTTTTAGGGCTTTGTGAGTGTGTGTGTGCTTGCAAGAGCTCAAGCTCTCTTCTCCCCTGCATCTTTTCATGGTATCAGAGCCTGGTTCATGCTAAGGACTGAGCTGCAAGCAAGAGAAGCACAGGAAGCGGTACGAGGGTAAGAGATTCATATATTTGTGTTGGCGACTACACCCTTGTCGGGAGCTCTACGGGAGGCACCGATGGCAAATGATCTCTGATTGAGGAACTTTCTTTGCGGGAGTAAAGATATAGGGCAACTATATTTTCTTAACATTTTTTTGGGCCAAAAACGTGTTTCGGGCGCATTAGGACCTCTGTTTTTTAGAAAGCAAGCAATTTTGAGTACTACGGGTAAGTCATCGATTCTATGCAGAACTCTGTTTTAAGAACTGCAGGAAGACAGATTGGTTGTGCAGACATTGTGTGTGTTGCAACAAGGAGGTCAACAGTTGCCATTGGGTGTATGAATGCACATTGAGGTCACTGGTTGTGACATTTGAGTGTAGTACAGTACCGCTGTGCAAAAAATACAGCAGTTTGTGCAGGACAAACCAGAGTGCTGTTTCTGGTAAATTTGTGTGTCTGGCAAGATGTCAAATGATGGCATAAACCAGATTATTACTGAGAAGCTTGATAAGAACAACTTCCATGCTTGGAGGTTCAGGTTGACAAATTTCCTGATGGGAAAGGGTTACTGGGACTACATAGAAGGTGAGCATGAAGAGGAACCAGAGATACCTGAGATCAATCCGACTGGTGCAAATGTGAAAGACTTCAAGGATTGGAACCAAGGAGCCTAAAAAGTTATGTATTGGCTCTCTATCAGTATACAAGACACCATGATTGAGCACATACGGGATGCCAAGTCTCCCAAGGAGGCATGGGACACCTTGGTAAAACTCTATGAAATGAATACCAAGGCACTAAAGATACAGTTGAAGATTGAACTTCATACTGTGGAGAAAAAGAGTATGTCTGTGAGAATGACTATGCATTGAAGATCAAGGGTATTGTGGAATCCCTTGCATCTATTGGTGTTTCAGTAGATGATGATGATAAGTTGGAAGTCTGTCTACGTGGTCTCGGGCCACAATACAAGGTGTTCAAGATGTCTATTCAGACTCGGGAAAACATTCCCAATTTCATAGATTTGGTGTCTATGTTGATTATAGAAGAGAAGAGCTTGGGTGAAGACCAACAGTCTTCACAAAATAAAAATAGTTCAGAGCAACAGGCCTTCTACACAAGTTCAGGAAGAGGACAGGTAGAGGAGGCCGTGGACTTGGCCAAGGAGGTGGCCGAATAGGTAATCAGAATTATGGTCAGCAGCAACAACAACAGAGTCCCAGAATTCACAACAACAACAACAAGATGCAGGTGGAAGAGGACAATTCAGAGGCAGGGGGAGTCAAAGAGGTCGTGGAAATTGGCAAAGGCAGTATAATGATACACATGGATGCTTTTATTATGGTAAGCCTAGACACATGTGTAGAAAGATTGTTATAAGAAGCAAGCTGACATGCAAAATGGAAAATTGGATCAAAACAACTATGCATCCTCGAGCAGAAACAATGAGGATAATGAAAGGTTTTTTGTTATGCAGCATGTCGTTAATGCCATGTCTAAAAATGTTGAAGCAGCACATAAAGATGATGTATGGTACGTTGATTCAGGTGCTTCGAACCACATGACAGGTCATGGGGGGGAGTGGTTCAAGGAGATAAAAAACCTTGAAAGACTAGGTTTTGTGGAAACAGGGGATGACACTGCTCATCCAATTGCCCATGTTGGAGATGTGCCATTGTCTATTTAGGATGGCAAAGTGAAGTACCTTGCAGATGTACTTCATGTTTCGAACATAACAAAGAATCTGGATTCAGTTGGCCGGATGATTGTGCAGGGTTTGCAGGTTCGGTTTAATCCTGACGGTTGTTATGTTGAAGACTTTAAAGATAAGTGCAGGTTGGTTGCAAAAGGCAATAGAGTGGGCAGAATGTATACATTGAATGTAAACATGCCTGATGTGAGTGCTGCGATGTTTGCAAATGGTTCAAGAATTGTTGCAGATATAGACATTTGGCATAAAAGAATTGGACATGTGAATGTGTAGAGAATGAAGTCTATGCAGACTAAAAGAATTGTGATAGGGGTGCCAAAGTTTAAAGTTGAAGGTATGTAGAAAATATGTGAAGCATGCCAATTTGGAAAGCAAACAAAGCATGTATTTTCACGTGACAAAAATGTGAGCAGAAATGCACTAGATGTTGTGCATTCAGATGTATGGGGTTCTACAAAGACCATGTCTATGGGAGGCTGTAGGTATTATGTGACATTTATTGATGTGACCACACAAGGAAAGTGTGGGTATACTTCATGAAGGAGAAGAGTGAGGTGTTCACTCATTTTCAGGATTTTAGAGTTATGGTTGAAAAGCAAACAGGGAAACATGTAAAGTGCCTAAGGTCAAATGGAGGGGGAGAGTACTTCTCCAATGAGTTCTCTAAATTTTTGATAAGAATGGTATTCAGAAACAGTTTACATGCAGAGAATAGTATTTTTGATATGAATGGTATTCCATGTAGATACACTACGCAGCAAAATGGAGTTGCTGAGCGAAAAAACAGACACATTGCTGAGATTGCGCGAGCATTGATGGGAGAGAAGAATATGCTGCATAGCTATTGGGATGAGGCTGTCTTTACACCAGTTTACATCATGAACAGGACTCCAACTACAGCCATACATGATGTAACTACAAAGGAGAGGTTTACTGGTAGAAAACCTGATTTGTCTCATCTGAAAGTCTTTGGATGCATTGCATATGTGCATGTCCAGATGAGCTGAGAACTAAGCTGGATCCAAAAGCTGAAAAATGTGTGTTTATTGGCTATTCCCTTGAGCAAAAAGGATACAGGTGTTATAACCCTGCTACACGTGAGTTGAGGGTAAGCAAGGATGTTGTTTTTTATGAGACGAGCAGCTGGTATGCTACTGAAAAAGAAGCTGTTGGGGCTGATGTGAGTGGAAATGTGGTTGCACAGAATGCAAGTAAGCAATCACAGTCTTTGAGTGGACCAGGAGAGTCCTCATCTAGTGGTTCACTTTTGATAGACCATGTTAATAGATTTCTTGAATTTTCTTTCTACAAACCGTGTGAATATAAAAGGAAAGAAATTTCTCTCTTAGAGTATTTAACTATTCATTTATTAATTACTCATAGAATTAAAACATAGAATTTAAAAGAATTCTAATTTTGATATAAAAATTCTTTATGCATCTATTTATGCATAAAAATCAACTTCTCAATGGGAATAACACTTTTACATAAAAGAAATTCCTTTTATGCATCTATTTATTCATAGAATCAATTTAATAGGAATAACACTTTTAAAATAAAAAAATTCCTTTATGAATCTTTCTATGCATAGAAATTAAATTTAATGAGAATAATAATTTTATAATAAAATAAATTCTTTTATGCATCTTTCTATGCACAAAATCAAATTTAATGAGAATAACACTTTTATAATAAAAAAATTCCTTTATGCATCTTTCTATGCATAAAAATCAAATTTAATGAGAATAACACTTCTATAATAAAAAAATTCCTTTATGCATCTTTCTATGCATAAAAATCAAATTTAATGAGAATAACACTTTTATAATAAACAAAATCCTTTATGCATCTTTCTATGCATAAAAATCAAATTTAATGAGAATGACACTTTTATAATAAAACAAAGTCCTTTATGCATCTTTCTATGCATAAAAATCAAATTTAATAAGAATGACACTTTTATAATAAAACAAATTCCTTTATGCATGTTTCTATGCATAAAAATCAAATTTAATAAGAATGAAACTTTTATAATTAAAAAACTTCCTTTATGCATCTTTCTATGCATAAAAGTCAAATTTAATGAGGATAACACTTTTATGATTAAAAAATTCTTTTATGCATCTTTCTTGAGGGGAAGAAAATGGACATCTTGAGGGGCTCGGATCTTACATCCTACCGCACTTAAACACGAGATGTCCTCATCTCGTAGGTGGAGTATGATCTCTTTCATCTTCTTCTTCTTCTTCAATCACTTCGAGCATTACTGCCTTGGAACTGGACGACCGATTTGGGAACATCTCTCTTTGACTTCCCCTATTCTGAGGCGGAGGTCTTGCATTACTTTGGATTGAAACTACGGGTTGGCTAGAGGGTCTACCTCTGGGATTTCCCTGATTTTGGCGGAAAGAAACTTGATTACTTTGGAAAGAAGCAACTGGAGTTTGGAGTCTTGATCCCTGATTTCCCTGCCCCGAAAACCTTGATCCAAAAGGAGTTGGGCAATCCATACTCCGATGTCCAAATCCTTGATAGTTATAGCATTTCACTCCCTTGTTCAAGGGTGAAACTCTGACGTTGAATTCCAAGGGATTGAGTTTTGAGAAAAGGACATTTCTTCCATTCTGGAACTTCCCATATCTCGGGCTTGACCCTGATATCTTTTAGGCGATGGAAGGTTGGAATCACCTTTTGGAACTAAAAACCTTTTGAAAGGTGATGGTGTTAGCTTCAGCGGGACCTTGACATCAAAGGCCTTGGCGAAATCCTTTGCCATTTGCAGTGCTTCAGCCATGGAAACTGGCTTGGCATTCTTCACCAGGATATTTAAAGGTTTGTTCAGTCCCTGAATGAACCTGGCTATCAGTTGTTCTTCACCAGTAGTGGCTAGTATTTGAGGAGGAGAGCAAACGCTTGGTGATATACTTCAATAGTTTTGCTCCCGTGGGTTAACTCTAAGAATTCGTTCATCTTTGTTTCCAAAAGGCCGGGAGGACAGAACTTTCATCATTATTGTTTTTTATGCATAAATAGATGCATAAAAGAATAATTTTTATTATAAAAGTGTTACTTTCATCAATATTGATTTTTATGCATAAAATGAGCATAAAAGAATTTTTTTTAATAAAAGTGTTACTTTCATCATTATGGATTTTTATGCATAAAAGAATATTTTTATTATTATAAAAGTGTTACTTTCATCATTATTCATTTTTATGCATAAATAGATGCATAAAAGAATAATTTTTATTATAAAAGTGTTACTTTTATCATTATTGATTTTTAGGCATAAATAGATGCATAAAAGATTATTTTTTATTATAAAAGTGTTACTTTCATCATTATTGATTTTTATGCATAAATGATGCATAAAAGAAATTTTTTAATTATAAAAGTGTTACTTTCATCATTATTGATTTTTATGCATAAATAGATGCATAAAAGAATATTTTTTATTATAAAAGTGTTACTTTCATCATTATTGATTTTTATGCATAAATGATGCATAAAAGAATTTTTATTATTATAAAATTATTACTTTCATCAAAATGGATTTTTATGCATAAATAGATGCATACAGAAATTTTTATATCAAAATAAGAGTTCTCTTTAATCCTTGTTTAAATCCCATGAATATGGGTAAATTAATTAAGTAAATACTCAGTGAAAGAAAATTTTACTGTTGCATATAGATCTTCTTAGCCTCTACACACATTGCACATGGATCACACCCCCGGAGCTCCCCACAAACATGCACTTTTACAGAGACCACTTCCTCACACTCACTGAGGATGGATTCATCCAACAGCCGGGCTACTTGAGTGTTCACATGTCCCATGCCATGCGGATGGCGATTGGCCAGATATGGGTTTCTTCCCACCGCCTCAGAGTGGAGACAGGTAGAGCAGAGGTCATCTTCAGAGCCGGGAAGCTCGTACGGACACCCAAAGAGGAGAGGATCTGCCGACTATGCCACACAGAGGTTGAGACGGAGGAGCATTACATATGCCGCTGCCTAGTATACTATGAGATCCGCGGGAGGTTTCACTGTCTATTTCGTGAGGGATTCAGTCCACTCTCTAGGATCATTGACTTCCAGGACCAGCATTGCCTGGGCCTCTTCCTGCTTGAGCTCCGCAGACACAGGGACACCTTCTTGAGACAGAGGCCCCAGCCACCCCGCCCCCTCCCTCGGCAGCCAACCATCACCAATTTCTTCCAGACCCAGGAGGTGGACACCGACATAGTGGATCTTGTGGACCCTCCACGAGCTGCTCTGAACCTACCTCGCCTGAGAGGAGTTACCTCGGACCGAGCCTCTGCACTCCAGCGTGCCCGACGCCCTCGACCCCCCTGTCGGCCACGATCACCTCATCAGCTCCAGATCCAAGACATGCTCCACCACTATCGAGCTACCTTTCCACGTGACATAGCTGAGGGAGACCTCTCGACCATACTTGTGAACCCCATGCTTGACATTTTGGAGAGTGGTATACCATCTACTCGGAGCTGATGTTGCTCCCATGTTTTTATGTTCTTAGTACTCCATGACGACTTTCCATGGATAGTTTTGTATCACCCAACTGAGATAGCTATATATATGTTTTCATTCTGTTTTATTTTCCATTCCATGATGAGATATGCCATGGACATTATTGTGCAACTTTGGTCTCACAGGCCCATTGGGTCTTTAGGAGACGCTTAATATCTCTCTCTCTCTCTCTCTCTCTCTCTCTCTCTCTCTCTCTCTCTCTCTCTCAGATACAGATGTACTTACAGCACAACTGAGCAAAGTAGTCCCCTTCGTGGACTTAGGAGACCCTATCTCTATTATAGTAAAGGGTACACAGGCAAAAGTCTCCTATATGGACAACAATGAGAAAATAGCAGTGATGAAGCAAACAAGGTCTCTCCAAGGGACAAAGGTATGGATAGCTGATGAACTCACCCCACTACAACTCAAGAACAGATCGACAAAGCTGAATAAAGTTAAAGAAGCAAGAAAGAATGGCAAATGGGCAATATACAGAGGAGGACAAGCAATCATTAAAGAATTCCGTACCCCACCCTTCTCAAGAGCAAATCCATCCATGGATGAAATATAGCTATTTTTATTTTGAACCTCAATTTCGAACTAGATGCAATAGAACCCATTGTAATTTAAACTCTTAAGAGTCTTAAGAGTTCATTTTGAGTTATTTTTTTTCAGTTTTATGCCTCTTTGGCATCGATACCCAGAGCGGAATGTAAATGGATGTACCTGATCTGTCCCATAGGTCGGATTCGGCCTCCTGTGGATGTTAATATAACTTTCTTTCTTTCTTTCTCTCTCTCTCTCTCTCTCTCTCTCTCTCTCTCTCTCTCTCTCTCTCTCTCTCTCTCTCTCTCTCTCTCTCTCTCTCTCTCTCTCTCTCTCTCTCTCTCTCTCTCTCTCTCCCCCACTACAACTCAAGAACAGATCGACAAAGCTGAATAAAGTTAAAGAAGCAAGAAAGAATGGCAAATGGGCAATATACAGAGGAGGACAAGCAATCATTAAAGAATTCCGTACCCCACCCTTCTCAAGAGCAAATCCATCCATGGATGAAATATAGCTATTTTTATTTTGAACCTCAATTTCGAACTAGATGCAATAGAACCCATTGTAATTTAAACTCTTAAGAGTCTTAAGAGTTCATTTTGAGTTATTTTTTTTCAGTTTTATGCCTCTTTGGCATCGATACCCAGAGCGGAATGTAAATGGATGTACCTGATCTGTCCCATAGGTCGGATTCGGCCTCCTGTGGATGTTAATATAACTTTCTTTCTCTCTCTCTCTCTCTCTCTCTCTCTCTCTCTCTCTCTCTCTCTCTCTCTCTCTCTCTCTCTCCCCACTACAACTCAAGAACAGATCGACAAAGCTGAATAAAGTTAAAGAAGCAAGAAAGAATGGCAAATGGGCAATATACAGAGGAGGACAAGCAATCATTAAAGAATTCCGTACCCCACCCTTCTCAAGAGCAAATCCATCCATGGATGAAATATAGCTATTTTTATTTTGAACCTCAATTTCGAACTAGATGCAATAGAACCCATTGTAATTTAAACTCTTAAGAGTCTTAAGAGTTCATTTTGAGTTATTTTTTTCAGTTTTATGCCTCTTTGGTATCGATACCCAGAGCGGAATGTAAATGGATGTACCTGATCTGTCCCATAGGTCGGATTCGGCCTCCTGTGGATGTTAATATAACTTTCTCTCTCTCTCTCTCTCTCTCTCTCTCTCTCTCTCTCTCTCTCTCTCTCTCTCTCTCTCTCTCTCTCTCTCTCTCTCTCTCTCTCTCTCTCTCTCTCTCGTACCCCTTGTCCTATCAGTGCGGAACACACGAACCTCTTGCCGTCACTGGCGAGGTCCGCACCAGCACCCACACAACCCACACAAGCATCGCATACAACTTTCTACTTCACCCATTACCTGGCAGACATATATGAGCATCATGTATATGACGGACGGGCTACTCCAGATGGATCCCCTGTCACCCCTAGACACACTCACCACTCAGATGTCATCTCTACTACATACGGCTGCCACCCATAGCTTCCCCCACCATACACACATTGCACACACAGATAGATCTGGGAGCATGCCCCAGAATCGGTGGTATGATGATGAGTACAGAGAGCTATACAGACACCTTTGTGCCCAGAAAGCACTAAAGAATAGTACACAGAGACAGGCGAGCCGACAAATACGGACCCTCACACGCCGTAAGAGGCGTGCATGTGAGGAGGCACAGTACTGGGATATGTACCACCTTCTCATGAGCAGAGATAGAGCCACTGCATGGCGCAGGATGAGAGAGCCTCGCCCTCGTACCCCAATTGAGGATCCACACACATGGCACACAAATGCAAATCTACCATATCCCTCAGCAACCGCCCATACCACAGCCACCACAGGAGCCCCGCCCTACCACCACCTCTACTTTATTTACTGCCCCGATGGTAGAGAGAGCTATCCATCGGTTACAGCATGGGAGATCGGCTGACCACACAAGTATACAGAGTGAGCATCTTATTTATGCAACTGACACACTCACACCCTTTGTTGCTCACCTTTTTACTAGGGCACTAATGGAGGGCCTACCAGCTGAGTGGATTATGCACACCATCGTGCCTATCCACAAAGCGAAAGACATGCTAGACCCCAGCAACTACAGGACTATCATGATTGGTCATACATTGGCCAAACTTTATGGTGCAGTGCTCGAGGCAGAGTTGAGCTCATATGCAAAGAAGGACGGACTGTGAGCACTAGGGCACGCTGGATTCCGACGAGCTTTCTCCACTATTGACCATATATTCACTCTGAGATGTTTGATTGATCAGGCTGGGGCGTGAGAGAGGACATTATACTCCTGCTTTGTGGATTTTCGCAAAGCAGGAGAGATTCTCCCAGCGTCTCCAATCATTGGGGATCCCATCAGAGATGGTCTAGGGCATCTATGCTTTATATGAGCACGTCATCGGGCACATACGATGCCCCGCGCGGCTATCTGATGTTATTGCTAGCACCATAGGTGTGAAGCAAGAATGCCCACTCCTACACTATTTGGGCCATACATTGATGAGGTGGCTGACTTCATTATTCACGGTGGTGGGGACGGGGTAGGCATCTCAAGTACCACAGTCCACATTATGCTATATGTAGATGATATCATTTTGGTCTCTGAGTCGCAGATGGGACTACAGCATCATCTTCATGCACTCGATGACTTCTGCACACAGAGGGGACTTACAGTAAACCTCAAGAAAACCAAGGTCATGATTTTCCACAGCTCATGGCCGGTTAGACGACAGGCCATCTTCACACTAGAGCAGGAGGACAGGTAGAGGTGGTAGACTCATATGTGTACTTGGGGATTACATTCACGACTCCGACAGGAAGATATACTATGGCACACGCAACTAGGGATAGACTCACACGAGGGTATGCAGCTCTGGCCATGCTAGAGAGACAATGTCACCAGATAGAGAGGCCTCCACATGGTCTCAGATAGAGAGGCCTCACATTCTCATGCTCTCACGGATGATCCGTAGCAAACCCTCCGTCCCACATGACATTGTCCGAGCGGAGTTTGTTGCACCTCCTATGCTAGTAGAGGCCCTCTTCCAGATGATCTGCTTCATTCAGAGGATCAGAGATATGCCATCAGATCGACTCTTACATAGAGCTTTTAAGGCCTCCAGGTAGCTCACAGAGAGTGGAGATAGGAGATCATGGCATTCACAGATGATACAGTGGCTCACTCAGCATGGTCTCGACATAGATCACCTACCACCTTTCCAGTATGATATACATGCACCACACCAGCTCTCTCACAGTGAGAGGAACAGAGTCCTTCGGCAGGATTTATGGCAGCGATACACCCATGAGACTTGGATTACACCTAGTCAGCCTCTACCGCCGAAGATGCTCTACTACAAAGATCAGTTTATGCGTATCTCAACGGATGGATTCATTCAGCGACCCGGATATATGGATGTGTACATGCCTCACAGTGCCCGAGTGGCGATTGGCCATCTCAGAGTGTCATCACACCAGCTTGAGATTGAGGTAGGTAGGGCAGCATGGATCCCCAGAGCAGAGAGGGTATGCAGACTATGCCAGGAGGAGGTTGATAGTGAGGAGCATTATGTATGCAGATGTAGAGCATATAGTGTCATTAGAGAGAGATACACCACCATCTTCAGTGGACATCCCTCACTCCGCCAGATCATGGAGTTCGCAGATCAACGCAGATTTGGCCAGTTCTTGCTAGAGACAGTGCCACAGAGAGAAACTGCTACAGACTCATACCCATACCACAGGGAGAGGTGGGCGACAGCTCCAGCTCACTGATTTCTTCCAAAGATCTATCCTAGTGTCTACCATGACACAGGAGGGGGTTACACTTCAGCGCAGGCTACCAGACTCCCAGACTACATCAGAGGGAGATCACAGAGATACGGGCTCCACATCAGCACCATATCCAAGAGCAGCTAGCTCACTTACACTCACACCCGGAAATCATGCTCCGAGGTATTTTTGCCTCACCATCGCCTATGTATCACATATTACACCCCCATTATGGTACTGGTTGGAGCTAGACAAATCTGCATTGCATTCTTGTATACCCTACGCATATAGGTTGCATACTGAGCCTCTAGCAATAGTGATCCATCCATCACACCCCCCCACTAGCTCAGCACTTTCATAGTTTATTTCATGTTCATTTTGTCCTCTTTTTTTTTTCTGGACATCTAGAGGACATTGACAGTTGTACATTGATTTGTCTCATAGGTCGAGTTTGGCCTCCTCTCTCTCTCTCTCTCTCTCTCTCTCTCTCTCTCTCTCTCTCTCTCTCTCGTAGACGTTAATATATCTTTCTTTCTTTCTTTCTTTCTTTCTCTCTCTCTCTCTCTCTCTCTCTCTCTCTCTCTCTCTCTCTCCTTACACAGACATTGTATCAGATCCACCAATTGTTGTAACCTTTTTGGTCTCATAGGTCATTTTGGCCTTCTGAAGACGTTAATATATCATTTCATTTCATTTTGTATATCATGATTGTATACTCCATGCATATAGCTTGGCATTCTCCTAGTAGTAGAGCTCCATCCCCTTCACCACTCATTGTACTTATTGCACACCCAGATTTAGCTTTTTTTAGTTCATTACTTTTTATTTTGTTGGGATAACAGAGGATACCCCATACAGGTACTGCGATTTGTCTCATAGGCCGAGTTCGGTCTTTTGGAAGACGTTAATAAAATCTTTCTTTCTTTCTCTCTCTCTCTCTCCTTACACAGACATTGTATCAAATCCACCAATTGTTGTAACCTTTTTGGTCTCATAGGTCATTTTGGCCTTCAGAAGACGTTCTCATCTCATCTCATCTCATCTCATCTCTCTCTCTCTCTCTCTCTCTCTCTCTCTCTCTCTCGGCGCAGTGGGTTAGGAGGTCAGTACCCACCTTTACATATGGTCAGGAGACAGTGGAGTATACAGATGCATATACTTACCTTGGTGTGGTTTTTAGTGGCCCACTATTTTCCTTGAGGAGAGCAGCGGAGACCAGATTGACCAGAGCTTATGCAACATTGGGGAGACTAGAGAGGATGTGTTCGTAGGTTCAGTTTCAGGAACCTCGAACAAAGCTCTGGCTCTTTGACACTTTGGTCACTTCAGCCATGCTGTACGGAGTGGAGATATGGGGACCCTCAGTGGATCACCACAGCCAAGCTGGTAGCACTGATGGAGGGATGGAGACATATGGAGAGGCCCTTGGTTTCTATGATTTCCCGGATGATTAGGGCCAGGGCCTCCGTAACACATGATATTATCCGTGCAGAGATGGCTGCCCCCCCCATTGGTAGTAGAGGCACTCACTCGATCAGTCTCCTTTATACATAGCACTTGGGCTCTCCCTAGAGACAGATATGCTCGCTTAGCCCTGGAGTCTTCACGACAGTTGGCATCACAAGGAGACGGATCATGTTGGTATGCACAGATGAGAGCTTGGTTCCAACTGCATGGCTTTACTATGGACAGCCTACCACAATTTTAGTACTCCCTGGATGCACCCTCCCTCTCTCTCACACGGGCAGAGATTACCAGACTTATCAGCTGGACACTAGAAGGACATGGATACAGCTGACACATGAGCTTGGTACGAAGATGGCTTTCTATAGAGATCATCTTCTCCAGCTCACGCAAGATGGGTTTGTGATTAGACCCAGCTACATGGATACTCATCTTTCTCATGGGGTACGGTGTGCTATTGGTCAAATGCACACATCCTCACACCAACTAGAGATTGAGACTGGCAGATTCAGAGGAGTACCAGCTGAGGCCAAGATTTGTCAACTGTGCCAGATGGAGCCAGAGACAGAGTTACATTACATATGTCACTGTCCAATATGTTATGAGATACGAGGTCGTTTTCACTGCCTGTTTAGAGAGGGTTTCGGACCACTTTCTAGAGTCATGAGATACCAGGATCAGAGATGCCTCGGATTATACTTGCTGGAGCTTCGTAGACATAGAGAGGGTCTCTTGAGAGGGAGGGGATCAGAGAGGGAGAGACACCCACAGAGGCAGATTACAGACTTCTTTCGACCAGAGATTGAGCAATCAGGCCAGCAGGCATTGCAACTAGCCCCAGAGTATAGCCACACCAGAGGTACACTGATTGATCGGGCTATAGTGTTGGGGCGGTCCAGGCGCCCCAAGATGAGAGGCCCATCTCGACACCGGCGGAGACTATAACAGAGGATCAGGACCATACTAGCAAGGCATGGGAGACGTCAAGTCAGAGTACTCACCATGGAGGACATTGAGGATATCCGCCATCGACCGATGAGAGACATCTTTGGATAGTGATGTGTATGATGCTTACCTTTGTTGCTGGAGTTTTCCTCCCAGATGTTATCCATTAAGAGCTCTCAGTACCGTACTTTTCCTCATAGTTGTTTCAATTTCAGTTAGTTGTTTAGTTGTTTTTAGCTTTTCTTACATAGACATTATATCAGATCCACCAATTGTTGTAACCTTTTTGGTTTCATAGGTCATTTTGGCCTTCTGAAGACGTCATTTTGGCCCACCAGGGGATCAAAGATAGATATGCAGGATTGTTTGAGGAGCACTCTTCACTACATTAGTTGATGGAGGCCTCGGACCAGCGACGACGACAGCTTGGCAGACTACTACTAGAGCTTCATAGTTCTCGAGAGAGACTCCTCCAGACACCCGCTCCCACTAGGGGTGGGAGACAGTCCCAGCTCACAGATTTCTTCCAGAGAGCTATGCCAGTGCCAGCTGATGTACCACATGGGGTGACCGCACACACTGGGTTCCCGTGAGGAACAGCTTTGCTCCCCTCCAGGAGGAGACCCCTGCGAGCGACTACTGAGGACCAGGAGATGCCAGCACCCCCTCCTTCACCCCCCCCACCCCCATCCCCCCCCTACCGCCTCGCTTCCACCTTCGTCGCCTCCCGTCCCCTCTCCGGTTTCGGCAGCGGCTCCTTCTCCACCTCCCTCGCCCCCTCCTCCTCCCCCCCCGCCCGCCTCAGCTCCCCGAACCCTACTATAGAGCTATTGCTTCAGATCCCGCGGTGGTACAGAAGTTTGATCCGCTCAGCTTGAACACTACCCACTTTGGAACCATGGGGCCCCGACCTTTACAACACATTTCTTTTCACAGAGAGCTATGGCGCCAATCAACACACAGGCGAGGTCTTGGACATCGAAGGGTAGAGGCATAAGGTGCAGCTGAGCGTGGAGCTGATGCGCGCAATGCTTTGGCCTTTCCTCATATGATCCAGCCATATGTTCGCCTCAACAATGCAACAAAGCTCACTAGAGGCATGTACAGGGGAAACCCCAACAAGGATGGAGTCGAGTGGGGGAACATAGCATAGGAGGATCTGGTTAAGCCTATAAGAGCTTTGCAGTTTCTACTTACTACTAGGTGGACCGACTGATTCAACCACTGTAGTATGACCACATTGGCTAGAGTCCACCAGAGCAAGATGGTGAATTGGGCCGACTATCTCTTCAGAGAGCTATACGCAATTTTCTTGAACCCCCAAGGAAAGCTAGCTACTGCTGCAACCTTATTGACTAGGGTCCTCTATTATGGTGTTGGATGGGAAGAATTGCCAAGGGCAACCCAGCTAAGCGGGCCAGATGCGGCAGTGATCTCTCTACCCTCACCATCCAGTTCTCCTAATCCACCACCAGTGAAGAGGCCCCATCACGCGCTAGATGTCATAGAATAGGTTCTACCGCCCCCCAACCCCAGGCCAACATAGGAGGAACTTGCAACAGCTACAAAAGCCAGTAAGAAGGCCGAAGAGGAAGAGGAAGAGAAGAGGAAACCATATTTTTTCAATAGAAGCCTGTTTGAAACATTGCCTCCTGAAATATTCCAAGAGATGCCATCATATGCAAAGGCTGGCCCTTCCTCCCCCAGTGCCACACATAGAACACCGTGAACACTCTTCGTTGGGTCCGCTCGGGCAGTTTCAGTTCCAGTCAAGCATACATGCAGCCCATGGAGATGTTCCAAACTTTGCACTTGGCTTCTCACATATGGCACGCGAGCTCATCACCCAAATGATAGAGTGCATGTACAGGCAACAAGAGGTGGTGCAGATGTCCCAAAACGGGAGAGGCTCTTAGCCAAGGCCTAGGAGGGTGCAATGTCTAAAGACCTATAGCAGACATACCTTCAGTTTATGGAGCTCCAGAAGAAGTTTGATCAGCAACCGAGCAATTGGGCACTGCAATTGCTCACATCACTGAGCTCCAACAGCATGTCATAATAGCCCATACAACGGTCGAGAGAGCTCATCACGAGCTTACCGTAATTGAAGGCCTGCATCAGGAAGCCATGAGTCTGGCCCAGATATTAGAAAACCTCCTCACCCGCACTTAAGCAGATTTTGCAAAGCATCGGGTCCTCACCGAGGCCACTATCCACTCTTTGCGCATTAGTTAAAGAGGTATTTCGCCATATCCTATGGTTAGAGCTTACGCTAACTATTGAGTCTCGACTTAATTAATGTGTATTACCTTAATAACAAGGATCCTACTTCATTGTGATGTAATTAGAGCTTGGTATTATTTTAATCAATCAATGTTTCCTATAAAGGACCGTCAACTTAGTGTACATGTGTTGAAAGAATAAACTTTTTTTAAAAAAGGGGGCAAAGATTAGAATTAATGAGAAAAACTCCTAAAAGGAGCATAAAGAGGATATACAATATCAAAGGGGTCCCCAAGCCTACAGACCTGAGGCCGTTACAAAGCAAGGATGCTCTTATATAAATATGCATTTATAATGCAATTTTGAAGCCAAAAATATCAGAAGGTGGGCATTAAGATAACTGTTAAATAATGTGCAAAGAGATCAAAGAATGAAAAGACACAAAAATAAATTTATGTATATTAATGTAAGTATGATTGTTTGTTTGTGTGTGCGAGAGAGAGAGAGAGAGAGAGAGAGAGAGAGAGAGAGAGAGAGAGATGCTTGCATTAAATAGTATTAAGTGTTTTTTTTTTTCAAACTCTAGGTTTACTATTTTGGATAGATGCATGCTCCTTCAATTGGTCTTTAATACACAAAGACTTTACAAGGTTACATTACTTGAACTATCTATCTTTTCAATTATAGTTATAATTTTATATTGAGCTTATAATTCAAATAACATAGTTTAGCCTTTTCTTTCAAACACTTAGATAAATATCTATCTTTTTCTGTCTATCTATCTTATCCTCTCTAAATAATATTTAGCTGTTCATGAAAAAAAGCTGTCAGGAAAGCAACAGCACTGGGACATCGTGCTTGACTCGGAGAAATTACCTGGAAGGAGCCTTCCTTGACTTGGAGAAATTACATGGAAGGATGACTCGAAGAAATTACCTGGAAGGAGCCGGTTGAAACCATTGCGGCGAAGTTTTAAAAGCCTGTCTCCTCTAATGGAGACGAGAGGCCTCTCACTGACATAGCGCTAAGAGAGAGAGAGAGAGAGAGAAGCAGAGGAAGAGAAACGTAGTGGGGAGAGAGAGAGAGAGAGAGATGTTCAGGCAGTCTCTTGTCAGGGACGATCTCGGGGCAGGAATAAACAAGCGGCCCCGCTTGAGCAGAGAAGCTACTCCGCCCCCAGCTCAGCACCCATGCGGTGTTTATCAGCCATCGTGGGATTCGCATGAAGCGTGGATTCGCAAATACACTTTACTATTTCCTGAAAAGCATTTCTGGACATGGCGGAGCTCCCTGAAGGAGACGATGTTCGCCCTTTCATGCTGGAAGCTGCCCGAAAAGCAATCATTCAAGTGCCCATCTTTACAAGCAATTACGCAGAGTCTAGGTGGTGTCTGGATGAACTTGTAGAGATGCTGAAGAGCACCAAGAGCTCTCGTAAAGCCAAGCTATTTCCGGTCTTCTATGACGACGTGAAGCCAGAAGACCTAAGAAACAAGAATGACGGGCCGTTTGCAAAAGCTATCAAGGACCATCGAAGACGAGGCAAGCACAGCGAAAGCACGATCAAGGGGTGGGAAGATGCTCTGTGTGATGCCTCATGGCTCGAGGGCTTCCGCCTGGAGACCTTTAACAAGTACGAAACTTTTGTTTTGCAACCGTTTTTTGTTGTTATCAAATTATGTGCAGACGTGAAGGACAGTTGCTGGAAGCTCTCGTAGAGAAGATAGCACAGGAGATGCAAAGCAGGATTCCCGTGGAGGATGACCTCAAAGCAGTTGGTTTGGATGAGAGGGTCCATGATGTGGTCGAGCTGTTTCGTTTGAAAGAAAAGGGAAGTGTGTACTTTGTGCTGCTTTGGGGCATGGGTGGCATTGGCAAGACCACTCTTGCTCGTGCTATTTACAGGAGACTTGGAAAGGAGTTTCAAGCAGCAAGCTTTGTGGAAAATTGTCAGGATAAGACTCTGAGTCAATTACAGAATCAGCTGCTCGAAGATTTGCTGCTTGAAAAGAAGTTCCAAGGGGACGATGCAGGAAAGAAGAAAGCGTGTTTAAAAGCTGGATTAAGGGAGAAGGAGGTCTTGATCATATTGGATGATCCAAAGAACTTTGAATCCATCGAGGAAATCATAGATCTGACATCCCTTCAACCGGGAAGTCGAATGCTTGTAACATCCAGGAACCAAACAGTATTTCCTCACGGCAATGATTTCTCTGATGTCTTCAGGGGTGAACGCTACGAGGTACAAGGCATGGACCGTGATGAGTCCTTGCGACTTTTGTGTCTGAATGCTTTGCCAGATCTAGGTTTTGAAAAGCTAGCAGAGAAAGTAAGCAAAGCATGTGCTGGTCTTCCCCTTTCGCTGGAGGTGCTTGGTAGGCATCTTGGGGTGAGGAAGGAAAAGAGATTCTGGGAAGAAGCAATCAAGATTTTAAGTAGAGCTTCGTACGAACCGATAGAGACTTGTTTGAAGGTTAGCTATGAGGCTCTTAGTAAGCATGAGCAGGAAATGTTTCTAGATGTGGCGTGCTTCTTGATTGGTGAAGACAGGCAGAGTGCCGAATACTTTTGGGAAAGCGATGATTTGGTAGAGGGTTCGATAAGTGGTCTAGAGAGCTTGGTAGATCTCTGTCTATGAAGGTGGACAAAAATGGGTGCTTGACAATGCACGATCACTTGAGGGATTTGGGGAGAGGCATTGTCAAACAGTCAGGCAAGTGGAGTAGGGTGTGGGATGATACCATTTTGACGCAAGTGCTGCGAAGTAACCAGGTGCGTTATCCACTTCTCTATTTACTTCTCTGTTTTCAGCACACATTTATGTTTGCAAACAATGCCGTAGGAAGCAAAGGCAACACAAAAACGAAAGACTACCAAGATTCAAATTGGCTGTTGTGAGTGTCCAGAAAGCAACTTGTTATACTGTTCATCCTTAACTTTTTACTCTTTGATTGGTCGCTTTTCCTTTTTTCCATCTTTGCACTTGCACTTGTTGTTTTGAAGCTTGTTTCTGGTGTGGAGGGTGGGTGGCTCTCCCAGTATTTCCATTTCAGTTGCTCTACACTAGATCTTAAAATGTTTGTGCAATATCCATATATTTAGCGGGTGCCTCGGTTATGCAGTCGATGGGAACTACATTAGTGAATGTAGATCTGTACCAAGCATCTGCATTATGCTCCTCCAATGCCAGTACTACCGTACATGAGCGATAAAACACGATCCATGCAATGATGGTTTGGTTTGTGGTTGCAGGGTCTTGATCAAATCCGTGGGCTTGCCACTTCCCAGAAAAACTTGAATGCGAGTTTGCTCTCCCAAATGCGATCTTTACGATTGCTTTTTCTGCATGGAACATATCTGGAGGGTGATGATGAGGGGCTAAAAGCATTGGAAATAAGGTGGTTGAGATGTGCTCCTTCTAAAGAATTATTAGGCCTGGAGTTTCTTACTGTGCTGGAATTCTGGTCCACTATGTACTTTGAGGTATATAGTCATTATTATTATTTTTTAATGTTCGAGTTGATCTGCAAACGTTTGTAATTTCATGAGATCTGACTTTAAAAAGTGAACTTTAACTTTACAAGAGAGAATTCAATTTAAAAAATCCCTGATTGCACAGTGATGATGAAGCTCCCATCTTCCCTTGAGCAGCTGAAAATTTGACAATACTTGCAGCTGTTAGAAGACTTTGGTCTTCTAAAAGTTTACATGTTCTGAACTTTGATTCATGTACTTTACAGATGAAACTTCCTTCTTCCTTTGGCCAGCTGAAAAATCTACGGAGGCTTGACATGGATGGGTGCTCTAAGCTGCTGCAGAAGCTTCCAGAAGATTTTGGGTCTCTTGAAAGCCTAGAAGTGTTTTATGCAAGGGGCTCAGCAATCACGAAGCTTCCTTCTTCCTTCGGGCAGCTGAAAAAGCTACGGGAGCTTAACATGGGTGAGTGCTCTAAGCTAGAGGAGCTACCGGAAGATTTTGGGTCTCTTGAAAGCCTAGAAAAGTTTACTGCATGGGGCTCAGCAATCACGGAGCTTCCTTCTTCCTTCGGGCAGCTGAAAAAGCTACGGGAGCTTAACATGGATCTGTGCTCTAAGCTGGAGGAGCTACCGGAAGATTTTGGGTCTCTTGAAAGCCTAGAAAAGTTTACTGCATGGGGCGCAGCAATCACGGAGCTTCCTTCTTCCTTCGGGCAGCTGAAAAAGCTACGGATGCTTGACATGGATGACTGCTCTGAGCTAGAGGAGCTACCGGAAGATTTTGGGTCTCTTGAAAGCCTGGAAATGTTTACTGCATGGGGCTCAGCAATCACGGAGCTTCCTTCTTCCTTCAGGCAGCTGAAAAAGCTACGGGAGCTTTACATGGGTGTGTGCTCTAAGCTGGAGGAGCTACCGGAAGATTTTGGGTCTCTTGAAAGTCTAGAAAAGTTTAATGCATGGGGCTCAGCAATCACGGAGCTTCCTTCTTCCTTCGGGCAGCTGAAAAAGCTACGGGAGCTTAACATGGGTGAGTGCTCTAAGCTGGAGGAGCTACCGGAAGATTTTGGGTCTCTTGAAAGCCTAGAAGAGTTTGATGCAAGTGGCTCAGCAATCACGAAGCTTCCTTCTTCCTTCGGGCAGCTGAAAAAGCTACGGAAGCTTAACATGGGTCAGTGCTCTAAGCTGGAGGAGCTACCGGAAGATTTTGGGTCTCTTGAAAGCCTAGAAGAGTTTGATGCAAGTGGCTCAGCAATCACGAAGCTTCCTTCTTCCTTCGGGCAGCTGAAAAAGCTACGGAAGCTTAACATGGGTCAGTGCTCTAAGCTGGAGGAGCTACCGGAAGATTTTGGGTCTCTTGAAAGCCGATAAATTTTTGATGCAAGGGGCTCAGTGATCACGAAGCTTCCTTCTTCCTACGGGCAGCGGAAAAAGCTACCAGAGCTGGAGGAAAGATTATGGATCTCTTGAAAGTTTAGAAAAGTTTTATGCACGGGGCTCAGCAATCATGAAGCTTCCTTCTTCCTACGGGCAGCACCCAAAAATATTTGCATAGAAAATTTTGTTGAGTTTTTTGTTCTTTATTATAAAAATATTTGTGTTTGACAAATTTATGTGATCAATTTTTACTAGATGTTTTTGTGGATTTTATTTAGAGTATTTTTTTTTCAACGCCACACCTAGCGGTGCTTATAGCAATGTTTATAAATACCGTTGAGCGGTGCTTATAACGATGAAACTTAAAACACCACTAAAACTTCAATAAAAAGCATTGTTAATCCCTCATCTTGTTATAGTGAATATTATCACTCGTTGATTCCAAGCTGATCAACAAGCGGATAAGCCAGTTAGGAAGCATGGCCAAAGAAGAAAAGTTAAGAAGATTGGGAATGGAGATCACCAAGTGAGCATTTAGAATGGCTTTGATTTAGTTAGTGAAAACCGCTTCAATTGAATCTAGTTATGAGGATCCAATTCTCAAAGTTCAAAATATCAAACCAATAAGAAAAGTGATGTGCATACTACTTCCAAGGGGATGAGAAATACCCAAATGTTGAAACAAAGAGTGAGAGATTGGAATTGGGCAGGGCCTTGTCGTTCTTTGGAATGAGATCATCTCATGCACTTGTGCTTTACGTATGCTTGGATTTGATGTAAATGTACTCTTGCTTTGCTTACACACACATGCGCTCACCTGCTCATTTGGTTGTGAGATTTTTATAAAGAATTTGCTCTTCATTTTCACACTCACTCTCACATGCTCATATTGGTCGCTTTTATAATGGTTTAAATTTTATCCTTATCTTTGATTTTTTTTTGTTTTTTTGTAGTCAAAATTGTATTGCTCATTTCTTTTCCTCCACCTTGTGCCCCTCTACTATTTGTTGCTAGTGTTTTGCCGTGCAGTGTGTGTGTGAAGGAGCAGTCAGTAAGGACCCAGCAGTAGACGTTCAAGCTAGAGCCATAGACCTAGATCTATAAGAATTGGAGGGAGGTTGAGGTCAAGGAGGCCACCACTAGGCTCGCTACCAAGTTTTCCATTCTCAAGTAGCAAGTTGACCTTGCAAAGATTAAGGCCACCAAGATGGCACCTCACTCTTCTGTGTACGTTTGTTTTTCACCTTCCCTTCTCTCTCTTGAAGTCCAGTGTTGACGTGGCCCAATCCACTTTATAGTCACTTCTCTGTCTCGTTATCTTTTTCTCGCTTGCTGGTAGGTGCTAAAAGGAGGCTGTCATGATGCTCGCTCCGGTCTGTTTATGCTTTTCTTTGCTTGTTTGCAGCTATGAAAGTGGAAGCATGCTTAAAGGTACCACCCAGAATAAGATCCATGGGTATAACCAATTGTCCGAATCCCTCAAGACTCGTGCTCTTTGCAAACCAAAGAAGTTATGTGATTTGTAGAGACGGATCCATTTAAATCCGTATTTCCTTATCTGGAATTTGTGTTCTTGTATTGTGCTCATGGCAAATCTATGCACCACACAACTCAGTGCCCAACAATGTGTTAGAAATTACATAGAAAATTACAAACAATAAGGCCTAAATACCATGCAAACAACTCCATTAATAAATTCAAGTACTGAGATGATACCCAAAAAAAAGACCAAACCACCATTGAGGGCTATCAATAAGGCCCAAACACATCTATAGTGCTTCTATTGACAAGGGTTGCACGAGATTGTGGATTGTCAAAATCGAAATGCTCCAAATGTGGAAAACCTTGCGTTTCCAAAGCCTATGTATGATAAATGCAGTGTTAAGCATTTATTCATTGATTGCCCAAACCACCTAGTTGCTGTCTGCTCTGCAGGCATCCATCAACATGGTTAGTATACAAAATGGATAGTTAGCTGCAGTGCCTTGAATATGCCCACATGCTTCCAAGAAAAGGCACACATACCTCGTAATAAAGTAAAATCCACGTCCAAATTGGTTGAGAAACATGTACCGCAGTAGAAAGCCAAAGAGTCCTTACAAGCCCAACAACTTTTTGAAACACATACAAATTTGTTTGAGGAGGAAAACTATAAACACCTTACTCATTTGACATGAGTGAGCTTTGTTTTTCCTACTCTTCTTGTGTCTTTAAAAAAAGTCTTGAGATTGTAGTTCCCTTTTCGGATGAGCCTAGTTCTTGAGTTTCTTTGACTATTTTAAGGAGTCCTCCCCATGCAATTTTTATTTGTCCTTGTGTTTTGAGGATTCCTCCCCATGTAGTTTTTATTTGTCCTTGTGTTTGAGTTAGTATTTGATGATGTATTGTCAAAAAGTACTAACGTGAATCAAACCCGAAACCTAAGACTTAACAACATGGAAAAGCACATTACCAACATAGTTGCAATATCTTGATCATGAGTGCAAACCACATATTTTACTTGATGTCCAAGTACAAATGGTCTCTAGTTAGGAGCAAGAGGAATTGATGAGACGGAGGTGTTCCTATTCTTGAAACCAAGGGAGAAAAAAGTGGACAATGAGAAAAAAAGAAAGAAGGTTATGTTTGACCATCTATCTAAAACACCTGCCTTTGGCAATATTCTTGTTTGCAAATCTCAAAATTGGATAGTGTGTAAGTCTATCAATGTAAAGATCTATTCCAATACTTGAAGAATAGGTAGATGTATTAACATCATTATTGCATATTGGCTCATTGATTTCATTTGATGAAATCAAAGGTAGAAGATCTTCATTTGTGGTGCATTCTTCAAACTCTGAATGATTTTATTGTACCTCTTTGTTCTCATTGTTTGTTGTGTATTCTTTTGATCCTTTTGATCATGACTGGATCCTAGGTGAAAAATAAATGCAAAATACATGGACGGTTAGCCACATTGAGCATAAATTGACAATTTTCTCTCAAAAGGAGAAATGAAATTCGACTTTAGTATTGAATTTGAGAATTCAGAGGATATGCAAGAAGAAATGGAAGAAACACCTACTCTAGAAAAAGATATCAAGACTAGAACCTACTCAAGGATTACTAATAACACATGTATATGAGAATACTATGTAGATTCCAAATGTTCAAATGCTAAATGAAGAAGACTTGAGGCTAAGGAGGATGATTTATCTAAAAGCACACAACTGTTATGAAGAATGCCAAGCTAAACTAAACATAATTATGGACCACAACCTCATCATAAAGGATCTTCGTAAATCATTAACATTGTTTCCTACTAAATCATCAAAGGAGCAAGGAACAATAAGAAACATTGTATATTCTAAGGCTTTACCTCTCGAAAAAGGGAAAAAATTGAATCACAATCATATCTGGCCTACCATACAAATCAACACCTTGTTCTCAATGAAAACCACCAAAGAAGATAAACCCATAGCATAAGGCTACTACAAGGGCAAGATGCAAATCTGGCCTACAACACCAATCAACACCTTGCTCAATGAAAGCCATGGAAGCCACCAAAGAAAATAACCCCATAGCCTTATACATACAAATCTCCACAAGCGTTTCCAAAAGATTTGCCTATTTAACAACTACGAATACCAAAGAAAATTCTACAAGCCCATGCATTTTACCAAAACAACACTAAAATTTGGATCTCTAAGTGGAATACCAAATTCCATATGCCTACAACAAAGAAATCAACTAAACAAAGGCAACACCCTAAAGCTTCAAAGGTAAAGCAAATATGGGTGTTCAAAGATCCAAAGGTAAAGCAAATATGGTTGTCCAAACATTAACTTCAATCTCAAGAATATTATGATGGCAATCCCATCATTTGGTTGCATAAAGCATATAAACCACTGAAGGCCTCATTACCAGCTTCAACCTCAAATGCACACTTTAATTCTAAGAAATAATAGAGGCATAAATAGTAGCAAGAAGTCCAAAAGAACCCTTTTAAACCAATTCAAGAGGTCGTAAGAACCTGCTTGTGCAAACAAAAACAACATTAGGCCATAAAGCTCATCTTTGCCCATGGTGACCATCGATTTCAACTAATAGAAGGCTCACACAATTCACTGATTTTAAGCATGTGTTTTTAAGTGACCATGGAAGGAACAACCATAAAAACTTCCTTGATTACTAGAATATGACAACAAAGTTTCTTGAGGCACAACATCTACTTGATCCATCGTGTTAAAGAATCAAGTAAGGATAGGATTTGATTCATCACTCCTTTGTTTGATCTTTCCCTTACTGGCTGTAGAACATCAAGTCCATCTGACAATCCTTCCTCGTGTGGGAGATATTGTAGAACACCTTATTTGGGTTGGTTTAGATTTTTTCGCTTCATCTTAGCGCATTGCTGAACCTTGGATTGTCGAGACAATAGCTCTTACTTTCTTTGTTATAGCTCAGCAGGCACGTGTGCATGTGCTAAGCCATTGGACACATGAAAGGTAACAATCCCAATGTCATGATGATAGATTAAATCCACATGATTTGGTTGATGATAATTTGTTACTTTCGAATCATTTCTATGCTTTGGATTCTCATAACTTTGAGCTCAAGGTCAAGCATGACAATATTCTTCTCATTACCACAAGGAGATATATAAATTTAATATGCTACTACCACCAAACATTCTTCTATGGAGGAAAGTTGGATGGCCTTGCCCAATAAAAGGGGACATTGGTGGTTCTTGCCCACAAGGGGAGGAATGTCGAAGGTTCTAGCCCCAAGAGAACCTCTATGGGGCATGATAAATGTTGGCATGTCTCATTTGCAAGATGAGTCTACCATTTCAAAGCGAAACCTCCTAGTTTGGTGGGGAGGAGAAAGAATGTAACAAAGATGGAGAAAGATGAGATCAACACTTATTTGTAGAAGTGGTAAAAGTCGCATTAATTACAAGACTCTAGGGACCTTATTCACACTCGAAGTGAGCTTAACCCTTAGACTTCAAGCACACCCTTCCTTGGGAACCACAATGTTGGTATTGCCCTCTAAGTAGCTCTAATGCTAGCCATTTCTCACTATGGGTAAATCAATGTGGTCCTTGCTTGTGTTGTGTTCTACAAGTTGTTTCGAGTGGGTTTAGATGGTTTAGGTTTGGATTTGGGAAGGTGAGGCTTTGTGGGGATCCAAACCTTGATTTTTTCCCCCTTGGTGGCTAATGATGGTAGTAAGTCCTTTTGAACCCATTTTTGTGTGATGCTTTGGGGGATGGTAGTGTTACCTTGGGTTTTAGGGGAGAGGTGCGTAGGCACATCACTTTCCTTTTTGGTTTGATATTCTGATCTTTGAGAATTGGATCCTCATAACTAGATTCAATGGAGGTACTTTCCATTTTATATAGATTAGAGCCATCCTAAAGGCTCACTTGGTGATCGGAATTGATGAGTGATAATATATTCTTTATAAAAAGATGAGAGATTAGAGATTCTTTTTATCAAAGTTTTAGCGATTTTTTACATTTCATCGTTATAAGCACCACTCGATGATTTTTATAAACATCACTATAAGTAGCATTGGATGTGGCACTAGAAAAAATAATGGAATACTCCAAATGAAGTCCACCAAAACATTTATGGTAGCTTGGAGCATTGATTCATGTGAAGCTTTTGTGACTTTTTCAGCTCCTTGAAGGAAGAAGGAAGGCTCGTGATTGCTAAGCCCCATGCATAAAACTCTTCTAGACTTTTAAGAGACCCAAAATCTTCTAGTAGCTCCTCCAGCTCAATGTAGTGCTGCATGTCAAGCTCTCTACCTTTTTCAATTGCCCGAAGGATAAAGGGAGCTTCCTGATGAGCTCCTTGCAGAAAACTCTTCTAGACTTTTAATATGCCCAAAATCCTCCAACTTAGAGCACTCATACATGTCACGCATCCGTAGCTTTTTCAGCCCCCTCGAAGGAAGAAGGAAACTTTATTGAGCCCCTTGCAGAAAACTCTTCTAAACTTTCAAGAGAACCAAAATCTTCCAGAAGCTTCGTGATTATGGAGCCCCTTTTGTAGAAAACTCTTTTAGACTTTCAAAAGAACCAAAATCTTCTAGTAGCTCCTCCAGCTTAAGGAACCCTCCCATGCCAGGCTTCCGTAGCTTTTTCACCTCCCTGAAAGAAAAAGGAAGCTTTGTGATTGATGAGCCCCCTACATCAACCTCTTCTAGACTTTCAAGAGACCCAAAAAATCTGTTGATAGCTCCTCCAGTTTAAGGCACCCTCCTATTCCAAGCTTCCATAGGTTTTTTAGCTGCGTGAAGGAAGAAGGAAGCTTCATGATTGCTAATCCCCATGCATAAAACTCTTCTAGACTTTCAAAAGACCCAAAATCTTTTGGTAGGTTCTCTAGCTCAGTGCAGTGATGCATGTCAAGCTCCCATAGCATTTTCAATTGCGCGAAGGAAGAAGGGAGCTTCCTGATTGTTGAGCTCCTCATGGAAAATTCTTCTAGACTTTCAAGATACCCAAAATCTTCAGGTAGCTCCTCCACCTTAGAGCACTTATACATGTTGTAAGATTCCTCCCCCCCCAGCTTTTGAGGTATATAGGAGTAAGAACCTCCCTTTCTGATCTTATAATTATTCCCCTCTCTGAAATAAAAGAAAGATTCTGTTTTACCATGTTTTAACCTAGAGAGAGAAAATGTCTAGAGAGAGATAGTCCAAAATTGAGATATTTTTGGATATAAAAATCCTCCTAGTGTCTAAAATGGGTTTCCTTGAAACAAAAATTCAAAAAGAACTTTCCAATGTGCAATTGGAATTAATTGGAAATAGGTATAAAGGACCTTAGCCTAAGGGTCTAGATTTTCAGAAATTTTTGGATTATGGTCCATTTAAGGTTCCTACGGGCCAATAGGATCAATCCATGTGTGGGGAGGAGATAAATCCAATTTGTAAAAGAAGATACCCAAAAATGAGTGAATGCCCACATAAGATGAAGAGTTGACTATGTACAAGGCTTATTAGTAAAAGACTATTACAAAAAAAATGAGATATTTTGGGTATAATGATTCCATTTTGACACATGTGTAAGGAAGGGGAGTCCCTTCAAGTAGGCGCCTACTTCACATGCTTGAATGAGTTTTAAACTAAAAAATAATGTGATATTTTTATCTCTCCTCTCTCTTGGATCAAACCAAATCAAAAGGAAACCAAACTAGGTCTAAATCTTATCCAAATTCAATCAAATTGAACTTGGAAAATTCTAGAAATTAGTTGGACTTGGTTAGAGGCCTCCCTCTCCTATAAATAGATCCTTAGCCCTTTGTAAAAAAATATGAGAACTATACTATGCCAGTATTATGCTGAAATAATGATAATTTTTACTATTCTCTTAAATTCTCTCCAAATTGAAGAAATTGGAACTTCCCTCTTTCTTCAATCTCCATTGGTGGCTCCATCAACATACCAAACCAATTGATTGGTTGGGGGCCTCTACCGTGATCAAAGAATCAAGTAATTTGTAAGGTAAAGGGTGAATTTTGGTCTTTTTCTATAATTTCTCAATGTTTTTCTCTTCTCAACCCCTCTCAAGCTTGAGAAGCTTAATTGGAATGGCTTTTTAATGCTATTGAACTTAATTGAGGAATGGTAGTAAGGAAATACATAAAATTTTATTTATGCTTAATTTTAATGGTTTTTATGTAATTTCTCTCTCTCACTCAAAGAATGGTCATTCCCATGACCTATTCTCAATCCAAATTAAGCTTCTCATGAAGCTTTTCCCTAATCCAAGAATAAATTTTATGCTTGTTTAATTGGAGGTCAAATTAATGGCCTTTTATGCTTTTAAGTTAGTTATTTCATGAAAATTTATGATTCAATCCATAATGGGTTAATGATCCAATTAGGGATCATTCTAATCATATCCATAATGTTCAAGTTCATTCTTTTAGAGTAAATTGAGATTTATCAGTAATAGCAACGGAGCTATGGTAAAATTTCTATAAAAATTACACATAAAACATTTTCATTCAAAGTATGAAAAGATGACTTCCTACCATATTCTAGGAACTATCATCCTAGATAAACTTATTGATTCTCATTGTAATCCTAGAAATATTGATTTTTAGATTTATGCATAATTAATGAATTTTTAGATAAATTTATTTATCTATGAGAAATAATTAAATGTTAAAAGAGCAATTCCCATTACATTTGAAATTCCATGATTGGATGGGAAAAGAGAATTTCCTATCATATTGGAATTATGAGATAATTCATTTAATTTCAAAAATAAAATTTTAGATAAATTTATTTATCTATGAGAAATAATTAAATGTTAAAAGAGAAATTCCCATTACATTTGGAATTCCATGATTGGATGGGAAAAGAGAATTTCCTATCATATTGGAATTATGGGATAATTTATTTAATTTTAAAAATAAAATTTTAGATAAATTTATTTATCTATAAGAAATAATTAAATTTTAAAAGAGAAATTCCCATTACATTTGGAATTTCATGATTAGATGGGAAAAGAGAATTTCCTATCATATTGGAATTATGGGATAATTCATTTAATTTCAAAAATAAAATTTAAGATAAATTTATTTATCTATGAGAAATATTTAAATGTTAAAAGAGGAATTCCCATTACATTTGGAATTTCATGATTGGATGGGAAAAGAGAATTTCCTATCATATTGGAATTATGGGATAATTTATTTAATTTCAAAAATGATTTTTTAGATAAATTTATTTATCTATGAGAAATAATTAAATGTTAAAAGAGGAATTCCCATTACATTGGAATTCCATGATTGGATGGGAAAAGAGAATTTCCTATCATATTGGAATTATGGGATAATTCATTTAATTTTAAAAATAAATTTTTAGATAAATTTATTTATCTATGAGAAATAATTAAATGTTAAAAGAGGAATTCCCATTACATTTGGAATTTCATGATTGGATGGGAAAAGAGAATTTCCTATCATATTGGAATTATGGGATAATTCATTTAATTTTAAAAATAAATTTTTAGATAAATTTATTTATCTATGAGAAATAATTAAATGTTAAAAGAGGAATTCCCATTACATTTGGAATTTCATGATTGGATGGGAAAAGAGAATTTCCTATCATATTGGAATTATGGGATAATTCATTTAATTTTAAAAATAAATTTTTAGATAAATTTATTTATCTATGAGAAATAATTAAATGTTAAAAGAGGAATTCTCATTACATTTGGAATTCCATCATTGGATGGGAAAAAGAGAATTTCCTATCATATTGGAATTATGGGATAATTCATTTAATTTCAAAGATGAATTTTTAGATAAATTTATTTATCTATGAGAGACATTTAAATGTCAAAAGAGGAATCCTTACGACATTTGGAATTCCATCATTTAGATTGACAAAGAGAAATTTCTAGCATATTGAAATAATGGATATTTTAAATAAATTTTTTTTATAAGAAATATTTGATGGGAAAAGAGGAATTCCCATGGTAATTGGGATCCTAGAAATTAAATGGGAAGAAGAGGAATTTTTTTGTATAAATTTGATTTATGATTATTTTACCATAAGAGGAAATATGGGCAAAATTGATTTCTACAAATCTCATAAATTCTTTTATTCAAAGAAGAATATTGAATATAATTCAATTGAGGAATTGAGAAGGAATACGGAACTAGTTGTCAGAAAAAGAATCTTTAATTAGGCCAAGCAATTGGCTGAAATTTAGAAAAAAGTCCTATTATCAGTATCAATCTAGAAAAAGCTATTAAATGGTAATAGCATGTGCCTGGATGTGGATGTGGAAATGGATGTATGGATCTAGATGTGGATGTGGATATATGGATGTGGATGTATGAATGTGGATGTGGATGTGGATGTATGGACGTGGATGTAGATGTGGATGTATGAATGTGGATGTGTAAATGGATGTATGGATGTAGATGTGGATGTGTATGTATGGATGTGGATGTATGAATGTGGATGTGAAAATGGATGTATGGATGTGGATGTGGATGTGGATGTGGATGTATGGATGTAGATGTGGATGTGTATGTATGGATGTGGATGTATGAATGTGGATGTGAAAATGGATGTATGGATGTGGATGTGGATGTATGAATGTGGATGTGAAAATGGATGTATGAATGTGGATGTGGAAATGGATGTATGGATGTGGATGTGAAAATGGATGTATGGATGTGGATGTATGAATGTGGATGTGGATATGGATGTGGATGTGGATGTATGAATGTGGATGTGGATGTATGGATGTGGATGTATGAATGTGGATGTGGAAATGGATGTGATTGCCAGATTCCTCTACAAGATGATAATCTGTCGGTTTGGATGCCTGATCAAACTCATTAGTAGTGACCAGGGCAAGCGCTTTGTGAATGATGTCATCCGAGAATTGGTCACTTAGCATGTCATAATCCATAAGTGGTCCATAGTACATTATTTTGCAGGCCAATGGTTAAGCAGAGTTGTCCAACAAAATCCTCAAGTGGATCCTCACAAAGTTGGTCAATGAAAACCAAAATCACTGGGATGAAAGGCTGTACGTAGCTTTATGGGCGTTCTGCACAGCATACAAGGTCTCCACAGAAATGACCCCATTCAAAATAGTATACGGCACAGAGGCAGTCATGCAGATGGAGTGTACCAAGCCTTCGAATTGCCGTAGCTCAGAAGTTAAGCCTGGAATATTCCCTATAGCATTGTCTTCGTCTAGCTCCTCAAGCTAGACGAAGAATGCTTCAAGAGCTTCTTTGTCACCACCACAATTGTCCAAAAAAGGAGGAAGAAATGGGTCGACCGCCGAAATTACAAGGTTTGCCTATTCAAGGAAGAAGATATAGTCTTGTTGTTCCAGTCTCAAATGGATTCACATCCTGGAAAGCTAAAGCTCAGGTAGAGCGTGGAGAAATTCTACGACGGCACCTTCCTCCTCGAAATGCTCAACGCTCAACGGAGAATGATTCCAGAAGCCAATCAACGGCTACCGCCTCTGACCATACCATGTGTCAATGCCACCTAATCCATTCATTGATGTGGGAGAGCCACTAAACCACTACTTGGGAATCCATCACTTTAATGAAGGCACCTTTCTCCAAAGCATCATGGAAGATTCGTCTCGGATGTTGAGCGATGTGATCTAGCCCCATCATGATTATTCGATGGCTATGCAACAAACCATGCATGGTAACTCTTTTTAAATCACCGCAAACTCGAGTTAACTCTTGTGTATCTATTTGTTTTCCTGCAGTCGATCTCCTCGCTCAAAGCCGTAACATTTCGCGTGAAAATCCCTTCCCCCTTCTCTCTTCCATGCATGCTCTGCTCCCAGCCATGGTGACCTTCAAGCCCTTCTCTAGCATCATCAAGGATAACGCCGCCGACAAGCAGTGCCTGGATATCAAAGAAGCCAATCGCTTGCAAAAGAGTAACACACAAGCAAAGCTGGGCCAAGTGCTAACCCTACTATTCCCAAGAGGCATGAAGCCTGCGTCAACCCTAGCTGTCAATACCACAGTACTGCCCTGGCATACGCTTGCACCCCGGGGATGGCACAAAACATGCCAGAGCAAAAGCAACCAGCACCTGTCACACCACATTAAGGTGGTGAGGCTGGAACCAACTATAAGCCTCAACACCAAAATCCAACCCACCGCCCACTCCAAATCACCATCTGCCCCTCAAGATTCCACCTCCTCCATCTAGCACAACCTCCTCGCAAAAATTGATCAGCTGGAGCAAGAGCTCACCCCCAGTGTAAAGTGGAGAATGTCAAACTTTTAGGCAAAAGCCCCATCCAGGACCTCTCCGAGCCAATCTCGGAGGCACCAATCGACAAGGGAAGACTGCAACTAGCCATGGTAACTTATTTCGGGAGTTCCTCCTCTCAAGAAGAATCGGGGATGACTCTGCTGAAGGATCACATTGCAGCTCCCCAGAAGCACTATAATGAGCTACATGATTAGATGGTCATCATGTAGATGTCCTACACAAAAAAGCAACAGTGCCACAAGAAAGACAAAGATGAGATGCTCGCTCACCAACAAGGAACTCAAAGGCAGGATTGCTTAGAAGAAGCTAGTCACTCGGTAGAGGAAGCATTGAGACACACACGTAGAAATTGAACTGGCCACCCATCAACACCATCAAAGGGGCATAGGAAGTCAACCTCCGCATTGATCTCACCTCCGCTCACACCTAGATCACACATGCCTGGCCTAAGATGATCCGACTACAAGGCATCATAACCTGAAACCCTTCGCAAGTTTTTGGATTCCGCAGCTCCAAATTTTGAAAATCTTCTTCCGAAAGTCATTCCCAAGAATTCATCTCGTGGAAGTCGTCCTTAATCTTCTGCCTCCCCACTTCAAGGGCATAGATGTGCGTGCCACTGGGTTCAGAAGTCTGGGCACTAAGGTTGCAGAGGTAGAGTCTTCCGGAAAGCCTCTATAGACTATGATCATAACTCCCCCAACGAGCTAGGTGGTAAGGGGTATCTAACATGGTACCCATATCTGGGTAATTGACTTCACCAAAATATCTAAGGAGCATCAAACATTCTGAAAATTAGTAAGTTTTGGGGTTCGAGTCATTGGATTGGGAATTTGACCCACTGGGCATGTCAAGTGTTGGCTGTAGGCTCTAGCTATAGGCTAGCTAGCACCACGGGCCACCAGAGCTGTAGCAGTAGCAGCGGCCTTGCCATAGAGCTACATGTTAGCACCACCAAAGGTCAGAGCTAGCCAGATGTCAGTCGACGCACTTTATCACAAAAACAACACGTCCTTAACACCCAGTCCGTGCACTTTAATACTAGGGGAATTATGGCACCAACAACGGATACTGGAACCAAGTAGAATAAAAGGATCTAATCCCTGGACTTTACAAGGCTAGCCTCCGATTGTATCATTTTGTCTCCTTGGAATAAAGCAAGAGCGGTGTTTGAAAGATCCCTGCCCCCTCCGGTAACAAATTCGGGGGTGCTAGCAGCGGAAGTAGCACTTCTTGCGTGGGGTAGGGTCCCTCACTCGGGGCCTCACCCACATACATCCGGACAAGAGACTAATCCCTCCGTTTTTCCAAAAACAAACCAAAAAAACTTCCCTCGCCCAGAAAGCACGGGTGATTCCTCTAGGATATTTTTACGCTAACGTAGTCAAAAGCCTTAACTAACTGAACTGATCTGACCAAACCCGTAAGTCCCATAGTCAGATCAAGGAAAAGATTGCACTTGGATCATACAGACCAACGCTTTTTTCCTCATTGAGAGGCACAGCCATTGATTCTTTTCCATAGAACAATTTTTATCCGGGATTTACTTTATCTATCGTACCATAATAGAAATTTAGTCTCATTTTAAGGATCAGTCCAGCCTAACCCCATCCAGTCCCATGGATTAGTCAACTACCCAACCACTGTAGTGATGGGATCCAATTAGGAATTTGGTTAGGTTTTGTCCCGGATACCATGAAAAAGAGTTCCTAGGCCCCCTAGCAGGATATTCATGCAAACTTAAAACTAGTCACTTACACACCCAGTATGAAATTGCCTTTTTCACAGATTCAGCTGTCTTTAAAACAATCATTTAATGAAACCATACTATCACTGATCATAATCCTCCAAAATATCCGGTTGAATCCTAATTTTTGATCATTCCTTCATCGGTGTACTTATGGCATCATTGGCAACCAGAACACTCACCACCTGTCCACTCAGGGGCCATTTTGATAGTTCCTAGCTCATAGTACTCGGCAATATATTCACTTATAAAAATCAAAATGGAATCTCCGTTGAAGATCAGCAAGATCAACTAACAGATCCATATAAAAGAGCCATGGACTCATCCATTGGACCAGCAAGGTCAATCAACCAGATCCATGCCCGAATTCAAAAAACAACTCTTATTCCTTGTTCCAATATCTTCCCCGACGTACGTGTGGGTATCTTTGGCGACCTAGAGCCCGAGCACCGTATGGTCAGCACCCTCTAGGATCCTTTGCAGACAGGGGTCACCTAGCGCTTCACTCATAGGCCGCTTCCTTGGTCCCTTATCCACTGTACTGGAAGCTCACCATTTAAATCCAACTGAGGCTGGTCAAGACCTCGGCCGACCTTGCTACGCGAGACGTCCTCCGTTGACTCTCCGTCAGCTATTGCAACTTTATGAGTTAGGTCTCCACGACCTCATTCACAAGACGATCAAAATGCTTCCCCAACATTCTTGATATAAAATAGTCATTTAAAAAACAGGTTATAAAAATAATTTTTATAATGAACTCTCGTCTTTCCACATTGTTCCACATCAACCCGCATTATTTAATCCGTATTCCCATTTCATACGTATTCCCATTCCCATCCAATCACATCTTTTTCGAACTCATCACTTCTTTCCTCATGTATTCTCATCAGATCTTATCCACTCGTGTCTACCCCTATCCACATCCCATCACATCACATTCATTCACTTCTTAATTCACATCTATCCCAATTTACATCACATCTCATCACATCCATTTCACATCACATCTCATTCATTCACATCCCGATTCACAACACATCACATCTAATTCTTTCACATACATCACATTCATTCACTTCTTAATTCACATCTCATCACATCCATTTCACATCACATCTCATTCATTCACATCTTGATTCACATCTCATCACATCCATTTCACATCACATCTCATTCTCTCACATACATCCACATCCATTCTTTCACATACACTTCCACATCCATTCTTCACATACACATCCACATCCATTCTTTCACATACACATCCACATCCATTCTTCACATACATCCACATCCATTCTTTACATACACATCCACATCCATTCTTTCACATACATCCACATCCATTCTTTACATACACATCCACATCCATTCTTCACATCCACATCCACATCCATTCTTTCACATATACTTCTACATCCATTCTTTACATACATATACACACCCATTCTTTCACATACATCCACATCCAATCTTTCACATACATCCACATCCATTCCTTACATACACATCAACATCCATTCTTTCACATACATCCACATCCATTCTTCACATACACATCCACATCCATTCTTTACATATATATCCACATCCATTCTTTCACATATACTTCCACATCCATTCTTTACATACACATCCACATCCATTCTTCACATACACATCCACATCCATTCTTTCACATATACTTCTACATCCATTCTTTACATACACATCCACATCCATTCTTCACATACACATCCACATCCATTCTTCACATACACATCCACATCCCATATCATTCATTTATATCCTGATTCACATGACATCTCATCCCTCCATTCTGGCGTAAGACGGTCCTTTAAGAAAACAGGGTTTCTAAGCAAGTTTTCAGTTTGATTTTCTTTTGAATATAAGAGTATTTCTTGAATCAAAGTCCCCAAAACTCCTTGATCAGAATTTTGAATTTCATACCAAAATTCATCGAATTCTATAACCTTGATCCACAGATCAATTCGAAGGGTCTCAAACTTAGTTTCAGATTTGAAGGAGTTTTGAGTGTATTTTTCTAAACTGGTCACACCTTCTTTCCTCGAAACTGACGAAAGAGTTTGGTCTTGGTCATAGTCTGATTCAAGATTCGAGTCAGATAAGATTTTTCGTGAACTATCTTTCTCGAAAAGGTTTCATAATTCAGTTACTATTTTACTGAATTTATTTCTTTGAATATTCACTTAGCTGATTTCTAAATTAATTACGAATTCTAATGAGGAATAAATTAATCATTTATCTGAATATTTCGATCTCGATAGATTTTTTGAATTTTCTTTTTACAACCCGGGTGAATATAAAACGATAAAAATTTCTCCCTTAGAGTATTTAATTATTCATTTATCAAATACTCATAGAATTTAAACATAGAATTTAAGAGAAATCTAATTTTGATATAAAAATAAATCCTTTATGCATCTTTCTATGCATAAAATCAATTTTAATGAGAATAACAGTTTTGAAATAAAAATAAATCCTTTATGCATCTTTCTATGCATAAATTCAAATTTAATGAGAATAACAGTTTTGAAACAAAAATAAATCCTTTATGCATCTTTCTATGCATAAAATCAAATTTAATGAGAATAACACTTTTGAAATAAAAATAAATCCTTTATGCATCTTTATATGCATAAATTTAAATTTAATGAGAATAACACTTTTGAAATAAAAATAAATCCTTTATGCATCTTTCTATGCATAAAATCAAATTTAATGAGAATAACACTTTTGAAATAAAATTAAATCCTTTATGCATCTTTCTATGCATAAATTCAAATTTAGTGAGAATAACACTTTTGAAATAAAAATAAATTCTTTATGAATCTTTCTATGCATAAATTCAAATTTAATAATTAATATCAATGATATCCATGCATATTCATAGATGAATATGTACATGGAGTAATTAGAATATTTCTTTTAGATGCAAAAATGGTGGGAATTACTCTTTTGGAATAACATAAAAAACAAACTTTCTTTTCCACAAAATTCTAGAAAATTTTGCCATAACCTCCTTTGTATGGCTGACCATTTCTCATTTTTAACATTCTATTTTTGACTTAAATTAACCCAATTTAGATTCCAAGAACTCTAATCTACACCATTTTCTAAAATCAAGAGAGTAAACAATAAAAAGAGTTTAATTAATTCTTTAGTTAATCTTTCTAGGATTAAGAAAGGCTAGAATGTAAAGAAGAGAAGGGGGTGGCCTTTTCCTCAAAGGCATAGCATTTGAATTTAGTTCAATCAACTGAAAAACATGAAAATCAAGAAAACCGTAGATTTAAAATTAAACAAGTAAGAAATTTAATTTACATAGAGCTTGTAAGCTCTCCTTTGTCTTGAGGGATTGAGGGTTCTACTCTTGTTTGAAGCAAGAGCGGCCACCAATTCACTTTGGAGAGGATTAGGCCAAAAACAATTGAATTATTAAAAAATTAAATGTAGATGGCTCAAGACAGGAGCAGAGTAATAGTGCATTTAAACACCATTAAGCTTTTACAAAAGGGAGAGGCTTCAATTTATAGGAAAAAGGGAGCCTCTAACCAAGCAAACTGATTCTAGAATTTTAAAAATCAGTTTGGTCAATTTTTGACCATTTTTGGGTCAGTTCAGCTTACTTTTTGGATCTAGTTTTGAAATAGGAGAGAGGACAGATGAAATATCTCATGTTATTGATTTAAAATTAGAGGTAATAATGAGAAAAAGGTACCTAATTCATGAGGGGAGATCCCCACACTGAGGTATAAAAATTTGATTTTTTAATCCTTTTCTTTGGTCCTTAGTCCACTCTTCATCTCATGTGAGAATTTACTCATTTTTTGGGGGTTTTTCTTTTATTCTTCAATTTATCTCCTCTTCCCTACATTTGTAGTAATCCTATTGGTCCATAGGAACCTTAATCCAAATTTTCCAGAAAATCTGGACCCTTAGGCTAAGGTCCTTTTTACCTGATTTCAATTTATTCCAATTGCACATTGGAAAGTTATTTTTGAATTTTTGTTTCGGGGGAATTTATTTTAATAAGAAGGGATATTTTTCCATCCAAAGATATCTAAAAACTGAATTACCTCTCTCTAGGCCAAAACAGATAAAAACAAGATCTATTATTATTCTGAAAAGGGAATTGATTACAGGGGGAGAAATTGGACATCTTGAGGGGTTGGGGAGGAATCTTATAGTGTTTTCTTCTATTTCATCTGTATATGCGTCTTTCTGGTTTTGTCTATGTATATTCATTTCTGTTTGTGTGTTATGTCTAGTGGAGTTATCTGTTAGGTCTTCGGTGTCTACTCCTCCTAAGCCAAAAACTTGGGATTAGCATTTGGATGGGGTGCTTTGGGCCTATAAAACCATTTTCAAAGCCTCTACACAATTCACTTCTTTTCACCTTGTTTATGATAGCCACCTTGATAACCATTTTGATGCCAAATTAAAACAATGTTGGGAAGTTTCGTTCATTATCAAAAAGGTTTACGATAATGGTAGTTATTAACTTACCAATTTATCCGACCGTATACATGCTACACTTGTCAATGGTTTTGGCAACTCAAACCATACTTCACTTGTATTAGACAAATTTGGGATGTCAATAATCATTTTTCAGGAGCACATATCAAAGGAGAAGCACATATAGCATGAATGCCTTACTATTTTGGTAGATTATTGATATGATCAAGATTTTTTTCCCTCTTTTTTGAACTTCACAAGAAGAGAGGAAAAGACCTTTAGAAACATTAATGAGGTCTTAGCTTTCTTAGTATATAAATAAAATTATATGTTTATATTTTTGGTCTTTGATTGCTCATAAAAAGCCTTTCATTTTTTGGAAAGAGGAGGTTTTTTCCCTTTTTTTTCATTGCAGGCATGGGGATCTCTCCTTTTTTATCCCACATGCACGTTTTTTTTGGGGGGGGATGGAGCACCTTTATAGGCTAAAAGGGTTCCCTCTCTTCCATTATATTGTACTTATAGGCTAAAAGGGTTCCCTCTCTTCCATTACATTGTACTTATCCAAAAGTACCATTAGAATGAAACTTGACTTTAAAAATCCATTTGACACGGATGACCTTCCAATGTAATGGACATGGAACTAATTCCCAAGTTTTATTCCGATCGATAGAAGACATCTCTACTTCCATAGCTTGACACCACTATAGTAAAACAAGGGCCTCCTTAGGAGTCTTGGGCTCATCAATATCTTGTGAGGTCCTCATATTAAGAGCATATCCACAGTATGACCAGAAGAAGTAATCTGAGAAGATCTCCGAGAAGAAAAGACGGAGCAGATGCCTGAGAATGCAACTAGTCATTAGAAAGGGCAGAGTCCTGTAATAATTTCTGGACCCACGGAGGTGACGACCTCTCAAATTTCAAAGAAGGAAAAGGTACTGCTTCATAAATGGATGTATCTAGGACAACAGTGGATGGAGAAGAAGCAGCCAAATGTGGAGAAGACAATGGAGAGGCTGCAGATATTGATGGAGAAGATGCAAGAGGCAATCTAGCTCAATGTAAGGGGCTAGATACAATAGATACAGGGGCTGGAATAGAGGGTACAATGGACCTAAAGACAATGGAATCATTGCAAGTGAAGAAGCTCATTGTGGTAGATGAGAAAACTCTCCAATATCGGTTGGAAATGGGTCCACAATGTGCTACGAAGAAGACATAGAAGTATAATCAAGTCTAAATAATGTCTCCTCGAACTAAGCATCTCGAGATATTTGCATAACAAAAATTTCCTTCATGAAAACAAATGCCTATGTGGGTCGAACTTTACACCCATAGGCTATATAATGTCTACCTCTAAAATTGTCCCGCAAAAAAATATTTCAATTTTCAACTCTTTTAACATGCTTAGGTTTACTCAGAGCCTCCATAGTTACCATCTTCTCCATATATATATGAATTGAAGTCTACCTTTGCACACCTATAAGTTGACCTCTTTAAACTCTTAGCATTGGTTGTATATCATGCCCACTATATGCTTATAAATAATAGAGCAAATAATTATGTCATGCAAATTGTCAAGGTAAGTATATACTAAAGGCTCTACTATTTGGGTCTAGAAATAGACTCAAGGATGTATGTAGAACTTTTCATAAACTATGGAGTTTATGTTGTTATGTATTCTAATATTTTTTAAGTGCTTGTCAAATAATGTGCATATTTATGCATAGTGGTAGAATTTGTTCCAAGAAAGTCCATTAAAAAAAGTGTCTTACATTCATGAAATTTATAAAATAAATCTTCATTTGAAAAAGATTGATATTTCTTTAAGTTATGCAGACTCCTATGTCATTTTGTAAGTCAAGTTTATTTTTTTGTCACTAACAGTAGCAGTTTATAAATCTACGAAGGTCACATGTGTTATCAATCTTGAAAAACTAGCAAAATTCATGTAATTTTTAAATTTATACATGGAATTCTAGATGTGTTTTCAAAAAACTATGTTTTTAAGCCATTTTTGAGATTTCACACATTTTGGGAGGGAATCTATTTAGGTAACCCTCGTCAGTTACCTATTTTGCTTGCAGCAGTGTTATCTCCTCTTGGTAATGCACATCATATTGCACCCTAGTCACTTCAAAGCTTGTAGATTGGACATGAAAGATTACATTCTTCATGGATTCTACAATCATCTCACCCATGACAGTAAGATCCATGGATAGTGTATTGTCAATTCTCTTCCTTGTCTCTTTAAATATACCATGTCATTATTTAGATCTTCATTGTATAGATGATGTGGCTCCAAGATCTTCTTGTTGAACAGCTGAACCTACATGTGGGGTTGAATTTGTCAACTCCTCATTATCTTGTTGAAGGGTTTGCAATATAAACCAACCCACTATAAGCATTTAGTCTTGTCTTTGGTAATGTCGGTGTTGTTATCTACAATCCAAATGCTTGAGAGTTTGGGACATGTGAGATCTTGGAATCTAGATGCCAAGTGTGTGTCACATCGGCCATTGCTTTCTCTCTATTTTCCATCACATGTCCGTGTGTAAGTGCACTATTATGTTCAACTTTAATATTTTATAATCTCCATTGTATACTACTCTTACTGTCACTCTCCAGTTTGATGATGCCTTATCTACCATGAATCCATAAAAAACTACATCTTCAAAGTCACAATTGCTCTAACCAAGGGATTACCTATGACAAAGATGCAATCTATGTTCGCATCATTAATTTATATGTTGTATAAATAGGCTACTCTTATATGGTTAGTCTTCTATCTTATGGCGTACATCAAGACAGTCCAATTCCTAGTTAATGATTCTCCGGTTTTGTGGTGTATGATATATATACATACGTAGGATTTGTTCAAATCTACAAACGAGAGAGGGCAATTGAATCTCAACCCATGTGCTAATAGCCTAAAGAATAACGACGACCATATTATCTTGATGGGCTATCTGGTCATCATCTACCATAACCAAACTGACTACAGACATCCAGTTAATCATGCTTGCAAACTACTACGGTGATCTCCTCATGTGTCGCGGGACTATATTTCTAGGAATTGGACTATTTTTTGGGTAACAGTTGAGCACCTTAACAATGTCTAATTGCATCACTCTAAAAAGGTAAAATGTCTGGTCTTTCATAAGGATTGTGGTTGTATAATTGATTAACATTCTTTGCAGTCAGAGCATATTTGCTTCAGCTTACCACTTATCTAATCCACCACCAAAACAAATATATTTCCTCAAATTAGGGCCTAATTTGGCCTCTACTTGTCCAAACCTAAAACATCTTTGCACATGGATTGGTCATGGTATGTCCATAAAAGATCCAAGGCTCTGTCTTGATCCAGCCTACTTTGGCAAATCACCATTTGTTGGTCACTGCCAAGTCAAGCATTGGCCTCCTCTTCTAAGCTTTCCTTCATGGTTTTCAAGCTGGCTAAAAATGGCTCCAGGCCACTTTTTCCAAGAACTTGGCTATTTTCTAGGTGATGGTTGAGTGCCTTCCATGCTACTGATGTCTTGTTGATTAATAATTGAGCAATTTGATAAGATGAGATCTCAAAACTTATAACAACCACTTGATTCCAACAAAAGAAAGCATCTTTGAAGATAATATTTATACGCACATAATTCTAAGAAATATACAACCACCAACAAAACATTCACATTCAAAACAAGGTGACATATATAAATATCCATAACAACAAATATCCACAAAATAGCACATTGAAAGAGAAATCACTAAAATATGCATGATCAAAGTAAAATTTACTCCTCCATTGGATTACAGGGAAGATCTAGGAGAAGAGTTTAGACAAGGTGTAGTCTGACAACCTTGTCTCGTGTGCACTAGGGCTAGCAGGTCAATTGGGCCAACTATCTCTTCCAAGAGCTTCATGCAATCTACTCCAACCCCCTGGGCAAGTTGGCGGTCGCAACATTACTTACTAGACTTCTTTATTATGCAATGGGATGGGATTAGCTTCCACAAGCCATCTAGTTGAGAGGACCAGATGCTGCAATTGCCTCTTTATACCCTCCATACACCTCTCCCATTTCCCCACTAGCCAAGAGGCCCCACCATGAACCCACACCTGTAGAATAGGCACAACCACCCCCAAGCCCTAGGCCCACACAGGAAGAGATTGCTGCCATTGTAGCTACAGAAGCCGTCCAAGAAAGCCACAGAAGAGGAAGAGGATCGCCAGCGGAAGGAATTCCTTAACAGAAGTCAATATGAGACCCACCCCCTAACAGGTTCATAGAAATGCCACCTCCATGATCAGGCCGGGCTCTCATCCCCCGATGCTTTATGCGTATCCCACGATGGCTGATAAAAACACCTCATGCATGCCGATAGAAGGCAGAGCAGCAAAACAAGGGGACCTTGGTAGAGCTCGAGCTCGATCTCTCTCTCCACTCGTAACACTACGTTTCTCTTCCTCTCCTCTGTCCTACTACTGGTAGCGCTTAGAGAAGAGACAGGCTTCGCTCCTTCTAGGTTTCTTGGAAGAGACAGGCTTCGCTCTCCTTCCAGGTTTCTTAGAAGAGACAGACGACCACAGCTTGCCAAACCAGGCTCCCGTACATGCATTTGAGCCTAAAAAATAAGTGAGAAAAAGGTATCAAGGGAAGGGCTTTGCCAAGCGTCACGCAAATTAAAAAAAAATAAAATGCCTATAAAAAATTTTATACTAAAATAAAAAAAACTTTCTATATTTCATTAAACCCGTCAATTTTAGAGGGCAAAAGTGATCAAGGGCTGGCATGGGCTCCGGGGGCCTCAGAAGGGAAGCCACTAAAGCAAATTACCCCATAGCCTCATACACACAAATCTCCACAAGCTTTGCCTATCTAACAACTGTGGATACCAAAGCAAATTCTATAAGCCCAGACTTTTACCAAGACAACACTAAAATTTGGATCTATAAGTGGAATACCAAATTCCCTATGTCTACAACAAAGAAATCAACTAAACAAAGGCAACACCCTAAATCTCCAAAGGTAAAGCAAGTATGGGTGTCCAAAGATCCAAACGAAAAGCAAGTATGGATTTCCAAAGATCCAAAGGTAAAGAAAATAATATGGTTGTCCAAACATTCAATTCAATCTCAAGAATATTATGATGGCAATCCCATCATTTGGTTGCATAAAGCATATAAACCACCAAAGGCCTCATTACTAGCTTCAACCTCAAATGCACCATTTAATTCCTAGACAGAATAGAGGCCTAAGGAGATCTAGCCATAAAGCTCATCTTTGCCCATGGTGACCACCATTGATTTCAACTAGCAGAAGGCTTTAAAAATTCACTAATTTTAAGCCTTTGTTTTTAAGTGAACCATGGAAGGAACAACCATAAAGACCTCATCTCTAAAAAAAGAGAGTAAGAACAAGAACATTTTGCTTACAAGGTGAAATTTTTTAATTAAGGGAGACTTTCTACCAAAAAAAAGGTAGATACCACACAAGCCTCCCATAAACTGGAGCTGATTCAGATCAACAATGACAATGCTATGCTCCAAAGTTCCTTGACTATCAGCATAGAATCATTTACAATTATATTTAGTGCATTGCTACTTCATGAGTATATATATATACACACTCATGTTTCCAAGGAGGGAACTTGCACTAAATCCTCATAATTGACCATTTCTAGATATATATCTCTGTATGGGAGGCCCTGATGGGTGGTAGCAACCTAATCCATGGTATGACCCATCGCCTGACTCCCTTGCCTAGATCGACGTGTCCTCTTAATGGTGATACTTCAGTGTTGCCCATGTCCATGCTCTCTTCGACAACCTAAACCTCATTGACAATGGGGACCACTCAATAATAATTTATTATAAGTAATGTACACCAACAAATCCACCACTTGGACTAACTTCATATATACTACATGTGACTATCATTGCCTTCTTCAAGCAATATCCTTGCAAGACAACATATTCTTCAAACCTTTACAAATGGTTTGACTTCATCATCATCATTAATAGCTACATCAAGAGTTTGCTAGAGTCATTTATTTTTCAAATCTTTATAAATATGCTAATAAGAGCATAAGAGCACAAATATGCACTTAATATCAAAAATATTCATGGGTAGAGATGCGAAGAAGGCAATTCATTGACAATCCTGCAGATCCTAGCAACTAAAAGGTCATGATGAGCGGTGTTACAATAAGGATTCAAGTAGCTAAAAGCTCATCATCAATAATGATGACCCTTATTACAACGATGTTCCAATAAGGGTCCTAGCAACTAAAAGCTCATCTCATGAAATAAGGATCCTAGCAACTAAGAACTCATCATCAATGGTGTTGCAATAAATCAAATCAAGAGCTGCAATTCTAGCTTTATTGTAATGGTTTCTAATTCCTCTAGATCCCCACATCTTCTCTTTCCTATTAACCAGCCTTAGAACCCTCACTAAAATCATCAATAAACATTGAAACCCTGCCCTATGTGATTGCCCAAAAATAAAGAGAGTTTTCATTAAAGCAACCCAAATGTTTCTTTAAAATAAGAAAAGGAAAATATATGCTCACAAAAAGAAAAGAAAAAGGGAATTAGTTAGCAGAGGTCCCCCACCCCAATCAAGTATTATTGCCTATTATTAACTCTTCATTTCATTAACTAGCCAATCCCTTTTCTTTTAGAGGAATAAGGACCGTTAAAACACTAATGAGTATCGCTTCAACTTTCACAATCCAACCACAAATTCTCCCCTACAGCAAAGTCTTCAACTTGATCTTGAAGATGTAATTGATATCAAGAAGGGACGAATGAAAAAATGAGAACCCCATTCCCATGAGTGAACCAAAATCATTAAATGAATGGAGCAAGGGACAGACACACTAACAATGGAACCAACATCACTAAGTGAATGGAGCAAGGATGGAAACACTAACAAAGCCATGTATCAACTACAAAGAAATGGAGTCCAATGTATTAACTTGGAACCGATGCCCATTAGTGTCCGTCGATGGATAATTTCTACCTTTCTTACTCTATGAGTGTGTAATGGAATCTAATGGATGTGCTTCATATTTGTTGTATGAGAATAAGCTCATAGCTAGTAATAGGCCATCTAGAAGCTTTGGATGCCTACCCAACCCCACAACTTAAATGTGTGTAAACATACAAGGCTATGTATATAAGTCAATTTCTCCTAATGCAATGGAAACTCTCTCATTGTGAAATAGATCTAAGCTCTCTTTTATCTCTTTCTTGATTGCGTCTATACTTAGGTTTCAATGAGAGGAGAGGTTTTCCCATTGAGTGATATTGCATCGAGGTGATAGGTTAAGTGCTTGAAAATGCAATGTACTTGCTAATGTAGTTTTGTTGTGGCACTTACATGTCAATAATTCCCATGACACATGTATGGTTGGAGGTAGTGAGGTAGAATGGCTTATGCTTCCGAATCATATAGTCTTGATCATACAACTGACAAAACTTAAAACATATGAACGAATAATTATAATTAATAGGCATGGAAAAAACATGTTGGGCACTTTGGGAAGACACTGTAGTAGTTCTGTTGTTTTTGTGTATAACACAATTGTTCTTCTTCTTCCCTAATCTTACAAATGGGGGCTTAGTGTGGTTAATAAGAGAGAAGAGGTAAGGCATAGTTGAGTGCTATAATGTAACTCTTAGTAGGCAGCATGCAAGAAGCTTGGTAATGCTATTTATCAATATATGTGTCCTTTAATTCTTAATCTTATTGACTTTGGGTAAAAAAATTTAGCAGACTTTATGTTTGATTTTAACATTTTGACACATTGCTTTTAAGTTGTACATACATTTCTTTGAAGGCTTTTGGGATGCATGTTGCCAACTCCTTACTGGCTTTTCATAGTCTTTGGGATGCTTTTTACATCACCTTTGATCAACTCTATAATTTTTCACATGTCCATGGATATATTTGGATATTGTTTAACACTTAAGAGATTTCTTTTTAGTAGCAATAAGTCTACTGCCTAGTAGTAATAAGTTTGCGTTCTAACAATCTCATGATAGACTGCTTTTTTAGCTTGAAACTAGTGTCTTAGTGCTTTGTAGCATTGTTTCACATATTTTTTAGTTGAAACTAATGTCTTAGTGCTTTCTAGCACAGTGAAAGTGCTTTATAGCATTGTTTCACATCTTTTCTCCCCCCATCCCTCTCTCTCTCTCTCTCTCTCTCTCTCTCTCTCTCTCTCTCTCTCTCTTTGCTCTTTCAACGCACATAGTCATGCACATCCTTCTAAAGTCCTTTCCAAATGAAACTCTTCCGTATCTTATCATAGGTCTTGACTTGGGGGGGTCACTATATGTAAACCCTCTATATCACGTGCATTTAAAGCCTAATTAAAAAACCCCTTATCTATAAATTTTTCATGAATAAAACACACCCTTTTTCTATTCAATTTGTAGATATCCCCTTTAAGTGGTACCCTTCTCTATATAAAAAATGTGTAAAAAAGGATTTTTAAAACCCCTGAACCCACATGCTACGCTTACATATTTATGAGTGAACCCCCCAAGGGTCTTGAACACTCACAATGGTGAAGAGTGCATCTCTTGTAGGATTTTTCAGTTTTGAAGGATGAGTGAGGGACCAAATAGACCTTTCCCTTGTATAAAAGCAACCCATTGCGCAACTCAAACTGCGGATATTCATCACATAACCCTTGTTGTAATTTCTAAAACATTGGACCAACAACCATGTCATCCACCAAATACTCCTCTTGCATCTAATGAATCCACTCATAATGCACCTCTGAAATAGCATGTATAGTGCAAGCCCAAATCCTACAAAGTGCATTGGCCACAACATTGTCCTTTCCCGCCATGTAAGAGATCTGGAAATAATAATTTTGCAAGGAAGCAGGCCATCTCTTTTGCTTTGGAGAAAGGAACCATACAAATAGTGATGACACTTATTTATGGCATGCAAAATGGCCAACATTTCTTGATCATAAGCATGAAGCTCCCTCTCCTTCTCAGAAAAGATGCAGGGGAGAAGAGAGCTTAAGCTCTTGCAAGCACACACACACTCACAAAACCCTAATAGAGAACACACAAGGTGAGAGACTGAAAATCTTCTTCTCCTTCTCTCAACACTTAACACACCATATACAAAGATAAGAGTACAATATGAAAAGGTACTCAACCAAATACATACTAGGGTTCTCTATAGTGTGAACCCAACTAAATGAGCTGGCACTATAACTATGCCAGTCTCTAGAATGGCTATCACATAGCCTGTCATCCCACTGGCCGTATATCACCCATGATCTCACCAACCATGCCAGTGGTGTAAGTGTGGGGCCTATCCCCCGGGCGGGTCATCAGTGTCCACCGCCTCACTAGATGAGCTCGATATCTCTACACTCCCCCTCGAGCTCAACTCCATCTCATGTAAGTGTGGGGCCTATCCCCCGGGCGGGTCATCAGTGTCCACCGCCTCACTAGATGAGCTCGATATCTCTACACTCCCTCTCGAGCTCAACTCCATCTCATGTACACCAAGCGAAGCCCTGAATCTGCGAAGCTTCTCTTTACCCAATGCTTTGGTGAAGATGTCAGCTACCTGATCCTGTGTGCTGACAAGGTCAAGGTCTCCTGCCAAGACCTTCTCTCTGACAAAATGGTAGTGGACCTCTATATGCTTCGTGCGAGCATGAAAAACTGGGTTCTTGGCCAACTGTATATAGCTAATGTTGTCACAGAAAATGACAACTTGTTTATCCACTGATAGACCCAAATCTGCAAGTAGCTTTCTCAACCAAGCTACCTCACATGCTGTCATAGCAGCACCTCTGTACTACTCGGCCTCTGTACTGGATAGAGCAACCATAGGCTGCTTCTTGCTGCTCCAAGTCACAGCAGCACTTCCCAAAGAAAACATGAAGCCACTAGTAGATCTTCTATCTGAGATACTACCAGCCCAATCAGCATCTGCATATCCATGTACACATATCTCTGTCCCAGTTTCATAAAATAGTCCACAATGCAAAGTAGACCTCACATACCTCAGTATGCGTCTCAATGCATCCAAATGCGGCTTCTGAGGAACCTGCATAAACTGACTCACCAACCTAACAGCGTAGCTCAAATCTAGCCTGGTGATCGTCATGTAGATCAAGCTTCCTACTATGTCCCTATAGATAGTAGGATCCTCCAAAATCTCTCCTGAATCTGCACTCAACTTGCCATTCTGATCCAATGACACTAAGATAGGCTTACAGCCTATCATACTATACTTGGACAATATGTCCAAGCCATACTGTCTTAGCAGTAATCCAATACCATGTGGTGACCTAATCACCTCAATGCCCAAGAAATATCTGAGCTCCCCCAGATCCTTTATCTCAAACTTTTGTCTAAGCAAGATCTTTATATCAAAGATCTCTGCATCATGGTCCCTCGTAATGATCAAGTCATCTACATAGATGACAACAAGCATAACCCCTCTATCACCATGTCTCACAAACAGCGAGAAATCTGCATTGGCTACATGAAAACCAATAGTGATAAGATATTCAAAAATCTTGTCAGACCATACAAGGCTTTCTTCAACCTGCAAACATGCTCGAGGTGACTCACATCCTCATAACCAGGTGGCTGCAACATATACACATCTTCCTGCAAATCCCCATGCAAGAATGCATTCTTTACATCCATCTGATGTAAAGACCATTGCTTTGATGCAGCCACTGCTATCACAACTCTCACTGTTGCCATCTTGGCAACTGGGCTGAAAGTTTCCTCATAATCAATGCCATATGTCTGTGCATATCCTTTGGCTACCAATCTAGCCTTGTACACCTGCTTATGCTTCCATCACTGTTATGTTTTACTTTGTACACCCACTTGCATCCAATGGCTTTCTTGCCTTCAGGCAATTGCACTAAATCCCAAGTCTCATTTCCATATAGTGCATCCATCTTCTTATCCATAGCTTTCTCCCAACACACATTTCCAACAGCCTCATCAATGCATGTGGGCTCTACAACCTGCACAACCTTTGCTGCCATATAACCATCATAGGTAGATCTTTGCACATGATTCTTCACTCTCCTAGATCTTCACAGCTTTGCATTCATGGCTTCCATAGCCTTCTTTACGCCTAGTGTTCTCATAACTGGGATCCCAAGCTCATCAAGGCTCATCTCTGAGCCACTAGACTCTCTATCAACATAAGAATGCTCTGCAAAAATGTCAAGCATACTAAGGGGCTCAATCACTTTCTCTTTGCCTATACGTGATGTATTAATCACATTTACAGGACTGGTACTATGACGCAGCCTGCCACTCCATGGTCTATCAACTGAACCACTAGATGAGGACTCTCTTGGTCCACTCAAAGACTGTGATTGCTGACTTGCATTTTGTGCAACCACATTTTCACTCACATCAGCCCCAATAGCTTCTTTTTCAGCAGCATACCAGCTGCTCATCTCATAAAAAAAAACATCCCTGCTTACCCACATGTAGCAGGGTTATAACACCTGTATCTCTTTTACTCAAGGGAATATCCAATAAACACACATTTTTTAGCTTTTGGATCTAGCTTAGTTCTCAACTCATCTGGCACATGCACATATGCAATGCATCCAAAAAAAATTAGATGAGACAAATTAGGTTTTCTGCCACACAGTAAACCTCTCCTCTGGAGTTACATCATGTATGGCTGCAGTTGGAGTCATGTTCATGATGTAAACTGCTATAGAAACAGCCTCAGCCCAATAGCTATGCGGCATATTCTTCTCTTCCATCAATGCTTGCACAATCTCACCAATGTGCCTGTTTTTTCACTCAGCAACTCCATTTTGCTGCGGAGTGTATCTGCATGTAAACTGTCTCCGAATACCATTTTTCTTTAAAAATTCAGAGAACTCATTGGATAAGTACTCTCCCCCTCCATCTGACCTTAGGCACTTTACATATTTCCCTGTTTGCTTTTCAACCATAACTCTGAAATTCTTAAAGTGAGTGAACACCTCACCCTTCTCCTTCATGAAGTATACCCACACTTTCTTTGTGTGGTCAATAAATGTCACATAATACCTACAGCCTCCCATAGACATGGTCTTCGTAGGACCCCATACATCTGAATGCAAAACATCTAGTGCATTTCTACTCACATATTTGTTATGTGGAAATACATGCTTTGTTTGCTTTCCAAATTGGCATGCTTCACATATTTTCTGCATACCTTCAACTTTAAGCTTGGGTAGCCCTGTCACAATTTCTTTAGTCCGCATAGACTTCATTCTCTACACATTCACGTATCCAATTCTTTTATGCCAAATGTCTGTGTCTGCAACAATTCTTGAACCATTTGCAAACATCGTAGCACTCACTTCAGGTATGTTTACATTCAACGTAAACATTCTGCCCACTCTGTTTCCTTTTGCAACCAACTTGCACTTGTCTTTAAAGTCTTCAACATAACAACCATTAGGGTTAAACCGAACTTACAAACCCTGCTCAATCATTTGGCCAACTGAAACCAGATTCTTTGTTATGTTCGGAACATGAAGTGTATCTGCAAGGTACTTCACTTTGCCATCCTGCATAGACAATGGCACATCTCCAGCATGGGCAATTGGATGAGCAGTGTCATCCCCTGTTTCCACAAAACCTGGTCTTTCAAGGTTCTTCATCTCCTTGAACCACTCCCCATGACTTGTCATGTGGTTCGAAGCACCTGAATCAATGTACCATACATCATCTTTATGTGTTGCTTCAACATTTTCAGACAACATGGCATTAACGACATACTGCATAACAAACAACCTTTCATTATCCTCATTATTTCTGCTCCAGGATGCATAGTTGTTTTGCTGCAATTTTCCATTTTGCATGTCAGCCTGCTTCTTATAAAAATCTGCCTGCACATGTCCAAGCTTACCACAATAAAAGCATCCACGTGTATCATTATACTGTCTTTGCCAATTTCCACGACCTCTTTGACTCCCCCTGCCTCTGAATTGTCCTCTTCTACCTACGTGTTATTGTTGTTATTGTGAATTCTGGGACTGTTGTTGTTGCTGCTGCTGCTGGCCATAATTCTGATTGCCTATTCGGCCAACTCCTTGACCACGTCCACGACCTCCTCTACCTCGTCCTCTTCCTGTGAACTTGTGTAGAAGGCCTGTTGCTCTGAACTGTTTCTGTTTTGTGAAGACTGTTGGTCTTCACCCAAGCTCTTCTCTTCTATTATTAACATAGACACCAAATTTGTAAAATTGGGAATGTTTTGCCGAGTCTAAATAGACGTCTTGAACGCCTTGTATTGTGGCCCGAGACCACGTAGACAGACTTCCACCTTATCATCATCATCTACTGAAACACCAATAGATGCAAGGGATTCCACAATACCCTTTATCTTCAATGCCTCTTTTTCTCCACAGTATGAAGTTCATTCTTTAACTGTATCTTTCGTGCCTTGGTATTTGTTTCATAGAGTTTTACCAAGGTGTCCCATGCCTCCTTGGGGGACTTGGCATCCTGTATGTGCCCAATCATGGTGTCATGTATGTGCCCAATCATGGTGTCCTGTATACTGATAGAGAGCCAATACATAACTTTTCTGGCTCCTTGGTTCCAATCCTTGAACTCTTTCACATCTGCAGTAGTCGGATTGATGTCCGGTATCTCCGATGCCTCTTCATGCTCACCTTCTATATAGTCCCAATAGCCCTTTCCCATCATGAAATTTGTCAGCTTGAACCTCCAAGCATGGAAGTTGTTCTTATCAAGCTTCTCAACAACAATCTGGGTTATGCCATCATTTAACATCTTGCCAAACACATAAATTTACTAGAAACAGCACTCTGGTTTGTCCTGCACACTGTGTGACCTCAATGTGTATACATACACCCAATGGCAATTGTTGACCTCCTTGCAGCACACACAGTGTTTGCACAGCCAATCTGTCTTCTTGCAGTTCTTAAAACAGAGTTCTGCAGAGAATCGATGACTTACCCGCAGTGCTCGAAATCGTCTGCTTTTTGAAAAACGGAGGTCTTGACGCGCCTGAAACACGTTTTCACCCCAAAAAATTTTTGTCCGATAGGACATCATAGTTACCCTATAGCTTTACTCCCGCGAAGAAAGCTTCTCAATCAGAGATCGTTTGCCGGTGCCTCCCGTAGAGCTCCCGACAAGGGTGTAGTCGCCAACACAAATAGGGAAGAGTAGCCCTTGTATCTCTTCCTGTGCTTCTCTTGCTTACAGCTCAGTCCTTAGCATGAACCAGGCTCTGATACCATGAAAAGATGCAGGGGAGAAGAGAGCTTGAGCTCTTGCAAGCACACACACACTCACAAAACCCTAATAGAGAACACACAAGGTGAGAGGCTGAAAATCTTCTTCTCCTTCTCTCAACACTCAACACACCATATACAAAGATAAGAGTATACACAAATGAAAAGATACTCAACCAAATACATACTAGGGTTCTCTATAGTGTGAACCCAACTAAATGAGTTGGCGCTATAACTATGCCAGTCTCTAGAATGGCTATCACACATCCTGTCATCCCACTGGTTGCATATCACCCATGATCTCACCAACCATGCGAGTGGTGTAAGTGTGGGGCCTATCCCGCAAGTCATCAGTGTCCATCGCCTCACTAGATGAGTTCGATATCTCAACATTCTCGGTGAGCTTTCTACTCTCATAAGCAATCACCCCACACTCTTGATATAGCATGACACCAATTCCTCTCCCACTTGCATTAGCCTGTATAGTCAAAGGCTTAGAAAAATCAGGGCAATATTGGAGATGAAATGAGTGCCTGCTTGAGCACTTGAAAGCTCTTATTGACGGCCACAACATTTCAAAAAAATGCTTCCTTCTTAAGCCTATCAGTAAGTGGGGCTGACATGTGAGCATAATGGCATATGAACCTCCTATAAAAGGATGATAATCCCAAAAACCCCTTAGTTGAGTAGTGTTGGTGGGTGTAGGCCACTCTTTCACACATTTTACCTTCTTGGGATCCATCTTAATACCATCATTGCTCACAATGTGACCCAAGTATTCCACTTCTTGTGACATAAAGGTGCACTTGCTTTGCTTGGCAAACAACTTGTGCTCTCTCAATACCTTCAACACTTGCTCCACATGCATCAAGTGCTCTTCCCTTGACTTGCTATACATAAGTATGCCATCAAAGAGGACCAAAATTGTTTTGTAAAGGAATGGCTTCAAAACTTTGTTCATGAGACCCTGAAATGTGGCTAGGGCATTTGATAGTCCAAAAGGCATAACCATGAATTGAAATAAACCCCGTTCAGTCCTAAATGATGTCTTAAGCCATCTTTCATGGTTATTTGATGATACCCGGACTTGAGATCTATCTTGGAGAAATATTTTTCTCCTTTCAATTCATCAAGTAAATCATCAATCCTTGGAATGGGATATGGATTCTTTATAGTGATCTTGTTGAGATCCCTATAATCCATGCACATTCTATAAGATCCATCCTTCTTCTTTCACTAACAAAATGGGTGAGGCAAAAGCTGTTTGGCTTGGTTGTATGAATATCTCATTTCCAAAAGCTCTTCCACTTGCTTTGCCACCTCTTCTCGCTCAACCTTTGAAAGCCTATAAGGAGGCTTATTGACTGGTTTTGCACCCTTCTCAAGCTCTATGGCATGTTCAACTTCTCTAGCAGCAGGTGGCAAGCATTTAGGTGCTTCAAACACATCTTTGTACTCTTGCAACAAGGCATCCATCCCCTCATCATGTAAAGTTATTGCCCATTGTCCTCTTCTTGAGACGAGTGAGTTGTAGCATGTAATCAGGGCATAAACTCGTCAACTCTCTCTTCATTTTCTTCATAAACACTAAGGTTAAAGCATGGCTTTGTGCATAAATTCATGTGCTTCAAATCCATTGAAAACCTACCCAAAGTGTGTAACCAATTGCATCCAAGCACCACATCAATGGGCCCCATGTCAAGCACAATTAAACGGGCATCATAGGCATAATCGGAAGACAAAGAAAACCTGTTGCAACCCAACTCTTACTCAGCTCATGTTGTCCATTTCTAATCTCCACTTTTAGAGGCTTCATCATCTCTATTGGGCATAGTTTCAAAGAATTTATTGATTTAGAGTTCACAAAACTATGTGTGCTCCCCGAATTAACAAGTATGTGAGTGGATCTGCCCCCAATCTTCCCCACAAGCCTCAAAGTGTTGGAACCTTTGCATCCCTATTTAGCTTCTTGTGAAATGGCACATAGCATGGATGTCCTTTCTTTTGTTTTAAATTCTACCCAATCCTCTCCACCCGGATCAAATGGAAACTCTTGAGAAGGATTAAGAGTAGGATCTTCCATCACCTCATTTGCACAATCTTGAAATTCAACCTCATCCATATAATCCAATGGTGCCTATTCATCTTCAACCACCTCAAAGATCATGTTAGCTCTTACCTCCTTTGCCTTGCAAATCTTTTTATGCTCGGGACTCCATTTCTCATTGCAAAGGAAGAAAACCCCTTTCTTCCTCTTTCATTCATCTTTTCTTGTGACAATCGCTTAATCACTTTGCCTTGAAGGGAAGAGGATTTAGCATCACTCTTGGGAGGAGGTTTGGCCATAGAACCACTTCTTTGACCCTTAGTGACTCCAATGTAGAACATCCATGGGTAGTGTGTGGTATGTCCCATCTCCCACACTCATGTTGTACACACCCCTTGAAGAGCCCTTCATGGGATCCAAAACTATGGGCTGCTTTCCAAGCCTAGAACCCAAAACATGCCCACTCTTGAAGGTAGATTTGACTTTCCTTGCATACAACCAAGATTTCCATGTGGATTTGGTGCATGGTCAAACCTGTCCACACTTCTTTATACACCTAAAATACGCTCTTTAAGAGTTGCAAACCTTTGATCCATCTTGTCCACCATTTGATGCATCAACTTGGCATTCTCATTGCCTTGATGCACAATCTCACTACTAATGTAGAGCACCTCCTTTTGGGCATCTCTTTGTGCATCCTTGATTGCATCAGTGAGAGAAATCCTTAACATATCCAAAGTGATGTTTCCCAATGAGATTTAATCATGTCTATTAGTATGCACCGGTATTCCTTCATTCACTATTTGCACACTAATGTCATGTAGAGGTACCCTTTCTTTTTGCATTGCCCTTGAGTTTTGCCCATGTTTAACAATAGAATGTGGTGCCACATTTTGACCATGTAGATACTCACCTAATGGAGCATCACCCACATATACCGTGTCATCACGAACCACCTCATTGGCATCATCTTGAACTTGGTTCTCTTTCATGGGCACTTGTGCTTGAGCTTTTGATGGCCTTCCACGATTTCCCATGTTACCAAGTGGTTAGTATAGGAAACAGAAACCACATTAGGAGTTCTTTAGTTTTCCATGTTTGTCTTGATGGAGGAACACTCCTATCACCCTGAATCACCACTTTGAGCACCCATATACCTCTCTGTTTTGACTTTTAGTTGAAACTCAACTATGTGAGGTTGACCATCCAAACGGTAACCGATTTGGGAACTCGTTGGCTCATTTAGAAGCTCTTAGGTAGTAGTGGTATTAAGCTATGTAAACACCTTGAATTCAGTCCACACTATTTTTGACTGAATTAGGGTTTTCAGTCTGACTAAACTAGCCCCTTTGCACCCTAAAATGACATCCAAATCAACCACTTGACAGCTTGTTAGATTTGCCTTAAGATTCCCTTTTAAGGCTTCCCAAAGCCCTTGAGAGATCTTGAGTGGTTGGGGACTGAATTACACTTTTGTACTCATCACTGTTGAGATTCAAGCTCGATGTCAGTGTGAGCCAGCTATGCTATGTGCTGGCAGATTAGGTAGGAACATGTGTGAGACATAAATGACCGCGTGTCCAGCTGGTCATAGCGTGTGGACATTAGCTAGGGTTAGTAGAGTGTGGACACAACTCATTGTGTGTTGTGTGGATTATGGATTAGTGCATTATGCTTTGTGTGAGAGTGGACATGGCTTCCCTCTATGGTTAGGGTTTGCAATATACATTAGGGTTTACTCCTGTGTGTGTGTCTCCTCTCCTTCTACCGTTCTTTCAACATGGTATCAGAGCCTTGTGCTGTTTATTGGGGTTTATGAGTGAGTGAAGAGAAGAGGGAGAAGAAGCTGTGAAGCTTGCCATTGGAGCTGTGAAGCTTGGAGCACACCAAATACTATCAGATCTGAGAGCTTGGCCTACCGAGTAAGATATTCTAAACATCCTTGAGCGGATTGCAGGTGATACAGGCAAAAGCAAAGCAAAATAGAGCAAATCAAAGCAAAGAGAAATTCTGGTTTTTGAAGCTTTCCATTAAAGCTTGGGAACATTGATGTATGGTGGAAATACGTGTGATTCTAGCAAAAGACATATGTATCTGACAATGAGGGATGTAACGGCAACTCTTATGCAAGCCCTATTGTGATTTTGGAGCAATTTGAATGCATTTCAAAGTGTGAAAATCTCTGGTTTTTGAGCTCTCACAAAATAGTGAAAAAGAAGCCCAAAATTGAAGCATTTGGAGTGTGATTTTGGCTCAAATCCAACCATTGGTGGATTGCACATGTACCTAGGTGTGTTGGGCATCTATTATCATCATCAATTAGCATCACAAACTCTCCTAAACCCCCCTACAGCAGGCGGCGCTGAATCAACAGAGAAAACAGTGCAGATTTTAGTCATTTTGCCTACGAGGAGATCGATTCTTACTTGGTTGGTTGATATCTTCCACAATTGCTTTAGCAATTGGATGCTTTATACTTTGGAGAAGAGGTCTATGTGATTTGTTTGGTCAATGATGCTTAATTGAGCTGGGAATGAGCTGATTAAAACAGGCTGTCCACTGGTTGCAGAGAAACAGAGCATTTTTAATCGAGCAATTAATCCTTGGTCTTTTACAATTGGACAAATTCCTCTTACATGGAGTTGATGGACACTAATGCTAAGCTAATGAATGCCTGGTTGCCCAATTTGGACAAATATTGAAGGAATTAGAGTAAATTTTCTACTGGTTTTTTTGGTTTTTCCCAAAACAGAGAAAGGGGTTTTCAAAAATTGATATGTACACATGTCAGATGGTGTTGATACTCAACATTGAGGTTGATTAGGTGTCAATGCAAGTTGCCCATACTTGATTGCACCATTACATTGTGATTTGGAGCCTTGGAAGGCGTGTCAATTCAGGGTATCCCTGACTGCGTGCGTTCATCTTGAATGACTACAGGTTGATTTTCTACATCAAATTTGGAGTTTGTTGGCTACCTTGGAGTATCTGAAACATTCATTGGAGTGTGGTTGAGCTGAGGAAGGCTCATTTACAGATTTGAAGTGTGTGGAAGGTGTACGCATTGAGCAACATGTCGGATAATCCAGTTCAGATTGTTGGTGAAAAGCTGGATAGGAAGAACTTCCAGGCATGGAAATACAGGATAAAGAGTTTCTTGAAAGGGAAAGGATTTTGGAACCTCATTACAGGTGCTGAGCCAGAGCCTGAGCTACCTCGGCAACCTACACAGCAGCAGCTTATTGCTCATAAGCAATGGTCAGAGAGAGCATTCAAAGTGCTGCATTATTTGTCTATATGTATTTCTGATGCTATGCTCATACACATTCAGGATGCTGAGAATCCCAAAGATGCATGGGATACTTTGGTCAAGATGTTTGACATAGATACGAGTGCTCGCAAGTCTTAATTGCGACAGGAGATCCATAATGTGAAAAGGAATAAAAGGAGCATACATGATTATGTGCAAGAAATCAAGAAGTTTGCAGATGCATTGGCCACAATAAATGCCCCCATGCTGCCTGATGATGATTTGGTGGATATTACCTTGTGTGGTCTTGGCAAGGAATACAAATCTTTTGATACATCTATCTTAGTGAGGAGTACAGGTCTACCCGACTTCGACAAGTTGGTTTCACTCTTGTTGGTTGAGGAAATCAAGATCAGTGATTCATTTCTGGATGCATCTACTAGCCATGATGATGGCAGAAATCAGGCTTTCTACTCGCAGAGAGGCTTTAGAGGCAGGGGGAGATTTGTATCACGTGGACGTGGTGGTAATGGTCGTGGATGGCAGGATAGGCCTCCACAACAGAATTTTCAGCCTTCATATGGTGCTCGAGGTGGTCGTGGATATGCACCTCAACGAGGCAGAGGTAACCCCCGTGGTCGAGGACGTTGGCAAGGCCAACAAAATTCTATGCAAGATGTGGAATGCCATTATTGTGGCAAATATGGTCATATGGCGAGAGATTGTTTCCGCAAACAGAATGATTTGAGAGGGGGAAGAGCACAACGTGGTGGTCATTATGGTGGAAACTATGCACAACATGGTGGTAACTATGCATTAAGTAGCAATGATGGAACTGCAAATCATTTGTTTGCCATGAAGCATGTTGTGGGTTCTATGACAACAAATGCTGAGAATGATGATACATGGTATATGGACTCAGGAGCATCAAACCATATGACATGTCATGGTGAATGGTTTGATCATATGAAGCCTATGGATTTAAAAGGCTATGTGGAAACAGGTGATGATACCCAGCATGTCATTACACATGTTGGAAGTGTACCATTGGTCATGCATAATGGTCAGACAAAGTCTATGTCAGATGTGCTGTATGTGCCTTCGATCACTAAAAGCTTGGCCTCAGTTGGTCAAATGGTGGAACAGGGATTACAGGTTCGTTTCAACGAGCATGGATGCTTCGTTGAAGATTTCAAACATGGATGTAGAGTGATTGCTAAAGGCAAGAAAGAAGGAAGATTGTTTAAGCTGGATGCTGGAATTCCTGAGCTAAAATCAGCCATGTTCTCAAAGAGCAGGAATGTGGTATAGGACATTGATATGTGGTACAAGAGGATTGGCCATGTCAATATACAGAGATTAAAGAACATGCAAACAAGAGGCATAGTCAATGGACTGCCTAGGTTCAAATATGATGGACATATGCATGTTTGTGAAGCCTGTCAGTTTGGAAAGCAGGCAAGGTTGAGGTTTCCTAGAGAAGGAAATATGAGTAACAGGCCACTTGAGATCGTACATAGTGATGTATGGGGTCCTGCACAAAACCCATCTATCAAAGGTAGTTTATACTATGTTACATTCATTGATGACTTTAGCAGGATGACATGGATATACTTTCTGAAAGAGAAGAGTGAAGTGTTGGAAAAGTTCATGAATTTCAAAGCTTTTGCAGAAAAGCAATATGGCTGTTGGATTAAATGTCTGAGGACAGATGGAGGTGGTGAATACACCTCAAAAGCTTTTGAGCATTTCTTGAGGAAGCATGGAATAAGAAGACAGTTGACTTGCAGGTATACACCTCAGCAGAATGGTGTGGCTGAGAGAAAGAATAGAGTCATATGTGAAGTGGCAAGGGCAATGCTTAATGAAAAGAGCATGCCAGATTACTATTGGGTAGAAGCATGTGCTACTGCAGTGTATATACTGAACAAAACACCTACAGCAGCCATTCATGGAAGCACGCTAGAGATGCGGCTCACAGGTTACAGGCCAGACATTGGACATCTTAAAGTGGATGCATAGCTTATCTACATGTGCCTGATGAAAGAAGAAGGAAGTTGGATCCTAAAGCAGAGAAATGTGTATTTGTTGGATATGCACAGGATCGAAAGGCATACAAATGTTATAATCTACAAACTAGACAAGTGGTCATCTCACGAGATGTTGTGTTTGATGAGCTTGCTAGTTGGTACAAAGCAAAAGATGAGGGTGTTATTGAGTCACTTGAGGCTGATGTTCATGTGAACTTGCCACCACAAGCAAGTTCTAGTTCTACTTCTATGTCTGGGCCAGCACAGCAGAGGCTGAGAGTAGCAGTGTACGTCCATGGTCAGGACGTTTGAGGCATGAGAGTGTGAGCACTGGGAGTAGTGCTATGGATAAAGGAAAAAAGAAAGTCGAAGGAATTGGAATCACAGGTTATGAGTCATCTAGTTCTGAGAGTTTGGATGAGGAGCTTGGCATACCTATTTTATGCACACCTGGTGCTAGACAGGATAGATATGTGCCACCACATGCTAGAGTTACAGGTGTACAGAGTGACCCGCATGCATTGCGGAGATCCCAGAGGGTCAGATATCCTGTTGACAGATTGACATATAGAGATTTTGCTATGCACTATGCATATATGACATCTATGGTGAAGCATGTGGAACCTACATGCTATACAGAGGCTATTGGAGAGCATGTATGGGAGAAAGCAATGGATGTAGAGATGGACGCATTGGTCCATAATGATACATGGGATTTGGTTGCATTACCAAAGGATAAGAATGTTATTGGATGTAAATGGGTTTACAAAGTGAAGTGCAAATCTGATGGTTCTATTGAGAGACATAAAGCAAGATTGGTAGCAAAGGGTTATGCACAGACCCAAGGTTTGGATTATGATGAGACGTTTAGTCCAGTGGCTAAGATGGGCACAATGAGAGCAGTCATTGCTATGGCTGCAGCTAATGGCTGGGAAATGCATCAGATGGATGTCAAGAATGCATTTCTGAATGGAGATCTACAAGAGGAAGTGTACATGGCACAGCCAGAAGGGTATGTACACCCTAGATATCCCACTCACGTATGCAGGTTGAAAAAGGCATTGTATGGTCTAAAGCAAGCACCTCGTGCTTGGAGTGATAAGATGAGCAGATATCTTATCTCACTTGGTTTTCAGATTTCTACAGCAGATTCTTCACTCTATGTGAAGAAGACACGGCATGGGATTGTTTTACTAGTCATCTATGTGGATGACTTGATTATCACAAGTGATCATGATGCAGATGTGATGCATGTCAAGAAAGCTTTGAGTGGGCAATTTGACATGAAAGATCTTGGTGAGTTAAGATACTTCCTTGGAATTGAAGTGGTGAAAGATCATGCAGGTACTTGGTTAGTACAGCGCCAATATGCATTGGATATGTTGGCAAAGTATGGCATGACAGGGTGTAAGCCTATGAGTACACCATTGGAGCAAAATGTGAAGTTGCGGGCTGATTATGGCGAGGAATTGGATGATCCTTCTATGTACAAGAAGATGGTTGGTAGTCGCATATACATGACTATCACACGCCCGGATTTGAGTTATGCTGTGGGGCTAGTCAGCCAGTTTATGCAGAGCCCCAGGAAACCACATTTGGATGCAGTGAGACGCATCATGAGATATGTGAAGACCACAGCACATTATGGTTTATTTTATGAGAGTGGTAAAAGCTTGGACATACATGGCTACACAGATGCTGATTGGGCAGGTAGCGCATATGACAGGAGGTCTACTAGTGGATATGCTTTTACACTTGGAAGTGCCGTGGTAAGTTGGAGTAGCAAAAAGCAACCTACAGTTGCTTTATCCAGTATACAGAGGCTGAGTACAGAGGTGCAGCCATTGCTACTTGTGAGGCTATATGGTTAAAGAGTCTCTTGACAGATTTATGTGAGCCTATTGATGGCAAAGTTGTCATTCATTGTGACAACATGAGCAGTATACAGTTGGCAAAGAATCCAGTGTTTCATGCGAGGACCAAACACATAGAGGTCCATTGTCACTTTGTCAGAGAGAAGGTGCTGGATGGTACAGTTGATCTTCACTATGTGAAGACTGATGAGCAGGTGGCAGACATCTTTACGAAGCCACAGGGAGAAGTTTGAGTACTTCTGGACTATGTTGGGAGTACATGGGATGAGCTTGAGGGGGAGTGTTGAGAGTCTTGATATCCCAAGCTCATCTACATCTTCATCGGCAGTACATCATGAGCTTGAGAGGGGCTGTTGAGATTCAAGCTCGATGTCAGTGTGAGCCAGCTATGCTATGTGCTGGCAGATTAGGTAGGAACATGTGTGAGACATAAATGACCGCGTGTCCAGCTGGTCATAGCGTGTGGACATTAGCTAGGGTTAGTAGAGTGTGGACACAACTCATTGTGTGTTGTGTGGATTATGGATTAGTGCATTATGCTTTGTGTGAGAGTGGACATGGCTTCCCTCTATGGTTAGGGTTTGCAATATACATTAGGGTTTACTCCTGTGTGTGTGTCTCCTCTCCTTCTACCGTTCTTTCAACAATCACTACTGCACAGAGTGTAGGAAAATCACCAAAATTTGGCCATAGTCTCCTTGCAATATGGGCCAAATCTCAATCATAGTCTACTAGGATTTGCCCAATGTCCAATCATGACATAATGTCCCAAGTAATCACCACCAAAATCATACACTTACACATGCACTCTTATGCTTTTATCATTACCAAGTGTCCATGGCATGCTCAATCAAGTAATATTTGGCTTCCATAGCCTTGGCATACTTGCAAATGTAGTTGAGTTGTGTGTCGAAAGAGTGCTTTATGCTTGCCGATCTCCTAGCCAAGACTTTCCACCCTCGTACCTAGTCTGAATCTAGGCACAAGTTGGGGCCAAGTCTTCACATCCAATGTACCTAATCCCCCTCCTTGCCACTTTTTCAAAAGTACTCACGATAAGGAGAGTTTATGCCATGCTCCCCGGGTCTCTCCTCCAATGCCCGAGGTTCTCTCACAAGCATACTAAATGCTAGGAATTAAAATGAGAGTACAAGTGAGTTGTATGTGGATGTTGTATGTGGATGTAGCTTCGAAAAGACAAGGTAGGAGCACTTACAATGTATTTAGCATGACTCATGCTATTTTCATATTATGCATTACAATGAGCATGTACTCATGCTTTCCCTCAATCATCCAATACACCAAATCACATCAAAACAACATCCAAATAGCATCCAAAACCATATGAATCACAAGGAATATGACTTGCAACAAGGATTAGCTTCAAGGGCTCCCAAGATCAATGCAATCATTGGCTCATGTAGGCACATGCATGTGCCTGATTTAGGCTAAGATTTGGCACTAATATGTAAAGCCACAACTCACTATTTTCATATATAGGACTTCAGCCCTTTGCCTTCACTTCATAGCCATCATTAATGAGTAAAACAATCATACAAATGACAAATAGAAGCTTCAATGGCTCAATGACCCCATAAGGTATGATGCTTGCTTAATGTCAAGCAAAAGCTCATGAGAAGGCCAAGAAAATTTCTAGAAATTATAGCCTTAGCTATACCATATTCATGCATCCCCAAATCACTTCAATGGTGGATAAATTAACCATGCAAAACCCTCCAACTCAAGGTAATGCATACCATCATTGTATGTGGAATTCAAGATGGTAAAGTAATGGCATTCAAGAAGCTAGAATGCATTGATTAAGCCTCCCATTGTTATTTCCAAAATGCAGCCTTAATCATCAACCTTTACAATTCACCCTTTTAATTCATCAAGTAAAGGACTTAATCATAAGGCATAAAGTAGAGTTGATTGTTCAAAACTGAAGATGACGATCACAACTACCATAATTGCAGCTCGAGGGACTTCATTGCACATAGCAAAACTCTATAGAGGGGAAACGTCAGAGCTGCAAAATTTGCACCAATCAACACCAATCAAAGGCATTAATTCCTAGCTTAAGCTTGTCCTAGATTAGGACAAGCCTATTCTTGTTCTTACGCCTTAATTTGAAGCAAACACAGCAACCCGGACCATCCAGAATAGTGCGCAGTCAGCAAGACCCGGTAGTGCTCAAATCCCGGCCATCAATCAAGCATTGATAAATCCTTGGTCTTATTTAGGAGGAGAATCATTGAAACCCTAGGTAAATGCTAAGTTCTAGATGGATGAAACCCTAGTTCTCTGAGGATCAACATGAGGAGGAGAGAAAAGCATAAAGGTTTTGATTAAGGAAACTAATCATGATTAGTAGCATTTGTTTTCCAATTTTGGTCATGCCCTTTAGATTTTGGAGCAGCGACTCCAAATTTTGGTCCATGGTGACCCATAGGCCCCCAGAACTTAGAACAAATCAAAAATCAAGGAAATTTCCAGCATCCCACGCTCAGCATGCTTCATTTCTTGATTAAGAAATCAAAGATAGAAAATCAAGAATTCCAAGAAACTTCCAAATTTTCTTGAATCTAAGATGGACATGGATCAAAGATAAGGCTCTGATACCACTGTAATGATGGACATGGATCAAAGATAAGGCTCTGATACCACTGTAATGATGGGGAGAGAAAGAAAGACAATGCACTCATAATGGAGTACCACATGCACTCAAGGGAGTACCACCATACCCATGGAAGCTTGGAGCTCTAAGAAGTATGATTTGATTAGTCAAAATGATTAGATGCCCCTAGTTACAATTTGTTCAGTTATATACTTGCCCACCTTTTCACACTTATTAATATTGAGCCCCCTACTTGCCCAGCCATATCCATTCCCATGGGCTTCCCTTATGTTCAAAACCAAGCTCCCTTTATTACATCTAACATGCCCATCTTCAATAATAATATATGTCCATTTAATATATGAATTTATGGTCTTTTTTGCGGTGTAAAAATTAAAAATTTTAATAAATGAGCTGTTTTCCCTTAGAATCTTAAAATTCCAAATTTAGAATTTGTGCGTGATTTTATCCTAATATAGGATTTTACAGCATCTAAAACGAACACCACATCAAGCCTATACTCAAATTTTTAGTTATTTTCAGTTAACATATGGTAAACGTAAGCCTTAATAAGTGCACGACTGGGTGTTCGATCAATGGGCAATTTGCACCCCTACAACTAGGAAGACACCTTGGACATTTTCACCCAAAAAAATAAAGTTTTCACCTTCTGGCACTTTGGTATGCATATCGAGGACGGTGTCCTGAAAGGTACATGCGTACCATAGCTTTTGCCCATGCATAGGCACCATTCCTTTCCCCAGGCCCATGCAAGCCATAGGTCAGTGTACTTTCACCGTACACCATCCTTTGGACCCACGCTTTGCTCTTCCTTTCCCTGCACCCCATACCTGCACCTATATAAACCCCCCAGCACCCCGTGGTAGAGACACTCAACACTCTGTTCTGTCCATGCGCCCGATACTTTGTGTAGTGACCATACCTGAGATTCTATACCTGACACTTTGCACAGGACTGTACTCGGCAGCCCTCTGTACCCTCTTCTAGCAAGCCATTTTTGCCCATCTCCAAGTAAGACCTTTTGCAAAAATTTTCCTGCCTCATCTCACTCTTGTGAGTAGAATGTCCTTAGCTGCTCTCCCCCCTGCATGTGAATAGACTTAAGGGAGGACTCCCCTTTCTCTCCCTCTAGTTGCAACCTCCTTCCTTGAAAATTGAGTTTAAGGACACCTTCCCCCCATTAGTAGTGACTTTAGTAAGGGCTTTTTTGCTCTTAAGAGGTGGCTCCCACCTAGGAGTTTTTTTCTCATAACTTGAGAAAATAAGCTTGGATTTGTGATCCCACTTAAGCATTGGATTCAGAGCAAGATGGGCTACAAGAAGGTGGGTAGAATGACTCCTTCACAAAAGCATCAAAATATCACCTCGAGAGACGTGCACAACAGGGAGCTTAGAGAGGTCGCTCTAGATGCAGCCCCAACTCTCCCCTTGGGGACCCCACAAGGAATTAATGACCACGCTAGCTTGGTCATCATTTAAAAAAGAGTTTTCTCATTAATCTTTAATGATAAAAAATAATAAATTAAGAAAGAAGATGCCCCTTTCCTTTATATTAAAAATTCTATAAAATTATTGTTTTCTCATAAAAGTGATGTTGTCTATCATGTTCCATGATTTAGTTTAGAAATTGTTATCTTGATTAAGTTAAAAAGTACAAGTACATCTTCTCCTTGCCTTGATGCTAACCCCGTTTCCATGCTTGTGTAGCCGAGCAGTGACATTAGCAAGGCTCGGAGTCGGCCCAAGGTATCCTTCATACCATTGGGAAAATGAGGTTTGCCGATGGAGTCGAGTATTGTGATGCTGCCTAGTTCTGCAAGCCCACGCTAGTGCGGTGAATAAGCCCTCCCTAGCACATAGACATCCCTTTGAGGGATGGGAGGATCGAGCGATGGAGCCTGAGAGGACAACAGACTAGCTTGGGTCCTCCGCCAGGCAGCTGCCGAGACGATTAGGTGTATGGTCCCATAGGGATTGCCCAGTCTATAGAGGTTGGAAGGCCGAATGCTAGATCATCGGCAGAATAAAATAAAGAGCCTAGATTTGGCTATGAATAATTTTGAACATTGTATCTAATTTTCTTAAATCAAATCCTTTGTTTGCACGAATTGTTGTATTATTGATAAAGACTATTTAAACGAACAATGTGCAAGGTCATTAATTAAGAAACTTGTTTATTTATGTCAAACAATGTGGTAGGATTAACTAGAAAACAAATTAACACGTGAATTGGGTGTGGAAAGTGGGAGGATGGAATGCCTTGAAACATCCTATGGACAAGTGGACCTGATTAGTCGGGTAGCTTTCCAACAAATTAATTGAAGTTCCATATTAGATAAATAGGTCCCTGGGCAACCCTACTCTAGAGGACTAGGTCAGCGGGGTTGTGCCTTGCATATCTAAGGAAAAAAGCGTTGTTTTTCCTAGACATCAAGAATAGAGGTTTCTTAAGTTAGTCGATCACTCTATCAATGGTTTGATTTTAGGAATCATTTAGAAAGACCACGCTCCCCCTTGTGCGATAGAACTAGGTCTTATCTACTAATCGTATCCTTGTATCTTTACATGGTCAAGGTGTCGATGAGTAGGAAACTTTCCCAAGTTAGACTTAGTAGACTACCTTAAAGGTTTTTCCCTATTTAGAAAGGGGGAGACCTTACAGAAAAATAGGCACATTGTAGAGATAGCACGAGCATTGATGAGACATAGAAGAATATACCGCATAGCTATTAGATTGAAGCTATTTCTACAACTGTTTATATCATGACTAGGACTCCTATTGCAGCCATACATGATGTAATACTAGAGGAGAAACTCAATGGCAAGAAACCTAATTTATCTCACTTGAAATATTTTGGATGTATTACCTATGTGCATACCTATGTGCATGTGCCAGATGAGTTGAGTACAAAGCTAGATCCAAAGGTTGAAAAATGTGTGTTTATTGTATATTCCCTTGAGAAAAAGGGATATAGATGCTATAACCCTACTACATGTGGGTTGAGGGTAAGTAGAGATGTTGTGTTTGATGAAATGAGTAGCTAGTATTTTGCTAAATAAGATGTTATTGGGGTTGATATAACTAGAAATGTGATTGCACAGAATGCATGCCAGCAATCACAGAGTCATTGATTGGACTTGGAGAGTCCTCTTCTGTTGGGTCTGTTGATAAACCATGGAGTGGAAGGCTGCGTCATAATAATAATCATGGGAATGTAGTTGGTACATCACATAAAGGTAAATAGAAAGTGGTTGAGCCCCTTGGTATGCTTGATATTTCTACAGGCCATTCTTTTGTTGATGGAGAGTCTAGTGGCTCAGAGTTGAGCCTTGAAGAGGAGCTTGACATTCTAGCAATGAGGAAACCTGGTGTAAAGAAGGCTTTGGAAGCCATGAATGCAAAGTTGCAAAGATGTGGAAGAGTCAAAAACCCTGTGCAAAGGTTGACTTATGATGGTTATGTGGCACATCACTATGCTTACATGGAAAAAGTTGTGCAAGTTGTAGAGCCCACACGTTTTGATGAGGTGAAACATAATAGTGATGGTAGCATAAGTAGGTACAAGGCTAGATTGGTAGCCAAAGGATATGTACACACACATGGTATTGATTATGAGGAGACATTTTCCATGGTTGCAAAGATAGCAACTATGAGAGTTGTGATTTGAGATGGTTCAGCTAAAGGATACTTTTCACATGAGATAGATGTAAAAAATGTGTTCTTGCATGGTGACTTGCAAGAAGAAGTGTATATGGATCAGCCACCTAGTTTTGATGATACAGGTCACCCAGAGAATGTATGGAAGCTTCATAAGGCTTTGTATAGGGTGAAGAAAGCTCCACGAGCATGGCATGACAAGATTGTTGAGTATCTTTTCACTATTGGTTTTCATATGGCAGATGCAGATCACTCTTTGTATGTGCGCAAGAGTGATAAGGGTATTTTGATCATCGCCATCTATGTAGATGCTCTTATTGTTGGAAATGACAACTAGGAAAAGATTGAGCATGTGAAATTTCTTCTCAAAACAAAGTTTGACATGAAAGATTTGGGAGATTTGCACTACTTTGTGGGCATTGAGTTCATTCGCACACCTAATGGTATTTGGTTGTCATAGAGATAGTATGTATTGGACATCTACGTGTTAAAGAAGAAAGAAGGGGGGCAGGTAACCAGAAAATCGGGAATAAAGGTTCAAGCATGGGATGGCTAGATGTAAGCCAATCTTGGTGCCATTAGATCAAAATGACAAGCTAAGTGTGAATGCAAGTTATTTATTGGAGGACCCAACTATGTACAGGAAAATTGTGGGGAGTTTAATTTATGTCAGCATGCTAGATTTGATTTACACTATTGCCTTAGAGAGCTAATTTATGCAGGTTCCACGCAAACCACATCTTAACAGTGTGCGATGAGCACTTCAGTATTTGAGGAAAACTGTTGATTATGCATTGTTTTATGCAACAGGTGTACCATTGGAGCTATATGGGTACACAGATGCAGATTGGCCAGGTAGCACCTCAGACAGGAGATTTACCAATGGATTTTTGTTTTCATTGGGGAGTGCTGTTGTGACATGGAGAAACAAGAAGAACCCCACTGCAAGATTCCTCCTCAGCCTGAATAATGAAAAAGCTTTTACCTCAATCCTCTGTAATCATTCCCTATTTCAAAATACAAGAAAATATTATTTTTCCTTGTTTTTGCCTAGAGAGAAGAAAAATTCTAGAGAGAGGTAATTCAATATTAAGATATTTTTAGATATAAAATTTTTTCTAATATCTAAAATATATTTTCCTGAAATAGAAGTTCAAAATAAATTCTCCAAGGTGCATTAGGAATCAATTAAAAATGATATAAGGGACCTTAACGTAAGGGTCTAGATTTTCAAAAATTTCTGGATTATAGTCCAATTAAGGTTCCTATGGGCCAATAGGATTAATCCAAGTGTTGGGATGAGAAAAATCCAATGAATAAAAGAAAACACCCAAAAAATGAGTAAATTCTTACATAAGATGAAGAGTTGACTGAGTACAAGGTTTATTAGTTAAAAATTAAGAGATATTACTAAAAAAATGAGATATTTTGGAGAAATGATGAATTTTTGACACCTTGGTAAGGAGGGGGGACCTTTGAGGTAGGCGCCTCCTTCACATGTGTGGAAGGGATTTTTAATTCAAAAAAATTGTGATATTTTTTATCTCTCCTCTCTCTTGGATCAAATTGGATCAAAAGGGGAGCCAAACTGGTCCAAATCTTGTCCAAATTCAGTCAAAACTGAAGCTGGAAAATTCTAGAGCCCAGTTGGACTCAGTTAGTGGCCTCGCTCACCTATAAATAGACCCTCGTTCTTTTGTTTCTCATCTGTGAGCTATACCATGCCAGTATTATATTAAAATAATCATATTTTCTATTATCCCTTAAAAATCCTTTACTTTTGGTCAAAAAGCTTAAGAAAAAGCAAACCCAACCTTTCTCAAAGAACAACCTATGTTCCAAGAGACATTGCAGGTCTCTCTTCTTTCCTCTCATCTCAGGTCCAAATCCCTATCGACACCTTGCTCTAAGGTAGCCCAAGCCTATGGAATGACCTAAAAGACTGGATGGAGGGACGTCTCAGAGCAAGCATGTATACGAAACCATAGAGCCCGACAGCTCTGATGAATTCGAGGAGGAGGAATTTCATATACCTCATAAGGTAAGGGGAACACCCAACACGGTTCGAGTTAATAAACTTGGACAGTACTTCAAAGGCGATGAACTCAATGCAACTTTACCAATAACCTTTGATAACCTCCAAGTTACTGCAATATTGGATGGGGGAGCCAGAGTGAGCATTGCTACTAAGCAATGCTGGGAGAGGAAAAATGGGGAGCACCTACCTTGGATGACACCCGATTGCTAGTTGAACTTGCTGATGGAGCCACGACCCATTGGTCTATTAAGGGATCTTAAAATTAAGATTATGGGAACCACCTACTGCCACACTTTTGTGGTGATGAATTTTGGACGTCAGCCAGTTTCATATGACTGCATCCTCAACAGACCCTTTATGAGATAATCGAAGATGATCCATGATTGGGACACCGACCACATTTACATTCGAAGAAAAGTTTAACAGTTTCTAGGAGCTCATAAGAGTCTAGAATGGCATTGATTTTGAATTTCCAAAGAGTATAGTTTGTCCCATCAAGCTTGCCTTCTGTGAAGGGACACGGATGAATACACAAGACTGGTCACCCAGCAGTAGCAACAACAAGAGGTAGAAACCGTCACTCCTAGGGTTCTATGCAAAGAAAGACTAAACTTTATGCACTATTCCTGCTAAGAGAACCTAAGCTCTGATACCATATAAGAATATGGCACAGCAGAAAGAGATAGTTAGACAAAGCATAATAGACATACAATAGATACACAATTGAGAGAATTTAAAATTCTGATTATACGTGATGGTGCTGTCCACTTGTGCATTCTCAAGTAGATCTTAGATGGCAATTTAGTCAGTATGTATGAAGTGTAGAAGGGGGTGGATACTCACAAGAATTGGATACCTTAGCTCATGGGGCAACCATGTCCATATATAGTACTATAGGCGGTGTGGTAGACGCGTATACAACGAGGGCGGTTACACTGCATAGACACGATCACTGCCCGCATATTAAAAACGCAACCCACCGACCACCGACCACTGCCCCACTAATGATGGAATTGGTATCCAAGGGAATATTCCTCATACCATCTCCTCGGGGCTCCCGCCGCCTGAACCCTTACCAGGGGAGCCACTAGCCCCCCTGGGACCCCCAGGTGGGGCGATGCCCCGGACCCCAACTAACGCTCGTACCCCTGACCATCTTCTATTAACCATCATCAATGGTCACAATAATGACCCCATCGGTGTCTAAGCCGGGGTTCCCACTAAAGGCATATGCACCATGGCACTCCTTATAATGGGGGCCTAACAAATGTGCATTATACATCAAAGTGAGATACATGTTGAGAGGCGGGCATTGAGTGTATACTAACACTTTGGGTTGATCAATGACCCGAAACCTTCCAACGCCTCATGTATACGGCTCAGAAGGAACATCTTCGAAAGTTCCTTGAAGTCTTCAAGGATGACCTTTGTGTCAATTACTTTTGAAAGGATCACCTAACATGTGTGCGCAAAGTGATAGAAAGATGCAGGTTATATCGAATCTCGTTGAACCCTCTCAAATGTCAATTTTGGGTTTGACACGGTGTGATTCTAGGACACATTGTCTCCAGGTAGGGAATTTTGACCGATGACAACAAATTGCGGATCATTCTCGAGTTTCCCCCACCCACAAACTTTAAAGGTGTCCAACGCGTCATGGGACATGTCGGCTATTATCGACGATTCATTTTCATGTATGCTGATATTGCTAGACCCCTTTACGGACTCCTTATTATTTTTGAGTGGACTGAAGAATGCCAACAGGCTTACATAACTCTCAAAAAAGCCTTGGCAAGCGCTCCAATCCTCAGATTCCCCAATTGCGATCTCATCTTCCATGTCCACATTAATGCCTCAGCATTTGCTATAGGATGCGTGCTAGCGCAACCAAGTGAACACAAGATGGACTTTCCCATTATTTTTTTCTAGTTGCCGCCAACTCAACGAAGCTGAGAGAAATTACATCACAACCGAGAGGGAGGGATTAGCGATGGTTTACATGGTTAAGAATTTTTGCCATTATCGGTGACCACTTTTGTTTTCTTTGTAGACCATCAAGCCCTTTTGTACCTAGTAAATAAGCCCTATATGACAGGTAAAATCACTAGGTGGCTCCTTATTTTGCTTGAGTTTGACTTCACCATCACGGTAAGGAAAGGCTCTCAGCATGTTCTTGCAGACCACATGTCAAGGATCCCCAATGGTGAACAACACAGTGGGGGTAGATGATGATTTACTAGATGTCGCCCTATTCCAACTTTGCTTGATTTTTGAATGGGGCAAAGAAGTAGCTCACTTCTTAGCCAATGACTTACCGATTGATCCTCTCCTCAACAAAGACTGCGCCCGTGGTTTAATAAAAAAAGAGACCCCTTACCAGCTTATCACGGGCCAACTTACAAGCAGGGCAAAGACAAAATCCTAAGACGTGTTCGGGAAGACAAATATGTCTTCCTCCTTGAACAGGCTCACTCTGCTTGTGCTCGGGAAAACTTTGCACTCCATATCATTGCTTGCAAGATTCTCATAGCTAAGTTATGGTGGCTCACTTTAATGGATGACGTTACTAATATATGTCAAACGATGTGATGAATGCCAACGTGTAGCAATTCCTTGTTTCAAGGATCACATGCCCCTGAACCCCATCGCGTCTTTATAACCATTTGAGAAATGGGGCATAGACTTCGTAGGATCCATTAGTTTGGCAGCCAAATACACTCAAGCTCGATATATAATTGCTGCCACAAATTATTGCACCAAGTGGGTAGAAGCTCGTGCAACCTGCAAGGCTAATGCTCGATCAACGGCTAAATTCCTCTATGAATCAGTGATCACATGCTTTGGTTTCCCTCTCAAGCTCGTCAGTGACAACAGGACACATTTCATTAATGAGGTAATTAAATTCCTTTTATAAGAGTTCCTTGTCACCCACAGGAAGTCCTCCCCATATTACCCCCGTAAAAGCAGATGGCCAAGCTAAAAGCACTAACAAAATCTTGTGTGCCATTCTTACCAAAACCATGGAGGCTAGCCACAACGATTGGAAACAAAAGTTTCCGACTACACTTTGGGCTTATTGAACTTCATACAAGGCTGCAACCAATACTACCCCTTTCAAGTTAGCTTATGGTATAAAAGCGGTCATGCCCATGGAGTTCTTAGTCCCTAGTCTACATGTCATAGTGCACGAAAAACTCATCAAAAATGCCTTAAGTTGTCGCTTATTCAAGCTTAAAAAGCTTGACAAAACATGCCTTTTTACAATCTACAGCATGATTGTAGAGAAGTTAAGGCACAAACAATGGTTTGATGACCAGCTCAAGGATAAATAGATAAATGAGGGAGACATAGTCCTCTTATTCAGTACCAAAACACATAAGAAAAATCTCAAGCTCAGAGGCTTAGAACCTTTTCTAGTCTCTGAGATAACCCCACAAGGCGCTATGCACATTGAAACACCTGACGGTGTTGAGATGGCTGGTTACTTTAATGGTACGCTAATATGGACCTCTCACAGAGGCCACTTTAAAAGACACCCCCATGATAAAAAACAACGGAAGAAGGACCATGAGGATATGAAAAAAACTGCACAAGAAGAGGCCAAGGAAAGGCAAGGCAAGCATAGGCAAAAGCATATCATGATCAACGTGGCCCAATTGGTTGACTTAGAAGAAGAAGAAGTTTAGGAGGTGAAGCCAGCTCTCGGCCGCGGCTAGGAATGACCACCCCAACAAGCTTTGTCCAAAAATTAGCTCTTGTTGATACAAGGTCTAGTTACAATTTGATGTCATATGAAACTTGGTGTTCCCTTGGGGAACCCATACTAAAAGAAACCCCTGCCACTATCACAACGATTGCGTCACAGCATGTTCATTGCATTGGCACAGTTACACTATCATTTCACATTGGAAATAATCCCTTGGAAGGAAAGTTTTATGTGATGCCTGTAGCAACAATGCATGGAGAGATCCTCCTAGGCAGAGGATGGATGGGACATAACCGATGCCACATTGACTGGCTGCTCTCATGATAGATGAGGAGCCAACCCCCGCTGCCTTCCTAGACTAAGCACTCCCCACTCCACCACCCACTATTATTCAGTCACCTCACCCTACCAATCCATCCCCCTAAAAAAGAGGCCGTTACTCATGCCAACCACACAAATGTCTCTAACTCCCACACCACCACCATGCACAGTAGCAACTCGCACTCAGATCGCCACTTCGCAAGTTGGTGCCCCATCAAGCCACACTAACCCAACGAACAAAGCTAACACCACTAACAAAAGTCCCCAAAGTTCATCATCTCACCTGTGGGTTTCTAAGAAGCTCCTCACAGGACAAGGCTACTATGAAGGTGAATCACACTTGTGGATCCCTAAAAGATCTCACTGTCCCCCTCGTCCACATGCATCCAATGCTTCTTATCCCTCACATCGCCAACCAATTCGCCAACCTCAAGCCTACAGGGAGAGGGCCAAGCGCGCAGGCCCAAGAGTTATATCCCTAAACCAAACCCTCCACGCCAACCTCCAAAATCAACTCTTCAGTGGATTTGAAACCTCTTCTCCGTGCCCAACACTTCTATGAGACTAATCCATCGGTTTTTCCAAAACCGAACCTAGAAAAACTTCCTTTGCCCGGAAAGCACGAGCGATTCCACAGGATAACTTTTTCCTAACGTAGTCAAGGTTATGACTGACCAAACTGATCCGATCGAACCAAAAAAAACACTCGGTCAAACAAAGGAAGAAACTTGCACTTGGATCATAGAGATCAACGCTTTTTTCCCCATCAAGAGGCACAGTCGTTGATTCTTATCCATAGAACAATTACTATCCGGGATTTACTTCATCTATCGTATTATAACAGAATTGAGTCTCATTTTATGGATCCATCCAGCCTAACCCCATCCAATCCCATGGGTTAGCCAACCACTGTAGTGATGGGATCCAATTAGGAATTTGGTTAGGTTTTGTCCCAGGTACCAGGGAAAAGAGTTCCTAGGCCCCCTAGCTGGATGTTCATGCAAACATAAAGCTAGTCACACCACTTACACACCCAATATGAAATTGCTCTTTTCTCAGCATCAGATATCTTTAAAACAATCCTTTAATGAAACCATTGTGTCACTGATCATAATCCTCAAAATCTCTGGTTGAATCCTTATTTCCAATCATCCCTTCATCGGACCACCTGTCAGGGGCCTTTTCAACAGTTCCTAGCTCATAGTACTCGGCAATATAATCACTTATAAAAATCAAGATGGAATCTCTGTTGAAGATCAGCAAGATCAACCAATAGATCCATATAAAAGAGCCATGGATTCATCTGTTGAGGACCAGCAAGGTCAATCAACCAGATCCATGCCCGGTTTCAGAAAACAACTCTTACTCCTTGTTCCAATATCTTCCACGACACACGTGTGGGTATCTTCGGCGACCCAGAGCCTGAGCACCGTATGGTCAGCACCCTCTAGGATCCTTCGCAGGTCACCTAGCGCTTCACTCATAGGCCGCTTCCTTGGTCCCTCATCCACCGTACCGGAAGCTCACCATTTAAATCGAACCAAGGCTGGTCAAGACCTCGGCCGACCTTGCTACGCGAGACGTCCTCCGTTGACTCTCCATTAGCTATTACAACTTTATCAGGTAGGTCTCCACGACCACATTCTCGAGATAGTTAAAATGCTTCCCCAGCATTCTTGACATAAAACAGTCATTTACAAACAGTTCACAAATACAGTTTCTATAATGAACTCGCGTCTTTCAAGATTGTTCCACATCAATCCATATTACTTAACCCAGATCCAAATCATATGTGTATCCATTTCTTGACCAGATACATCATTTTTCATCCCATCACATTAGATTCATTCACTTCACATAACATCCATTCCTATCTTTCTTAATTTACATTACGTCTCATCACCTCCATTTCTCATTACATCTCATTCGTTTACATCTTATATTAATCATTCACATTATGATTCACCTCATCCATTCGCTCCGAATCGACTTCATATCCATTCACATACATATTCGCATTCATTATTCCACATACACATCCACATTCGTGTTGAAATATCAAGCTCGTATACAGCTGGAGGATAGCACATGGGTGCTGACAGAGTGACAGTATGGTAGATAGATATCGTGTGGTGTGTTTATGACCGCGTCCAGCTGGTCATGTGTGGTGTGGACATTACATTAGGTTTACTTTGTAGTGTGGACATAACACTATGTGGTGTTCCCTTTTGTGTGTGTGAGAGAGATGGTGACTATGGCTTCTCTCTTTCTTTATGGATGATGATTATGGATTAGGGTTTGCTTCTCTTGTGTGTGTTACATCCTGCTCCTGTTTTTTATCATGGTATCAGAGCCAAGAGCTCATTAGCTGTGTTGTGAGAGTGAGTGAGAGAAGAGGAGGAAGAAGAAAAAGCTGTGAAGGAAGCCATTGAAGCTGTGGAGCAAAAGAAAGCTGTGGAGCACACACCGGCATCAGATCTGAGAGCTAAGGACCATTGGTAAGTGTAGCAAGACCCCCTCTGCGGATTGCAGGTATCAAAGAGCAAGTTCAGTGAAGATTAAAGTGCATAAAGCAAGCAGAAAATTTCTGGTTTTGAAGCTTTCATGGAAAGCTTGTGAAGGAATGTATTTTGTCAAATGTATTGGGACAAATACAAAGGAAACACAGAGGTTCTCATGTATTGTGAAAGGGCACATGTATTAGCAACACTGGAGAAAACCATTGCATGAAAATTGATGCATTACAGGCAATTTGTGAAGAAAAAAATTCTGGTTTTTTGGACTCTACAAAACCAGAGAATATATGCCCCGTGGAGGATCAATTGTGGCAATTCTACTCAAAATTGGAGCTAGCCCTTCATACCCATGATAGATTAGGTCATTGCTAAGAGACCTATCAAGTCAATTGTGATTTCCCCTCTCTCCTAGAGCTCCAGGAGCAGGCGGCATTTTCTGGATGAGTTTCTTGGACAGTTTGCAATGAATTTGCTCTAATTCACTCATTTGGACACCAAATTGAATGCTTTAAAGCTTGGAGAGTTTAGCAAAGACATTGCTAAGGCCTTATGATGATTGGTTGCAGCTCATTTCATGCATTTGGAGCTCATTGAAGTGATTTATCAGAGGTGTGCAGGTTTGCAGAAATTCTGTCCAGAAACAGAGCATTTTTAATCAAGGCATTAATCTTTGTCTATATCAAATTGGCCTAATTCCTTTGGTACAAGTAAAGTCCTATGAGTTGCTAAACTTTTGAATAAAAAAGTTTTGGATTTGGAGAAGATTTGAAGGAGATAGAGCAATTTTAGTGAGAGGTGGTACCTGACAGGTGCAGAAAAATTCAAACCAGAGGTTACAAAAATTGGTGGTTCTCATTCCCCTTGAAGAATTGGATCAAACCCTTCTAGGATATGTTGGAGCAATGTGTTGGGAAGCTAATGCAAGTTGAATCATTGAATTTGGACAAGATTTGAAGGATTTAGAGCATAATCTTGACTGGTTACTGGCGAGAATTTTCTGGCGAGAAAAAAACCAGAAAATGTTTTGTGAAGGAGTTTCATTTGATTTCAACTTTGATCGAGTGTACATTGTTGGTGAATCATTGTGGGATGTTAATGCACACAATTTGCCAGCATTTGATGTGATTTGGAGAGATTTGGAGCATTACAGGTACTTCGTACATTGTAATCGAAAGGGTACATCTACTCTATTTTTTTGCAACAATGGGAGATGGTCCGATACAGATTGTTGGAGAGAAGCTTGATCGCACTAACTTTCAAGTGTGGAAGTTTCGGATGAAGAGTTTTTTGAAAGGCAAAGGTTTATGGAGTCTTGTCTCGGAGGAAGATCCGGAGCCATACCTACCTCCTCAACCAAATAATGCTCAGTTACTGGCTCACAAGCAATGGGTAGAGCGATCTTCGAAGGTGTTGCATTATTTTTCAATATGTGTAACAGATGCCTTGCTTATTCACATCCAAGATGCAGATACACCAAAAGAAGCATGGGGTATATTGTGCCGAATGTATGAGACAGACACTGGTGCAAGGAAAATACAACTTAAGCAACAGATTCACAGTGTAACACGAAGGAATAGGAGCATACATGAGTATGTTCAGGAAATCAAGGGTTATGCTGATTCCTTGTCATCGATCCATGCCCCCATGGATGATGATGATTTGGTTGCTCTCACATTGCGTGGTTTAGGCAAAGAGTACAAATCTTTTGACACTTCCATCTCAGTAAGGTTGGGAGGAATGCCAGACTTTAATGAGCTTGTGTCATTGCTCATAGTGGAAGAATTGAAGCTTGGACTTGGTGGTATGAGTCTTACAGGTGGTGCATCCTCGTCAAGCAATGATGAACATGCAAGAAATCAGGCTTTTTACTCATCTAGAGGCTCTCGAGGCAGGGGGAGATTTACCCCTCGAGGCCGTGGAGGACGTGGTTGGAATGACAGGTCTACTCAACCACAATCAAATCAGAATTTTCAGAATTCACAGTCATCATTTGGATCCCGTGGAGGTCGTGGATTTCAATCCCATAGGGGGAGATTTGGAACAGGTGCTCGTGGTAGAGGACGATGGCAAGGTCCTCAACAAAATTTGAATGGGATTGAATGTTACTATTGTGGCAAACTTGGACATTTGGCAAAAGATTGTTACAAAAAGCAGAATGATGTGAGGAATGGAAGACCACAACATGGAAATTATGCATCTACCAGTAACAATGATGGGAGTTCAAACCATCTTTTTGCAATGAAGCATGTTATGGGGACAATGGATTCTCAGAATGCTCGAGATGAGTCATGGTATATGGATTCAGGTGCCTCAAACCACATGACATGTCATGGTGAGTGGTTTGAGAAGATGCAACCATTGGATACAAATGGTTATGTGGTCACAGGAGATGATACTCAGCATCTTATAACACATGTTGGCAGTGTGCCTTTGAAGATGCATGATGGAAATGTGAAAAATATGTCAGAAGTGTTATATGTACCATCCATTACAAAGAGTTTGGCATCTGTAGGTCAAATGGTTGAGCAGGGATTACAAGTAAGATTCAATGAGAAAGGCTGTTTTGTGGAAGATTTTAAGCATGGCTGTAGATTGGTTGCCAAGGGCAAGAAGGAAGGAAGGTTGTTCAAATTGGATGCAGGCATACCAGAATTGAGTTCAGCCATGTTTTCAAAGAGTAATGGGATTGTGCAGGACATTGACATGTGGCACAAGAGGATTGGACATGTCAATATACAGAGATTAAAGAACATGCAAACAAGGGGCATTGTCAGTGGATTGCCTCGATTCAAATATGATGGACATATGCATGTTTGTGAAGCCTGTCAGTTTGGGAAGCAGGCAAGGTTGAGGTTTCCTAGAGAAGGAAACATGAGTAATAGACCACTTGAAATAGTGCACAGTGATGTATGGGGCCCAGCACAAAACCCATCTATCAAAGGAAGTCTATACTATGTGACATTTATAGATGACTTCAGCAGGATGACATGGATATATTTTTTGAGAGAGAAGAGTGAAGTGCTGGAAAAATTCATGGATTTCAAAGCTCTTGTAGAAAAACAATATGGCTGTTGGATTAAGTGTCTGAGGACAGATGGAGGTGGTGAATACACCTCAAAAGCATTTGAGCATTTCTTGCGGAAGCATGGGATAAGGAGACAGTTGACATGCAGGTATACACCTCAGCAGAATGGTGTGGCTGAGAGAAAGAATCGTGTCATATGTGAAGTGGCAAGGGCAATGCTAAATGAAAAGAGCATGCCAGATTACTATTGGGCCGAAGCATGTGCTACTGCTATGTATATCCTGAACAAATCACCTACAGCAGCCATTCATGGAAGCACGCCTGAGATGCGGCTTACAGGTTACAGGCCAGATATTGGACATCTGAAAGTCTTTGGATGTGTAGCTTATGTTCATGTGCCTGATGAAAGAAGACGGAAGTTGGATCCTAAAGCAGAGAAATGTGTCTTTGTTGGATATGCACAGGATCGAAAGGCTTACAAATGTTATAACCCTCAAACTAGACAAGTAGTCATCTCACGAGATGTGGTATTCGATGAGCTTGCTAGTTGGTATAAAGCCAAAGATGAGGGAGTCATTGACACACTTGAGGCTAATGTACCTGTGAACTTGCCATCACAAGCAAGTTCTAGTTCTACTACTATGTCTGGGCCAGCAGCAGAAGCTGAGAGTAGTAGCAGTGTACGTCCATGGTCAGGACGATTGAGGCATGAGAGTGCGAGCACTGGGCATAGTGCTATGGATAAAGGCAAGAAGAAAGTCGAAGGAATTGGGATTACAGGTTATGAGTCTTCTAGCTCAGAGAGTTTGGATGAGGAGCTCGGGATACCTGTTGTACGCACACCTGGTGTTAGGCAGGACAGATATGTGCCACCACATGCCAGAGTTACAGGTGTACAGAGTGACCCGCATGCATTGCGGAGATCCCAGAGAGTCAGATATCCAGTTGAGAGACTGACATATAGAGATTTTGCTATGCATTATGCATACATGACATCTATGGTAAAGCATGTGGAACCTACATGCTATTCAGAGGCTATTGGAGAGCATGTATGGCAGAAAGCCATGGATGAAGAGATGGATGCTTTGGACAAAAATGATACATGGGAATTGGCTGAGTTACCTAAAGGAAAGAATGCAATTGGATGCAAATGGGTGTATAAAGTAAAGTGCAAGTCAGATGGCAGCCTAGAGAGACATAAGGCAAGGCTGGTCGCTAAAGGATATGCACAAACTTATGGTCTTGATTATGATGAAACTTTCAGCCCAGTGGCTAAGATGGCTACAGTGAGGTCTATCATTGCACTAGCAGCACAAAAAGGTTGGGCTTTACATCAAATGGATGTAAAGAATGCTTTCTTGAATGGTGATCTACAAGAAGAGGTGTACATGGAACAGCCAGAAGGTTATGTACATCCAAAATATCCGACTTTTGTTTGCAGGTTAAAGAAAGCACTCTATGGTTTGAAGCAAGCACCTCGTGCTTGGAGTGACAAGATCAGCAGATATCTTGTCAGTATTGGATTTGTGGTTGGAAATGCAGACTCTTCACTTTATGTGAAGAAGACACATGATGGTATCGTGATGATAGTCATTTATGTTGATGATTTGATTATCACAGGTGATTGTGGGAAAGGCATTGATGATGTTAAGGCCTCTTTATGCAAAGAGTTTGATATGAAAGACCTTGGTGATTTGAGGTTCTTTCTTGGCATTGAGGTGATTAGAACAGGCAAGGGTATATGGTTGGTGCAAAGGCAATATGCACTTGACATGCTGGCAAAGTATGGTATGACAGCATGCAAACCAATGTTGACACCATTAGAGCAAAACATGAAGCTTAGGGCTGATTTGGGTGATGAGCTTGATGATATCACCATGTACAGGCAAATGGTTGGTAGCCTTATCTACATGACCATTACGAGGCCAGATCTCAGTTATGCAGTTGGTTTGGTGAGTCAGTTTATGCAGAGTCCTCGTAAACCTCACTTGGATGCTGTGAGACGGATTTTGAGATATGTCAAAACTACCGCGCATTATGGTCTTTTCTATGAGGCAGGAAAAGACATGCATGTCTATGGATATACAGATGCAGATTGGGCCGGTAGTGCATATGACAGGAGATCTACCAGTGGCTATGTTTTCAGCCTTGGTAGTGGAGCTGTGAGTTGGAGCAGTAAAAAGCAACCTACAGTTGCTTTATCTACCACAGAGGCAGAGTATCGTGGAGCAGCCATAGCTGCATGTGAGGCTATGTGGTTGAAGAAGTTGCTAGATGATGTCAGGCTACAGAGTGATATGAGCGTTGTCATTCATTGTGACAACATGAGTAGTATTCAGCTTGCTAGCAACCCAGTTTATCATGCCAGGACCAAACATATTGAGGTCCACTATCACTTCATCAGAGAGAAAGTGCTAGATGGGCATGTTGATTTGACATATGTGCAGACAGATGAGCAGGTTGCAGATATCTTTACCAAAGCACTTGGTAAGGATAAGTTCGAGTATTTCCGTACTCGATTGGGAGTCCTAGAGATGGACATGTCGAGCTTGAGGGGGAGTGTTGAAATATCAAGCTCGTATACAGCTGGAGGATAGCACATGGGTGCTGACAGAGTGACAGTATGGTAGATAGATATCGTGTGGTGTGTTTATGACCGCGTCCAGCTGGTCATGTGTGGTGTGGACATTACATTAGGTTTACTTTGTAGTGTGGACATAACACTATGTGGTGTTCCCTTTTGTGTGTGTGAGAGAGATGGTGACTATGGCTTCTCTCTTTCTTTATGGATGATGATTATGGATTAGGGTTTGCTTCTCTTGTGTGTGTTACATCCTGCTCCTGTTTTTTATCAATTCGTACATCCACATTCACATCTACATCCATACATTTATTTTCACATCCACATTCATACATCCACATCCATATCCACATCCACATCCATACATCCACATCCATATCTATATCCATACATCCATTTTCACATCCACATTCATACATCTACATCGACATCCATGCATCCATTTTCACATCCACATTCATACATCTACATCGACATCCATGCATCCATTTTCACATCCACATTCATACATCTACATCGACATCCATGCATCCACATCCACATTCATACATCCACATCCACATCCACATCCATACATCCACATCCATATCTACATCCATACATCCATTTTCACATCCACATTCACATCCATACATCCATACATCCACATCCACATCCACATTCATACATCCACATCCACATCCACATCCATACATCCACATTCACATCTACATCCATACATCCATTTTCACATCCATATCCATACATCCATTTTCACATCCACATTCATACATCTAGATCCCTACATCCACATCCATACATACATCCATTTTCACATCCACATCCACATTCACATCTACATCCATACATCCATTTTCACATCCACATTCATACATCCACATCCCTATATCCACATCTACATCTACATCCATACATCCATTTTCACATCCACATTCACATTCATACATCCACATTCACATCTACATCCATACATCCATTTTCACATCCACATTCATACATCCACATCCACATCCACATCCATACATCCACATTCACATCTATGTCCATACATCCATTTTCACATCCACATTCATACATCCATACATCCACATCCACATCCACATCCACATCCACATCCATACATCCATTTTCACATCCACATCCACATTCATACATCCACATTCACATCTACATCCATACATCCATTTTCACATCCCCATTCACAGGACATCTACATCCATTGATCCATTTACATTTATCTAATTCATATTCTTCCATCCATCCATTCATAGAATGAAAGAGAATTTTAATATTTTGATATAAAGATTCTTTACGTATCTAATTAGGCATAAAGATAACTTTAGTAGGAATAACACTTTTATAAAAATCCTTTTATGCATCTATTTATGCATAAATTCGATTTTAAGGAAAATAACACTTTCGAATTAAAAATAAACCTTTTATGCATTTTACTATGCATAAATTCCATTTCAATGAGAATAACACTTTCAAAATAAAAATAAATCTTTTATGTATCTATCTATGCATAAATTTAATTTCAATGAAAATAATTATTTTGAAATAAAAATAAATCTTTTATGCATCTTTCTATGCATAAAATAAAAATTGATAAGAATAACTCTTTTGGATTAAAAGTAAAATTCTTTATACATCTATTTATGCATAAAATCAAAATTGATGAAAATAACTCTTTTAAATTAAAAATAAAATTCTTTATGCATCTTTCTATGCACAAAATCAAAATTGATGAAAATAACTCTTTTGAAATAAAAATTAATTTCTTTATGCATCCTTCTATGCATAAAATCAAATTTGATGAGAATAACACTTTTGGATTAAAATAAATTCTTTATGCATCTTTCCATGCATAAATCCAATTTAGTAGGAATTACACTTTTAGACTAAAAGAATTTCTCTTATGCTTCTTCCTATGCATAAAAACTAAATCCAATGAAAAATAATTCTTTTCAAATAAAATCTTTCTTTTATGCATCTATTTATGCATAAATTCAATTCTAATGAAAGTCACACTTTTATAATAAAACAATTTCTTTTATGCATCTAATTTATGCATATGATGAAAATCACTCTTTTAATATAAAAAAATCTTTTATGCATACAAATCATTTATGATGAAAATCACTCTTTTAATATAAAAAAAATCTTTTATGCATCTAATTTATGCATAAAATCCATTTATGATGAAAATCACTCTTTTAATATAAAAAATTCTTTTATGCATATGTTTATGCATACAAATCATTTATGATAAAAATCACTCTTTTAATATAAAAAATTCTTTTATGCATATGTTTATGCATACAAATCATTTATGATGAAAATCACTCTTTTAATATAAAAGAATTTCTTTTATGCATCTATTTATGCATAAAAGTAATTTATGATGAAAATCACACTTTTAATATAAAAAATATCTTTTATGCATATGTTTATGCATACAAATCATTTATGATGAAAATCACTCTTTTAATATAAAAGAATTTATTTTATGCATCCATTTATGCATTAGAATCATTTATGATGAAAATCACTCTTTATGATCAAAATAAAAATTTCAATATGCTTCCTCCTATGCATAGAATTTAATTCTAAAGAAAGTAACACTTTTTTAATAAAATATTTTTAGTATGCATTTTTCTATACCTAGGATGAAAAATAACACTTTAAGAATACATATAGGAAGGGAATTACTCTTTTGAAATAAAAAAAATAAAACTTATTTTTCACAATTTTAGAAAATTTTGCCATAACCTCCTTTGTATGGCTGACCATTTTTTAATTTTTAACTCTCTAAAATTAATTAGAAGTTCACCAAGAGTATTTAAATCATTCTAATGTAAACATTTTCTACTTATCAAAGAGAAACATTATGAAAAGCTTGATTTTATCCATTAATCATTCATCTAGGATAAAGAATGGTTGGATTTACTAAAGAAGAGAGGGGAATGCCTTTTTTCAATGAGGCATAACATCATATTCATTTTAGAGAGGACAAAAATCATAAAAATCATTAAAATTAAGCATAAATGGAAATTTAGGTATTTTCTTACTACCATTCATCAATTAACTTTAATAGTATTAAAAAGCCATTCCAATTAAGCTTCTCAAGCTTGAGAGGGGTTGAGAAGAGAGAAACATTGAGAAATTATAGAAAAAGATCAAAATTCACCCTTTACCTTACAAAATTGCTTGACTCTTTGATCACGGTAGAGACCCCCAACCAATCAATTGGTTTGGTATGTTGATGGAGCCACCAATGGAGATTGAAGAAGGAGGGAAGCTCCAATTTCTTCAATTTGGAGAGAATTTTAGAGAATAGTAAAAATTATCATTATTTCAGCATAATTCTGGCATAGTATAATTCTCCTATTTTTTTACAAAGGGCTCAGGTTCTATTTATAGGAGAGGGAGGCTCTAACCAAGACCAACTGATTTCTAGAATTTTCCAGATTTAGTTTGGTTGAATTTGGACCAGATTTGGACCTAGTTTGGTTCCTTTTTTGATTCGGTTTGATCCAAGAGAGAGGAGAGATAAAAATATCACATTATTTTTGAGTTTAAAACTCATTCAAGCATGTGAAGTAGGCGCCTCCTTGAAGGGACTCCCCTTCCTTACACATGTGTCAAAATGGAATCATTATACCCAAAATATCACATTTTTTAGTAATACTCATAGTTTTTTACTAATAACCCTTGTACATAGTCAACTCTTCATCTTATGTGAGTATTTACTCATTTTTGGGTATTTTCTTTTACAAATTAGATTTATCTCCTCCCTACACATGGATTGATCTTATTGGCCCATAGGAACCTTAATTGGATCATAATCCAAAAATTTCTGAAAATCTAGACCCTTAGGCTAAGGTCCTTTATACCCATTTCCAATTAATTCCAATTGCACATTGGAAGGTTCTTTTTGAAGTTCTGTTTCAGGGGAATTTATTTTAGACACTAGGAGGATTTTTATATCAAAAAATATCTCAATTTTGGACTACCTTCCTCTAGACATTTTCTCTCTCTAGGTCAAAACAAGGTAAAATAAAATCTTTCTTTTATTTCAGAGAGGGGAATAATTATAAGATCAGAAAGGGAGGTTCTTACTCCTATATACCTCAAAAGCTGGGGCGAGGAATCTTACACCCACGCCCGTTCGAAGTTTGCCATGGCCATTGCCTCTTCAACAAGTTCCCATGCCCATTTGATTTAAGCCTGCGGTCGTGCCAGGCCCACGGATGTTCCAAGTCTCCCACGGACGTTCTTTCCTGATTTCATGAGAAAAAGCCCATTCGCTCATGTTCCCACGCCCGTTTGCTAAAATCTCATGCCCGTTCGCTCACACTGGCCAACTACCATGCCCGTTTGCTTCACTTTCCGCGGCCGTTTGCTGATTTCATGAGAAAAAGCCCATTCGCTCATGTTCCCACGCCCGTTTGCTAAAATCTCATGCCCGTTCGCTCACACTGGCCAACTACCATGCCCGTTTGCTTCACTTTCCGCGGCGGCCGTTCCTTGACAATCACATGTCCGTTCCCTGGACTTGCCACATCAATGCCCTTCTCCTAGTACTATAAATATGCCCCCCCCTCTCTATTCTCTAACTTTTGCCTCTCCCCTTAGCCAAACTCTTGAAATTTTTCCTCCCAAGCTCTTACACTCACCTACTAGCCCACACAATGTCTGAAGTCTGTGACTCCTCCTAGGAAGTCCTCCATCACACTACTATCAGGAGGAAGAGACTGCCGGGTGGCGGCTTTAAAGAATATGCAAAGCACTCGACCAGTTCTCTCACTTGGGTGAGGCCTTGATGAAGTAGATCAATGGACACATTGTCCATTCCCTTATGAAAAATAATCATAAGGTGGAGCATAAGCTCCTTTACTTCACTGAACCCTACTATAAAGCTATTGCTTCAGATCCCGCGGTGGTACAGAAGTTTGATCCGCTCAGCTTGGGAACACTACCCACTTTGGAACCATGGGGCCCCCACCTTTACAACACATTTTTTTTCACAGAGAGCTATGGCGCCAATCAACACACAGGCGAGGTCTTGGACATCGAAGGGTAGAGGCGTAAGGTGCAGTTGATGAGCGTGGAGAAGGTGCGCGCAATGCTTTGGCGTTTCCTCATATGATCCAGCCATATGTCTGCCTCAACAATGCAACAAAGCTCACTAGAGGCCTGTACAAGGGAAACCCCAACAAGGATGGAGTCGAGTGGGGGAACATAGCACAGGAGGATCTGGTTATGCCTATAAGAGCTTTGCAGTTTCTACTTACTACCAGGTGGACCGACCAATTCAACCACTGTAGTATGACCACATTGGCTAGAGTCCACCAGAGCAAGATGGTGAATTGGGCCGACTATCTCTTCAGAGAGCTACACGCAGTTTTCTTGAACCCCCAAGGAAAGCTAGCTACTGTTGCAACCTTATTGACTAGGGTCCTCTATTATGGTGTTGTGACTAGGGTCCTCTATTATGGTGTTGGATGGGAAGAATTGCCAAGGGCAACCCAGCTAAGCCGGCCAGATGCGGCGGTGATCTCTCTACCCTCACCATCCAGTTCTCCTAATCCACCACCCCAGTGAAGAGGCCCCATCACGCGCTAGATGTCATAGAATAGGTTCTACTGCCCCCCAACCCCAGGCCAACATAGGAGGAACTTGCAACAGCTACAAAAGCCAGTAAGAAGGCCGAAGAGGAAGAGGAAGAGAAGAGGAAACCATATTTTTTCAACAGAAGCCTGTTTGAAACATTGCCTCCTGAAATATTCCAAGAGATGCCATCATATGCAAAGGCTGGCCCTTCCTCCCCCGGTGCCACACGTAGGATGCCGTGAACACTCTTCGTTGGGTCTGCTCGGGCAGTTTCAGTTCCACTCAAGCTTATGTAGAGAGCATACATGCAGCCCATGGAGATGTTCCAAACTTTGCACTTGGCTTCTCACATATGGCACGCGAGCTCATCACCCAAATGATAGAGTGCATCTACAGGCAACAAGAGGTGGTGCAGATGTCCCAAAACGGGAGAGGCTCTTAGCCAAGGCCTAGGAGGGTGCAGTGTCTAAAGACCTATAGCAGACATACCTTCAGTTTATGGAGCTCCAGAAGAAGTTTGATCAGCAACCGAGCAATTGGGCACTGCAATTGCTCACATCACTGAGCTCCGACAGCAAGTCATAATAGCCCATACAACGGTCATCTCACGAGCTTACCGTAATTGAAGGCCTGCATCAGGAAGCCATGAGTCTGGCCCAGACAGTAGAAAACCTCCTCACCCACACTCAAGCAGATTTTGCAAAGCATCGGGTCCTCACCGAGGCCACTATCCACTCTTTGCAAGAGCAGCTCGGCGACGTTGAAGCTAGGGCAGCCCTGCCTCCCCCTTCACCCTCTGCTGCCTCATCTAGCACAATGGTAATGTCGAACACAAATATATTGGTGCTCAATTAGTGTAATGTTTTTTATCAGCTCATTCATTGGTGATTAACGTGAACACGATGAGTTATATTTTGTGATTAGCGTGCATCTTAACATCATGATGAATGGATTGCTGTAGTTCATTGGAGATTTGAGGAGTCCATATGCAGATGCCATCAATTGGGGCTTTGCTTCTTGCATTGCGCGGGGATGGTGTAGTGATCGATTCAGGCAGCTGGGCGTTGGAGTTATAAAAAAGCAAAGGTTACCACATGCCAAAGGCTGATATGGTAGCAACCATCCATAGCAAGGCAATTGAGGAGAATGTAGGTATCGTTTATCTAGCCCCACTGATGAATGGATGTGAGGATCAACAGAGCACGCCTTAGTTAAAGAGGTATTTCGCCATATCGTATGGTTAGAGCTTACACCGCTAACTATTGAGTCTCGACTTAATTAATGTGTATTACCTTAATAACAAGGATCCTACTTCATTGTGATGTAATTAGAGCTTGGTATTATTTTAATCAATCAATGTTTCCTATAAAGGATCGTCAACTTAGTGTACATGTGTTGAAAGAATAAACTTTTTTAAAAAAAGGGGGCAAAGATTAGAATTAATGAGAAAAACTCCTAAAAGGAGCATAAAGAGGATATACAATATCAAAGGGGGCCCCAAGCCTACAGACCTGAGGCCGTTACAAAGCAAGGATGCTCTTATTTAAATATGTATTTATAATGCAATTTTGAAGCCAAAAATATCAGAAGGTGGGCATTATAATAATGTGCAAAGAGATCAAAGAATGAAAAGACACAAAAATAAATTTATGTATATTAATGTAAGTATGATTGTTTGTTTGTGTGTGCAAGAGAGAGAGAGAGAGAGAGAGAGAGAGAGATGCTTGCATTAAATAGTATTAAGTGTTTTTTTTTCAAACTCTAGGTTTACTATTTTGGATAGATGCATGCTCCTTCAATTGGTCTTTAATACACAAAGACTTTACAAGGTTAGATTACTTGAACTATCTATCTTTTCAATTATAGTTATAAGTTTATATTGAGCTTATAATTCAAATAACATAGTTTAGCCTTTTCTTTCAAACACTTAGATAAATATCTATCTTTTTCTGTCTATCTATCTTATCCTCTCTCTCTCTATCTATCTTATCCTCTCTCTGTCTCTCTAATTCCGAGTCTCTAATCAATTTAATAATATATATGCTATAATGTTTTCTAAATATTAATCTTCTTAGCTCCTGGCGGCACAGGTTGCTAAAGGTCAAGGATGGAGAAGATGATTGGAGGTGGTGCATGATTGTGAAGAAACAACCAAGAGACTTGCATTAAATAGTAAAAACATTGAATAAGAATAACTATATATCTATGATTTGACATTTTCATAAAAAATAAAAAATAAAACCAAATAATATATTTTCAGGTACAAATATCAGAGAAAGAGTTTCATACCAAGAATAACTTTCATACCGGAATTGATAGAACTTCCATTTGAAATGAGAAGAAGACAATTCCCAATAAAATTGGCATTCTGTATGACAATAAACAAATCACAACGTCAAACCTAGGATTATATCTATCAACTCCCGTCTTCACTCCTCATAGACAATAATATGTTGCATTATTTCAAGCAAAATCATCAGATACCTTAAAGATTTTCTTATTTAAAGAAGAACGCATAGAGACAAAAACAAAGAATCTTAAAGAAAATACAACAAAAAATGTAGTATATAAGGAAATCTTGGATATGGCAAGATAATGAATAAGAAGGCAAAAGTAACAATATATAAAAATAAAAACGTATAAACAATAAATTTATTATTTGTTAAACCTCATATTAACCTTGCTTTTAAATCTCAAATGAGGAATTATGGGAAAACAATTCTCCATTACAACACAAACTCAAGTTGCTCAATAGAGGGTAAGCATTTTAATTTTAGAATATACAAAAAAATTAAACTAATAAAGCTTTTTACGTAGATTCGTATTCTTGGAGTGCTCTCCAATATCAGCAAACGTAATTGGAAAGCTACTAAAATATGCAAGCAAATACGGGTTTTAAAGAACCATAAATATGTTAAAAATATTAATAATAAAAAAGTTTACTTAAAATATTTATTTAATCTATTTTGCAGATATCTACCAAATAAGGAGGAAAGAATTTATGCAAAAGTAAAAATTTTCCCTAGAGACAGCTCACTGTGCAGTAAAAAGTAGAAAGTAAAAGGAAAAAGAATTTATGCAAAAGTAAACATTTTCCCCAAAGCCACAGAATTTATGCGAAAGTAAGAATAATTGAATCCGGTGCAGAGATATCTATACAGTTCACTGTGCAGTGAGTGCTGTTCACACACACATCCATCATTCATGAGAAAAAGCTGTCAGGAAAGCAACAGCAGTGCTGGGACATCGTGCTTGACTCGCAGAAATTACCAGGAAGGAGCCTTCCTTGACTCGAAGAAATTACATGGAAGGATGACTCGAAGAAATTACCTGGAAGGAGCCGGCTGAAACCATTGCGGCGAAGTTTTAAAAGCCTGTCTCCTCTAATGGAGACGAGAGGCCTCTCACTGACATAGCGCAGAGAGAGAGAGAGAGAGAGAGAGAGAAGCAGAGGAAGAGAAACGTAGTGGGGGGAGGGAGAGAGAGAGAGAGAGAGAGAGAGAGAGATGGATGTTCGACGCTCCCCGAGCACAGAAGCTACTCCGCCCCCAGCTCTTGCTCATCAGCCTTTGCACTTGTCTAGCGGCACGCATGCGGTGTTTATCAGCCATCGTGGGATTCGCGTGAAGCGTGGATTTGCAAATATGCTTTACTATTTCCTGAAAAGCCGTGGGATCAAAGCATTTTTGGACATGGAGGAGCTCCCTGAAGGAGACGATGTTCGCCCTTTCATGCTGGAAGCTGCCCGAAAAGCAATCATTCAAGTGCCCATCTTTACAAGCAATTACGCAGAGTCTAGGTGGTGTCTGGATGAACTTGTAGAGATGCTGAAGAGCACCAAGAGCTCTCGTAAAGCCAAGCTATTTCCGGTCTTCTATGACGACGTGAAGCCAGAAGACCTAAGAAACAAGAATGACGGGCCGTTTGCAAAAGCTATCAAGGACCATCGAAGACGAGGCAAGCACAGCGAAAGCACGATCAAGGGGTGGGAAGATGCTCTGTGTGATGCCTCATGGCTCGAGGGCTTCCGCCTGGAGACCTTTAACAAGTACGAAACTTTTGTTTTGCAACCGTTTTTTGTTGTTAATCTTCTCACTTGTCACTAATCTATGCGATATTATCAAATTATGTGTAGACGTGAAGGACAGTTGCTGGAAGCTCTCGTAGAGAAGATAGCACAGGAGATGCAAAGCAGCAGGATTCCCGTGGAGGATGACCTCAAAGCAGTTGGTTTGGATGAGAGGGTCCATGTGTGAGGAGGAAACACATACAAATTTGTTTGAGGAGGAAAACTATAAACACCTTAGTACTCATTTGACATGAGTGAGCTTTGTTTTTCCTACTCTTCTTGTGTCTTTAAAAAAAGTCTTGAGATTGTAGTTCCCTTTTTGGATGAGCCTAGTTCTTGAGTTTCTTTGACTATTTTAAGGAGTCCTCCCCATGCAATTTTTATTTGTCCTTGTGTTTTGAGGATTCCTCCCCATGTAGTTTTTATTTGTCCTTGTGTTTGAGTTAGTATTTGATGATGTATTGTCAAAAAGTAATCAAACCCGAAACCTAAGACTTAACAACATGGAAAAGCACATTACCAACATAGTTGCAATATCTTGATCATGAGTGCAAACCACACATTTTACTTGATGTCCAAGTACAAATGGTCTCTAGTTAGGAGCAAGAGGAATTGATGAGACGGAGGTGTTCCTATTCTTGAAACCAAGGGAGAAAAAAGTGGACAATGAGAAAAAAAGAAAGAAGGTTATGTTTGACCATCTATCTAAAACACCTGCCTTTGGCAATATTCTTGTTTGGAAATCTCAAAATTGGATAGTGTGTAAGTCTATCAATGTAAAGATCTACTCCAATACTTGAAGAATAGGTAGATGTATTAACATCATTATTGCATATTGGCTCATTGATTTCATTTGATGAAATCAAAGGTAGAAGATCTTCATTTGTGGTGCATTCTTCAAACTCTGAATGATTTTATTGTACCTCTTTGTTCTCATTGTTTGTTGTGTATTCTTTTGATCCTTTGGATCATGACTGGATCCTAGGTGAAAAATAAATGCAAAATACATGCACGGTCAGCCACATTGAGCATAAATCGACAATTTTCTCTCAAAAGGAGAAATGAAATTCGACTTTAGTATTGAATTTGAGAATTCAGAGGATATACAAGAAGAAATGGAAGAAACACCTACTTTAGAAAAAGATATCAAGACTAGAACCTACTCAAGGATTACTAATAATAACACATGTATATGAGAATACTATGTAGATTCCAAATGTTCAAATGCTAAATGAAGAAGACTTGAGGCTGAGGAGGATGATTTATCTAAAAGCACACAACTGTTATGAAGAATGCCAAGCTAAACTAAACATAATTATGGACCACAACCTCATCACAAAGGATCTTCGGAAATGCATTAGCCAAGCAACATTGTTGGCAACAAAATGTAGGGATCCAACTTATGAGCTCTACAAAAGCTCCAACCATGGGTTACATGAATTATGACATTTTGGTTGATGGCACAAACATTGTCTACCTTAGTAGTTGTCATTCCACAATAACTTGTGTGAAAGAAGAGCAAAGCTTCTTCTCAAAAACTCTCATCAATAAAAACCACTATGAGCCCTAGCATGACCTTGCCATCACCAACCTCTCTCCTTACCACATCAACAACCCCTCTTGTTAAAAGCCCAATAATGAGAACAAATGAACAGGAGTCAAATGCTCATCGACATCTATATCATCAAAATAAGCTTTACTATGTCAAATCCACTAGCATTGTCATTAACATTGTTTCCTATACTAGATCATCAAAGGAGCAAGGAACAATAAGAAACATTGTATATCCTAAGGCTTTATCTCTCGAAAAAGGGAAAAAATTGAATCACAATACTTCCAAGGCATGTAAAGGTGGGTAGAAAATAAAAACATTAGTAGCATAAGGCTACTACAGGGGCAAGATGCAAATCTGGCCTACCATACAAATCAACACCTTGTTCTCAATGAACACCACCAAAGAAGATAAACCCATAGCATAAGGCTACTACAAGGGCAAGATGCAAATCTGGCCTACCACGCCAATCAACACCTTGCTCAATGAAAACCATGGAAGCCACCAAAGAAAATAACCCCATAGCCTTATACATACAAATCTCCACAAGCGTTTCCAAAACATTTGCCTATTTAACAATTGCGAATACCAAAGAAAATTCTACAAGCCCATGCATTTTACCAAAACAACACTAAAATTTGGATCTCTAAGTGGAATACCAAATTCCATATGCCTACAACAAAGAAATCAACTAAACAAAGGCAACACCCTAAAGCTTCAAAAAGGTAAAGCAAATATGGGTGTTCAAAGATCCAAAGGTAAAGCAAATATGGTTGTCCAAACATTAACTTCAATCTCAAGAATATTATGATGGCAATCCCATCATTTGGTTGCATAAAGCATATAAGCCACCGAAGGCCTCATTACCAGCTTCAACCTCAAATGCACAATTTAATTCTAAGAAATAATAGAGGCATAAATAGTAGCAAGAAGTCCAAAAGAACCCTATTAAACCAATTCAAGACATCCTGCTTGTGCAAACAAAAACAACATTAGGCCATAAAACTCATCTTTGCCCATGGTGACCATTGATTTCAACTAATAGAAGGCTCACACAATTCACTGATTTTAAGCCTGTGTTTTTAAGTGACCATGGAAGGAACAACCATAAAAACTTCCTTGATTACTAGAATATGACAACAAAGTTTCTTGAGGTACAACATCTACTTGATCCATCGTGTTAAAGAATCAAGTAAGGATGGGATTTGATTCATCACTCCTTTGTTTGATCTTTCCCTTACTGGCTCTAGAACATCAAGTCCATCTGACAATCCTTCCTCGTGTGGGAGATACTATAGAACACCTTATTTGGGTTGGTTTAGATTTTTTCGCTTCATCTTAGTGCATTGCTAAACCTTGGATTGTCGAGACGATAGCTCTTACTTTCTTTGTTATAGCTCAGTAGGCACGTGTGCATGTGCTAAGCCATTGGACACATGAAAGGTAACAATCCTAATGTCATGATGATAGATTAAATCCACATGATTTGCGTGATGATAATTTGTTACTTTTGAATCATTTCTAGGCTTTGGATTCTCATAACTTTGAGCTCAAGGTCAAGCATGACAATATTCTTCTCATTACCACAAGGAGATATATAAATTTAATATGCTACTACCACCAAACATGCTTCTATGGAGGAAAGTTGGATGGCCTTGCCCAATAAAAGGGGACATTTGTGGTTCTTGCCCACAAGGGGAGGAATGTCGAAGGTTCTGGCCCCAAGAGAACCTCTATGGGGCATGATAAATGTTGGCATGTCTCATTTGCAAGATGATTCTACCATTTCAAAGCGAAACCTCCTAGTTTGGTGGGAAGGAGAAAGAATGTAACAAAGATGGAGAAAGATGAGATCAACACTTATTTGTAGAAGTGGTAAAAGTTGCATTAATTACAAGACTCTAGGGAACTGTAACATACCCATTTTCACTAATAAAGAAATGTCCATGTAATTATGAGTTTTTATGGTATAAAAATCAATGATTTTATTATTTGAGTCATTTCTACTTAGAATCTTCAAATTTTGAGCCCCAATTTGGAATCTGCGTGCGATTTTACCCTAATATAGGATTTTACAGCATCCAAAACGGACACCGGATCAAGCCTATATGCAAATTTCAGTCATTTTAGTAAAAAAACGGCGACCTTTAAACCTTAATAAATGCACGACCGGGCCTCCGATTGACGAACGGTCTGAACCCCTACGACCAGGAGAACCTCCCGGATAAAAAAAAATTTCGTCCCCTGGGGCGATCCGGCACGCAAATCGAGGCGGACGTCCCAAATTTGGGTACCCCGTCCCAAAATTTGAGCCGTACACACTAACTAGGGTGCCCGTACGATGGCCACCCAAGAACCAAAGGACGGCCGCCCACTGTTTGGTCCACACGTACCCTTACGTGGACACCCATGCTGCCCCAGACCAGATAAGGCACATGCGTACCACTCCTTTCCCGGACAACCGACACCGTACCTTTTTTCTAGACCCATGCAGGCCACTGATCCATAGCCTTTGAAGATACACCGTCCTTTCGTCCTTGCTTTGTGCAGCGCCCGTACCCATACCCCTCAGCTATATAAACCCTCGGGGTGCTCCACAGGTAGCACACATTTCTGTGTAGCGTATGCCCTGTTGTGCCGTCGTCTGTATACCTGCGTAGCATACTTGTTGCAGTACAGCCGCCCTTGCAGCCACCCCTCTCACACCCCCTCATTTGCCTCTTTTCAGATAGGCCAATTTTCCTCCATTCCCCTCTTGCTAGGAGGCAGTGTCCTTAACTCTTCTCCCCCCCCCTCCCGTGTGAAGAGACTTACAGCAGCCCCTCACAATTTCCAGCAGCCCCTCACAGCCCTCTCCACGTTTTTACCCTTAAGGACATCTCACAATCCCCCCCCTCCCATTTGCGTAGACTTTAATAAGGGTTTTTTGCCTTATTAAGCAAGGGTTTTTTTGCCTTAAGCAAGGGTTCGTGCGTCATACTCTTTTGCTCATACGGTGAGCAAACGAGCTCAGAATTCAGATCCGACTGAAGCGTTTCGATCGTAGCAGCGAGCTCTACAAGGCAACGCCTAAGATGGCCTCTTCTCGGAGACGTCAAAATATTGCCTCAAGCGGAGCACGTAACAACGAGATGGGAGAAGATGCTCCCAACGCGGCTCCAGTCCTCCCTTTTTAAACTCCTCAAGGAAATGGTGGCCAGGTTAGCTTGGTTAGTTTTCAAAAGAAGAGATTTTCCTTAAATTAGTGTTAATGAATGGTATTTTTTTCCTTTTAAAATGACGACATAAAAAAATTGTTTGAAGTTACGAATTATGTGATGTTGTATTCGATAAATTGCGTTGAAACTGTTATCTTCATGAATTGTGAATGCCATATTTAATAAATTGCATTGAAGTTGTTATCTTTAGAATTCAAGATTTTTTTTTTGGCTTCAATGCTAACTCCGTTCCGTGCTTGTGTAGCCGGGCAGCGTCATTAGCAAAGCCCGGGAATGGCCCAAGGTATCCCTCATACCTTTGGGAGAATAAGGATTGCCGATTGAGGCGAGAGATTATGAGGCTGCCTAGTTCTGAGGGCCTAGGCTAGTGCGATAAATAAGCCCACCCTAGTGTGCAGACATCCCTCTGAGGGGCGGGAGGATCGAGCGATGGAGCCTGAGAGGGCGACAAGCCGGCTTGAGTCCTCGCCAGCGGCCGACGATGAGGTGTATGGTCCCATAGGGTTTTGCCCAGCATGTAGAGGCTGGAAGGCCGAATTCTAGATCATCGGCAGTATAAGAATAAGAGAGCCGGTTTGGCTTGTATGGAAATTGGTTCATGTATAGACTTTTTATATAAATATATCTTGTTTTTGGTATGATTGCATTGTGTAAAAAGACTATTTTAACGAACCTTGTGAAAAAGGGCCTTGATTAAGGAATATGTTTATTTATGTCAAACAGTGTGGTAACATGGTCTCCCAAAAAGGATAGTAAGTGATCGGGATTCTGACTTCACTTCAAAATTCTGGCAGTCTTTATTTCAAGCCCTGGGAACTCAACTTTGCTTTAGCACAGCTTATCCTCCAGAGACCGATGGCCAAACTGAGAGAGTCAATCAAGTAATTGAAGACATTCTCAGAGCATACTGTGGACGGGAACCTAGAAGGTGGATTCAATACCTTCCTCTGGTAGAATTTGCCTACAATGCGTCTTATCATCAAAGCATATGAATGTCACATTCAAGGCACTCTATGGACAAGAATGCCTGTCTCCTCTAAATTTCTCTGATCCAACCATAAGAGTTGAGGCATTCAGGAAAATGCTCGAAGAATGGAGGAACAAACCAAGGCAATCCAAAAGGATATTAAAGCTACCCAAGACGACAAAAGCATTATGCTGACAACAAGAGGTCTGAAAGGATCTTCAAGGAAGGAGACAGAGTTCTTCTACGAGTGCGACCCAAACAAAGTTCTCTATCACTTGGGAAATATAAGAAGCTCAGCCCTAGGTATTGTGGTCCATATACAGTTATCAAGTGTCTAGGTAAAAGTGCCTATAAACTCCAACTCCCAGCCCATATCAGAGTCCATAATGTATTTCATGTAAGTTTGTTAAAACCATATGTCTCCAGTCTCGATCATATTCTTGATGATGAACAAGTTGTAATCCCTACTCAAGGAGTCCTTGAATTACAGCCCAGTAGCATCATAGATTCTAGGGAAAGGCAACTCCGAAATAGAACTCTTGTAGAACATCTAGTATAGTGGAAAGATTACCCTGAAGAAGATACAACTTGGGAAGATGAAGCTACACTCTTAAGGGATTATCCCCAATTCATGACGAGATGAGGACATCTCGATTACTTTAAGGAGGGAAGGATGTAACATACCCATCTTCACTAATAAAGAAATGTCCATGTAATTATGAGTTTTTATGGTATAAAAATCAATGATTTTATTATTTGAGTCATTTCTACTTAGAATCTTCAAATTTTTGAGCCCAAATTTAGAATCTGCGCGCGATTTTACCCTAATATAGGATTTTATAGCATCCAAAACGGACACTGGATTAAGCCTATACGCAAATTTCAGTCATTTTAGTAAAAAAACGACGACCTTTAAACCTTAATAAATGCACGACCGGGCGTCCGACGAACGGTCTGAACCCCTACGACCAGGAGAACCTCCCGGACAAAAAAAAAATTTCGCCCCCCAGGGCGATCCGGCACGCAAATCGAGGCGGGCGTCCCAAATTTAGATACCCTATCCCAAAATTTGGACCATACACACTAACTAGGGTGCGCGTACAATGGCCGCCTAAGAACCAAAGGACGACCGCCCACTGTTTGGTCCACATGTACCCTTACGTGGACACCCATGCTGCCCCAGACCAGATAAGGCACATGCGTACCACTCCTTTCCCGGACAACCGACACCGTACCTTTCCCCCAGACCCATGCAGGCCACTGATCCATAGCCTTTGAAGGTACACCGTCCTTGCTTTGTGCAGCGCCCGTACCCATACCCCTCAGCTATATAAACCCTCAGGGTGCTCCACAGGCAGTACGCATTTCTATGTAGCATATGCCCTGTTGTGCCACCGTCCGTCCCTACGTAGCGTACTTGCAGCAGTACAGCCGCCCTTGCAGCCGCCCCTCTCACACCCCCTCATTTGCCTCTTTTCAGATAGGCTAATTTTCCTCCATTCCCCTCTTGCTAGGAGGCAGTGTCCTTAACTCTTCTTTCCCCCCCCCGGTGTGAAGAGACTTACAGCAGCCCCTCACAGCCCTCTCCATGTTTTTACCCTTAAGGACATCTCACAATCCCCCCCCATTTGCATAGACTTTAATAAGGGTTTTTTGCCTTAAGCAAGGGTTCGTGCGTCATACTCTTTTGCTCATACGGTGAGCAAACGAGCTCAAAATTCAGATCCGACTAAAGCATTTCGATCGTAGCAGCGAGCTCTACAAGGCGACGCCTAAGATGGCCTCTTCTCAGAGACGTCAAAATATTGCCTCAAGAGGAGCACGTAATAACGAGATGGGAGAAGATGCTCCCAACGCGGTTCCAGCCCTCCCTTTTCAAGCTCCTCAAGGAAATGGTGGCCAAGTTAGCTTGGTTAATTTTCAAAAGAAGAGATTTTTCTTAAATTAGTGTTAATGAATGGTATTTTTTTTCCTTTTAAAATGACGACATAAAAAAATTGTATGAAGTTACGGATTATGTGATGTTGTATTCGATAAATTGCGTTGAAACTGTTATCTTCATGAATTGTGAATGCCATATTTAATAAACTGCATTGAAGTTGTTATCTTTAGAATTCAAGATTTTTTTTTGGCTTCAACGCTAACTCCGTTCCGTGCTTGTGTAGCCGGGTGACGTCATTAGCAAAGCCCGGGAACGGCCCAAGGTATCCCTCATACCTTTGGGAGAATAAGGATCGTCGATTGAGGCGAGAGATTATGAGGCTGCCTAGTTCTTAGGGCCCAGGCTAGTGCGGTAAATAAGCCCACCCTAGTGTGCAGACATCCCTCTGAGGGGCGGGAGGATCGAGCGATGGAGCCTGAGAGGGCCCTAGGATATTTTTACTCTAACGTAGTCAAAAGCCTTAACTAACAGAACTGATCTGACCAAACCCGTAAGTCCCATAGTCAGATCAAGGAAAAGATTGCACTTGGATCATAGAGACCAACGCTTTTTTCCTCATTGAGAGGCACAGCCGTTGATTCTTTTCCATAGAATAATTTTTATCTGGGATTTACTTCATCTATCGTACCATAACAGAAATTTAGTCTCATTTTAAGGATCCATCAGTCCAGCCTAACCCCATCCAGTCCCATGGATTAGCCAACCGCCGAACCACTGTAGTGATGGGATCCAATTAGGAATTTGGTTAGGTTTTGTCCCGGGTACCAGGAAAAAGAGTTCCTAGGCCCCCTAGCCGGATATTCATGCAAACTTAAAACTAGACACACCACTTACACACCCAATATGAAATTGCCTTTTTCACAGATTCAGTTGTCTTTAAAACAATCATTTAATGAAACCATAGTATCACTGATCATAATCCTCCAAAATATCCGGTTGAATCCTAATGATCATTCCTTCATCGATGTACTTATGGCATCATTGGCAACCAGAACGCTCACCACCTGTCCACTCATGGGCCGTTTTGATAGTTCCTAGCTCATAGTACTCGGCAATATATTCACTTATAAAAATGAAAATGGAATCTCCGTTGAAGATCAGCAAGATCAACTAACAGATCCATATAAAAGAGCCATGGACTCATCCATTGGACCAGCAAGGTCAATCAACCAGATCCATGCCCGAATTCAAAAAACAACTCTTATTCCTTGTTCCAATATCTTCCCCGATGCACGTGTGGGTATCTTTGGTGACCTAGAGCCCGAGCATCGTCGTATGGTCAGCACCCTCTAGGATCCTTTGCAGACAGGGGTCACCTAGCGCTTCACGCATAGGCCGCTTCCTTGGTCCCTCATCCACCGTATCGGAAGCTCACCATTTAAATCCAACCGAGCCTGGTCAAGACCTCGGCCGACCTTGCTACGCGAGACGTCCTCCGTTGACTCTCCGTCAACTATTGCAACTTTATGAGTTAGGTCTCCACGACCTCATTCACAAGACAATCAAAATGCTTCCCCAACATTCTTGATATAAAACAGTCATTTAAAAACAGGTTATAAATACAATTTTTATAACTCTCGTCTTTCCACATTGTTCCACATCAACCCGCATTATTTAATCCGTATTCCCATTTCATACATATTCCCATTCTCATCCAATCACATCTTTTTCCAACTCATCACTTCTTTCCTCATGTATTCTCATCAGATCTTATCCACTCGCATCTACCCCTATCCACATCCCATCACATCACATTCATTCACTTCTTAATTCACATCTATCCCAATTTACATCACATCTCATCACATCTATTTCACATCACATCTCATTCATTCACATCCCGATTCACAACACATCACATCTCATTCTTTCACATACATCACATTCATTCACTTCTTAATTCACATCTCATCACATCCATTTCACATCACATCTCATTCATTCACATCCCGATTCACAACACATCACATCTCATTCTCTCACATACATCCACATCCATTCTTTCACATACACTTCCACATCCATTCTTCACATACATATCCACATCCATTCTTTCACATACATCCACATCCATTCTTTCACATACACATCCACATCCATTCTTTCACATACATCCACATCCATTCTTCACAGACACATCCACATCCATTCTTTCACATACATCCACATCCATTCTTTACATACACATCCATATCCATTCTTCACATACACATCCACATCTATTCTTTCATATATACTTTTACATCTATTCTTTACATACAAATCCACATCCATTCTTTCACATACATCCACATCCATTCTTTCACATACACTTCCACATCCATTCTTTACATACACATCCACATCTATTCTTCACATACACATCCACATCCATTCTTTCACATATACTTCTACATCCATTCTTTACATACACATCCACATCCATTCTTCACATACACATCCACATCCATTCACATCCCATATCATTCATTTACATCCTGATTCACATGACATCTCATCCCTCCATTCTAGCATAAGATCGTCCTTTAAGAAAACAGGGTTTCTAAGCAAGTTTTCAGTTTGATTTTCTTTTGAATATAAGAGTATTTCTTGAATCAAAATCCCCAAAACTCCTTGATTAGAATTCTGAATTTCATACCAAAATTCATCGAATTCTATAACCTTGATCCACAGATCAATTCGAAGGGTCTCAAACTTAGTTTCAGATTTGATGGAGTTTTGAGTGTATTTTTCTAAACTGGTCACACCTTCTTTCCTCGAAACTGACGAAAGAGTTTGGTCTTGGTCATAGTCTGATTCAAGGTTCAAGTCGGATAAGATTTTTCGTGAACTATCTTTCTCGAAAAGGTTTCATAATTCAGCTACTATTTTACTGAATTTCTTTCTTTGAATATTCACTTAACTGATTTCTAAATTAATTACGAATTCCAATAAGGAATAAATTAATCATTTATTTAAATATTTTGATCTCGATAGATTTCTTGAATTTTCTTTTTACAATCCGGGTGAATATAAAATGATAGAAAATTTTCCTTAGAGTATTTAATTATTCATTTTTCAAATACTCATAGAATTTAAACATAGAATTTAAGAGAAATCTAATTTTGATATAAAAATAAATCCTTTATGCATCTTTCTATGCATAAAATATTTTTAAATGAGAATAATACTTTTGAAATAAAAATAAATCCTTTATGCATCTTTCTATGCATAAATTTAAATTTAACGAGAATAACACTTTTGAAATAAAAATAAATCCTTTATGCATCTTTATATGCATAAATTCAAATTTAATGAGAATAACACTTTTGAAATAAAAATAAATCCTTTATGCATCTTTCTATGCATAAAATCAAATTTAATGAGAATAACACTTTTGAAATAAAAATAATTTCTTTATGCATCTTTCTATGCATAAAATCAAATTTAATGAGAATAACACTTTTGAAATAAAATTAAATCCTTTATGCATCTTTCTATGCATAAATTCAAATTTAGTGAGAATAACACTTTTGAAATAAAAATAATTTCTTTATGCATCTTTCTATGCATAAAATCAAATTCAATGAGAATAACACTTTTGAAATAAAAATAAATTCTTTATGAATCTTTCTATGCATAAATTCAAATTTAATAATTAATATCAATGATATCCATGCATATTCATAGATGAATATGTACATGGAGTAATTAAAATATTTCTTTTAGATGCAAAAATGGTGGGAATTACTCTTTTTGAATAACAAAAAAAACAAACTTTCTTTTCCACAAAATTCTAGAAAATTTTTCCATAACCTCCTTTGTATGGCTGACCATTTCTCATTTTTAACATTATATTTTTGACTTAAATTAACCCAATTTAGATTCCAAGAACTCTAATCTACACCATTTTCTAAAATCAAGAGAGTAAACAATAAAAAGAGTTTAATTAATCCTTTAGTTAATCTTTCTACGATTTAAAAAGGCTGGAATGTAAAGAAGAGAAGGGGGTGGTCTTAGCATTTGAATTTAGTTCCATCAACTGAAAAACATGAAAATCAAGAAAACCATAGATTTAAAATTAAACAAGTAAGAAATTTAATTTACATAGAGCTTGTAAGCTCTCCTTTGGCTTGAGGGATTGAGGGTTCTACTCTTGTTTGAAGCAAGAGCGGCCACCAATTCACTTTGGAGAGGATTAGGCCAAAAACAATTGAACTATTAAAAAATTAAATGTAGATGGCTCAAGACAGGAGCAGAGTAACATTGCATTTAAACACCATTAAGCTTTTACAAAAGGGAGAGGCTTCAATTTATAGGAAAAAGGGAGCCTCTAACCAAACAAACTGATTCTAGAATTTTCCAAATCAGTTTGGTCAATTTTTGACCATTTTTGGGTCAGTTCAGCTTACTTTTTGGATCTAGTTTTGAAATAGGAGAGAGGAGAGATGAAATATCTCATTTTATTGATTTAAAATTAGAGGTAATAATGAGAAAAAGGTACCTACTTCATGAGGGGAGATCCCCACACTGAGGTGTAAAGATTTAATTTTTTAATCCTTTTCTTTGGTCCTTAGTCCACTCTTCATCTCATGTGAGCATTTACTCATTTTTTGGGAGTTTTTCTTTTATTCTTCAATTTATCTCCTCTTCCCTACATTTGTATTAATCCTATTTATCCATAGGAACCTTAATCCAAATTTTCCAGAAAATCTGGACCCTTAGGCTAAGGTCCTTTTTACCTGATTTCAATTTATTCCAATTGCACATTGGAAAGTTCTTTTTGAATTTTTGTTTCGGGGGAATTTATTTTAATAAGAAGGGATATTTTTCCATCCAAAGATATCTAAAAATTGAATTACCTCTCTCTAGGCCAAAACAGATAAAAACAAGATCTATTATTATTCTGAAAAGGGGATTGATTAAAGGGGGAGAAATTGGACATCTTGAGGGGTTGGGGAGGAATCTTATAGTGTTTTCTTCTATTTTATCTGTATATGCGTGTTTATGTTTGTGTGTTATGTCTAGTGGAGTTATCTATTAGGTCTTCAGTGTCTACTCCTCTTCCTTAGTCAATCAATCAAGTACTTATTTGTAGCTGTGTTGTGTCTAGCTTGTATCCGCCTGGTGTATGCTGCACCAGAGTCTCTCAGCAGGTTGCCGGAGGACAACAGTCAGGTCCTTCCACCAACATCTACCCCTTATTACCCCCAATGTAATGGTTTAGTTGAAAAGAGTAATGGTATTTTATGCAAAATTATAGCTAAACATGTGGAAGCTAAGCCAAAAACTTGGGATTAGCATTTGAATGGGGTGCTTTGGGCCTATAAAACCATTTTTAAAGCCTCTACACAATTCACTTCTTTTCACCTTGTTTATGATAGCCGCCTTGATAACCATTTTGATGCCAAATTAAAACAATGTTGGGAAGTTCCGTTCATTATCAAAAAGGTTTACGATAATGGTAGTTATTAACTTACCAATTTATCCGACCGTATACATGCTACACTTGTCAATGGTTTTGGCAACTCAAACCATACTTCACTTGTATTGGACAGATTTGGGATGTCAATAATCATTTTTCAGGAGCACATATCAAAGGAGAAGCACATATAGCATGAATGCCTTACTATTTTGGCAGATGACTGATATGATCAAGATTTTTTTCCCTCTTTTTTGAACCTCACAAGAAGAGAGGAAAAGACCTTTAGAAACATTACTGAGGTCTTAGCTTTCTTAGTATATAAATAAAATTATATGTTTATATTTTTGGTCTTTGATTGCTCATAAAAAGCCTTTCATTTTTTGGAAAGAGGAGGTTTTTTCCCTTTTTTTTCATTGCAGCCATGGGGAGCTCTCCTTTTTTATCCCACATGCATGTTTTTTTTTGGGGGGATGGAGCACCTTTATAGGCTAAAATGATTCCCTCTCTTCCATTACATTGTACTTATTCAAAAGTACCATCAGAATGAAACTTGACTTTAAAAATCCATTTGACACGGATGACCTTCCAATGTAATGGACATGGAACTAATTCCCAAGTTTTATTCCGATCGATAGAAGACATCTCTGCTTCCATAGCTTGACACCACTATAGTAAAACAAGGGCTTCCTTAGGAGTCTTGGGCTCATCAATATCTTGTGAGGTACTCATATTAAGAGCATATTCACGGTATGACCAGAAGAAGTAATCTGAGAAGATCTCCGAGGCCCAAAAGGCGGAGCAGATGCCTGAGAATGCAACTAGTCATCAGCAAGGGCAGAGTCCTGTAATAATTTCTGGACCCACGGAGGTGACGACCTCTCAAATTTCAAAGAAGAAAAAGGTACTGCTTCATAAGTGGATGTATCTAGGATAACAGTGGATGGAGAAGAAGCAGCCAAATGTGGAGAAGATAATGGAGAGGCTGCAGATATTGATGGAGAAGATGTAAGAGGCAATCTAGCTCAATGTAAGGGGCTAGATACAATAGATACAGGGGTTGGAATAGAGGGTACAATGGACCTAAAGACACTGGAATCATTGCAAGTGAAGAAGCTCATTGTGGTAGATGAGAAAACTCTCCAATATCGGCTGGAAATGGGTCCACAATGTGCTACAAAGAAGACATAGAAGTATAATCAAGTCTAAATAATGTCTCCTCGAACTAAGCATCTCGAGATATTTGCATAACAAAAATTTCCTTCATGAAAACAAATGCCTATGTGGGTTGAACTTTACACCCATAGGCTATATAATGTCTGCCTCTAAAATTGTCCCGCCAAAAAAATATTTCAATTTTCAACTCTTTTAACATGCTTAGGTTTACTCAGAGCCTCCATAGTTACCATCGTCTACATATATATATGAATTGAAGTCTACCTTTGCACACCTATAAGTTGACCTCTTTAAACTCTTAGCATTGGTTGTATATCATGCCCACTATATGCTTATAAATAATAGAGCAAATAATTATGTCATGCAAACTGTCAAGGTAAGTATATACTAAAGGCTCTGCTATTTGGGTCTAGAAATAGACTCAAGGATGTCTGTAGAACTTTTCATAAACTATGGAGCTTATGTTGTTATGTATTCTAATATTTTTTAAGTGCTTGTCAAATAATGTGCATATTTATGCATAGTGGTAGAATTTGTTCCAAGAAAGTCCATTAAAAAAGTGTCTTACGTTCATGAAATTTATAAAATAAATCTTCATTTAAAAAAGATTGATATTTCTTTAAGTTATGCAGACTCCTACAGCATTTTATAAATCTACGAAGGTCACATGTGTTATTAATCTTGAAAAAATAGCAAAGTTCATGTAATTTTTAAATTTATACATGGAATTCTAGATGTGTTTTCAAAAAACTATGTTTTTAAGCCATTTTTGAGATTTCACACATTTTGGGGGGGAATCTATTTAGGTAACCCACGTCAGTTACCTATTTTGCTCGCAGCAGTGTTATCTCCTCTTTGGTAATGCACATCATATTGCACCCTAGTCACTTCAAAGCTTTTAGATTGGACATGAACGATTACATTCTTCATGGATTCTACAATCATCTCACCCATGACAGTAAGATCCATGGATAGTGTATTGTCAATTCTCTTCCTTGTCTCTTTGAATATACCATGTCATTATTTAGATCTTCATTGTATAGATGATGTGGCTCCAAGATCTTCTTGTTGAACAGCTGAACCTACATGCGGGGTTGAATTTGTCAACTCCTCATTATCTTGTTGAAGGGTTTGCAATATAAACCATCCCACTATAAGCATTTAGTCTTGTCTTTGGTAATGTCAGTGTTGTTATCTACAATCCAAATGCTTGAGAGTTTGGGACACGTGAGATCTTGGAATCTAGATGCCAAGTGTGTGTCACATCAGTCACCCCCGTTGCTTTCTATCTCTATTTTCCATCACATGTCCGTGTGTAAGTACACTATTATGTTCAACTTTAATATTTTATCATCTCCATATTGTATATTGCTCTTACTGTCACTCTCCAGTTTGATGATGCCTTATCTACCATGAATCCATAAAAACCTACATCTTCAAAGTCACAGTTGCTCTAACCAAGGGATTACCTATGACAAAGATGCAATCTATGTTTGCATCGTTAATTTATATGTTGTATAAATAGGCTACTCTTATATGGCTAGTCTTTTATCTTATGGCGTACATCAAGATAGTCCAATTCCTAGTTAATGATTCTCTGGTTTTGTGGTGTATGATATATATACATACGTAGGATTTGTTCAAATCTACAAACGAGAGAGAGGGCAAGTGAATCTCAACCCATGTGCTAATAGCCTAAAGAATGACGATGAACATATTTTCTTGATGGGCTATCTGGTCATCATCTACCATAAGCAAACTGACTACAGACATCCAGTTAATCATGCTTGCAAACTACTACGGTGATCTCCTCATGTGTTGCGGGACTATATTTTCTAGGAATTGGACTATTTTTTGGGTAACGGTTGAGCACCTTAACAATGTCTAATTGCATCACCCTAAAAAGGTAAAATGTCTGGTCTTTCATGAGGATTGTGGTTGTATAATTGATTAACATTCTTTGCAGTCGGAGCATATTTGCTTCAGCTTACCACTTATCTAATCCACCACCAAAACAAATATATTTCCTCAAATTAGGGCGTAATTTGGCCTCTACTTGTCCAAACTCGAAACAGCTTGGCACATGCATTGGTCATGGTATGTCCATAAAAGATCCAAGGCTCTGTCTTGATCCAGCCTACTTTGGCAAATCACCATTTGTTGGTCACTGCTGCCAAGTCAAGCATTGGCCTCTTCTGAGCTTTCCTTCATGGTTTTCAAGCTGGCTAAAAATGGCTCCATGCCACTTTTTCCAAGAACTTGACTATTTTCTAGGTAATGGTTGAGTGCATTCCATGCTACTGATGTCTTGTTGATTAATAATTGAGCAATTTGATAAGATGAGATCTCAAAACTTATAACAACCACTTGATTCCAACAAAAAAAAGCATCTTTGAAGATAATATTTATATGCACATAATTCTAAGAAATATACAACCACCAACAAAACATTCACATTCAAAACAAGGTGACATATATAAATATCCATAACAACAAATATCCACAAAATAGCACATTGAAAGAGAAATCACTAAAATATGCATGATCAAAGTAAAATTTACTCCTCCATTGGATCACAGGGAAGATCTAGGAGAAGAGTTTAGACAAGGTGTAGTCTGACAACCTTGTCTCGTGTGCACTAGGGCTAGCAGGTCAATTGGGCCAACTATCTTTTCCAAGAGCTTCATGCAATCTACTCCAACCCCCTGGGCAAGTTGGCAGTCGCAACATTACTTACTAGACTTCTTTATTACGCAATGGGATGGGATGAGCTTCCACAAGCCATCTAGTTGAGAGGACCACATGCTGCAGTTGCCTCTTTATACCCTCCATACACCTCTCCCATTTCCCCACCAGCCAAGAGGCCCCACCATGAACCCAGACCTGTAGAATAGGCACAACCACCCCCAAGCCCTAGGCCCACACAGGAAGAGATTGCTGCCATTGTAGCTGCAGAAGCTGCCCAAGAAAGCCACAGAAGAGGAAGAGGATCGCCAGCGGAAGGAATTCCTTAACAGAAGTCTATATGAGACCCCACCCCCTAACAGGTTCACAGAAATGCCACCTCCATGATCAGGCCGGGCTCTTACCCCTCAATGCTTTATGCGTATCCCACGATGGCTGATAAAAACACCTCATGCATGCCGATAGACGAATGCAAAGGCAGAGCAGCAACAAGGGGACCTTGGTAGAGCTCGAGCTCTCTCTCTCTCCACTCGTAACACTACGTTTCTCTTCCTCTCCTCTGTCCTACTACTCGTAGCACTTAGAGAAGATACAGGCTTCGCTCCTTCCAGGTTTCTTAGAAGAGACACACGACCACAACTTGCCAAACCAGGCTCCCGTACATGCATTTGAGCCCATAAAATAAGTGAGAAAAAGGTATCAGTGGAAGGGCTTTGCCAAGCGTCACGCAAATTAAAAAAAATTAAAATGCCTATAAAAAAGTTTATACTAAAATAAAAAAAACTTTCTATATTTCATCAAACCCGTCAATTTTAGAGGGCAAAAGTGATCAAGGGCTGGCACGGGCTCCGGGGGCCTCAGAAGGGAAGCCACCAAAGCAAATTATCCCATAGCCTCATACACACAAATCTCATCAAGCTTTGCCTATCTAACAACTGTGGATACCAAAGCAGATTCTATAAGCCCAGACTTTTACCAAGACAACACTAAAATTTGGATCTATAAGTGGAATACCAAATTCCCTATGTCTACAACAAAGAAATCAACTAAACAAAGGCAACACCCTAAAGCTCCAAAGGTAAAGCAAGTATGGGTGTCCAAAGATCCAAACGAAAAGCAAGTATGGATGTCCAAAGATCCAAAGGTAAAGAAAATAATATGATTGTCCAAACATTCAATTCAATCTCAAGAATATTATGATGGCAATCCCATCATTTGGTTGCATAAAGCATATAAACCACCAAAGGCCTCATTACCAGCTTCAACCTCAAACGCACCATTTAATTCCTAGATAGAATAGAGGCCTAAGGAGTAGCAAGAAGTCCACAAGAACCCTATCAAAAAATTTCAAGAGGTTGTAAGAACCTTCTTGTGCTAACAAAAACAACATCTAGCCATAAAGCTCATCTTTGCCCATGGTGACCACCATTGATTTCAACTAGCAGAAGGCTTAAACAATTCACTAATTTTAAGCCTTTGTTTTTAAGTGAACCATGGAAGGAACAACCATAAAAACCTCATCTCTAAAAAAAGAGAGTAAGAACAAAAACATTTTGCTTACAAGGTGAAATTTTTTAATTAAGGGAGACTTTCTACCAAAAAAAAAGATAGATACCACACAAGCCTCCCATAAACTAGAGCTGATTCAGATCAACAATGACAATGCTATGCTCCAAGGTTCCTTGACTATCGGCATAGAATCATTTACAATTATATTTAGTGCATTGCTACTTCATGAGTATATATATATACACACTCATGTTGCCAAGGAGGGAACTTGCACTAAATCCTCATAATTGACCATTTCTAGATATATATCTATGTATGGGAGGCCCTGATGGGTGGTAGCAACCTAATCCATGGTATGACCCATCGCCTGACTCCCTTGCCTAGATCGACGTGTCCTCTTAATGGTGATACTTCAGTGTTGCCCATGGTCCATGCTCTCTTCGACAACCTAAACCTCATTGACAATGGGGACCCCTCAATAATAATTTATTATAAGTAATGTACACCAACAAATCCACCACTTGGACTAACTTCATATATACTACATGTGACTATCATTGCCTTCTTCAAGCAATATCCTTGCAAGACAACATATTCTTCAAACCTTTACAAATGGTTTGACTTCATCATCATCATTAACAGCTACATCAAGAGTTTGCTAGAGTCATTTATTTTTTAAATCTTTATAAATATGCTAATAAGAGCATAAGAGCACAAATATGCACTTAATATCAAAAATATTCATGGGTAGAGATGCGAAGAAGGAAATTCATTGACAATCCTGCAGATCCTATCAACTAAAAGGTCATGATGAGCGGTGTTACAATAAGGATTCAAGTAGCTAAAAGCTCATCATCAATGATGATGACCCTTATTACAACGATGTTCCAATAAGGGTCCTAGACTAAAAGCTCACCTCATGAAATAAGGATCCTAGAAACTAAAAACTCATCATCAATGGTGTTGCAATAAATCAAATCAAGAGCTGCAATTCTAGTTTTATTGTAATGGTTTCTAATTCCTCTAGATCCCCACATCTTCTCTTTCCTATTAACCAGCCTTAGAACCCTCACTACAATCATCAATAAACATTGATGATTAAAACCCTGCCCTATGTGATTGCCCAAAAATAAAGAGAGTTGTCATTAAAGCAACCCAAATGTTTCTTTAAAATAAGAAAAGGAAAATAAATGCTCACAAAAAGAAAAGAAAAAGGGAATTAGTTAGCAGAGGTCCCCCACCCCAATCAAGTATTATTGCCTATTATTAACTCTTCATTTCATTAACTAGCCAATCCCTTTTCTTTTAGAGGAATAAGGACCATTAAAACACTAATGAGTATCGCTTCAACTTTCACAATCCAACCACAAATTCTCCCCTCCAGCAAAGTTTTCAACTTGATCTTGAAGATGTAATTGATATCAAGAAGGGACGAATGAAAAAATGAGAACCCCATTCCCATGAGGGAACCATAATCATTAAATGAATGGAGCAAGGGACAGACACACTAACAATGGAACCAACATCACTAAGTGAATGGAGCAAGGATGGAAACACTAACAAAGCCATGTATCAACTACAAAGAAATGGAGTCCAATGTATTAACTTGGAACCGATGCCCATTAGTGTCCGTCGATGGATAATTTCTATCCTTTCTTACTCTATGAGTGTGTAATTCTATGAGTGTGTAATAAAGAGCTAGGATGGAATCTAATGGATGTGCTTCATATTTGTTGTATGAGAATAAGCTCATAGCTAGTAATAGGCCATCTAGAAGCTTTGGATGCCTACCCAACCCCACAACTTAAATGTGTGTAAACATACAAGGCTATGTATATAAGTCAATTTCTCCTAATGCAATGGAAACTCTCTCATTGTGAAATAGATCTAAGCTCTCTTTTATCTCTTTCTTGATTGCATCTATACCTAGGTTTCAATGAGAGGAGAGGTCTTCCCATTGAGTGATATTGCATCGAGGTGATAGGTTAAGTCATTAGGGGAAGGTTGAGGTCTATAGGGGCCCTTTAAGATGCCATGTGATTAAAAGGTTATTAAGGAAAAGAGCCAATCGTGTGATGCCATGTATACAAAAATGTTGGGTGATTAAGGTGGTAAAAAGATTCTCTAGAAGATGCCTTTTTGTACTTTTCATTTCCAAAAAGTGTGGGGGGGAAACGTTTTTAAAATTTCGGACGTCTATAACTTCTACATATGAGCTCAAAATTTGTCGGAGATTACAGATCCAGAATCTACTCGTCGAGCTCTTTCCATAGATATGTCACATGATATAGTTTTGCTCGCTCGATTTCAAATTCAATTTTGGCGAGAAACTTTGAAATTCAAACTTCTAGCCGTTTGAAGAACAAGAAGGTATCTAAACTCAAAGAAACTTAAAGTTTTAACAAAAGTCATTAAAATCATAATATGGCAGCTTAAAGGGCCCCTATAGACCTCAACCTTCCCCTAATGGCTTGAAAATGCAATGTACTTGCTAATGTAGTTTTGTTGTGGCGCTTACATGTCAATTATTCCCATGACACATGTATGGTTGGAGGTAGTGAGGTAGAATGGCTTATGCTTCCAAAGTGATGTTTCCCAATGAGATTTAATCATGTCTACTAGTATGCACCGGTATTCCTTCATTCACTATTTGCCCACTAATGTCATGTAGAGGTACCCTTCCTTGTTGCATTGCCCTTGAGTTTTGCCCATGTTTAACAATAGAATGTGGTGCCACATTTTGACCATGTAGATCCTCACCTAATGGAGCATCACCCACATATACCATGTCATCACGAACGACCTCATTGGCATCATCTTGAACTTGGTTCTCGTCCATGGGCACTTGTGCTTGAGCTTTTGATGGCCTTCCATGATTTCCCATGCTACCAAGTGGTTAGTATAGGAATTAGAAACCACATTAGGAGTTCTTTAGTTTTCCATGTTTGTCTTGATGGAGGAACACTCCTATCACCCTGAATCACCACTTTGAGCACCCATATACCTCTCTGTTTTGACTTTTAGTTGAAACTCAACTATGTGAGGTTGACCATCCAAACGGTAACTGATTTGGGAACTTGTTGGCTCATTTAGAAGCCCTTAGGTATTAGTGATATTAAGCTATGTAAACACCTTGAATTCAGTCCACACTATTTTTGACTGAATTAGGGTTTTCAGTCTGACCAAACTAGCCCCTTTGCACCCTAAAATGGCATCCAAATCAACCACTTGACAGCTTGTTAGATTTGCCTTAAGATTCCCTTTTAAGGCTTCCCAAAGCCCTTGAGAGATCTTGAGTGGTTGGGGACTGAATTACACTTTTGTACTCATCACTGCTGCAGAGAGTGTAGGAAAATCACCAAAATTTGGCCATAGTCTCCTTGCAATATGGACTAAATCTCAATCATAGTCTACTAGCATTTGCCCAATGTCCAATCATGACATAATGTCCCAAGTAATCACCACCAAAATCATACACTTGCACATGCACTCTTATGCTTTTATCATTACCAAAAGTGTCCATGGCAATCAAGTAATATTTAGCTTCCATAGCCTTGGCATACTTGCAATGTAGTCGAGTTGTGTGTCGAAAGAGTGCTTTACGCTTGCCGATCTCCTAGCCAAGACTTTCCACCCTCGTACCAACCTAGTCTGAATCTAGGCACAAGTTGGGGCCAAGTCTTCACATCCAATGTACCTAATCCCCCTCCTTGCCAATTTTTCAAAAGCACTCACGACGACAAGGAGAGTTTATGCCATGCTCCCCGGGTCTCTCCTCCAATGCTCGAGGTTCCCTCACACAAGCATACTAAATGCTAGGAATTAAAGTGAGAGTACAGCTGAGTTGTGGATGTAACTTTGAAAAGACAAGGTAGGAGCACTTACAATGTATTTAGCATGACTCATGCTATTTTCATATTATGCATTACAATGAGCATGATGCTTTCCCTCAATCATCCAAAGTAGTTTTCCAATTTTGGTCATGTCCTTTAGATTTTGGAGCGGCTATCCCAAATTTTGGTCCACGGTGACCCATAGGCCCCCAGAACTTAGAACAAATCAAAAGTCAAGGAAATTTCTAGCATCCCACGATCAGCATGCTTCATTTCTTGATTAAGAAAAAAAAAAAGTCAAGAAAATTTCCAAGAAGGTCAAGAAAGATCAAGAAAATCAAGAATTCCAAGAAACTTCCAAATTTTCTTGAATCTAAGATGGACATGGATCAAAGATAAGGCTCTCATACCACTGTAATGATGGACATGGATCAAAGATGGACATGGATCAAAGATAAGGCTATGATACCACTGTAATGATGGGGAGAGAAAGAAAGACAATGCACTCATAATGGAGTACCACATGCACTCAAGGGAGTACCACCATACCCATGGAAGCTTGGAGCTCTAAGAAGTATGATTTGATTAGTCAAAATGATTAGATGCCCCTAGTTACAATTTGTTCACTTATATACTTGCCCACCTTTTCACACTTATTAATATTGAGCCCCCTACTTGCCCAGCCATATCCATTCCCATGGGCTTCCCTTATGTTCAAAACCAAGATCCCTTTATTACATCTAACATGCCCATCTTCAATAATAATATATGTCCATTTAATATATGAATTTATGGTCTTTTTTGCGGTGTAAAAATTAAAACTTTTAATAAACGAGCTGTTTTCCCTTAGAATCTTAAAATTATGAGTCCAAATTTAGAATTTGTATGTGATTTTACCCTAATATAGGATTTTACAGCATCTAAAACAAACACCACATCGAGCCTATACTCAAATTTTTAGTTATTTTCAGTTAACATATGGTAAACGTAAACCTTAATAAGTGCACGACTGTTCGATCAATGGGAAATTTGCACCCCTACAACTAGGAAGACACCCTGGACATTTTCACCCAAAAAAATAAAATTTTCACCTTCTGGCGCTTTGGTATGCATATCGAGGCCGGTGTCTTGAAAGGTACATGCGTACCATAGCTTTTGCCCATGCACAGGCACCATTCCTTTCCCCAGGCCCATGCAGGCCATAGGTCAGTGTACTTTCATTGTACACTGTCCTTTGGACCCACGCTTTGCTCTTCCTTTCCCTGCACCCCGTACCTGCACCTATATAAACCCCCCAGCACCCCGTGGTAGAGACACTCAAAACTTTGTTCTGTCCATACACCCAATACTTTGTGTAGTGACCATACCTGAGAGTCTATACCTGACACTTTGCACAGGACTGTACTCGGCAGCCCTCTGTACCCTCTTCTAGCAAGCCATTTTTGCCCATCTCCAAGTAAGACCTTTTGCAAAAATTTTCTTGCCTCATCTCACCCTTGTGAGTAGAGTGTCCTTAGCTGCTCTCTCCTCCCCGTCTCGTGTGTGAATAGGCTTAAGGGAGGACTCCCCTTTCTCTCCCTCTAGTTGCAACCTCCTTCCTTGAAAATTGAGTTTAAGGACACCTTCCCTCCTTCCTTGAAAATTGAGTTTAAGGACACCTTCCCTCCCATTAGTAGTGACTTTAGTAAGGGCTTTTTAGAGGTGGCTCCCACCTAGGAGTTTTTTGCTCATCATAATTTGAGAAAATGAGCTCGGATTTGTGATCCCACTGAAGCATTGGATTCGAAGCAAGATGGGCTACAAGAAGGCGGGTAGAATGACTTCTTCACAAAAGCGTCAAAATATCACCTCGAGAGACGTGCACAACGGGGAGCCTAGAGAGGTCGCTCTAGATGCAGCCCCAACTCTCCCCTTGGGGACCCCACAAGGAATTAATGACTAGGCTAGCTTGGTCATCATTTAAAAAAGATTTTTCTCATTAATCTTTAATGATAAAAAATAATAAATTAAGAAAGAAGATGCCACTTTCCTTTATATTAAAAATTCTATGAAATTATTATTTTCTCATAAAAGTGATGTTGTCTATCATGTTCCATGGTTTAGTTTAGAAATTGTTATCTTGATTAAGTTAAAAAGTACAGGTACATCTTCTCCTTGCCTTGATGCTAACCCCATTTCCATGCTTGTGTAGCCAAGCAGCGACGTTAGCAAGGCTCGGAGTCAGCCCAAGGTATCCCTCATACCATTGGGAAAATGAGGTTTGGCGATAGAGTCGAGTATTGTGATGATGCCTAGTTCTGCGGGCCCAGGCTAGTGCAGTGAATAAGCCCTCCCTAGCACGTAGACATCCCTTTGAGTGATGGAAGGATCGAGCGATGGAGCCTGAGAGGGCAACAGGCTAGCTTGGGTCCTCCGTCGACGACGATTAGGTGTATGGTCCCATAGGGATTGCCCAGTCTATAGAGGTTGGAAGGCCGAATGCTAGATCATCGGCAGAATAAAATAAAGAGCCTAGATTTGGCTATGAATAATTTTGAACATTGTATCTAATTTTTTTAAATGAAATCCTTTGTTTGCAAGAATTGTTGTATTATTGATAAAGACTATTTAAACGAACAATGTGCAAGGTCATTAATTAAGAAACTTTATTTCTATCAAACAATGTGGCAAGATTAACTAGAAAACAAATTAACACGTGAATTGGGTTGGAAAGTGGGAGGATGGAATGCCTTGAAACATCCTATGGACGAGTGGACCTGATTAGTCGGGTAGCTTTCCAACAAATTAATTGAAGTTCCATGTTAGATAAATAGGTCCCTGGGCAACCCTACTCTAGAGGACTAGGTCAGCGGGGTTGTGCCTTGCATATCTAAGGAAAAAAGTGTTGTTTTTTCTAGACGTCAAGAATAGAGTTTTCCTAAGTTAGTCGATCACTCTATCAATGGTTTGATTTCAGGAATCATTTAGAAAGACCACGCTCCCCCTTGCGCGATAGAACTAGGTCTTATCTAGTAATCGTATCCTTGTATCTTTACATGGTCAAGGTGTCGATGAGTAGGAAACTTTCCCAAGTTAGACTTGAAAGACTACCTTAAAGGTTTTTCTCTATTTTGAAAGGGGGGGACCTTACAGAAAAATAGGCACATTGTAGAGATAACACGAGCATTGATGAGACATAGAAGAATATGCCGCATAGCTATTAGATTGAAGCTATTTCTACAACTGTTTATATCATGACTAGGACTCCTATTGCAGCCATACATGATGTAATACTAGAGGAGAAACTCAATGGCAAGAAACCTAATTTATCTCACTTGAAATATTTTGGATGTATTACCTATGTGCATGTGCCAGATGAGTTGAGTACAAATCTAGATCCAAAGGTTGAAAAATGTGTGTTTATTGTATATTCCCTTGAGCAAAAGGGATATAGATGCTATAACCCTACTACATGTGGGTTGAGGGTAAGTAGAGATGTTGTGTTTGATGCAATGAGTAGCTAGTATTTTGCTAAATAAGATGTTATTGGGGTTGATATGACTGGAAATGTGATTGCACAGAATGCATGTCAGCAATCACAGGTCATTGATTGGACATCTACGTGTTAAAGAAGAAACAAGGGGGGCAGGTCACCAGAAAATCGGGAATAAAGGTTCAAGCATGGGATGGCTAGATGTAAGCCAATCTTGGTGCCATTAGATCAAAATGGCAAGCTCAGTGTGAATGCAGGTTATTTGTTGGAGGACCCCACTATGTACAGAAAAATTATGGGGAGTTTGATTTATGTCAGCATGCTAGATTTGATTTACACTATTGGCTTAGAGAGCTAATTTATGCAGGCTCCACGCAAACCACATCTTGACAGTGTGCGATGAGCACTTCAGTATTTGAGGAAAACTGTTGATTATGCATTGTTTTATGTAATAGGTGTACCATTGGAGCTATATGGGTACACAGATGCAGATTGGCCAGGTAGCATCTCAGACAGGAGATTTACCAATGGATTTTTGTTTTCATTGGGGAGTGTTGTTGTGACATGGAGAAACAAGAAGAACCCCACTGTAAGATTCCTCCTCAGCCTGAATAATGAAAAAGCTTTTACCTCAATCCTTTGTAATCATTCCCTATTTCAAAATACAAGAAAATATTATTTTTCCTTGTTTTTACCTAGAGAGAAGAAAAATTCTAGAGAGAGGTAATTCAATATTAAGATATTTTTAGATATAAAAATTTTCCTAATATCTAAAATATATTTCCTTGAAATAGAAGTTCAGAATAAATTCTCCAAGGTGCATTAGGAATCAATTAAAAATGATATAAGGGACCTTAACCTAAGGGTCTAGATTTTCAAAAAGGTCCAATTAAGGTTCCTATGGGCCAATAGGATTAATCCAAGTGTTGGGATGAGAAAAATCTAATGAATAAAATAAAATACCCAAAAATGAGTAAATGCTCACATAAGATGAAGAGTTGACTGAGTACAAGGTTTATTAGTTAAAAATTAAGAGATATTACTAAAAAATGAGATATTTTGGAGAAATGATGAATTTTTGACACCTTGGTAAGGAGAGGGGGACCTTTGAGGTAGGCGCCTCCTTCACATGTGTGGAAGGGTTTTTTAATTCAAAAAAATTGTGATATTTTTTATCTCTCCTCTCTCTTGGATCAAATTGGATCTAAAGGGGAGCCAAACTGGTCCAAATCTTGTCCAAATTTAGTCAAACTGAAGCTGGAAAATTCTAGAGCCCAGTTGGACTCAGCTAGTGGCCCCCCTCACCTATAAATAGACCCTCGTTCTTTTGTTTCTCATCTGTGAGCTATACCATACCAGTATTACATTAAAATAATCATATTTTCTATTATCCCTTAAAAATCCTTTACTTTTGGTCAAAAAACTTAAGAAAAAGCAAACCCAACCTTCCTCAAAGGACAACCTATGTTCCAAGAGACATTGTAGGTCTCTCTTCTTTCCTCTCATCTCAGGTCCAAATCCCTATCGGCACCTTGCTCTAAGGTAGCCCAAGCCTATGGAATGACCTAAAAGATTGGATGGAGGGACGTCTCTCTTCTTTCCTCTCATCTCAGGTCCAAATCCCTATCGGCACCTTGCTCTAAGGTAGCCCAAGCCTATGGAATGACCTAAAAGATTGGATGGAGGGACGTCTCACAGCAAGCATGTATACGAAACCATAGAGCCCGACAGCTCTGATGAATTCGAGGAGGAGGAATTTCATATACCTCATAAGGTAAGAGGAACCCCACGGTTCGAGTTAATAAACATGGATAGTACTTCAAAGGCGATGAACTCAATGCAACTTTACCAATAACCTTTGATAACCTCCAAGTTACTGCAATATTGGATGGGGGAGCCAGAGTGAGCATTGCTACTAAGCAATGTTGGGAGAGGAAAAATGGGGAGCACCTGCCGATTGCTAGTTAAACTTGCTGATGGAGCCACGACCCATTGGTCTATTAAGGGATCTTAAAATTAAGATTATGGGAACCACCTCCTGCCACACTTTTGTGGTGATGAATTTTGGACGTCAGCCAGTTTCATATGACTGCATCCGCAATAGACCCTTTATGAGATAATCGAAGATGATCCATGACTGGGAGACTGACCACATTTACATTCGAAGAAAAGTTCTTACCTTCAAGGTCAATATAGTGGAAGGTACACCCCATGAGTGGTATACCATTTGCAGAGGACTTGGTCACAACTACATGAGCTACTGAAGTCCGTCTGTGCCAAACATGCCATAAAACGCTGGAAGATGAAAGGGAGAGTGAGGATTGCACACTACCCCCAGACCTAGAAGACTTTGAGAACTAGATATCCTCGCTACTCTGAATATCTTACCTTGATGCGCTGGTACAAGGTTTGCCACGATAGATGGGCAAGATCTTACGTCATTATACATGCTTAGTTCAACATATTTTCCCAATATAGCCAACCAAGAGCTTGAACAGTGTGTTGGAGCAAATCCATCAAGGAGTACACGCTCCCATAAAACTCATAGGCTAGAAGGATTCCTTGGGCTGGAAAGGTATGTCTTCCCAGACTACTTAGAAACCCATTGGTTGAAATATGTGGGTGTTGTGGAGGCACAATAACTTGTCAGAGTGTCACCCATGTTGTAAGTGATGTCATACTCAAGAGTACCTCTAATGCACCTAAGTACCCTCATCCCTTCCTTCCAATGACTCTCTCGTGGCTTGTTGGTGGAAAACCTGCTCAACACACCAACTATGAAGCTGCTATTAGGTCTAATGTTAGTGAGAAAAATCAAACTCCCCACCAACTTCCTGTACTTCTTGATGTCAACAAGTGATGAAGAATCTTTTGTAGAAAGCTTCATGTTCACTTCCATTGGCGTAGACACAGGCTTATAGTTTGTCATCCCAAATGCTTTAAGAATCTCCCAAGCATACTTTTGCTACGAAATGAAGATTTTACCTGACTCTTGCAAGACCTCAATCCCCAAACAGAAATGTATAAGACCCAAGTCTTTCATCTAAAACTCATGGCTCAATATATCCATTGTCTTCTAGATTATCACCACCTGAAATGTTTAAGTCATCTACATACAAGACAACAAAAACAATCTTGCCATACCTTTTTAGAACATACAAGTTAGCATTAGAATCACTTCTTATAAACCCAATCTTTTTGAAAAATTGTATAAACCCAATCTTTTTGAAAAATTAGCCTATCATGTGATACCATGCCCTTGGGGCTTGTTTCAACCCATACAATGCCTTCTTCAACTTGCAAACTTTGTTTTCTGATGTGGGCATCACAAAACCTCATGTGGCTGAGCTACATATATCTCCTCCTTAAGATGGCTATTCAAAAATGCTGATTTGACATCCATGTGAAAGACTGGCTACTTTTTGTGAGAAGCCAAGGCAAGTACCACCTTGATAGTTGTTATACAAGCTGTAGGAGCAAAGGTTTCATCAAAGTCGAAACCCTCTACCTGTGCAAATCCTTGTGCAGCCAACCTAGATTTGTATTTTTCAAGTGAGCCATTAGCCTTATACTCAGCTTTCCAAACCCATTTGGTACCAATTAACTTAATGTTTAGTGGTCAATTAACTAGCTCCTAGGTGTTGTTCTTTATGATGTTGTTATACTTAGATTGCATCGCAGCTTTCCACTTTGGATTTGCTAAGGCTTCATCCAAGGTGCTGGCTCCTTCACTATTCCCATTATCTCAACCATCAAGGCCATATGACAATGAGATCAGATGGTCTTCTTTGCTCTTCTATTCTCCTTGATCTATGTGTTCCATCTGCTGAAGATTATGGCTTCTCAAGTACTCGATTATGCTCATCAAAGAGCTATTGTGGCCACTTTAGAAGTGGCTTTCCTTGTGCAGGCTATTGTGGTGTGAGAGAGTCTTCATCCTCTCTGAAAACTCCTCCTCCTTGAGAGGAAATCTGACTGGTGGGTTGGGCTCATGGTGGACTATTTCTCTGGCTAATAATAGATTGGACGGACCTCCTCCACTGAGTGTGGCTGTTCTGCAAATACCACATCTTGGCTGGCCATAATCTTCTTTGCCTCTGTATCATAGAACTGATATGCCTTCGACTCGTGACTATATCCAAGAAAGATACACTTCTTGCGTTTGGCATCTATCTTGGTCCTAGATGCACCTGGAATATGCACATAACATTCACAGCCAAATGTTCTGAAATGAGAAACTGAAGGTTTCTTACAAGAGTAGGCCTCTTGAGGTGTAGCATCTATGAGTGCCTTTGTGTATCTTTGATTGAGGACATAAACTACTGTGTTGACTTCTTCAACCCAAAATGTATTGGGCAAACCCTTTGCCTTCAACATGCATCGAGTCATCTCCATGAGACATCTCAATTGTGGTGTTCTACAACACCATTTTGCGTGGAGGTGTGTGAGCAGTGGAGGTTTGTGAGCAGTGGTGAGTTGGCGCTTGATGCCATTCTCCTTGCAATAGCTGTCAAATTCCATTGAAAGGAATTTCCCTCCTCGATCTTTACAAAACTTCTGCACCTTCTTTCATGTCTCATTTTCCACAAGCTTATGCCATTGTTTGAACTTGCCAAAAGCTTCAGCCTTATCTTGAAGGAAATAAACCCACATCTTCCTACTGTAATCGTTGACTAATAGCATAAAGTAAGAAGATCCCCCTAATGCAGTAGTAGACATTTTACCACAAAGATCAACATGTACCAGCTCTAGAGGAGTCTTTGCCCAATTGCTGCTTTCCTGTGGAAATGCCTTGCGTTGTTGCTTGCCCATCATACAAGATTCACATGGTTCCTACAATTCCGAAAATGCAGGTAAATTGGCTATCATACTCTTTTTCTAAATCTCCTTTAGCACGGCAAATCCAATGTGACCAAATCGCTTGTTTTTGCCTAGAGAGAAGAAAAATTCTAGAGAGAGGTAATTCAATATTAAGATATTTTTAGATATAAAAATTTTCCTAATATCTAAAATATATTTCCCTGAAATAGAAGTTCAGAATAAATTCTCCAAGGTGCATTAGGAATCAATTAAAAATGATATAAGGGACCTTAACCTAAGGGTCTAGATTTTCAAAAAGGTCCAATTAAGGTTCCTATGGGCCAATAGGATTAATCCAAGTGTTGGGATGAGAAAAATCCAATGAATAAAAGAAAAAGTACAAGGTTTATTAGTTAAAAATTAGGAGATATTACTAAAAAATGAGATATTTTGGAGAAATGATGAATTTTTGACACCTTGGTAAGGAGAGGGGGACCTTTGAGGTAGGCGCCTCCTTCACATGTGTGGAAGGGTTTTTTAATTCAAAAAAATTGTGATATTTTTTATCTCTCCTCTCTCTTGGATCAAATTGGATCTAAAGGGGAGCCAAACTGGTCCAAATCCTGTCCAAATTCAGTCAAATTGAAGCTGGAAAATTCTAGAGCCCAGTTGGACTCAGCTAGTGGCCTCCCTCACCTATAAATAGACCCTCGTTCTTTTGTTTCTCATCTGTGAGCTATACCTTACCAGTATTACATTAAAATAATCATATTTTCTATTATCCCTTAAAAATCCTTTACTTTTGGTCAAAAAACTTAAGAAAAAGCAAACCCAACCTTCCTCAAAGGACAACCTATGTTCCAAGAGACATTGCAGGTCTCTCTTCTTTCCTCTCATCTCAGGTCCAAATCCCTATCGGCACCTTGCTCTAAGGTAGCCCAAGCCTATGGAATGACCTAAAAGACTGGATGGAGGGACGTCTCAGAGCAAGCATGTATACGAAACCATAGAGCCCGACAGCTCTGATGAATTCGAGGAGGAGGAATTTCATATACCTCATAAGGTAAGAGGAACCCTCACGGTTCGAGTTAATAAACTTGGACAGTACTTCAAAGGCGATGAACTCAATGCAACTTTACCAATAACCTTTGATAACCTCCAAGTTATTGCAATATTGGATGGGGGAGCCAGAGTGAGCATTGCTACTAAGCAATGCTGGGAGAGGAAAAATGGGGAGCACCTGCCTTGGATGACACCCGATTGCTAGTTAAACTTGCTGATGGAGCCACGACCCATTGGTCTATTAAGGGATCTTAAAATTAAGATTATGGGAACCACCTCCTGCCACACTTTTGTGGTGATGAATTTGGACGTCAGCCAGTTTCATATGACTGCATCCTCAACAGACCCTTTATGAGATAATCGAAGATGATCCATGACTGGGACACTGACCACATTTACATTCGAAGAAAAGTTCTTATCTTCAAGGTCAATATAGTGGAAGGTACACCCCATGACTGGTATACCATTTGCAGAGTGCCAAACATGCCATAAAACGCTGGAAGATGAAAGGGAGAGTGAGGATTGCACACTACCCCCAGAGAGCCAGAAGACTCTGAGAACTAGATATCCTCGCTACTCTGAATATCTTACCTTGATGCGCTGGTACAAGGTTTGCCACGATAGATGGGCAAGATCTTACGTCATTATACATGCTTAGTTCAGCATATTTTCCCAATATAGCCAACCAAGAGCTTGAACAGTGTGTTGGAGCAAATCCATCAAGGAGTACATGCTCCCATAGAACTCATAGGCTAGAAGGATTCCTTGGGCTGGAAAGGTATGTCTTCCCAGACTACTTAGAAACCCATTGGTTGAAATATGTGGGTGTTGTGGAGGCACAATAACCTGTCAGAGTGTCACCCATGTTGTAAGTGATGTCATACTCAAGAGTACCTCTAATGCACCTAAGTACCCTCATCCCTTCCTTCCAATGACTCTCTCATGGCTTGTTGGTGGAAAACCTACTCAACACACCAACTATGAAGCTGATATCAGGTCTAATGTTAGTGAGAAAAATCAAACTCCCCACCAACTTCCTGTACTTCCTGATGTCAACAAGTGATGAAGAATCTTTTGTAGAAAGCTTCATGTTCACTTCCATTGGCGTAGACACAGGCTTATAGTTTGTCATCCCAAATGCTTTAAGAATCTCCCAAGCATACTTTTGCTACGAAATGAAGATTTTACCTGACTCTTGCAAGACCTCAATCCCCAAACAGAAATGTATAAGACCCAAGTCTTTCATCTAAAACTCATGGCTCAATATATCCATTGTCTTCTAGATTATCACCACCTGAAATGTTTAAGTCATCTACATACAAGACAACCAAAACAATCTTGCCATACCTTTTTAGAACATACAAGTTAGCATTAGAAGCACTTCTTATAAACCCAATCTTTTTGAAAAATTGGCCTATCATGTGATACCATGCCCTTGGGGCTTGTTTCAACCCATACAATGCCTTCTTCAACCTGCAAACTTTGTTTTCTGATGTGGGCATCTCAAAACCTCGTGGGGCTAAGCTACATATATCTCCTCCTTAAGATGGCTATTCAGAAATGCTGTTTTGACATCCATGTGAAAGACTGGCTACTTTTTGTGAGAAGCCAAGGCAAGTACCACCCTGATAGTTGTTATACAAGCTGTAGGAGCAAAGGTTTCATCAAAGTCGAAACCCTCTACCTGTGCAAATTTTTGTGCAACCAACCTAGATTTGTATTTTTCAAGTGAGCCATCAGCCTTCTACTTAGCTTTCCAAACCCATTTGGTACCAATTAACTTTATGTTTAGTGGTCAGTCAACTAGCTCCCAGGTGTTGTTCTTTATGATATTGTTATACTTAGACTGCATTGCGGCTTTCCACTTTGGATTTGCTAAGGCTTCATCCAAGGTGGCTGGCTCCTTCACTATTCCCATTATCTCAACCATCAAGGCCATATGACAATGAGATCAGATGCTCTTCTTTGCTCTTCTATTCTCCTTGATCTATGTGTTCTATCTGCTGAAGATTATGGCTTCTCAGGTACTCAATTACGCTCATCAAAGAGCTATTGTGGCCACTTTAGAATTGGCTTGTGGTGCAGTAGCAGGCTGTTGTGATGTGTGAGAGTCTTCATCCTCTCTGAAAACTCCTCCTCCTTGAGAGGAAATCTGACTGGTGGGTTGGGCTCATGGTGGACTATTTCTCTGGCTAATAATGGACGGACCTCCTCCACTGAGTGTGGCTGTTCTGTAAATACCACATCTTGGCTGGCCATAATCTTCTTTGCCTCTGTATCTTAGAACTGATATGCCTTCGACTCTTGACTATATCCAAGAAAGATACACTTCTTGCGTTTGGCATCTATCTTGGTCCTAGATGCACCTGGAATATGCACGTAACATTCACAGCCAAATGTTCTGAAATTAGAAACTGAAGGTTTCTTACAAGAGCAGGCCTCTTGAGGTGTAGCATCTATGAGTCCCTTTGTGTAGCTTTGATTAAGGACATAAACTACTGTGTTGACTTCTTCAACCCAAAATGTATTGGGCAAACCCTTTGCCTTCAACATGCATCGAGCCATCTCCATGAGACATCTCGATTACGGTGTTCTACAACACCATTTTGCGTGGAGGTGTGTGAGCAGTGGTGAGTTGGTGCTTGATGCCATTCTCCTTGCAATAGCTATCAAATTCCATTGAAAGGAATTTCCCTCCTCGATCTTAACAAAAGTTCTTCACCTTCTTTCATGTCTCATTTTCCACAAGCTTATGCCACTGTTTGAACTGGCCAAAAGCTTCAGCCTTATCTTGAAGGAAATAAACCCACATCTTCCTACTGTAATCGTTGACTAATAGCATAAAGTAAGAAGATCCCCCTAATGCAGTAGTAGACATTTTACCACAAAGATCAACATGTACCAGCTCTAGAGGAGTCTTTGCCCAATTGCTGCTTTCCTGTGGAAATGCCTTGCGTTGTTGCTTGCCCATCATACAAGATTCACATGGTTCCTACAATTTTGAAAATGCAGGTAAATTGTCTATCATACTCTTTTTCTAAATCTCCTTTAGTACGGCAAATCCAATGTGACCAAATCGCACGTGCTTGCCAAAGCTTGTTTGTGCTCTTATTTTGTAGACACTGTAAGGGCACTCAGCTCGTAGAGATTGTTGCGCCTTACTCCTTTGCTGACTACCTTGCCAACAACATCTAGAATTTATGCTTCAGTTTTCTTGAAGCGTACTTCAAGTCCATGATCTATCATCGAAGCAATTGATAGTAGATTTCTCTTTATCTGTGGTACATAGAGCACATCTAACAGCTTCTTCTCTTTACTTGTAGCTACCATAAAAGATATGGCTCCAAACCCTTCAGCTGGACATTTAGCATTATTTCCAATAACAACACTGATGGACTAGGAACTATACTAGCCCTTCTTACTGGTCATGTTTCGGGATGCTCCACTATCCAAAATCCATGAATCATCAACTGGAGCCTAAGCAGATGAACATACCTCTTCAATTGCAACCTCGACATTGTTGACTGACTCCTTTCCCTTCCATGAAGAGTTCAAGGTGCCGTTCTTCTCGTTAGCTTGCTTCTTTCTACAGTCTTTGACAGCGTGACCCTTCTTGTTCAGAGTAATAATAGCTCCCTTGAAACATCTTCTTCTTTGGCTTCTTCTTCTTCTCATCAAAAGATGTTGCACCTTTGCCTTTAGCATTGGCCAAAAATGCAGCATCACTACCATCGCAGGTCTTTAGCTGCATCTCCTCATCAAGTAGCATAGAACTAAATTCTTCAAATGATAAAGACGGTACTATATCCTGAGTGGCCAAGCATAGGCCCAAGAGTTATATCCCTAAACCAAACCCTCCATGCCAACCTCCAAAATCAACTCTTCAGTGGATTTGAAACCTCTTCTCCGTGCCCAACACTTCTATGAGGGCAATCCTCACATTTGGATTCCTTAATCTCCCGAATACAAACCCCCACCTCGTGTCACTCCATCGTCCCTTACCCTAAAATGGATGCCCAAGGCATCACATACCAAGGTAAGCAAAAACTCCAAGCTAATTTCCATGCTGCTGCTGGCTGATAGAATTCCTTACAGATATACCTTCAACGTTAACAACCCCCCCACCACTCATTGTAAGGATACCAACCAGAGGTCATAGAAATGCCATCATCAGCTCCACCAGCCTTAGGTACTTCCTTTTGCGAACCGCTCCCGAATTCCTCAAGGAAGTAACTCCCACTTACTCACCAACACCTAACTAGAATCGACTCCTTGTCTTGGCAAATTGGACTTGTGACGATCAGTACAAAACCCGCAAAGTGGTGATGGCAACATAGCCTATGTGTACAAAAAAAACCCGCAAAGTGGTGATGGCAACATAGCCTATGTGTACCAAACCTGTTAGTAGAGGGTGCAAAAAAAAAAAAGTCACAGGCGTTCCAACTTTCCCACTCTAAGATCCCTGACCCCACCGTGCAATAAATTCAGGGGTGCTAGCAGCGGAAGTAGCACTTCTTGTGCGGGGCAGGGTCCCACACTCGGGGCCTCGCCCACGGATATCCAGACAAGAGACTAATCCATCGGTTTTTCCAAAACCGAACCTAGAAAAACTTCCTTTGCCCGGAAAGCACGGGCGATTCCACCAGGATAGCTTTTCCCTAACGTAGTCAAGGTTATTACTGACCAAACTGATCCGACCGAACCAAAAAAAACACTCGGTCAGATCAAGGAAGAAACTTGCACTTGGATCATAGAGATCAACGCTTTTTTTCCCATCGAGAGGCACGGTCGTTGATTCTTATCCATAGAACAATTACTATCCGGGATTTACTTCATCTATCGTATTATAACAGAATTGAGTCTCATTTTACGGATCCATCAGTCGTCCAGCCTAACCCCATCTAATCCCATGGGTTAGCCAACCACTCTAGTGATGGGATCCAATTAGGAATTTGGTTAGGTTTTGTCTCGGGTACCAGGGAAAAGAGTTCCCAGGCTCCCTAGCCGGATGTTCATGCAAACATAAAACTAGTCACACCACTTACACACCCAATATGAAATTGCCTTTTTCTCAGTATCAGCTATCTTTAAAACAATCCTTTAATGAAACCATTGTGTCACTGATCACAATCCTCAAAATCTCTGGTTGAATCCTTATTTCCAATCATCCCTTCATCGGACCACCTGTCAGGGGCCTTTTCAATAGTTCCTAGCTCATATCACTTATAAAAATCAAGATGGAATCTCCGTTGAAGATCAGCAAGATCAACCAACAGATCCATATAAAAGAGCCATGGATTCATCCGTTGAGTACCAGCAAGGTCAATCAACCAGATCCATGCCCGGTTTCAGAAAACAACTCTTACTCCTTGTTCCAATATCTTCCACGACGTACGTGTGGGTATCTTCGGCGATCCAAAGCCCGAGCACCGTATGGTCAGCACCCTCTAGGATCCTTCGTAGGTCACCTAGCGCTTCACTCATAGGCCGCTTCCTTGGTCCCTCATCCACTCTACCGGAAGCTCACCATTTAAATCAAACTGAGACTAGTCAAGACCTCGGCCGACCTTGCTACGCGAGATGTCCTCCGTTGACTCTCCGTCAGCTATTGCAACTTTATCAGGTAGGTCTCCACGACCACATTCTCGAGATAGTTAAAATGCTTCCCCAGCATTCTTGACATAAAACAGTCATTTACAAACAGTTCACAAATACAGTTTCTATAATGAACTCACGTCTTTCCAGATTGCTCCACATCAATCCATATTACTTAACCCAAATCCAAATCATATGTGTATCCATTCTTGACCAGATACATCATTTTTCATCCCATCACATCAGATTCATTCACTTCACATAACATCCATTTCTATCTTTCTTAATTTACATTACGTCTCATCACATCCATTTCTCATTACATCTCATTCGTTCACATTTTATATTAATCATTCACATTATGATTCACCTCATCCATTCGCTCATATCGACTTTATATCCATTCACATACATATTCGCATTCATTATTCCACATACACATCCACATTCACATCTACATCCATACATCCATTTTCACATCCACATTCATACATCCACATCTGAAAAGATGCAGGGGGGAAGAGAGCTTGAGCTCTTGCAAGCACACACACACTCACAAAACCCTAATAGAGAACACACAAGGTGAGAGGCTGAAAATCTTCTTCTTCTCTACTCAACACTCAACACACCATATACAAGAATAAGAGTACACTAAATATGAAAGGTACTCTATGTGTACAAAAAAAACCCGCAAAGTGGTGATGGCAACATAGCCTATGTGTACCAAACCTGTTAGTAGAGGGTGCAAAAAAAAAAAAGTCACAGGCGTTCCAACTTTCCCACTCTAAGATCCCTGACCCCACCGTGCAATAAATTCAGGGGTGCTAGCAGCGGAAGTAGCACTTCTTGTGCGGTGCAGGGTCCCACACTTGGGGCCTCGCCCACGGATATCCAGACAAGAGACTAATCCATCGGTTTTTCCAAAACCGAACCTAGAAAAACTTCCTTTGCCCGGAAAGCACGGGCGATTCCACCAGGATAGCTTTTCCCTAACGTAGTCAAGGTTATTACTGACCAAACTGATCCGACCGAACCAAAAAAAACACTCGGTCAGATCAAGGAAGAAACTTGCACTTGGATCATAGAGATCAACGCTTTTTTTCCCATCGAGAGGCACGGTCGTTGATTCTTATCCATAGAACAATTACTATCCGGGATTTACTTCATCTATCGTATTATAACAGAATTGAGTCTCATTTTACGGATCCATCAGTCGTCCAGCCTAACCCCATCTAATCCCATGGGTTAGCCAACCACTCTAGTGATGGGATCCAATTAGGAATTTGGTTAGGTTTTGTCTCGGGTACCAGGGAAAAGAGTTCCCAGGCTCCCTAGCCGGATGTTCATGCAAACATAAAACTAGTCACACCACTTACACACCCAATATGAAATTGCCTTTTTCTCAGTATCAGCTATCTTTAAAACAATCCTTTAATGAAACCATTGTGTCACTGATCACAATCCTCAAAATCTCTGGTTGAATCCTTATTTCCAATCATCCCTTCATCGGACCACCTGTCAGGGGCCTTTTCAATAGTTCCTAGCTCATATCACTTATAAAAATCAAGATGGAATCTCCGTTGAAGATCAGCAAGATCAACCAACAGATCCATATAAAAGAGCCATGGATTCATCCGTTGAGTACCAGCAAGGTCAATCAACCAGATCCATGCCCGGTTTCAGAAAACAACTCTTACTCCTTGTTCCAATATCTTCCACGACGTACGTGTGGGTATCTTCGGCGATCCAAAGCCCGAGCACCGTATGGTCAGCACCCTCTAGGATCCTTCGTAGGTCACCTAGCGCTTCACTCATAGGCCGCTTCCTTGGTCCCTCATCCACTCTACCGGAAGCTCACCATTTAAATCAAACTGAGACTAGTCAAGACCTCGGCCGACCTTGCTACGCGAGATGTCCTCCGTTGACTCTCCGTCAGCTATTGCAACTTTATCAGGTAGGTCTCCACGACCACATTCTCGAGATAGTTAAAATGCTTCCCCAGCATTCTTGACATAAAACAGTCATTTACAAACAGTTCACAAATACAGTTTCTATAATGAACTCACGTCTTTCCAGATTGCTCCACATCAATCCATATTACTTAACCCAAATCCAAATCATATGTGTATCCATTCTTGACCAGATACATCATTTTTCATCCCATCACATCAGATTCATTCACTTCACATAACATCCATTTCTATCTTTCTTAATTTACATTACGTCTCATCACATCCATTTCTCATTACATCTCATTCGTTCACATTTTATATTAATCATTCACATTATGATTCACCTCATCCATTCGCTCATATCGACTTTATATCCATTCACATACATATTCGCATTCATTATTCCACATACACATCCACATTCACATCTACATCCATACATCCATTTTCACATCCACATTCATACATCCACATCTGAAAAGATGCAGGGGGGAAGAGAGCTTGAGCTCTTGCAAGCACACACACACTCACAAAACCCTAATAGAGAACACACAAGGTGAGAGGCTGAAAATCTTCTTCTTCTCTACTCAACACTCAACACACCATATACAAGAATAAGAGTACACTAAATATGAAAGGTACTCAACCAAATACATACACGGGTTCTCTATAGTGTGAATCCGACTAAATGAGCTGGCGCTATAACTATGCCAGTCTCTAGAATGGCAATCACACAGCCTGTCATCCCACTGGTCACATATCTCCCATGATCTCACCAACCATGCCAGTGGTGTAAGTGTGGGGCCTATCCCCTAGGCGGGTCATTAGTGTCCACTGCCTCACTAGATGAGCTCGATATCTCAACACTCCCCCTCGAGCTCAACTCCATCTCATGTACACCAAGCGAAGCCCTGAATCTGCGGAGCTTCTCTGTACCCAATGCTTTGGTGAAGATGTCAGCTACCTGATCATCTGTGCTGACATAAACAAGGTCAAGGTCTCCTGCCAGGACCTTCCCTCTGACGAAGTGGTAGTGGACCTCTATAGGCTTCGTACGAGCATGAAAGACTGGGTTCCTGGCCAACTGTATACTGCTAATGTTGTCACAGAAAATGACAACTTGTCTATCCACTGATAGACCCAAATCTGCAAGTAGCTTTCTCAACCAAGCTACCTCACATGCTGCAATAGCAGCTCCTCTGTACTCGGCCTCTGTACTCGATAGAGCAACCGTAGGCTGCTTCTTGCTGCTCCAAGTCATAGCAGCACTCCCCAAAGAAAACATGAATCCACTGGTAGATCTTCTATCTGAGATACTACCAGCCCAATCAGCATCTGTGTACCCATGTACACATATCTCTGTCCCAGTCTCATAGAATAGTCCACAATGCAAAGTAGACCTCACATACCTCAGTATGCGTCTCACTGCATCCAAATGCGGTTTCCGTGGAACCTGCATAAAGTGACTCACCAACCCAACAGCATTGCTCAAATCTGGTCTGGTGATCGTCATGTAGATCAAACTTCCTACTATGCGCCTGTACATAGGATTTTTCACTCTCCCAGATCTTCGCAGCTTCTCATTCATGGCTTCCATAGCCTTCTTTACACCAGGTGTTCTCATAGCTAGGATCCCAAGCTCCTCATCAAGGCTCATATCTGAGCCACTAGACTCTCCATCAACATGAGAATGCCCTACAGAAATGTCAGGCATACCAAGGGGCTCAACCACTTTCTCTTTTCCTTTACGTGATGTAGTAATCACATTTGCAGGACTGGTATTATGACGTAGCCTGCCACTCCATGGTCTATCAATAGACGCACTGGATGAGGACTCTCCTGGCCCACTCAAAGACTGTGATTGCTGACCTGCATTCTGTGCAACCACACTTCCACTCACATCAGCCCCAACAGCTTCTTTTTCAGTAGCATACCAGCTGCTCATCTCATCAAAGACAACATCCCTGCTTACCCTCAACTCTCGTGTAGCAGGGTTATAAAATCTGTATCCCTTTTGCTCAAGGGAATATCCAATAAACACACATTTTTCAGCTTTTGGATCTAGCTTAGTTCTCAACTCATCTGGCACATGCACATATGCAATGCATCCAGCAATGCATCCAAAGACTTTCAGATGAGACAAATCTGGTTTTCTGCTAGTAAACCTCTCCTCTGGAGTTACATCATGTATGGCTGCAGTTGGAGTCCTGTTCATGATGTATACTGCTGTAGAAACAGCCTCAGCCCAATAGCAATGCGGCATATTCTTCTCTTCCATCAATGTTCGCGCAATCTCAGCAATGTGCCTGTTTTTCCGCTCAGCAACTCCATTTTGCTGCGGAGTGTATCTGCATGTAAACTATCTCCGAATACCATTCTTCTTCAAAAATTCCGAGAACTCATTGGAGAAGTACTCTCCCCCTCCATCTGACCTTAGGCACTTTACATATTTCCCTGTTTGCTTTTCAACCAAAACTCTGAAATTCTGAAAGTGAGTGAACACCTCACTCTTCTCCTTCATGAAATATACCCACACCTTCCTCGTGTGGTCATCAATGAAAGTCACATAATACCTGCAGCCTCCCATAGATATGGTCTTCGTAGGACCCCATACATCTGAATGCACAACATCTAGTGCATTTCTGCTCACATATCTGTTACGTGGAAACACATGCTTTGTTTGCTTCCCAAATTGGCATGCTTCATATATTTTCTGCATACCTTCCACTTTAAATTTTGCCAGCCCTATCACAATTCCTTTTGTCTGCATAGACTTCAATCTTTGCACATTTACATGTCCAATCCTTTTATGCCAAATGTTTGTGTCTGCAACAATTCCTGAACCATTTGCAAACATTGCAGCACTCATTTCAGGCATGTCTACATTCAACGTAAACATTCTGCCCACTCTGTTGCCTTTTGGAACCAACTTGCACTTGTCTTTGAAATCTTCAACATAACACCCATCAGGGTTAAACCGAACCTGCAAACCCTGCTCAATCATCTAGCCAACTGAAACCAGATTCTTTGTTATGTTCGGTACATGAAGTACATCTGCAAGGTACTTCACTTTGCCATCCTGCATAGACAAATGGCACATCTCCAACGTGGGCAATTGGATGAGCAGTGTCATCCCCTGTTTCCACAAAACATGGTCTTTCCGGGTTTTTCATCTCCTTGAACCACTCCCCATGACTTGTCATGTGGTTCGAAGCACGTGAATCCACATACCATACGTTATCTTTTTGTGCTGCATCAACATTTTCAGACATGGCATTCACGACATGCTGCATAACAAACAACCTTTCATTATCCTCATTATTTCTGCTTGAGGATGCATAGTTGTTTTGCTGCACTTTCCCATTTTGCATGTCAGCCTGCTTCTTATAACATTCTGCCTGCACATGTCCAGGCTTACCACAATAATAGCATTCACGTGCATCATTATATTGCCTTTGCCAATTTCCACGGCCTCTTTGACTCCCCTTGCCTCTGAATTTGCCTCTTCCACCTGTGTGTTGTTGTTGTTGTTGATTCTGGGACTGTTGTTGCTGCTGCTGCTGCTGGCAATTTCCACGGCCTCTTTGACTCCCCCTGCCTCTGCCTTTGCCAATTTCCACGGCCTCTTTGACTCCCCCTGCCTCTAAATTTGCCTCTTCCACTTGTGTGTTGTTGTTGTTGTTGATTCTGGGACTGTTGTTGCTGCTGCTGTTGGCCATAATTCTGATTACCTGTTCGGCCACCTACTTGACCGCGTCCACGGCCTCCTCTACCTCGTCCTCTTCCTAAACTCGTGTAGAAGGCCTGTTGCTCTGAACTGTTTTTGCTTTGTGAAGACTGTTGGTCTTCACCCAAGCTCTTCTCTTCGATAATCAGCATAGACACCAAATCTGTAAAGTTGGGAATGTTTTCCCGAGTCTGAATAGACGTCTTGAACGCCTTGTATTGTGGCCCGAGACCACGTAGACAGACTTCCACTTTGTCATCATCATCTACTGACACACCAATAGATGCAAGGGATTCCACAATACCCTTTATCTTCAACGCATAATCATTCACAGACATGCTCTTTTTCTCCACAGTATGAAGTTCATTCTTCAACTGTATCTTACGTGCCTTGGTATTTGTTTCATAAAGCTTTACCAAGGTGTCCCACGCCTCCTTGGGGGACTTGGCATCCTGAATGTGCCCAATCATGGTGTCCTGTATACTAATGGAGAGCCAATACATAACCTTCCTGGCTCCTTGGTTCCAGTCTTTAAACTCTTTCACATCTGCAGCAGTCGGATTTATATCTGGTATCTCCGGTGCCTCTTCATGCTCACCTTCTATGTAGTCCCAATAGCCTTTTCCCATCAGGAAATTTGTCAACCTGAACCTCCAAGCATGGAAGTTATTCTTATCAAGCTTCTCAGCCACAATCTGAGTTATCCCATAATTTGACATCTTGCCAAACACACAATTTTACCAGAAACTGCACTCAGGTTTTTTTGCACAAACTGCTGTTACAGCGGTACTGTAGTACTCTCAAATGTCACAACCAGTGACTTCAATGTGCATACATACACCCAATGGCAACTGTAGACCTCTTTGCAGCACCCACAGTGTCTGCACAGTCAATCTGTCTTCCTGCAGTTCTTAACACAGAGTTCTGCAGAGAATCGATGACTTACCCGCTGTGCTCAAAATCGCCTGCTTTCTGAAAAACGGAGGTCCAGACGCGCCCGAAACGCGTTTTCGGCCCAAAAAACGTTGTCCGATAGACAGTTCGATAGTTGCCCTATAGCTTTACTCCCGCGAAGAAAGCTCCTCAATCAGAGATCATTTGCCGGTGCCTCCCGTAGAGCTCCCGACAAGGGTGTAGTCACCAACACAAATAGGGAAGAGTAGTTGCAGCTCTTACCCTCGTACCGCTTCCTGTGGTTCTCTGCTTGCAACTCAGCCCTTAGCACGAACCAGGCTCTGATACCATGAAAAGATGCAGGGGGGAAGAGAGCTTGAGCTCTTGCAAGCACACACACACTCACAAAACCCTAATAGAGAACACACAAGGTGAGAGGCTGAAAATCTTCTTCTTCTCTACTCAACACTCAACACACCATATACAAGAATAAGAGTACACTAAATATGAAAGGTACTCAACCAAATACATACACGGGTTCTCTATAGTGTGAACCCGACTAAATGAGTTGGCGCTATAACTATGCCAGTCTCTAGAATGGCTGTCACACAGCCTGTCATCCCACTGGCCGCATATCTCTCATGATCTCACCAAGCATGCCAGTGGTGTAAGTGTGGGGCCTATCCCCCAGGCGGGTCATCAGTGTCCATCGCCTCACTAAACGAGCTCGATATCTCAACAACATCCACATCCATATTCATATACATCCACATCCACATCCACATCCACATCCATACATCCACATCCATATCTACATCCATACATCCATTTTCACATCCACATTCCTACAAACACATCAACATCCATACATCCATGCATCCACATCCACATCCATATCTACATCCATACATCCATTTTCACATCCACATCCACATCCATACATCCATACATCCATACATCCACATCCACATCCACATTCATACATCCACATCCACATCCACATCCATACATCCACATTCACATCTACATGCATACATCCATTTTCACATCCACATTCATACATCCACATCCCTACATCCACATCCACATCCATACATCCATTTTCACATCCACATCCACATTCACATCCACATCCATACATTCATTTTCACATCCACATTCATACATCCACATCCCTACATCCACATCCACATCTACATCCATACATCCATTTTCACATCCACATCCACATTCATACATCCACATTCACATCTACATCCATACATCCATTTTCACATCCACATTCACATCCACATTCATACATCCACATCCACATCCACATTCATACATCCACATCCACATTCACATCTACATCCATACATCCATTTTCACATCCACATTCATACATGCACATCCATACATCCACATCCACATCTACATCTATACATCCATTTTCACATCCACATCCACATTCACATCTACATTTATACATCCATTTTCACATCCCAATTCACAGGACATCTACATCCATTCATCCATTTACATTTATCGGATTCATATTCTTCCATCCATCCATTCATAGAATGAAAGAGAATTTTAATATTTTGATATAAAGATTCTTTACGTATCTAATTAGTCACATAAAGATAACTTTAGTAGGAATAACACTTTTATAAAAATCCTTTTATGCATCTATATCTGCATAAATTCGATTTTAAGGAAAATAACACTTTCGAATTAAAAATAAACCTTTTATGCATTTTACTATGCATAAATTCCATTTTAATGAGAATAACACTTTCAAAATAAAAATAAATCTTTTATGTATCTATCTATGCATAAATTCAATTTCAATGAAAATTCTTTCAAAATAAAAATAAATCTTTTATGCATCTTTCTATGCATAAAATCAAAATTGATAAGAATAACTCTTTTGGATTAAAAGTAAAATTCTTTATGCATCTATTTATGCATAAAATCAAAATTAATGAAAATAACTCTTTTGAATTGAAAATAAAATTCTTTATGCATCTTTCTATGCATAAAATTAAAATTGATGAAAATAACTCTTTTGAAATAAAAATGGATTTCTTTATGCATCCTTCTATGCATAAAATCAAATTTGATGAGAATAACACTTTTGGATTAAAATAAATTCTTTATGCATCTTTCCATGCATAAATCTAATTTAGTAGGAATTACACTTTTAGAATAAAAGAATTTCTCCAAGGTACAGCGGGGCTGGACCATCCCATGGACCAGAAATACCTAGAAGAGCCAATATAGGAAGGGGACGAGGTCTAGCATCTTCCCATGCATAAAAACTAAATCCAATGAAAAATAATTCTTTTAAAATAAAATCTTTCTTTTATGCATCTATTTATGCATAAATTCAATTCTGATGAAAGTCACACTTTTATAATAAAATAATTTCTTTTATGCATCTAATTTATGCATAAAATCCATTTATGATGAAAATCACTCTTTTAATATATAAAAAATCTTTTATGCATACAAATCATTTATGATGAAAATCACTCTTGTAATATAAAAAAAATCTTTTATGCATCTAATTTATGCATAAAATCCATTTATGATGAAAATCACTCTTTTAATAGAAAAAAAATCTTCTATGCATTTGTTTATGCATACAAATCATTTATGATAAAAATCACTCTTTTAATTAAAAAAATCTTTTATGCATATGTTTATGCATACAAATCATTTATGATGAAAATCACTCTATTAATATAAAAGAATTTCTTTTATGCATCCATTTATGCATAAAAGTCATTTATGATGAAAATCACACTTTTAATATAAAAAAATATCTTTTATGCATATGTTTATGCATACAAATCATTTATGATGAAAATCACTCTTTTAATATAAAAGAATTTCTTTTATGCATCATTTATGTATAAAAATCATTTATGATGAAAATCACTCTTTTATGATCAAAATAAAAATTTCAATATGCTTCCTTCTATGCATAGAATTTAATTCTAAAGAAACACTTTTTTAATAAAATATTTTTAGTATGCATTTTTCTATACCTAGGATGAAAAATGACACTTTAAGAATACATATAGGAAGGGAATTACTCTTTTGAAATTAAAAAAATGAAACTTATTTTTCACAATTTTAGAAAATTTTGCCATAACCTCCTTTGTATGGCTGACCATTTTTTAATTTTTAACTCTCTATATTTAATTAAAAGTTCACCAAGAGTATTCAAATCATTCTAATGTAAACATTTTCTACTTATCAAAGAGAAACATTGTGAAAAGCTTGATTTTATCCATTAATCATTCATCTAGGATAAAGAATGGTTGGATTTACTAAAGAAGAGAGGGGAATGCCTTTTTTCAATGAGGCATAACATCATATTCATTTTAGAGAAGACAAAAATCATAAAAACCATTAAAATTAAGCATAAATGGGAATTTAGGTATTTCCTTACTACCATTCATCAATTAACTTCAATAGCATTAAAAAGCCATTCCAATTAAGCTTCTCAAGCTTGAGAGGGGTTGAGAAGAGAGAAACATTGAGAAACTATAGAAAAAGATCAAAATTCACCCTTTACCTTACAAATTGCTTGATTCTTTGATCACGATAGAGGTCCCCAACCAATCAATTGGTTTGGTATGTTGATGGAGCCACCAATGGAGATTGAAGAAGGAGGGAAGCTCCAATTTCTTCAATTTGGAGAGAATTTTAGAGAATAGTAAAAATTATCATTATTTCAGCATAATTCTGGCATAGTATAATTCTCCTATTTTTTTACAAAGGGCTCAGGTTCTATTTTAGGAGAGGGAGGCTCTAACCAAGACCAACTGATTTCTAGAATTTTCCAGATTCAGTTTTCTTGAACCCCCAAGGAAAGCTAGCTGCTGCTGCAACCTTATTGACTAGGGTCCTCTATTATGGTGTTGGATGGGAAGAATAACCAAGGGCAACCCAGCTAAGTGGGCCAGATGCGGCGGTGATCTCTCTACCCTCACCATCTAGTTCTCCTAATCCACCACCAGTGAAGAGGCCCCATCACGCGCTAGATTTCATAGAATAGGTTCTACCGCCCCCCAACCCCAGGCCAACATAGGAGGAACTTGCAACAGCTACAAAAGCCAGTAAGAAGGCCGAAGAGGAAGAGGAAGAGAAGAGGAAACCATATTTTTTCAACAGAAGCCTGTTTGAAACATTGCCTCCTGAAATATTCCAAGAGATGCCATCATATGCAAAGGCTGGCCCTTCCTCCCCCAGTGCCACACATAGAACATCGTGAACACTCTTCGTTGGGTCCGCTCGGGCAGTTTCAGTTCCAGTCAGCCTTATGTAGAGAGCATACATGCAGCCCATGGAGATGTTCCAAACTTTGCACTTGGCTTCTCACATATGGCACACGAGCTCATCACCCAAATGATAGAGTGCATCTACAGGCAACAAGAGGTGGTGCAGATGTCCCAAAACGGGAGAGGCTCTTAGCCAAGGCCTAGGAGGGTGCAGTGTCTAAAGACCTATAGCAGACATACCTTCAGTTTATGGAGCTCCAGAAGAAGTTTGATCAGCAATCGAGCAATTAAGCACTGCAATTGCTCACATCACTGAGCTCCAATAGCAAGTCATAATAGCCCATACAACGGTCGAGAGAGCTCATCATGAGCTTACCGTAATTGAAGGCCTGCAATCAGGAAGCCATGAGTCTGGCCCAGACAGTAGAAAACCTCCTCACCCGCACTCAAGCAGATTTTGCAAAGCATCGGGTCCTCACCAAGGCCACTATCCACTCTTTGCAAGAGCAGCTCGGCGATGCTGAAGCTAGGGCAGCCCTGCCTCCCCCTTCACCCTCTGCTACCTCATCTAGCACAATGGTAATGTCGAACACGAATATATTGGTGCTCAATTAGTGTAATGTTTTTTATCAGCTCATTCATTGGTGATTAACGTGAACATGATGAGTTATATTTTGTGATTAGCGTGCATCTTAACATCATGATGAATGGATTGCTGTAGTTCATTGGAGATTTGAGGAGTCCATATGCAGATGCCATCAATTGGGGCTTTGCTTCTTGCATTGCGCGGGGATGGTGTAGTGATCGATTCAGGCAGCTGGGCGTTGGAGTTATAAAAAAGCAAAGGTTACCACATGCCAAAGGCTAATATGGTAGCAACCATCCATATCAAGGCAATCGAGGAGAATGTAGGTATTGTTTATCTAGCCCCACTGATGGATGGATGTGAGGATCAACAGAGCAGGCCTTAGTTAAAGAGGTATTTTGCCATATCCTATGGTTAGAGCTTACGCTAACTATTGAGTCTCGACTTAATTAATGTGTATTACCTTAATAACAAGGACCCTACTTCATTGTGATGTAATTAGAGCTTAATATTATTTTAATCAATCAATGTTTCCTATAAAGGACCGTCAACTTAGTGTACATGTGTTGAAAGAATAAACTTGTTTTTAAAAAGGGGGCAAAGATTAGAATTAATGAGAAAAACTCCTAAAAGGAGCATAACGAGGATATACAATATCAAAGGGGGCCCCAAGCCTACAGACCTGAGGCCGTTACAAAGAAAGGATGCTCTTATATAAATATGTATTTATAATGCAATTTTGAAGCCAAAAATATCAGAAGGTGGGCATTAAGATAACTGTTAAATAATGTGCAAAGAGATCAAAGAATGAAAAGACACAAAAATAAATTTATGTATATTAATGTAAGTATGATTGTTTGTTTGTGTGTGCAAGAGAGAGAGAGAGAGAGAGAGAGAGAGAGAGAGAGAGAGAGATAGAGAGAGAGAGAGATGCTTGCATTAAATAGTATTAAGTGTTTTTTTTTCAAACTCTAGGTTTACTATTTTGGATAGATGCATGCTCCTTCAATTGGTCTTTAATACACAAAGACTTTACAAGGTTAGATTACTTGAACTATCTATCTTTTCAATTATAGTTATAATTTTATATTGAGCTTATAATTCAAATAACATAGTTTAGCCTTTTCTTTCAAACACTTAGATAAATATCTATCTTTTTCTGTCTATCTATCTTATCCTCTCTCTGTCTCTCTAATTCCGAGTCTCTAATCAATTTAATAATATATATGCTATAATGTTTTCTAAATATTAATCTTCTTAGCTCCTGGCAGGCTACTAAAGGTCAAGGATGGAGAATATGATTGGAGGTGGTGCATGATTGTGAAGAAACAATAGTAAAAACATTGAATAAGAATAACTATATATCTATGATTTGACATTTTCATAAAAAAATAAAAAATAAAACCAAATAATATATTTTCAGGTACAAATATCAGAGAAAGAGTTTTCATACCAAGAATAACTTTCATACCGAAATTGATAGAACTTCCATTTGAAATGAGAAGAAGATAATTTCCAATAAAATTGGCATTCTGTATGACAATAAACAAATCACAACGTCAAACCTAGGATTATATCTATCAACTCCCATCTTCACTCCTCATAGACAGTTATATGTTGCATTATTTCAAGCAAAATCATCAGATACCTTAAAGATTTTCTTATTTAAAGAAGAACGCATAGAGACAAAAACAAAGAATCTTAAAGAAAATACAACAAAAAATGTAGTATATAAGGAAATCTTGGATATGGCAAGATAATGAATAAAAAGGTAAAAGTAACAATATATAAAAATAAAAACGTATAAACAATAAATTTATTATTTGTTAAACCTCATATTAACCTTGCTTGTAAATCTCAAATCAGGAATTATGGGAAAACAATTCTCCATTACAACACAAACTCAAGTTGCTCAATAGAGGGTAAGCATTTTAATTTTAGAATATACAAGAAAATTAAACTAATAAGGCTTTTTACGTAGATTAGATTTGTATTCTTGGAGTGCTCTCCAATATCAGCAAACTTAATTGGAAAGCTACTAAAATATGCAAGTAAATACGGGTTTTAAAAAACCATAAATACGTTAAAAATATTAATAATAAAAAAGTTTACTTAAAATATTTATTTAATCTATTTTGCAGATATCTACCAAATAAGGAGGAAAGAATTTATGCAAAAGTAAAAATTTTCCCCAAAGACAGTTCACTGTGCAGTAAAAAGTAAAAGTAAAAAGTAAAAGGAAAAAGAATTTATGCAAAAGTAAAAATTTTCCCCAAAGCCCACAGGAGGGCTAGCAGGTCAATTGGGCCAACTATCTCTTCCAAGAGCTTCATGCAATATACTCCAACCCCCTGGGCAAGTTGGCGGTCGCAACATTACTTACTAGACTTCTTTATTATGCAATGGGATGGGATGAGCTTCCACAAGCCATCTAGTTAAGAGGACCACATGCTGCAATTGCCTCTTTATACCCTCCATACACCTCTCCCATTTCCCCACCAGCCAAGAGGCCCCACCATGAACCCACACCTGTAGAATAGGCACAACCACCCCCAAGCCCTAGGCCCACACAGGAAGAGATTGCTGCCATTGTAGCTGCAGAAGCCGCCCAAGAAAGCCACAGAAGAGGAAGAGGATCGCCAGCGGAAGGAATTCCTTAACAGAAGTCTATATGAGACCCCACCCCCTAACAGGTTCACAAAAATGCCACCTCCATGATCAGGCCGGGCTCTTACCCCTCGATGCTTTATGCGTATCCCACGATGGCTAATAAAAACACCTCATGCGTGCCGATAGACGAATGCAAAGGCAGAGCAGCAACAAGGGGACCTTGGTAAAGCTTGAGCTCTCTCTCTCTCTCCACTTGTAACACTACGTTTCTCTTCCTCTCCTCTGTCCTACTACTCATAGCGCTTAGAGAAGAGACAGGCTTTGCTCCTTCCAGGTTTCTTAGAAGAGACACACGACCACAGCTTGCCAAACCAGGCTCCCGTACATGCATTTGAGCCCAAAAAATAAGTGAGAAAAAGGTATTAGGGGAAGGGCTTTGCCAAGCGTCACGCAAATTAAAAAAATTAAAATTCCTATAAAAAATTTTATACTAAAATAAAAAAAAACTTCTATATTTCATCAAACCCATCAATTTTAGAGGGAAAAAGTGATCAAGGGCTGGCACGGGCTCCGGGGGCCTCAGAAGGGAAGCCACCAAAGTAAATTACCCCATAGCCTCATACACACAAATCTCCACAAGCTTTGCCTATCTAACAACTGCGGATACCAAAGCATATTCTATAAGCCTAGACTTTTACCAAGACAACACTAAAATTTGGATCTATAAGTGGATCTACAACAAAGAAATCAACTAAACAAAGGCAACACCCTAAAGCTCCAAAGGTAAAGCAAGTATGGGTGAACGAAAAGCAAGTATGGATGTCCAAAGATCCAAAGGTAAAGAAAATAATATGGTTGTCCAAACATTCAATTCAATCTCAAGAATATTATGATGGCAATCCCATCATTTGGTTGCATAAAGCATATAAACCACCAAAGGCCTCATTACCAGCTTCAACCTCAAACGTACCATTTAATTCCTAAATAGAATAGAGGCCTAAGGAGTAGCAAGAAGTCCACAAGAACCCTATCAAAAAATTTCAAGAGGCTGTAAGAACCTTCTTGTGCTAACAAAAACAACATCTAGCCATAAAGCTCATCTTTGCCCATGGTGACCACCATTGATTTCAACTAGCAGAAGGCTTAAACAATTCACTAATTTTAAGCCTTTGTTTTTAAGTGAACCATGGAAGGAACAACCATAAAAACCTCATCTCCAAAAAAAGAGAGTAAGAACAAGAACATTTTGCTTACAAGGTGAAATTTTTTAATTAAGGGAGACTTTCTACCAAAAAAAAAGATAGATACCACACAAGTCTCCCATAAACTAGAGCTGATTCAGATCAACAATGACAATGCTATGCTCCAAAGTTCCTTGACTATCGGCATAGAATCATTTACAATTATATTTAGTGCATTGCTACTTCATGAGTATATATATATACACACTCATGTTGCCAAGGAGGGAACTTGCACTAAATCCTCATAAAGAATCATCTAATTCAGAATGCGGCTTTATGGTGAAAGGCCACCCAACAATGGGTGACATAAACCTCATACTTGGGAGGATTTTCAGCACGAAATTAAGAGACGTTTTCTAACTCCTCACAGTACAAGGCCAAAGCGCGACAGCATTGGGACACTCTTAAGACAATTGAAAGGAGAGGATGTCCAAACTTACATTGAAAATTTTTGGCATGCTCTCATTCAAATGCGATCTATAGAAAAAGTACAGACCATTTCTAGATATATATCTATGTATGGGAGGCCCTGATGGGTGGTAGCAACCTAATCCATGGTATGACCCATCGCCTGACTCCCTTGCCTAGATCGACGTGTCCTCTTAATGGTGATACTTCAGTGTTGCCCATGGTCCATGCTCTCTTCGACAACCTAAACCTCATTGACAATGGGAACCCCTCAATAATAATTTATTATAAGTAATGTACACCAACAAATCCACCACTTGGACTAACTTCATATATACTACATGTGACTATCATTGCCTTCTTCAAGCAATATCCTTGCAAGACAACATATTCTTCAAACCTTTACAAATGGTTTGACTTCATCATCATTAACAGCTACATCAAGAGTTTGCTAGTCATTTATTTTTCAAATCTTTATAAATATGCTAATAAGAGCATAAGAGCACAAATATGCACTTAATATCAAAAATATTCATGGGTAGAGATGCGAAGAAGGCAATTCATTGACAATCCTGCAGATCCTATCAACTAAAAGGTCATGATGAGCGGTGTTACAATAAGGATTCAAGTAGCTAAAAGCTCATCATCAATGATGATGACCCTTATTACAATGATGTTCCAATAAGGGTCCTAGACTAAAAGCTCATCTCATGAAAGAAGGATCCTAGCAACTAAAAACTCATCATCAATGGTGTTGCAATAAATCAAATCAAGAGCTGCAATTCTAGTTTTATTGTAATGGTTTCTAATTCCTCTAGATCCCCACATCTTCTCTTTCCTATTAACCAGCCTTAGAACCCTCACTAAAATCATCAATAAACATTGAAACCCTGCCCTATGTGATTGCCCAAAAATAAAGAGAGTTGTCATTAAAGCAACCTAAATGTTTCTTTAAAATAAGAAAAGGAAAATAAATGCTCACAAAAAGAAAAGAAAAAGGAAATTAGTTAGCAGAGGTCCCCCACCCCAATCAAGTATTATTGCCTATTATTAACTCTTCATTTCATTAACTAACCAATCCCTTTTCTTTTAGAGGAATAAGGACCATTAAAACACTAAAGAGTATCGCTTCAACTTTCACAATCCAACCACAAATTCTCCCTTGCAGCAAAGTCTTCAACTTGATCTTGAAGATGTAATTGATATCAAGAAGGGACGAATGAAAAAATGAGAACCCCATTCCCATGAGGGAACCATAATCATTAAATGAATGGAGCAAGGGACAGACACACTAACAATGGAACCAACATCACTAAGTTAATGGAGCAAGGATGGAAACACTAACAAAGCCATGTATCAACTACAAAGAAATGGAGTCCAATGTATTAACTTGGAACCGATGCCCATTAGTGTCCGTCTCGATGGATAATTTCTATCCTTTCTTACTTTATGAGTGTGTAATTCTATGAGTGTGTAATAAAGAGCTAGGATGGAATCTAATGGATGTGCTTCATATTTGTTGTATGAGAATAAGCTCATAGCTAGTAATAGGCCATCTAGAAGCTTTGGATGCCTACCCAGCCCCACAACTTAAATGTGTGTAAACATACAAGGCTATGTATATAAGTCAATTTCTCCTAATGCAATGAAAACTCTCTCATTGTGAAATAGATATAAGCTCTCTTTTATCTCTTTCTTGATTGCATCTATACCTAGGTTTCAATGAGAGGAGAGGTCTTCCCATTGAGTGATATTGCATCGAGGTGATAGGTTAAGTGCTTGAAAATGCAATGTACTTGCTAATGTAGTTTTGTTGTGGCGCTTACATGTCAATAATTCCCATGACACATGTATGGTTGGAGGTAGTGAGGTAGAATGGCTTATGCTTCCGAATCATATAGTCTTGATCATACAACTGACAAAACTTAAAACATATGGACAAATAATTATAATTAATAGGCATGGAAAAAACATGTTGGGCACTTTGGGAAGACACTGTAGTAGTTCTGTTGTTTTTGTGTATAGCACAATTGTTCTTCTTCTTCCCTAATCTTACAAATGGGGGCCTAGTGTGGTTAATAAGAGAGAAGAGGTAAGGCATAGTTGAGTGCTATAATGTAACTCTTAGTAGGCAGCATGCAAGAAGCTTGGTAATGCTATTTATCACAATATGTGTCCTTTAATTCTTAATCTTATTGACTTTAGGTAAAAAAAAATTAGCAGACTTTATGTTTGATTTTAACATTTTGACACATTGCTTTTAAGTTGTACATACATTTCTTTGAAGGCTTTTGGGATGCATGTTGCCAACTCCTTTACTAGCTTTTCATAGTCTTGGGGATGCTTTTTACATCACCTATGATCAACTCTATAGTTTTTCACATGTCCATGGATATATTTGGATATCGTTTAACACTTAAGAGTTTTTTTTTAGTAGCAATAAATCTACTGCCTAGTAGTAGTAAGTTTGCTTTCTAACAATCTCATGATAGACTGCTTTTTTAGCTTGAAACTAGTGTCTTAGTGCTTTGTAGCATTGTTTCACATATTTTTTAGTTGAAAATAATGTCTTAGTGCTTTCTAGCACAGTGAAAGTGCTTTATAGCATTGTTTCACATCTTTTCTCCCCCCATCCCCCTCTCTCTCTCTCTCTCTCTCTCTCTCTCTCTCTCTCTCTCTCTCTCTCTCTCTCTCTCTCTCTCTCTCTCTGCTCTTTCAGCGCACATAGTCATGCACATCCTTCTAAAGTCCTTTCCAAATGAAACTCTTCCGTATCTTATCATAGGTCTTGACTTGGGGGGATCAGTATATGTAAACCCTCTATATCACATGCGTTTAAAACCTAATTAAAAAACCCCTTATCTATAAAACCCTCTATATCACGTGCGTTTAAAACCTAATTAAAAAACCCCTTATCTATAAATTTTTTATGAATAAAACACACCCTTTTTCTATTCAATTTGTAGATATCCCCTTTAAATGGTACCCTTCTCTATATAAAAAATGTGTAAAAAAGGATTTTTAAAACCCCTGACCCACATGCTACGCTTACATATTTATGAGTGAACCCCCCAAGGGTCTTGAACACTCACAATGGTGAAGAGTGCATCTCTTGTAGGATTTTTCAGTTTTGAAGGATGAGTGAGGGACCAAATAGACCTTTCCCTTGTATAAAAGCAACCCATTGTGCAACTCAAAATGTGGATATTCATCACATAACCCTTGTTGTAATTTCTGAAACACTGGACCAGCCATGTCATCCACCAAATACTCCTCTTGCATCTAATGAATCCACTCATAATGCACCTCTGAAATAGCATGTATAGTGCAAGCCGAAATCCTACAAAGTGCATCGGCCACAACATTGTCCTTTCCCGCCATGTAAGAGATCTTGAAATAATAATTTTGTAAGGAAACAGGCCATCTCTTTTGCTTTGGAGAAAGGAACCATACAAATAGTGATGATACTTCTTTATGGCATGCAAAATGGCCAACATTTCTTGATCATAAGCATGAAGCTCCCTCTCTTTCTTTGAAAAGATGCAGGGGAGAAAAGAGCTTGAGCTCTTGCAAGCACACACACACTCACAAAACCCTAATAGAGGAACACACAAGGTGAGAGACTGAAAATCTTCTTTTCCTTCTTTCAAAACTCAACACACCATATACAAAGATAAGAGTACAATATGAAAAGGTACTCAACCAAATACATACTAGGGTTCTCTATAGTGTGAACCCAACTAAATGAGCTGGCACTATAACTATGCCAGTCTCTAGAATGGCTGTCACATAGCCTATCATCCCACTGGCCGCATATCACCCATGATCTCACCAACCATGCCAGTGGTGTAAGTGTGGGGCCTATCCCCCAGGTGGTCATTAGTGTCCACCGCCTCACTAGATGAGCTCGATATCTGAACACTCCCCCTCGAGCTCAACTCCATCTCATGTACACCAAGCGAAGCCCTGAATCTGCGAAGCTTCTCTGTACCCAATGCTTTGGTGAAGATGTCAACTACCTGATCCTGTGTGCTGACATAAACAAGGTCAAGGTCTCTTGCCAAGACCTTCTCTCTGACAAAATGGTAGTGGACCTCTATATGCTTTGTGCGAGTATGAAAAACTGGGTTCTTGGCCAACAGTATATAGCTAATGTTGTCACAGAAAATGACAACTTGTCCACTGATAGATCCAAATCTGCAAGTAGCTTTCTCAACCAAGCTACCTCACATGGTGCCATAGCAGCACCTCTGTACTCGGCCTTTGTACTGGATAGAGCAACCGTAGGCTGCTTCTTACTGCTCCAAGTCACAGCAGCACTCCCCAAAGAAAACATGAAGCCACTAGTAGATCTTCTATCTGAGATACTACCAGCTGAATCAGCATGTGCGTATCCATGTACACATATCTGTCCCAGTTTCATAAAATAGTCCACAATGCAAATACCTCAGTATGCATCTCAATGCATCCAAATGCAGCTTCTAAGGAACCTGCATAAACTGACTCACCAATCCAACAGCGTAGCTCAAATCTGGCTTGGTGATCTCGTCATATAGATCGAGCTTCCTACTATGTGCCTATAGATAGTAGGATCCTCCAAAATCTCTCCTGAATCTGCACTCAACTTGCCATTCTGATCCAATGGCACTAAGATAGGCTTACAGCCTGTCATACCATACTTGGACAACATGTCCAAGCCATATTGTCTCTGCAGTAATCCAATACCATGTGATGACCTAATCACCTCAATGCCCAAGAAATATCTAAGCTCCCCCAGATCCTTTATCTCAAACTTTTGTCTAAGCAAGATCTTTACATCAAAGATCTCTGCATCATGGTCCCTCGTAATGATCAAGTCATCTACATAGATGACAACAAGCACAACCCCTCTATCACCATGTCTCACATAAAGCGAGAAATCTACATTGGCTACATGAAAACCAATAGTGATAAGATATTCAAAAATCTTGTCAGACCATACAAGGCTTTCTTCATCCTGCAAACATGCTCCGGGTGACTCACATCCTCATAACCAGGTGGCTGCAACATATACACCTCTTCCTGCAAATCCCCATGCAAGAATGCATTCTTTACATCCATCTGATGTAAAGACCATTGCTTTGACACAGCCACTGCTATCACAACTCTCACTGTTGCCATCTTGGCAACTGGGCTAAAAGTTTCCTCATAATCAATGCCATATGTTTGCGCATATCCTTTGGCTACCAATCTAGCCTTGTACACCTACTTATGCTTCCATCACTGTTATGTTTTACTTTGTACACCCACTTGCATCCAATGGCTTTCTTGCCTTTAGGCAATTGCACTAAATCCCAAGTCTCATTTCCATATAGTGCATCCAATGGCTTTCTTGCCTTCAGGCAATTGCACTAAATCCCAAGTCTCATTTCCATATAGTGCATCCATCTCCTCATCCATAGCTTTCTCCCAACACACATTTTCAACAGCCTCATCAATGCATGTGGGCTCTACAACCTGCACAACCTTTGCCATCTATGCATAGTGATGTGCCACATAACCATCATAGGTAAACCTTTGCACAGGATTCTTCACTCTCCCAGATCTTCATAGCTTTGCATTCATGGCTTCCATAGCCTTCTTTACACCTGGTGTTCTCATAGCTGGGATCCCAAGCTCCTCATCAAGGCTCATCTCTGAGAGCCACTAGACTCTCCATCAACATAAGAATGCCCTGCAGAAATGACAGGCATACTAAGGGGCTTAATCACTTTCTCTTTGCCTGTATGTGATGTACTAATCACATTTGCAGGACTGGTACTATGATGTAGCCTGCCACTCCATGGTCTATCAACTGAACCACTAGATGGACTCTCCTGGTCCACTCAAAGACTGTGATTGCTAACTTGCATTTTGTGCAACCACATTTCCACTCACATCAGCCCCAATAGCTTCTTTTTCAGTAGCATACCAGCTGCTCATCTCATCAAAAACAACATCCCTGCTTACCCTCAACTCACGTGTAGTAAGGTTATAACACCTGTATCCCTTTTGCTCAAGGGAATATCCAATAAACACACATTTTTCAGCTTTTGGATCCAGCTTAGTGTTGAGATATCGAGCTCTAGTGAGGCGGTGGACACTGATGACCCGCCTGGGGGATAGGCCCCACACTTACACCACTGGCATGGTTGGTGAGATCATGGGAGATATGCGGCCAGTGGGATGACAGGCTGTGTGACAGCCATTCTAGAGACTGGCATAGTTATAGCGCCAGCTCATTTAGTCGGGTTCACATTATAGAGAACCCGTGTATGTATTTGGTTGAGTACCTTTCATATTGTGTGTACTCTTATTCTTGTATATGGTGTGTTGAGTGTTGAGTAGAGAAGAAGAAGATTTTCAGCCTCTCACCTTGTGTGTTCTCTATTAGGGTTTTGTGAGTGTGTGTGTGTGCTTGCAAGAGCTCAAGCTCTCTTCCCCCCTACATCTTTTCATGGTATCAGAGCCTGGTTCGTGCTAAGGGCTGAGCTGCAAGCAAGAGAACCACAGGAAGCGGTACGAGGGTAAGAGCTTCAACTACTCTTCCCTATTGTGTTGGTACTACACCCTTGTCAGGAGCTCTACGAGAGGCACCGGCAAACGGTCTCTGATTGAGGAGCTTTCTTCGCGGGAGTAAAGCTATAGGGAAACTAATTGGTCCTTCGGACTGAAATTTTCGGGCCGAAAACGCGTTTCGGGCGCGTGTGGACCTCCGTTTTTCAGAAAGCAGGCGATTTCGAGCACTGCGGGTAAGTCATCGATTCTCTGCAGAACTCTGTTTTAAGAACTGTAGGAAGACAAATTGACTGTGCAGACACTGTGGGTGCTGCAAAGAGGTCTACAGTTGCCATTGGGTGTATGTATGCACATTGAAGTCACTGGTTGTGACATTTGAGAGTACTACGGTACCGCTGTGCAGAAAATACAGCATTTGTGCAAGAAAAACCAGAGTGCAGTTTCTGGTAAAATTGTGTGTTTGGCAAGATGTCTAATGATGGCATAACACAGATTGTGGCTAAGAAGCTGGATAAGAATAACTTCCATGCTTGGAGGTTCAGCTTGACGAATTTCCTAATGGGAAAAGGCTATTGGGACTACATAGAAGGTGAGCTGTGCAGATGTGAAAGAGTTTAAAGACTGGAACCAAGGAGCCAGGAAGGTTATGTATTGGCTTTCCATTAGTATACAAGACACCATGATTAGGCACATTCAGGATGCCAAGTCCCCCAAGGAGGCGTGGGACACCTTGGTAAAGCTTTATGAAACAAATACCAAGGCACGTAAGATACAGTTGAAGAATGAACTTCATACTATGGAGAAAAAGAGCATGTCTGTGAATCACTATGCGTTGAAGATAAAGGGTATTGTGGAATCCCTTGCATCTATTGGTGTGTCAGTAGATGATGATGACAAGGTGGAAGTCTGTCTACGTGGTCTCGGGCCACAATATAAGGCGTTCAAGACGTCTATCCAGACTCGGGAAAACATTCGCAACTTTACAGATTTGGTGTCTATGCTGATTATCAAAGAGAAGAACTTGGGTGAAGACCAACAGTCTTCACAAAGTAAAAACAGTTCAGAGCAACAGGCTTTCTACACGAGTTCAGGAAGAGGACGAGGTAGAGAAGGCCGTGGACGCGGTCAAGGAGGTGGCCGAACAGGTAATCAGAATTATGGCCAGCAGCAGCAGCAACAACAGTCCCAGAATCAACAACAACAACAACAGCACGCAGGTGGAAGAGGTAAATTCAGAGGCAGGGGGAGTCAAAGAGGCCGTGGAAATTGGCAAAGGCAATATAATGATGCACGTGAATGTTATTATTGTGGTAAGCCTGGACATGTGCAGTCAGAATGTTATAAGAAGCAGGCTGACATGCAAAATGGGAAAGTGCAGCAAAACAACTATGCATCCTCAAGCAGAAATAATGAGGACAATGAAAGGTTGTTTGTTATGCAGCATGTTGTGAATGCCATGTCTGAAAATGTTGATGCAGCACAAAAAGATAATGTATGGTATGTGGATTCAGGCGCTTCGAACCACATGACGAGTCATGGGGAGTGGTTCAAGGAGATGAAAAACCCGGAAAGACCAGGTTTTGTGGAAACAAGGGATGACACTGCTCATCCAATTGCCCACGTTGGAGATGTGCCATTGTCTATGCAGGATGGCAAAGTGAAGTACCTTGCAGATGTACTTCATGTACCGAACATAAAAAAGAATCTGGTTTCAGTTGGCCAGATGATTGAGCAGGGTTTGCAGGTTCGGTTTAATCCTGATGGATGTTATGTTGAAGATTTTAAAGACAAGTGCAGGTTGGTTGCCAAAGGCAACAGAGTGGGCAGAATGTTTACGTTGAATGTAGACATGCCTGAAATGAGTGCTGCGATGTTTGCAAATGGTTCAGGAGTTGTTGCAGACACAGACATATTGCATAAAAGAATTGGACATGTAAATGTGCAGAGATTGAAGTCTATGCAGACAAAAGGAATTGTGACAGGGCTGCCAAAATTTAAAGTGGAAGGTATGCAGAAAATATGTGAAGCATGCCAATTTGGGAAGCAAACAAAGCATGTGTTTCCACGTAACAGATATGTGAGCAGAAATGCACTAGATGTTGTGCATTCAGATGTATGGGGTCCTACAAAGACCATATCTATGGGAGGCTGCAGGTATTATGTGACTTTCATTGATGACCACACAAGGAAAGTGTGGGTATATTTCATGAAGGAGAAGAGTGAGGTGTTCACTCACTTTCAGAATTTCAGAGTTTTGGTTGAAAAGCAAACAGGGAAATATATAAAGTGCCTAAGGTCAGATGGAGGGGGAGAGTACTTCTCCAATGAGTTCTCTGAATATTTGAAGAAGAATGGTATTCGGAGACAGTATACATGCAGATACACTCCGCAGCAAAATGGAGTTGCTGAGCGGAAAAACAGGCACAATGCTAAGATTGCGCGAGCATTGATGGAAGAGAAGAATATGCCGCATTGCTATTGGGTTGAGGCTGTTTCTACAGCAGTATACATCATGAACAGGACTCCAACTACAACCATACATGATGTAACTCCAGAGGAGAGGTTTACTGGCAGAAAACCAGATTTGTCTCATCTGAAAGTTTTTGGATGCATTGCATATGTGCATGTGCCAGATGAGCTGAGAACTAAGCTGGATCCAAAAGCTAAAAAATGTGTGTTTATTGGATACTCCCTTGAGCAAAAGGGGTACAGGTGTTATAACCCTGCTACACGTGAGTTGAGGGTAAGCAGGGATGTTGTGTTTGATGAGATGAGCAGCTGGTATGTTGCTGAAAAAGAAGCTGTTGGGGCTGATGTGAGTGGAAGTGTGGTTGCATAGAATGCAGGTCAGCAAAATCACAGTCTTTGAGTGGACCAGGAGAGTCCTCATCTAGTGGGTCTGTTGATAGACCATGGAGTGGCAGGCTGCGTCATAATACCAGTCCTGCAAATGTGATTAGTACATCACGTAAAGGAAAAGAGAAAGTGGTTGAGCCCCTTGGTATGCCTGACATTTCTGCAGGGCATTCTCATGTTGATGGAGAGTCTAGTGGCTCAGATATGAGCCTTGATGAGGAGCTTGGGATCCCAGCTATGAGAACACCTGGCGTAAAGAAGGCTATGGAAGCCATGAATGAAAAGCTGCGAAGATCAGGGAGAGTGAAGAACCCTGTGCAGAGATTTACATATGATGGTTATGTGGCACATCACTATGCATATATGGCAAAGGTTGTGCAGGTTGTAGAGCCCACATGTATTGATGAGGTTGTTGGAAATGTGTGTTGGGAGAAAGCTATGGATGAGGAGATGGATGCACTATATGGAAATGAAACTTGGGATTTAGTGCAATTGCCTGAAGGCAAGAAGGCCATTGGTTGCAAGTGGGTGTATAAAGTAAAGCATAACAGTGATGGAAGCATAAACAGGTACAAGGCTAGATTGGTAGCCAAAGGATATGCGCAGACATATGGGATTGATTATGAGGAAACTTTCAGCCCAGTTGCCAAGATGGCAACGGTGAGAGTTGTGATAGCAGTGGCTGCGTCAAAGCAATGGTCTTTACATCAGATGGATGTAAAGAATGCATTCTTGCATGGGGATTTGCAAGAAGAGGTGTATATGTTGCAGCCACCTGGTTATGAGGATGTGGGTCACCCCGAGCATGTTTGCAGCCACCTGGTTATGAGGATGTGGGTCACCCCGAGCATGTTTGCAGGTTGAAGAAAGCCTTGTATGGCTTAAAGCAAGCACCAAGAGCATGGTCTGACAAGATTTCTGAATATCTTGTCACTATTGGCTTTCATGTAGCCAATGCAGATTTCTCGCTGTATGTGAGACATGGTGATAGAGGAGTTCTGGGGGATAGGCCCCACACTTACACCACTGGCATGGTTGGTGAGATCATGGGAGATATGCGGCCAGTGGTATGACAGGCTGTGTGACAGCCATTCTAGAGACTGGCATAGTTATAGCGCTAGCTCATTTAGTCGGGTTCACATTATAGAGAACCCGTGTATGTATTTGTTGGTTGAGTACCTTTCATATTGTGTGTACTCTTATTCTTGTATATGGTGTGTTGAGTGTTGAGTAGAGAAGAAGAAGATTTTCAGCCTCTCACCTTGTGTGTTCTCTATTAGGGTTTTGTGAGTGTGTGTGTGTGCTTGCAAGAGCTCAAGCTCTCTTCCCCCCTACATCTTTTCACTTAGTTCTCAGCTCATCTGACACATGCACATATGCAATGCATCCAAAAAATTTTAGATGAGACAAATCAGGTTTTCTGCCACAGTAAACCTCTCCTCTAGAGTTACATCATGTATGGCTGCAGTTGGAGTCCTGTTCATGATGTAAACTGCTGTAGAAATAGCCTCAGCCCAATAGCTATGCGGCATATTCTTCTCTTCCATCAATGCTTGCACAATCTCAGCAATGTGCCCGTTTTTTCGATCAGCAACTCCATTTTGCTGCGGAGTGTATCTGCATGTAAACTGTCTCAGAATACCATTTTTCTTCAAAAATTCAGAGAACTCATTGGAGAAGTACTCTCCCCCTCCATCTGACCTTAGGCACTTTACATATTTCCCTGTTTTCTTTTTAACCATAACTCTGAAATTCTTAAAGTGAGTGAACACCTCACCCTTCTCCTTCATGAAGTATACCCACACTTTCTTTGTGTGGTTATCAATAAATGTCACATAATACCTGCAGCCTCCCATAGACATGGTCTTCGTAGGACCCCATACATCTAAATGCACAACATCTAGTGCATTTCTGCTCACATATTTGTTACGTGGAAATACATGCTTTGTTTGCTTTCCAAATTGGCATGCTTCACATATTTTCTGCATACCTTCAACTTTAAACTTGGGCAGCCCTGTCACAATTCCTTTAGTCTGCATAGACTTCATTCTCTACACATTCACGTGTCCAATTCTTTTATGCCAAATGTTTGTGTCTGCAACAATTCTTGAACCATTTGCAAACATCGTAGCACTCACTTCAGGTATGTTTACATTCAACGTAAACATTCTGCCCACTCTGTTTCCTTTTGCAACCAACCTGCACTTGTCTTTAAAGTCTTCAACATAACAACCATCACGGTTAAACCGAACCTGCAAACCCTGCTCAATCATCTGGCCAACTGAAACCAGATTCTTTGTTATGTTTGGAACATGAAGTGTATCTGCAAGGTACTTCACTTTGCCATCCTGCATAGATAATGACACATCTCCAACATGGGCAATTGGATGAGCAGTGTCATCCCCTGTTTCCACAAAACCTGGTCTTTCAAGGTTCTTCATCTCCTTGAACCACTCCCCATGATTTGTCATGTGGTTCAAAGCACCTGAATCAATGTACCATACATCATCTTTATGTGCTGCTTCAACATTTTCAGACAACATGGCATTAACGACATGCTGCATAACAAACAACCTTCCATTATCCTCATTATTTCTGCTCGAGGATTCATAGTTGTTTTGCTGCAATTTTCCATTTTGCATGTCAGCTTGCTTCTTATAACAATCTACCTGCACATGTCCAAGCTTACCACAGTAAAAGCATCCACGTGTATCATTATACTACCTTTGCCAATTTCCATGACCTCTTTGACTCCCCCTGCCTCTGAATTGGCCTCTTCCACCTGCGTGTTGTTGTTATTGTGAATTCTGGGACTGTTGTTGTTGCTGCTCCTAGCCATAATTCTGATTACCTGTTCGGCAACCTCCTTGACCATGTCCACGACCTCCTCTACCTCGTCCTCTTCCTGAACTTGTGTAGAAGGCTTGTTGCTCTGAACTGTTTCTGTTTTGTGAAGACTGTTGGTTTTCACCCAAGCTTTTCTCTTCTATTATCAACATAGACACCAAATCTGTAAAATTGGGAATGTTTTTCTGAGTCTGAATAGACATCTTGAACGCCTTGTATTGTGGCTCGAGACCACATAGACAGACTTCCACCTTGTTATCATCATCTACTGAAACACCAATAGATGCAAGGGATTCCACAATACCCTTTATCTTCAATGCATAGTCATTCACAGACATACTCTTTTTCTCCACAGTATGAAGTTCATTCTTCAACTGTATCTTTCGTGCCTTGGTATTTGTTTCATAGAGTTTTACCAAGGTGTCCCATGCCTCCTTGGGGGACTTGGCATCCTGTATGTGCCCAATCATGGTGTTCTGTATACTGATAGAGAGCCAATACATAACTTTTCTGGCTCCTTGGTTCCAATCCTTGAACTCTTTCACATCTGCAGTAGTCGGATTGATGTCCGGTATCTTCGATGCCTCTTCATGCTCACCTTCTATATAGTCCCAATAGCTCTTTCCCATCAGGAAATTTGTCAGCATGAACCTCCAAGAATGGAAGTTGTTCTTATCAAGCTTCTCAGCAAAAAATCTGGGTTATGCCATCATTTGACATCTTGCCAGACACATAAATTTACCAGAAATAGCACTCTGGTTTGTCCTGCACACTGTATTTTCTGCAGAGCAGTACTATAATACACTCAAATGTCACAACCAGTGACCTCAATGTGCATACATACACCCAATGGCAATTGTTGACCTCCTTGTAGCACACACAGTGTCTGCACAGCCAATCTATCTTCTTGCAGTTCTTAAAATAGAGTTCTACAGAGAATCGATGACTTACCCACAATGCTCGAAATCGCTTGCTTTCTAAAAAACGGTCCTGACGTGCCTGAAACGTGTTTTTGGCCCGAAAATTTTCTATCCGATAGGACAATATAGTTACCCTATAGCTTTACTTCCGCGAAGAAAGCTTCTCAATCAGAGATTGTTTGCCGGTGCCTCCCGTAGAGCTCCCGACAAGGGTGTAGTCGCCAACACAAATAGGGAAGTTGCAACCCAACTCTTACTCAGCTCATGTTGTCCATTTCTAATCTCCACTTTTAGAGGCTTCATCATCTCTATTGGGCATAGTTTCAAAGAATTTATTGATTTAGAGTTCACAAAACTATGTGTGCTCCCCGAATTAACAAGTATGTGAATGGATCTGCCCCCAATATTCCCCACAAGCCTCAAAGTGTTGGAACCTTTGCATCCCTATTTAGCTTCTTGTGAAATGGCACATAGCATGGATGTCCTTTCTTTTGTTTTAAATTCTACCCAATCCTCTCCACCCGGATCAAATGGAAACTCTTGAGAAGGATCAAGACTAGGATCTTCCATCACCTCATTTGCACAATCTTGAAATTCAACCTCATCCATATAATCCAATGGTGCCTCTTCATCTTCAACCACCTCAAAGATCATGTTAGCTCTTAACTACTTTGCCTTGCAAATCTTTTTATGCTCGGGACTCCATTTCTCATTGCAAAGGAAGAAAACCCCTTTCTTCCTCTTCTCATTCATCTTTTCTTGTGACAATCGCTTAATCACTTTGCCTTGAAGGGAAGAGGATTTAGCATCACTCTTGGGAGGAGGTTTGGCCATAGAACCACTTCTTTGACCCTTAGTGACTCCAATGTAGAACATCCATGGGTAGTGTGTGGTATGTCCCATCTCCCACACTCACGTTGTACACACCCCTTGAAGATCCCTTCATGGGATCCAAAACTATGGGCTGCTTTCCAAGCCTAGAACCCAAAACATGCCCACTCTTGAAGGTAGATTTGACTTTCCTTGCATACAACCAAGATTTCCATGTGGATTTGGTGCATGGTCAAACCTGACACTTCTTTATACACCTAAAATACGCTCTTTAAGAGTTGCAAACCTTTCATCCATCTTGTCCACCATTTGATGCATCAACTTGGCATTCTCATTGCCTTGATGCACAATCTCACTACTAATGTAGAGCACCTCCTTTTGGGCATCTCTTTGTGCATCCTTGATTGCATCAGTGAGAGAAATCCTTAACATATCCAAAGTGATGTTTCCCAATGAGATTTAATCATGTCTACTAGTATGCACTGGTATTCCGTCATTCACTATTTGCCCACTAATGTCATGTAGAGGTACCCTTTCTTGTTGCATTGCCCTTGAGTTTTGCCCATGTTTAACAATAGAATGTGGTGCCACATTTTGACCATGTAGATCCTCACCTAATGGAGCATCACCCACATATACCATGTCATCACGAATGACCTCATTGGCATCATCTTGAACTTGGTTCTCTTCCATGGGCACTTGTGCTTGAGCTTTTGATGGCCTTCCACGATTTTCCATGCTACCAAGTGGTTAGTATAGGAAACAGAAACCACATTAGGAGTTCTTTAGTTTTCCATGTTTGTCTTGATGGAGGAACACTCCTATCACCTTGAATCACCACTTTGAGCACCCATATACCTCTTTGTTTTGACTTTTAGTTGAAACTCAACTATGTGAGGTTGACCATCCAAATGGTAACCGATTTGGGAACTTGTTGGCTCATTTAGAAGCTCTTAGGTATTAGTGATATTAAGCTATGTAAACACCTTGAATTCAGTCCACACTATTTTTGACTGAATTAGGGTTTTCAGTCTGACCAAACTAGCCCCTTTGCACCCTAAAATGGCATCCAAATCAACCACTTAACAGCTTGTTAGATTTGCCTTAAGATTCCCTTTTAAGGCTTCCCAAAGCCCTTATCTTGAGTGGTTGGGGAATGAATTACACTTTTGTACTCATCGCTGCTGCAGAAAGTGTAGGAAAATCACCAAAATTTGGCCATAGTCTTCTTGCAATACGGACTAAATCTCAATCATAGTCTACTAGCATTTGCCCAATGTCCAATCATGACATAATGTCCCAAGTAATCACCACCAAAATCATACACTTGCACATGCACTCTTATGCTTTTATCATTACCAAAAGTGTCCATGGCATGCTCAATCAAGTAATATTTGGCTTCCATAGCCTTGGCATACTTGCAATGTAGTCGAGTTGTGTGTCGAAAGAGTGCTTTACGCTTGCCGATCTCCTAGCCAAGACTTTCCACCCTCGTAGCAACCTAGTCTGAATCTAGGCACAAGTTGGGGCCAAGTCTTCACATCCAATGTACCTAATCCCCCTCCTTGCCACTTTTTCAAAATCACTCACGACAAGGAGAGTTTATGCCATGCTCCCCGGGTCTCTCCTCCAATGCTCGAGGTTCCCTCACAAGCATACTAAATGCTAGGAATTAAAGGGAGAGTACAAGTGAGTTGTATGTGGATGTAACTTTGAAAAGACAAGGTAGGAGCACTTACAATGTATTTAGCATGACTCATGCTATTTTCATATTATGCATTACAATGAGCATGTACTCATGCTTTCCCTCAATCATCCAAAGTAGTTTTCCAATTTTGGTCATGCCCTTTAGATTTTGGAGCGGCTACCCCAAATTTTGGTCCACGGTGACCCATAGGCCCCCAAAACTTAGAACAATCAAAAGTCAAGGAAATTTCCAGCATCCCACGATCAGCATGCTTCATTTCTTGATTAGGAAATTAAAAAAAAAGTCAAGAAAATTTCCAAGAAGGTCAAGAAAGATCAAGAAAATCAAGAATTCCAAGAAACTTCCAAATTTTCTTGAATCTAAGATGGACATGGATCAAAGATAAGGCTCTCATACCACTGTAATGATGGACATGGATCAAAGATAAGGCTATGATACCACTGTAACGATGGGGAGAGAAAGAAAGACAATGCACTCATAATGGAGTACCACATGCACTCAAGGGAGTACCACCATACCCATGGAAGCTTGGAGCTCTAAGAAGTATGATTTGATTAGTCAAAATGATTAGATGCCCCTAGTTACAATTTGTTCACTTATATACTTGCCCACCTTTTCACACTTATTAATATTGAGCCCCCTACTTGCCCAGCCATATCCATTCCCATGGGCTTCCCTTATGTTCAAAACCAAGCTCCCTTTATTACATCTAACATGCCCATCTTCAATAATAATATATGTCCATTTAATATATGAATTTATGGTCTTTTTTTGCGGTGTAAAAATTAAAACTTTTAATAAACGAGTTGTTTTCCCTTAGAATCTTAAAATTATGAGTCCAAATTTAGAATTTGTACGTGATTTTACCCTAATATAGGATTTTACAGCATCTAAAACAAACACCACATCGAGCCTATACTCAAATTTTTAGTTATTTTCAGTTAACAAATGGTAAACATAAACCTTAATAAGTGCACGACTGGGTGTTCGATCAATGGGAATTTGCACCCCTACAACTAGGAAGACACCCTGGACATTTTTGCCCAAAAAAATAAAATTTTCACCTTCTAGCGCTTTGGCCGGTGTCCTGAAAGGTACGTGCGTACCATAGCTTTTGCCCATGCACAGGCACCATTCCTTTCCCCAGGCCCATGCAGGCCATAGGTCAGTGTACTTTCACCGTACACCATCCTTTGGACCCACGCTTTGCTCTTCCTTTCCCTGCACCCCGTACCTGCACCTATATAAACCCCCCAGCACCCCGTGGTAGAGACACTCAACACTTTGTTCTGTCCATACACCCAATACTTTGTGTACTGACCATACTTGAGAGTCTATACCTGACACTTTGCACAAGACTGTACTCGGCAGCCCTCTGTACCCTCTTCTAGCAAGCCATTTTTGCCCATCTCCAAGTAAGACCTTTTGTAAAAATTTTCTTGCCTCATCTCACCCTTGTGAGTAGAGTGTCCTTAGCTGCTCTCTTCTCCCCGTGTGTGAATAGACTTAAGGGAGGACTCCCCTTACTCTCCCTCTAGTTGCAACCTCCCTCCTTGAAAATTGAGTTTAAGGACACCTTCCCTCCCATTAGTAGTGACTTTAGTAAGGGCTTTTTGGCTCTTAAGAGGTGGCTCCCACCTAGGAGTTTTTTGCTCATCATAATTTGAGAAAATGAGCTCGGATTTGTGATCCCACTGAAGCATTGGATTCGAAGCAAGATGGGCTACAAGAAGGCGGGTAGAATGACTCCTTCACAAAAGCGTCAAAATATCACCTCGAGAGACGTGCACAACGGGGAGCCTAGAGAGGTCGCTCTAGATGCAGCCCCAACTCTCCCCTTGGGGACCCCACAAGGAATTAATGACCATGCTAGCTTGGTCATCATTTAAAAAAGAGTTTCTCATTAATCTTTAATGATAAAAAATAATAAATTAAGAAAGAAGATGCCACTTTCCTTTATATTAAAAATTCTATGAAATTATTGTTTTCTCATAAAAGTGATGTTGTCTATCATGTTCCATGGTTTAGTTTAGAAATTGTTATCTTGATTAAGTTAAAAAGTACAGGTACATCTTCTCCTTGCCTTGATGCTAACCCCGTTTCCATGCTTGTGTAGCCAAGCAGCGACGTTAGCAAGGCTCGGAGTCAGCCCAAGGTATTCCTCATACCATTGGGAAAATGAGGTTTGCCGATGGAGTCGAGTATTGTGACGCTGCCTAGTTCTGCGGGCCCAGGCTAGTGCGGTGAATAAGCCCTCCCTAGCACGTAGACATCCCTTTGAGTGATGGGAGGATCGAGCGATGGAGCCTGAGAGGGCAACAGGCTAGCTTGGGTCCTCTGCCAGGCAGCTACCGACGATTAGGTGTATGGTCCCATAGGATTGCCTAGTCTATAGAGGTTGGAAGGCCGAATGCTAGATCATCGGCAGAATAAAATAAAGAGCCTAGACCATCTTGGATGTGAATAAGCAAGGCATCTATTACACATATTGAAAAGTAATGCAACACTTTCGAAGACCGCTCTACCCATTGCTTGTGAGCCACCAACTGAGCATTATTTGGTTGAGGAGGTAGAAATGGCTCCGGGTCTTCATCCGACACGAGACTCCATAAACCTTTGCCTTTCAAAAAAACTCTTCATTCGAAACTTCCACACTTGAAAGTTAGTTCTGTCAAGCTTCTCTCCAACAATTTGTATCGGACCATCTCCCATGTTTGCTAGGTAGTAGATGCACCCCTTTGATCACAATGTATGAAGTACCTGTAATGCTCCAAATCTCTCCAAATCACATCAAATGATTGCAATATATGTGCTTTTAGATCCCACAATGCTTCATCAACAATGTATACTCGATCAAGGTTGAAAACAAATGATACTTCTTCACAAAAAATTTTCTGGTTTTTTTTTTCTCGCTAGAGAACCAGTCAAAGATCTTGCTCTAATTCCTTCAAATCTTGTTCAAATTTGATGTTTATGCATTCATTGGCTTCATAACACATTGCTCCAACATATCCTAGAAGGGTTTGATCAAATTCTTCAAGTTGAGTGAGAACCACCAAGTTTTGTAGCTCCCTGGTTTGCCTTTTTCTACATATGTGAGGTACCACCTCTCACTAAAAGTGCTCTATCTCCTTCAAATCTGATCCAAATTCAAAACTTTTTGAATCAAAAGTTTAGCAACTCATAGATCCTTGCTTGTACCAAAGGAATTTGTCCAATTTGATATAGACAAGGATTAATGCCTTGATTAGTGATGCTCTATTTCTGGACAGAACTTCTGCAAACCTGCAAATCTCTGATAAATGACTTCAATGAGCTCCAAATACATCAAATGAGTTGCAACCAAGATTCACAATGCCTTAGCAATGCCTTTTCTCAACTCCCTAAGCTTTGAATGGCATCAAATGGTGTAGTAATGAGTGAATGGCATGATATCTATTGAAACTGTCCAGAATTTTGCTCAGAGATGCGCCGCCTGCTCCAGAGGGCTGTAGAAGAGGGGCATTTCACAATTGAGTTGATAGGGTTCTTAGCAATGACCTAATCTACCTTGTGCTTGAAGGGTTTGGCTCAATTCTTCCTCTAGCTTTTACAATCGATCCTCCACGGGAGGTATGTTCACTGTTTTTGTGAAAAACCAGAAACTTTTGCATAAATTCACTTCCACTTGATTTTGCTCAATTCTGTATGCATCAATCTGCTTCAAGATTCTGTATGTTGCTTGTGCCCACTTTGCTAATACATGTGCAAGCTCAAATACACGTGCCTTTGTGTATACATTTGCCAAGAGTATATTCACTTCAAGCTTTCCATGAAAGCTTAGAGAAAAAAACCAGAAATTTTCACTTGCTTTATGCACTTCAATCTTCACTGAACATGCTCTTTGGCACCTGCAATCCGCTCAAGGGAGTTTTGCTACTCTTACCAGTTAGGCCAAGCTTCAGATCTGTAACCGAGATGAGCTCCACAGCTTTCTTTTGCTCCACAGCTTCAATGGAAATCTTCATAGCTTCTTCTTCTTCTTCCCTCTTCTCTCACTCACTCTCTCAACACAGCTAATGAGCTCTAGGCTCTGATACCATGATAAAAAACAGAAGAAGGAGGAAGCACACACAAGAGAAGCAAACCCTAATCCATATTCATCAATCATAAAGAAGGAGAGAAGCCATAGTCATCATCTCTCTCACACACACAAAAGAGAACACAACATAGTGTTATGTCCACACTACAAAGTAAACCTAATGTAATGTCCACACCACACGACCAGCTGGATGCGGTCATAAACACACCACACTATATCCATCTACCATACTATCACTCTGTCAGCACCCATGTGCTATCCTCCAGCTGTATACGAGCTTGATATTTCAACAAACCTCACATACCTCAGTATGCGTCTCACTGCATCCAAATGTGGTTTCCGTGGAACCTGCATAAACTGACTCACCAACCCAACAGCATAGCTCAAATCTGGTCTGGTGATCGTCATGTAGATCAAACTTCCTAGTATGCGCCTGTACATAGTAGGGTCCTCCAAGATCTCTCCTGAATCTGCACTCAACTTGCCATTCTGATCCAATGGAACAGAAATAGGCTTACAGCCTGTCATACCATACTTGGACAACATGTCCAAGCCATACTGTCTCTGTAGTAATCCAATACCATGTGGTGACCTAATCACCTCAATGCCCAAGAAATATCTGAGCTCCCCCAGATCCTTCATCTCGAACTTCTGTCTAAGCAAGATCTTTACATCAAAGATCTCTGCTTCATGGTCTCCCGTAATGATCAAGTCATCTACATAGATGACAACAAGCACAACTCCTCTATCACCATGTCTCACATACAGCAAAAAATCTGCATTGGCTACATGAAAGCCAATAGTGACAAGATATTCAGAAATCTTGTCAGACCATGCTCTTGGTGCTTACTTTAAGCCATACAAGGCTTTCTTCAACCTGCAAACATGCTCGGGGTGACCCACATCCTCATAACCAGGTGGCTGCAACATATACACCTCTTCTTGCAAATCCCCATGCAAGAATGCATTCTTTACATCCATCTGATGTAAAGACCATTGCTTTAACGCAGCCACTGCTATCACAACTCTCACCGTTGCCATCTTGGCAACTGGGCTGAAAGTTTCCTCATAATCAATCCCATATGTCTGCGCATATCCTTTGGCTACCAAATTTTTTTTAGTAATACTCATAGTTTTTTACTAATAACCCTTCTACATAGTCAACTCTTCATCTTATGTGAGTATTTACTCATTTTTGGGTATTTTCTTTTACAAATTGGATTTATCTCCTCCCCACACATGGATTGATCTTATTGGCCCATAGAAACCTTAATTGGACCATAATCCAAAAATTTCTGAAAATCTAGACCCTTAGGCTAAGGTCCTTTATACCCATTTCCAATTAATTCCAATTGCACATTTGAAGGTTCTTTTTGAATTTCTGTTTTAGGGGCATTTATTTTAGACACTAGGAGGATTTTTATATAAAAAAATATCTCAATTTTGGACTATCTCTCTCTAGACATTTTCTCTCTCTAGATCAAAACAAGGTAAAACAAAATCTTTCTCTTCTTTCAGAGAGGAGAATAATTATAAGATCAGAAAGGGAGGTTCTTACTCCTGTATACCTCAAAAGCTGGGGCGAGGAATCTTACACCCATGCCCGTTCAAAGTTTGCCATGGCCATTGCCTCTCCATCGATTGGGGCTTTGCTTCTTGCATTGCGCGGGGATGGTGTAGTGATTGATTCAGGCAGCTGGGCATTGGAGTTATAAAAAAGCAAAGGTTACCACATGCCAAAGACTAATATTGTAGCAACCATCCATATCAAGGCAATCGAGGAGAATGTAGGTATCGTTTATCTAGCCCCACTGATGGATGGATGTGAGGATCAACAGAGCACGCCTTAGTTAAAGAGGTATTTCGCCATATCCTATGGTTAGAGCTTACGCTAACTATTGAGTCTCGACTTAATTAATGTGTATTACCTTAATAACAAGGATCCTACTTCATTGTGATGTAATTAGAGCTTGGTATTATTTTAATCAATCAATGTTTCCTATAAAGGACCATCAACTTAGTGTACATGTGTTGAAAGAATAAACTTTTTTTTAAAAAGGGGGCAAAGATTAGAATTAATGAGAAAAACTCCTAAAAGGAGCATAAAGAGGATATACAATATCAAAGGGGGCCCCAAGCCTACAGACCTGAGGCCGTTACAAAGCAAGGATGCTCTTATATAAATATGTATTTATAATGCAATTTTGAAGCCAAAAATATCAGAAGGTGGGCATTAAGATAACTGTTAAATAATGTGCAAAGAGATCAAAGAATGAAAAGACACAAAAATAAATTTATGTATATTAATGTAAGTATGATTGTTTGTTTGTGTAAAACTCTAGGTTTACTATTTTGGATAGATGCATGCTCCTTCAATTGGTCTTTAATACACAAAGACTTTACAAGGTTAGATTACTTGAACTATCTATCTTTTCAATTATAGTTATAATTTTATATTGAGCTTATAATTCAAATAACATAGTTTAGCCTTTTCTTTCAAACACTTAGATAAATATCTATCTTTTTCTGTCTATCTATCTTATCCTCTCTCTGTCTCTCTAATTCCGAGTCTCTAATCAATTTAATAATATATATGCTATAATGTTTTCTAAATATTAATCTTCTTAGCTCCTGGCAGGTTGCTAAAGGTCAAGGATGGAGAAGATGACTGGAGGTGGTGCATGATTGTGAAGAAACAACCAAGAGACTTGCATTAAATAGTAAAAACATTGAATAAGAATAACTATATATCTATGATTTGACATTTTCATAAAAAAATAAAAAATAAAACCAAATAATATATTTTCAGGTACAAATATCAGAGAAAGAGTTTTCATACCAAGAATAACTTTCATACCGAAATTGATAGAACTTCCATTTGAAATGAGAAGAAGACAATTTCCAATAAAATTGGCATTCTGTATGACAATAAACAAATCACAACGTCAAACCTAGGATTATATCTATCAACTCCCATCTTCACTCCTCATAGACAATTATATGTTGCATTATTTCAAGCAAAATCATCAGATACCTTAAAGATTCTCTTATTTAAAGAAGAACACATAGAGACAAAAACAAAGAATCTTAAAGAAAATACAACAAAAAATGTAGTATATAAGGAAATCTTGGATATGGCAAGATAATGAATAAAAAGGTAAAAGTAACAATATATAAAAATAAAAACGTATAAAAAATAAGTTTATTATTTGTTAAACCTCATATTAACCTTGCTTTTAAATCTCAAATCAGGAATTATGGGAAAACAATTCTCCATTACAACACAAACTCAAGTTACTCAATAGAGGGTAAGCATTTTAATTTTATAATATACAAGAAAATTAAACTAATAAAGCTTTTTACGTAGATTAGATTCGTATTCTTGGAGTGCTCTCCAATATCAGCAAACTTAATTGGAAAGCTACTAAAATATGCAAGCAAATATGGGTTTTAAAAAACCATAAATACGTTAAAAATATTAATAATAAAAAAGTTTACTTAAAATATTTATTTAATCTATTTTGCATATATCTACCAAATAAGGAGGAAAGAATTTATGCAAAAGTAAAAATTTTCCCCAGAGACAGTTCACTGTGCAGTAAAAAGTAAAAGTAAAAAGTAAAAGTAAAAAGTAAAAGGAAAAAGAATTTATGCAAAAGTAAAAATTTTCCCCAAAGCCACAGGGACAGTTCACTGTGCAGTAAGAATTTATGCAAAAGTAAAAATAATTGAATCCGGTCGATATTGCTGGCAGAGATATCTACACAGTTCACTTGTAGAGATGCTGAAGAGCACCAAGAGCTCTAGTAAAGCCAAGCTATTTCCGGTCTTCTATGAGGACGTGAAGCCAGAAGACCTAAGAAACAAGAATGATGGGCCGTTTGCAAAAGCTATCAAGGACCATCGAAGACGAGGCAAGCACAGCGAAAGCACGATCAAGGGGTGGGAAGATGCTCTGTGTGATGCCTCATGGCTCGAGGGCTTCCGTCTGGAGACCTTTAACAAGTACGAAACTTTTATTTTGCAACCGTTTTTTGTTGTTAATTTTGTCACTTGTCACTAATCTATGCGATATTATCAAATTATGTGCAGACGTGAAGGACAGTTGCTGGAAGCTCTCGTAGAGAAGATAGCACAGGAGATGCAAAGCAGGATTCCCGTGGAGGATGACCTCAAAGCAGTTGGTTTGGATGAGAGGGTCCATGTGTGAGGAGGAAACACATACAAATTTGTTTGAGGAGGAAAACTATAAACACCTTAGTACATGAGTGAGCTTTGTTTTTCCTACTCTTCTTGTGTCTTTAAAAAAAGTCTTGAGATTGTAGTTCCCTTTTTGGATGAGCCTAGTTCTTGAGTTTCTTTGACTATTTTAAGGAGTCCTCCCCATGCAATTTTTAGTTGTCCTTGTGTTTTGAGGATTCCTCCCCATGTAGTTTTTATTTGTCCTTGTGTTTGAGTTAGTATTTGATGATGTATTGTCAAAAAGTAATCAAACCCCGAAACCTAAGACTTAACAACATGGAAAAGCACATTACCAACATAGTTGCAATATCTTGATCATGAGTGCAAACCACATATTTTACTTGATGTCCAAGTACAAATGGTCTCTAGTTAGGAGCAAGAGGAATTGATGGGACGGAGGTGTTCCTATTCTTGAAACCAAGGGAGAAAAAAGTGGACAATGAGAAAAAAAGAAAGAAGGTTATGTTTGACCATCTATCTAAAACACCTGCCTTTGGCAATATTCTTGTTTGGAAATCTCAAAATTGGATAGTGTGTAAGTCTATCAATGTAAAGATCTACTCCAATACTTGAAGAATAGGTAGATGTATTAACATCATTATTGCATATTGGCTCATTGATTTCATTTGATGAAATCAAAGGTAGAAGATCTTCATTTGTGGTGCATTCTTCAAACTCTGAATGATTTTATTGTACCTCTTTGTTCTCATTGTTTGTTGTGTATTCTTTTGATCCTTTGGATCATGACTGGATCCTAGGTGAAAAATAAATGCAAAATACATGCACGGTTGCCACATTGAGCATAAATCGACAATTTTCTCTCAAAAGGAGAAATGAAATTCGACTTTAGTATTGAATTTGAGAATTCAGAGGATATACAAGAAGAAATGGAAGAAACACCTACTCTAGAAAAAGATATCAAGACTAGAACCTACTCAAGGATTACTAATAATAACACATGTATATGAGAATACTATGTAGATTCCAAATGTTCAAATGCTAAATGAAGAAGACTTGAGGCTAAGGAGGATGATTTATCTAAAAGCACACAACTGTTATGAAGAATGCCAAGCTAAACTAAACATAATTATGGACCACAACCTCATCACAAAGGATCTTCGGAAATGCATTAGCCAAGCAACATTGTTGGCAACAAAATGTATGGATCCAGCTTATGAGCTCTACAAAAGCTCCAACCATGGGTTACATGAATTATGACATTTTGGTTGATGGCACAAACATTGTCTACCTTAGTAGTTGTCATTCCACAATAACTTGTGTGAAAGAAGAGCAAAGCTTCTTCTCAAAAACTCTCATCAATAAAAACCACTATGAGCCCTAGCATGACCTTGCCATCACCAACCTCTCTCCTTACCACATCAACAACCCCTCTTGTTAAAAGCCCAACAATGAGAACAAATGAACAGGAGTCAAATGCTCATCGACATCTATATCATCAAAATAAGCTTTACTATGTCAAATCCACTAGCGTTGTCATTAACATTGTTTCCTACTAGATCATCAAAGGAGCAAGGAACAATAAGAAACATTGTATATTCTAAGGCTTTATCTCTCGAAAAAGGGAAAAAATTGAATCACAATACTTCCAAGGCATGTAAAGGTGGGTAGAAAATAAAAACATTAGTAGCATAAGGCTACTACAGGGGCAAGATGCAAATCTGGCCTACCATACAAATCAACACCTTGTTCTCAATGAAAACCACCAAAGAAAATAAACCCATAGCATAAGGCTACTACAAGGGCAAGATGCAAATCTGGCCTACCACGCCAATCAACACCTTGCTCAATGAAAACCATGGAAGCCACCAAAGAAAATAACCCCATAGCCTTATACATACAAATCTCCACAAGTGTTTCCAAAAGATTTGCCCATTTAACAACTGCGAATACCAAAGAAAATTCTACAAGTCCATGCATTTTACCAAAACAACACTAAAATTTGGATCTCTAAGTGGAATACCAAATTCCATATGCCTACAACAAAGAAATCAACTAAACAAAGGCAACACCCTAAAGCTTCAAAAAGGTAAAGCAAATATGGGTGTTCAAAGATCCAAAGGTAAAGCAAATATGGTTGTCCAAACATTAACTTCAATCTCAAGAATATTATGATGGCAATCCCATCATTTGGTTGCATAAAGCATATAAACCACTGAAGGCCTCATTACCAGCTTCAACCTCAAATGCACAATTTAATTCTAAGAAATAATAGAGGCATAAATAGTAGCAAGAAGTCCAAAAGAACCCTATTAAACCAATTCAAGAGGTCGTAAGAACCTGCTTGTGCAAACAAAAACAACATTAGGCCATAAAGCTCATCTTTGCCCATGGTGACCATCGATTTCAACTAATGGAAGGCTCACACAATTCACTGATTTTAAGCCTGTGTTTTTAAGTGACCATGGAAGGAACAACCATAAAAACTTCCTTGATTACTAGAATATGACAACAAAGTTTCTTGAGGCACAACATCTACTTGATCCATCGTGTTAAAGAATCAAGTAAGGATGGGATTTGATTCATCACTAATTTGTTTGATCTTTCCCTTACTGGCTCTAGAACAGCAAGTCCATCTGACAATCCTTCCTCGTGTGGGAGATACTGTAGAACACCTTATTTGGGTTGGTTTAGATTTTTTTGCTTCATCTTAGTGCATTGCTGAACCTTGGATTGTCGAGACGATAGCTCTTACTTTCTTTGTTATAGCTCAGTAGGCACGTGTGCATGTGCTAAGCCATTGGACACATGAAAGGTAACAATCCCAATGTCATGATGATAGATTAAATCCACATGATTTGCGTGATGATAATTTGTTACTTTTTGAATCATTTCTAGGCTTTGGATTCTCATAACTTTGAGCTCAAGGTCAAGCATGACAATATTCTTCTCATTACCACAAGGAGATATATAAATTTAATACGCTACTACCACCAAACATGCTTCTATGGAGGAAAGTTGGATGGCCTTGCCCAATAAAAGGGGACATTGGTGGTTCTTGCCCACAAGGGGAGGAATGTCGAAGGTTATGGCCCCAAGAGAACCTCTATGGGGCCTGATAAATGTTGGCATGTCTCATTTCCAAGATGATTCTACCATTTCAAAGCGAAACCTCCTAGTTTGGTGGGGAGGAGAAAGAATGTAACAAAGATGGAGAAAGATGAGATCAACACTTATTTGTAGAAGTGGTAAAAGTTGCATTAACTACAAGACTCTAGGGAACTGTAACATACCCATCTTCACTAATAAAGAAATGTCCATGTAATTATGAGTTTTTATGGTATAAAAATCAATGATTTTATTATTTGAGTCATTTCTACTTAGAATCTTCAAATTCTGAGCCCCAATTTGGAATCTGTGCGCGATTTTATCCTAATATAGGATTTTACAGCATCCAAAACGGACACCGGATCAAGCCTATATGCAAATTTCAGTCATTTTAGTAAAAAAACGGCGACCTTTAAACCTTAATAAATGCACGACCGGGCATCCGATTGATGAACGGTCTGAACCCCTACGACCAGGAGAACCTCCCGGACAAAAAAAAATTTCGTCCCCCCTGGGGCGATCCGGTACGCAAATTGAGACGGGCGCCCCAAATTTGGGTACCCCGTCCCAAAATTTGGGCCGTACACACTAACTAGGGTGCCCGTACGATGGCCGCCCAAGAACCAAAGGATGGCCGCCTATTGTTTGGTCCACACGTACCCTTACGTGGACACCCATGCTGTCCCAGACCAGATAAGGCACATGCGTACCAGGCCACTAATCCATAGCCTTTGAAGGTACACCGTCCTTTCGTCCTTGCTTTGTGCAGCGCCCGTACCCATACCCCTCAGCTATATAAACCCTTGGGGTGCTCCACAGGCAGCACGTATTTCTGTGTAGCGTATGCCCTGTTGTGCCGCCGTCCGTCCCTGCGTAGCGTACTTGTTGCAGTACAGCCGCCCTTGCAGCCGCCCCTCTCACACCCCCTCATTTGCCTCTTTTCAGATAGCCCAATTTTCCTCCATTCCCCTCTTGCTATAGGAGGCAGTGTCCTAAACTCTTCTCCCCCCCCCGTGTGAAGAGACTTACAGTAGCCCCTCACAATTTATAGCAGCCCCTCACAGCCCTCCCCCTCCCATTTGCGTAGACTTTAATAGGGTTTTTTGCCTTAAGCAAGGGTTCGTGCGTCATACTCTTTTGCTCATACAGTGAGCAAACGAGCTCAGAATTCAAATCCGACTGAAGCGTTTCGATCGCAGCAGCGAGCTCTGCAAGGCGACGCCTAAGATGGCCTCTTCTAGAAGACGTCAAAATATTGTCTCAAGAGGAGCACGTAACAACGAGATGGGAGAAGATGCTCCCAACGCGGCTCCAACCCTCCCTTTTCAAGCTCCTCAAGGAAATGGTGGCTAGGTTAGCTTGGTTAATTTTCAAAAGAAGAGATTTTCCTTAAATTAGTGTTAATGAATGGTATTTTTTTTCCTTTTAAAATGACGACATAAAAAAATTGTATGAAGTTACGAATTATGTGATGTTGTATTCGATAAATTGCGTTGAAAATGTTATCTTCATGAATTGTGAATGCCATATTTAATAAATTGCATTGAAGTTGTTATCTTTAAAATTCAAGATTTTTTTTGGCTTCAACGCTAACTCCGTTCCGTGCTTGTGTAGTCGGGCAGCATCGTTAGCAAAGCCCGGGAATGGTTCAAGGTATCCCTCATACCTTTGGGAGAATAAGGATTGCCGATTGAGGCGAGAGATTATGAGGCTGCCTAGTTCTGAGGGCACAGGCTAGTGCAGTAAATAAGCCCACCCTTGTGTGCAGACATCCCTCTGAGGGCCAGGAGGATCGAGCGATGGAGCCTGAGAGGGCGACAGGCCGGCTTGAGTCCTCGCCAGCGGCCGACGATGAGGTGTATGGTCCCGTAGGGTTTTGCCCAGCATGTAGAGGCTGGAAGGCCGAATTCTAGATCATCAGCAGTATAAGAATAAGAGAGCCGGTTTGGCTTGTATGGAAATTGGTTCATGTATAGACTTTTTATATAAATATATCTTGTTTTTGGTATGATTGCATTGTGTAAAAAGGCTGTTTTAATGAACCTTGTGAAAAAGGGCCTTGATTAAGGAATATGTTTATTTATGTCAAACAGTGTGGTAACATGGTCTCCCAAAAAGGATAGTGAGTGATCGGGATTCTGACTTCACTTCAAAATTCTGGCAGTCTTTATTTCAAGCCCTGGGAACTCAACTTTGCTTTAGCACAGCTTATCATCCAAAGACAGATGGCCAAACTGAGAGAGTCAATCAAGTAATTGAAGACATTCTCAGAGCATACTGTGGACGGGAACCTAGAAGGTGGATTCAATACCTTCCTCTGGTAGAATTTGCCTACAATGCGTCTTATCATCAAAGCATAGGAATGTCACCATTCAAGGCACTCTATGGGCAAGAATGCCTGTCTCCTCTAAATTTCTCTGATCCAACCATAAGAGTTGAGGCATCTAGGAAAATGCTCGAAGAAATGGAGGAACAAACCAAGGCAATCCAAAAGGATATTAAAGCTGCCCAAGACGACAAAAGCATTATGCTGACAACAAGAGGTCTGAAAGGATCTTCAAGGAAGGAGACAGAGTTCTTCTACGAGTGCGACCTAAACGAAGTTCTCTATCACTTGGGAAATATAAGAAGCTCAGCCCTAGGTATTGTGGTCCCTATACAGTTATCAAGTGTCTAGGTAAAAGTGCCTATAAACTCCAACTCCCAGCCCATATCAGAGTCCATAATGTATTTCATGTAAGTTTGTTAAAACCATATGTTTCCAGTCTCGATCATATTCTTGATGATGAACAAGTTGTATTCCCTACTCGAGGAGTCCTTGAATTACAGCCTAGTAGCATCATAGATTCTAGGGAAAGGCAACTCCGAAATAGAACTCTTGTAGAACATCTAGTACAGTGGAAAGATTACCCTGAAGAAGATGCAACTTGGGAAGATGAAGCTACACTCTTAAGGGATTATCCCCAATTCATGATGAGATGAGGACATCTCGATTTCTTTAAGGAGGGAAGGATGTAACATACCCATCTTCACTAATAAAGAAATGTCCATGTAATTATGAGTTTTTATGGTATAAAAATCAATGATTTTATTATTTGAGTCATTTCTACTTAGAATCTTCAAATTTTTGAGCCCAAATTTGGAATCTGCGCGCGATTTTACCCTGATATAGGATTTTACAGCATCGAAAACGGACACCGGCGGATCAAGCCTATACGCAAATTTCAGTCATTTTAGTAAAAAAACGATGACCTTTAAACCTTAATAAATGCACGACCGGGCGTCCGATTGACGAACGATCTGAACCCCTACGACCAGGAGAACCTCCCGGACAAAAAAAAATTTCGCCCCTCGGGGCGATCCGACACGCAAATCGAGGCAGACGCCCCAAATTTAGGTACCCCGCCCCAAAATTTAGGCCGTACACACTAACTAGGGTGCCCGTATGATGGTCGCCCAAGAACCAAATGACGACCGCCTGTCCACACGTATCCTTACGTGGACACCCATGCTGCCCAGACCAGATAAGGCACATGTGTACCACTCCTTTCCCGGACAACCGACACCGTACCTTTCCCCCAGACCCATGCAGGCCATTGATCCATAGCCTTTGAAGGTACACCGTCCTTTCGTCCTTGCTTTGTGCAGCGCCCGTACCCATACCTCTCAGCTATATAAACCCTCGGGGTGCAGCACGCATTTCTGTGTAGCGTATGCCCTGTTGTGCCGCCGTCCGTCCCTACGTAGCGTACTTGTAGCAGTACAGCCGCCCTTGCAGCCGCCCCTCTCACACCCCCTCATTTGCCTCTTTTCAGATAGGCCAATTTTCCTCCATTCCCCTCTTGCTAGGAGGCAGTGTCTTTAACTCTTCTTTCCCCCCCCCCCCCCCCCCGTGTGAAGAGACTTACAGCAGTCCCTCACAGCCCTCTCCACGTTTTTACCCTTAAGGACATCTCACAATCCCCCCCCATTTGCGTAGACTTTAATAAGGGTTTTTTGCCTTAAGCAAGGGTTCGTGCGTCATACTCTTTTGCTCATACGGTGAGCAAACGATCTCAGAATTCAGATCTGACTGAAGCGTTTTGATTGTAGCAGCGAGCTCTACAAGGCGATGCCTAAGATGGCCTCTTTTGAGAGACGTCAAAATATTGCCTCAAGAGGAGCACGTGACAACAACGAGATGGGAGAAGATGCTCCCAACGCGGCTCCAGCCCTCCCTTTTCAAGCTCCTCAAGGAAATGGTGGCCAGGTTAGCTTGGTTAATTTTCAAAAGAAGAGATTTTCCTTAAATTAGTGTTAATGAATGGTATTTTTTTTCCTTTTAAAATGACATAAAAAAATTGTATGAAGTTACGGATTATGTGATGTATTCGATAAATTGCATTGAAACTGTTATCTTCATGAATTGTGAATGCCATATTTAATAAATTGCATTGAAGTTGTTATCTTTAGAATTCAAGATTTTTTTTGGGCTTCAACGCTAACTCCGTTCCGTGCTTGTGTAGCCGGGCGGCGTCGTTAGCAAAGCCCGGGAATGGCCCAAGGTATCCCTCATACCTTTGGGAGAATAAGGATCGTCGATTGAGGCGAGAGATTATGAGGCTGCCTAGTTCTGAGGGCCCAGGCTAGTGCGGTAAATAAGCCCACCCTAGCGTGCAGACATCCCTCTGAGGGGCGGGAGGATCGAGCGATGGAGCCTGAGAGGGCCCTAGGATATTTTTACTCTAACGTAGTCAAAAGCCTTAACTAACTGAACTGATCTGACCAAACCCGTAAGTCCCATAGTCAGATCAAGGAAAAGATTGCACTTGGATCATAGAGACCAACGCTTTTTTCCTCATTGAGAGGCACAGCCGTTGATTCTTTTCCATAGAACAATTTTTATCCGGGATTTACTTCATCTATCGTACCATAACAAAAATTTAGTCTCATTTTAAGGATCCATCAGTCTAGCCTAACCCCATCCAGTCCCATGGATTAGCCAACCGCCCAACCACTGTAGTGATACTTAAAACTAGACACACCACTTACACACCCAATATGAAATTGCCTTTTTCACAGATTCAGTTGTCTTTAAAACAATCATTTAATGAATCCATAGTATCACTGATCATAATCCTCCAAAATATCCGGTTGAATGATCATTCCTTCATCGATGTACTTATGGCATCATTGGCAACCAGAACGCTCACCACCTGTCCACTCAGGGGCCGTTTTGATAGTTCCTAGCTCATAATACTCGGCAATATATTCACTTATAAAAATGAAAATGGAATCTCCGTTGAAGATCAGCAAGATCAACTAACAGATCCATATAAAAGAGCCATGGACTCATCCATTGGACCAGCAAGGTCAATCAACCAGATCCATGCCCGAATTCAAAAAACAACTCTTATTCCTTGTTTCAATATCTTCCCCGATGCACGTGTGGGTATCTTTGGTGACCTAGAGCCCGAGCACCGTCGTATGGTCAGCACCCTCTAGGATCCTTTGCAGACAGTGGTCACCTAGCGCTTCACTCATAAGCCGCTTCCTTGGTCCCTTATCCACCGTACCGGAAGCTCACCATTTAAATCCAACCGAGACCTCGGCCGACCTTGCTATGCGAGACGTCCTCCGTTGACTCTCCATCAGCTATTGCAACTTTATGAGTTAGGTCTCCACGACCTCATTCACAAGACAATCAAAATGCTTCCCCAACATTCTCGATATAAAACAGTCATTTAAAAACAAGTTATAAATACAATTTTTATAACTCTCGTCTTTCCACATTGTTCCACATCAACCCGCATTATTTATTCCGTATTCCCATTTCATACATATTCCCATTCTCATCCAATCACATCTTTTTCCAACTCATCACTTCTTTCCTCATGTATTCTCATCAGATCTTATCCACTCGCATCTACCCCTATCCACATCCCATCACATCACATTCATTCACTTCTTAATTCACATCTATCCCAATTTACATCACATCTCATCACATCTATTTCACATCACATCTCATTCATTCACATCCCGATTCACAACACATCACATCTCATTCTTTCACATACATCACATTCATTCACTTCTTAATTCACATCTCATCACATCCATTTCACATCACATGTCATTCATTCACATCCCGATTCACAACACATCACATCTCATTCTCTCACATACATCCACATCCATTCTTTCACATACACTTCCACATCCATTCTTCACATACACTTCCACATCCATTCTTTCACATACATCCACATCCATTCTTTCACATACATATCCACATCCATTCTTCATATACATCCACATCCATTCTTTCAGATACATCCACATCCATTCTTCACAGACACATCCACATCCATTCTTTCACATACATCCACATCCATTCTTTACATACACATCCATTCTTCACATACACATCCACATCCATTCTTTCACATACATCCACATCCATTCGTTCACATACACTTCCACATCCATTCTTTACATACACATCCACATCTATTCTTCACATCAACATCCACATCCATTCTTTCATATATACTTCTACATCCATTCTTTACAAACACATCCACATCCATTCTTTACATACACATCCACATCCATTCTTCACATACACATCCACATCCATTCACATCCCATATCATTCATTTACATCCTGATTCACATGACATCTCATCCCTCCATTCTGGCATAAGACGGTCCTTTAAGAAAACAGGGTTTCTAAGCAAGTTTTCAGTTTGATTTTCTTTTGAATATAAGAGTATTTCTTGAATCAAAATCCCCAAAACTCCTTGATTAGAATTCTGAATTTCATACCAAAATTCATCGAATTCTATAACCTTGATCCACAGATCAATTCGAAGGGTCTCAAACTTAGTTTCAGATTTGATGGAGTTTTGAGTCTATTTTTCTAAACTGGTCACACCTTCTTTCCTCGAAACTGTGACGAAAGAGTTTGGTCTTGGTCATAGTCTGATTCAAGGTTCGAGTCGGATAAGATTTTTTGTGAACTATCTTTCTCGAAAAGGTTTCATAATTCAGCTTTTACTGAATTTCTTTCTTTGAATATTCACTTAACTGATTTCTAAATTAATTACGAATTCCAATGAGGAATAAATTAATCATTTATCTGAATATTTCGATCTCGATAGTTTTCTTGAATTTTCTTTTTACAATCTGGGTGAATATAAAACGATAGAAATTTTTCCTTAGAGTATTTAATTATTCATTTTTTAAATACTCATAGAATTTAAACATAGAATTTAAGAGAAATCTAATTTTGATATAAAAATAAATCCTTTGTGCATCTTTCTATCCATAAAATATTTTTTAATGAGAATAACACTTTTGAAATAAGAATAAATCCTTTATGCATCTTTCTATGCATAATTTTAAATTTAATGAGAATAACACTTTTGAAATAAAAATAAATCCTTTATGCATCTTTATATGCATAAATTCAAATTTAATGAGAATAACACTTTTGAAATAAAAATAAATCCTTTATGCATCTTTCTATGCATAAAATCAAATTTAATGAGAATAACACTTTTGAAATAAAAATAAATCCTTTATGCATCTTTCTATGCTTAAAATCAAATTTAATGAGAATAACACTTTTGAAATAAAATTAAATCCTTTATGCATCTTTCTATGCATAAATTCAAATTTAGTGAGAATAACACTTTTGAAATAAGAATAATTTCTTTATGCATCTTTCTATGCATAAAATCAAATTCAATGAGAATAACACTTTTGAAATAAAAATAAATTCTTTATGAATCTTTCTATGCATAAATTCAAATTCAATAATTGATATCAATGATATCCATGCATATTCATAGATGAATATGTACATGGAGTAATTAAAATATTTCTTTTAGATGCAAAAATGGTGGGAATTACTCTTTTTGAATAACATAAAAAACAAACTTTCTTTTCTACAAAATTCTAGAAAATTTTTCCATAACCTCCTTTGTATGGCTGACCATTTCTCATTTTTAACATTCTATTTTTGACTTAAATTAACTCTAATCTACACCATTTTCTAAAATCAAGAGAGTAAACAATAAAAAGAGTTTAATTAATCCTTTAGTTAATCTTTCTAGGATTTAAAAAGGCTGGAATGTAAAGAAGAGAAGGGGGTGGTCTTTTCCTCAAAGGCATAGCATTTGAATTTAGTTCCATCAACTGAAAAACATGAAAATCAAGAAAACCATAGATTTAAAATTAAACAAGTAAGAAATTTAATTTACATAGAGCTTGTAAGCTCTCCTTTGGCTTGAGGGATTGAGGGTTCTACTCTTGTTTGAAGCAAGAGCGGCTACCAATTCACTTTGGAGAGGATTAGGCCAAAAACAATTGAACTATTAAAAAATTAAATGTAGATAGCTCAAGACAGGAGCAGAGTAACATTGCATTTAAACACCATTAAGCTTTTACAAAAGGGAGAGGCTTCAATTTATAGGAAAAAGGGAGCCTCTAACCAAACAAACTGATTCTAGAATTTTTCAAATCAGTTTGGTCAATTTTTGACCATTTTTGGGTCAGTTCAGCTTACTTTTTGGATCTAGTTTTGAAATAGGAGAGAGGAGAGATGAAATATCTCATTTTATTGATTTAAAATTAGAGGTAATAATGAGAAAAAGGTACCAACTTCATGAGGGGAGATCCCCACACTGAGGTGTAAAAATTTAATTTTTTAATCCTTTTCTTTGGTCCTTAGTCCACTCTTCATCTCATGTGAGCATTTACTCATTTTTTGGGGGTTTTTCTTTTATTCTTCAATTTATCTCCTCTTCCCTACATTTGTATTAATCCTATTTGTCCATAGGAACCTTAATCCAAATTTTCCAGAAAATCTGGACCCCTAGGCTAAGGTCCTTTTTACCTGATTCAATTTATTCCAATTGCACATTGGAAAGTTCTTTTTGAATTTTTGTTTCGGGGGAATTTATTTTAATAAGAAGGGATATTTTTCCATCCAAAGATATCTAAAAACTGAATTACCTCTCTCTAGGCCAAAACAGATAAAAACAAGATCTATTATTATTCTGAAAAGGGGATTGATTAAAGGGGGAGAAATTGGACATCTTGAGGGGTTGGGGAGGAATCTTATAGTGTTTTCTTCTATTTCATCTGTATATGCGTCTTTCTGGTTGTGTCTATGTATATTCATTTCTGTTTGTGTGTTATGTCTAGTGGAGTTATCTGTTAGGTCTTCAGTGTCTACTCCTCTTCCTTAGTCAATCAATCAAGTACTTATTTGTAGCTGTGTTGTGTCTAGCTTGTATCCGCCAGGTGTATGCTGCACCAGAGTCTCTCAGCAGGTTGTCAGCAGTCAGGTCCTTCCACCAACATCTACCCCTTATTACCCCCAATGTAATGGTTTACTTGAAAAGAGTAATGGTATTTTATGCAAAATTATAGCTAAACATGTGGAAGCTAAGCCAAAAACTTGGGATTAGCATTTGGATGGGGTGCTTTGGGCCTATAAAACCATTTTTAAAGCCTCTACACAATTCACTTCTTTTCACCTTGTTTATGATAGCCGCCTTGATAACCATTTTGATGCCAAATTAAAACAATGTTGGGAAGTTCCGTTCATTATCAAAAAAGTTTACGATAATGGTAGTTATTAACTTACCAATTTATCCGACTGTATACATGCTACACTTGTCAATGGTTTTGGCAACTCAAACCATACTTCACTTGTATTGGACAGATTTGGGATGTCAATAATCATTTTTCAGGAGCACATATCAAAGGAGAAGCACATATAGCATGAATGCCTTACTATTTTGGCAGATGACTGATATGATCAAGATTTTTTTCCCTCTTTTTTGAACCTCACAAGAAGAGAGGAAAAGACCTTTAGAAACATTACTGAGGTCTTAGCTTTCTTAGTATATAAATAAAATTATATGTTTATATTTTTGGTCTTTGATTGCTCATAAAAAGCCTTTCATTTTTTGGAAAGAGGAGGTTTTTTCACTTTTTTTTCATTGCAGCCATGGGGAGCTCTCCTTTTTTATCCCACATGCATGTTTTTTTTGGGGGGGGATGGAGCACCTTTATAGGCTAAAATGATTCCCTCTCTTCCATTACATTGTACTTATTCAAAAGTACCACCAGAATGAAACTTGACTTTAAAAATCCATTTGACACGGATGACCTTCCAATGTAATGGACATGGAACTAATTCCCAAGTTTTATTCCGATCGATAGAAGACATTTCTGCTTCCATAGCTTGACACCACTATAGTAAAACAAGGGCCTCCTTAGGAGTCTTGGGTTCATCAATATCTTGTGAGGTACTCATATTAAGAGCATATTCACGGTATGACTAGAAGAAGTAATCTGAGAAGATCTCCGAGGTCCAAAAGACGGAGCAGATGCCTGAGAATGCAACTAGTCATCAGAAAGGGCAGAGTCCTGCAATAATTTCTGGACCCACAGAGGTGACGACCTCTCAAATTTCAAAGAAGAAAAAGGTACTGCTTCATAAGTGGATGTATCTAGGATAATAGTGGATGGAGAAGAAGCAGCCAAATGTGGAGAAGATAATGGAGAGGCTACAGATATTGATGGAGAAGATGTAAGAGGCAATCTAGCTCAATGTAAGGGGCTAGATACAATCGATACAGGGGCTGGAATAGAGGGTACAATGGACCTAAAGACACTGGAATCATTGCAAGTGAAGAAGCTCATTGTGGTAGATGAGAAAACTCTCCAATATCGGCTGGAAATGGGTCCACAATGTGCTACAAAGAAGACATAGAAGTATAATCAAGTCTAAATAATGTCTCCTCGAACTAAGCATCTTGAGATATTTGCATAACAAAAATTTCCTTCATGAAAACAAATGCCTATGTGGGTCGAACTTTACACCCATAGGCTATATAATGTCTGCCTCTAAAATTGTCCCACCAAAAAAATATTTCAATTTTCAACTCTTTTAACATGCTTAGGTTTACTCAGAGCCTCCATAGTTACCATCTTCTACATATATATATGAATTGAAGTCTACCTTTGCACACCTATAAGTTGACCTCTTTAAACTCTTAGCATTGGTTGTATATCATGCCCACTATATGCTTATAAATAATAGAGCAAATAATTATGTCATGCAAACTGTCAAGGTAAGTATATACTAAAGGCTCTGCTATTTGGGTCTAGAAATAGACTCAAGGGTGTCTGTAGAACTTTTCATAAACTATGGAGCTTATGTTGTTATGTATTCTAATATTTTTTAAGTGCTTGTCAAATAATGTGCATATTTATGCATAGTGGTAGAATTTGTTCCAAGAAAGTCCATTAAAAAAGTGTCTTACGTTCATGAAATTTATAAAATAAATCTTCATTTGAAAAAGATTGATATTTCTTTAAGTTATGCAGACTCCTATGTCATTTTGTAAGTCAAGTTTATTTTTTTATCACAAACAGCAGCAGCAGTTTATAAATCTACGAAGGTCACATGTGTTATCAATCTTGAAAAAATAGCAAAATTCATGTAATTTTTAAATTTATACATGGAATTCTAGATGTGTTTTCAAAAAACTATGTTTTTAAGCCATTTTTGAGATTTCACACATTTTGGGGGGGAATCTATTTAGGTAACCCTCGTCAGTTACCTATTTTGCTCGCAGCAGTGTTATCTCCTCTTTGGTAATGCACATCATATTGCACCCTAGTCACTTCAAAGCTTGTAGATTGGACATGAAAGATTACATTCTTCATGGATTCTACAATCATCTCACCCATGACAGTAAGATCCATGGATAGTGTATTGTCAATTCTCTTCCTTGTCTCTTTGAATATACCATGTCATTATTTAGATCTTCATTGTATAGATGATGTGAGATCCCTGTCCCCACCATGCGACGGATTCGGGGTACTAGCAGCGGAAGTAGCACTTCATGCGCGGGCCAGGGACCCACACTCGGGGCCTCGCCCACGGATATCCGGACAAGAGACTAATCCGTCGGTTTGTCCAAAACCGAAACCGGAAAAACTTCCTTTACCCGGAAAGCATGGGCTATTCCACCAGGATAACTCTTTACTCTAACGTAGTCAAGATCATTACGGATCAACTGATCTGACTGCACCTTTAACGGTACTTGGTCAATTCAAGGAAGAAACTTGCACTTGGATCATTGGGATCAACGCTTTTTTCCCCATCAAGAGGCACAGCCGTTGATTCCTATCCATAGAACAATTTCTATCCGGGATTTACTTCATCTATCGTAATAATAGAAATTAAATCTCAATTTACGGATCCATCAGTCCAGCCTAACCCCATCCGATCCCATGGGTTAGCCAACCGCCCAACCACTGTAGTGATGGGATCCAATTTGGAATTTGGTTAGGTTTTGTCCCGGGTACCAAGGAAAAGAGTTCCAAGGCCCCCTAGCCGGAAGTTCATGCAAACATAAAACTAGCCACACCACTTACACACCCAATATGAAATTGCCTTTTTCTTAGCATCAGCTAACTTTAAAACAATCCTTTAATGAAACCATAGTACCACTGATCACAATCTTCCAATTTATCCGATTGATTCATAATTTCCCATCATTCCTTCATCAGAGTATCTATGGCATCATTGGCAACTAGAACGCTCACCACCTGTCCACACAGGGGCCTTTTCAATAGTTCCTAGCCCATAATACTCGGCAAGATAATCACTTATAAAAATCAAGATGGACTCTCGTTGAAGATCAGCAAGATCAACCAACAGATCCATATAAAGAGCCATGGACTCATCCATTGAAGACCAGCAAGGTCAGCAACCAGATCCATGCTCGGTTTCACAAAACAACTCTTACTCCTTGTTCCAATATCTTCCTCGACGCACGTGTGGGTATCCTAGGCGACCCAGAGCCCGAGCACCGTATGGTCAACACCCTCTAGGATCCTTCGCAGGTGACCTAGCGCTTCACTCATAGGCCGCTTCCTTGGTCCCTCATCCACCGTACCGGAAGCTCACCATTTTAATCGAACCGAGGCTGGTCAAGACCTCGGCCGACCTTGCTACGCGAGACGTCCTCCATTGACTCTCCGTCAGCAGTTGCAACTTTATCAGTTAGGTCTCCACGACCTTAATCACAAGACGGTCAAAATGCTTTCCCAGCATTCTTGACATAAAACAGCCATTTACAAACAGCATTTACAAACAGTTTACAAATACAATTTCTATATTAACTCTCATTTTTCCACATTTCCCTCATTAATCCACATTACTTATTCCACATTCCATTTATATGTGTACTCATCCAATCACATCATTTTCCATCTCTTCACTTCAGATTCCTTCACATCACATATCATATATTCACATCCATATCCACATCCATACATCCACATCCACATCCACATTCACATCCATACATCCACATCCACATCCACATCCACATTCACATCCATACATCCATATCCACATCCACATCCATACATCCACATCCACATCCACATCCACATTCACATCCATACATCCACATCCACATCCACATTCACATCCATACATCCACATCTACATGCTTACCTCCATTTTCACATCCTCATTCACATCCACATCCACATTCACATCCATACATCCACATCCACATCCACATTCACATCCATACATCCACATCTACATGCTTACCTCCATTTTCACATCTACATGCTTACCTCCATTTTCACATCCTCATTTATACATCCACATCCCATATCCACATTCATACATACACATCCACATCCACATTCACATCCATACATCCACATCTACATGCTTACCTCCATTTTCACATCCTCATTTATACATCCACATTCATACATACACATCCATACATCACATCCACATGCATACATCTACTATCACGTCCTCATTCATACATCCACATCCACATACATACATACATCCACATCCACATTCCCATTCACATCTATACATCCACATCTACATCCACATACATACATACATCCACATCCACATTCCACATTCACATCTATACATCCACATCTACATCCACATTCACATACATCCACATCCACCTTCCCATTCACATCTATACATCCACATCTACATCCACATACATACATACATCCACATCCACATTCCACATTCACATCTATACAGCCACATCTACATCCACATTCACATTCTGTAAGATTCCTCCCCAGCCTTCGAGGTATACAGGAGTAAGAATCTCCCTTTCTGATCTTATAATTATTCCCTCTCTAAAATAAAAGAAAGTTCTGTTTAACAAAGGAAGACCCTTTTCCTAGAATACTTCTCAAGAGTCCCACCTGTTTTAAGGATTCAGAACAATGAGTTCAGAAGTGAGAATCGATGTTTTGGATATCAAGGTTTTGGTCTTCATTCGAGTACGGCCCAAAAGAAGTTCTTTATCTCTTGGGGAGTATATGAAGTTATCCCCCAGATATTGTGAGCCTTATATCTGAATTCAATGAAAGTAGGTGACTTAGCCTACAAGCTTCTTTTATCTCTTCATCTCAAAATTCTTAATGCCTTCTATAGAAAAATGTGTCAAACCCAAATCATGGAAAGACGGTAAAACTTCAGTGGCAAGTTACCGTTGGCTTCTAAGTTACGCTAGCTCCTTCCTTTATATAAGTCGTAACTTTTACTTGTCGCTCACAGTAATCTTACTTCCATCGATCTCCTTTCTTTCTTAATCTCCTTCATGGCTTGGCAACAAGAACTAGTTTTATCCATAATGATTCCTCACCTTCAAGACGCAAGTGAATCTGTGAAGAAGGATTTTATAGAGCAGTATGAGCGCTCACTTTTCCCTCACTTGGGAACTTCTGTAGCGCAAACCAAATGGCGGACCTATCAAAACATAACTAGGGTAACACCCTGGGGTCAGCAGCACTTTCGTAACAATGTCCGCTTGGCCATGGTTATTGAAGCTTTGGGTTTGGGTCCCCGATACTACTGTGTCATGAGATCAAGGCATCTTGGGTTTTCTGAGCGGGTCTTCTTACTGGCATGTTTTCTTCCTCATGAGAAGATATGCCTTTATCCCGTTTTTGGCTTGCCTCTCAGAGGTCCTTTTGTTAGATCACCTCATACCACTGAGATAGGTGCAGCAATAACCAACAGAATTATTCCCATAGATGAGTTACCTTATACTTGTGCAGCTTGTGAGGACTTCTTTTGTGATCATATGATGGACGGGCTTATGGAAGTGTAAAGAGTTCTTCTATCTTTACTGTATAAGTTCCGAGAATGAATAAAGTTTAACTCTTGTTCTTATTTTGAATCTTGCTCTCTTTAAGACGTTTCTTGGTGGTTAATCTTGATTAAAATTTTTCTCTAAGTTTCATATTCGTGCATCTTGCGAAATTATCCCAGTTTGCGAGATGAGGACATCTCGCGTTTTTTAAGTGGGGTAGAATGTAAGATTCCTCCCCCACCCTCTTTTTGATGTCTAGTATCTTCCCCTGTAATCAATCCCTCTTCAGAAATATAAAGACCTTGTTTCTAACTATTTTAATTTAGAGAGAGAAAATATTCTAGAGAGAATATTCAGATTTTGAATATTTTTGGATAGAAAAATATCTCTTATAATTAAGATGAATTCCCCTGAAACAGAAATTCAAAAAGAATTTTCCAATGTGCAATTGGAATTAAGTGGAAATGTGTATAAAGGACCTTAGCCTAAGGGTCTAGATTTTGAGAAATTTTTGGATTATGGTCCAATTAAGGTTCCTATGGACCAATAGCATCAATCCATGTGTAAGGAGGAGATAAATCCAATTTGAAAAAGAAGATACCCAAAAATGAGTAAATGCTCACATAAGATGAAGAGTTGAAAATGTACAAGGTTTATTAGTAAAAAAACTATGAGCAATATTAAAAATATGAGATATTTTGGGTATCCAAAAATGAGTAAATGCTCACATAAGATGAAGAGTTGAAAATGTACAAGGTTTATTAGTAAAAAACTATGAGCAATATTAAAATGATTCCATTATGACACATATGTAAGGAAGGGGAGTTCTTTAAAGGAGGTGCATATTTCACATAAGATGAAGAGTTGAAAATATACATGGTTTATTAGTAAAAAACTATGAGCAATATTAAAAATATGAGATATTTTGGGTATCCAAAAATGAGTAAATGCTCACATAAGATGAAGAGTTGAAAATGTACAAGGTTTATTAATAAAAAAGCTATGAGCAATATTAAAATGATTCCATTATGACACATATGTAAGGAAGGGGAGTTCTTTAAAGGAGGTGCATATTTCACATGCTTGAATGAGTTTTAAACTCATAAAAATTGAGATATTTTATCTCTCCTCTCTCCTCATTCAAGTCTAGTTCCAAAAAGTTAGCTTAACTGACCTAAAAATGGTCAAAAAGTGACTAAACTGACTTGGAAAATTCTAGAATCAGTTTGCTTGGTTAGGAGCTCAATTTTTCCTATAAATAGAAGCTTTTCCTTGTTGAAAAAAATATATAGTGTTTATGCATCGTTACTCTACTCCACCTAAGCCAAGAACTGTGAATTCATTTAATAATTCACTAGTTTTTGGAGCTTCCCTCTTTCTTCAATCCCCATTAGTGGCTCCATCAACATACTTAACCAATTGATTGGTTGGGGGCCTCTACTGTGAACAAAGAATCAAGCAATTTGTAAGGTAATTAGTGAATATTGATCTTTTCTATAATTTCTCAATGTTTCTCTCTTCTCAACCCCTCTCAAGCTTGAGAAGCTTAATTGGTATGATTTTTTAAATGCTATTAAAGTTAATTGGTGAATAGTAGTGAAGAGTTACATAATTTAATAAATGCTATTGAAGTTAATTTTTATTTATGTTTAAATTCTAATGGTTTTTATGTAATTTCTCTCTCTCACTCAAGAAATGGTCATACTCATGACCCATTCTCAATCCAAATGAAGCTTTTCATAAAGCTTTTCCTTAATCCAAGATTAAGCTATGCTTGAGGCCAAATTAATGGCTTTTTTCTATGCTTTTAGTTTATGCATATTGATGATTCAATCCATTATAGATTAATGATCCAATTAGAGATCATTTTAATTATTTCCTTAATGATAAGCTTTATCCCTTAGAAAAAATTGAGATTTATCAGTCATAGCAGCGGAGCTATGGCAAAATTTTTATAAAAATTATGCATAAAATAATTTTATTCAAAGCATAAAAAGAGGACTTCCTACCATATTCTAGGAATTATCATCCTAGATTAATTGAAAGAATTTCATTATAATCATGGAGAAATTGAATTTTAATATCATGCATAAAGGATATTTTTTTTATATCAAAAGTGTTACTTTTATCATTTTTAATTTTCATGCATAGAAGTATGCATAAAGGAAAATTTTTTATATCAAAAAGTGTTACTTTTATCATTTTTAATTTTCATGCATAGAAGTATGCATAAAGGAAAATTTTTATATCAAAAGTGTTACTTTTATCATTTTTAATTTTCATGCATAGAAGTATGCATAAAGGATAATTTTTTTATATTAAAAGTGTTACTTTTATCATTTTTAATTTTCATGCATAGAAGTATGCATAAAGGATAATTTTTTTTATATCAAAAGTGTTACTTTTATCATATTGGATTTAATGCATAGAGGTATGCATAAAAGTTGAATATTTTATTATAAAAGTGTTACTTTTAGCATAATTGAATTTCATGCATAGAGGTATGCATAAAAGATATGGGAAGTGATAAGATATGATAAGATGCATGTGGATGTGGATATGGATGTGTATGTATGAATGTGGATATGGGATGTGGATGTATAAATGAGGATGTGAAAATGGAGATAAGCATGTAGATGTGGATGTATGGATGTGAATGTGGATGTATGTGGATGTATGAATGTGAATGTGGATGTGGATGTGGATGTGGATGTATGAATGTGGATGTGGATGTGGATGTATGAATGTGGATGTATGGATGTGGATGTATGGATGTGAATGTGGATGTGGATGTGGATGTATGGATGTGAATGTGAATGTGGATGTGGATGTGGATGTGGATGTGGATGTATGAATGTGGATGTATGGATGTGAATGAGGATGTGGATGTGGATGTATGAATGTGAATGTATGGATGTGAATGAGGATGTGGATGTGGATGTGGATGTATGGATGTGAATGTGGATGTGGATGTGGATGCATGGATGTAAATGTGGATGTATGCATGTAGATGTGGATGCATGAATGTGGATGTATGGATGTGAATGAGGATATAGATGTGGATGTATGGATGTGAATGTGCATGTAGATATGGATGTATAGATGTGAATGGGAATGTGGATGTGGATGTATGTATGTATGTGGATGTCGATGTATGAATGAGGACGTGATAATGAATGTATGCATGTGGATGTGGATATGTATGTATGTGGATGTCGATGTATGAATGAGGACGTGATAATGAATGCATGCATGTGGATGTGGATATGGATGTGTATGTATGAATGCGGATATGGATGTGGATATGGATGTGTATGTATGAATGTGGATATGGGATGTGGATGTATAAATGAGGATGTGAAAATGGAGATAAGCATGTAGATGTGGATGTATGGATGTGAATGTGGATGTGGATTGGTGGTCTTCATTCGAGTACGGCCCAAAAGAAGTTCTTTATCTCTTGGGGAGTATATGAAGTTATCCCCCAGATATTGTGAGCCTTATATCTGAATTCAATGAAAGTACAAGCTTCTTTTATCTCTTCATCTCAAAATTCTTAATGCCTTCTATAGAAAAATGTGTCAAACCCAAATCATGGAAAGACGGTAAAACTTCAGTGGCAAGTTACCGTTGGCTTCTAAGTTACGCTAGCTCCTTCCTTTATATAAGTCGTAACTTTTACTTGTCGCTCACAGTAATCTTACTTCCATCGATCTCCTTTCTTTCTTAATCTCCTTCATGGCTTGGCAACAAGAACTAGTTTTATCCATAATGATTCCTCACCTTCAAGACGCAAGTGAATCTGTGAAGAAGGATTTTATAGAGCAGTATGAGCGCTCACTTTTCCCTCACTTGGGAACTTCTGTAGCGCAAACCAAATGGCGGACCTATCAAAACATAACTAGGGTAACACCCTGGGGTCAGCAGCACTTTCGTAACAATGTCCGCTTGGCCATGGTTATTGAAGCTTTGGGTTTGGGTCCCCGATACTACTGTGTCATGAGATCAAGGCATCTTGGGTTTTCTGAGCGGGTCTTCTTACTGGCATGTTTTCTTCCTCATGAGAAGATATGCCTTTATCCCGTTTTTGGCTTGCCTCTCAGAGGTCCTTTTGTTAGATCACCTCATACCACTGAGATAGGTGCAGCAATAACCAACAGAATTATTCCCATAGATGAGTTACCTTATACTTGTGCAGCTTGTGAGGACTGCTTTTGTGATCATATGATGGACGGGCTTATGGAAGTGTAAAGAGTTCTTCTATCTTTACTGTATAAGTTCCGAGAATGAATAAAGTTTAACTCTTGTTCTTATTTTGAATCTTGCTCTCTTTAAGACGTTTCTTGGTGGTTAATCTTGATTAAAATTTTTCTCTAAGTTTCATATTCGTGCATCTTGCGAAATTATCCCAGTTTGCGAGATGAGGACATCTCGCGTTTTTTAAGTGGGGTAGAATGTAAGATTCCTCCCCCACCCTCTTTTTGATGTCTAGTATCTTCCCCTGTAATCAATCCCTCTTCAGAAATATAAAGACCTTGTTTCTAACTATTTTAATTTAGAGAGAGAAAATATTCTAGAGAGAATATTCAGATTTTGAATATTTTTGGATAGAAAAATATCTCTTATAATTAAGATGAATTCCCCTGAAACAGAAATTCAAAAAGAATTTTCCAATGTGCAATTGGAATTAAGTGGAAATGTGTATAAAGGACCTTAGCCTAAGGGTCTAGATTTTGAGAAATTTTTGGATTATGGTCCAATTAAGGTTCCTATGGACCAATAGCATCAATCCATGTGTAAGGAGGAGATAAATCCAATTTGAAAAAGAAGATACCCAAAAATGAGTAAATGCTCACATAAGATGAAGAGTTGAAAATGTACAAGGTTTATTAGTAAAAAAACTATGAGCAATATTAAAAATATGAGATATTTTGGGTATCCAAAAATGAGTAAATGCTCACATAAGATGAAGAGTTGAAAATGTACAAGGTTTATTAGTAAAAGACTATGAGCAATATTAAAATGATTCCATTATGACACATATGTAAGGAAGGGGAGTTCTTTAAAGGAGGTGCATATTTCACATAAGATGAAGAGTTGAAAATATACATGGTTTATTAGTAAAAAACTATGAGCAATATTAAAAATATGAGATATTTTGGGTATCCAAAAATGAGTAAATGCTCACATAAGATGAAGAGTTGAAAATGTACAAGGTTTATTAATAAAAAAGCTATGAGCAATATTAAAATGATTCCATTATGACACATATGTAAGGAAGGGCAGTTCTTTAAAGGAGGTGCATATTTCACATGCTTGAATGAGTTTTAAACTCATAACAATTGAGATATTTCATCTCTCCTCTCTCCTCATTCAAGTCTAGTTCCAAAAAGTTAGCTTAACTGACCTAAAAATGGTTAAAAAGTGACTAAACTGACTTGGAAAATTCTAGAATCAGTTTGCTTGGTTAGGAGCTCAATTTTTCCTATAAATAGAAGCTTTTCCTTGTTGAAAAAAATATATAGTGTTTATGCATCGTTACTCTACTCCACCTAAGCCAAGAACTGTGAATTCATTTAATAATTCACTAGTTTTTGGAGCTTCCCTCTTTCTTCAATCCCCATTAGTGGCTCCATCAACATACTTAACCAATTGATTGGTTGGGGGCCTCTACCGTGAACAAAGAATCAAGCAATTTGTAAGGTAATTAGTGAATATTGATCTTTTCTATAATTTCTCAATGTTTCTCTCTTCTCAACCCCTCTCAAGCTTGAGAAGCTTAATTGGTATGGTTTTTTAAATGCTATTAAAGTTAATTGGTGAATAGTAGTGAAGAGTTACATAATTTAATAAATGCTATTGAAGTTAATTTTTATTTATGTTTAAATTCTAATGGTTTTTATGTAATTTCTCTCTCTCACTCAAGAAATGGTCATACTCATGACCCATTCTCAATCCAAATGAAGCTTTTCATAAAGCTTTTCCTTAATCCAAGATTAAGCTATGCTTGAGGCCAAATTAATAGCTTTTTTCTATGCTTTTAGTTTATGCATATTGATGATTCAATCCATTATAGATTAATGATCCAATTAGAGATCATTTTAATTATTTCCTTAATGATAAGCTTTATCCCTTAGAAAAAATTGAGATTTATCAGTCATAGCAGCGGAGCTATGGCAAAATTTTTATAAAAATTATGCATAAAATAATTTTATTCAAAGCATAAAAAGAGGACTTCCTACCATATTCTAGGAATTATCATCCTAGATTAATTGAAAGAATTTCATTATAATCATGGAGAAATTGAATTTTAATATCATGCATAAAGGATATTTTTTTTATATCAAAAGTGTTACTTTTATCATTTTTAATTTTCATGCATAGAAGTATGCATAAAGGAAAATTTTTTATATCAAAAAGTGTTACTTTTATCATTTTTAATTTTCATGCATAGAAGTATGCATAAAGGAAAATTTTTATATCAAAAGTGTTACTTTTATCATTTTTAATTTTCATGCATAGAAGTATGCATAAAGGATAATTTTTTTATATTAAAAGTGTTACTTTTATCATTTTTAATTTTCATGCATAGAAGTATGCATAAAGGATAATTTTTTTTATATCAAAAGTGTTACTTTTATCATATTGGATTTAATGCATAGAGGTATGCATAAAAGTTGAATATTTTATTATAAAAGTGTTACTTTTAGCATAATTGAATTTCATGCATAGAGGTATGCATAAAAGATATGGGAAGTGATAAGATATGATAAGATGCATGTGGATGTGGATATGGATGTGTATGTATGAATGTGGATATGGGATGTGGATATATAAATGAGGATGTGAAAATGGAGATAAGCATGTAGATGTGGATGTATGGATGTGAATGTGGATGTATGTGGATGTATGAATGTGAATGTGGATGTGGATGTGGATGTGGATGTATGAATGTGGATGTGGATGTGGATGTATGAATGTGGATGTATGGATGTGGATGTATGGATGTGAATGTGGATGTGGATGTGGATGTATGGATGTGAATGTGAATGTGGATGTGGATGTGGATGTGGATGTGGATGTATGAATGTGGATGTATGGATGTGAATGAGGATGTGGATGTGGATGTATGAATGTGAATGTATGGATGTGAATGAGGATGTGGATGTGGATGTGGATGTATGGATGTGAATGTGGATGTGGATGTGGATGCATGGATGTAAATGTGGATGTATGCATGTAGATGTGGATGCATGAATGTGGATGTATGGATGTGAATGAGGATATAGATGTGGATGTATGGATGTGAATGTGCATGTAGATATGGATGTATAGATGTGAATGGGAATGTGGATGTGGATGTATGTATGTATGTGGATGTCGATGTATGAATGAGGACGTGATAATGAATGTATGCATGTGGATGTGGATATGTATGTATGTGGATGTCGATGTATGAATGAGGACGTGATAATGAATGCATGCATGTGGATGTGGATATGGATGTGTATGTATGAATGCGGATATGGATGTGGATATGGATGTGTATGTATGAATGTGGATATGGGATGTGGATGTATAAATGAGGATGTGAAAATGGAGATAAGCATGTAGATGTGGATGTATGGATGTGAATGTGGATGTGGATTGGTGGTCTTCATTCGAGTACGGCCCAAAAGAAGTTCTTTATCTCTTGGGGAGTATATGAAGTTATCCCCCAGATATTGTGAGCCTTATATCTGAATTCAATGAAAGTACAAGCTTCTTTTATCTCTTCATCTCAAAATTCTTAATGCCTTCTATAGAAAAATGTGTCAAACCCAAATCATGGAAAGACGGTAAAACTTCAGTGGCAAGTTACCGTTGGCTTCTAAGTTACGCTAGCTCCTTCCTTTATATAAGTCGTAACTTTTACTTGTCGCTCACAGTAATCTTACTTCCATCGATCTCCTTTCTTTCTTAATCTCCTTCATGGCTTGGCAACAAGAACTAGTTTTATCCATAATGATTCCTCACCTTCAAGACGCAAGTGAATCTGTGAAGAAGGATTTTATAGAGCAGTATGAGCGCTCACTTTTCCCTCACTTGGGAACTTCTGTAGCGCAAACCAAATGGCGGACCTATCAAAACATAACTAGGGTAACACCCTGGGGTCAGCAGCACTTTCGTAACAATGTCCGCTTGGCCATGGTTATTGAAGCTTTGGGTTTGGGTCCCCGATACTACTGTGTCATGAGATCAAGGCATCTTGGGTTTTCTGAGCGGGTCTTCTTACTGGCATGTTTTCTTCCTCATGAGAAGATATGCCTTTATCCCGTTTTTGGCTTGCCTCTCAGAGGTCCTTTTGTTAGATCACCTCATACCACTGAGATAGGTGCAGCAATAACCAACAGAATTATTCCCATAGATGAGTTACCTTATACTTGTGCAGCTTGTGAGGACTGCTTTTGTGATCATATGATGGACGGGCTTATGGAAGTGTAAAGAGTTCTTCTATCTTTACTGTATAAGTTCCGAGAATGAATAAAGTTTAACTCTTGTTCTTATTTTGAATCTTGCTCTCTTTAAGACGTTTCTTGGTGGTTAATCTTGATTAAAATTTTTCTCTAAGTTTCATATTCGTGCATCTTGCGAAATTATCCCAGTTTGCGAGATGAGGACATCTCGCGTTTTTTAAGTGGGGTAGAATGTAAGATTCCTCCCCCACCCTCTTTTTGATGTCTAGTATCTTCCCCTGTAATCAATCCCTCTTCAGAAATATAAAGACCTTGTTTCTAACTATTTTAATTTAGAGAGAGAAAATATTCTAGAGAGAATATTCAGATTTTGAATATTTTTGGATAGAAAAATATCTCTTATAATTAAGATGAATTCCCCTGAAACAGAAATTCAAAAAGAATTTTCCAATGTGCAATTGGAATTAAGTGGAAATGTGTATAAAGGACCTTAGCCTAAGGGTCTAGATTTTGAGAAATTTTTGGATTATGGTCCAATTAAGGTTCCTATGGACCAATAGCATCAATCCATGTGTAAGGAGGAGATAAATCCAATTTGAAAAAGAAGATACCCAAAAATGAGTAAATGCTCACATAAGATGAAGAGTTGAAAATATACATGGTTTATTAGTAAAAAACTATGAGCAATATTAAAAATATGAGATATTTTGGGTATCCAAAAATGAGTAAATGCTCACATAAGATGAAGAGTTGAAAATGTACAAGGTTTATTAATAAAAAAGCTATGAGCAATATTAAAATGATTCCATTATGACACATATGTAAGGAAGGGGAGTTCTTTAAAGGAGGTGCATATTTCACATGCTTGAATGAGTTTTAAACTCATAACAATTGAGATATTTCATCTCTCCTCTCTCCTCATTCAAGTCTAGTTCCAAAAAGTTAGCTTAACTGACCTAAAAATGGTCAAAAAGTGACTAAACTGACTTGGAAAATTCTAGAATCAGTTTGCTTGGTTAGGAGCTCAATTTTTCCTATAAATAGAAGCTTTTCCTTGTTGAAAAAAATATATAGTGTTTATGCATCGTTACTCTACTCCACCTAAGCCAAGAACTGTGAATTCATTTAATAATTCACTAGTTTTTGGAGCTTCCCTCTTTCTTCAATCCCCATTAGTGGCTCCATCAACATACTTAACCAATTGATTGGTTGGGGGCCTCTACCGTGAACAAAGAATCAAGCAATTTGTAAGGTAATTAGTGAATATTGATCTTTTCTATAATTTCTCAATGTTTCTCTCTTCTCAACCCCTCTCAAGCTTGAGAAGCTTAATTGGTATGGTTTTTTAAATGCTATTAAAGTTAATTGGTGAATAGTAGTGAAGAGTTACATAATTTAATAAATGCTATTGAAGTTAATTTTTATTTATGTTTAAATTCTAATGGTTTTTATGTAATTTCTCTCTCTCACTCAAGAAATGGTCATACTCATGACCCATTCTCAATCCAAATGAAGCTTTTCATAAAGCTTTTCCTTAATCCAAGATTAAGCTATGCTTGAGGCCAAATTAATGGCTTTTTTCTATGCTTTTAGTTTATGCATATTGATGATTCAATCCATTATAGATTAATGATCCAATTAGAGATCATTTTAATTATTTCCTTAATGATAAGCTTTATCCCTTAGAAAAAATTGAGATTTATCAGTCATAGCAGCGGAGCTATGGCAAAATTTTTATAAAAATTATGCATAAAATAATTTTATTCAAAGCATAAAAAGAGGACTTCCTACCATATTCTAGGAATTATCATCCTAGATTAATTGAAAGAATTTCATTATAATCATGGAGAAATTGAATTTTAATATCATGCATAAAGGATATTTTTTTTATATCAAAAGTGTTACTTTTATCATTTTTAATTTTCATGCATAGAAGTATGCATAAAGGAAAATTTTTTATATCAAAAAGTGTTACTTTTATCATTTTTAATTTTCATGCATAGAAGTATGCATAAAGGAAAATTTTTATATCAAAAGTGTTACTTTTATCATTTTTAATTTTCATGCATAGAAGTATGCATAAAGGATAATTTTTTTATATTAAAAGTGTTACTTTTATCATTTTTAATTTTCATGCATAGAAGTATGCATAAAGGATAATTTTTTTTATATCAAAAGTGTTACTTTTATCATATTGGATTTAATGCATAGAGGTATGCATAAAAGTTGAATATTTTATTATAAAAGTGTTACTTTTAGCATAATTGAATTTCATGCATAGAGGTATGCATAAAAGATATGGGAAGTGATAAGATATGATAAGATGCATGTGGATGTGGATATGGATGTGTATGTATGAATGTGGATATGGGATGTGGATGTATAAATGAGGATGTGAAAATGGAGATAAGCATGTAGATGTGGATGTATGGATGTGAATGTGGATGTATGTGGATGTATGAATGTGAATGTGGATGTGGATGTGGATGTATGAATGTGGATGTGGATGTGGATGTATGAATGTGGATGTATGGATGTGGATGTATGGATGTGAATGTGGATGTGGATGTGGATGTATGGATGTGGATGTGGATGTGGATGTGGATGTATGAATGTGGATGTATGGATGTGAATGAGGATGTGGATGTGGATGTATGAATGTGAATGTATGGATGTGAATGAGGATGTGGATGTGGATGTGGATGTATGGATGTGAATGTGGATGTGGATGTGGATGCATGGATGTAAATGTGGATGTATGCATGTAGATGTGGATGCATGAATGTGGATGTATGGATGTGAATGAGGATATAGATGTGGATGTATGGATGTGAATGTGCATGTAGATATGGATGTATAGATGTGAATGGGAATGTGGATGTGGATGTATGTATGTATGTGGATGTCGATGTATGAATGAGGACGTGATAATGAATGTATGCATGTGGATGTGGATATGTATGTATGTGGATGTCGATGTATGAATGAGGACGTGATAATGAATGCATGCATGTGGATGTGGATATGGATGTGTATGTATGAATGCGGATATGGATGTGGATATGGATGTGTATGTATGAATGTGGATATGGGATGTGGATGTATAAATGAGGATGTGAAAATGGAGATAAGCATGTAGATGTGGATGTATGGATGTGAATGTGGATGTGGATTGGGATGTATGGATGTGGATATGGATGTGAATATATGATATGTGATGTGAAGGAATCTGACGTGAAGAGATGGAAAATGATATGATTGGATGAGTACACATATAAATGAAATGTGGAATAAGTAATGTGGATTGTATGAGGGATAATGTGGAAAAATGAGAGTTAATATAGAAATTGTATTTGTAAACTGTTTGTAAATGTTGTTTGTAAATGGCTGTTTTATGTCAAGAATGCTGGGAAAGCATTTTGACCGTCTTGTGATTAAGGTCGTGGAGACCTAACTGATAAAGTTGCAACTGCTGACGGAGAGTCAATGGAGGACGTCTCGCGTAGCAAGGTCGGCCGAGGTCTTGACCAGCCTCGGTTCGATTAAAATGGTGAGCTTCCGGTACGGTGGATGAGGGACCAAGGAAGCGGCCTATGAGTGAAGCGCTAGGTCACCTGCGAAGGATCCTAGAGGGTGCTGACCATACGGTGCTCGGGCTCTGGGTCGCCCAGGATACCCACGCGTGCGTCGAGGAAGATATTGGAACAAGGAGTAAGAGTTGTTTTCTGGAACCGGGCATGGATCTGGTTGACTGACCTTGCTGGTCCTCAACGGATGAGTCCATGGCTCTTTTATATGGATCTGTTGATTGATCTTGCTGATCTTCAACGAGAGTCCATCTTGATAAGTGATTATATTGTTGAGTATTATGGGCTAGGAACTATTGAAACGGCCCCTGTGTGGACAGGTGGTGAGCGTTCTAGTTGCCAATGATGCCATAGATACTCTGATGAAGGAATGATGGGAAATTATGAATCAACTGGATAAATTGGGAGATTGTGATCAGTGGTACTATGGTTTCATTAAAGGATTGTTTTAAAGTTAGCTGATGCTAAGAAAAAGGCAATTTTCATATTGGGTGTGTAAGTGGTGTGGCTAGTTTTATGTTTGCATGAAATTCCGGCTAGGGGGCCTTGGAACTCTTTTCCTTGGTACCCGGGACAAAACCTAACCAAATTCCAAATTGGATCCCATCACTACAGTGGTTGGGCGGTTGGCTAACCCATGGGATCGGATGGGGTTAGGCTGGACTGATGGATCCGTAAATCGAGACTTAATTTTTGTTATTACGATAGATAAAGTAAATCCCGGATAGTAATTGTTCTATGGATAGGAATCAACGGCTGTGCCTCCTTGGTGGGGAAAAAAGCGTTGATCCCAATGATCCAAGTGCAAGTTTCTTCCTTGATCTGACCAAGTATCTTTATAGATGCAGTCGGATCTGTTTGATCAGTAAGGGTTTTGACTACGTTAGAGTAAAAATTATCCTGGTGGAATCGCCCGTGCTTTCCGGATAAGGGAAGTTTTTCCGAGTCTGGTTTTGGAAAAACCGACGGATTAGTCTTTTGTCTGGATATCCGTGGACGAGGCCCCGAGTGTGGGACCCTGCCTCGCATAAGAAGTGCTACTTCCGCTGCTAGTACCCCGAATCCGTTGCGCGGTGGGAACAGGGATCTCACAGTTGGTATCAGAGCGAATTGGTTAATAAAGATCAACTGAGAAGACAAATATGTCAAAAATTTATGTAGAAACACAAAAAGGTTATAATTGTGTGATTTAATTCATACAATTTGATATTCAAACTGAAATTCGCAATTTGGTAATTGGGTCTTCAGATAGAAGTACCGCAGTTATATAGAATCCCTGACTTGCTTGAGGCCTAGACATGATGGTATTTACCTTATAATTCCAAGAGCCACGACTACCCGTATATACCGAGAGTATACTGCAGCTCTTTACTGACAGTATATACTAGTAAATCTAAGACTTGAAATTATAAGCGTTAATGCTATCCAGATGATGAATTCGAATGTGGTTGATATGATTTTTAATTCTGTTTGAGAATTGATGAATTGAATTGGATTCTGATTGAAAATTCTGATTGAAAAATGATGATTTTCGAAATTTAGTTGAAATGTAATAAGCTGAGCGAAACCACATGAGGATGAATGGGACGAGTCCCTGTGATGATATTCATAACTGGAATGATGATAATGATTTCAGCAAATCACTATGAGATTAGTGGATTGTGCTGTCAAAGTGCTACTGTTAACACTTGACTCGGTATATCAAGTTAAGGGATGACAAATTGAAAACTTGCTTGACTGAAATTCCCGTGGAGGAATGTTCAGAAAGAAAAAAATTTCGATCTGATGGACCATTATCGTGTTAAAGATATGAATGATATGATCTAAAATGAATTGTTATTTAATGATGAGTTCTATATAAGGGATATTTATCCCCGTATTCTGTTGGGTTGACCAGAATATAAGGAACCCTAGAATAAATTAGATGTACTCTTATCTTTGTATATGGTGTGTTGAGGGTTGTGTGAAGAAGAAGAAGATTTTCAGCCTCTCACCTTGTGTGTTCTCTTTTAGGGTTTTGTGAGTGTGTGTGTGCTTTGCAAGAGCTCAAGCTCTCTTCTCCCCTGCATCTTTTCATCTCTCTCTCTCTCTCTCTCTCTCTCTCTCTCTCTCTCTCTCTCTCTCTCGTGCGTGCCTGCGTGCGTGCCTGAGTGTGTGTGTGCTTTGCAAGAGCTCAAGCTCTCTCGTGCGTGCCTGCGTGCGTGCCTGAGTGTGTGTGTGCTTTGCAAGAGCTCAAGCTCTCTTCTCCCCTACATCTTTTCATCTCTCTCTCTCTCTCTCTCTCTCTCTCTCTCTCTCTCTCTCTCTCTCTCTCTCTCTCTCTCTCTCTCTCGTGCGTGCCTGCGTACGTGTAAGATTCCTCTTTCTAGCTTTTGAGATGTAAAGGTGTAAGAACCTTCCCTTCTATCTCTTGTAATCATTCCCCCCTCAAAAATGGAAAAAGATATTGTTTTACCCTATTTTGGCCTAGAGAGAGAAAATATCTAGAGAGAGATAATTTAAAATTGAGATATTTTTGGATACAAAATTTTTCCTAATGTCTAAAATGAATTCCGTTGAAATAGAAGTTCAAAATGAACTTTCCAATGTGCATTAGGAATTAATTGAATATGTGTATAAGGGATCTTAGCCTAAGAGTCCACATTTTCAGAAATTTTTGGATTAAGGTCCAAATAAGGTTCCAGAGGGCCAATAGGATTAATCCAAGTGTTGGGTTGAGATAAATACAATGAATAAGAGAAAATAGCCCAAAAATGAGTAAATTCTCACATAAGATGAAGAGTTGACTGAGTACAAGGTTTATTGGTGGTTAAAAACTAAGGTATACTAGTAAAAAAATGAGATATTTAAGTGAAATGATGCATTTTTGACACCTCAATAAGGTGGGAAACCCACTTGAGCTAGGCGTTATTTTTTTTTTTCTAAATTCAAAATAATCAAGATATTTTATCTCTCCTCTCTCCTGGTGTAAACAGGATCAAAAAGGGAGCCAAACTAATCCAAATCTTGTCCGATTGGGTTAAACTGAAGCTGGAAGGCTCTAGAACCCAGTTGGGCTTGGTTAGTGGCCTCCCTCACCTATAAATAGACCCTTATTCCTTTGAATTTTCATATTGGAGCAACACCATGCTAGTATTATCTCTAAATTAGCATATTTCTACTATCTCTCTAATTTGCCTCCTCTCTTGAGAGCTTTGGAGCTTCTCTCTCCTCCACCCTCTCTTGGAGATTAACCTCCCTCTCTTGGTGGCCAAGGACTTGCTTGGGGGCTTCACTTCTAGCCAAAGAAACAAGCCCAAATCAAAGGTAAACCTATTTTAATGGTTTTCTTTCAATTTTCTCAATGATTTTCTTCTTCTCAATCCCTCTAATGCTTGACAAGCTTTCCAAGCAATGGATTTTTCTTCAAATCAAGATTTCCATAGATTCATAATGTCTATTTAGATTAATGTTAAGTTTTATGCTTAATTATAATGATTTCTTTAAGAAAGTCTCTCTTTTGAAAAGATTAGTCATTCTTTTGGCTAGATCCTTGGTAGGAGGATGATTCTTAATAATAATCTCTTTATCTGAACCCAAACTCTAAGCTTGTCAAGCTAGAGAAAGAGATTAGTTATTTTCATGATTTTTAATCTAGAAAAAAGGATGATTAATTCTTTAAAACTTGTTTATGATATGGAAAAATCATATTAATTCATCCTAAATTGAAAGAGGGTTATGCTAATATTTTCAAAAATAAGTAATGATTATTTATTCTAATCTAGAGAATTAATCATAATTATGCTTATAATTATAATTATAATCATGCTATGTATGCATAAAATTAATTTTAGTTTAAAAGAGGAGTTTCTATCATATTTTTATTACAAGTTTTCAATTCAATTTAGAAAATTGAACATTTCCAGTAATTGCAGCGAAGCTTTGGCAAAATTTCCCAGAAAAGAGATAATTCTTATTTTTATGCATAATTTTAAACAATGCAAAAAGAGGAATTCCTATCATATTCTAGATATAGATATTATTATGCTAAAAGAATGATTTTTGTCATTTTTATGAAAAATACTTTTATAGAATTTATGCATAATTACTTAATTAAGAGAAAAGAGGAATTTTGGTTAAATTTGTTTTTACATGCATAAAAACCTAGATGTAAAAAGAGGGATTCTTACGATATTCTAGATACAAACAATTAAATGTTAAAAGAGGAATTTTTGGCATAGTTCAAAATATGAGTATTTATCAAAAGTGGAATTCTGAGTATTATCATTTTCTTAAGAAATATGGGTAGAATTGATTTTGTAAATCCCATGAATCTTTTATTCAAAAAGAAGAATATTGAGTTTATATTATTTTGAGAAATTTGACAAAGAATGTGAAAATATTCATCGAGAAAACTTGGATAATTCTTAATCAGAAAAAGAAAATTGAATACATTGAACTTTTGGAAATTGACGTACATGTCTAGATTCTCGAAAAATAGAATCTTGGAGTACTTTTTGAATAGAAAAAGCACTTCCTAAAAAAAGACCAGAAACACGCTTAGTTGAATGAACGTATGACTGATTTATTCCTAGTTTCCCTGGAAAAGAAATCTGGAATCCCTAAGAGGATCAAGGATCCTAAAAGTGAAGAAAAATTTAGATTCAATGGAAATTTAGATTTAAACATGGGATGTCCATCTATAGAATCCAATTCATCGATCAAAAGTCTTTATTAATGAAGCTTAAGAATGAAAACACAATACGTAAATGCTCTTTCTGAGTTTTTATTATAAAGTTTTGATAAAATTTATTTTTTCTTTTTAAGCCTTCAAACAACACTCTGATACTTAGATTTAATGAAATCGAGAAAAAGTTACCTTTAACTAAGTCAAGCAATTGACAGAAACTTAGAAAAAGCTCTATCACTATCGAGAGTAGAGTAACTGTATTTTCAACCTGAGTTGAAAATACAGTTACAGTATTTTCAACCTGAGTTGAATGGATGTAAATGGATGTGATGTGGATCTGGATAGATGTAAATGGATGTGATGTGGATTTGCAAGGATGTGAATGGATATGAAGGGATGGGAATGGATGGGAATGTGATGTGATGTGGATCTGCAAGGATGTGAATGGATGGGAATGGATGTGAATGGATGGGAATAGATGTGAATGGATGGGAATAGATATGAATGGATGTGAATAGATGTGAATGGATGTGAATGGATGTGAATGGATGGGAATAGATGTGAATGGATGTGAATGGATGTGAATGGATGTGAATGGATATGAATGGATGTGAATGGATGTGAATGGATGTAGATGGATGTGTTGTGATCTGAATGGATGTGAATGGATATGAATGGATGTGAATGGATGTAGATGGATGTGTTATGATCTGAATGGATGTGAAGGGAAGTGAATGGATGTAGATGGATGTGAATGGATGTGTTATGATCTAAATGGATGTGAAGGGAAGTGAATGGATGTAGATGGATGTGAATGGATGTGTTATGATCTAAATGGATGTGAAGGGAAGTGAATGGATGTAGATGGATGTGTTGTGATCTGAATGGATGTGAATGGATATGAATGGATGTGAATGGATGTAGATGGATGTGTTATGATCTGAATGGATGTGAAGGGAAGTGAATGGATGTAGATGGATGTGAATGGATGTGTTATGATCTAAATGGATGTGAAGGGAAGTGAATGGATGTAGATGGAAGTGAATAGATGTGAATGGATGTGAATGGATATGAATGGATGTGAATGGATGTAGATGGATGTGTTGTGATTTGAATGGATGTGAATGGATATGAATGGATGTGAATGGATGTAGATGGATGTGTTATGATCTGAATGGATGTGAAGGGAAGTGAATGGATGTAGATGGATGTGAGTGCATGTGTTATGATCTGAATGGATATGAATGGATGTGAATGGATGTAGATGGATGTGTTATGATCTGAATGGATGTAGATGGATGTGTTATGATCTGAATGGATGTGAATGGATGGGAATAGATGTGAGTGGATGTGAATGGATGTAGATGGATGTGTTATGATCTGAATGGATGTGAATGGATGGGAATAGATGTGAGTGGATGTGAATGGATGGGAATAGATGTGAATGGATGGGAATAGATATGAGTGGATGTGAATGGATGGGAATGGATGTGAGTGTATGTGAATGGATGTGAATGGATGGGAATAGATGTGAATGGATGTGAATGGATCTGAATGGATGTGAATGGATGGGAATAGATGTGAGTGGATGGGAATGGATGGGAATAGATATGAATGGATGGGAATAGATGTGAGTGGATGTGAATGGATGGGAATAGATGTGAGTGGATGTGAATGGATGTGAATGGATGGGAATAGATGTGAATGGATGTGAATGGATGGGAATGGATGTGTTATGATCTAAATGGATGTGAATGGATGGGATCTGAATGGATCTGAATGGATGAGAATAGATGGGAATATATGTGAATGGATGTGAATAGATGGGAATAGATGTGAATGGATGTGAATGGATGGGAATAGATGTGAATGGATGTGTTATGATCTGAATGGATGTGAATGGATGGGAATATATGTGAATGGATGTGTTATGATCTGAATGGATGTGAATGGATGTGAATAGATGGGAATAGATGTGAATGGATGTGTTATGATCTGAATGGATGTGAATGGATGGGATCTGAATGGATCTGAATGGATGGGATCTGAATGGATGAGAATAGATGGGAATATATGTGAATGGATGTGAATAGATGGGAATAGATGTGAATGGATGTGAATGGATGGGAATAGATGTGAATGGATGTGTTATGATCTGAATGGATGGGAATAGATGTGAATGGATGTGTTATGATCTGAATGGATGTGTTATGATCTGAATGGATGGGAATGGATGTGTTATGATCTGAATGGATGTGTTATGATCTGAATGGATGGGAATAGATGTGTTATGATCTGAATGGATATGAATGGATGGGAATAGATGTGAGTGGATGTGAATGGATGTGAATGGATGTCAGTGGATGAGAATGAATGTGGAATGATGTGAATGGTTGTGATTGAATATGGAATGATGCGAATGGATGTGGGATGATGTGAATAGATATGCAAGGATGAAGAATAATGCGATGTGAATTAATGTAGAAGAATGTGGAATAATGAGAAAGGACGTGGAACGATGTGGAAAGATGGAAGTTCATTGGAAACTGTATTTGTATCTAAAATTTGTTCTTCAAAGACTATTTTATGTCAAGAATATTGGCGAAGCATTTTGACTATCTTGTCGATTAAGGTCGTGAGGAGCTAAGTGAAAAGGTTGCACAACAGCTGATGGAGAGTCAATGAAGAACGTCTCGCATGGCAAGGTCGGCCAAGGTCTTAACCAGCCTCAGCTCGATTAAAATGGTGAGCTTCCGATACGGTGGTGGATGCGGGAGCCACGAAGCAGCCTATGAGTGAAGTGCTAGGTGACCTGCGAAGGAGCCTAGAGGGTGCTGACCATATGGTGCTCGGGCTCTAGGTCACCCAGGATACCTACGCGTGCGTCAAGGAAAAAATGGAACAATGAGACAGGCATGGATCTGGTTGATTGGCCTTGCTGGTCTTCAATGGATGAGTCCATGGCTCTTTTATATGGATCTTGTTGATCTTCAAACAGAGAGTCTATCTGGATTTTTCTTATGTGAATATATTTCTGGGTACTATGAGCTAGGAACTATTGAAAAGGCCCCTGAGTGAGCAGGTGGTGAGCGTTCTAGTTGCTAATGATGCTATAGGTACACCAATGAAGGAATGATTGGAAATTGGACTTCAAGCTAGATATTTTGGAGGATTATGATCAGTGATACTATGGTTTCATTAAAAGTTTGCTTTAAAGATAGCCGAATCTGTGAAAGGCAATTTTCATATTGGGTGCATAAGTGTGTCTAAAATGTATTTTGCATGAATCCGGCTAGGGGGCCTGGGAACTCTTTTCCCTGGTACCCAAGACAAAACATAACCAAATTTCTAAATGGATCCTATCAATACAGTGGTTCGGCGGGGCTGGCTAACCCATGGGATTGTATGGGGTTAGGCTGGACTGATGGATTCCTAAAATAAAGTTCAATTCTATTAAATTATGATAGTTGAAGTAAATCACGGATAATCCTTGTTCTATGGAAAAGAATTAACGGCTGTGCCTCTTAACAGGGAAAAAAGCATTGGTCTCTATGATCTAAGTGCAAGTTCCTCCCTTGAGCCAGCCATGTGACCTGTGGGTTCGATCGGAATGAAAAAGGGTAATTTAAGGCTCTTGTCTACGTTAAAATAATTTTTCCTGGAGGAATCGCCTATGCCTTCTGGGTGAGGGAAGTTTTTCTAGGTTCAGTTTTGAAAGAACCGAGAGATTAGTCTCTTGTCCAGATATTCATGAGTGAGGCCCCAAGTGGGAGACTCTGTTCTGTGCAAGAAGTGCTACTTCCGCTGCTAGCACCCCGAATTCATTGCGCAGAGGGGGCAAGGATCTTTTAGCTGGTATTAGAGCAAATTGGCTAAAGTTGATTAAAAATTTATGAGTTATCAGTAAAAGATTGTAATTGTGTGATGAAATTAATACAAATTGATATTCAGAATGAAGATTCATAAATTAGGAATTGGGTCTTCAGATGGAAGTACCGCAATTATATGGAATCCCTGACTTGCTTTGAAAGTTCCGCGCCCAATGAATTCAGGGGGTGCTAGCAGCGGAAGTAGCACTTCTTGCACAGGGAAGGGCCTCTCACTCAGGGCCTCGCCCATGGATATCTAGACAAGAGACTAATCCCTCGGTTCTTCCAAAACCAAACCTAGAAAAACTTCCCTCGCCCAGAAAGCACGGGCGATTCCTCCAAGATATTTTTATTCTAACGTAGTCAAGAGCCTTAACTAACCAAACTGATCCAACTGAAACCGTAAGTCACACGGTCAGATCAGGGAAGGAAGAGACTTGCACTTGGATTATAGAGACCAACGCTTTTTTCCTCATCAAGAGACACAGTTATTTATTCTTTTCCATAGAGCAAAGACCATCCGGGATTTACTTCATCTATCGTACCATAACAGAATTGAGTCTCATTTTAGGGATCCATCAGTCCAGCCTAACCCCATCCAATCCCATGGGTTAGGTTAGCCAACTCCCCAACCACTGTAGTGATGGGATCCATTTAGGAATTTGGTTAGTCCCGGGTACCAGGGAAAAGAGTTCCCAGGCCCTCTAGCCGGCGCTTCATGCAAACTTCAAGCTAGTCACATCACTTACACACCCAATATGAAATTGCCTGTTTCATAGATTTAGCTGTCTTTAAAACAATCTTTTAATGAAACCATAGTATCATTGATCATAATCCTCTAAACTATCTAGTTGAATTTTAATTTCCAATCATTCCTTCATCAGTGTACCTATGGCATTATTGGTAACCAGAACGCTCACCACCTGTCCACTCAGGGGCCTTTTCAATAGTTGCTAGATCATAGTACCCGGAAATATATTCACTAATAAAAATCTAGATGGACTCTCCATTGAAGATCACCAAGATCAACCAACAGATCCATATAAAAGAGCCATGGACTCATCCGTTTTGAGGACCAGCAAGGTCAATCAACCAGATCCATGCCCAAATTCTGAAAACAACTCTTACTCCTTGTTCCATTATCTTCCTCGATGCATGCATGGGTATCTTTGGCGACCCAGAGCCCCAGCACCGTATGGTCAGTACCCTCTAGGATTCTTTGCAGGTCACCTAGCGCTTCACTCATAGGCCGCTTCCTTGGTCTCTCATCCACTGTACTAGAAGCTCACCAATCTAACCGAGGCTGGTCAAGACCTCGGTCGGCCTTGCTATGCGAGACATCCTCCATTGACTCTCCATCAGCTGTTGCAACTTTATCACTTAGGTCTCCATGACCTCATTCACAAGGTGGTCAAAATGCTTCCCTAGCATTCTTGACATAAAACAATCATTTAAAAACAAGTCATAAATACATTTTCTATAACGAACTCTCGTCTTTCCACATTGTTTCACATCAATCCACATTACTTAATCCACGTCCAATCATATGTATTTCCATCATCCTTCATCCATTCTCATCCAATCACATCATATTCCATCTCATCACATCATATTCCATCTCATCACATCATATTCACATCTCATCACATCATATTCACATCACATCTCATTCATTCGCATCTACCCATATCCACATCTCATCACATCACCTTCATTCACATCTCATCCATTCTTATCTACCCCGATCCACATCACATCACATCCATTTCACATCAAATCTCATTCATTCACATCTATCCCGATTCACATCACATCACATCCATTCACATCACAACTCATTCATTCACACTATCCCAATTCACATCCATTCACATCCATTCACATCCATTCACATCACATCTCATCCATTCACATCCATCACATTCATTCACATCCATCACATTCATTTACATCACATCCATCACATCACATCCATTCACATCCATCACATCACATCCATTCATATCCAACACATTCATTCTCATCACCATCCCATCACATACATTCTATCCACATTACATCACGTCCACATCTATCCACATCATATCTCATTCATTCCGTCCACATTACATCACATCCACATCTATCCACTTCATATCTCATTCATACACATCCCATCTCATTCATCCACATCCATCCAATCATTCATATGCATGTCTATTCACATCCATCCATTCATTCATTCACATCCATCCATTCATTCATTCACATCCATCCATTCATTCATGCACATCCATCCATCCATTCATTCACACTCACATCTCATCACATTCACATCCATTCACATCACATCTCCTTCACATCTATTCCCATTAACATCCACATATATTCACATCACATTTGATAGACCATGAAGTGGTAGGCTGCGTCATAATACCAGTTGTGCAAATGTGATTAGTACATCACATAAAGGCAAAGAGAAAGTGGTTGAGCCCCTTAGTATGCCTGACATTTCTGCAGGGCATTCTCATGTTGATGGAGAGTCTAGTGGCTCAGAGATGAGCCTTGATGAAGATCTTGGGATACCAGCTATGAGAACACCTAGTGTAAAGAAGGCTATGGAAGCCATGAATGCAAATCTGCGAAGATCTGGGAGAGTGAAGAATCCTATGCAGAGGTTTACCTATGATGGTTATGTGGCATATCACTATGCATACATGGCAAAAGTTGTACAGGTTGTAGAGCCCACATGCATTGATGAGGCTGTTGGAAATGTGTGTTGGGAGAAAGCTATGGATGAAGAGATGGATACACTATATGGAAATGAGACTTCTTGGTCATAGTCTGATTCACGGTTCGAGTCTGATAAGATTTTTCCTGAACTATGATAATTCGTTACTATTTACCAAATTTCTTTCTTTGAAATATACACTTAATTGATTTCTAAATTAGTTATGAATTCCAATGAGGAATAAATTAATCATTTATCTCAATAATTCGATCTTAATAGATTTCCTAAATTTTCTTTTTACAAACCGTGTGAATATAAAAGGAAACAAATTTCTCTCTTAGAGTATTTAACTATTCATTTATTAATTACTCATAGAATTTAAGAGAATTCTAATTTTGATATAAAAATTCTTTATGCATAAAAATCAACTTCAATGGGAATAACACTTTTACGTAAAAGAAATTCCTTTTATGCATCTATTTATTCATAAAATCAATTTAATAGGAATAACACTTTTAAAATAAAAAAATCCCTTTATGAATCTTTCTATGCATAAAAATTAAATTTAATGAGAATAATAATTTTATAATAAAAAAAATTCTTTTATATTTCTTTCTATGCATAAAAATCAAATTTAATGAGAATAACACTTTTATAATTAAAAAAATTCCTTTATGCATCTTTCTATGCATAAAAATAAAATTTAATGAGAATAACACTTTTATAATAAAAAAATTCCTTTATGCATCTTTCTATGCATAAAAATAAAATTTAATGAGAATAACACTTCTATAATTAAAAAATTTCCTTTATGCATCTTTCTATGCATAAAAATCAAATTTAATGAGAATAACACTTTTATAAATAAAAAAATTCCTTTATACATCTTTCTATGCATAAAAATCAAATTTAATGAGAATGACACTTTTATAATAAAACAAATTCCTTTATGCATCTTTCTATGCATAAAAATAAAATTTAATGAGAATGACACTTTTATAATAAAAAGATTCCTTTATGCATGTTTCTATGCATAAAAATCAAATTTAATAAGAATGACACTTTTATAATAAAAAAATTTCCTTTATGCATCTTTCTATGCATAAAAGTCAAATTTAATGAGAATAACACTTTTGTAATAAAAAAATTTCCTTTATGCATCTTTCTATGCATAAAAATCAAATTTAATAATTAATATCAGTGATATCTATCCATATTCATACGTGAATATGTACATGGAGTAATTAGAATATTTCTTTTAGATGCAAAAATGGTAGTAATTACTCTTTTGGAATATTATAAAAACAAACTTTCTTTTCCACAAAATCCTAGAAAATTTTGCCATAACCTCCTTTGTATGGCTGACCATTTCTCATTTTTATCATTCTATTTTTAAGTTAAATTAACCCAAATTAGATTCATAGAACTCTAATCTACACAATTTTTTAAATTCAAGAGAGTAAACAATAAGAAGAGTTTAATTAATATCTTAGTTAATCTTTCTAGGATTAAGAAAGGCTGAAATGTAAAGAAGAGAAGGGGGTGGCCTTTTCATCAAGGCATAGCATTTGAATTTAATTCAATCAACTGTAAAACATACAAATCACAAAAATCATAGATTTAAAAATTATAAATAAGGAAATTAGCTTATATGGAGCTTGTAAGCTCTCCTTTGGCTTGAAAGATTGAGGGTTCTACTCTTGTTTGAAGCAAGAGTGGCCACCAATTCACTTTAGAGAGGATTAGGCCAAAAACAATTGAATTATTAAGAAATTTAATGTGGATGACTCATGACAGGAGTAGAGTAACAGTGCATAAACACCATTAAGCTTTTACAAAGGGGGAGGCTTTTATTTATAGGAAAAAGTGAGCCTCTAACCAAGCAAACTAATTCTAGAATTTTCCAGATCAGTTTGGTCAATTTTTGACCATTTTTGGGTCAGTTCAGTTTACTTTTTGGATCTAGTTTTGAAATCGGTGAGATGAAATATCTCATTTTATTGATTTAAAATTGGAGGTAATGATGAGAAAAAAGGTACCTCCTTCATGAGGGGAGATCCCCACTCTGAGGTGTCAAATTCAGTTTTTTTATTGTTTTCTTTGGTCCTTAGTCCGTTTTTCTTTGGTCCTTAGTCCACTCTTCATCTTATGTGAGCATTTACTCATTTTTTGGGGGGTTTTTCTTTTATTCTTCAATTTATCTCCTCCCTACATTTGGATTAAACTTATTGGTCCATAGGAACCTTAATCCAAAATTTTCAGAAAATCTGGACCCTTAGGCTAAGGTCTTTTATGCACATTATATTTTATTTCTAATGCACTTTAGGAGTTTCTTCTTGAACTTCTGTTTGGGGGGGATTTATTTTAATAAGAAGGGATATTTTTCCATCCAAAGATATCTAAAAACTAAATTACCTCTCTCTAGAATATTTTCTCTCTCTAGGCCAAAATAGGTAGAAACAAGATCTTTTATTATTATGAAAAGGGGATTGATTACAGGGGAAGAAAATGGACATCTTAAGGGGCTGGGGAAGAATCTTACATCCTACCCTACTTAAAAAACGCGAGATGTCCTCATCTCGTAGGTGGAGTATGATCTCTTTCATCTTCTTCTTCTTCTTCAATCACTTCCAGTGTTACTGCCTTGGAAGTGGACGGCCGATTTGGGAACATCTCTCTTTGACTTCCCCTATTCTGAGGACGAGGAGGTCTTGCATTACTTTGGATTGAAACTGCGGGTTGGTTAGAGGGTGTACCTCTAGGATTTCCCTGATTTTGGCGGAAAGAAACCTGATTACTCTCTGGAAAGAAGGAGCTAGAGTTTGGAATCTTAATCCCTGATTTCCCTGCCCTGAAAACCTTGATCCAAAAGGAGTTGGGCAATCCATACTCTGATGTCCAAATCCTTGACAGTTATAGCAATTCACTCCCTTGTTCAAGGGTGGAACTTCTGAAGTCGAATTCTAGGGGATTGAGTTTCGAGAAAAGGACATTTCTTCCATTCTATCTCTAGTTTGATGATGCCTTATCTACCATGAATTCATAAAAAACATCATCTTCAAAGCCACAATTGCTCTAACCAAGGGATTACCTATAACAAAGATGCAATCTACATTTGCATCGTTAATTTATATATTGCATATATAGGCTACTCTTATATAGGTAGTCTTTTATCTTATGGCATACATCAAGATAGTCTAATTCCTAGTTAATGATTATCATTTTTTGTGGTGTATGATATATATACATATGTAGGATTTGTTCAAATCCACAAACAAGAGAGAGGGCAAGTGAATCTCAGCCCATGTGCTAATAGCCTAAAGAATGACGACGACGACCATATTATCTTGATGGGCTATCCGGTCATCAGCTACCAGAACCAAATCGACTGCAGACGTCCAGTTAATCATGCTTGCACACTACTACGAATGATCCCCTCGTGTGTCGCGGGGGGACTATTTTTCTAGGAATTGGACTATTTTTTGGGTAATGGTTGAGCACCTTAACAATGTATGATTGCATCACTCTAAAAAGGTAAAATGTCTGGTCTTTCACAAAGATTGTGGTTGTATAATTGATTTTTTCATAATCTTTGAAGATTCTTTGCAACCGGAGCATATTTGCTTCAGTTGACCACTTATCGAATCCACCACTAAAACAAATATATTTCCTCAAATTAGGGCCTAATTTAGTCTCTACTTGTCCAAACCCGAAATAGCTTGGCACATGCATTGGTCATGGTATGTCCATACAAGATCCAAGGCTCTGTGTCTTGATCGAGCCTACTTTGGCAAATCACCATTTGTCGAGCATAATAGCTTTTGACCATACAAAAGGTCACTGCTGCCAAGTTAATCATTGGCCTCATTTGAGCTTTCCTTCATGGTTTTCAAGCTGGTTAAAAATGGCTCTAGGCCACTTTCTCCAAGAACTTGACTATTTTCTAGGTAATGGTTGAGCACCTTCCATGCTACGGATGTCTTGTGGATTAATAATTAAGCAGTTTGATAAGATGAGATCTCAAAACTTATAACAACCATGTGGGATCCCTGCCCCCTCCAAGGGTGCTGGGGTGGAAGTAGCGTTAGCCTCTTGCATGGGGTAGGGATCCACACTCGAGGTCTCGACCACGGATGTTCGGACGACAAGAGACTAGCCCGATGGTTCCTCCAAAACCAAACTCGAAAAAACTTCCCTCGCCTAGAAGGCACGGGCAATTCCACCAGCAAAATCATCTAACGGGAGAATTGATCTAACGAATTAAAGTCTTAGCTAACCAACTGATCCGACCAAACTCGAAAGTCACATGGCCAGATTAAGGAAGAGACTTGCACTTGGTCCATAGAATCACCGCTTTTTCCCCCCTTTAGTGAGGCACAGCCGGCTGATTCCCTCCCACATAGAACAAGGTCTTCCTAGGACTTAATCTAACTAACATAACTTAATCGTAACTATTTGTATCGCAGGAATCCCCTGATCCATCCTAACCCCAACACAGGAAGGTAATCATGAAGGAAATATTTTATCTTTTCATGATTGATAGGCATGACTACATCATGCTGCTCATAGTCATCTCGAACCTTCTACAAAGCGATTGCAGCATACTCCAAGTTGTGCTTCCTGACGTGTAGCCTTTATTCCAATTTTCTTTTCTCAGCAAGGTGGTTTGCTTCCACATTTCTCAATTGCTACTGTAATGTAGCCACCTACTGATTGGAGGATATTGGGGGTGCTCTCTACTTCATTTGATTCTTTAGCTCTAAGAGTTCTCTATAGATGGACTGGCTTTTGCTCTGTTCCTACATGAGCTTGGTTTGCAATTGTTGGCGGTTGGCCACCAACTGTTGAGCCTTCAATAGCTGATTGTCCTTGTCCTGTATCTTCTGATGTAGTTCGATCAGCTACTTTGATAGTGGTTGAGAGATTTGGACAAGGCCTTCCTGTGGCATAGGCTGCTTGTCTAATTGCATTTTAAGCTCAGTAGCCTCCTTTTGTGTGCTTGTTGCAACTTGTCCTTCATATCTACATTCTCTTCTTTAAACAACCGGCGCTGCTGTGCAGCTTCCTCCCTGAGATTGTCTCTTGGCCAGTGGCCTTCTTCTTTTGTGCTCGTGTTCTTCTTCCAGCTGATCCTTCAGCTGAATGTATTTGGCCTTCAAGTCACCAGCTTAGCGTAGGTGACTTGTAGCACCTTCCCCGTGGCCTCATACTCCTTTTGTAGTTCTTTTGCTACAGTCTGATGGGTTGCAGGCTCATTTTTCTGAATTGTCAGTTGCTACTCCAAAATGAGGGTCTATTCCTTCAGCTGGTTAGGGGTCATTGAGTCCTCCATAGGCAGAGCTGGGTCTCAAGATGAGCTACTCTTGTGGTTCATCTTGCTGCATTAGCTTCTTTCCTGCTTGTTTTATCTTGTTCTGTTCAGCCTGAAGCTGTTGCTTAGTTGCTGGATATCCATTTGTTGCTTCGCCAGTTGCTGAGTGTCTGAGCTACTATCTGGCTGACGCAATGGTTTTTTGCATCTCTTTCAATTTTTCAAGTTCAGCCTGCTAAGGTCTGCTTGTCCTTCAGATGTAGTTCCATGTCTGCTAGTTGCCTTTGTAGGTCTTGTTGATCACTGAGCTACTGCCTCAAGTTTGTCAGTTGTTTCTGTAATTCGTGCAGCTGCTGCTGGTGCTGGTGCTGTGTGTCAGTTGAGGTGGTTGTGGTTGTGCTGGCCTATCTGCTCCTGTTGTTGTTATTGGCTAGATCTACCTGGGGTGGAGCTTTGTTGTCTTGATCAACTGGCACCATCCTTCTCTTTTGGAGGAACGGGGGGCAGAGGCAGGTGTGGCAAGTGGGGGGGGTAGGACCGTAATTTTTTAGCAGCTCGAGGTTGCTTTGCCACTATGTCCTCTGCATGTCTGCCATGTCTTGTTCCTATTGGTTCATTGCCTCTAGTGGCAATTCTACCACTGCCAAGTCTTCATCTGTGCTGCTGCCTCAGCCTCTTGGATTTGCAACTTCCAGCTATCAGTAGTTCCTTGGGTGTGGTTTCTGCTATCATCTCCACATTCCTAATCGTCTGTATGGCATGGTCAGTGAGATCTTTGTGGCCTTTTCCTTTGCTGCTTTAGTGATCTTTTCTACTTCAATTAGCCTGTTTGTGAACTCTACATTTCTGACTTGTAGTTCGTCTACACTGGCCTCCAGCTCTAGTGCCTTACTGGTTTGCTGGGTGACTTCAGCTTGAAGCTGTTTTATTGTTTGCTACAGTTGGAGCTGCTGCTCAATAGTAGTCTTCTCGTTTTCCCTCAGCTTAGTGGCCGGTTAAGGCTTGAATTTGGTTGTGAGCTTCAACTGCTTTGGCTACTACCTCTTCATTCTCCAGATTATTGAGCACACAATCTGTTATGACCACTAGTGAGAGGACATCACCTTTTGCGTGTTCGGGCCTTCTTTGTACAGCAGCATGTTGAGGCGATCCCCTAAGGTAGCAAAACTTGCTTGACTGGCGGGCCCCTCTGCCCCACTGTTACTGTCTCTGACATGTGAGTGTTGAGAGATGTCAACTGAGGGGACTTTCCCTTCAACTTTGTGGTTGGTTTGATCAGGGAGGCCCCTTAGGCTACCAAGAGTTTGCCGATGTCGGAGAGTTGCTGCTTTTCCTACTGCTATAGCAGCAACTACTCCCTTTGCCTTCTTAGTTTGCAGAGTGTGGAGCATAGGCCAACCAGCCAATTTATCTCTTTGAGGACTTCAGGCCAGTTTCTGCTTGCTGTTGCTCTAGTCTAGCTTCCTCTTGAGCTATTGCCTCTGCTTGCTTCTTCCTTTCTTCCTCCAGCTGTCTTGTTTCTGTTGTTTCTGTTGCCTTCTTGGAAGTTTCCTCCTCCTCCCTGGACTTTTGAGCCACTGCTTCTTCTGCATCTTTCTTTGCTGCCTCTTCTACAGCCCTTCTTCCTTTCTCTTGTGACTTTTGAATGGTCTTTGGACTATCGTTGTTCAACCGAGCTCTGCTCTGGTAGTGTCCCCAATTGTGATAATGCTTTGAGGTGGCCAACCATCTTGGAGTGTCCTCCTAACATCACCAGTTTCTGTGCTTGTTGCTGAAGATTTCAGGTGACCACGCCTACCCAGTTTCAGGGCCCGTCTCTGCAACCCTAAATAGTTTGTAGTTGGTTCGGCTAATGTTTTTGTTCTTGGTCAATAGGCATAGCATATCCAGATAGAACTGTAGTTCCCTTTGCCTTGATGGATCTTCATGTTGAAAATACAAGTGAATAGGGTGTGTGCGGGAACAAGCCCTTAGATAGAGGCTGTAAAAGAGAATGTGTAAATGTGAAAGAACCTGTGAAAAGGTGAGAAGAATCTACTGGGAGAGAATAAAGGGTAGTATGAGAAGATTTAGGAAGTGTGGAGATATTCTGGGAAGTGTGGAGAGAATCAAGCAAAAGAGGTGGAGATATTCTGGGAGAGGTGGAGTGAATCAAGGAGAAATTACTGGGATTAGATGCTTGGATGTAAACTCTATAAATTGAGGCATTGGCCTAATGAGAATTTGCTAGTTTTTGATTATCCATGCCTACATTAAGCTATTTGTTAATTACTCACTAATCATGTCTTAATTAATCACTTTGTTAATGATGTTGATTCTAGTATTTGATACACCATAGCTCATCACATTGCTCTAATTTCAACATGGCATCAGAGCCATGCCTAGAATCCATCAGGTTTATGAGCCCATTATCTAATTAATCAAGATTAGTAGATAATTAGAAAAGAATCAAATTTTTAGTTATTTTTCAACTCACCTCTGTACCCCTAGCTGGTCGAGGAGCTCTAGCTCCTTGCACACATCAAATTAGGCCTATTGCTTCTAGCACAACATAGCCAGCTCATAGGTGATTCAGCTCATCGAATCAGAAGCGCAAACCGCCGTCGGATGAAGGAGAAATCGCGATTTTAGCCAGCGTAGTTTTTTCTAAGAAATCTGGCGATCTTGTCTCCATCCAATCAAATTGCTCTAATTCCTCATAGCTCCAGGGGTTTTCAAGCATGCTCTACAAGCTGGTGAAGTCAGAATTCAATTTGATCAAGTCTAAAGTGAGATCCAAACTCTTCATCAAATTTGCAGGTGACTTTGGTAAAGCAGAGATTAAGCTTTCAATATTTGGTCAAATCTTGTGTTTCTTGGCTTAATCCTCTACTAGACTTATTGCTATTGATGGCCTTGAAAGCATTACCAATTTGTACGGAATGGTTGGAGTATCAACCCAACTCCGAATTGCAATCTAAAGTTATAGGGATCTATATCAGATACCTAAGGTTCATTTGAACCCTCAATTGCACCAAAATATAGTGATTACCACTGATTAATAGCAAATTAATGCACTGTTTTGTGTGCAAAAAACAAAGTATGCGGGGAGTCCAGATATGGGGCCTTAGACTTCAAATGAGCTCTCCCTTGATTTATGTAATTTTTGGTAAAATTATGCTGATAAAATTTGTGATAATCATCATTTTGCATTTAACCCTTAGTGAATGCCTGTAAATCTCACTCAAATTCAAGATTATTCACAGCCAGAGTTGCATTTGGGAATGTGCATAAGAATGGATGCTATATGCATTATGTATTGGGCACATTACATCAGTGTAAAAATGGGATCAGTAGACACTACCCTTGTCTAGAATAAGGCAAGAGATAAGACCTCCCGCATAGATTTGGGTTTGGATTGCATAATGACACAAGATAGACATCAAAAGCCCAAAGGAACTATCAACAAAACATTTAAACATGTTGCTCACATGGAGCAAGAAGAACTGACAGACAAGCTCATGGCCCCAGCCATGGAAGAAGAAGAACATTTTTCCAAGAGGAAGATCCACACCGATAAGAAGATCTAAAGGAAGCATTGAAGGAAGACATGGACACAAGAAGAGAAGCTGCCACAAGAAGAAGCTACCACGACAAGAAGACTTAAGACAAGAGAAGATGTGAGGCTCCAAAGAGTGAGGAGCCATGGGAAAATCTCTGAGAGAGAGAGAGAGACCCCACAACCCAATGTAACCTGCCCCAACAAAGTAAAACCACCTCTGAGCCACCGATGATGTAGGCCATGTGGTAGATGTATGTGTGAGCACTTTAGTCAAGGTCGCGGGCACTTTTAGTAGCCTTGGACACATAGAGAGAGAGAGTGTCAAGGATTATGGAGTTTAGGGACTTGAGGCACTGGTCGCGGGCTATCAAGTAAGAGAGAAACTTGATACAGGGTCCAGGTGTGCTAAGTTAACTTGAGGGGAGGTGTGCTAGGCACTAGTTACGGGCTATCAAGTAAGAGAGAAACTTGGTATAGGGTCTAGGTGTACTAGGAGTATTCACTTGAGGGGAGGTGTTGAAAATACAAGTGAATAGGGTGTGTGCGGGAGCAAGCCCTTGGATAGAGGCTGTAAAAGAGAACGTGTAAATGTGAAAGAACCTGTGAAAAGGTGAGAAGAATCTACTGGGAGAGAATAAAGGGTAGCATGAGAAGATTTAGGAAGTGTGGAGATATTCTGGGAAGTGTGGAGATATTCTCAGAGAGATGGAGAGAATCAAGCAAAAAAGGTGGAGATATTTTGGGAGAGGTGGAGTGAATCAAGGAGAAATCAGTGGGATTAGATGCTTGGATGTAAACTCTATAAATTGAGGCATTGGCCTAATGAGAATTTGCTGGTTTTTGATTATCCATGCCTACATTAAGCTATTTGTTAATTACTCACTAATCACGACTTAATTATTTACTAATCACTTTGTTAATGATGTTGATTCTAGTATTTGATCCACCATAGCTCATCACATTGCTCTAATTTCAACACTTCACACAAGTGGAGATTGAATATTCCCTACCGACCTTGTCGAGCTCTTTATCAATGTCCGCCTGATAGGAATTGGCATTCACTATGTCGGTTGTAGGGAGATGCAGAGCTCTCACCACAGTGTTGACCGTGGACAGGTCTGGCATCTCCAATCTGCACCTTGTTGTGCGTGGCTAGGTCAGCAACCTAGACCTCTGCTTCCATATTGTGCTGCAAATCCCCCTAGTTGAGCGAAGCAAACTCGTAGAGGTCCATCTTCTTCAGCCATGTTGCATGATGGAGAGGGTCAATTAGTAATGTGCAAGCATCGAATTTGATGGACTTGCTGCTTCCTGCCATGGTGGATGTTGTTTGCTTAGCTAACTGCTGGAGAGGGCAAAGGGGGAGAAGAGGCGAGCACAAAAGAAAAAATGAGGCAAGATTGAGCGGGGGAGTATATGATCTCTGCCAATCGGGGCGGTGGTTATGGCCGTTATGATGTGACACCCGTGCCATAATTTGTCTTGGGGTGGGTGCATCATGCCTCTTCATATTTGCAACGGGTTTGAGGTGACTATTGCGCTTTCCCATGATTGTTCTAAGTGCGAGGTATCTTCCCAAGAAGGTCATTATGCCCACATGTTGTTGCGTGATTTTTTTGGCCGCCTTTTCCAAAATTAGGTGGTGTTGCATGCTCCTTTGTGCAATTGGAATTAATAAAAATTGATTTAGAAGACCTTAGCCTAAGGGTCAAGATTTTTATTTTTATTTTGATTATGGTCTAATTAAGGTTCCTATGGACCAATAAGATTAATCCAAGTATTGGGACAAGATAAATCCAAAGAATAAATACCCAAAAATGAGTAAATGTCCACATAAGATGAAGAGTTGACTAAGTACTAGGTTTATTAGTTAAAAATTATGAAGTATTAATAAAAAAATAAGATATTTTGGAGTAATCATTCATTTTTGACACGTGGGTAAGGAAAAGGGGGCCCTTCAAGGAGGCGCCTATTTCACATGTGTGGATGAGTTTTAAACTCAAAAATAATAGGATATTTTTATCTGGGTCAAAAAGGGAGCCAAACTTATTCAAATCTTGTCCAAATTCAGCCAAATTGAAGCTGGAAAATTCTAGAACTCAATTGGACTCAGTTAGTGGCCTCCCTCACCTATAAATAGACCCTCATTCCTTTGTATTCTCATCTGTGAGTTAAACTATGCCGGTATTACTCTAAGTTAAGCTTATTTTCTATTATCCTCTAAAAACCTACAAATTGAAGAGATTGGAGCTTCTCTCTCTCTCTCTCTCTTCAATCTTCCTTGGAGACTCCAACAACATACCAAATCAATTGATTGGTTGGGGGCCTCTACTGTGATCAAAGAATCAAGTAATTTAAGAGGTAAAGTGTGGATTATTGTCTTCTTTTTCTTAAATCTCCAAATGTTTCTCTTCTCAACCCCTCTCAAGCTTGAGAAGCATTAAATTTCTCTCTCTCCCCCAAAGAATGGTCATTCCTATGACCTATTCTCAATTCGAATGAAGCTTCTTGTGAAGCATTTCTCTAATCTAAAAGTAATTTCTATGCTTGTCTAATTGGAGGCCAAAATAATGACTTTTTAATACTTTTATGCTATTAAATTTATGGTAAAATTAAGAATAATTTCATAATTGGATAATGATCCAATTAGTGGTTATTCTAATCACATGAATAATACTAAACTTTATTCTTTCAAATTTATTGAGAATTACCAGTAATAGCAACAGAGCTATGGTAAAATTTGTGTAAAATAAACACATAAATCATTTTCATTTATATTATGAAAAGAGGACTTCCTACCATATTCTAGGATTAATCATCCTAGATTAATTGAATGATTCTCATTATAATCATGGAAAATTATTTTTTATGTTTATGCATAAATAGTTAATTACAAAAAGAGGAATTTCTAGTAATCCATTTTTATGTTAAAAGAGTAATTCCCATGACAATGGAAATCCATGTACTCCAATGAAGTAAGAGAAAAATTGTGATGCTGAAATAATGCATATTGTTATTTAAAAATCAAAGAAGAATTTTAGTTAAATTTATCTTTTTGCATAGATAAATTTTAAATGATGAAAGAGGAATTCCCACCATATTGGAATTCAAATGTTTAAATGAGAAAAGTGGAATTTTTAGCTTTATGGAGTTATTGAATATTTTTATGTAATTTTTAAGAAGAATTTTAAGTAGATTTAATTTATGGTAAAAGAAGAATTCCCATGATAATTGGATTACACTCATTGAAATGAGAAAAAGAATGATTTCAAGTTTATTCAAAAAAATAGGTATTGATATTTTAGTTAAAAGAAGAATTTTTATGATATTTAAGAAAAGATGGATTTGAATGAAATTTTAGTGTCAAAAGATGAATTTCCACCGTAATTCTACCTAATGAAGTAAGGTTGAAAAATTATGTGGCATAAAGAATATCTTTGGATATTTTAATTGGTAAAATCACTAAATTGATATTTACCCAAAATCTAGATGCTTAGTTTAAGGGAATCCTTGTAGATTTAAACCGAATGAATTTGGTTAGACTACGTGAGGGACGGACAATAAACCTAATTGTCCTTCTCTCGATCTGAATTAGACAAAAACTTCGTGACCAATTCTAGTTACTAAATCCAAAGAATAGACTACCAAAACTAATCTAATTTTTCCTTGACCAAACTCACCAAGAATCTAGTTAGACAAATGGACAAAATGATGGGTAGATTACCCTCATGAGAGATCAAGGATCCTCATTATGAAACTAGGAATTATGGAAAAAGGGTTTTTGGAACCGATCTCAAACTGGAATTTTACTTGCATTGGAACCTCTATTTTTTCATTCAAAGGACTATTTTACGCCAGAATGCTGGAGGAAGCATTTGGCTTATGTTTTTCTAAGAGGAGGTTTGTTGGAACAGTTAGCGGGGAGTCGTCAAGGGACGTTGCTCGCGGCAAAGCCTACCAAGGTCTTCACAAACCTCAGTACAGTTAAAATGGTACGCTTTCGGTACGATGGGCGAGGACCGACGAAGCAGTCCCTGAGTGAAGTGCTAGGACACCTAAGGAGGATCCTAGAGGGTTATGACCAGGCGATGCACGGGCTCGCGGTTGCTAGGACACCCATGCGTACATCGAGGAAGATTTTAGATGGAAAAAAAGGAAAGATTTTTGGGAACCAAATTTTGATACTGGATCTCATTGGTTGGCCAGCTGGTCTTCAGCTGGTTGGCCAGCTGGTCTTCAACGGAGAGTTCAGAGGATACATTTTTGTAATACAATGGACTCGAAATTTTAGAAAATGATGACCATAAATATTATGATTTCTATTGAAGGATTGTTTTTAAAGCCAGTTGAATCTGTTATAAATGGAAATTTCATATTGGACGTGGTATGCCTACCTTGATTTTTACATGAATCGCCCCAGCTAGGGGGCCTGGAAACTCTTTTCCTCGGTACCCGAGCAAAAACCCAACCAAATCTTTATAAAGGAATCCCACCAATTCAGTGATCGGGTGGTTGGCTAACCCATGGGCCGAATGGGGATGGATTGGAGGATTCCTGAGAAACAACTAGATATGATTAGTAACGTTATTTAGTTTTAAATCCTGAGAAGACCTTGTTCTATGGGAGGGGATCATCGGCTGTGCCTCGTAAATGAGAAAAAACGTGGTGATTCCATGGACTAAGTGCAAGTCTCTTCTTGATCTAACCATGTGACTTCAGGTTTGGTCAGATCAATTTATCTAGTTAAGACTTGACTCGTTAGAGTAATTTCCCTGTTAGAAGATTTTTCCCAATTGGCGAAATCGCCCGTGCCTTCCAAGTGAGGGGAGTCTTCCGGGCCTCGGGCCCGGGCTAGCCTCTCCTCCCAGACATCCGCGGGCGAGGCCCCGAGTGTGTGGACCCCGCCCCATGCGGGAGGCTGACGCCACTTCCGTCGCCGACAGCAGGAGCCCCGGAGCAGGAGAGGGCCTCACAGCAGCTCGTATCAGAGCTTTGTTGAAAGCTAATAAGGATAAACGAATTCTTATCAGAAATTGATAGCAAAAACTCACAAAAGGCATTTTTCATAATTTATTTTCATTTCGTAAGCTTCTTTAATGAAGAATTTTTAATAAAAGAAATTGTTTCTATAGATGGAAGTTTCGTACTTATCTGGTATTCTTGACCTCACCCAGTCACACAAGACATGACTACGTTTGCCTTTGAGCATCTCATCTCTTCCACTGCAACTCGAACAAGCCGAGTCAGACTCGCATACCATTTCAAGGATTTATATTTTCTTGATCGAGCGGAGAGACGACAACATAAGTGGTTTGCAGGGCAGTATGTCCATGTCTCTTGCGACTAGCGTGCAATGCTGAGGCAAAACCTCTCATTGGCCACCATGATTCTGATAAAGTTGAAAGTGGTACATGGTGTCATTCTATATCATTCAACACCTTGGAATTTTAGACTCTCATGCCAAATCTATAGACTCCTTAATTGCTTTTTTCCTAAGGAGAAGATAATAGCTTCCTTGGCATAGTAAGTGAACGTTTGTATCAAGACATGGCTATGGCCCAGTACTCTGAGATCACACTGCCCCCTCCACACACCGGATTCACGGTAGTAGAGCTGGCAGCGGAAGCAGCTCCCTCATGCGCTCGGGTAGGGTTTCCCACTCCGGGCCTCGCCCTCGAATGTCTGGGCACGAGACTAAGCTGGTGGTCATTCCGAAAACTGAAACCGGGAAAATTTCCCATGCCCAAAAAACGGGGACGATTCCACCATTTTGAATTTCTTAACAAATTTTTCTAACAAGGTCAAGATACTGAACTAACCTTCATCTGATTAAACCAGAAAGGAAAACTATTACAGACTTATCTTGAAGGAATCAATGCTTTTTTCCTAATTGAATCAGGCCGCACAGCTGTTGATCTATTCATTTGAGAAGTCTTCAGGTTATTATTTAACTATTCAAGTTCTAAGAGTAATTGAATCAAGCATAGCCGTTGATCTATTCATTTGAGAAGTCTCCAGGTTATTATTTAACTATTTGAGTTCTAAGCGTATTCCTATTAATCAATTTTATTATTAAAACTCTACTGATTCCAATCTATGGGTTAGCCACCGCCCAACCACTGGAAGTGGTAGAACCAGACAAGAACTCACCCACCCATAATTGAATGCCTTTCTTAACTTTTGCTTTAGAATATAGATATGCACACACTTCTCTTTAAACTTTTACTTATAAAACAATCCACTGACAAACAATTATTGGTTACAGATATCATAACTCAAAATTTCCATCCAGTTCCTTGTTTCTCAAAAACAGGTATCACTCTGGACTCTCCGTTGAGACTAGCTGGTCAGCAAAACGAGATCCAGTAAACAGATTACAATAAACATTAGTCCATCATATAATATATATCTTCCACGACATATGCATGGGTGTCCTAAGCACCGCGAGCCCGTGCATCGCCTAGTCAAAACCCTCCAAGATCCTCCTTAGGTGTCCTGGCACTTCACTCAGGGACCGCTTCATCGACCCTCGCCCATCGTACCGGAAGCACACCATTTTTCACCATACCAAGGGTGGGTGGTCAAGACGTGGGCAAGTTTTTACCGTGTGAGCCATCCTTTGAACACTCCCCACCAGCTGTTGCAATCGAACTTTCCTTAGAAAACTCCCTCCAGCATTCTGGCATAAGACAATCCGTTAAGAAAACAGGGCTTCTATGCAAGTTTTCAGTTTTGATTTTCTTTTGAATATAATGAGTATATCTTAAATCCATATCCCAATACTTCTAGATCGCAGGTTTGAATTCCAACAAAATTTCATGAATTCTGTAACCTTGATCCTCAGATCCAAATCAAAGGGTCTTAACTTGATTTCAGATTCGGTGGGTGATTTGAGTGAATTTTTTTGAACTGGTCACATCGTCTTTTCTTGAAACCGACGAAGGAGTTATGTCTTGGTCATAGTCTGATTCAAGGTTTGAGTTTGGAAAGGTTCTCCCTGAACTATCTTTCTTCTCGAAGGGTAATATTTCAATTACTACTTTACTGAATTTCATTCATTGAGTATTTGCTTAACTGAATTAAAAACTAATCACGAATTCTTATGAGGAATAAATTAATCATTTATCTAAAATTCCGACTTCGATAGTTTTTCTGAGTTTTCTCATTACCATCCTGAAGAATATGAAACGGTAGAATTTTCTCTCACAGAGTATTTGTAGCTTATTCATTTACCAATATTCATGGGATTTAAACATAGGATTAAAGAGAACTCTTATTTTGATAAAAAAAAATTCTGTATGCATCTATTTATGCATAAAATCCAACTTCTATGGAAATAACACTTTTATATAAAAGAAAATCCTTTTATGCATCTATTTATGCATAAAAATCAATTTTGATGAAAGTAACACTTTTATAATATTTTTTTGTTATGCATCTATTTATGCATAAAAATCAATTTTGATGAAAGTAACACTTTTATAATAAAACAAATTCTTTTATGCATCTATTTATGCATAAAATTAATTTTTGATGAAAGTAACACTTTTATAATTAAAAAAATTCTTTTATGCATCTATTTTTGCATAAAAATCAATTTTGATGAAAGTAACACTTTTATAATTAAAATAATTCTTTTATGCATCTATTTATGGATAAAAATCAATTTTGATGAAAGTAACACTTTTATAATTTAAAAAAAATTCTTTCATGTATCTATTTATGCATCAAAATCATTTTTGATGAAAGTAGCACTTTTAGAATAAAAAAATTTCTTTTATGCATCTATTTATGTATAAAAATCAATTTTGATGAAAGTAACACTTTTAGAATAAAAAATTCTTTTATGCATCTATTTATGCATAAAAATCAATTTTGATGAAAGTAACACTTTTAGAATAAAAAATTCTTTCATGCATGTATTTATGCCTAAAAATCAATTTTGATGAAAGTAACACTTTTAGAATAAAAACAATTCTTTTATGCATCTATTTATGCATAAAAATCAATTTTAATGAAAGTAACACTTTCATAATAAAAAATTCTTTTATGCATCTATTTATGCCTAAAAATCAATTTTGATGAAAGTAACACTTTTAGAATAAAAACAATTCTTTTATGCATCTATTTATGCATAAAAATCAATTTTGATGAAAGTAACACTTTTATAATAAAACAAATTCTTTTATGCATCTATTTATGCATAAAAAATAATTTTGATGAAAGTAACACTTTTAGAATTAAAAAAAATAATCAATATGCATCTTTCTATGCATAGAAATTAATTCTAATGGAAATAACACTTTTATAATAAAAATATTTCTAATATGCATTTTTCTATGCCTAGAATGAAAATAACACTTTTAGAATACAACGATGGGGATTACTCTTTTTGAATAATAAAAGATAAAACTTATTTCACAAAATTTAAGAAAATTTTGCCATACCCTCCTTTGTATGGCTGACCATTTTTAAATTTTTTTCATTCTCAAGCTACTTAGAAATTATCCCAAATGGTTTAAAGCAATCTAAACTAATCAATTCCACTTTTTAAAGAGAAACAAGATGAAAAGTTTAATTCTAACAATTTGATTACATATCTAGGATAAAGAAAGGCTGAATTCAAGAATGAAGAGAGGGAGAAAGCCTTTCCAACAAGGCATAATATTATTTTTCATTTTAAAGAAAACAAAAATTAGAAAACCATTAAATGGAATAAAGAAAAAGTAGGATTTCTAGCTTACATGAATTTTTGTGAGCTTTCCTTTGGCTTGATGGTTTGAGGGATCTACTCTTGTTTGCAACAAGAGTGGCCACCAATTCTTTTGAAGAGGAATTTCACTGTTTTTGGCTTTGGGGAGGAGTAGAGTAACAGTGCATAAAACACTATAAAGCTTCCACAAAGGGGGAGGCTTCTATTTATAGGAAAAAGTGAACTTGTGACTAAGCAAACTCATTCTAGAATTTTCTAGATCATTTCTCATCATACATATGTATCTTCCACGACATACGCATGTATGTCCTCGGCACCACGAGCCCGTGCATCGCCTTGGTGGTTAGAACCCTCCAGGATCCTCCTTAGGTGTCCTAGCACTTCACTCAGGGACCGCTTCGTCGGCCCTTGTCCATCGTACCACCGGAAGCGCACCATTTTAACCATAACGAGGCTTGTCAAGGCCTGGGCAGGCTTGGTTGCGTGAGTCATCCTTTGAACACTCCCCGCCACCTGTTTGCAACCGAACTTCCCTTAAAACACACATATACCAAATGCTCCCTCCAGCATTCTGGCATAAGATAGTCCTTTAAGAAAACAGGGTTTCTATGCAAGTTTTCAGTTTTGATTTTCTTTTGAATACAATGAGTATATCTTAATTTCCTAACCCAAGACTTCTAGATCACAGTTCTAGATTCCCAAGAAGGATTCCTTGAATTCTGAATTCTTGATCCTCAGATCAAAATCGAAGGTCTCAACTTAGTTTCAAATTCGATGGGTTATTTGAGTGTAGATTACTGAAGTGGTCACATGGTCATTTCTTGAAACTGACGAAGAAGTTACGTCTTGGTCATAGTCTGATTCAGGGTTTGAGTTTGGAAAGGTTCTCCCTGAACTATCTTTCTTGAAGGTAATATTTCAATTACTACTTTACTGAATTCAAAACTAAACACGAATTCCTAGGAGGAATAAATTAGTCATTTATCTAAAATTTTGACTTCGATAGTTTTTCTGAATTTTCTCATTATCATCCTAGAGAATATGAAACAGTAAAATTTTCTTTCATAGAGTATTTACTTAATTCATTTACCCATATTCATGGGATTTAAACAAGGATTAAAGAGAACTCTTATTTTGATAACAAAAATTCTGTATGCATCTATTTATGCATAAAAATCCATTTTGATGAAAGTAACACTTTTATAATTAAAAAAAAACTTTTATGCATAAAAATCAATAATGATGAAAGTAACACTTTTATAATAAAAAATTTTCTTTTATGCATCATTTTATGCATAAAAATCAATAATGATGAAAGTAACACTTTTATAATAAAAATTATTCTTTTATGCATCTATTTATGCATAAAAATCAATAATGATGAAAGTAACACTTTTACAATAAAAATTATTCTTTTATGCATCTATTTGTGCAAAAAAATCAATAATGATAAAAGTAACACTTTTATAATTAAAAAAATATTCTTTTATGCATCTATTTATGCATAAAAATCCAGAATGATGAGAGTAACTCTTTTATAAAAAAAATATTCTTTTATGCATCATTTTATGCATAAAAATCAATATTGATGAAAGTAACACTTTTATAATAAAAATTATTCTTTTATGCATCTATTTATGCATAAAAATCAATAATGATGAAAGTAACACTTTTATAATAAAAATTATTCTTTTATGCATAAAAATCAATAATGATGAAAGTAACACTTTTATAATAAAAAAAATATTCTTTTATGCATCTATTTATGCATAAAAATCAATATTGATGAAAGTCACTCTTTTAAAATAAAAAAAATCAATATGCATCTTTCTATGTATATATATTAAATCTAATGAAAATCACTCTTTTTAAAAAAATCAATATGCATCTTTCTATGCATAGAACTTAATTCTATTAAAAATCACTCTTTTATTAAAAAAATCAATATGTTTCTATGCATAGAATTTTATTCTATTAAAAATCACTCTTTTATAATAAGAAAAATAATTAATATGCATCTTTCTATATGCATGAATGAAAATGGCACTTTTAGAATACACAAACAATGGGGATTACTCTTTTTGATTAATAAAAGATGAAATTTATTTCACAAAATTTTAGAAAATTTTACCATAACCTCCTTTCTATGGCTGACCATTTTTTAATTTTTCTAATCTTAATCTACTTAGGAATTATCCCCAATTGGTTTAAAGCATTCTAAACTAATCAATTTTCACTTTTAAGAGGGAAATAATATGAAAAGTTTAATTCCAATTATTAGATCACTTAACTAGGATAAAGAAGGGTTGATTTTAAGAATGAGAGAGGGGGAAAGCCTTTCCAAGAAGGCATAGCATCAGATTATCATTTCAACAAAACAAAACTTAGAAAACCATTAAAAGAGTAAGAAAAATATAAGATTTCTAACTTACATGAATTCTGGGAGCTTTCCTTTGGCTTGATGGTTTGAGGGTTCTACTCTTGTTTGCAACAAGAGTGGCCACCAAATCTTTAGAAGAGGGAATGGTCAAAAACTAGTGAATTATTAAGAAATTCACAGTTCTTGGCTCTTGGGAGGAGTAGAGTAATAATGCATAAAACACTATTAAGCTTCAACAAAGGGGAGGCTTCTATTTGTAGGAAAAAGTGAGCTCCTAACCAAGCAAACTGATTCTAGAATTTTTCAGTTCAGTTTGGTCAATTTTTGACCATTTTTAGGTCAGATTAGCTTACTTTTTGGAACTAGACTTGAATTAGGAGAGAGGAGAGATGAAATATCTCAATTTTTTATGATTTAAAACTCCACTGCATGTGTGAAGTAGGTGCCTCATCGATGAGGGGGGGAATCCCTATTATGAGGTATCAAAAATTTATTTTTTTAGAATTCCTTTGGTCCTTAGTCCACTCTTCATCTTATGTGAACATATACTCATCTTTGGGGGGCATTTTCTTTATTTCTTCTATTTATCTTCTCCACACATTTGGATGAATCTGATTGGTCTCTCAAAACCTTAATTTAAAATTTTTCAAAAATCTGGACTCCTAGGGTAAGGCCACTTGAATAGATTATACTTGATTTCTAATGTACCTTCTGAAAATGTTTTTGAACTTCTATTTCGGGGGAACTTATTTTAATAAGAAGAGATATTTTTCTATCCAAAAATATTCAAAATCTGAATAACCTCTCTCTAGATCATTTTCTCTCTCTAGGCTAAAACAGTTAGAAACAAGATCTTTTATATTTCTGAAGAAGGATTTGATTACAGGGGAAGATGCCGGACATGTTTAGAGGTTAGGGAGGAATCTTACATCCTAACCAAAATGTGGAGATGAGAAGCTTCAGAAAAATGAAGGAAGACCTTTCCTCCGAAGTACATTCTCAGGAACTTCGGCTCTCTCTAGAATGCAAAGGGAAGAGCTTCGAAGCGAGAACAGATGCTTCAGATGTCAGTGACTTGGGCACCAGCTCAAGGATTTCCCATCTCCTTCTGTGGGCCAAGGAAGCTAGGCTCCCAGAGTTTTGAGACAGACTCCTTCATATCAGTCCAATCAGGGTCCCTCTCGCGCCAGAATCAAGGTAACCCAAGAAGAATGCCACCGTACTAGAAGCTCACCATTTTAATCAAACCGAGGCTGGTCAAGACCTCGGCTCACCTTGCTACACGAGACGTCCTTCGTTGACTCTCCGTCAGTTGTTGCAACTTTATCAGCTAGGTCTCCATGACCTTAATCACAGTCAAAACACTTTCCTAGCATTCTGGACATAAAACAATCATTTAAAAACAGGCCATAAATACAATTTCTATAATGAACTCTCATCTTTCCACAATAATCAACATTACTTAATCCACATTAATTTCATATAAATTTCCATTCTCATTCAATGGAATAATTTTCCATCTCATCACTTTTTCCTCAAATATCCTCATCAGATCTCATCCACTCGCATTTACCCATATCCACATCTCATCACATCATATTCATTCACATCTCATCCATTCATATTTATTCGAATTGCATCACATCACATCACATTCATCACATCTCGATTCACATGACATCACATCCATTCTCATCCCATATCATTCATTCACATCCCGATTCACATGAGATCACATCCATTCACATGATATGTGACTTCCATTCATATCATTCATTCACATCTCGATTCACATGAGATCTCATCCATTCACATCCCAATTCACATGACATCACTTCCATTCACATCTCATATCATTCATTCACATCCCGATTTACATGACATCACTTCCATTCACATCCCATATCATTCATTCACATCCCAATTCACATGACATCACATCCATTTTACATCACATCACCTCCATCACATCACATTCAGTTCATATCCATCACATTCACATCCACATATATTCTTTCACATACATATCTATATCCGTTCTTTCACATACATCCACATCCATTCTTTCACATACTCATTCATATCCATTCTTTCATATACTCATTCATATCCATTCTTAACATACACATTCACATCCATTCTTCTCATCATACACATCCTTACCCATTCTTTCACATACTCATTCACATCCATTCTTCTCATACACATTCACATCCATTATCATCACACCATTCACTCATATCCCATATTATTCATTTACATTCTGATTCATATGACATCACATCTCATCCATTCATTCACATTTATCTGATTCACATCGCATCTCATCACATCTATCTACATCACATTCTCATCACTACTATTCATATCACATCCATCCATCCTCTCATTCACATCTATCTGATTCTCATCACATCTATTCTAATCACATTCGTTTAAACATAGAATTTATGAGAATTTCTAATTTTGATATAAAGATTCTTTACGCATCTATTTATGCATAAAATCAACTTCAATGGGAATAACACTTTCAAAAAAATCCTTTATGCATCTATTTATGCATAAATTCAATTTTAAGAGAAATAACACTTAAAAAATAAATCCTTTATGCATCTTTCTATGCATAAAATCAAATTTAATGAAATTAACACTTTTGGAATAAAAATAAACTCCCTTATGCATCTTTCTATATGCATAAAATCAAAATGAATGAGAATAACTCTTTTGAAATAAAAATAAATTTCCTTATGCATCTTTCTATGCATAAAATCAAAATTAATGAGAATAACTCTTTTGAAATAAAAATAAATTCTCTTATGCATCTTTCTATGCATAAAATCAAAATTAATGAGAATAACTCTTTGGACATAAAAATAAATTCCCTTATGCATCTTTCTATGCATAAAATCAAAATTAATGAGAATAACTCTTTGTCCTTTATGCATCTTTCTATGCATAAAATCAAAATTAATGAGAATAACTCTTTTGAAATACAAATAAATTCTTTTATGCATCTTTCTATGCATAAAATCAAAATTAATGTGAGAATAACTCTTTTGAAATAAAAATATAAATCTTTTATGCATCTTTTAAAATCAAAATATAAATCTTTTATGCATCTTTATATGCATAAATTCAATTTTAATGGGAATAACACTTTTGAAATAAAAATAAATCTTTCAAAATGCACAAACGGAAGGAATTACTCTTTTAGAATAACCGAATTATAAACTTTAGTTCCACAAAATTTAAGAAAATTTTACCATAACCTCCTTTGTATGGCTGACCATTTCTCAATTTTAACATTCAATTTATGACTTGAATTAATCCAATTGGAATTCTAATATCTCTAATCTACTTCATTTTCTAAAAATCAAGAGAGTAAACAATGAAAAGAGTTTAATCCATCTTTTAATTAAACTTTCTAGGATTAAGAAGGGCTGAATTGTAAAGAAGAGAAGGGGGTGGCATTTCCATCAAGGCATAGCATCAGGTTTTAATTGAAACATTTACAAAGCATAAAATATAAGAAAACCATAGACTTAAAATTTACAATAAGTAAGAATTAAGCTTACATGGAACTTGTAAGCTTTCCTTTGGCTTGAGGGATTGAGGGTTCTACTCTTGTTTGCAACAAGAGTGGCCACCAGTTCTTTTGGAGAGGATTTAGTCAAAAACAATTGAATTCAATGTATTTGACTCTGGGGAGGAGTAGAGTAACATTGCATAAACACTATTAACCTTTTACAAAGAGGAGGCTTCGATTTATAGGAAAAAATGAGCCTCTAACCAAGCAAACTGATTTTAGAATTTTCTAGATCAGTTTGGTCAATTTTTGACCATTTTTGGGTTAGTTTTGCTCACTTTTTGGATCTAGTTGAAACAGGGGAGGAGAGATGAAAATATCTCATTATTTGTGAGTTTAAAACTCATCCACACATGTGAAATAGGTGCCTCCTTCATGAGGGGAATTCCCCACACTGAGGTGTCAAAAATGTCTAAATATCTCTTCTTTTTTAACTAATAAACCTTGTCCTTAGTCAACTCTTCATCTTATGTGAGTATTTACTCATTTTTGGGGGATTTTTCTTTTTTTCTTCAATTTATCTCCTCCCTACATTTGTATTAATATTATTGGTCCATAGGAACCTTAATCCAAAATTTTCAGAAAATATGGACCCTCAGACTAAGGTCCTTTTTACCTATTTTCAATTTATTCCAATTGCACACTGAAAAGTTCTTTTTTAATTTCTATTTAAGGAAAAATCATTTTAATAAGAAGGGATATTTTTCCATCCAAAGATATCTAGAAACTGAATTATCTCTCTCTAAAATATTTTCTCTCTCTAGGCCAAAACAGATAGAAACAAGATCTGTTATTATTCTAAAAAGGGAATTGATTATAGGGGGAAATACTGGACATCTTGAGGGGCTGGGGGAGGAATCTTACAACCAAAGAAAAGAGTAAAAAAACTGAATTTTGATACCTCAGAGTGGGGATCTCTCCTCATGAAGGAGGCACCTTTTTTCTCATCATCATTACCCTCAATTTTTAATCAATAAAATAAGATATTTCATCTCTCCTCTCTCCTATTTCAAAACTAGATCTAAAAAGTAAGCTGAACTGACCCAAAAATGCTAAAAATTTGACCAAACTGATCTGGAAAATTCTAGAGTCAGTTTGCTTGGTTAGAGGCTCACTTTTTCCTATAAATAGAAGCCTCCCCCCTTTGTATAAGCTTAATGGTGTTTATGCACTATTACTCTACTTCTGTTCTAGGCCATCTACATTGAATTTCTTAATAATTCAATTGTTTTTGGCCTAATCCTCTCCAAAGTGAATTGGTGGCCACTCTTACTTCAAACAAGAGTAGAACCCTCAATCCCTCAAGCCAAATGAGAGCTTACAAGCTCCATGTAAGCTATTTTTCTTATTTCACAATTTTTAAATCTATGGTTTTCTTGATTTTTATGTTTTACAATTGATTGAATTAAATTCAAATGCTATGCCTTGATGAAAAGGCCACCCCCTTCTCTTCTTTACATTCTAGCCTTTCTTAATCCTAGAAAGATTAACTAAGGGATTAATTAAACTCTTCTTATTGTTTACTCTCTTGAATTTAGAAAATTGTGTAGATTAGAGTTCTATAAATCTGATTTGGGTTCATTTAAGTCAAATAAAGAATGATAAATCTGAGAAATGGTCAGCCATACAAAGGAGGTTATGGCAAAATTTTTCAGAATTTTGTGGAAAAGAAAGTTTGTTTTTATGTTATTCCAAAAGAGTAATTCCCACCATTTTTGCATCTAAAAGAAATATTCTAATTACTCCATATACATATTCACCTATGAATATGCATGTATATCACTGATATTAATTATTAAAATTGATTTTTATGTATAGAAAGATGCATAAAAGAATTTTTTATTTTAAAAGTGTTATTCCCATTGAAGTTGATTTTTATGCATAAATAGATGCATAAAGATTTTTTATATCAAAATTAGAGTTGTCTTAAATTCTATGAGTATTTGATAAATGAATAATTAAATATTCTAAGAGAGAAATTTCTATTGTTTTATATTCACACGGATTGTAAAACAAAAATTTAAAAAATCTATTGAGATCAAAATATTCAGATAAATGATTATTTTTTTTCTTATTGAAATTCGTAACTAATTTAGAAATCAATTAAGTGTATATTCAAAGAAAGAAATTCCATTAAATAGTAATTGAATTATAAAACCTTTTCAAGAAAGATAGTTCAGGAAAAATCTTATCCGACTCGAACCGTGAATCAAAAACTAACCAAAACCAAACTCTTTTGTCAGTTTCGAGGAAAGAAGGTGTGACTAGTTTAGAAAAATACTCTCAAAACTCCCGCCAAATCTAAAACTAAGTTTGAGACCCTTCAAAATGATATGTGGATCAAGGCTATAGAATTCGAGGAATTCTAGTATGAAATTCAGAATTGCAGTCAAGCAGTTTTGTGGTGGATACTGATTCAAGAAATACTCATTGTATTCAAAAGAAAAATCAAACTGAAAGCTTGCATAGAAACCCTATTTTCTTAAAGGATTGTCTTATGCGAGGGAGCATTTGGTATATGTTTTTCTATGGGAAGTTTGGTTGCAAACAGCTGGCGGCAGGGAGTGTTCAAAGGATAGCTCACACGGCAAAGCATGCCCAAGTCTTGACTAGCCTCGGTATGGTTGAAAAATGGTGCGCTTCTAGTATACGATGGGCAAGGGTCGACGAAGCGATCCCTGAGTGAAGTGCTAGGACACCTTAAGGAGGATCCTGGAGGGTTCTGACCAAGCGATGCATGGGCTCACGGTGCCTAGGACACCCATGCGTATGTCATGGAAGATACGTATGATGGACGAAAGGATTATTGTAATCTATTACTAGATCTCGTTTACTGAGACCAGTGGGTCTCAACAGAGAGTGCAGAGTGATACTGTTTTTTTTTAGAAACAAGGGACTGGATGGAAATTTTGAGTTATGATATTTGTAACCAATAACTGTTTGTCAATGGATTATTTTATATGTTAAAATTTTAAAGAGGAGTGTGTGTGTATCTGTATTCGAAAGCAAAAGTTAGGAAAGCCATTCAATTATGGGTGGGTGAGTAATTGCGTGGTTCTACCTATTCCACTGGTTGGGTGGGCTAACCCATGGGCTGGATCGGGTTACGCTGGAATCAGTGGAGTTTTAATAATTAAATTGAAATAATAGGAATACACTTAGAATTCGAGTAGTTAAACAAAACCCTGAAGAATTTCTCAAATGAGTAGATCAACGGCTGTGCCTGATTTCAATTACGAAAAAAGCGTTGATTTCCTTAGATGATTAGATCAACGGCTATGCTTGGTTTCAGTTAGGAAAAAGCGTTGATTTCTTTAAATTAAGTCAATGATTGTTTTGCTTCTATCTGGTTTAATTAGGTGAAGGATACTTTAATCTCTTAAACTCGTTAGAAAATTTGTTAAGAAAATCAAAAAGGTGGAATCAAAAATCAAAAATCTGTTAAGAAAATCAAAAAGGTGGAATCGTCCTCGTTTTCCAAGCAAGGGAAATTTTCTCAGTTTTGGTTTCAAAATGACACCAGTTTAGTCTCGTGTCTGGACATTCGAGGGCGAGGCCCCGAGTGGGAAACCCTACCCCACACAAAGAGGAAGCTTCTTTCGCTATTGCTAGCAACTGGGAATCTAGTGCACGGAGGGGACATAGGGGTCTCACAACTGGTATCAGAGCGCTGTTGCTAGAGCAACTGGTATCAGAGCGCTGCTGCTATAGCAACTGGGAATCCAATGCACGGAGGGGGCATAGGAGTCTCACAACTGGTATCAGAGCGCTGTTGTAAACTTACAAAACAGCAGCATAAATTGCTTAAAATTTTAAAGTAAATCTGGAAAATAATGTTTTCAGTTGCTAAGATTATGTTTAAAATGAACTTCATAAATTGAAAAACTCATAAATAGATGGATACCCCGAATCTGTCTAGCATTCTTGGACTCTCCCCCAGAGTCAGGATATGATCGCCTTTGCCTTCGAAAATATCATCAACTCCGCTACAACCCGAGAAAGAAGAGTGAGACTCGCTCGTCACTTTGAGGATCTATACTTTCCTGATCCAGTAGAGCGATGTCAGCATATGTGGTACTCTGGAGGGTGAAGTATTCGCGTCAATATCAATCAACGACAGAGACTGAGACTGAATATCTCACAAGCCATGATCTTGATAAGGCTAGGAGTTATTCATTATGTCCAACTCTATAATCATGCACCCCAAAATTTTAGAATTTCTTGCCATATTTTTAGACTTCTTAGCCACTTTATTCCTAGGAGAAGAATTATAGCACCATTATTAGTGATGAATCATGTATATCTTAGCATGTATCCATCGCAGTATTGCCTTTTTATGCATACGCAATTGAGGTGGTGACTTTTGGAGCTGAGACGCTCTATGTATATATCAAAAACTTTTAATAATAAATGAGGTTTTGCAAAAGATTCCAAATTGTTTTCGTGGTTGTGAATATTTGTTAATATAATTATCAGAGTGAATCTTGTTTTTAAGAATTATGATGGAATATTTATTTGTTTAAGAAATAAATCTCAAAAATTAAATAGCCATAAATCAGTTGACAAAGTTAAGTTGACAAAAATATCATTTTGTGGTCAGAATCATGAGGCGCGCGGCCCATGCTAGGCAGTCGGATCCTCTTATCGATGAAGAGTTAGATCCGAACGTTCATAAAGCCCTGCATCGATCCCAACCTGGTCCCTTCAAGGGTGAAGGGGAACAGTTAGGAAAAGTAGTGGAAAAATGGATCGAGGAATGGAAGAGTATTTTGATGTAACCAGCTATAACGAGAGGAGAAAGATGGCTCTTGCTCTGCCAGATTGAAATTTGTGGAAACAGCCAGGGTTGCATATGGAGGAACCATTGCAAGACAAACCATCTCGACCAAAATACCCAGACCTGGTCAGATCTTAAGGCTTACCTCAGGAAGAGGTTCTATCCTCCGGGCTTCTTAGAAACGAAAATGAATGAGTTCTTGGAACTGAAGCAGGATAGCTGGACGATTGAAGAATACCATTAGGCATTTGCCCTTCTCCTCAAATATTCTCCACTTTTGGATGAAGAGTAGCTGATGGCCAGATTAATTCGAGGGATGAACGAGCCATTTGACACATTAGTGAAAAATGCCAAACCAGTCTCGATGGCAGAAGCTGTCAGAATGGCAAAGGACTTTGCCAAAGCATTTGTTGTTAAGGTCTTGCCGAAGCCTACACCCTCAAACTTTAAAAAGTTCCAAACTGCAGGAAGTGCTTCAAACTTTCCAACCCCAAAGAGGCACCAAGGCCCTAATCAGAATCAAGATGCTGGTAGATTCAGAAGTGAAGGAGGACCCTTCCCTTAGAACACTTTCTGAGGAGCCCCACCTTTTTCAAGGATTCAGAGAGATAAGCTCAAAAGTGAGAACAGGTGTTTTGGGGGTCAGGGTTTTGGTCACTAGCTTAAAGACTGCCCGACTCCTGCCATGTCAAGAGGATAGGGAAGTCAAGGACCCAAAGTGCAGAGACCAACCCCTTTGTATCAGTCTCGTCTCACCAAAATCAAGGTAATCCCAGGAGGACTCCAGCTCAACCATTTGCCTTTGTTCAAAGTAGTCTCAAAACTCCCTCCCAGAACTGGGGTAACCAAAGAGAAAGAGTTCCGCCCTAATCTGCAGCAGCAGCAGCCAGAGCAGTTACGATAGCAGAAGTAGTGGAAGAAGAAAGAGGTCGGATGTATGCCGCAATTGAAAACCAAGGGCCAATTTGTCAATTCTCTGTCATCCATACTCCAGCTGAGTATAAGGGTAAGCCATTCAAGATTTTGATTGATTCAGGCAATACTCATTCATTTATTTCCCCAGGATGCTTGTGTAAGCTAGTCTTAGAGCAGAAATCAGGGAAACCTATGCAAGTTGAATTGGCCAGTGGGAAGACTTTTTTCAGCCACCACCATGAGATAGATAGTATTCATTTTAATCTAGATGGGAATGTAACTGACTCTGATAGTTCAGAGTCTTACCTTTGGGATTTTGCGAGACGAAATACTTGGAATGGATTGGCTCCACAAAAATCAAGCTGACATTCATTGTCACAATGGAACCATTTCCTTCCGTGACCTTCACGAAAACAAAGTTCAAGGAGCTGGAATTTTTGGATCCCCAGATCTGTAATTAGTAAAAGCTTCTAGGTTATTGAAAGGACTTAGAAAGAAGCAGCTCATTTATGTTGTCAAAATGAATTCGGTAGACACAAAGTTAAAGGCTAAAGAACCAGAGTGGTTAAATGAGTATGATGATTTATTCCCAGCAGAGCTAACTAAGATGCCTTTGATTCGGGAAGTAGATTATGAGATAGAATTGACCCCCGGAGCTCAGCTAGTAGCCCAGCGCACGTACAAAATGCCAATCTGTGAAGCCATTGAACTTAAGGAACAGCTTAGGCAACTGTTAGAACAAGGGTGTGTAAGACCCAATGTTTCACCTTAGGGAGCGCCAGTTCTCTTTCAAAAAAAGAAGAATGGAACGTTAAGACTCTGTGTGGATTACAGAGGTCTCAATCAGCTATTAAGAATACGTATCCTATCCCCTGAATAGATGAGTTTCTAGACAAGCTAATGGAGCCTAGATCTTCACAAAGATAGATCTCAAATTAGGGTATTACCAGATCAGGATTAATGATCAAGATATCTCGAAGATAGCTCTATCAATACTCGCTATGGGCACTATGAATTTACTGTCATGCCGTTTGGATTGACAAATGCCCTAGCTACATTCAATCGCCTAATGCAGGACATTCTTAGATAATACTTGGATGATTTTGTTCTTGTTTTCTTTGATGATATTCTAATTTACTCAAAGAATGCAGCTGACCACCATGAAGCTCACGTCCGTAAAGTTCTTGAGATTCTACAAAAAAGAGCAAATGCACTTTCTCTATCGACTATGTTAAATACTTGGGCTTTCTGGTATCCAAAGATGGAATTTCTCTAGATTCCGCAAAAGTCCAAGTAGTCATAGATTGGCATGAACCAAAGACAGTGAAAGAAGTCAGAGGATTCTTGGGATTAACTGGTTGGTATAGAATTTTTATACCTAAGTATGCTCTCATAGCTTCCTTCCTGACTAATCTTCTCTCAAGAAGAATACCCCATTTCAATGGTCTGCCAGGTGTCAGAGCGCTTTTGATAAGCTGAAGACCGCCTTGGTAACCAATCCCGTTCTGAAGTTGCCAAATTTCCCCCTACCCTTTGAGGCAGTAAAACTGATACCACTGGTTGGGAGGTGCGCTCATGCAGGAAGGTCATGCAATGGCCTATGAATCCTGAAAACTCAAAACGCATGAGAGAAATTAGTTGTCCACAACTTGGAGCTACTTTCCTGTTTTTATTATAAAAGTGTTATTCTTATTAAATTTAATTTCTATGCATAGAAAGATGCATAATGAAAATTGTTTTATTATAAAAGTGTTATTCTCAGTAAATTTAATTTCTATGCATAGAAAGATGCATAGAAATTTGATTTCTATGCATAGAAAGATGCATAGAAAGTGTTATTCTCAGTAAATTTGATTTCTATGCATAGAAAGATGCATAAAGGAAATTTTTTTATTACAAAAGTGTTATTCTTATTAAAATTGTTTTTTATGCATAGAAAGATGCATAAAGAAAATTTTTATATTAGAAAAGTGTTATTCTTATTAAAATTATTTTTTATGTATAGAAAGTTGCATAAAGGATTTTTTATGTTTTAAAAGTGTTATTCCTATTAAATTGATTTTATGCATAAATAGATTTTTTATGTTATTCCTATTAAATTGATTTTATGCATAAATAGATGCATAAAAGGATTTTCTTTTATATAAAAGTGTTATTCCCATTGAAGTTGATTTTTATGCATAAATAGATGTATAAATAATTTTTATATCAAAATCAGAATTCTCTTAAATTCTATGTTTGAATTCTATGAGTATTTGATAAATGAAAAATTAAATACTCTAAGAGAGAAATTTCTATCGTTTTATATTCACACGGATTGTAAAAAGAAAATTTAAGAAATCTATCGAGATCAAAATATTCAGATAAATAATTATTTTATTCCTCATTGGAATTCGTAACTAATTTAGAAATCAGTTCAGTGTATATTCAAAGAAAGAAATTCGGTAAAATAGTAACTAAATTATTGAAAACCTTTTCGAGAAAGATAGTTCAGGAAAAATCTTATCTAACTCGAACCGTAAATCAAACTATGAGACCAAGACCAAACTCTTTTGTCAATCTCGAGGAAAGAAGGTGTGACCAGTTTAGAAAAATACTCTCAAAACTCCCGCCAAATCTGAAACTAAGTTTGAGACCCTTTGAATTGATCTGTGGATCAAGGTTACAGAATTCAAGAAATTTTATTATGAAATTCAGAATTATGATCAAGAAGTTTTGGGGATACTTATTCAAGAAATACTCCTTGTATTCAAAAGAAAATCAAACTGAAAACTTGCATAGAAACCTTGTTTTCTTAAAGGACTGTCTTATGCCAGAATGCTGGAGGGAGCATTTGGTATATGTTTTTCTAAGGGAAGTTCGGTTGCAAAGCTGGCGGGGAGTGTTCAAAGGACAACTCACGCGCGAAAACCTGCCCAGGTCTTGACCAAACTCGGTATGGTTTGAAAATGGTGCGCTTCCCCCGGTATACGATGGGCAAGGGTCGACGAAGAGGTCCCTGAGTGAAGTGTCAGGACACCGAAGGAGGATCCTAGAGGGTTTTAACCAGGGGATGCACGGGCACGCGGGGCCTAGGACACCCATGCGTATGTTGTGGAAGATATGTATGATGGACGAAATGATTATTGTAATCTGTTACTAGATCTCGTTTGCTGACCAGTGGGTCTCAACGGAGAGTCCAGAGTGATACTTTTTTTTTTGAGAAACAAGGGACTGGATGGAAATTTTGAGTTATAATATCTGTAACCAATATCTTTTTGTCAATGGATTATTTTATATGTTAAAGTTTTAAAGAGGAGTGTGTGCGTATCTGTATTCAAAAGCAAAAGTTAAGAAAGGCATTCAATTATGGGTGGGTGAGTAATTGTCTGGTTCTACCTATTCCAGTCTCGTTGGGTGTGGTGGCTAACCCATGGGCCGGATGGGCTCGAATCAGTGGAGTTTTAATAATTAAATTGAAATAATAGGAATACGCTTAGAATTTGAGTAGTTAAATAAAACCCTGAAGAATTTCTCAAATGAGTAAATCAACGGCTCTTCTTGATTTCGGTTAGGAAAAAAGCGTTGATTTCCTCGGATGATTAGATCAATGGCTGTGCCTGATTTCAGTTAGGAAAAAGCGTTGATCTCTTCAAATTAAGTCAACGATTGTTTTCCTTCTATCTGGTTTAATCAGGTGAAGGATAGTTTAATCTCTTAAACTCGTTAGAAAATTCGTTAAGAAAATCAAAAAGGTGGAATCGTCCCTATTTTCCAGGCAAGGGAAATTTTCCCGGTTTCAGTTTCGGAATGACCACCAGTTTAGTCTTGTGTCCGGAGGCCCCGAGTGGGAAACCCTGCCCCGAGCAAGAGGAAGCTTTTTCCGCTGTGCTGCTGCTAGCAACCAGGAATCCGATGCGCGTAGGGGGCAGAGGGGTCTCACATCTACAGACTCCTTAGTCGCTTTATTCCTAAGGAGAAGATAGTAGCTCCCTTGGCAGTAAGGAAACATTTGTATCAAGGCATGTCTACAGCCCAGTACCATAACTGAGTAGCTCTATGTACATATTGCAACCTTTCTATAAATAAAGAAATGTTTTGTGGGAAAATTCCCTATTGTATAAGTGATTGTTTATTGACGAATTGATAAAGTAAAATCTGTTACTTGACATATGTCATAGATATCCAATAAGATCACTTATCTTATTGAGAAATTATTTTTTGAACCTCTTAAGTCTTAGGATCTCGTGGACGATATCAAAATAAAAATTTAATAATATATCATTTTTGGCGGAATCATAAGGCAAGGGAACCATGGCCGTCAGCTAGACCCTCTCACTAATGAAGAAGATCTTGACCCTGACGTTCGCAAGGCTCTTCACAGAACTCAGCTAGGACCCTTCAAAGGTGAAGGGTCCTAGCTGAGTTCTCCCCTTCAAAGGTGAAGGGGAGAACTTGGGTGAAGCTGTAAAGAAATGGGTTGAAGCAATGGAGGAGTATTTTGATGTCACCGGCTATAATGAGAGGAGCAAAATGGCTCTTGACAGGCTAAAAATTGTGGAAACAGCCAGGGTGGCATGGAGAAACCATTGTGATGCCAACCATCTAGACAGAAATACCCAATCCTGGAATAATCTTAAAGCCTATTTAAGAAAGATATTTTGTCCCCCCGGGTTTTTAGAAACCAAAATGAATGAATTCTTAGAGCTAAATCAGGGAAGCAAAACCATCAAAGAATATCACCAGGCATTTGCTCTTTTACTAAAGCACTCACCACCTCTATGCCAAGCGAGTGTCCATGGCAGAAGCTGTCAGAATGGCGAAGGACTTTGCTAAAGCTTTCAGTAAAAGTCCCGCCAAAGCCAGCTCCCTCGTCCTTCAAAAGATTCCAAACACCGAGAAGTTCTTCTAGCCTTCCGCCTCCAAAGAGACACCAAGGTCCCAACTAGAATCTGGAGATGGGAAGCTTCAAGAATGAAGGAAGACCTTTCCCTTGAAGTTCTTTCTTAGGAACTCCGTCTCTTTCAAGAATGCAAAGAGAAGAGCTTCGAAGTGAGAATAGGTGCTTCGGATGTTAGGGGTTTGGGCACCAGCTCAAGGATTTCCCATCTCCTTTTGTGGGCCAAGGAAGCTAGGGTCCCAGGATCCAGAGAGAGAGAGACTCCTTTGTATCAGTCCAATCAAGGTCTCCCGTGCTAAAATCAGGGCAACCCCAGAAGAGTGCCAGCTCTCACTCTCTACAGCCTCCATGCAAGGCAATCTCTGAACTCCCTCCCAGAATTGGAGTAACCAAAGAGAGAGAGTTCCATCTCAGATTGCAGCTGTTAGAGTTGTCACTATAGCTGATGAAGTGGAGGAAGAAAAAGGACAGATCTATGCAGCAATAGAGGGAATAACCATCAATTTTCAGTCCTCCAGACTCCAACAGAGTACCAGGGTAAGAAATTCAAGCTTTTGATTGATTCAGGCAGTACTCATTCTTTTATTTCCCCAGGATGTCTGCGTAAATTATTCCTAAATCAAAAATCAGAGAAACCTATAGAAGTGGAATTGGCCAGTGGGGAAAGATTCTTTTCACACACCTTGAGACAGACCTTATTCAATTTAGTCTACAAACATGGGAACATAACATAGTGCCAGTTTAGAGTCCTACTCTTGGGAGTCTATGATGGAATCCTTGGAATGGATTGGCTCCATAAGAATCAAGTTGATATTCATTGTCACAAAGGAACCATCTCTTTCCTCAACCCTCACGGGAATAAAGTTCAAGGAACTTGAATTTTTGGATCCCCAGTGCTACAATTAGTCAAGGCTTCCAAATTGTTAAAAGGGCTCAAAAAGAGGCAAGAAATTTATGTCGTTAAGATGAATCAAGTAGACATAAAATGCAAGGCTAAAGAACCAGAGTGGTTAAGTGAGTATGCAGATGTATTCACTGAAGAGATAACTGAGATGCCTCCGTCTAGCAAAGTAGATCATGAGATCAAGTTAACTCCCAGAGCTCAGCCCCAGTAGCCCAGCGTGCATACAAAATGCCAGTCCTTGAAGCCATAGAACTTAAGGAGCAGTTAAGACAACTGTTAGAGCAGGGATTTATCAGACCCAGTGTCTCACCTTGGGGTGCACCTGTTCTCTTTCAAAAGAAGAAAGATGGAATGTTAAGACTTTGTATTGACTACAAAGGATTGAATCAATTAACAATTAAAAATAAGTATCCTATCCCTAGGATTGATGAACTTCTTGTTCGGTTAAGTGGGACCCAAATGTTCACAAAGATAGATCTCAAATCTGGGTACTACCAGAGCAGAATCAAGGAACAGGACATCCCGAAGATAGCATTCAATACTCGCTATGGGCATTATGAATTCATAGTCATGCTGTTTGGATTGACTAATGCCCTGGCAACATTTAATCGTCTTATGCAAGATATTCTCAGAGAATACTTGGATGATTTTGTTCTTGTCTTCTTTAATGATATCTTGGTATACTCAAAGAATGCTAAAGATCATGTGTGCAAGGTCCTGGAAATCTTAAGGAAACACCAACTCTTTGCAGAAAAGAGCAAGTGTTCTTTCTCTGTTGACCAGGTGGAATACTTGGGATTCATAGTGTCAAAAGATGGGATTTCTCCTGAGCTCGCAAAGATCCAAGCAGTCGTAGAATGGCAAGAACCCAAGACGGTAAAGGAAGTCAGAGGATTCCTACGATTAACCGGATGGTATAGGATCTTTATACCTAGATATGCTCAAATAGCATCCCCTTTAACTAACCTTCTCAAGAAGAGTACCCTTTTTCAGTGGACTACAATGTGTTAGAGTGCCTTTGATAAACTGAAGATAGCCTTAGTAACCAACCCTGTCCTTAAATTACTAGATTTTACCAAACCCTTTGAGGTAGTTACTAATGCTAGTGGGTTTTCCTTAGGCGGTTCTCTTATGCAGGAAGGTCATGTAGTAGCCTATGAATCTAGAAAACTTACAACACATGAGAGAAATTATGCCATCCATGACTTGGAGTTACTCTCAGTAGTTTATGCTCTGAAGTTGTGGAGACATTATCTTTTGGGATAGAAGTTCACCTTGATGATAGATCATCAAAGTCTAAAGTGCATCTTCACCCAAAGGGATCTCAACATGCATCAAAGGAGATGGATGCAGACCCTGCAAGAATTCAATTTTGAAATTAAGTATCGATCGAGGAAAGAAAATGTGGTTGCGGATGCGCTCAGCAGGCAGAAAAGCCTCCTTGTTTGCAATTACAGTGGTGTCAAAACCATTGATCGGTGAAGCAAAGGAAAAAATCATGCAAGACAAATTCTTTGCCCTATTGTTACCCTTCTAACGTAGGAAAGCGACTCCTCAGGAAATGAGTCGAGTTCTTGGGTACAAATTGGATGAAGGATGCATGTATTATAGTAATCGGCTATGTATTCCCAATGATGAGGGAATAAAAGGTAGAAGTCTGAGAGAAGCCCATGATAGCCTGATAGCTGGACATCCAGGGTTTATTAAAACCTATATGTCTGTGAAGAAAAGCGTATTCTAGCCAGGACTCAAAAAGGATGTACTTGATCATGTGCGGAAATGCTTAATGTGTCAGAGAATCAAGACAGAGAGAGTCAAGATGCCATGGAAACTGCAGCCACTAGACATTCCACAGATGAAGTTGGAATGTATTAATATGGATTGTCACTAGATTACCTTCAGTGCAATCAGGTTACAACTCCATTTTTGTGGTAGTTAACAGGCTAACCAAAGTTGCCCATCTGATTCTAGTGAAGGAAACATACACTGCAGTGGATGTTGCCCGAGTTTTCCTTAAAGAGATCTTCAGATTGCATGGCTTACCTAAGAGTATAGTAAGTGACAGAGATCCCAAATTCACATCGAAATTTTGGACTGCATTCTTCGAAGCAGTAAGAACTTTCTTGGATCTCAGCACAACGTATCACCCCAAAATAGATGGCCAGACCGAAAGAGTGAATCAGGTAATAGAAGATATCCTTCGATCATGCTGCGCAACGGCAGGGAACCCAAGAAGTGGTTAAGCCATTTGCATCTGGTCGAATTTTCTTACAACGCTTCTTATCATCAAAGCATTGGGATGAGTCCTTTCAAAGCTTTATATGGACAAGATTGCCTTACACCGTTGACTTGGTCCGACCCATTGATCAGAGTAGTCGAGATGTCCAGACAAATGCTTGATGACATGGACCAGCAAAAATGCAATTAATCTGTAAAGATATAAAGGCATCCCAAGATAGGCAAAAGCAGTATGCTGATAAAAAGAGATCAGAGAGAGAGTTTGAAGAATCAGATATGGTCTTCACTCGAGTACGACCAAAAAGAAGTTCCTTATCCTTAGGGAAGTTCAAGAAGCTCTCTCCCAGATACTGTGGGCCATATGTTGTTATAAAGAAAGTGGGCGATCTATCCTATAAACTTCTTATGCCTCCCCATCTCAAGGTACATAATATATTACATGTCAGTTTGCTTAACTCCTTAACCGACCCTTGTGGCCTTGGTCTGTCTAATCGTTGGATTTGGCCAACCCGTGAATCTGCAGAGAATGTTTCTCATCGTGAACCAGTAAGGGTTTCATGTCCTGAACAACTTCAGAATGTTTCATGTCGTGAACACTCTACTGAAACATTCTAAACAACTTCAAAATGTTTCATGTCGTGATGAACACTCTACTGAACTTTCACATGCTTAAAAATTTTGGCAGATTGCATGGTGTCAAAGGTGCAGGATAAGGTTTTCTATTTTTGGAAAGGCAATCCTGTGATTTTTGACGTTAATTCACAGCATTGATTTTGTGAGCGATTCACGGCGTGAAATTGCAAGAAATGGTTCATGACGTGAACGACTTTTTGGGACTTTCACATGGAACTTCCCGTGTCAAAAGTTTGTGATTTTGGGTACGTAATACTTATCCAATTGATACCAAATTGATTGTGCCACTCCTAAGGAATGAAATGCAAGTTCTTGGCATAGTCAATGGTCCCTTATGTTTTTTATTTTTATGAATTATTTGAAAAAGAAAGAAAACTATACACCAACTTTCTCCTTCACGTTGGTGTTTTCAATGATGCAAATATCAAAATTGACAAGAACAAACAGTGAAGCCTTATCTGAAAACCACTCCACCACCACAAACATACAACACAACATCATAACCAATTTCTCATAATTTTTTCCTACCATACACATCTTATCCATTCGTTTTCCACACAATGCACTACCAGAATGCAAGGGAAATAATGAATCCTATGCAATGGGAGGAGCTAAAACTCCAAGAGGATGGAAGAAACAAAAGTGTTTCCCCAGTATAAGCGGCACTAAAAATGCTATGGGCTACCACACCTCTAAGAGGGAACTCTACACATTCACCTAATGAGTGAGTAATAGATCACAATAGTCATAGGGGACTTACCAATGCTTCGATCTTGAGTCCCTTGAGGCCTTCAAGCTTGCTTGTTAAGCTCCAAACTCCAAGCTCCACCTCCACACTGTCACTGTGGAGTTGCTCACACCGTTGCATAGGGTAATCACTCTCTCTCTCACTCTCTCACCCAAGCATTAAAGAGGCACAATGCTAGAATGCTCTCACTCCTTCAATCTCTCTCAAGACACAAAGGGAGAGCTCTCAATAGCACAAAGGGGATTGTGTCTTTTCGTTATGAGAAAATGCCTTATATACATTTGGCGCTTATTCACACTTGGTCGCCCAAAACTCACTTACTAGGCCTTGGGTGGCCAATATCTCATAATGTATAACTTTTATAGTGCCGTTTCATGACACTTATTAATGTCCTCAATTAAGGATCATGTTTGTTAATCCAAAATGGGATTAACATAAACACCTATTTCTAAAGATAGTACTCTCCATTTCTAAAGATAGTACTCTCCACTTAAAATTCCACTTAAAATCTCATGGTGTGCCTTTAATATACAAGCAGTGAGCATACACGTAAAACATAGTTTTCACGTGAATTCCACACATTCTGACACTTGTGACTCAAAGGTGGTGAAAATGATGTGGTGGCCAATATCAACACCATAGAGGTCTTGAGATGACAAGGCTTAACATATCCTTGGAATATGTCGATGAAGATGTGTGAGGCTGATGCTGCTAGATGCATGTCGGCATTGGAAATGTTGGAGGTCTTAGAAAGTCTGCAAGACAACATGGAAAATAATGGAAATTATAGCATAATGCAAACACCTAATCAAGAAATGAGAGAAGATTTTTTGACTGGTCAAATTTTCTAGTTAAGACAAGGGTAATATATTAAGGTTAGTCCAAATTTGATCTAAACTAAGATGGAGAAAAAGCATGCCTTGGGTTATGACCTTGTCTCTACACACTATCACTTTGGTGAAACCATATCTAGCTATTATCTAGCCTCATAAATGAAACTGCTAAGTGATTATTACATGTGTTCTTTTTTATTCTTTTATTTTTATTTTTATTTAATAATAAGATAAAAATATAAAAGTAGATAACAACCCTTCAAAAAACCAAGCAATGGCCCTAAGACCTCATACAAGAGTATCTAAGAACCACTAAATACCTCTACAACGCTAAGCCCTTTATTGATAGGTTTTTAGCCACAAGGTCCCATCCCATGGATATCAAGGCTATGGTCCCAAGGCTCCATCACTAAGAGCCAAAATCAGTACCTAGATTGCACATGGGGATGGTTATCTTCTTGTGTTTTGTTTTTGTATTTTTGTTTTGTTATTTATTTTTTTGTTTAAACTAGTTTCACTTTCACAATTCACCTAGAAGGCTCTATTCTAACTAAAGAGAACACACTAAGGAAGGTGGATCACTTGACATACTCCTTTGGTATACTTTTAAAGTCGATCTCATAAAGTATTGAACTAGGACCAAATCCTTAATGGTTATCCAAGTAATAACTAGAAAAGTGATAGACTAGTCACAAAACAATGCAAGCAGCAGGCACTCAAACAAACACTAAATGTAGAATCATAAAAAGATTAAAATTAAAGACAATAGAAAATATCATTATTTTAATGTAATACTGGCATGGTATAGTTTACATATTTTTTTGTAAAAGAATAAGGATCTATTTATAGGTGAGGGAGGCCTCTAACCAAGTCCAACTGGGTTCTAGAATTTTCTAGGTTCAGTTTGGCTTTATTTGGACAAGATTTGGACCTAGTTTGGCTCCCTTTTGATTTGGTTTGATCCAAGAGAGAGGAGAGAAAAATATCACAATTTTTTTGAATTAAAAACTCATCCACATGTGTGAAATAGGTGCCTTCCTCAATAGTCCCCCTCTCCTTTATTACCAAGGAGTCAAAAATGCACCATTAGTCCAAAATGTGTGAAATAGGTGCCTTCCTCAATAGTCCCCCTCTCCTTTATTACCAAGGTGTCAAAAATGCATCATTAGTCCAAAATATCTCTTTTTTTTTGTAATATCTCATAGTTTTTAACTAATAAACTCTGTACTCAGTCAACTCTTCATCTTATGTGTGAGAATTTACTTATTTTTGGATATTTTCTTTTATTCTTTGGATTTATCTCATCCTAGCAATTGGATTAATCCGATTGGCCCATTGGAACCTTAATTGGACCATAATCCAAAAATTTCTGAAAATGTAGACCCTTAGGCTAAGGTCCTTTATACACATTTTCAATTATTTCCAAATGCATATTGGAAAGTTCTTTTTGAATTTCTATTTCAGGGGAATCCATTTTAGACACTAGGAGGATTTTTATATCCAAAGATATTTTAATTTAGGATTATCTTTCTCTAGTTTTTTTCTCTCTCTAGGCCAAAACAAGGTAAAACAAGATCTTTCTTCTATTTTTAGAGAGGGGAATAATTACAAGATCAGAAGAGGAGGTTCTTACACCTTTACACCTCAAAAGCTAGAGAGAGGAATATTACATGGTGTGCTCACTTGTAGCTTGAGCTTTTGGCACCAACTGGAGGAGGTGTAATGTCAAGAGCAGAAATACATGAGCTTGTAGTGCCAACACAAGCTTCTAGCATAGGTGAAAACCCTAGAGTGAAAATTTGTGTGAAAACGTAAGGGAGAGGAGGTGAGTAGAGAGAGGTGGTGAGTAGAGAGGATTATGGTTTCATTAAATGATTGCTTTAAAGACTGTTGAATCTGTGAAAAAGGCAATTTCATATTGGGTGTGTAAGTGGTGTGACTAGTTTTAAGTTTGCATGAATATCCGGCTAGGGGGCCTCGGAACTCTTTTCCCTGGTACCCAGGACAACCTAACCAAATTCTTAATTGGATCCCATCACTACAGTGGTTGGGCGGTTGGCTACTAACCCATGGGATTGACTAGGCTGGACTGATGGATCCCTATATTGAGACTCAATTCTGTTCTGGTTCGATAGATGAAGTAAATCCCAGACAAAAATTGTTCTATGAAAAAGAATCAATGGCTGTGTCTCTCAATGAGGAAAAAAGCGTTGGTCTCTATGATCCAAATGCAATCTTTTCCTTGATCTGACTATGGGACTTACGGGTTTGGTCAGATCAGTTCAGTTAGTTAAGGCTTTTGACTAAGTTAGAGTAAAAATATCCTAGAGGAATCACCCGTGCTTTCTGGATGAGGGAATTTTTTCTAGTTCATTTTTGGAAAAATCGAGGGATTAGTCTCTTGTCCGGATATCCGTGGGGTGAGGCTCGGAGTGTGGGACCCTGCCCCACGCAAGAAGTGCTACTTCTGCTGTTAGCACCCCTGAATTCGTTGCGCGGTGGGGATAAGGACCTCACAAAACAAATCAATGTGACAGAAGTCCCTCCACCATTTGGAAAGGTCATGGAATGAATGGCATGGAGAAAAAATATGATGGCTACATCTCCATCAATAAGTGCACTATAAGAGTGAGATATTATATTGGCTCATTTGAATGTCATAGGATATCTTGTCCTTTCCATGAAAATATATTAAGAAGTATAACACGACCTTACTTAGAGGATATATACCCAAAAAAAAGCCTTGGCCTTCTAGCTTAGGATGGAAGTAACAAAATAGTATGTCATTTCTATTGACGCAAGCTTATTGCATAGATACATGCAACTATGTGGTAGACTATGTAATTCCATGTGATGATAACAGATAAGGTTGATGGTTCAGCATGAAAATTATGTTTAATTTGGGATATATAAGTCCATGATTGAAAAAAGAAAAAGCTGATGTCGTCAAAGTGGATAATAATGATGGGCCTTGAAAGGTCCAAATGAGTGTGGCAAAGGAGCTTGATGAGAGAAGATACTATGGAAGGATCTAGTGTACTAGGGGATGCCAAACCGACCAAATTTCTTGAAGAGTTAGTGCCCCTTGTGAAGAGCTATAGTTGTTTAATGAATATAATGTTGCTTTTTGATGAAAATTCATAATCATTTATATTGTGTGCCAATGATGTGTAGGTTTAGAAGGATTATTGCTAAATAAGGAAAGCCTAGGCGACCCATTGGTGGTGAAGGTTTTGATGGCTTGTTGTTGAAAAAAAGGTCCATGTATTCTTTCTTCCATGGTAGTCATTTTCCAAGACAAGGACTATTGGATGAAGAATGTATGATTTTTAAAATGTCAACTACGGGTCCAACATCTGGGTGTGGGTCTAGTAAATCATATGAGATGATGGAAGAATGGAGGTTTGTGAAACTCTTGGGTGCAATTTGATCACACCCACCGAGTCATAAATTGGAAGACAATGGCATCCCACGTATATGATCCCAGGTAGATACACACACTTCGGTTTACCTTCCCATAAAGCACCAAAATAGTTCTTAGTATAATGTTGAAACTTTGTGTTGATATGCTAGCGTGTAGGAGCTCAGTTATAACCATAACATGTGAAATGAATGAAGAGGGGACACAAAGCCAAGTTCTCTTTGGGAAATGTTGAATGCCACTATGCAGCAATGTGGTTACCCATCTGCAGACTTCCATGGCTTCATGGATAATGAAGCTAGTGCAAATTGTCTTGTAGTGATAATGGAAATCAATGGGGGCCCAAATAATAAAACGGAGGAATGAGAGTGTTCATGTCTATTCCATTGGGAGAAAAGCTTACATCATTGGGGAAATAAGCCATTATTCGCCCCTCTTGTTGAAAATGATAAAATATTATGGGGCCTTTTGGCCTAAAGAGATTACCATCCATTTTGCTATTTACAAGATTTTCAAAGTTTCTTATGAAAGGAGATCCTCTCTTCCTATTTCTACTATTGTTAGGATGAACTTGGCATTGTTGTGTTGATGGTTGCACTTAATATAACATTAGTCTTCACTACTATGATTATTTCTTAAGAAATAATTTCAAAAGAGATCTCGTGGTTGGTTGGTTTGGAATAATCCTTGACGTTATTGGACATTGTGTTGAAATGGCCATACCCATGGCACTTCTGACACCAAATATTCAATTTAGGTGGGTTCTAAGTGCTTGTTGCATTTTGCAGTGCTACAATATATACCCCTTTCTCTTGCGGGTGCACTTCATTAAGAATTTCTTCTTTTAACTTCCCTAATAAACTTGCTACTATCTCTATGACCTTAGCCTCACTCAAAGGTACTTGAGGAGTGTCTGTTTGAACCATATACATGAGTGTTGAAACATAAGGATTATATGGAATATATCTCAATGGATTAGGACCCATCATAGCTTGTCCTTGCGCACTCATTCCAGGCATGTTAGACATTCCATGGGGTGGCAATGACTTCACTTTCTGTTCTTGTGTAGCAACAACTAGCATTGTGATAGTCTAGAATCTTGTAGCAACTTGTGTCTCATTGCTGACTCAATTGTGCTTCTTCCCAATATCTCGCTTCTCTTTTCGCATTTGCTAACATTACAAGATGCCTAAGGCTTACATGCATTTGTGCCTCTACATTTTAAAGACCATTGACAAATCAACATTTTGTGTCTCCTCATTCAGAGCAGTAGCTCCCATCTTTCTCACAATTGTCTCCATTCATTTGATGTAATGGTCTATACTTTCACTAATCCCCTGAGACCGCCGGTGGTCTAATTGTTGTGCTAGGCAGTCTTAGAAACCTTTCCTCCTAAACTTTGTAAGAAAGCCTTCTGATAGGTCATTATATGTTGCTCCTAAGGCTAGAGCATGATTCCCATATTAACTAGCTTTATCCTTTAACGTAGCTAGTAGAAAGAGGATAATTTTTTGGTGATCATCCACGATTTCATTGGCCATGCATGTGACCTCAAATCTTTGTTATGAGCATCTCGGTCCTCATTCCAAAGTCCACTAAATTGTATAAAGTCCATAAGTGAATTGTCGCTCTCAGTGATGGAACTGCCATTGGTTTAAAGAAAAGAAAACCTAATTCCTAGTCTTCTTCCTCAAATAAATCGAGTGCTTTCCCTTTAGGTATATGAAATAATCATCTAAATTCAAAATCCTTGTAAGTTTCTAAAGTGTTATTTCTTTCTTGCATTCATGGAGTGGTGTGTGTCCTCAAGCATTACCTTCCTCTCCTTCGTATTCCTCTTCACCACTACCTACATCCTCTTTAATAGGGCTTACATCAGGTTGATAACCCTCATTGTCACTTGAAACTAATATGTCCCACTATAAGGGATCCTTCTCACTTATACTAGAGGGTGTACTCCCCATAATATGTCATTTATTTAAATTTATGAATGGTAATGCTGTTCCTATAGGTCTTTTCCCTAATAGTTTGTTCAACTATTCCAAATGCTTAACAAGTCTCTTGTTACATGTTTCCCAATGTTCTTCTCTTTCTCTATTTCTCACATGTCTACTGCTTTTACTGCTCATTCATCTCATAAACACTATTACAAGCAAAATAGGTAACTGACGAGGGTTACCTAAAAAGATTCCCTCCCAAAATGTGTGAAATCTAAAAAAGGACTTAAAAACATAGTTTTTTGAAAATACATCTTGAATTCCATGTATAAATTTAAAAATTACATGAATTTTGCTATTTTTTTCAAGATTGATAACACGTGTGATCTTTGTAGATTTATAAACTAATGTTGTTTATGACATAAAAATAAACTTAACTTACAAAATCACATAGGAGTCTATATAACTTAAAGAAATATCAATCTTTTTCAAATGAAAATTTATTTTATAAATTTCATCAATGTAAGACACTTTTTTTAATGGACTTTCTTGGGACAAATTCTACCACTATGCATAAATATGCACATTATTTGACAAGCGCTTTAAAAATATTAAAATACATAACAACATAAGCTCCATAATTTATGAAAAGTTCTACAAACATCCTTGAGTCTATTTCTAGACCCAAATAGCGAAGCCTTTAGTATATACTTACCTTGACAGTTTATATGACATTATTATTTTCTCTATTATTTATAAGCAGATAGTGGGCATGATATACAACCATGCTAAGAGTTTAAAGAGGTCAACTTATAGGTGTTCAAAGGTAGACTTCAATTCATATATATATGTAGAAGATGGTAACTATGGAGGCTCTGAGTAAACCTAAGCATGCTAAAAGAGTAGAAAATTGAAATATTTTGTCGGCGGGACAATTTTAGAGGCAGACATCATATAGTTTATGTTAAATTTGCAGCAATGTGATGAGCTATGGTGGATCAAATGCTAGAATCAACATCATTTTAACAAAGATATTAAACGATGATTAAGACGTAATTAGTGAGTAATTAATTGATAGCTTAATGTAGACAATGATTAAGATGTGATTAGTGAGTAATTAACTGATAGCTTAATGTAGACATGGATAATCAAAAACCAGCAAATTCTCATTAGGCCAATGCCTCAATTTATAGAGTTTACATCCAAGCATCTATTCCCACTGATCTCTCCTTGATTCACTCCACCTCTTTTGCTTGATTCTCTCCACCTCTTCCTAGAATATCTCCACACATCCTAAATCTTCTCATGCTACCCTTTATTCTCTCCAAGTAGATACCTCTCACCTTTTCACAGCTTCTCTCATTACAGATTCTCTTTTATAGCCTTTTGCTAAGGGCTTGTTCCCGCATACACCCTATTCACTTGTATATTTCAACACCTCCCCTCAAGTGAATACTCCTAGCACAACTAGACCCTATACCAAGTTTCCCTCTTACTTGGTAGCCCGTGACCAGTGCCTCAAGTCCCTAAACTCATAGTCCTACACTCTCTCTCTTTATGTGTCCAAGGCTACTACAAGTGCCCGTGACCTTAACTAAAGTACTCACACATACATCTACCACATTTCTTACATCATCAGTGGCTAAGAGGTGGTTTTACTCTATTGGAGCAGGTTACATTGGGTTTTGGGGTTTCTCTCTCTCTCTCTCTCTCTCTCTCTCTCACAGAAAAGATGATCTGACTCCATTTCCTTAGGAGCCTCCATGAAGTTTGCCGATGTCATTCCTTCTCCACTGGTTTTGCTACAGCAGTCTCTTGCCATGTGTCTTGGCTTCCCACAGTTGTGGCAAGTGGAGGTCCTTCCTCCTACTCTGCCTCTTCCTCATCCTCATCCTTGTCCTCGTCCTTGTCCTCGTGAGAATCCTCCTCGGGTGAAGAATGCTTTTTCCTCTCTAGCTATTGAGTCCAGCCATTTCTTCTCTTTGACCTTGGTCTCTTGCTCTAGTAGAGCTCCTTCTATCTCGTGCAACTTCAATTCAGGTACATTCTTTAAGGTTGCTACAATGTTTTTATATTCACCTTTGTCCACACTCTTCGGAAGCATTGCTAGTGCCTCATCATCTTCTACCTTCTTGCCAATGGCTGCCAGTTATTGCTTAATGCTTTTATATTTGTTCAAGTGTGTGATTAAACGTTCACTTCCTTCATATCAAGTTTGTAGAATTGCATTAACAGATTTATCTTTGAATTTTTTGCTTGAGTGCCAAATAATTTATTAAGTTCATCCCATGCATCTTTTGCCCATTGTATCCCTGTGATGTGATGAATGATTTCATCATTTAAACCGAGTGCGATGAGTCCTAATGCTTTCTCATTCCTTCTCTTCCACTCATTTTTCCCACTCACCTCTAGGCATTCATCTCTTCCCTCAACTAGCCCCCATAAATTTTTCCTTATGAGCAAATACATGGTTTTTGTTTGCCATGTATAAAACTGCTCCCCATTAAATTTGGCTATCTCTTGTGCTGTGCTCATGATGATGTGAAGGGGGTCTTACCTCTTGATCCAATTTTAAGATTCAAGGGCAGTGTCTACCCTTTTACAACTCAATCTGGTGTTTAAGTGATGATTATAAAACATAAATTCACCACACCCCCAGAAATTACATAAAGCAAAGGGTAACAAATCTGTACTGAATGGTTGGAGTATCAAACCATCTCCGAATTGCAATCTGCAGTTATAGGGATCTGTATAAAATATCCAATGGTTAGTTTGAACTCTCAATTGTACCAAAATATAGTGATTAGTGTTGATTAATAACTGATTTAGCAAAATAATCCTCTGTTTGTGTGTAAAAAATAGAGTATGCGGAAAGTCCAGATATCTGGGGCCTTAGAGTTCAAATGAGCTCAACTCCTTCCAAAGCCATCAATAGCAGTTATTCTAGTAGAGGATTAAGCCAAGAAACACAAGATTTGACCAAACATTGAATGCTTAATCTCTATTTTACCAAAGTCACCTGCTATACTGCAGATTTGATGCAGAGCTTGATTCCACTTCTCCTTGAGGTATTTCACAAATCTGACATCACCAGCATGTAGAGAAACCTTGAAAACCCCTGGGGCCAAGAGGAATTAGACCAATTGTATATGTGGAAGAGAAGATCTCAATTTTGCTTCAGAAAGAAGATGCCTGAGAAATCACGATTTGCAACAGCAGAGCAGCTAGCGGTTTGACGATTTGAGTAAATGAGCTGGTATGTGGGAGGCTTGGCTAGGTGGGGATTGAAATGTTTAGGCCAATGTTATGGCAAGAGGGAGATCAAGCCCTCCACCAGCTGGGGGTACAGAGGCTAGTTGAAAAAGGAGCTAAAAACTTGATTATTTTTTAATTCTAATTAACTAGGTGATTAGCAAGATAATGAGCTCATAGATTTAATGGATTCTAAGCTAGGCTCTGATACCATGTTAAATTTGCAGCAATGTGATGAGCTATGGTGGATCAAATGCAAGAATCAACATCATTAACAAAGAGATTAGATGACAATTATGATGTGATTAGTGAGTCATTAACTGATAGCTTAATGATTAGGATGTGATTAGTAAGTAATTAACTGATAGCTTAATGTAGGCATGGATAATCAAAAACCACAAATTCTCATTAGGCCAATGCCTCAATTTATAGAGTTTACATCCAAGCATCTATTCCCACTGATATCTCATGCTACCTTTTATTCTCTCCCAGTAGATACCTCTCACCTTTTCACAACTTCTCTCTCATTTACAGATTCTCTTTTATAGCCTCTTACTAAGGGCTTGTTCCCGCACACACCCTATTCACTTGTATATTTCAACAGCCTATGGGTGTAAATTTTGACCCACATAGGCATTTGTTTTCATGAAGGAAATTCTTGTTATGCAATATGGATAAGGGTGGCGAGAAGAAGTTTTAGCCTATATCATGTACATATGTGGTGGTGGCAAAAATTCATAGTATGCATATGTTGATGTTTGATCCAGATAGCCATTATCATGAATGTAGGTAATGGTATATCTAAGAGTAGTGTAGGAATGAGCTCTAGTTATAATTATTTAGAGTACATGTGAAGGGTGTTGAGAGATGGTATGTTTAAGGGTAGTGTAGAATGAACTCTGGTTATAATTATTTTGAGGACATGCGAAGGATGCTGAGAGATGCAATCTTTGCTCGCGACATTATCTTTGTGTACAAAGAAAAAAGAGAGGAGTTTATGGCCTCTGGAATGATGGTAGAGAAGAGCTTGGAGCTTTCACGAGATGACAGTAGATTCAAGATCCCCTATGCTGGAGAGCATACTACTGCACATAGGCATGGTAGGGTCCAAGCTCACATGCACCCCCCTCCTCGACATAGATGCTCCCACCATGTATATTTGCTTATAGTTCTTCAGCTTTAAAATTGAATTGTAGAACAAAAATTAGGATTAACGAATCAATTCACTCGTGATTTTCCAAATCAATGGAGCCTTACACATTTGGATTAAAACCAATGGATTACAAGTCATCATGGATTATCTCATCTAGCTCTTCTACTATCATGATTTTTTAGCATCTACTATATAGCAATACTATTTATGATACAAAGGATACATGGTTACATAGACAAGAATTTTTTTTAATGACCTCCTCTCAAATTTGTACTCAAAGGTTGTGACCATATATGTTTTTCACGTCCTTAGCCCTAAACCTAGGTTCTACTTATATCACCTTATCCTAGGTATATTTTTTCTTTAATTCTATGATTTATAAGATTTTTTTAAAATTTTTGAGATTTTATTGGCCACTATCTACTATTTGGAATGAGCTTTTACAGATTTATTGGTGATAAAAACAAAAACAATTCTCATGAAAAATATAAAAATATTTCAAAGTTAAGAAAAATAGCCTCCTTAAAGTTCATGTTTTACATCAAAGTTGATGCAAAACATCAACTTTTCTACACAACTCGATTTTTTGCATGCAAAACATCAACTTTACCATAAAACTTGATGTTTTGCATCAAGTTTCGGATGCTCCGAGAAAGAAAGTTGGAGGATCAGAGGTCGATTTTCACAAACGGCTTGTTTTAGCAATTCCATCCATGTTGCCAAGCTTAGACGACCTATTCCATGAATTTTGAGTACCAACACAAGTATGTTTCAATGCGATGTACAGATGTCACAAAGCGATTCACTAATGCAACAAATCGTTTTGTGATGTCTACACATCCCATCAAAACATAATCGTGTTGATACTCAAAATTTGTGGAATAGGTTGTTTGAGCATGCCTACACAATTGGAATCACTAAAATAGGCCGTTTGTGAAAATCGACCTCAGATCCTCTAACTTTCTTCCCCAGAGCATCCAGCATCGAAAACTTGATGCAAAACATCAAGTTGTGTGGAAAAGTTGATGTTTTGCATGAACTCGATACAAAACATCAACTTTTCCACACAGCTCGATGTTTTGCATCAAAGTTGATGCAAAACATCAACTTTTCCATAAAACTCGATGTTCTGCATCAAAGTTGATGCAAAACATCAAGTTTTATGAAAAAGTTGATGTTTATATCGAGTTGATGCAAAACATCAACTTTTTGACAAAACTCGATGTTTTGCATCAAAAACGTCAACTTTCTATGCAAAAGATCAACTTTTTTACAATACTTGATGTTTTGTATCAACATTATGCAAAACATCAACTTTTCACAAAACTCGATGTTTTGCATCAAAGTGTTGATGTTTTGTATAACGTTGATACAAAATATCAAGTATTATAAAAAAGTTAATCTTTTGCATCGAAAGTTGATGTTTTGCATCAACTCTTAGCTAAGTTCTTACTCAGCATTAAGTTGGCCGCAAATGTTGTAGCTAAAACATCCTTACCATGTGTGGTAACCAGTAGGATTCGAACCTAAGTCCTTGCCTGATTTTTTTCAGAAAATATTTTGGAAAGTAAGAACCTTTGTTTCTTAAAGCAAGCTTTTTCATGCTTTCTAAACTATTTAATAACTAAAATTACCATTTAACCCCTTTTTGTCACATCAAGGATACATCTTCTTTAAAAATGAGTGTGTCATTATTTTTCAAAATTAGATAACTTTTAAATAGCTTATTCATAATATTTTAAAATTCATCTGTACGTAATAAACTCTTTTAAAAAAAGTACATATCATCAATTAAAAAATTATAATACTCAAGAGCTTCAAAATGGATTTTAATACTACTCTCATCATCAAGAGCTAAAATAGGGTTCTATAATTAAGATAATAACTGTATCAAGATAAAGCTTTTGTAATATAATCATATAAATAATTTTTTATAGTTGCACTTTGTAGCACATCTCAATCATGCTAACATGGTAGATGACCCAAGGAGTCTAAGCTTCAAGTATACACATAGAAGAAAAAAAATGTATTTGTGGGGATAGTGAAGAAGAGGATGCCTCATCTACCTTCTCAAGGAAAGGCACATCAACTAGTGATGGTGTAGCAATGATTATGAGATAACTATGCCATAAGCTATATGTTTAGAAAATATCTTCTTTTTAGTTGTATCATTTTTTAATGGATTGAAGATGGAAATAATAAACATTGTCTCTATTTTGGCATGTTTTTTGAAAACTTATTGTTAGATTTTCAATTATAATCTCAAAAAGTAAGCAAAACGAAGTCTTTTTTTTTCAAGTCAATTTTTGTAGGAAATGTATAAAGTGTTGGATAGGTGTCATCTCCAGATGGTGTCACGCTAGTGGCACACTCTTTAGCCTCTAGGCATTTTTAGGATTTATAGCATTCATTTCCATTTTTTCCTATTTACACATTTTTGGGTGGAGAAACTTTTCTAGAGATCCGTTCATCTTGTGCCTATATATATGAGGCATTGTAGTTCATTTCTAATCAAGTTGTCTAGTGGTTCATTGATGAGTTCTTGAGTACATTGTCTCTTCTCTCATCTCTTCTTTCTCACATGGTATCAGAGCAAGGTGGTGGTGCACATAGAGCCTCCTTATCCTTCTTCCTCTCTACCTCTAGTCCTCTTCAACAACCCCACTTTCAATGGCATTTTTTATTTTTTGATTTTCTGCTAAACGAATGCATTTTTGAGGATTGTGCTTGTACAACTTGCTGGAATCATCGTGGTCTATAACTTTGCAGAAGAAAGTTTTCGCAAATTCCTCATTGTTTTTGAGTTATTCTTCGCAGACTGCCTGCATGCAAAATTTCTGCTTGCGTTTTTTGAAGAAGCCCTTACTCATCATCCTTGCCTTCATTTAATGATGCAAAAGGCTTCAAACTAGCCCCTTACCATCCTCTACAAGTGTGTTTTTAAAGCACTTCAATCCGAGTCCTACAACTCTACTTGCGGTGAAAACATTGCCAACTAGTTTTCCCTACATGCGGTAGCGTTTTTTGGAGGCTTCTTGTGGAGAGATTTGTAGCCATTTCTTGGCTGTGTTTTAATCATCAACTTCAGCCCTCTTCATGGTGTTTTGAGGTACATATTCATCCTCTTTTCTACACCTTACTACCGGGGCTGAAAATTCCACTTTGCGTTTTTGTGGACAATCAACTCCTCCATACTCCTTCTACCTAAGGCTACATTCTTAGCCCTCTTTTGGTGGTTTCTACAGAGTCTATTGGTTCATATATCGGCTGTGTTTTGTGGCTGCATTTTCGCACTATCTTTGTGCATATTTTAGAGATACTTCCTTGGTGGACAACCCATCTATTGGCTGCATTTTTGGAGGTACGACACTTCTTCCCTTGTGTTTTCCCACCCTCCTCTCCCTATGGGATCTCGGAAGTCCTCTACTCCAAAAGACAAAGGCAAACTTGAAGATACTATGGATCCTATATCTCCTACGACGGTTGGACCGGCAACTACTACAACGGAAGTTGGTGCAATTCCTTCTTCGGTAGGTGCTTCTACTTTCTCTTTTCCATCATATCCATTACCTTCTACAGATCCTTTCTCTCTTTCTTCTTTGTCCTTTATGCATTCCTATCCACATACTTCTATGCCCTCTATGGTATATCCCCCTACATCATCTATGCCTTTTATGGCAACTTCATCTACTATGATTCCTCCTTCTACTACTTCCACTACTATTCCTCTCCCCGCTCAATCATATCAGCCCTTTAACCCATTCACTCAATCTTTGAGCTTTCCAAGTCTTTTAGATTCACAAAAGCTTACCCCAAACAACTACCACACTTGGTCCTTGTTTATGCAACTTCTTTTGGAAAACACCGGGGTGTGGTCTATAATCACTTCTCCTCATATCTCAATATCAAACCTATATGGATGCACGGGCCAAAGCTTTACTTGTGCATGGCATGTCTACATTGATTGTGTCTCAATTTCTTTCTACAAGGAGTACGGCTCAACAATTATGGCACGCTATACAAATGCAATATGGAAGACTTTCAACGGTTAAGATGGCTAAGTTGGAAGAAGATTTGGATAAGCTTTCTATCTCCGAATCTGACAACATAGTGGAGAAGCTTGGAGAATTCAATCGAATTAAGTGGCAACTTGAAGAGTTTGGTACATTGGTAATAAGCAATCCGGTCCACAAGCTACTTGGTAAATTGCCTTCTTCTTTTGAGTCGTTCAAAGATAACATCTGTCTTCGAGTTCCTTTCCCTTCCTTTGAAGAGACTATGGGTCTTCTTCATGATAAGTGCCTTACTCGTAAGCAAAACAAAAAGGACTCGGCTTTTGTAAGCCAAGGCAAGGGCAAAGGCAAAGGCAAGGGGAATGATCAACGCAAAGGCTCTAATTCCAATGCTAAAGATTCTTCAACCAAAGGCGACAAGGACAAATCAAAGGATTCTTCCAAGGAGTGCACTTTTTGTGGTCGTAGTGGCCATACAGAGGATCATTATTTTGCTAAGAAGGCGGCATCCAAGAAGGTAAAAGCTGAACTTGAATCCAAATCTAAGGGTTCTTCTACATCAACATCTTCTCACGACAAAGACAAAGACAAGAAGGAAGACGGTAATGCCAAGATTGCATATGTTGCTATGTCTTCTACTTCTTCATGTGACACATCACTTGTGGTAATCAAAGATCTTGATACGCATACTGCGGATGAGTGGATTGCCGACAGTGGTGCTACCTCTCACATGACGAATAGTTCTTCCTTATTGGAAAACCATAAGTGTATCTCTTCATCAGTACACATTGGTGATGCTTCGTCTCTCCCTTTGATTGGTATTGGTGATGTTTCTTTTGGAGATGCTACCTTACATGATGTTTTGCATGTGCTTAAGATGTCTGCCAACTTATTTTCTATCTCTAAGGCTACTTCTAAAGGTCTTGGGGTTTACTTTGATGATGAAGTGATTGAAATCATTGATAGACAGTCACTTTCTTGTGTGGCACATGGTTATCAAAATGCTGGGCTTTATCATATAAGCTCTTTTACAGCACAGTTGCCACCACATGAGTCTCATCTTCATCAATTATTTGCTTCTCCTAAAGCACTTGTTTCTAATGAAGATAGTGATCTATGGCATTTTCGCTTTGGCCATGTTCCTCTTGCTACTTTGCAACATCTTGTCTCACCCACATGACATGGTTATAGGTCTACCAAAGCTTTAGAAACCTCGCCATCACATTTGTTCTTCTTGTGCTCAAGGAAAGCAACACGGGGCTTCTTTTCCAGAGGAGGCTACTCATAGGGCCACACACATACTTGAGCTTATTCATCCCCAGGACCTATGGAAGTACAATCGCTTGGTGTATCCAAGTATTATATGCTTCTTGTGGATGATGATATATGCATTCTTGTGCTTTATGTGGATGATTTGACACTCACTGGCTCTAATTTGGACCTACTCAAATGGGTTCAAACACAACTCACAACATTAATTTCCATGACTGATCTTGGACTACTCCACTATTTTCTTGGTTTAGAAGTGTGGCAATTTGCTTCTAGCATCTTTCTTTGTCAAAAGAAGTATACTTTAAGGTTGCTTGAGAAATAAGGCATGCATGATTGTGCATCACTCACTTGTCCCATGGATCCTAATTCAAAATTTTCCAAAGATGATGATTCCCTTGAGGTTGATTCTATAGAGTATCGCCAAGTTATTGGTTCTCTACTTTATTTGGTTCACTTGGCCAGATCTCTCCTATGCTTTGAGTATTCTCAGCCAATTCTCTTCACAGCCTCGTCGATCTCATTGGCAGGCAGCTTTGAGGGTTCTTCGATATCTTCATGGAACTCTTGAGTATGGCATTTCTTATGCAGGTGGAGATACACTTATTGGTTACTCAGATTCTGATTGGGCAAGGTGTATTGATACTAGGTGTTCCATGTCAGGCTATTGTTTTATGCTTGGTAAAGGACTTGTTTCTTGGAAATGTCAAAAGCAGCGAATTACTTCTTCTTCATTGACAGAAGCAGAGTACAAGTCATATCTTGATGCCACTTCTGAAGCACTTTGGCTTCAGCAAATTCTGAATCACCTTGGATGTTCATCGACTCCGACACTCATCTACTCAGATTCACAGAGTGCTATTGCTTTAGCCAAAAATCCAGTTATTTGAGGACGATCCAAACACATTGATGTTCATTTTCATTTTGTTCGTGATTGGATTTTTGAAGGTCGTATTCGGCTTGAGTATTGTCCTACCAAAGATAATGTTGCTGATTTGTTTACTAAGCCTCTTCCTCGACCTACCTTGGATTATCTTCTTTAGCGCGTTGGCGTTGGTCCTCCCATCTGGACCTGAACAGGAGGTGTTGGATAGGTGTCATCTCCATATGGTGTCATGCTAGTGGCACACTCTTTAGTCTCTAGGCATTTTTGGGATTTATAGCATTCATTTCCGTTTTTTCCTATTTACACATTTTTGGGTGGAGGAACTTTTCTAGAGATCCGTTCATCTTGTGCCTATATATATGAGGCATTGTAGTTCATTTCTAATCAAGTTGGCTAGTGGTTCATTGATGAGTTCTTGAGTACATTGTCTCTTCTCTCATCTCTTCTTTCTCACATAAAGTGCCCAAAATATTATCGTTTTTTGATAGTGTTGTATGCATGCGTAGACCACTTTTTGAAAAGACGTAAAAAAAACTAAACTTTTTTTATAGAATCTTTGAAAGATGCCAAATGTTTCTCGTTTTCAAGAAATATTACCTATTTTGTCCACAACAGTGTTCATACTCTTACTATTATCTAACCACTCCACTCTACCTTCTCTTCTATGTAACTCATCTCACTTCATGGATTGTTGGTAAAGACTCACAAGATTCTCCCACTAACAATGCTTATAGGGTTAGGAAACCCCCCTCCAATGTGCTTGAGGTCCCACCTAGAGTAAGAGAGAAATTAGGTAATGCTCCTTTGTAGATTCACTAGAAGTTGATCGAGCCCATATCCTCTTAGCTTATTCAAATTACAAATAGACCAACACATGCAAACACATTTATGCATAACATCTATCACATCAATGTTAATAAAGCAGAGCCTCTGAAACACAATAGCATTCCTAGTGCTCCAAACTTCCCACAAACAACAAGCTCTGATGATGTTAAATAGAGGCCTAGCATTTTCATCAATGAATGACCATTTCCCAAGAATCTAGTCCCCCCAAAAAACTTGAATTCCCAAACACTACTCAATCCACTTAGCAATCTTGGTCCATGCACCTCTGATGGCTGGACACTCCCAAAAGGCATGTTTGCCATCCTTCAAAGCAGACACTTGGGGCAACATCCACTAGCGATGTTTTTTTGAAGCAATTTGGAACCAATAGGGAGGGACCATATGCCAATCCTCCATAAAAAAAAATTTTGAAATCTCCTAGGAATCTAGCTTTCCCCCACAACATCTTCCATCTCTTCTTCCAAACATTAGAACTCCATCTCACTTTCTAGATCTTATTGCAGTAGTCAACATTGCTTTCTCCACATCTCATTGTAGCATAAAGGTCTTTGGCTTTACCATTTACAAGCTTAACACCATTAAACCAAGACCAGTCCTTAATCCAAAAAATCTCATCAATAGCTATAAAACACCACCCACTATGAATTTGATCAAGGGCATGTGTTAACAAATCTCTTTCTCTACCAGATAGATGGAACTCCCAAATAAGATGGTCCAAGTCTTTCCACCCAACCCCACAACCACAAACGAGTCCCAACAATCATTCATGACTCTTAAACCTTTATTGTTCATCTTCTTAGCATAAGTAATGACAGGTGAACCCAAGGGAGGGTTGAATTTATGTGTCCACTAGATCCCCAAGCTAAGCATAGAATTTCCAGTCACTCTGCATCCCCCATCCCAAGTCCTCAAGTACAAGTAGTCTTTCCATGTTTTACATACCATCTTGCAAAATGCAAAGTTAGTTATTTTAAGAGGCGCATAAGAAACCGTTTTATCTTTCCAAACTAAGTCCAACCATTTACCTTTAGCAAGCACCTCAGATAGTTCAAACTAGTTCTCTAACCATTATGGACCAAGATTCAATCTAAAGCAAGCATTTAGGTAGGGCAACAAGGCACTCATTGGCAAGACAGTGAGTGGGCATATGCAAAATGCCAATGCCCCCACCCCCCTTAGGTACTGACAGTTTGTACCAAGCCAACCAAGCTGGGACCCTTTTGGATACTCTGCCATTCCTCTAAAGGAAATCTTTGATAGGGCCTATTATCTTTTTCCAGTGGCACTTCCCAAAATCCCACACTACGCATAAAAATGTTGTGTAAGCATTTAGCACAGCATTACAAATATCAATCCTATTATGAAAAGGAACTCTGATACCTTCCCATTTCCTTAACTTCTCCAAAAATCTATTAATAGCCCACTCAATCATTTTCTTGTAAGTAACACCAACTCCAAAAGGAATGCCTAGCAATCTAACAATTTGTCCCTTATGCGCCACCTCACACCCCCATCTCTGCATATCAAAATAATTATCTTTTGTCAAACTAATAATTATGGATTTCTATATATTACATCTAGAACTTGAGGCTATAGTAGACTTCTATATAATGTCCAATGCCAATCTTACATTGTTATTCTCAGCTCTTAAAAATAGCAAAGAGTCATCAGCAAAACACTGTATAACCAATTGCTCATTGTATCTTAACTTCAACCCTGAGATACTCCCATCTCTATAAGCTTTCTCCAGTTGACACTGCTAGAGGATGAGAGGCTATAACAAACAAGAGGGGGGCTAAAGGGAACCCTTGTCTAACATACCTCTTAATCTCAAACCCCCTACAATTCTCCCATTCAGTAACACCTTGGACTCCCCAAGACAAAGTGTATATATAAAGTTGCCATTTTAGTCCCAAATCCAAGCCTCTCCATAATTCCACAAAAGACCAATGAACCCTATCATAATCCTTTTCTAGATCAAGTTGTAGCATAATACATTTATGTTGAGTTTTAAGAGCCACATCTCTTCCTAGCAAAGCTGCAAAGATGTTGTCATATATTGATCTACCCTTTATGAACCCATGTTTCTTCTTAGACACTTCTTGTAAAACTAGAGTAATAATGGGTCTCCAATGGCCAAATTTGTTACAAACAACTTGTTTAGCAATGAGATTCACAAGACCTTCTTTAAAGTCCTTATCCAAACAACCAGAATTGAAGGCTTTCCTACATACTTCCCCAATAATATCCTTCAAAGAAGGCCAGAAAGCAATGAAGAATTCTATAGATAGACCATCCTAGCCATGGGCTTTATCCCTTCCCAGTTTCAATAGAGCAACCCAACATTCCTCCACATCCACATCCCTTTCTAACCATCTAGCCTTTTTTGGATCCACACTTTGATAAATAAGCCCCAACAATCTATCTTCAACTTGAAATCTCCTGAGGGAGTAGTCCTCCTTTAGACTGAGTGTAGATCCCAAGTAATCTATCTACTTCCTTTTGTTATTGTTGAAACACTTCCATTTGGCCCATTTTTCCTCCTCTCTAGCACATCTATCATCCTCCTCTTTTAGGCCAGATTGACATTTGAAATACAAGTTGGTTTCTTTAGCATTAAGTCCAACAATTTGTCTTTTAATCTATAACTTCTTCGGTTGTGCTACCATGTTCTTCTTTCACATCTCTTTTCCTCTCCTCTCAATTTACTTGTAGCTCTAATAATCCCTTTCATTTCATTAGCAAAATGCCTCCAAGCACCCACCCCTCTCCTTTTCAGTCTTCTAGTAGCTTTCTCTATATATTCCATAAATAAGACATCCTTTAGGAGAAGATTATTGACTCTTAGCTTCCTTGTGGGAAATTCAAAAATATCAAGGCTATCCTCGTCGACAAACTAGCACCAATTCAAAGGCATATGATTAGATATAAGACATAGGCTAAAAAACACCCTGTCAATTTTGGAAGAGGAGGAAATATATCGCAGACTAAAATATGTGTGACCCGGGTTATCTCTCGAATCCCCTAGCTATCTATCAGACCTAGATCCCTTCTTAAATCCACTGACTTTCCTTTTTCCTTGCCTATAAGCACAGTGCTGCCATAACATTTATCCACTAACCTTTCAACCATGTTAAAATATCCCAAAAGAATACAAGGAACCGGAAAATTTAGATTAGCAATCCAGTTCCACATCTCACTCCTGATTTTATGATTGTGAGCCCCATGCATATTAATGAGCCAAATTCTTTCTCCCCTTACCAAAACCTCTACCACAAGAATCCTACCATTAGGATGATTAGCTATTATGCTAGGGTTGAGATCATTCCTTACAATTGTCATCACCCCACTATACCCCGAACTTACACCCCCATACAAGATTGACCAATCTCTGAATCTATCCTTTCTAGCAAATTTGCCAAAAAGATTATTCTCCTGTATAGCCAAAATTGAGTAGCCCTATATCTCAACTAACCCCCAAAAAGAGGCGTTCTTCTAATCTCCGTGCTAATATCCCACTTTTTAGGGTTCTAAAATTCAAGAAGATAAGGAACACGGGCAAAAATACATCCATAGGCTTGTAGAACATGCACCTAATTGCCCATTTTCACTTTCTTCCGATAGATTTAATGCACTTTTCTCCTCTTCTCTCATGAGTTTTTTCTTTGGCATACTTTCAAGGGTTCCTTCACACTATTTGGTATCTCTTCATATCTACAATGTTCGGTAAGTTCAAAATTGGTCCCGAGGACTCTTATACACAACAAATCTTACACTTTACACAAATCTACACCCCACTAAATATTTGGAGTCCATCAGTGTGCAAGGCAACACAACTCACAAGCATTGCCTATTTAAAATTGCCAAAAAATAAATTATCTGCTGATACACATGCTGATACACATGAAATTTTGCTAGAAATACCTAATACACCTAGAAATATGCATGGAAATCTAATGAAATCCAACAATGGGTAATGGACCTAATTTCTAAAAATAGCTATTTTTAATTGCTAAACATTACCTAATTAACTGCTAAAAAGGGTAAAAATGGCCCAATATGCACAAATTATGCCAAAAAATGCCCATTTAAAACATGTAAATTAGGGTTATCACTTTAGGATAATGATATCACACACATGGGAAGATTCAAGTAGAGAACTAGCCACTTTTTAAGATTCCAATGCCTAAGGCTAAACTAGTTGATGAATTGCAAGTACTAGAGCTCAAGAATCTCACCGAATCCCATATGGAGGTGATTGAGACTAGTGCCACAAAAATTTCCAATTGAGTAGAGGATGAGACCAGTGCCACAAGAATTTCCAATTGAATAGAGGAGGACGAGACCAGAGCCACGACTAGAGCCACAAGAATTTCCAATCAAGTAGAGGAGCATTCTATGTCAAAAGAGAATCTATTACCCAAGGAGCCAGAAGAGTGCCAACAATTTGAGTGGAGGAAAATGCAGCAAAAGAGCCAAAGAATTGGAAGATGAGTCTATGGAAATACCGAGGTGAGAAAGGATCAAAGTTGCATACCTCAGTGCTCCAAGTTTTAGAGGGTAATTATGGGCAAGTTTTTTGGAGCCATTTTGGTTGCTCTATAGGCTCCCAAAGGTGCCTAAAATATGCACCAATTGAGACAAATTATGGGCACAATATGAACATATTTTCAATGATATTTTTTATGACCTTTTATGGTCTAAATAGTGAAAACAAAACTTGCTATCACTTCCCTATATAAATCTAAGTCATGGGTCATTCATAATAGCAGTTCAAAGATAGAGATTGCAAAGCCAAGAATAAGGGTAAGAGAGCCAAGACCAAGGGAAATAGATGCAAAGAAAAAAAGACCAAGATCATGTAGTCACACGACATTTGGATCAGCCAATTACACCTCCCATAGAGAGGACAATAAGTATGATTCCCATGAATAACATTCATAACTCATTGTAAATGGTTATTCATTTAGTAATATAACATAGGAGTAGGATAGGTAAGAGATTTCTCTTCTCCTCCCCTCTACTCTATTATATATGTGATTAGCATTAATTTAAATTACTTTACATTAACAAATAATTAAGCACACATGGTATGTTACAATCTCAATGGTTCCTTTTTTCTTCAAGTTATCGATTCACTCCTTTTGTTATAGCAGATGGGCCACCTCATTATCTATTATGCCCTTTTTGTCAAACTTTTATCGTCAAAATTCTACCAACCAACTTATGAGAGCCTGAATGAAGAGCATTCAACTCTCATTATCTTTTTTTTCTCTATCCCTCTCCTTAGTCCCCCCCATAAAAACCAAACCCACTTGCACCAAGGCCAAGGTGGCACCCAAGGAAAGATGATAGAGCTCATCTTGCCTTGTTGAGTATACTAACTCTCCCCTCAAGATTTACCCCAATGTCAACATCCTCATTGTTAGGATGTCAAGCTCAACATGAGCTGACACTGGGGGACTATTCTACCTTTACACCATTGGTGTGTTTGGTAGCTATTTTGACATGACAAATATTCACTAGTGATTTTATATCTTGACTCCACCTACCTAGACTAACCGAATTATGGCGGTATACTTATCTTGCGAGCTCACCTATTTAGCATGTTCACATTATGAACCGATTGTTTATAGTACTCTGGCACTTATGTTGGTTTTCACTTATATCTTTTATAGAGCTTTTTTGAGAGAAACAAGAACAAGAATATTTCATTCTTTCATCTCTGTGTGTGTCTTATCCATTGTTGTGAGAGTGTGTGTGTGTTCTTGCAAGAGCTCAAGTTCTCTCTCCTCCCCCAGCCTTTCATCTTTGTGTGTGTCTTATCCATTGTTGTGAGAGAGTGTGTGTGATTGTAAGAGCTTAAGCTCTCCTCCCCCAATCTTTTCATGGTATCAGAGCTTGGTTTAGGCTAATAAGCTGAGTGTGGCAAGTAAAGGAAGCTACAAAGGCAAAGAAAGCAGTACATGGATAAGAGCATCATCATTTCTTTCCCTTCTTATATTGGTACAACACCCCCTAGGTAGCTCTGAGAGCTACACGTCTCCAATTGAGGAGTTATCTTCATAGGTGCAAAGATACCTATATTATGTATAACACTTTGCATTTCGGACATGTTTTGGCCACAATACAAGTTTTTTGGGTACTTCTAGGAAGTTTTGGTTTGGAACTATCTCTATCCAAACTTTGGCTATATAGTGTAGTAGTGCATTTTAGGTGAGAAGACAGTGATTGCACGTGTATTGCTGATTGTGTGTGTATGTACATGTACTCTAGTCATGTGTTGTGACATACAAATTGTGTAGAAGTATTACTATAGGCGTTATAACAGATACTACTATGTTACAAGTTATATACATAAAATGGTTGTTTTCAAATTCATGGTTATTGTGTAAGAAAAGATAGATTAATCAAATTATTAGTGAGAAGCTTGATAAGAACAACTTTCATGCATGTGAGTTCAGAATGACCAATTTCCTAATGAGAAAAGGATTTTGGGACTACGTTGAAGGAGATAATGAAAAGCCTCTACAATTGCTTGATGATAGAACACTACTGCACCAGAGATAAATGTATTCAAAGACTCAAACCTAGGTGCAAGGAAAGTCATGTTTTAGCTTTGCTACTGTGAGAGACACTATGATAGAGTGTATAATGGATGTCAACACTCTAGTAGTTGCATGGAAAAACTTGGTGAAGATGTTCCAAAACAAGCACAAAGGCAAAGAAGTCACAACTAAAATAGGATTTTCTTACAGTGGAGAAGAAGAACATGTCTATCAATGAGTATGCATTGAAGAGCAAGGGTATTATTAAATCTCCTAGATCTATTAATGTCATTATGGAAGACGATGACTTAGTGACAATCTGTTTAAATGCTCTTGGCAAAGAATTGAAGTCGTTCAAGTGCTCTATTTGCTATAAGAGATAATGTTTTTAAATTTCAAGATTTGGTGTCTATGTTAAATCATAGAAGAGAAGTGTTTAGGTGAAGACTCTTCCTCCTCCCAAAGCAAGAATTCTTCAAAATAATCCTTCTACTTAAATTTAAGTAGAGGTAGAGGTGAAGAGAAGTATTTAGGTGAAGACTCTTCCTCCCAAAGCAAGAACACTTCAAAATAGGGCTTTTATTGAAATTCATGTAGAGGTAGAGGTAGAGGTCATGATTGAGGCCAAGGTGGTGGCTGATTTGGAAATCAAAATTATGGACAGTAGCAATCCAATGATTCAGAGCAAGCAAACACACAGGTGAAAGAGGAAAGTCTCAAGGCAAGGGAATCTAGAGAGGCCGAGGCAATTGGCAAAGATAGCAAGCAGGATCGGGTATAAAGGATTATTTTTGATGTGGCAAACCAAGTCAATTTGCAGCAAAATGTTGCAAGAAGTAGAGTCATAAGAAGTAGAGTCATAAGAAGTGGCAAGCTATAAAAAAATATATATGTATCTTCAAGCAAGTAGGATGAAGATATATGTGAGAATTTCTTTACTATATACAACACATATTGAATTCAGTGTGACTATATATGTATCCATAAACGATGATGATGTATGGTATATGGATTTGAGAGCCTCTAACCACATGAACTGTCATGGTGGTGAGTGGTTTAGAGATGGCAAAAATTTAGAAAACTAGGTTATGTAGACATGGATGACAAAGCTCATCCTATTTCTCACATTAGGAATGTCACATTGGCTATGGAGGATGGCAAGATGAGGTACTTGGCTGATATACTTCATGTTCCTAGCATATAACAAAGAATTTGGTTTGTGTTAGGTAGATGATTGAGTAGGGTTTGTAGGTATGCTTCAACCCTGAGGGCTGCTATGCTGATGACTTTAATAACAAATGTCATCTAGTTGAAAAAGAGGGGGCATAACATTTACTTTGGATGTAAGCATGCATGAGGCAAAAGCTATTATGTTTGCACAAGGTGTAGGTGTTATGGCCGATATCTGGCCCAAACTTATTTGTCATGTGATTGAAGTCTCTGTAGAATAATTTACAAGTTTGCCAAAATTTAAGGTGGATGGAATGCATAAAGTATGTGAAGCATATCAGTTTTGAAAGTAAACAAAGAATGTATTTCCACATAATAGGTGGATGGAATACATAAAGTATATGAAGCATGTCAGTTTGGAAAGTAAACAAATAATGTATTTCCACATAATAGGAATGTAAGTAAGAGAGCTTTTAATGTGGTACACTCAGATATATGGGGGGCCGACAAAGATGGTATCAATGGGAGGATATCGTTACTATTTATCTTTCATTGATGACCACACAAGGAAGGTGTGGGCCTATTTTATGAAAGATAAAATTGAAGTGTTTACTCTTTCAAAATTTCAAAATATTAACTGAAAAGCAAATAGGCTTGTAGGTTAAGTGTCTAAGGTTAGATGGAGGGGGAGAGTACTTCTCAAATGAGTTCAGTAAGTACTTGAGAAATTATGGAACTTTGAGGCAACTAACATGTAGATACACTCCACAAGAAAAATCATATTGCTAAGAAAAAGAATAGGCACATTACAAAGGTTTCTTGTGCATTGATGGGCTAAGAAGAGAATGTATCAGCATTATTGGGCTGAAGAAATTTGTGACTATAGTTTACATTATGAACAGGACCCCCATAGCAATGGTGCATGGTTGACTAGAGGAGAAATATATTGGTAGAAAACCAAATTTTTCACACTTGAAAGTTTTTAAATGTATTACATATGTACACATTTGTTAATGGTTTAACATGCTACCTCACAAACACAAGAGAGAAGAAGATGAAAGTGCTTGCAAAGGGTTGAATCTGGTGATTTCCACTTAGCTAACCCTATTAGGGTTAACTCCCTGATGTGAGGCCACTAGGGGCTCACTCTACACTCTCTTTGTGTCACCCAAAGAGAGATCCAAGTAAGCTAGGTAGGATCAAGAGGGAAGGAGCTATGGAGAGCTTAACTTCTACCTCATTCCAATCATATATGCAAACAAGGCAAGGTGGAGAGAAATGAGAAGGGAGAGAAGGAGAGAAGGGAGAGGAATACCACTCCTATCCACATACACCAACAATCACAAGCATGCAATCATCACATGCAAGCAAACTACCATAAGATCGAGAGAGAGAGAGAGAGAGAGAGAGAGAAGGCAAGAATCAATTGAGACAAATGGGATTATCCCTTTTCATATTCCATAAAATGTCTTATATACATGAGCTCACTTTTTACAATGGCCGGCCGCCCAATTACAAATGGGGGCCTAAAACTAGTCTTCCTAGTTTAACTAGCCCTATGTACATCAATTCCTACAACTGGCATTACACAAGCCGTAAGCTCGGTCATCCCTTGTCTCATTTTACAATTGGCGCTTAGCGTGGTTACAAAAAAGATGGATTACAAAGGTAATGTGGTAGCCACGTGAAAGGTCATGTTAACCAAAGTGGTTAACATACCCCCTCCCGATTGCAAGTTCGATTGCAAGTTCGTCCTCGGAACTAGTCAAAAAAGCTATCTGTAGTAGATAGAGTATGTGTGGACAAAGTCCCATCTTGAGGTCGGAGCGGGAGGGACACGATGGAAGACATCGTGGCTCGTTCAGAATGTCCTCTCCATCTTGTCTTCAAAAGCCTGGAGCCGCCAAGCAGGATCCACATGATGCGTTCGTAGTAGCCAAACAGTTGCTTGAGTGTGGGCCCTTTGTTGATGTCAAAGGAGATGCCTTGGGCTCCCTTGAAGTAGTGGTCCCATGTCGAGAAGGACTCCAACAAAGTGATGATAAGGTTGAAGAAGCGGATGGTTGCAATCACTGCTAGGTTTTCGGGAGACGTGGTCGTATAACGGTGGATGAAATTGTTGAAGCGCCTGACCATGGTTTCTTTTGTACACGGATTCTGCGGTGATAGGGTCACGAACCAAGGGAAGTTGAATTGCAACTTTGGGTTCTTTTGTTGTACGTCATGGAAATTTTCCCAAGCCCACTGCCGTCTATGGATGGGGAGGTAATCTTGGCTGATCCTCAGAGCACAAGGCGCATTGCAATAGACCTCCCAAACAAATGGTCTAGTGAGAGGAAAGGCCATCACCAGTAGGCCGGCTGCTCGATTAGAAAAGAAATTGAATTATTGGCACCTTTCTAATGATAACTACCCAAAACATAATAAAGTTAGGGTAGAAAAATAACTCACCTAGATACATAAGCAAATAGGTATCCGAGTTGGAATATGTACAAGAGTACAAGGAACTGTTGAGAAAATGTGGTGCTTATGCTAGATCAAGTGTGTGGAGAGGAGAGACTCACAAAATACAAGAAAAATATCTTGCTTATTAAGTTGCTCAAATATAACTTGGCTTCTTGCTCTATGCAAAATGCCTCCTAGCTTCACTTTTAAATAGGTGAGCTAGTGGACCTTAAGTCCCTTCACACTCACACCCTTCTCTTCCCCTTCTACATAACCTTAGTCTCTTAATAGGAACATAGTCCAAAATTAAGTGCAAAAAACGAAGGCAAATGCTTCCTTCAAAGCACATGATATTATCCAGAAGATCAAAAGATCCTTATAAAACCATGGATAAAAGCATAAAAGCTCCTCGAATCCATAAAAACCATAGTTGATCATAAAAATCAATGCATGCCATCTAATGGACATCAATCATGCCAAAAGAAGCATTAAAATTGGTGGGGCCAACTCTTCAATCCAGAGTATATGACCGTGGTGTTGTTCAAGCAAAACTCCAAAGTAAGCAAGTGAAACACATGTGTGTAACACTCATTAAAAAACCCCTAGATACAAGTGATCTAAGTAAAACCTGATGAGTCCATATAAAACTTGGAAAACATCCAATAAAATCCACCAAAATAAACAGATCAACTAATCCATGATAGAACTTGTCTTAGGCTTAAGACATTAAGCATAGACCACACTTAAAAAAGTATAAAATAAATTATCATGGAAAAGTGTCAAAGGTGAAACACACTTTGAACACAAATTATAGCCATCAAAAGAAATTAAGGAACATGTCCAAAAAGAATGACTAAACAATGGTAAAAAATCATGAAAAAATCATTTAGAATTAATCCAAAGTTAAATAACTACTAATACAAGGTACAATTATATTAATAATACGTGAATAACCACATCTATCTAATGTCAGCACGTGAAAATGTACTTCAACATTAAATAACCCTCGAAAATATTAAATTCTTGAAAAAAAAATTATCATGATTTTTTCCTAATTTTCCTTAATTTTATAGGGCCTCAAAACACGATAATTTTGAATTCCACCAAACCTATCTTATGGCATTCCAAACCTATATTTTTCTAAAAAAAATTTGACAAATAATTTTGCAAAATACCATTGATATTTTAAAAATACCAATTTTTTAGGATTTCTAAAAATAAGTTCTAGAAAATTCCTAATTTTTCCTAAGCATCCCATTGTTCACAAAATTTCCAATTCCGCCCGAGAATTCTTAAATCCAATGAAAATTTATAATTTTAATGGATTTTTTAATTTTATGGGTCAAAAAATATTTTTTAAAGGAATAAGAATGGTCACGGATACCTTAATGGATACAACACATGCAAAACACCAACCCCACATTTTTCAAAAATTTAAAATATCCTTTGTCTAATTTCTCGCTAATTTTCAAGAATTTTTTTAAAAATTTTAATTTACCCCAAACGCATTTAGAATACGAATGGTCAAAAAATTTCGGAATCCCAATGGTTTTCCCGGAATACGGAAAGCCAAAAGTTTCAGGAAAATGAAAAGACAAAAAAAATCGGAATGTGAAAGGTCAAAAGTTTTCAGAATCCGAAAGGTCAAAAGATTTTCTGGAATTCGGAAAGCCAAAAGGTTTCCCGGAAGATGAAAAGCCAAAAGGCACAAAGAAAAAATTTTCAGAGAATTTTATTTTCTCAGATTTCAAATTTTCTCCCTTTTTTAGGCTTTTTCTCCAAGCTTAATTTTTGAAAAAATTTCAAAAGCTTTTTTGTAGATTTAAAAAAACTCATTTTAAAAAAAAACCAACCTTAATAAGCTTTAATAAAAGCTTATGAATTTTATTTTTTTAGAGTGCCCGGCGGGTTGTAGTGCACCTCCCCCCCTCGCGTGCGCCTGTTGAAAATGAGGGAGAGGGAGTCCTCTCCCCTCTCTCTTCTCCCTCTCCATTCAACTCACTTTCCTCCCCCTCCTTCTCTGTTAATAGAGAGGAGGATTAACCTTTAATTTAAAATTTACTTAATCATAATTACATATTAATTATGATAAATGTTTAATTAAAAATCCCCTTTTAAAAGGAGTTCACACGAGCGGGAGAAAAATAGACGAGAAAAATCAAATTTGAGAGGCCGAGAGGGTCCCACACACACGGAAGAGCATTTCATGCATCAACATGCTCAACAGAAATTTGATCGCATACCCACGGAGAAACCTGCAAAAATGTATTAAAAATATATATATATTTTAACCATAAAAATGCTCAAAAGTTTTTTAAAAATTAGAAAAAAATTCCTTTAAAATTCTAGAAATTTAGGAAATCCATTCTATCAAAAATATCCACAATAAAATATGTGTTATTTTTGTAAAAAAATCCATTAATGCTTATTTTAAACCCAAAAAATAGGAAAAAAATAGCATTAAACTCACGGAATTCCCCCGCAATGTCGATTTGTCCATTGAATAGTAGTAACACACATTCCAATCGCCATATCCATGATCCACATGCAAATCATCAACACAAATCAATAAAATAATATTTCTAGTAAATATTAAAATTTACTTCAAAAAAAGCCAAAATTTGTAATAAAAAAGAAGAATCAACAACAATTAACTAGAGATTGCTTTGATACCACTGGTAAAACCCTAAGATCTCTCTAGATAATTGTTATGCATAAACATGCATAAATCAGGCATAAACTCATCCACCCGAGCCCAAGGGATGCACACATGAAATATAATGAAATACATCATACATTTACCTTGATGTCCCATACCATCAAGAGGTATAACTCCAATCCAATAGCATGTAGCTATAGTGTGAAATGGTAGGTGAGTAGATATGATCCTCTACACAAGAGACCATAGCCTAAGCCTCCCCGAGCCTCCAAGCCCCCCTTGAGTGTGCCCCATGCCTCTATTATATAGGAGGGCCCTCAAGTGACTCTTGACTCTCCATTTTCCATGTGTGACCCTTGGATGCCTGACCCTAACCTTAACCCTTAAGGTTAGTCTAACCCATGCTCCGCTAGAGCTTGTTCTCCCATGCTCCCATGCTAACAAGCCTAATGTGGGTTAGCCTCCTAGTATATGCACACATAATGTGCATATAACAGGCCCAGCTCATGGCCTCTTGATGCAGTCCTTCTATGACAGTAAGCTCTTTGTGGATTGTCCCGTTGTCGCGGGCCGCTGCATCATGGGCTTGGTTAACCTGCTACTAGAGCTCACAATAATTCTAGAAATGGCCATGCCCAGCTACTCTGTTTGTTGGTCAAATTTTTTCTAAATCTCCATAAACTGGACATTTGTCTCGTATAACTCCTTAGACACTGCTCTCTCATGGGCTTTGGCTAATAACATTTTCCTCTATGAAATTTGTGCCACTTCTTGTTGTCGGGAGATGCAGTCTACCATCTGTTGGATGAGCTCTTGAGCCATATCAGCAAAAACCTAGGCAAAATTGGGCATGTCTCTTCATGCGGGGCTCCTGTGAGAGAGTGAGGTGGTGGCCACTCTTGCTTCAAACAAGAGTAGAACCCTCAATCCCTCAAGCCAAAGGAAAGCTTACAACTCTATGTAAGCTAAATTTTTCTTACTTCTTAAATTTAAATCTATGGTTTTCTTGATTTTTCTTGTTTTATAAATGATTAAAGTAAATTTTGATGCTATGCCTTGATGAAAAGGCCATCCCCTTCTCTTCCTTACAATTCAGCCTTTCTTTATTCTAGAATGTTTAACAAAAAGATTAATTAAACTTTTCTTATTGTTTACTCTCTTGGAAAGTGAAAATTGAGTAGATTAGAGTCCTTTACATCTAATTAGGGTTAATTTAAATTGAAAATAGAATGTTAACAGTAGAAATGGTCAGCCATACAAAGGAGGTTATGGTAAAATTTTCTAGAATTTTGTGGAAAAGAAAGTTCATTTTTATATTATTCCAAAAGAGTAATTCCCACCGTTTGTGCATTCTAAAAGAAACATTCTAATTTACTCCATGTACATATTCACCTATGAATATGCATGGATATCACTGATATTAATTATTAAAATTTAATATTATGCATAGAAAGTGCATAATAGAAATTTTTATTATAAAAGTCTTGTTTTCATTGAATTTAATTTCTATGTATAGAAAGATGCATAAAGGAATTATTTTTATTTCAAAAGTGTTATTCTCATTAAAATTGATTTTATACATAGAAACTGCATAAAGGAATTATTTTTATTTCAAAAGTGTCATTCTCATTAAAATTGATTTTATGCATAGAAAGATGCCTAAAGGAATTATTTTTATGTCAAAAGTGTCTTCTTGAGTGTAGGACGTCTCTTCAAGAAGTCCTTCTTCGCTTCCATGAAGGAGAAACAAATGATAAGTGCTCTCTCCTTAGAAGATTCGCCACTACCTTCTCTCTTCTTTCCCACTCTCCATGCCTATGTGTGCGTGGCTTCAATGCCAATCATAGAGAAGAGCTCCTTGGTTTCCCCTTCCGCATCATCATGGTCTTTAGACCGGACACTCGGACATGTAAGGCTCGGGTCTTCCTCCTTTGCTCCTCTTCAAGGGTCATGTTGATGATGGTGGGAGTGGGGATGGGTGGCGATTCTTTACCTTTTCCTTTCTTGGCGACCTCGATCCATTTCTCTGCCTTGTCCATCTTCTTTTGTGTCTCTGTGGTCACCTCCACCCATGAAGATGTCTTCTCTTTATGTTGCTCCTTCTCCTCTCGAATGATCCTCATTTGTTCCTTGATGGTATTCAGCTCTTCAATCAAGGAGGGCTGAAATTTTCCATCCTCAAGCTTGCCTTGTGAAGTGGCTTCCAACTCCTTTTTTTTCCATCCTCAAGCTTGCCTTGTGAAGTGGCTTCCAACTCCTTTTTGAGGGCTGAGATTTTAGCCGCTTTACTGTTAGCATGCAATTTGGCCTCCACTAGTTCCTCCTTTAGGGCTGAAATCTCAGCCTCTTGCCTGGATGTTCTCTCTTCGAGCTCTTGGATTTTGTCAAATCCCTTCTCGAGTTGGGAGAGGCGGTTTATGATTGCGATAACGGAAGAGTCGACCATCTTCTTGTTTTGTTTGATAATTGTACTGAGCTTGTCCTCCACCTTCACGAGCTCCTCTTTAACTCCGATCTTGGCCACCATGACTTTTTGCAGTACTTCCCACAGCCAATGGACTAGAATTTAATCCATGACACCTGCGCGTAGCGCGAAACAGCAGCAACAGCACGAGCGGGCTCAAGCCATGTAGAGAAAATATTCGGTAGTAGGGCAATGGTGGGCTGCGTGTGCAGGTGGGGACAGGAGGTGCAGCAAAGGGGGGGGAAGGCGGGGGCTCACAATACAGGTGCAAGGTAGAGAAGAGGGGGGGAGGCAGGGGACTGAGAGGACAGGCGGGAGAGAGGAGAGGAGGTGGGCCGGGGGGAGGGGGGGCGCAGGGGCTAGCCGACAGAGAGGGCAGGAGGCGCAGCAAAGAGGGGGGGTAGCGGGCAGAGGGGTATGCGCAAGAGAGAGAGAGAGAGAGAGAGAGAGAGAGAGAGAGAGAGAGAGAGAGAGAGAGAGAGAGAGAGAGAGAGAGAGAGAGATTTTATTAACGTCTTCCAAAAGACCGAACTCGGCCTATGAGACAAATCGGTGTACCTGTATGGAGTATCCTCTGTCATCCCAACAAAATGAAAAAGTAATGAACTAAAAAGCTGAATCTGGGTGTGCAATAAGTACAATGAGTGGAGGAGGGAATGGAGCTCTACTACTAGGAGAATGCAAAGCTATATGTATGGAGTATACAATCATGATATGCAACCTATACCATACTAGGGGTATAAAATTATATACATCAATGAAGGGGGTGTCCACAGCTCCCTGAAGAACATGCCTGGGTCTGCTCTGAAGCGAGCAAGTCGCTCTGCACCCTCTCTGTGAAACTGAGCTCTGATCTCAATCATCTCTCTCTGGTATAGGTGTGGTGTCCGAAAGCCAGGTGTCCTCTGTCTCCTGCAGGCTCTGAGTGTCTCTGCTCTCTGGAGAGTAATTCCCTGTCGTGTAGGTGCTGGGAGTGGGATGGATCTCTGAAAAAATGTAGTAATCTATGTCTGTCGTCCCCCCTTTGGAGCTGTCTGAGCCTGTAATGATGTCTCTCTCTGGAGCTGTATGTCTAGAATGAATCTCCCCAGTATGCGTTGGTCTCCTACCTCAAAGATCTGGCGTAGGGAATGTGGCTCTTTGAATAAAATGGGATATCTCTCTCTGATGGCTGTATATGCTCTGCTGAAAAGATGCAGGGGGGAAGAGAGCTTGAGCTCTTGCAAGCACACACACGCACTCACAAAACCCTAATAGAGAACACACAAGGTGAGAGGCTGAAAATCTTCTTCTTCTCTACTCAACACTCAACACACCATATACAAGAATAAGAGTACACACAATATGAAAGGTACTCAACCAAATACATACACGGGTTCTCTATAGTGTGAACCCGACTAAATGAGCTGGCGCTATAACTATGCCAGTCTCTAGAGTGGCTGTCACACAGCCTGTCATCCCACTGGCCGCATATCACCCAAGATCTCACCAACCATGCCAGTGGTGTAAGTGCGGGGCCTATCCCCCAGGCGGGTCATCAGTGGCCACCGCCTCACTAGATGAGCTCGATATCTCAACACTCCCCCTCGAGCTCAACTCCATCTCATGTACACCAAGCGAAGCCCTGAATCTGCGGAGCTTCTCTGTACCCAATGCTTTGGTGAAGATGTCAGCTACCTGATCCTCTGTGCTGACATAAACAAGGTCAAGGTCTCCTGCCAAGACCCTCTCTCTGACGAAATGGTAGTGGACCTCTATGTGCTTCGTATGAGCATGAAAGACTGGGTTCCTGGCCAACTGTATACTGCTAATGTTGTCACAGAAAATGACAACTTGTCTATCCACTGATAGACCCAAATCTCCAAGTAGCTTTCTCAACCAAGCTACCTCACATGTTGCCATAGCAGCTCCTCTGTACTCGGCCTCTGTACTCGATAGAGCAACCGTAGGCTGCTTCTTGCTGCTCCAAGTCACAGCAGCACTCCCCAAAGAAAACAAGAATCCACTGGTAGATCTTCTATATGAGATACTACCAGCCCAATCAGCATCTGTGTACCCATGTACACATATCTCTGTCCCAGTCTCATAGAATAGTCCACAATGTAAAGTAGACTTCACATACCTCAGTATGCGTCTCACAGCATCCAAATGCGGTTTCCGTGGAACCTGCATAAACTGACTCACCAACCCAACAGCATAGCTCAAATCGGGTCTGGTGATCGTCATGTAGATCAAACTTCCTACTATGCTCCTGTACATAGTAGGATCCTCCAAGATCTCTCCTGAATCTGCACTCAACTTGCCATTCTGATCCAATGGCACAGAAATAGGCTTACAGCCTGTCATACCATACTTGGACAACATGTCCAAGCCATACTGTCTCTGCAGTAATCCAATACCATGTGGTGACCTAATCACCTCAATGCCCAAGAAATATCTGAGCTCTCCCAGATCCTTCATCTCAAACTTCTGTCTTAGCAAGATCTTTACATCAAAGATCTCTGCATCATGGTCCCCCGTAATGATCAAGTCATCTACATAGATGACAACAAGCACAACCCCTCTATCACCATGTCTCACATACAATGAGAAATCTGCATTGGCTACATGAAAGCCAATAGTGACAAGATATTCAGAAATCTTGTCAGACCATGCTCTTGGTGCTTGTTTTAAGCCATACAAGGCTTTCTTCAACCTGCAAACATGCTCGGGGTGACCCACATCCTCATAACCAGGTGGCTGCAACATATACACCTCTTCTTGCAAATCCCCATGCAAGAATGCATTCTTTACATCCATCTGATGTAAAGACCATTGCTTTGACGCAGCCACTGCTATCACAACTCTCACCGTTGCCATCTTGGCAACTGGGCTGAAAGTTTCCTCATAATCAATCCCATATGTCTGCGCATATCCTTTGGCTACCAATCTAGCCTTGTACCTGTTTATGCTTCCATCACTGTTATGTTTAACTTTGTACACCCACTTGCATCCAATGGCTTTCTTGCCTTCAGGCAATTGCACTAAATCCCAAGTTTCATTTCCATATAGTGCATCCATCTCCTCATCCATAGCTTTCTCCCAACACACATTTCCAACAGCCTCATCAATGCATGTGGGCTCTACAACCTGCACAACCTTTGCCATATATGCATAGTGATGTGCCACATAACCATCATATGTAAATCTCTGCACAGGGTTCTTCACTCTCCCTGATCTTTGCAGCTTTTCATTCATGGCTTCCATAGCCTTCTTTACACCAGGTGTTCTCATAGCTGGGATCCCAAGCTCCTCATCAAGGCTCATATCTGAGCCACTAGACTCTCCATCAACATGAGAATGCCCTGCAGAAATGTCAGGCATACCAAGGGGCTCAACCACTTTCTCTTTTCCTTTACGTGATGTAGTAATCACATTTGCAGGACTGGTATTATGACGCAGCCTGCCACTCCATGGTCTATCAACAGACCCACTAGATGCGGACTCTCCTGGTCCACTCAAAGACTGTGATTGCTGACCTGCATTCTGTGCAACCGCACTTCCACTCACATCAGCCCCGACAGCTTCTTTTTCAGCAGCATACCAGCTGCTCATCTCATCAAAGACAACATCCCTGCTTACCCTCAACTCACGTGTAGCAGGGTTATAACACCTGTATCCCTTTTGCTCAAGGGAATATCCAATAAACACACATTTTTCAGCTTTCGGATCCAGCTTAGTTCTCAGCTCATCTGGCACATGCACATATGCAATGCATCCAAAGACTTTCAGATGAGACAAATCTGGTTTTCTGCCAGTAAACCTCTCCTCTGGAGTTACATCATGTATGGCTGCAGTTGGAGTCCTGTTCATGATGTATACTGCTGTAGAAACAGCCTCAGCCCAATAGCAATGCGGCATATTCTTCTCTTCCATCAATGCCCGCGCAATCTCAGCAATGTGCCTGTTTTTCCGCTCAGCAACTCCATTTTGCTGCGGAGTGTATCTGCATGTAAACTGTCTCCAAATACCATTCTTCTTCAAGAATTCAGAGAACTCATTGGAGAAGTACTCTCCCCCTCCATCTGACCTTAGGCACTTTACATATTTTCCTGTTTGTTTTTCAACCAAAACTCTGAAATTCTGAAAGTGAGTGAACACCTCACTCTTCTCCTTCATGAAATATACCCACACTTTTCTTGTGTGGTCATCAATGAAAGTCACATAATACCTGCAGCCTCCCATAGATATGGTCTTCGTAGGACCCCATACATCTGAATGCACAAGATCTAGTGCATTTCTGCTCACATATCTGTTACGTGGAAACACATGCTTTGTTTGCTTCCCAAATTGGCATGCTTCACATATTTTCTGCATACCTTCCACTTTAAATTTTGGCAGCCCTGTCACAATTCCTTTTGTCTGCATAGACTTCAATCTCTGCACATTTACATGTCCAATTCTTTTATGCCATATGTCTGTGTCTGCAACAACTCCTGAACCATTTGCAAACATCGCAGCACTCATCTCAGGCATGTCTACATCCAACGTAAACATTCTGCCCACTCTGTTGCCTTTTGCAACCAACCTGCATTTGTCTTTAAAATCTTCAACATAACATCCATCAGGGTTAAACCGAACCTGCAAACCCTGCTCAATCATCTGGCCAACTGAAACCAGATTCTTTGTTATGTTCGGTACATGAAGTACATCTGCAAGGTACTTCACTTTGCCATCCTACATAGACAATGGCACATCTCCAACGTGGGCAATTGGATGAGCAGTGTCATCCCCTGTTTCCACAAAACCTGGTCTTTTCGGGTTTTTCATCTCCTTGAACCACTCCCCATGACTCGTCATGTGGTTCGAAGCGCCTGAATCCACATACCAAACATTATCTTTTTGTGCTGCATCAACATTTTCAGACATGGCATTCACGACATGCTGCATAACAAACAACCTCTCATTATCTTCATTATTTCTGCTTGAGGATGCATAGTTGTTTTGCTGCACTTTCCCATTTTGCATGTCAGCCTGCTTTTTATAACATTCTGCCTGCACATGTCCAGGCTTACCACAATAATAGCATTCACGTGCATCATTGTACTGCCTTTGCCAATTTCCACGGCCTCTTTGACTCCCCCTGCCTCTGAATTTGCCTCTTCCACCTGCGTGTTGTTGTTGTTGTTGTTGATTCTGGGACTGTTGTTGCTGCTGCTGCTGCTGGCCATAATTCTGATTGCCTGTTCGGCCACCTCCTTGACCGCGTCCACGGCCTCCTCTACCTCGTCCTCTTCCTGAACTCGTGTAGAAGGCCTGTTGCTCTGAACTGTTTTTGCTTTGTGAAGACTGTTGGTCTTCACCCAAGTTCTTCTCTTCGATAATCAGCATAGACACCAAATCTGTAAAGTTGGGAATGTTTTCCCGAGTCTGAATGGACGTCTTGAACGCCTTGTATTGTGGCCTGAGACCACGTAGACAGACTTCCACCTTGTCATCATCATCTACTGACACACCAATAGATGCAAGGGATTCCACAATACCCTTTATCTTCAACGCATAGTCATTCACAGACATGCTCTTCTTCTCCACAGTATGAAGTTCATTCTTCAACTGTATCTTATGTGCCTTGGTATTTGTTTCATAAAGCTTTACCAAGGTGTCCCACGCCTCCTTGGGGGACTTGGCATCCTGAATGTGCCCAATCATGGTGTCCTGTATACTAATGGATAGCCAATACATAACCTTCCTGGCTCCTTGGTTCCAGTCTTTAAACTCTTTCACATCTGCAGCAGTCGGATTTATGTCCGGTATCTCCGGTGCCTCTTCATGTTCACCTTCTATGTAGTCCCAATAGCCTTTTCCCATCAGGAAATTAGTCAACCTGAACCTCCAAGCATGGAAGTTATTCTTATTTAGCTTCTCAGCCACAATCTGTGTTATGCCATCATTAGACATCTTGCCAAACACACAATTTTACCAAAAACTGCACTCTGGTTTTTCTGCACAAATTGCTGTATTTTCTGCACAGCTGTACTGTCGTACTCTCAAATGTCACAACCAGTGACGTCAATCTGCATACATACACCCAATGGCAACTGTAGACCTCTTTGCAGCACCCACAGTGTCTGCACAGTCAATCTGTCTTCCTGCAGTACTTAAAACAGAGTTCTGCAGAGAATCGATGACTTACCCGCAGTGCTTGAAATCGCCTACTTTCTGAAAAACGGAGGTCCAGACGCGCCTGAAACGCGTTTTCGGCCCGAAAATTTTAGTCCGAAGGACTGTATAGTTGCCCTATAGCTTCACTCCCGCGAAGAAAGCCCCTCAATCGGAGATCGTTTGTCGGTGCCTCCCGTAGAGCTCCCAACAAGGGTGTAGTCACCAACACAAATAGGGAAGAGTAGTTGAAGCTCTTACCCTCGTACCGCTTCTTGTGGTTCTCTTGCTTGCAGCTCAGCCCTTAGCACGAACCAGGCTCTGATACCATGAAAAGATGCAGGGGGGAAGAGAGCTTGAGCTCTTGCAAGCACACACACACACTCACAAAACCCTAATAGAGAACACACAAGGTGAGAGGCTGAAAATCTTCTTCTTCTCTACTCAACACTCAACACACCATATACAAGAATAAGAGTACACACAATATGAAAGGTACTCAACCAAATACATACACGGGTTCTCTATAGTGTGAACCCGACTAAATGAGCTGGCGCTATAACTATGCCAGTCTCTAGAGTGGCTGTCACACAGCCTGTCATCCCACTGGCCGCATATCACCCAAGATCTCACCAACCATGCCAGTGGTGTAAGTGCGGGGCCTATCCCCCAGGCGGGTCATCAGTGGCCACCGCCTCACTAGATGAGCTCGATATCTCAACATCTGCATCTTCATACATAATGCTCCTCACTCTCCACCTCCTCTCTGCACAATCTGCATACCCTCTCCTCTCGGGGGATCCGTGTTGCTCTGTCAGTCTCAATCTCCAATCGGTGTGATGAAACTCTAAGCGGACCAATAGCCACTCGGGAGCTGTGTGCTAAAAAGCCCTCCATGTATCTAGGCCTCTCTATAAATCCATCGTCAGTGATGCTCATGAAGTGATCTCTATAGTATAGCATCTTCGGTGGAAGAGGCTGTGTAGGCGATATCCATGTCTGTCGTGTATAGAGCTGCCATAGGTCCTGTCTCAATACTCTGTTCCTCTCACTATGAGAGAGACGGATATGTGGTGCATCCCTGTCATACTGGAATGGTGGTAGATGATCCATGTCTAGGCCATGCTATGAGAACCAATGTGTGACCTGTGCATACCATGATCCTCTGTCTCCTGCCTCAGCCAGCTGTCTAGATGCCTCAAAAGCTCTGTATAACAATCTGTTCTGTGGCATCTCTTTGAATCTGTCTAGCAGGCATAAAGTCTGGAATATGACCTCTACCATCATAAGAGGCGCAGCAAACTTTGCTCGGATAATGTCATGAGGTACTGACGGTTTGCTGCGCATCATGCGTGCTATCATGAGGCCTGTGGTCTCTCTATCTGTGTCCACCAATGGGCAGCAAGGCTTTGCGCCCATACTGCTGCTCCATACATCAATGCCGGTGTGACTAATGTGTCAAATAGCCACCCCTTTGTCCGGGGCTCTTGAAAATGCGCCTGGTGGCACTATCTCTCTAGCATAGCCAATGCTACATATCCCCATGTCAATCTAGCTCTGGCTGCTGAACCCATGGTGAAGCGTGTGGCTGCTGTGCAGAGAAGGTAACCCCTAGGTACACGTATGATGTCACCACCTCCACCTGGCGTCCTGCGAGAGTGAATGTGAGCTGGTGTATATGTTTGCCATGTCATGTGTGAAGTACCCAAAATATCTCATTTTTTTTGTAATACTTAGTCTTTTACTAATAAGCCTTGTACATAGTCAACTCTTCATCTTATGTGGGCATTCACTCATTTTTGGGTATCTTCTTTTACAAATTGGATTTATCTCCTCCCCACACATGGATTGATCCTACTGGCCCATAGGAACCTTAAATGGACCATAATCCAAAAATTTCTGAAAATCTAGACCCTTAGGCTAAGGTCCTTCATACCTATTTCCAATTAATTCCAATTGCACATTGGAAAGTTCTTTTTGAATTTTTGTTTCAGGGGAACCCATTTTAGACACTAGGAGGATTTTTATATCCAAAAAATATCTCAATTTTGAACTACCTCTCTCTAGACATTTTCTCTCTCTAGGTCAAAACATGGTAAAACAGAATCTTTCTTTTATTTCAGAGGGGAATAATTATAAGATCAGAAAGGGAGGTTCTTACTCATGTATACCTCAAAAGCTGGGGGGGAGGAATCTTACAACATGTATGAGTGCTCTAAGGTGGAGGAGCTACCTGAAGATTTTGGGTACCTTGAAAGTCTAGAAGAGTTTTCCACCACGAGGAGCTCAACAATCAGGAAGCTCCCTTCTTCCTTCACGCAATTGAAAATCCTATGGGAGCTTGACATGCATCACTGCACTGAGCTAGAGGACCTACCAAAAGATTTTGGGTCTTTTGAAAGTCTAGAAGAGTTTTATGCATGGGGATTAGCAATCATGAAGATTCGTTCTTCCTTCACGCAGCTGCTGAAAAACCTATGGAAGCTTGGAATAGGAGGGTGCCTTAAACTGGAGGAGCTATCACAAGATTTTTTGGGTCTCTTGAAATTCTAGAAGAGGTTGATGTAGGGGGCTCATCAATCACAAAGCTTCCTTTTTCTTTCAGGGAGCTGAAAAAGCTACGGAAGCCTAGCATGGTAGGGTTCCTTAAGCTGGAGGAGCTACTAGAAGATTTTGGTTCTTTTGAAAGTCTAAAAGAGTTTTCTGCAAGGGGCTCAATAATCACAAAGCTTCCGAAAGATTTTGGTTCTCTTGAAAGTTTAGAAGAGTTTTCTGCAAGGGGCTCAATAAAGCTTCCTTCTTCCTTCGAGGGGGCTGAAAAAGCTACGGATGCGTGACATGTATGAGTGCTCTAAGTTGGAGGATTTTGGGCGTATTAAAAGCAAGGAGCTCATCAGGAAGCTCCCTTTATCCTTTGGGCAATTGAAAAAGGTAAGAGAGCTTGACATGCATCACTAACTAGAAGATTTTGGGTCTCTTAAAAGTCTAGAAGAGTTTTATGCATGGGGCTTAGCAATCACGAGCCTTCCTTCTTCCTTCAAGGAGCTGAAAAAGTCACAAAAGCTTCACATGAATCAATGCTCCAAGCTACCATAAATTTTTGGGTCTCTTTTGCAAGTCTAGAAGAGTTTGATGCAGGGGGCTCAACAATCACAAAGCTCCCTCCTTCCTTCAGGCAGCTGAGTAGTTGGAAGAGCTACCACAAGATTGGCTTAGATAAGTGCTCTAAGTAGTTGGAGGAGCTATCCAAAGATTGTCAGTTCTTAGAAATACATGACGGATCAATAGAGTACACAACAAACAATGAGAACAAAGAGGTAGAATAAAATCATCCACAGTTTGAAAAATGCACCATAAATGAAGATCTTCTACCTTTTATTTCATCAAATGAAATCAATGAGGCAATATGTAATAATAATTATAATACATCTACCTATTCTTCACATGTTGGAATAGGACTTTACATTGATAAACTTAGAGATGGACCAGTTGACTTGTATGGATTTGTTGTAAGATGACATTGATGATAGTACTATAAAAGGATATAAATCATTATATACCTTTCTACATATTATAACATTATGTTGAATTTTTATTCTTTATTATAAAAATATTCATGTTTGACAAATTTATGTGATAAATTTTTACTAAATGTTTTGGTGGACTTCATTTGGAGTATTCCATTATTTTTTCTAGTGCCACATCCAATGCTACTTATAGTGATGTTTATAAAAATCATCGAGTGGTGCTTATAACGATGAAATGTAAAAAATTGCTAAAACTTTGATAAAAAGAATCTCTAATCTCTCATCTTTTTATAAAGAATATATTATCAATTCCAAGCTAAGTAGCAACAAGTACCTAAGACGGATAAGCCCATTAGGAAGAATGGCCAAAGAAGAAAAGCTAAAAAGATTGGGAATAGAGATCACCAAGTGAGCACTTAGGATGGCTCTAATCTATATAAAATGGAAACTACCTCCATTGAATCTAGTTATGAGGATCCAATTCTCAAAGATCAGAATATCAAACCAAAAAGGAAAGTGATGTGCCTACTACTCCCAAGGGGATGAGAAATGTCCAAATGTTGAAACAAAGATTGAGAGATTGGAAGTGACCAAGGCAAGACATTGATTGGATTTTAAAAATTCAAATTGGGCAAGAGACATGTATAGCACGAGATTGGTGACATATTATTAATTTTCACTGGGATTTTGATATGTCATGGACCTCCTCCTTGAAATTTGCACCTATGGGGGGGAGGGGGTTCCATGTTGGGGTGTTGGTAGGCATGAGTTGGATCATCATCTCATTGCTACAAGTAGGTTCTTGTGGGGATACATGGGATACTTATAATGGTAAGGTGATCCAAGGAATGGTGGCATTGCTCATCCTTGCCATGACTTTGGATCCAAGTGGGTTCTTGGGGTGCCACTTGTAGCTTGGGTTTTTGTGGGAAAGTAGGTCCTTGTGGGGCACCCTTGTCATCTAAAGCACCTCTCCCCTAAAACCCAAGGTAACACTACCATCCCCCAAAGCATCACACAAAAATGGGTTCAAAAGGACTTACTACCATCATTAGCCACCAAGGGGGAAAAAATGAAGGTTTGGATCCCCACAAAGCCTCACCTTCCCAAATCCAGACCTAAACCATCTAAACCCACTTGAAACAACTTGTAGAACACAACACAAGCAAGGACCACATTGATTTACCCATAGTGAGAAATGGCTAGCATTAGAGTTACTTAGAGGGTAATACCAACATTGCGGTTCCCAAGGAAGGGTGTGCTTGAAGTCTAAGGGTTAAGCTCACTTCGAGTGTGAATAAGTTCCCTAGAGTCTTGTAATTAATGCAACTTTTACCACTTCTACAAATAAGTGTTGATCTCATCTTTCTCCATCTTTGTTACACTCTTTCTCCTCCCCACCAAACTAGGAGGTTTCGCTTTGAAATGGTAGAATCATCTTACAAATGAGACATGCCAACATTTATCATGCCCCATAGAGGTTCTCTTGGGGCCAGAACCTTCGACATTCCTCCCCTTGTGGGCAAGAACCACCAATGTCCCCTTTTATTGGGCAAGGCCATCCAACTTTCCTCCATAGAAGCATGTTTGGTGGTAGTAGCATATTAAATTTATATATCTCCTTGTGGTGGTAATGAGAAGAATATTGTCATGCTTGACCTTGAGCTCAAAGTTATGAGAATCCAAAGCCTAGAAATGATTCAAAAGTAACAAATTATCATCAAGCAAATCATCTGGATTTAATCTATCATCATGACATTGGGATTGTTACCTTTCATGTGTCCAATGGCTTAGCACATGCACACGTGCCTGCTGAGCTATAACAAAGAAAGTAAGAGCTATCGTCTCGACAATCCAAGGTTCAGTAGTGCGCTAAGATGAAGCGAAAAAATCTAAACCAACCCAAATAAGGTGTTCTACAGTATCTCCCACACGAGGAAGGATTGTCAGATGGACTTGATGTTCTAGAGCCAGTAAGGGAAAGATCAAACAAAGGAGTGATGAATCAAATCCTATCCTTACTTGATTCTTTAACACGATGGATCAAGTAGATGTTGTGCCTCAAGAAACTTTGTTGTCATATTCTAGTAATCAAGGAAGTTTTTATGGTTGTTCCTTCCATGGTCACTTAAAAACACAGGCTTAAAATCGGTGAATTGTGTGAGCCTTCTATTAGTTGAAATCGATGGTCACCATGGGCAAAGATGAGCTTTATGGCCTAATGTTGTTTTTGTTTGCACAAGCAGGTTCTTGGGACCTCTTGAATTGGTTTAATAGGGTTCTTTTGGACTTCTTGCTACTATTTATGCCTCTATTATTCCTTAGAATTAAATTGTGCATTTGAGGTTGAAGCTGGTAACGAGGCCTTCAGTGGTTTATATGCTTTATGCAACCAAATGATGGGATTGCCATCATAATATTCTTGAGATTGAAGTTAATGTTTGGACAACCATATTTGCTTTACCTTTGGATCTTTGAACACCCATATTTGCTTTACCTTTGAAGCTTTAGGGTGTTGCCTTTGTTTAGTTGATTTCTTTGTTGTAGGCATATGGAATTTGGTATTCCACTTAGAGATCCAAATTTTAGTGTTGTTTTGGTAAAATGCATGGGCTTGTAGAATTTTCTTTGGTATTCACAATTGTTAAATAGGCAAATCTTTTGGAAACGCTTGTGGAGATTTGTATGTATAAGGCTATGGGGTTATTTTCTTTGGTGGCTTCCATGGTTTTCATTGAGCAAGGTGTTGATTGGCGTGGTAGGCCAGATTTGCATCTTGCCCTTGTAGTAGCCTTATGCTATGGGTTTATCTTCTTTGGTGGTTTCATTGAGAACAAGGTGTTGATTTGTATGGTAGGCCAGATTTGCATCTTGCCCCTGTAGTAGCCTTATGCTACTAATGTTTTTATTTTCTACCCACCTTTACATGCCTTGGAAGTATTGTGATTTAATTTTTTCCCTTTTTCGAGAGATAAAGCCTTAGAATATACAATGTTTCTTATTGTTCCTTGCTCCTTTGATGATTTAATAGGAAACAATGTTAATGACAACGCTAGTGGCTTTGACATAGTAAAGCTTATTTTGATGATATAGATGTCATTTGACTCCTGTTCATTTGTTCTCATTATTGGGCTTTTAACAAGAGGGGTTGTTGATGTGGTAAGGAGAGAGGTTGGTGATGGCAAGGTCAGGCTAGGGCTCATAGTGGTTTTTATTGATGAGAGTTTTTGAGAAGAAGCTTTGCTCTTCTTCACACAAGTTATTGTGTGATGACAACTGCTAAGGTAGACAATGTTTGTGCCATCAACCAAAATGTCATAATTCATGTAACCCATGGTTGGAGCTTTTGTAGAGCTCATAAGCTAGATCCATACATTTTGTTGCCAACAATGTTGCTTGGCTAATGCATTTCCGAAGATCCTTTGTGATGAGGTTGTGGTCCATAATTATGTTTAATTTAGCTTGGCATTCTTCATAACAGTTGTGTGCTTTCAGATAAATCATCCTCCTTAGCCTCAAGTCTTCTTCATTTAGCATTTGAACATTTGGAATCTACATAGTATTCTCATATACATGTGTTATTAGTAATCCTTGAGTAGGTTCTAGTCTTGATATCTTTTTCTAGAGTAGGTGTTTCTTCCATTTCTTCTTGTATATCCTCTGAATTCTCAAATTCAATACTAAAGTCGAATTTCATTTCTCCTTTTGAGAGAAAATTGTCGATTTATGCTCAATGTGGCTGACCGTGCATGTATTTTGCATTTATTTTTCACCTAGGATCCAGTCATGATCCAAAGGATCAAAAGAGTACACAACAAACAATGAGAACAAAGAGGTACAATAAAATCATTCAGAGTTTGAAGAATGCACCACAAATGAAGATCTTCTACCTTTGATTTCATCAAATGAAATCAATGAGCCAATATGCAATAATGATGTTAATACATCTACCTATTCTTCAAGTATTGGAATAGATCTTTACATTGATAGACTTACACACTATCCAATTTTGAGATTTGCAAACAAGAGTATTGCCAAAGGCAGGTGTTTTAGATAGATGGTCAAACATAACCTTCTTTCTTTTTTTCTCATTGTCTTTTTCTCCCTTGGTTTCAAGAATAGGAACACCTCCGTCTCATCAATTCCTCTTGCTCCTAACTAGAGACCATTTGTACTTGGACATCAAGTAAAATATGTGGTTTGCACTCATGATCAAGATATTGCAACTATGTTGGTAATGTGCTTTTCCATGTTGTTAAGTCTTAGGTTTTGGGTTTGATTCACGTTAGTACTTTTTGACAATGCATCATCAAATTCTAACTCAAACACAAGGACAAATAAAAACTACATGGGGAGGAATCCTCAAAACACAAGGACAAATAAAAATTGCATGGGGAGGACTCCTTAAAATAGTCAAAGAAACTCAAGAACTAGGCTCATCCAAAAAGGGAACAATCTCAAGACTTTTTTTAAAGACACAAGAAGAGTAGGAAAAACAAAGCTCACTCATGTCAAATGAGTAAGGTGTTTATAGTTTTCCTCCTCAAACAAATTTGTATGTGTTTCAAAAAGTTGTTGGGCTTGTAAGGACTCTTTGGCTTTCTACTGCGGTACATGTTTCTCAACCAATTTGGACGTGGATTTTACTTTATTACGAGGTATGTGTGCCTTTTCTTGGAAGCATGTGGGCATATTCAAGGCACTGCAGCTAACTATCCATTTTGCATACTAACCATGTTGATGGATGCCTGCAGAGCAACTAGGTGGTTTGGGCAATCAATGAATAAATGCTTAACACTGCATTTATCATACATAGGCTTTGGAAACGCAAGGTTTTTCACATTTGGAGCATTTCGATTTTGACAATCCACAATCTCATGCAACCCTTGTTTGGGCCTTATTGATAGCCCTCAATGGTGGTTTGGTCTTTTTTTTGGGTATCATCTCAGTACTTGAATTTATTAATGGAGTTGTTTGCATGGTATTTAGGCCTTATTGTTTGTAATTTTCTATGTAATTTCTAACACATTGTTGGGCACTGAGTTGTGTGGTGCATAGATTTGCCATGAGCACAATACAAGAACACAAATTCCAGATAAGGAAATACGGATTTAAATGGATCCATCTCTACAAATCACATAACTTCTTTGGTTTGCAAAGAGCACGAATCTTGAGGGATTCGGACAATTGGTTATACCCATGGATCTTATTCTGGGTGGTACCTTTAAGCATGCTTCCACTTTCATAGCTGCAAACAAGCAAAGAAAAGCATAAACAGACCGGAGCGAGCATCATGACAGCCTCCTTTTAGCACCTACCAGCAAGCGAGAAAAAGATAACGAGACAGAGAAGTGACTATAAAGTGAATTGGGCCACGTCAACACTGGACTGCAAGAGAGAGAAGGGAAGGTGAAAAACAAACGTACACAGAAGAGTGAGGTGCCATCTTGGTGGCCTTAATCTTTGCGAGGTCAACTTGCTACTTGAGAATGGAAAACTTGGTAGCGAGCCTAGTGGTGGCCTCCTTGACCTCAACCTCCCTCCAATTCTTATAGATCTAGGTCTATGGCTCTAGCTTGAACGTCTACTGTTGGGTCCTTACTGACTGCTCCTTCACACACACACTGCACGGCAAAACACTAGCAACAAATAGTAGAGAGGCACAAGGTGCACGAAAAGAAATGAGCAACACAATTTTGACTACAAAAAAACAAAAAAAAATCAAAGATAAGGATAAAATTTAAACCATTATAAAAGCGACCAATATGAGCACGTGAGAGTGAGTGTGAAAATGAAGAGCAAATTCTTTATAAAAATCTCACAACCAAATGAGCATGTGAGCACATGTGTGTGTAAACAAAGCAAGAGTACATTTACACCAAATCCAAGCATACGTAAAGCACAAGTGCATGAGATGATCTCATTCCAAAGAACGACAAGGCCCTGCCCAATTCCAATCTCTCACTCTTTGTTTCAACATTTGGGTATTTCTCATCCCCTTGGAAGTAGTATGCACATCACTTTTCTTATTGGTTTGATATTTTGAACTTTGAGAATTGGATCCTCATAACTAGATTCAATTGAAGCGGTTTTCACTAACTAAATCAAAGCCATTCTAAATGCTCACTTGGTGATCTCCATTCCCAATCTTCTTAACTTTTCTTCTTTGGCCATGCTTCCTAACTGGCTTATCCGCTTGTTGCTTAGCTTGGAATCAACGAGTGATAATATTCACTATAACAAGATGAGGGATTAACAATGCTTTTTATTGAAGTTTTAGTGGTGTTTTACGTTTCATCATTATAAGCACCGCTCAACGGTATTTATAAACATTGCTATAAGCACCGCTAGGTGTGGCGTTGAAAAAAAAAATACTCTAAATAAAATCCACAAAAACATCTAGTAAAAATTTATCACATAAATTTGTCAAACATAAATATTTTTATAATAAAGAACAAAAACTCAACAAAATTTTCTATGCAAATATTTTTAGGTGCTGCCCGTAGGAAGAAGGAAGCTTCATGATTGCTGAGCCCCGTGCATAAAACTTTTCTAGACTTTCAATAGACCCAAAATCTTCCCTCCAGCTTTTTCAGCTGCCCCTTGCATAAAACACTTCTAGGCTTTCAAGAGACCCAAAATCTTCCGGTAGCTCCTCCAGCTTAGAGCACTAATGCATGTTAAGCACCCGTAGCTTTTTCAGGTGCCCGAAGGAAGAAGGAAGCTTCGTGATTGCTGAGCCCCTTGCATGAAACGCTTCTAGGCTTTCAAGAGACCCAAAATCTTCCGGTAGCTCCTCCAGCTTAGCGCAGTCAAGCACCCGTAGCTTTTTCAGCTGCCCGAAGGAAGAAGGAAGCTTCGTGATTGCTGAGCCCCTTGCATAAAACACTTCTAGGCTTTCAAGAGACCCAAAATCTTCCGGTAGCTCCTCCAGCTTAGAGCACTCAAGCATGTTAAGCTCCCGTAGCTTTTTCAGCTGCCCGAAGGAAGAAGGAAGCTTCGTGATTGCTGAGCCCCATTTACGAAACTCTTCCAGGCTTTCAAGAGACCCAAAATCTTCCGGTAGCTCCTCCAGCTTAGAGCACGCATTCATGTTAAGCCTACGTAGCCTTTTCAGCTGCCCGAAGGAAGAAGGAAGCTTCGTGATTGCTAAGCCTCTTGCATCAAACTTTTCTAGGCTTTCAAGAGACCCAAAATCTTCCGGTAGCTCCTCCAGCTTAGAGCACTCATCCATGTTAAGCTCCCGTAGCTTTTTCAGCTGCCCGAAGGAAGAAGGAAGCTTCGTGATTGCTAAGCCCCTTGCACAAAACTTTTCTAGGCTTTCAAGAGACCCAAAATCTTCCGGTAGCTCCTCCAGCTTAGAGCATTCACGCATGTTAAGCTCCCGTAGCTTTTCCAGCTGCCTGAAGGAAGAAGGAAGCTTCGTGATTGCTGAGTGCGATGCATGAAACACTTCTAGGCTTTCAAGAGACCCAAAATCTTCCGGTAGCTCCTCCAGCTTAAAGCACTCAGCCATGATAAGCTCCTGTAGCTTTTTCAGCTGCCCGAAGGAAGAAGGAAGCTTCGTGATTGCTGAGCCCCTTGCATAAAACACTTCTAGGCTTTCAAGAGACCCAAAATCTTCCGGTAGCTCCTCCAGCTCAAAGCACTCATCCATGTTAAGCTCCCGTAGCTTTTTCAGCTGCCTGAAGGAAGAAGGAAGCTTCGTGATTGCTGACCAACGTGCATCAAACTTTTCTAGGCTTTCAAGAGACCCAAAATCTTCTGGAAGCTTCTGCAGCAGCTCAGAGCAGTCACCCATGTTAATGTTAAGCTCCCGTAGCTTTTTCAGCTGCCCGAAGGAAGAAGGAAGCTTCGTGATTGCTGAGCCACTTGCATCAAACTTTTCTAGGCTTTCAAGAGACCCAAAATCTTCCGGTAGCTCCTCCAGCTCAGAGCACTCACCCATGTTAAGCTCCCGTAGCTTTTTCAGCTGCCCGAAGGAAGAAGGAAGCTTCGTGATTGCTGAGTGCGATGCATCAAACTCTTCTAGGCTTTCAAGAGACCCAAAATCTTCCGGTAGCTCCTCCAGCTCAGAGCACTCATCCATGATAAGCTCCCGTAGCTTTTTCAGCTGCCCGAAGGAAGAAGGAAGCTTCGTGATTGCTGAGTGCGATGCATAAAACACTTCTAGGCTTTCAAGAGACCCAAAATCTTCTGGAAGCTTCTGCAGCTCATAGCACCAACCCATGTCAAGCCTCTTTAGATTTTTCAGCTGGCCAAAGGAAGAAGGAAGTTTCATCTGTAAAGTACATGAATCAAAGTTCAGAACATGTAAACTTTTAGCAGACCAAAGTCTTCTAACAGCTGCAAGTATTGTCAAATTTTCAGCTGCTCGAGGGAAGATGGGAGCTTCATCATCACTGTGCAATCAGGGATTTTTTAAATTGAATTCTCTCTTGTAAAGTTAAAGTTCACTTTTTAAAGTCAGATCTCATGAAATTACAAACGTTTGCAGATCAACTCGAACATTAAAAAATAATAATAATGACTATATACCTCAAAGTACATAGTGGACCCGAATTCCAGCACAGTAAGAAACTCCGGGCCTAATAATTCTTTAGAAGGAGCACATCTCAACCACCTTATTTCCAATGCTTTTAGCCCCTCATCATCACCCTCCAGATATGTTCCATGCAGAAAAAGCAATCGTAAAGATCGCATTTGGGAGAGCAAACTCGCATTCAAGTTTTTCTGGGAAGTGGCAAGCCCACGGATTTGATCAAGACCCTGCAACCACAAACCAAACCATCATTGCATGGCTCGTGTTTAATCGCTCATGTACGGTATTACTGGCATTGGAGGAGCATAATGCAGATGCTTGGTACAGATCTACATTCACTAATGTAGTTCCCATCGACTGCATAACCGAGGCACCCGTTAAATATATGGATATTGCACAAACATTGTAAGATCTAGTGTAGAGCAACTGAAATGGAAATACTGGGAGAGCCACCCACCCTCCACACCAGAAACAAGCTTCAAAACAATAAGTGCAAGTGCAAAGATGGAAAAAAGGAAAAGCGACCAATCAAAGAGTAAAAAGTTAAGGATGAACAGTATAACAAGTTGCTTTCTGGACACTCACAACAGCCAATTTGCATCTTTGTAGTCTTTCGTTTTTGTATTGCCTTTGCTTCCTACGGCATTGTTTGCAAACATAAATGTGTGCTGAAAACAGAGAAGTAAATAGAGAAGTGGATAACGTACCTGGTTACTTCGCAGCACTTGCGTCAAGTCGGTATCATTCCACACCCTACTCCACTTGCCTGACTGTTTGACAATGCCTCTCCCCAAATCCCTCAAGTGATCGTGCATTGTCAAGCACCCATTTTTGTCCACCTTCACTAGACAGAGATCTACCAAGCTCTCTAGACCACTTATCGAACCCTCTACCAAATCATCGCTTTCCCAAAAGTATTCGGCACTCTGCCTGTCTTCACCAATCAAGAAGCAAGCCACATCTAGAAACATTTCCTGCTCATGCTTACTAAGAGCCTTGTAGCTAACCTTCAAACAAGTCTCTATCCGTTCGTACGAAGCAGCGCTTCTACTTAGAGTCTTGATTGCTTCTTCCCAGAATCTCTTTTCCTTCCTCACCCCAAGATGCCTACCAAGCACCTCCAGCGAAAGGGGAAGACCAGCGCATGCTTTGCTTACTTTCTCTGCTAGCTTTTCAAAACCTAGATCTGGCGAAGGCTTCTTGAAAGCATTCAGACACAAAAGTCGCAAGGACTCATCACGGTTCATGCCTTGTACCTCGTAGCGTTCACCCCTGAAGACATCAGAGAAATCATTGCCGTGAGGAAATACTGTTTGGTTCCTGGATGTTACAAGCATTCGACTTCCCGGTTGAAGGGATGTCAGATCTATGATTTCCTCGATGGATTCAAAGTTCTTTGGATCATCCAATATGATCAAGACCTCCTTCCCCCTTAATCCAGCTTTTAAACACGCTTTCTTCTTTCCTGCATCGTCCCCTTGGAACTTCTTTTCATGCAGCAAATCTTCGAGCAGCTGATTCTGTAATTGACTCAGAGTCTTATCCTGACAATTTTCCACAAAGCTTGCTGCTTGAAACTCCTTTCCAAGTCTCCTGTAAATAGCGCGAGCAAGAGTGGTCTTGCCAATGCCACCCATGCCCCAAAGCAGCACAAAGTACACACTTCCCTTTTCTTTCAAACGAAACAGCTCGACCACATCATGGACCCTCTCATCCAAACCAACTGCTTTGAGGTCATCCTCCACGGGAATCCTGCTTTGCATCTCCTGTGCTATCTTCTCTACGAGAGCTTCCAGCAACCGTCCTTCAAATCTGCACATAATTTGATAATATCGCATAGATTAGTGATATAAGTGAGAAGATTAACTCTACAAAAAACGGTTGCAAAACAAAAGTTTCGTACTTGTTAAAGGTCTCCAGGCGGAAGCCCTCGAGCCATGAGGCATCACACAGAGCATCTTCCCACCCCTTGATCGTGCTTTCGCTGTGCTTGCCTCGTCTTCGATGGTCCTTGATAGCTTTTGCAAACGGCCCGTCATTCTTGTTTCTTAGGTCTTCTGGCTTCACGTCGTCATAGAAGACCGGAAATAGCTTGGCTTTACTAGAGCTCTTGGTGCTCTTCAGCATCTCTACAAGTTCATCCAGACACCACCTAGACTCTGCGTAATTGCTTGTAAAGATGGGCACTTGAATGATTGCTTTTCGGGCAGCTTCCAGCATGAAAGGGCGAACATCGTCTCCTTCAGGGAGCTCCTCCATGTCCAGAAATGCTTTGATCCCACGGCTTTTCAGGAAATAGTAAAGTATATTTGCAAATCCACGCTTCACGCGAATCCCACGATGGCTGATAAACACCGCATGGGTGCCGATAGACAGATGCAAAGGCTGATGAGCAAGAGCTGGGGGCGGAGTAGCTTCTCTGCTCAGGCGGGGCCGCTTGTTCATTCCTGCCCCGAGATCGTCCCTGACAAGAGACTGCCTGAACATCTCTCTCTCTCTCTCTCTCTCTCTCTCTCCCCACTACGTTTCTCTTCCACTGCTTCTCTCCCTCTCGTCTCCATTAGAGGAGACAGGCTTTTAAAACTTCGCCGCAATGGTTTCAACCGGCTCCTTCCAGGTAATTTCTAAGCTCTAACCATAGGATATGGCGAAATACCTCTTTAACTAAGGCGTGCTCTGTTGATCCTCACATCCATCCATCGGTGGGGCTAGATAAACGATACCTACATTCTCCTCGATTGCCTTGATATGGATGGTTGCTACCATATTAGCCTTTGGCATGTGGTAACCTTTGCTTTTTTATAACTCCAATGCCCAGCTGCTCGAATCAATCACTACAAGAAGCAAAGCCCCAATTGATGGCATCTGCATATGGACTCCTCAAATCTCCAATGAACTACAGCAATCCATTCATCATGATGTTAAGATGCACGCTAGTAATCACAAAATATAACTCATCGTGTTCACGTTAATCACCAATGAATGAGCTGATAAAAAACATTACACTAATTGAGCACCAATATATTTGTGTTCGACATTACCATTGTCCTAGATGAGGCAGCAGAGGGTGAAGGGGGAGGCAGGGCTGCCCTAGCTTCAGCGTCGCCGAGCTGCTCTTGCAAAGAGTGGATACTGGCCTCAGTGAGGACCCGATGCTTTGCAAAATCTGCTTGAGTGTGGGTGAGGAGGTTTTCTACTGTCTGGGCCAGACTCATGGCTTCCTGATGCAGGCCTTCAATTATGGTAAGCTCGTGAGATGAGCTCTCTCGACCGTTGTATGGGCTATTATGACTTGCTGTTGGAGCTCAGTGATGTGAGCAATTGCAGTGCCCAATTGCTCGGTTGCTGATCAAACTTCTTCTGGAGCTCCATAAACTGAAGGTATGTCTGCTATAGGTCTTTAGACACTGCACCCTCCTAGGCCTTGGCTAAGAGCCTCTCCCGTTTTGGGACATCTGCACCACCTCTTGTTGCCTGTAGATGCACTCTATCATTTGGGTGATGAGCTGCTCTTGCAAAGAGTGGATAGTGGCCTCGGTGAGGACCCGATGCTTTGCAAAATCTGCTTAAGTGCGGGTGAGGAGGTTTTCTAATATCTGGGCCAGACTCATGGCTTCCTGATGCAGGCCTTCAATTATGGTAAGCTCGTGATCGTTGTATGGGCTATTATGACATGCTGTTGGAGCTCAGTGATGTGAGCAATTGCAGTGCCCAATTGCTCGGTTGCTGATCAAACTTCTTCTGGAGCTCCATAAACTGAAGGTATGTCTGCCTATAGGTCTTTAGACATTGCACCCTCCTAGGCCTTGGCTAAGAGCCTCTCCCCTTTTGGGACATCTGCACCACCTCTTGTTGCCTGTAGATGCACTCTATCATTTGGGTGATGAGCTCGCGTGCCATATGTGAGAAGCCAAGTGCAAAGTTTGGAACATCTCTCATGGGCTGCATGTATGCTTGACTGGAACTGAAACTGCCCGAGCGGACCCAACGAAGAGTGTTCACGGTGTTCTATGTGTGGCACTGGGGAAGGAAGGGCCAGCCTTTGCATATGATGGCATCTCTTGGAATATTTCAGGAGGCAATGTTTCAAACAGGCTTCTATTGAAAAAATATGGTTTCCTCTTCCCTTCCTCTTCCTCTTCGGCCTTCTTACTGGCTTTTGTAGCTGTTGCAAGTTCCTCCTATGTTGGCCTGGGGTTGGGGGGCGGTAGAACCTATTCTATGACATCTAGCGCGTGATGGGGCCTCTTCACTGGTGGTGGATTAGGAGAACTGGATGGTGAGGGTAGAGAGATCACCGCCGCATCTGGCCCGCTTAGCTGGGTTGCCCTTGGCAATTCTTCCCATCCAACACAATAATAGAGGACCCTAGTCAATAAGGTTGCAGCAGTAGCTAGCTTTCCTTGGGGGTTCAAGAAAATTGCGTATAGCTCTCTGAAGAGATAGTCAGCCCAATTCACCATCTTGCTCTGGTGGACTCTAGCCAATGTGGTCATACTACAGTGGTTGAATCAGTCGGTCCACCTGGTAGTAAGTAGAAACTGCAAAGCTCTTATAGGCTTAACCAGATCCTCCTGTGCTATGTTCCCCCACTCAACTCCATCCTTGTTGGGGTTTCCCCTGTACAGGCCTCTAGTGAGCTTTGTTGCATTGTTGAGGCAGACATATGGCTGGATCATATGAGGAAACGCCAAAGCATTGCGCGCACCTTCTCCACGCTCATCAACTGCACCTTATGCCTCTACCCGTCCAAGACCTTGCCTGTGTGTTGATTGGCGCCATAGCTCTCTGTGAAAAAAAATGTGTTGTAAAGGTCGGGGCCCCATGGTTCCAAAGTGGGTAGTGTTCCCAAGCTGAGCGGATCAAACTTCTGTACCACCGCGGGATCTGAAGCAATAGCTTTATAGTAGGGTTCGGTGAAGTAAAGGAGCTTATGCTCCACCTTATGATTATTTTTCATAAGGGAATGGACAATGTGTCCATTGATCTACTTCATCAAGGCCTCACCCAAGTGAGAGAACTGGTCGGGTGCTTTGCATATTCTTTAAAGCCGCCACCCGGCAGTCTCTTCCTCCTGATAGTAGTGTGATGGAGGACTTCCTAGGAGGAGTCACAGACTTCAGACATTGTGTGGGCTAGTAGGTGAGTGTAAGAGCTTGGGAGGAAAAATTTCAAGAGTTTGGCTAAGGGGAGAGGCAAAAGTTAGAGAATAGAGAGGGGGGCATATTTATAGTACTGGGAGAAGGGCATTGATGTGGCAAGTCCAGGGAACGGACATGTGATTGTCAAGGAACGGCCGCGGAAAATGAAGCAAACGGGCGTGGTAGTTGGCCAGTGTGAGCGAACGGGCATGAGATTTTAGCGAACGGGCGTGGGAACATGAGCGAATGGGCTTTTGCTCATGAAATCAGGAACGTCCGTGGGAGACTTGGAACATCCGTGGGCCTGGCACGACCGCCGCGGGCTTAAATCAAATGGGCATGGGAACTTGTTGAAGAGGCAATGGCCATGGCAAACTTCGAACGGGCGTGGGTGTAAGATTCCTCGCCCCAACTTTTGAGGTATATAGGAGTAAGAACCTCCCTTTCTGATCTTATAATTATTCCCCTCTCTGAAATAAAAGAAAGATTTTGTTTTACCTTGTTTTGACCTAGAGAGAGAAAATGTCTAGAGGGAGGTAGTCCAAAATTGAGATATTTTTTGATATAAAAATTCTCCTAGTGTCTAAAATAAATGCCCCTGAAACAGAAATTCAAAAAGAACCTTCCAATGTGCAATTGGAATTAATTGGAAATGGGTATAAAGGACCTTAGACTAAGGATCTAGATTTTCAGAAATTTTTGGATTATGGTCCAATTAAGGTTCCTATGGGCCAATAAGATCAATCCATGTGTGGGGAGGAGATAAATCCAATTTGTAAAAGAAAATACCCAAAAATGAGTAAATACTCACATAAGATGAAGAGTTGACTATGTACAAGGGTTATTAGTAAAAAACTATGAGTATTACTAAAAAAATGTGATATTTTGGATATAATGATTCCATTTTGACACATGTGTAAGGAAGGGGAGTCCCTTCAAGGAGGCGCCTACTTCACATGCTTGAATGAGTTTTAAAGTCAAAAATAATGTGATATTTTTATCTCTCCTCTCTCTTGGATCAAACCGAATCAAAAAAGGAACCAAACTAGGTCCAAATCTGGTCCAAATTTAACGAAACTAAATCTAAAAAATTCTAGAAATCAGTTGTTCTTGGTTAGAGCCTCCCTCTCCTATAAATAGAACCTGAGCCCTTTGTAAAAAAATAGGAGAATTATACTATGCCAGAATTATGCTGAAATAATGATAATTTTTACTATTCTCTAAAATTCTCTCCAAATTGAAGAAATTGGAGCTTCCCTCCTTCTTCAATCTCCATTGGTGGCTCCATCAACATACCAAACCAATTGATTGGTTGGGGGCCTCTACCGTGATCAAAGAATCAAGCAATTTTGTAAGGTAAAGGGTGAATTTTGATCTTTTTCTATAATTTCTCAATGTTTCTCTCTTCTCAACCCCTCTCAAGCTTGAGAAGCTTAATTGGAATGGCTTTTTAATACTATTAAAGTTAATTGATGAATGGTAGTAAGAAAATACCTAAATTTTCATTTATGCTTAATTTTAATGATTTTTATGATTTTTGTCTTCTCTAAAATGAATATGATGTTATGCCTCATTGAAAAAAGGCATTCCCCTCTCTTCTTTAGTAAATCCAACCATTCTTTATCCTAGATGAATGATTAATGGATAAAATCAAGCTTTTTATAATGTTTCTCTTTGATAAGTAGAAAATGTTTACATTAGAATGATTTAAATACTCTTGGTGAACTTCTAATTAATTTTAGAGAGTTAAAAATTAAAAAATGGTCAGCCATACAAAGGAGGTTATGGCGAAATTTTCTAAAATTGTGAAAAATAAGTTTTATTTTTTTTATTTCAAAAGAGTAATTCCCTTCTTATATGTATTCTTAAAGTGTTATTTTTCATCCTAGGTATAGAAAAATGCATACTAAAAATATTTTATTAAAAAAGTGTTACTTTCTTTAGAATTAAATTCTATGCATAGGAGGAAGCATATTGAAATTTTTATTTTGATCATAAAAGAGTGATTTTTATCATAAATGATTCTAATGCATAAATGGATGCATAAAATAAATTCTTTTATATTAAAAGAGTGATTTTCATCATAAATGATTTGTATGCATAAACATATGCATAAAAGATATTTTTTTATATTAAAAGTGTGATTTTCATCATAAATGACTTTTATGCATAAATGGATGCATAAAAGAAATTCTTTTATATTAAAAGAGTGATTTTCATCATAAATGATTTGTATGCATAAACATATGCATAAAAGATTTTTTTATATTCAAAGAGTGATTTTTATCATAAATGATTTGTATGCATAAACATATGCATAAAAGATTTTTTTATATATTAAAAGAGTGATTTTCATCATAAATGAATTTTATGCATAAATTAGATGCATAAAAGATTTTCTTTTATATTAAAAGAGTGATTTTCATCATAAATGATTTGTATGCATAAACATATGCATAAAATATTTTTTATATATTAAAAGAGTGATTTTCATCATATGCATAAATTAGATGCATAAAAGAAATTGTTTTATTATAAAAGTGTGACTTTCATTAGAATTGAATTTATGCATAAATAGATGCATAAAAGAAAGATTTTATTTGAAAAGAATTATTTTTCATTGAATTTAGTTTTTATGCATAGGAAGAAGCATAAGAGAAATTCTTTTAGTCTAAAAGTGTAATTCCTACTAAATTGGATTTATGCATGGAAAGATGCATAAAGAATTTATTTTAATCCAAAAGTGTTATTCTCATCAAATTTGATTTTATGCATAGAAGGATGCATAAAGAAATCCATTTTTATTTCAAAAGAGTTATTTTCATCAATTTTGATTTTGTGCATAGAAAGATGCATAAAGAATTTTATTTTTAATTTAAAAGAGTTATTTTCATCAATTTTGATTTTATGCATAAATAGATGCATAAAGAATTTTACTTTTAATCCAAAAGAATTATTCTTATCAATTTTGATTTTATGCATAGAAAGATGCATAAAAGATTTCTTTTTATTTCAAAAGAATTATTTTCATTAAAACTAAATTCATGCATAGATAGATACATAAAAGATTTATTTTTATTTTGAAAGTGTTATTCTCATTGAAATGGAATTTATGCATAGTAAAATGCATAAAAGGTTTATTTTTAATTCGAAAGTGTTATTTTCCTTAAAATCGAATTTATGCATAAATAGATGCATAAAAGGATTTTTATAAAAGTGTTATTCCTACTAAAGTTATCTTTATGCCTAATTAGATACGTAAAGAATCTTTATATCAAAATATTAAAATTCTCTTTCATTCTATGAATGGATGGATGGAAGAATATGAATTAGATAAATGTAAATGAATGAATGGCTGTAGATGTCCTGTGAATGGGGATGTGAAAATGGATGTATGGATGTAGATGTGAATGTGGATGTATAAATGTGGATGTGGATGTGAAAATGGATGTATGGATGTAGATGTGGATGTGGATGTGGATGTGGATGTGGATGTATGGATGTGGATGTGAAAATGGATGTATGGACGTAGATATGAATGTGGATGTATGGATGTGGATGTGGATGTGGATGTGGATGTATGAATGTGGATGTGAAAATAGATGTATGGATGTAGATGTGAATGTGGATGTATGAATGTGAATGTGGATGTGAAAATGGATGTATGGATGTAGATGTAGATGTGGATATAGGGATGTGGATGTGTGAATGTGGATGTGACAATGGATGTATGGATGTAGATGTGAATGTGGATGTGGATGTGAAAATGGATGTATGGATGTAGATGTGGATGTGGATGTATGGATGTGGATGTAGGGATCTAGATGTATGAATGTGGATGTGAAAATGGATGTATGGATGTGGATGTGAAAATGGATGTATGGATGTAGATGTGAATGTGGATGTATGGATGTGGATGTATGAATGTGGATGTGGATGTGGATGTATGGATGTATGGATGTGAATGTGGATGTGAAAATGGATGTATGGATGTAGATATGGATGTGGATGTATGGATGTGGATGTGGATGTGGATGTGGATGCATGGATGTATGGATGTCGATGTAGATGTATGAATGTGGATGTCAAAATGGATGTATGGATATAGATATGGATGTGGATGTGGATATGGATGTATATGAATGTGGATATGGATGTGGATGTATGAATGTGGATGTGAAAATGAATGTATGGATGTAGATGTGAATGTGGATGTACGAATGTGGATGTGTATGTGGAATAATGAATGCGAATATGTATGTGAATGGATATGAAGTCGATATGAGCGAATGGATGAGGTGAATCATAATGTGAATGATTAATATAAGATGTGAACGAATGAGATGTAATGAGAAATGGATGTGATGAGACGTAATGTAAATTAAGAAAGATAGGAATGGATGTTATGTGAAGTGAATGAATCTGATGTGATGGGATGAAAAATGATGTATTTGGTCAAGAAATGGATACACATATGATTTGGATCTGGGTTAAGTAATATGGATTGATGTTGAACAATCTGGAAAGACGCGAGTTCATTATAGAAACTGTATTTATGAACTGTTTGTAAATGACTGTTTTATGTCAAGAATGCTGGGGAAGCATTTTAACTATCTCGAGAATGTGGTCGTGGAGACCTACCTGATAAAGTTGCAATAGCTGATGGAGAGTCAACGGAGGACGTCTCGCGTAGCAAGGTCGGCCGAGTTCTTGACCAGCCTTGGTTCGATTTAAATGGTGAGCTTCCGGTACGGTGGATGAGGGACCAAGGAAGCGGCCTATGAGTGAAGCGCTAGGTGACCTGCAAAGGATCCTAGAGGGTGCTGACCATACGGTGCTCGGGCTCTGGGTCGCCGAAGATACCCACACGTGCGTCGTGGAAGATATTGGAACAAGGAGTAAGAGTTGTTTTCTGAAACCGGGCATGGATCTGGTTGATTGACCTTGCTGGTCCTCAACAGATGAATCCATGGCTCTTTTATATGGATCTATTGGTTGATCTTGCTGATCTTCAACAGAGATTCCATCTTGATTTTTATAAGTGATTATATTGCCGAGTACTATGAGCTAGGAACTGTTGAAAAGGCCCCTGACAGGTGGTCCGATGAAGGGATAAGGATTCAACCAGAGATTTTGAGGATTATGATCAGTGACACAATGGTTTCATTAAAGGATTGTTTTAAAGATAGCTGATGCTGAGAAAAAGGCAATTTCATATTGGGTGTGTAAGTGGTGTGACTAGTTTTATGTTTGCATGAACATCCGGCTAGGGGACATGGGAACTCTTTTCCCTGGTACCTGGGACAAAACCTAACCAAATTCCTAATTGGATCCCATCACTACAGTGGTTGGCTAACCCATGGGATTGGATGGGGTTAGGCTGGACGACTGATGGATCCGTAAAATGAGACTCAATTATGTTATAATACGATAGATGAAGTAAATCCCGGATAGTAATTGTTCTATGGATAAGAATCAACGACTGTGCCTCTCGATGGGGAAAAAAGCATTGATCTCTATGATCCAAGTGCAAGTTTCTTCCTTGATCTGACCGAGTGTTTTTTTTGGTTCGATCGGATCAGTTTGGTCAGTCATAACCTTGACTACGTTAGGAAAAAGTTATCCTGGTGGAATCGCCCGTGCTTTCCGGGCAAAGGAAGTTTTTCTAGGTTCGGTTTTGGAAAAACCGATGGATTAGTCTCTTGTCCGAATATCCGTGGGCGAGGCCCCGAGTGTGGGACCCTGCCCCGTGCAAGAAGTGCTACTTCTGCTGCTAGCACCCCTGAATTTGTTGCACGGTGGGGTCAGGGATCTTACAGTGGGAAAGTTAGAATGCCTGTGGCTTTTTTTTTTGTGCACCCTCTACTAACAGGTTTTGTACACATAGGCTATGCTGCCATCTGGGGTTTTTTTTTTAACACATAGGCTATGTTGCCATCACCACTTTGCGGGGTTTTTTTTTTACACATAGGCTATGTTGCCATCAACACTTTGCAGGTTTTGTACTGATCGTCACAAGTCCAATTTGCCAAGACAAGGAGTCGATTCTAGTTAGGTGTTGGTGAGTAAGTGGGAGTTACTTCCTTGAGGAAATCGGGAGCGGTTTGCAAAAGGAAGTACCTAAGGCTGGTGGAGCTGATGATGGCATTTTTGTAACCTCTGGTGGTAGCCTTACACAATGAGTGGTGGGGGGGTTGTTAACGTTGAAGGTATATCTGTAAGGAATTCTATCAGCAGCAACAGCATGGCAATTAGCTTGGAGTTTTTGCTTACCTTGGCAGGTGATGCCTTGGGCATCCATTTCAAGGTAAGGGACGATGGAGTGACACGAGGTGGGGGTTTGTATTGGGGCGATTAAGGAATCCAAATGTGAGGATTGCCCTCATAGAAGTGTTGGGCACGGAGAAGAGGTTTCAAATCCACTGAAGAGTTGATTTTGGAGGTTGGCGTGGAGGGTTTGGTTTAGGGATATAACTCTTGGGCCTGCGCCGCTTGGCCCTCTCCCTGTAGGCTTGAGGTTGGCGATGTGAGGGATAAGAAGAATTGGATGCATGTGGACGAGGGGGACAGTGAGATCTTTTAGGGATCCACAAGTGTGATTCACCTTCATAGTAGCCTTGTCCTGTGAGGAGCTTCTTAGAAACCCACAGGTGAGATGATGAACTTTGGGGACTTTTGTTAGTGGTGTTAGCTTTGTTCGTTGGGTTAGTGTGGCTTGATGGGGCACCAACTTGCGAAGTGGCGATCTGAGTGCGAGTTGCTACTGTGCATGGTGGTGGTGTGGGAGTTAGAGACATTTGTGTGGTTGGCATGAGTAACGGCCTCTTTTTTAGGGGGATGGATTGGTATAATAGTGGGTGGTGGAGTGGGGAGTGCTTGGTCTAGGAAGGCAGCGGGGGTTGGCTCCTCATCTATCATGAGAGCAGCCAATCAATGTGGCATCGGTTATGTCCCATCCATCCTCTACCTAGGAGGATCTCTCCATGCATTGTTGCTACAGGCATCACATAAAACTTTCCTTCCAAGGGATTATTTCCAATGTGAAATGAGAGTGTAACTGTGCCAATGCAATGAACATGCTGTGACGCAACCGTTGTGATAGTGGCAGGGGTTTCTTTTAGTGTGGGCTCCCCAAGGGAACACCAAGTTTCATATGACATCAAATTGTAACTAGACCTTGTATCAACAAGAGCTAATTTTTGGACAAAGCTTGTTGGGGTGGTCATTCCTAGCCGCAGCCGGGAGCTGGCTTCACCTCCTAATCTTCTTCTTCTTCTAAGTCAACCAATTGGGCCACGTTGATCATGATATGCTTTTGCCTATGCTTGCCTTGCCTTTCCTTGGCCTCTTCTTGTGCAGTTTTTTTCATATCCTCATGGTCCTTCTTCCGTTGTTTTTTATCATGGGGATGGCTTTTAAAGTGGCCTCTATGAGAGGTCCATATTAGCATTTAAGTTTGCTACCATTAAAGTAACCAGCCATCTCAACACCGTCAGGTGTTTCAATGTGCATAGCGCCTTGTGGGGTTATCTCAGAGACTAGAAAAGGTTCTAAGCCTCTGAGCTTGAGATTTTTCTTATGTGTTTTGGTACTGAATAAGAGGACCATGTCTCCCTCATTTATCTATTTATCCTTGAGCTGGTCATCAAACCATTGTTTGTGCCTTAACTTCTCTACAATCATGTTGTAGATTGTAAAAAGGCATGTTTTGTCAAGCTTTTAAGCTTGAATAAGCGACAGCTTAAGGCATTTTTGATGAGTTTTTCATGCACTATGACATGTAGACTAGGGACTAAGAACTCCATGGGCATGACCGCTTTTATACCATAAGCTAACTTGAAAGGGGTAGTATTGGTTGCAGCCTTGTATGAAGTTCAATAAGCCCAAAGTGTAGTCGGAAACTTCTATTTCCAATCGTTGTGGCTAGCCTCCATGGTTTTGGTAAGAATGGCACACAAGATTTTGTTAGTGCTTTTAGCATGGCCATCTGCTTTTACGGGGGTAATATGGGGAGGACTTCCTGTGGGTGACAAGGAACTCTTATAAAAGGAATTTAATTACCTCATTAATGAAATGTGTCCTGTTGTCACTGACGAGCTTGAGAGGGAAACCAAAGCATGTGATCACTGATTCATAGAGGAATTTAGTCGTTGATCGAGCATTAGCCTTGCGGGTTGCACGAGCTTCTACCCACTTGGTGCAATAATTTGTGGCAGCAATTATATATCGAGCTTGAGTGTATTTGGCTACCAAACTAATGGATCCTACGAAGTCTATGCCCCATTTCTCAAATGGTTGTAAAGACGCGATGGGGTTCAGGGGCATGGGGTGCGTCTATTTAGCGAGCCAAGAGCAGTGAGCACATAGCAGTGAGTAGAAATAAAGTCCTTGTGAAAGTGAGCAAGTAGGGGCATGGTATGATGTTAAGCGAGCATGTAATGTTAAAGAGAAGAGTGAAACCATAGTGCAACTCTATAATGAACAGAACAAAGAAGACTAAAAAAGTTTAAAAATGACTATTGCAAATAAAGCATTTTCAAATGAATGGTGCGGATATAAAAAATCACTACAAAACTCATACTACTTGGCTCGCTAAAAAGACGTTGAATTGGTCATTGAGCTACTAAATAGAAACAAACTATTGTTGCAACCACATGGAAACCACAATGACCAGAGAGCATAGAAATCAAGCCATTAAGATGCACACCAATTTTAATAGCCATACCACTGACACAACAATATAATACTCTTTAGAAACCATAACCATAGGATTTAAAAATTTTATAATCCAAATAAAAATTGTCCAACAATCAGCTACATGCTATTGTAAAAAACATTCAGAAGCATAACATCCATTAAAACATTACTTCTAATAGTCCCAAAAAAATGATTGTCTCAATTAAAAAAAAGACTATCTCTAATGGCATTTTGATGTAGACATGTGATCCTCATAACTGCAAGAGACACAAAGAAAAGAAAATAAGCTTTATCAATACAAAATTATTCTCTACTAACATATTTATCTTTTCAACATGCATACCTTTGCTGAGTATGGTTCTAACAGGTGATCATAGATCCGCTCATCCTTGTCTAACATTATGACATTGCGATCCATAAATGCTGCCACTAGCCCAAGAGTTCCAGTGCCAGCAAACAAATCCAAAATCGTGTCCCCAGGACGACTGAAGACGGAGACGATGTATTTGCTAAGCTGCTGACCTCTCTGACAACCGCCCCGCCATGGTCTACCCTTTCTCTTCACCAGATCCTCCGATGGCACTCTTGAAAACGCACACAAACCATTAACCATATGCCATAAAGATCACCGAAAATCATTTTAAATTCTATCTTGATTTGAATGCATATACATACATGTCAAAGATAAGATCTTGCCCTACATCAAGATCATCACCTAGTGCCAAATCCCTTAGTTGATCCCCATGCATCACAAAGCTTGTAGCAGGAGATGTTGAGCGAACAAAAACAGCCAATATTAGACAAGTGACCTACAAGCAAAGACACATTGGTTGTTCATGCATTTTCACCTTAAATGGGACAAAGAAGATTTGCACAAATGACAGCCCCAAAGAGAACAACACCAATACCTGGGTAGTAATCATTTGCCCCATCTTCTTCCCAATAGGTGGAGTACACCTCACAACCTGTCTATGATAAATGCCAAACCCAACGCTCTGTGCAACCTGCTCAATGGTCACTCCTTCTTCCATAGTGTAAAGGCATGTAAAGAAGCCTCGATCCGAGAGACAAGAATCAACAACTTTAAAAGTAGAGTCATACATGCCATCCCCAATCTTATTCCAATATGGAACCTTGTTTGCAACACAACCTCCAATGATGATATTTGAGGGGAAGTCTGCAAATATCAACTCCACACAGTAATCGGACCCTCTACTCTTGACATTCCCTACTATGCAAATAACATTCATGGCATCAAGCACTTGCTTTCCCAATGAGGATGCATCCTCCATGTTCACAAAAGTAGCTGCAAGGTCCTCAATACTGACATTGAAGGCATAAATGGTTCCTATAGACAGGTTTTTGACATTTAACACACATAGTCTTAAGTCAAAACAATCGGATCACGATAGAGATGAGGTAGGAAGCTCACATACCTGGAGCTTGCAATGTCTTGGTTATGATGTCAGTTGGTTGTATCCCGCCTGCACTACTATTGGATGTCTGTTGTTGACTCTGCTCCTTATTTGCTTCCATTGCTCAATGTACGATTCACTATTTCCCTCCCTAAATTCACTGGCAATGACTTACGAAAAGAAGCCGATGCAATCGATGTTGCATGTGATGTGGATGTGGCCTCATTATGATCAATTTGCTGGCTACGAAGCTCCAATATAGACTTATGTTGGCGATACAGATCAAGCTCCTCCTCAAGCACATGGTTTCTTTCAAGGTCCAACCACCATGGGCAGAAACGAGACTCTATGCTTGACATGGCCTGTTCAATGACAAACATGGGTAAACACAACTCACCCTCAATATGAACATGTTTCTCAATCATGGATTCAAAATGACAAATTCAATCACTTACTCTTCCAAGCTTCAAATCGGCATACATATAAGATTGATTGTCAACACAAAGCCACACACTAGCGAGAGGGGGTAAAATATCCAATTGGTGCTCCTCAATTTCAGAAAGCAACCATCTGCAAGCCAAAGCCCAAATGATAAAACAACACACAGAAAGAAGCATGCATGTTTTTTAACAAGGAATATCTGGGTTATGTTGTAGGAAAACCTATAAACGACTCGCCGTGCAGCACTTTGTAGGCCTGGTTGATGGTCAATATCATGGCTAAATTTTATGCCTCCTTCGTGCACTTTGAAAGCCCTTTTGAAGTACTTTCTTCTGCATAGACCAACAAAAGAGGTGAATCGGCTCTCACCTGGCAACCTGACTCGATCGGCATTTTTAATATCATTTTGGATTCTCAAACCCAGCTCCGTGATCTGAAGCCAGTAGGAGTACATGTGTAGCCATTCCCTAACCTTTGTCTTATCATTTGGCATACCCTCAAGTGATCGCACTGCAGCCTGAGAGTTGTCCAATAGCTTGACAATGTGAGCCTTATCTGTGTCTCTGATGCAAGCAGAACCTATCATATTGAGCTTTTCCTCTGTGGCCACATGATTGGTTGACGCGTGCCATGGGAGGGAGAGCACCGCACACCAAAAGGCCTCACCATTGGAGGGATCAGCAATCCTTGCATATTTTGATGTTTTTCCTCTGTAGAGAACTTCTACCTTTCGAGTCACATTCTCCCTAGCAGACTCGGCAAGTGGTCCATTTATGCCTCATCAATTTTTTGCTCCATCTCGTCCTTGAACAAGAGCCAAGTCATAATTTGGATTGGCAAATGAAGCCAACTAGGCCTTCCTCTGGCAGATGCACTTTGCATCTCTCTCACAACCCACAGCTTGTCCTCGTTGTCCAAATGTGCCATGAGAGTTGTTAGGTCGGACTCTCCCAATCTTCTTAGTTGAAATAGACGATCACCAAATGTGGTTGGCACAAATGCATAATCATGCGTCCTACAAAACAAAGAAAAAATATGTTAATATTCTTGAGTACAAACAACTTACTTGACATAGAAGGAGACTCTGATAACAAATTAACTTACTTGTTCAACCTGGACAATGAAAACAAAAGCTCACCCACATCCCTCCGCTCGAACACATAAAATTTACAGAGAACACAACAATGCATGGACAAATCCCCTTGAAACCCTGTAACAAAACACAAAATTAGGAAGGACAAAGAAGCATAAGAAACTATAACATCCCAATGAGAACTCACCTGTAGAAATGCAGTCCATCCAAGCATTGTGTCAATTATTACCATCAAGAATATGCACCATTTTTCGGCTCAAGTACGGACCCCAATTGGGGTCAAGTGCAAGAGTTTCCTCAAACTTTTGATTCACAGTCCTCCAATGCTCATCCCAAGATTCCTCCCTCTCTTGTGTCAATGGTGTCTCCTCCCCTTCCAAGTCCATAATTGATACTGTGAAAGCTCCCATGCTCTCAATGTACCCACCTAGTTTTTTGAAGCTTCGAGTAAGAGACTTATCTGTTGAGGGAGAAACCTTTCGGATTGCCTCCGTCTGGATCATCCTACAGAGAGGAACACGTGGAGGTGGAGACCTAAATTTGACTCCTATCCTATCTAAAAAGGCTTGTGGAGTAGATGTCTTAAGAATCTTCCCAAAAATATCAACCTTATTTTTTTTCTGCTTGCTTCCTTCAGTTTGGGTTGTGACAACTGTTTCTTCTTGATCCTCTAGTGGATGTGTGTTCTCTTCCCCCTCTATCTCTCTCCCAGTATCCTCAGTATTCTCACCTTCATCCTCATTATCACCACCTTGAGTATTCTCACCCTCATTTTGATCACCTTTATTTTCCTCAATTGCCCCCACTACATTTTGTGCATCCTCCTCATTTCTTTCATCACTATGTAGATGCTGCCTATCCATATCCACCTCCAGGTTAGTGTCATCCATGATATGTACCGCATGCTCCGTAGTAGGGTTTGAGGAGGCGGCTTGCTCCAAAGTGCTGGAAAAATCAGCTTGCCTCCTTGTGTGTCTCGATGAGCTCTCACCTGGGCCAACCTGCACACTCTTTTTCCGCTTAGCAAGAGGTAACTCATCCATTTTTGCACAACAAGAACCTTTCAAGCAAGATGCTCTAGTGAAATGACTCGAACTCATTTGAAAACCAGATAGCCATGCAAAAATACAAGAACAAATCTTCAAATAGTATTCTACTCATATTGTATAATTAATTGATTATTTTAACAGCAAATTCAGTAATACGACACAAACTTAAAGAAAAGGTGGCACATTCACTAAAGAGATTAAATTCAGTACTGCAACACAATCATCAAACAAAGGTGGCACATTCACTATCCAACAAAACGGCCAACTCATTAACGAACAGAATATCTTTGAGATTATCATATGGAGTGCTTTGGCCCAAATTCCAAGAAGGCATTCAAAGCCGTATTGAATATTTTAAAAAAATCTTCATTGGAAAATATTTACGGAGCCCTTTTCAGGTGTTCAATTCAAGGCATTCAAATTTATTGGAAAATATATAAAGATTCGGTAGCCCAAATCTGAAGGCATTCAATATTGAGTACTAATAAACTTTAGAAGTGATATTTCGCAATACAACACTTTTTTAAGGACAAACTTTTTTCTTTTTGTGCTATTATTCTTTAGATGCACATGTTTGCTGGTCTCCTCTCTCGACTGTGTGAGCCGTTTCTCAACCAAGAAGACATCAAATGTGAGTTTTTTGAGCTTCTTGTATACTCAAAGTCTGCATAATATAGACAGTATAGTAAGAGAGACAGTCTATGCAATGTGTTTGAGACAGCACCATATAGATAGCATGTTCTTACACTACTCTCTCCAAATTTCTGCCGCCGGGGGGATCCAAGGGGGGCCAGCGGCGGCGGCAGCCATTTAGGCCCCCCTTGGCGGGGGAGTTCGGGGGCAGCGCCCCCGAAGCTTGAAATGAACTCAAAATCGTGATGATTTTTTCAATGCTCGGCAGCAAAACATCCTATTATTTTGTGCGCTGAGCGCACAAAATAATTCAAGAAAAATAGCAAGAAGTAACGCCGCACATCTCATACTGTGTGTGGAGTGTGGCGGCAGCAAAACATCCTATTATTTTGTGCGCTGAGCGCACAAATTCATTCAAGAAAAATAGCAAGAAGTAACGCCGCACACTTCATACTACTGTGTGTGGAGTGTGGCGGCAGCAAAACATCCTATTATTTTGTGCGCTGAGCGCACAAATTCATTCAGGCAAAATAGCACAAATTCATGGATGATGATACCTTTCTGTGTCTCTTTGTTGGGGAGAAAGATTGGAGTGGGGAGAGGGCCCGGTGCATGAGATCAGCGTTTCTTTGCTGGGGAGACGTATGATGCTTCATGATCGCTTCTCTGCATGTGTGTTCGAGGGAAGATGCTTCTGTGCGGAGGACGACTAAAAGCCTTAAGTAATTGCTTCATAAGAAGTAGCCGACTACTAAAAACCCTAAGTTAGGCACTGGACAAATTTTTTTATCTTAACACTAATGAATTTCAACACTAAAATTTAAGGGTTTGGTCAATATTTTTCCGATTTTTTTAAATCTATAGCACAGTTATGCTATGGCACCCAACTGTTAGAGTTTTTGAAATCTAACAGGAGATTATGAAAAAGCGCAAGAACTAACACAAAGCAAATATGTGTGTGTGTGTGTGTGAGTGCGTGTGTGTGTGTATACATACACACACACACACAAACATATATCCATATATACATGTACTCTTTTTGATACCCTTCATTATGACTGTTTTTGCAATAAATATTTTTATTTGCTTCTACCCATAGTCTTAAAATGAGCCTGGTAAAATTGTAGAAGGCTAGTATATGCTATTGATTAGAGCAAGAACATCTAGTATTAAAATATTTTTGGCTAATATTCAATGTAAATTCCTTAATTGTTGTTGTGATTGCATTATGCAGGGAGGCTCGTGTTTTCCTCCATTCTACAATGGGTGCATGCATCCGAGTCCCCTTCTCGAATGGCAAATGTCTTGTGTCAATCAACATGATCCGGGGGAAGCTTGGAACTATTGGTGGGATAAATGTGGAGGCCTTACTTGAAATTGGAGGAGAGTATGAGCCCATTTGTCCTTTACACTTGTATGCAGGGATTGGAGACGAGGCATATTTTATCCTGGAGCATTCATTGTTCTCTGTATATATTGCCAAATCAGAGAATTATTTTGAGACCCCAGAACAAGGCCCCTCAACTATATTTCCTCCCGGTTCTCGAAAGAGTACTCCAATGTAAGTGGCATTAACTTTGACTTTGACATTTTTTGTTTTGCATTGTGCATTGAATTAGAGAGCATTGTGCTTTGCAGTGACTTGGACACTGAAGAGATAGAAGAAATCAATGTCCAAGCACATGGGTCATTGCAAGAGGAGATAGAGGTCTCTCCTGTGGAAAAGTGCTTTCAACATTTGGAAGAGGAAGATGTTCAGTTTGATACTGCGGTCTCTTGCTTTCAAATAATCCGCATGTTACCTCCTACTGATGTCTTGCACACTTTAATCCATGATTGTGATTACAAAGGCAAGGTAAAAGAGCTTCCCAAGGTGTACCCAGAGTTCAGTACATATGAGCTTGAAGGTGGGAAAGGTATGGAAGGGATGGAGCAAAAATACGAGGGCAACATTTGGACAAAGCCACAAACGCAAACTAGGGCCAATAAAACTTTTGTTCTTAGGAAGAGCTTCTGCGGGGGAACCTTCCAGTGCATGAATGAGCACTGCTCCTTTAGGACACATATGAATCAACCAAACAAACTCCATTGGAATGGGCAGCTGATAAAATCTCCAAAATATGGGAATTTAGCAATTGGGAGCTTCGGGAACCTTGAGTGTTTTTTCTGCAAGCATGTGCCAATGTGTCTTAAAGAATGTCCTGCTTGTGTCTATTATTTTATGCCAAAAGAATCAATGCACAGCAGACTATTTATTCATTATGGCAAACATACACACATGGTTTCCAAGGGAATGTGCCGAGCATCGATACGAAATATCAAGGCCTTTGTAGCACGTGCAGTGGGCATCGACCACAACGCTGGGCCCAGAAAGGTACAAATGATTGTGGCAAGGGAGATGGTTCTAAGAGCATTCACTGATGATGACAAGGCACAGGGAGAATTCATGACAGAGAGGGAGCTACAGGAGATGTCGCAAGAGTTGCAAAGTTTGATTAATGTCAAAAAGTATGTAGGAAGTGCAATTTAGCAAAGAATAGTATGCAATTATCATCTTTAATACACTAAGTATGCTTTATGAATGCAGGGTGAAGCAGATGGTAATGCAAACACAAAAAACAACACGGCCTCTGGGTGAAGGATATGAAGCCATTCTTAATCTAAAAAGAACATGCCATTTTGAGTTCTTCCATGGTTCTCGATTTCCATTGCAAGCCACCACTACTACTGAGCGTTGCTTTATCTTTAAGATGTCTACTACTGGACCTGGTTCTGGGATTGACATTGTTCGGCGAATGGACAAGGATGGTAATGGGGATCTTAATCAAGCATGGGTCTGCTTTGATCATGTGCATCGTGGATGGCATACAATGGGAGCACATGTTTATGACCACATGTAAGTTACAAGCGGCAGAGAGCATTGCTTAATTTGTGTCTTTAATATAACTCTGTTTCCATTTGTGGCATGCAGGATTGGTGAGCTATTGACAATAGCAACTTGTGAATTTAGAGAAGAGGATGAGGATGCTCAAGTCATGTTTTGGGAAAATATGAATTTGGTAATGGTGGAGCACACAGGGAAGGTAGCAAATTTTTTTGGGTTTATGGCGGATGAGGCTGGCGCTAACTGGAATGCAGTGAGACGTGTCTTCAACGACGGAAAGGAGATGATTGAAAGGGAAAGGTCATGTTTATGGCATTGGGAAGACAACCTTCGTGTCCACACGCAGAGGTACATCTATAGCCCACATCAAGAAAAGCACAGGGAGATGTGTGAGAAGTGGAGGACTGCCCCAAACAAAGAAAGTGCCCTTCAGCAATTTCGTAGGATACGAGCATGGTGGGCAACTGGGAAGGCAGCTGATAGAAACATCCCTACGCTTCTTAGCTGGTTAAGTTGGTGGCACTATAGGGTTAGTCGATGGGGTCATTTCATTTTAAAGGTAATGTTTGTAAGAGATTATTCATTGTATTATTGTGTGCCTCCTACTTATGTGCACTGCATTATTTTTAATCAATTTCTACCACTCTTGTAGGATGGAGAGCCTATTGTCAATGCTCTTGTCCCAAGGACAAATATGTCAGAGACCAAGCATGCAAGCTGGTTGGCAGGGGAGGGGTATAGGCAAAAGATTAGTCTTTATGATGCTTGTGTGACAGATCTAATCAATGCTTACTTCCAATGTGCCAGACAACTGGCTTTCTTGGAAGGAAAATACACAGGTTGTGGGCCTACATTGGAGCTTTTGGTTGAGAGAGCTCTTTCTCGACAGAAAGCAAGTCCATCCCCAATAGCTACCTCACGAGCAGTGGATGATGCAGTGGCGGGGACCCCTATGTTTTCAAATAGGGTAAAATTCAAGGGTGAGAATAAAACTATTCGAGCCAAAAGGCCACTACACGACTTGACAGAAGAAAACTTTGGCAACTCTAGCCATAGGCCTGAGTTTAACTATGTGACAAGAGAGAGGTTAGAGCCTGCAATAGAGGTCGATGAGCAATGCAAAGTTTTAGAGAGCCTTGAAAGTGATGTGCATGATACAAAGTGGGCCTTGCGGAGGATACCAGCAGTGAATCGAGTTGAGTGCAACCACTGGGCATCGGGGAAAAAGTGTAGCTCAAGGTTGCGAGGGGGTGATGTCAGTCCTTGTTTTTGGAGTGATTGTCAACTATCCTCCTGGAAAAAGGAGAAGTATTGCTATTTTTGTAATACAGAAGTTAGGCACACTTGGAAAATTACAAAGACAATATTACATCCTCCAGAGGATGTCCCTTGTGTTTGGCCCATTGCTAAAGGTACCAAGTTACAAGTGAAAGAAGCCTGCAAGCTTATTAGAGGAGGATATGACATTGGTATTCCTCTTGAGTTTTTTCTAGAAAAGGAGCTTGCAAAAGGCACTAGCGAGACAAACAAGGAGGTGAAACAATTTCCATATCGACGAGGAATTTCAAAGGCTGCATTTGGTCAAATCACTGCGGCCTTAGATATGCATGCAGAAGTTGTATGCAGCCATATACATATAGAAGGGGTAAAGGAAACATTTAGTATTAATCCATTGACCAATGGGAGCCAAGACACACCTCTGATAGAGGTCACTATTTAGAAGAATCCAATGTGTTCATGTGTGGAGTTCAGAGATAGAGTGGCCAAGAAAAGACCATATCTTGCATGCAAGCACATATACTTTGTGTTCTTAATGATTCTTGGACAGGATGTGAACAACAATATGCATATTCATCAAGTTTGTATTTCTGAGAGAATTGTAAAAGACATGCTAACTAAGTCTATTAGAAGTCATCCTCAACAGCTTTAGGAACCTGCAACCCACTTTAGTTGAAATATGTATGGGGGTCATGTCATACCAGCTGAACCGTAGTACGAGTTTATTAGTTATTGTTTTGGAAATGTTTTGGTTATTTTATAAATTTTCCTGTCTATTGTCTTTTGTTTGCTAATGGCTCTCGAACATTGTGAATACTATAGATTCAACATCTTTTTAGCGAGCCAAGGAATATGGGTTTAATAGTGATTTTTTGTATCTGCACCATTGGTTCGAAAAAAAAATTATTGCAATGGTCATTTTAGAACATTTCATGTCTTCTTTGTTTGATTGCTACAGAATTGCACTTTGGTTCCACTCTTCTCTTTAACATTTCATGCTCGCTTAACATCATACCATGCCCCTACCTGCTCACTTTCACAAGAACATGAGCTCTACTCATTGCTTTGTGCTCGCTGCTCTTGGCTCGCTTTTTGACCATCCCCAGGGGCATGTGATCCTTGAAACAAGGAATTGCTACACGTTGGCATTCATCACATCGTTTGACATACTTAGTAACGTCATCCATTAAAGTGAGCCACCATAACTTAGCTATGAGAATCTTGCAAGCAATGATATGGAGTGCAAAGTTTTCCCGAGCACAAGCAGAGTGAGCCTGTTCAAGGAGGAAGACATATTTGTCTTCCCGAACACGTCTTAGGATTTTGTCTTTGCCCTGCTTGTAAAGTTGGCCCGTGATAAGCTGGTAAGGGGTCTCTTTTTTTATTAAACCATGGGCGCAGTCTTTGTTGAGGAGAGGATCAATTGGTAAGTCATTGGCTAAGAAGTGAGCTACTTCTTTGCCCCATTCAAAAATCAAGCAAAGTTGGAATAGGGCGACATCTAGTAAATCATCATCTACCCCCACTGGTTGTTCATTGGGGATCCTTGACATGTGGTCTGCAAGAACATGCTGAGAGCCTTTCCTTACCGTGATGGTGAAGTCAAACTCAAGCAAAATAAGGAGCCACCTAGTGATTTTACCTGTCATATAGGGCTTATTTACTAGGTACAAAAGGGCTTGATGGTCTACAAAGAAAACAAAAGTGGCCACCGAAAGATAATGGCGAAAATTCTTAACCATGTAAACCATCGCTAATCCCTCCCTCTCGGTTGTGATGTAATTTCTCTCAGCTTCATTGAGTTGGCAGCAACTAGAAAAAAATAATGGGAAAGTCCATCTTGTGTTCACTTGGTTGCGCTAGCACGCATCCTATAGCAAATGCTGAGGCATTAATGTGGACATGGAAGATGAGATCGCAATTGGGGAATCTGAGGATTGGAGCGCTTGCCAAGGCTTTTTTGAGAGTTGTGTAAGCCTGTTGGCATTCTTCAGTCCACTCAAAAATAATAAGGAGTGCGTAAAGGGGTCTAGCAATATCAGCATACATGAAAATGAATCGTCGATAATAGCCGACATGTCCCATCACGCGTTGGACACCTTTAAAGTTTGTGGGTGGGGGAAACTCGAGAATGATCCGCAATTTGTTGTCATCAATCAAAATTCCCTACCTAGAGACAATGTGTCCCAGAATCACACCGTGTCAAACCCAAAATTGACATTTGAGAGGGTTCAACGAGATTCGATATAACCTGCATCTTTCTATCACTTTGCGCACACATGTTAGGTGCTCCTTTCAAAAGTAATTGACACAAAGGTCATCCTTGAAGATTTCAAGGAACTTCCGAAGATATTCCTTCTGAGCCGTATACATGAGGCGTTGGAAGGTTTCGGGGCATTGATCAACCCAAAGTGTTAGTATACACTCAATGCCCGCCTCTCAACATGTATCTCACTTTGATGTATAATGCACATTTGTTAGGCCCCCATTATAAGGAGTGCCATGGTGCATATGCCTTTAGTGGGAACCCCGGCTTAGACACCGATGGGGTCATTATTGTGACCATTGATGATGGTTAATAGAAGATGGTCAGGGGTACGAGCGTTAGTTGGGGTCCGGGGCATCGCCCCACCTGGGGGTCCCAAGGGGGCTAGTGGCTCCCTTGGGACCGGGGGCGGGAGCCCCGAGGAGATGGTATGAGGAATATTCCCTTGGATACCAATTCCATCATTAGTGGGACATTGGTCGGTGGTCGGTGGGTTGCGTTTTTAATATGTGGGCAATGATCGTGTCTATGCAGTGTAACCGCCCTCGTTGTATACGTGTCTACCACACCGCCTATAGTACTATATATGGACATGGTTGCCCCATGAGCTAAGGTATCCAATTCTTGTGAGTATCCACCCCCTTCTACACTTCATATATACTGACTAAATTGCCATCTAAGCTCTACTTGAGAACGCACAAGTGGACAGCACCATCACGTATAATCAGAATTTTAAATTCTCTCAATTGTGTATCTATTGTATGTCTATTATGCTTTGTCTAACTATCTCTTTCTGCTGTGCCATATTCTTATATGGTATCAGAGCTTAGGTTCTCTTAGCAAGAATAGTGCATAAAGTTTAGTCTTTCTTTGCATAGAACCCTAGGAGTGACGGTTTCTACCTCTGTTGTTGCTACTGCTGGGTGACCAGTCTTGTGTATTCATCCGCGTCCCTTCACAGAAGGCAAGCTTGATGGGACAAACTATACTCTTTGGAAATTCAAAATCAATGCCATTCTAGACTCTTATGAGCTCCTAGAAACTGTTAAAAACTTTTCTTCGAATGTAAATGTGGTCAGTGTCCCAATCATGGATCATCTTTGATTATCTCATAAAGGGTCTGTTGAGGATGCAGTCATATGAAACTGGCTGACGTCCAAAATTCATCACCACAAAAGTGTGGTAGTAGGTGGTTCCCATAATCTTAATTTTAAGATCCCTTAATAGACCAATGGGTCGTGGCTCCATCGGCAAGTTCAACTAGCAAGGTGCTCCCCATTTTTCCTCTCCCAGCATTGCTTAGTAGCAATGCTCACTCTGGCTCCCCCATCCAATATTGCAGTAACTTGGAGGTTATCAAAGGTTATTGGTAAAGTTGCATTGAGTTCATCGCCTTTGAAGTACTGTCCAAGTTTATTAACTCGAACCGTGTTGGGTGTTCCTCTTACCTTATGAGGTATATGAAATTCCTCCTCCTCAGATTCATCAGAGCTGTCGGGCTTTATGGTTTTGTATACATGCTTGCTCTGAGACGTCCCTCCATCCAGTCTTTTAGGTCATTCCATAGGCTTGGGCTACCTTAGAGCAAGGTGTCGCCGATAGGGATTTGGACCTGAGATGAGAGGAAAGAAGAGAGACCTGCAATGTCTCTTGGAACATAGGTTGTTCTTTGAGGAAGGTTGGGTTTGCTTTTTCTTAAGCTTTTTGACCAAAAGTAAAGGGAGATTTTTAAGGGATAATAGAAAATATGATTATTTTAATATAATACTGGCATGGTATAGCTCACAGATGAGAAACAAAAGAATGAGGGTCTATTTATAGGTGAGGGAGGCCACTAACTGAGTCCAACTGGGCTCTAGAATTTTCCAGCTTCAGTTTTGACTGAATTTGGACAAGATTTGGACCAGTTTGGCTCCCCTTTTGATCCAATTTTGATCCAAGAGAGAGGAGAGATAAAAAAATATCACAATTTTTTTGAATTAAAAATCCCTTCCACACATGTGAAGGAGGCGCCTACCTCAAAGGTCCCCCCTCCTTACCAAGGTGTCAAAAATTCATCATTTCTCCAAAATATCTCATTTTTTTAGTAATATCTCTTAATTTTTAACTAATAAACCTTGTACTCAGTCAACTCTTCATCTTATGTAAGCATTTACTCATTTTTGGGTATTTTCTTTTATTCATTGGATTTTTCTCATCCCAACACTTGGATTAATCTTATTGGCCCATAGGAACCTTAATTGGACTATAATCCAAATTTTTTTGAAAATCTAGACCCTTAGGTTAAGGTCCCTTATATCATTTTTAATTGATTCCTAATGCACCTTGGAGAATTTATTTTGAACTTCTATTTCAGGAAAATATATTTTAGATATTAGAAAAAATTTTATATCTAAAAATATCTTAATATTGAATTACCTCTCTCTAGAATTTTTCTTCTCTCTAGGCAAAAACAAGGAAAAATAATATTTTCTTGTATTTTGAAATAGGGAATGATTACAGAGGATTGAGGTAAAAGCTTTTTCATTATTCAGGCTGAGGAGGAATCTTGCAGTGGGGTTCTTCTTGTTTCTCCATGTCACAACAGCACTCCCCAATGAAAACAAAAATCCATTGGTAAATCTCCTGTCTGAGGTGCTACCTGGCCAATCTGCATCTGTGTACCCATATAGCTCCAATGGTACACCTGTTGCATAAAACAATGCATAATCAACAGTTTTCCTCAAATACTGAAGTGCTCATCGCACACTGTTAAGATGTGGTTTGCATGGAACCTGCATAAATTAGCTCTCTAAGCCAATAGTGTAAATCAAATCTAGCATGCTGACATAAATCAAACTCCCCACAATTTTCATGTACATTGTTGGGTCCTCCAATAAATAACTTGCATTCACACTGAGCTTGCCATTTTGATCTAATGGCACCAAGATTGGCTTACATCTAGCCATCCCATGCTTGAACCTTTATTCCCGATTTTCTGGTTACCTGCCCCCCTTCTTTCTTCTTTAACACGTAGATGTCCAATACATACTATCTCTATGACAGTAGGAAACTTTCCCAAGTTAGACTTAGTAGACTACCTTAAAGGTTTTTCCCTATTTAGAAAGGGGGGACCTTACAGAAAAATAGGCACATTGTAGAGATAGCACGAGCATTGATGAGACATAGAAGAATATGCCGCATAGCTATTAGATTGAAGCTATTTCTACAACTGTTTATATCATGACTAGGACTCCTATTGCAGCCATACATGATGTAATACTAGAGGAGAAACTCAATGGCAAGAAACCTAATTTATCTCACTTGAAATATTTTGGATGTATTACCTATATGCATGTGCCAGATGAGTTGAGTACAAAGCTAGATCCAAAGGTTGAAAAATGTGTGTTTATTGTATATTCCCTTGAGCAAAGGGATATAGATGCTATAACCCTACTACATGTGGGTTGAGGGTAAGTAGAGATGTTGTGTTTGATGAAATGAGTAGCTAGTATTTTGCTAAATAAGATGTTATTGGGGTTGATATAACTGGAAATGTGATTGCACAGAATGCATGCCAGCAATCACAGAGTCATTGATTGGCCTTGGAGAGTCCTCTTCTGTTGGGTCTGTTGATAAACCATGGAGTGGAAGGCTGCGCCATAATAATAATCATGGGAATGTAGTTGGTACATCACATAAAGGTAAATAGAAAGTGGTTGAGCCCCTTGGTATGCTTGATATTTCTACAGGCCATTCTTTTGTTGATGGAGAGTCTAGTGGCTCAGAGTTGAGCCTTGAAGAGGAGCTTGACATTCTAGCAATGAGGAAACCTGGTGTAAAGAAGGCTTTGGAAGCCATGAATGCAAAGTTGCAAAGATGTGGAAGAGTCAAAAACCCTGTGCAAAGGTTGACTTATGATGGTTATGTGGCACATCACTATGCTTACATGGAAAAAGTTTGCAAGTTGTAGTGCCCACAAGTTTTGATGAGGTGAAACATAATAGTGATGGTAGCATAAGTAGGTACAAGGCTAGATTGGTAGCCAAAGGATATGTACACACACATGGTATTGATTATGAGGAGACATTTGCCATGGTTGCAAAGATAGCAACTATGAGAGTTGTGATTTGAGATGGTTCAGCTAAAGGATACTTTTCACATGAGATAGATGTAAAAAATGTGTTCTTGCATGGTGACTTGCAAGAAGAAGTGTATATGGATCAGCCACCTAGTTTTGACGATATAGGTCACCCAGAGAATGTATGGAAACTTCATAAGGCTTTGTATAGGGTGAAGAAAGCTCCACGAGCATGGCATGACAAGATTGTTGAGTATCTCTTCACTATTGGTTTTCATATGGCAGATGCAGATCACTCTTTGTATGTGCGCAAGAGTGATAAGGGTATTTTGATCATCGCCATCTATGTAGATGCTCTTATTGTTGGAAATGACAACTAGGAAAAGATTGAGCATGTGAAATTTCTTCTCAAAACAAAGTTTGACATGAAAGATTTGGGAGGTTTGCACTACTTTGTGGGCATTGAGTTCATTCACACACCTACCTTGACCTTGACCATGTAAAGATACAAGGATACGATTAGTAGACAAGACCTAGTTCTATCGCGCAAGAGGGAGCGTGGTCTTTCTAAATGATTCCTAAAATCAAACCATTGATAGACTGATCGACTAACTTAAGAAACCTCTATTCTTGATGTCTAGAAAAAACAACGCTTTTTTCCTTAGATAGGCAAGGCACAACCCCGCTGACCTAGTCCTCTAGAGTAGGGTTGCCCACGGACCTATTTATCTAATATGGAACTTCAATTAATTTGTTGGAAAGCTACCCGACTAATCAAGTCCACTCGTCCATAGGATGTTTCAAGGCATTCCATCCTCCCACTTTCCACACCCAATTCACGTGTTAATTTGTTTTCTAGTTAATCCTACCACATTGTTTGACATAAATAAACAAGTTTCTTAATTAATGACCTTGCACATTGTTCGTTTAAATAGTCTTATTCTGCCGATGATCTAGCATTCGGCCTTCCAACCTCTATAGACTGGGCAATCCCTATGGGACCATACACCTAATCGTCTCGGCAGCTGCCTGGCGGAGGACCCAAGCTAGCCTGTTGCCCTCTCAGGCTCCATCGCTCGATCCTCCCATCCCTCAAAGGGATGTCTACGTGCTAGGGAGGGCTTATTCACCGCACTAGCATGGGCTTGCAAAACTAGGCAGCATCACAATACTCGACTCCATCGGCAAACCTCATTTTCCCAATGGTATGAAGGATACCTTGGGCCGACTCCGAGCCTTGCTAATCACTGCTCGGCTACACAAGCATGGAAACGGGGTTAGCATCAAGGCAAGGAGAAGATGTACTTGTACTTTTTAACTTAATCAAGATAACAATTTCTAAACTAAATCATGGAACATGATAGACAACATCATTTTGATGAGAAAACAATAATTTTATAGAATTTTTAATATAAAGGAAAGTGGCATCTTCTTTCTTAATTTATTATTTTTTATCATTAAAGATTAATGAGAAAACTCTTTTTTAAATGATGACCAAGCTAGCCTGGTCATTAATTCCTTGTGGGGTCCCCAAGGGGAGAGTTGGGGCTGCATCTAGAGCGACCTCTCTAGGCTCCCTGTTGTGCACGTCTCTCGAGGTGATATTTTGATGCTTTTGTGAAGGAGTCATTCTACCCACCTTCTTGTAGCCCATCTTGCTCTGAATCCAATGCTTAAGTGGGATCACAAATCCAAGCTCATTTTCTCAAGTTATGAGCAAAAAACTCCTAGGTGGGAGCCACCTCTTAAGAGCCAAAAAGCCCTTACTAAAGTCACTACTAATGGGGGGGAAGGTGTCCTTAAACTCAATTTTCAAGGAAGGAGGTTGCAACTAGAGGGAGAGAAAGGGGAGTCCTCCCTTAAGTCTATTCACACGCAGGGGGGAGAGCAGCTAAGGAAGCTGTCAAGTGGTTGATTTGGATGCCATTTTAGGGTGCAAAGGGGCTAGTTTAGTCAGACTGAAAACCCTAATTCAGTCAAAAATAGTGTGGACTGAATTCAAGGTGTTTACATAGCTTAATATCACTACTACCTAAGAGCTTCTAAATGAGCCAACGAGTTCCCAAATCGGTTACCGTTTGGATGGTCAACCTCACATAGTTGAGTTTCAACTAAAAGTCAAAACAGAGAGGTATATGGGTGCTCAAAGTGGTGATTCAGGGTGATAGGAGTGTTCCTCCATCAAGACAAACATGGAAAACTAAAGAACTCCTAATGTGGTTTCTGTTTCCTATACTAACCACTTGGTAGCATGGGAAATCGTGGAAGGCCATCAAAAGCTCAAGCACAAGTGCCCATGAAAGAGAACCAAGTTCAAGATGATGCCAATGAGGTGGTTCGTGATGACATGGTATATGTGGGTGATGCTCCATTAGGTGAGGATCTACATGGTCAAAATGTGGCACCACATTCTATTGTTAAACATGGGCAAAACTCAAGGGCAATGCAACAAGAAAGGGTACCTCTACATGACATTAGTGGGCAAATAATGAATGAAGGAATACCGGTGCATACTAATAGACATGATTAAATCTCATTAGGAAACATCACTTTGGATATGTTAAGGATTTCTCTCACTGATGCAATCAAGGATGCACAAAGAGATGCCCAAAAGGAGGTGCTCTACATTAGTAGTGAGATTGTGCATCAAGGCAATGAGAATGCCAAGTTGATGCATCAAATGGTGGACAAGATGGATGAAAGGTTTGCAACCAGGTTTGACCATGCACCAAATCCACATGGAAATCTTGGTTGTATGCAAGGAAAGTCAAATATACCTTCAAGAGTGGGCATGTTTTGGGTTCTAGGCTTGGAAAGCAGCCCATAGTTTTGGATCCCATGAAGAGCTCTTCAAGGGGTGTGTACAACATGAGTGTGGGAGATGGGACATACCACACACTACCCATGGATGTTCTACATTGGAGTCACTAAGGGTCAAAGAAGTGGTTCTATGGCCAAACCTCCTCCCAAGAGTGATGCTAAATCCTCTTCCCTTCAAGGCAAAGTGATTAAGCGATTGTCACAAGAAAAGATGAATGAAAGAGGAAGAAAGGGGTTTTCTTCCTTTGCAATGAGAAATGGAGTCCCGAGCATAAAAAGATTTGCAAGGCAAAGGAGGTAAGAGCTAACATGATCTTTGAGGTGGTTGAAGATGAAGAGGCACCATTGGATTATATGGATGAGGTTGAATTTCAAGATTGTGCAAATGAGGTGATGGAAGATCCTACTCTTAATCCTTCTCAAGAGTTTCCATTTGATCCAGGTGGAGAGGATTGGGTAGAATTTAAAACAAAAGAAAGGACATCCATGCTATGTGCCATTTCACAAGAAGCTAAATAGGGATGCAAAGGTTCCAACACTTTGAGGCTTGTGGGGAAGATTGGGGGCAGATCCACTCACATGCTTGTTAATTCGGGGAGCACACATAGTTTTGTGAACTCTAAATCAATAAATTCTTTGAAACTATGCCCAATAGAGATGATGAAGCCTCTAAAAGTGGAGATTAGAAATGGACAACATGAGCTGAGTAAGAGTTGGGTTGCAACAGGTTTTCTTTGTCTTCCGATTATGCCTATGATGCCCGTTTAATTGTGCTTGACATGGGGCCCATTGATGTGGTGCTTGGATGCAATTGGTTACACACTTTGGGTAGGTTTTCAATGGATTTGAAGCACATGAAGATATGGTTTATGCACAAAGCCATGCTTTAACCTTAGTGTTTATGAAGAAAATGAAGAGAGAGTTGACGAGTTTATGCCCTGATTACATGCTACAATTCACTCGTCTCAAGAAGAGGACAATGGGCTGTAACTTTACATGATGAGGGGATGGATGCCTTGTTGCAAGAGTACAAAGATGTGTTTGAAGCACCTAAATGCTTGCCACCTGCTGCTAGAGAAGTTGAACATGCCATAGAGCTTGAGAAGGGTGCAAAACCAGTCAATAAGCCTCCTTATAGGCTTTCAAAGGTTGAGCGAGAAGAGGTGGCAAAGCAAGTGGAAGAGCTTTTGGAAATGAGATATTCATACAACCAAGCCAAACAGCTTTCGCCTCACCCATTTTGTTAGTGAAAGAAGAAGGATGGATCTTATAGAATGTGCATGGATTATAGGGATCTCAACAAGATCACTATAAAGAATCCATATCCCATTCCAAGGATTGATGATTTACTTGATGAATTGAAAGGAGAAAAATATTTCTCTAAGATAGATCTCAAGTCCGGGTATCATCAAATAAGCATGAAAGATGGTTTAAGACATCATTTAGGACTGAACGGGGTTTATTTCAATTCATGGTTATGCCTTTTGGACTATCAAATGCCCTAGCCACATTTCAGGGTCTCATGAACAAAGTTTTGAAGCCATTCCTTTACAAAACAATTTTGGTCCTCTTTGATGGCATACTTATGTATAGCAAGTCAAGGGAAGAGCACTTAATGCATGTGGAGCAAGTGTTGAAGGTATTGAGAGAGCACAAGTTGTTTGCCAAGCAAAGCAAGTGCACCTTTATGTCACAAGAAGTGGAATACTTGGGTCACATTGTGAGCAATGATGGTATTAAGATGGATCCCAAGAAGGTAAAATGTGTGAAAGAGTAGCCTACACCCACCAACACTACTCAACTAAGGGGTTTTTGGGATTATCATCCTTTTATAGGAGGTTCATATGCCATTATGCTCACATGTTAGCCCCACTTACTGATAGGCTTAAGAAGGAAGCATTTTTTTGGGATGTTGTGGCCGTCGATTCAAGTGCTCAAGCAGGCACTCATTTCATCTCCAATATTGCCCTGATTTTTCTAAGTCTTTGACTATACGGGCTAATGCAAGTGGGAGAGGAATTGGTGTCATGCTATATCAAGAGTGTGGGGTGATTGCTTATGAGAGTAGAAAGCTCACCGAGAATGTTGAGATATCGAACTCATCTAGTGAGGCGATGGACACTGATGACTTGCCTGGGGGATAGGCCCCACACTTACACCACTCGCATGGTTGGTGAGATCATGGGTGATATGCAACCAGTGGGATGACAGGATGTGTGACAGCCATTCTAGAGACTGGCATAGTTATAGCGCCAGCTCATTTAGTTGGGTTCACACTATAGAGAACCCTAGTATGTATTTGGTTGAGTATCTTTTCCTTTGTGTATACTCTTATCTTTGTATATGGTGTGTTGAGTGTTGAGAGAAGGAGAAGAAGATTTTCAGCCTCTCACCTTGTGTGTTCTCTATTAGGGTTTTGTGAGTGTGTGTGTGCTTACAAGAGCTCAAGCTCTCTTCTCCCCTGCATCTTTTCATGGTATCAGAGCCTGGTTCATGCTAAGGACTGAGCTGTAAGCAAGAGAAGCACAGGAAGCGATACAAGGGCTTCCCTATTTGTGTTGGCGACTACACCCTTGTCGGGAGCTCTACGGGAGGCACCAGCAAACGATCTCTGATTGAGAAGCTTTCTTTGCGGGAGTAAAGCTATAGGGTAACTATGATGTCCTATCGAACAAAAATTTTTCGGGGTGAAAACACGTTTCAAGCGCGTCAAGACCTCCATTTTTCAGAAAGCAGACGATTTCGAGCACTGCGGGTAAGTCATCGATTCTCTGCAGAACTCTGTTTTAAGAACTGCAAGAAGACAGATTGGCTGTGCAAACACTGTGTGTGCTGCAAGGAGGTCAACAATTGCCATTGGGTGTATGTATACACATTGAGGTCACGAGTTGTGATATTTGAGTGTACTATAGTACCGCTGCAGAAAATACAGTGTGCAGGACAAACGAGAGTGCTGTTTCTAGTAAATTTATGTGTTTGGCAAGATGTTAAATGATGGCATAACCTAGATTGTTGTTGAGAAGCTTGATAAGAACAACTTCCATGCTTGGAGGTTCAAGATGACAAATTTCCTGATGGGAAAGGGCTATTGGGACTATATAGAAGGTGAGCGGACATCAATCCGACTACTGCAGATGTGAAAGAGTTCAAGGATTGGAATCAAGGAGCCAGAAAAGTTATGTATTGGCTCTCTATCAGTATACAGGACACCATGATTGGGCACATACAGGACACCATGATTGGGCACATACAGGATGCCAAGTCCCCCAAGGAGGCATGGGACACCTTGGTAAAACTCTATGAAACAAATACCAAGGCACGAAAGATACAGTTAAAGAATGAACTTCATACTGTGGAGAAAAAGAGGCATTGTGAAGATAAAGGGTATTGTGGAATCCCTTGCATCTATTAGTGTTTCAGTAGATGATGATGATAAGGTGGAAGTCTGTCTACGTGGTCTCGGGCCACAATACAAGGCGTTCAAGACGTCTATTTAGACTCGGCAAAACATTCCCAATTTTACAGATTTGGTGTCTATGTTGATAATAGAAGAGAAGAGCTTGGGTGAAGCAAAACAGAAACAATTCAGAGCAACAGGCCTTCTACACAAGTTCAGGAAGAGGACGAGGTAGAGGAGGTCGTGGACGTGGTCAAGGAGTTGGCCGAATAGGCAATCAGAATTATGGCCAGCAGCAGCAACAACAGTCCCAGAATTCACAATAACAACAACAACACGTGGGTGGAAGAGGACAATTCAGAGGCAGGGGGAGTCAAAGAGGTCGTGGAAATTGGCAAAGGCAGTATAATGATACACGTGGATGCTTTTATTGTGGTAAGCTTGGACATGTGCAGGCAGATTTTTATAAGAAGCAGGCTGACATGCAAAATGAAAAATTGCAGCAAAACAACTATGCATCCTGGAGCAGAAATAATGAGGATAATGAAAGGTTGTTTGTTATGCAGTATGTCGTTAATGCCATGTTGTTTGAAAATGTTGAAGCAACACATAAAGATGATGTATGGTACATTGATTCAGGTGCTTCGAACCACATGACAAGTCATGGGGAGTGGTTCAAGGAGATGAAGAACCTTGAAAGACCAAGTTTTGTGGAAACAGGGGATGACACTGCTCATCCAATTGCCCATGCTGGAGATGTGCCATTGTCTATGCAGGATGGCAAAGTGAAGTACCTTGCAGATACACTTTATGTTCCGAATATAACAAAGAATCTAGTTTCAGTTGGCCAAATGATTGAGCAGGGTTTGCAGGTTCGGTTTAACCCTAATGGTTGTTATGTTGAAGACTTTAAAGACAAGTGCAGGTTGGTTGCAAAAGGAAACAGAGTGGGCAGAATGTTTACGTTGAATGTAAACATGCCTAAAGTGAGTGCTACGATGTTTGCAAATGGTTCAGGAATTGTTGCAGACACAGACATTTGGCATAAAAGAATTGGATACGTGAATGTGTAGAGAATGAAGTCTATGCAGACTAAAGGAATTGTGACAGGGCTACCCAAGTTTAAAGTTGAAGGTATGCAGAAAATATGTGAAGCATGCCAATTTGGAAAGCAAACAAAGCATGTATTTCCACATAACAAATATGTGAGTAGAAATGCACTAGATGTTTTGCATTCAGATGTATGGGGTCCTACGAAGACCATGTCTATGGGAGGCTGCAGGTATTATGTGACATTTATTGACCACACAAAGAAAGTGTGGGTATACTTCATGAAGGAGAAGGGTGAGGTGTTCACTCACTTTAAGAATTTCAGAGTTATGGTTGAAAAGCAAACAGGGAAATATGTAAAGTGCCTAAGGTCAGATGGAGGGGGAGAGTACTTCTCCAATGAGTTCTCTGAATTTTTAAAGAAAAATGGTATTCGGAGATAGTTTACATGCAGATACACTCCGCAATAAAATGGAGTTGCTGAGTGAAAAAACAGGCACATTGGTGAGATTGTGCAAGCATTGATGGAAGAGAAGAATATGCCGCATAGCTATTGGGCTGAGGCTGTTTCTATAGCAGTTTACATCATGAACATGACTCCAACTGCAGCCATACATGATGTAACTCCAGAGGAGAGGTTTACTGTGTGGCAGAAAACCTAATTTGTCTCATCTAAATTTTTTTGGATGCATTGCATATGTGCATGTGCCAGATGAGCTGAGAACTAAGCTGGATCCAAAAGCTAAAAAATGTGTGTTTATTGGATATTCCCTTGAGCAAAAGGGATACAGGTGTTATAACCCTGCTACACGTGGGTAAGCAGGGATGTTGTTTTTGATGAGATGAGCAGCTGGTATGCTGCTGAAAAAGAAGCTATTGGGGCTGATGTGAGTGGAAATGTGGTTGCACAAAATGCAAGTCAGCAATCACAGTCTTTGAGTGGACCAGGAGAGTCCTCATCTAGTGGTTCAGTTGATAGACCATGGAGTGGCAGGCTGCGTCATAGTACCAGTCCTGTAAATGTGATTAATACATCACATATAGGCAAAGAGAAAGTGATTGAGCCCTTTAGTATGCTTGACATTTTTGCAGGGCATTCTTATGTTGATGGAGAGTCTAGTGGCTCAGAGATGAGCCTTGATGAGCTTGGGATCCTAGCTATGAGAACACCAGGCGTAAAGAAGGCTATGAAAGCCATGAATGCAAAGCTGTGAAGATCTAGGAGAGTGAAGAATCCTGTGCAAAGGTTTACCTATGATGGTTATGTGGCACATCACTATGCATACATGGCAAAGGTTGTGCAGGTTGTAGAGCCCACATGCATTGATGAGGCTGTTGAAAATGTGTGTTGGGAGAAAGCTATGGATAAGGAGATGGATGCACTATATGGAAATGAGAATTGGGATTTAGTGCAATTGCCTAAAGGCAAGAAAGCCATTGGATGCACTATATGGAAATGAGACTTGGGATTTAGTGCAATTGCCTGAAGGCAAGAAAGCCATTGGGTGCAAGTGGGTGTACAAAGTAAAACATAACAGTGATGGAAGCATAAGCAGGTGTACAAGGCTAGATTGGTAGCCAAAGGATATGCACAGACATATGGCATTGATTATGAGGAAACTTTTAGCCCAGTTGCCAAGATGGCAACAGTGAGAGTTGTGCTAGCAGTGGCTGCATCAAAGCAATGGTCTTTACATTAGATGGATGTAAAGAATGCATTCTTGCATGGGGATTTGCAGGAAGATGTGTATATGTTGCAGCCACCTGGTTATGAGGATGTGAGTCACCCCAAGCATGTTTGCAGGTTGAAGAAAGCCTTGTATGGTCTGACAAGATTTTTGAATATCTTATCACTATTGGTTTTCATGTAGCCAATGCAGATTTCTCGCTGTTTGTGAGACATGGTGATAGAGGGGTTATGCTTGTTGTCATCTATGTAGATGACTTGATCATTACGCGGGACCATGATGTAGAGATCTTTGATGTAAAGATCTTGCTTAGACAAAAGTTTGAGATAAAGGATCTGGGGGAGCTCAGATATTTCTTGGGCATTGAGGTGATTAGGTCACCACATGGTATTGGATTACTGCTAAGACAGTATGGCTTGGACATATTGTCCAAGTATAGTATGATAGGCTGTAAGCCTATCTTAGTGTCATTGGATCAGAATGGCAAGTTGAGTGCAGATTCAGGAGAGATTTTGGAGGATCCTACTATCTATAGGGACATATTAGGAAGCTTGATCTACATGACGATCACCAGGCTAGATTTGAGCTACGCTGTTGGGTTGGTGAGTCAGTTTATGCAGGTTCCTCAGAAGCCGCATTTGGATGCATTGAGACGCATACTGAGGTATGTGAGGTCTACTTTGCATTGTGGACTATTTTATGAAACTGGGACAGAGATATGTGTACATGGATATGCAAATGCTGATTGGGCTGGTAGTATCTCAGATAGAAGATCTACTAGTGGCTTCATGTTTTTTTTGGGAAGTGCTGCTGTGACTTGGAGCAGCAAGAAGCAGCCTATGGTTGCTCTATCCAGTACAGAGGCCGAGTGTACAGGGGTCCTGCTATGACAGCATGTGAGGTAGCTTGGTTGAGAAAGCTACTTGCAGATTTGGGTCTATCAGTGGATAGACAAGTTGTCATTTTCTATGACAACATTAGCTATATACAGTTGGCCAAGAACCCAGTTTTTCATGCTCGCACGAAGCATATAGAGGTCCACTACCATTTTGTCACAGAGAAGGTCTTGGCAGGAGACCTTGACCTTGTCAGCACACAGGATCAGGTAGCTGACATCTTCACCAAAGCATTGGGTACAGAGAAGCTTCGCAGATTCAGGGCTTCGCTTGGTGTACATGAGATGGAGTTGAGCTCGAGGGGGAGTGTAGAGATATCGAGCTCATCTAGTGAGGCGGTGGACACTGATGACCCGCCCGGGGGATAGGCCCCACACTTACACCACTGGCATGGTTGGTGAGATCATGGGTGATATACGGCCAGTGGGATGACAGGCTATGTGACAGCCATTCTAGAGACTGGCATAGTTATAGTGCCAGCTCATTTAGTTGGGTTCACACTATAGAGAACCCTAGTATGTACTTGGTTGAGTACCTTTTCATATTGTACTCTTATCTTTGTATATGGTGTGTTGAGTGTTGAGAGAAGGAGAAGAAGATTTTCAGTCTCTCACCTTGTGTGTTCTCTATTAGGGTTTTGTGAGTGTGTGTGTGCTTGCAAGAGCTCAAGCTCTCTTCTCCCCTGCATCTTTTCTGAGAAGGAGAGGGAGCTTCATGCTTATGATCAAGAAATGTTGGCCATTTTGCATGCCATAAATAAGTGTCATCACTATTTGTATGGTTCCTTTCTCCAAAGCAAAAGAGATGGCTTGCTTCCTTGCAAAATTATTATTTCGAGATCTCTTACATGGCGGGAAAGGATAATGTTGTGGCCAATGCACTTTGTAGGATTTGGGCTTGCACTATACATGCTATTTCAGAGGTGCATTATGAGTGGATTCATTAGATGCAAGAGGAGTATTTGGTGGATGACATGGTTGGTCCAATGTTTTAGAAATTACAACAAGGGTAATGTGATGAATATCCACATTTTGAGTTGCGCAATGGGTTGCTTTTATACAAGGGAAAGGTCTATTTGGTCCCTCACTCATCCTTCAAAACTAAAAAATCCTACAAGAGATGCACTCTTCACCATTGTGAGTGTTCAAGACCCTTGGGGGGTTCACTCATAAATATGTAAGCGTAGCATGTGGGTTCAGGGGTTTTAAAAATCCTTTTTTACACATTTTTTATATAGAGAAGGGTACCACTTAAAGGGGATATCTACAAATTGAATAGAAAAAGGGTGTGTTTTATTCATGAAAAAATTATAGATAAGGGGTTTTTTAATTAGGCTTTAAATGCACGTGATATAGAGTGTTTACATATAGTGACCACCCCCAAGTCAAGACCTATGATAAGATACGGAAGAGTTTCATTTGGAAAGGACTTTAGAAGGATGTGCATGACTATGTGCGCTGAAAGAGCAAAGAGAGAGAGAGAGAGAGAGAGAGAGAGAGAGAGAGAGAGAGAGAGAGACTGAGGGATGGGGGGAGAAAAGATGTGAAACAATGCTATAAAGCACTTTCACTGTGCTAGAAAGCACTAAGACATTAGTTTCAACTAAAAGATATGTGAAACAATGCTACAAAGCACTAAGACACTAGTTTCAAGCTAAAAAAGCAGTCTATCATGAGATTGTTAGAATGCAAACTTATTACTACTAGGTAGTAGACTTATTGCTACTAAAAAGAAATCTCTTAAGTGTTAAACAATATCCAAATATATCCATGGACATGTGAAAAATTATAGAGTTGATCATAGGTGATGTAAAAGCATCCCAAAGACTATGAAAAGCCAGTAAGGAGTTGGCAACATGCATCCCAAAAGCCTTCAAAGAAATGTATGTACAACTTAAAAGCAATGTGTCAAAATGTTAAAATCAAACATAAAGTCTGCTAAATTTTTTTACCCAAAGTCAATAAGATTAAGAATTAAAGGACACATATATTGATAAATAGCATTACCAAGCTTCTTGCATGCTGCCTACTAAGAGTTACATTATAGCACTCAACTATGCCTTACCTCTTCTCTCTTATTAACCACACTAAGCCCCCATTTGTAAGATTAGGGAAGAAGAAGAACAATTGTGTTATACACAAAAACAACAGAACTACTACAGTGTCTTCCCAAAGTGCCCAACATGTTTTTTCCATGCCTATTAATTATAATTATTTGTTCATATGTTTTAAGTTTTGTCAGTTGTATGATCAAGACTATATGATTCGGAAGCATAAGCCATTCTACCTCACTACCTCCAATCATACATGTGTCATGGGAATTATTGACATGTAAGTGCCACAACAAAACTACATTAGCAAGTAAATTGCATTTTCAAGCACTTAACCTATCACCTCGATGCAATATCACTCAATGGGAAGACCTCTCCTCTCATTGAAACCTAAGTATAGACGCAATCAAGAAAGAGATAAAAGAGAGCTTAGATCTATTTCACAATGAGAGAGTTTCCATTGCATTAGGAGAAATTGACTTATATACATAGCCTTGTATGTTTACACACATTTAAGTTGTGGGGCTGGGTAGGCATCCAAAGCTTCTAGATGGCCTATTACTAGCTATGAGCTTATTCTCATACAACAAATATGAAGCACATCCATTAGATTCCATTACACACTCATAGAGTAATAAAGGATAGAAATTATCCATCGATGGACACTAATGGGCATCGGTTCCAAGTTAATACATTGGACTCCATTTCTTTGTAGTTGATACATGGCTTTGTTAGTGTTTCCATCCTTGCTCCATTCACTTAGTGATGTTGGTTCCCTTGTTAGTGTGGCTGTCCCTTGCTCCATTCATTTAATGATTTTGGTTCCCTCATGGGAATGGGGTTCTCATTTTTTCATTCGTCCCTTCTTGATATCAATTACATCTTCAAGATCAAGTTGAAGACTTTGCTGTAGGGGAGAATTTGTGGTTGGATTGTGAAAGTTGAAGCGGTACTCATTAGTGTTTTAACGGTCCTTATTCCTCTAAAAGAAAAGGGATTGGCTAGTTAATGAAATGAAGAGTTAATAATAGGCAATAATACTTGATTGGGGTGGGGGACCTCTGCTAACTAATTCCCTTTTTCTTTTCTTTTTGTGAGCATATATTTTCCTTTTCTTATTTTAAAGAAACATTTGGGTTGCTTTAATGAAAACTCTCTTTATTTTTGGGCAATCACATAGGGCAGGGTTTCAATGTTTATTGATGATTTTAGTGAGGGTTCTAAGGCTGGTTAATAGGAAAGAGAAGATGTGGGGATCTAGAGGAATTAGAAACCATTACAATAAAGCTAGAATTGTAGCTCTTGATTTGATTTATTGCAACACCATTGATGATGAGTTTTTAGTTGCTAGGATCCTTATTTCATGAGATGAGCTTTTAGTTGCTAGGACCCTTATTGGAACATCGTTGTAATAAGGGTCATCATCATTGATGATGAGCTTTTAGCTACTTGAATCCTTATTGTAACACTACTCATCATGACCTTTTAGTTGCTAGGATCTGCAGGATTGTCAATGAATTGCCTTCTTCGCATCTCTACCCATGAATATTTTTGATATTAAGTGCATATTTGTGCTCTTATGCTCTTATTAGCATATTTATAAAGATTTGAAAAATAAATGACTCTAGAAAACTCTTGATGGAGCTGAAGTCAAACCATTTGTAAAGGTTTGAAGAATATGTTGTCTTGCAAGGATATTGCTTGAAGAAGGCAATGATAGTCACATGTAGTATATATGAAGTTAGTCCAAGTGGTGGATTTGTTGGTGTACATTACTTATAATAAATTATTATTGAGTAGTCCCCATTGTCAATGAGGTTTAGGTTGTCGAAGAGAGCATGGACATGGGCAACACTGAAGTATCACCATTAAGAGGACATGTCGATCTAGGCAAGGGAGTCAGGCGATGGGTCATACCATGGATTAGGTTGCTACCACCCATCAGGGCCTCCCATACAGAGATATATATCTAGAAATGGTCAATTATGAGGATTTAGTGCAAGTTCCCTCCTTAGAAACATGAGTGTGTGTATATATATACTCATGAAGTAGCAATGCACTAAATATAATTGTAAATGATTCTATGCCGATAGTCAAGGAACTTTGGAGCATAGCATTGTCATTATTGATCTGAATCAGCTCCAGTCACATGGGAGGCTTGTGTGGTATCTACCTTTTTTTTGGTAGAAAATCTCCCTTAATTAAAAAATTTCACCTTGTAAGCAAAATGTTCTTGTTCTTACTCTCTTTTTTTAGAGATGAGGTTTTTATGGTTGTTCCTTCCATGGTTCACTTAAAAACAAAGGCTTAAAATTAGTGAATTTTTAAAGCCTTCTGCTAGTTGAAATCAATGGTGGTCACCATGGGCAAAGATGAGCTTTATGGCTAGATGTTGTTTTTGTTAGCACAAGTAGGTTCTTACAGCCTCTTGAAATTTTTTGATAGGGTTCTTGTGGACTTCTTGCTACTCCTTAGGCCTCTATTCTATCTAGGAATTAAATGGTGCGTTTGAGGTTGAAGCTGGTAATGAGGCCTTTGGTGGTTTATATGCTTTATGCAACCAAATGATGGGATTGCCATCATAATATTCTTGAGATTGAATTGAATGTTTGGACAACCATATTATTTTCTTTACCTTTGGATCTTTGGAAATCCATACTTGCTTTTCGTTTGGATCTTTGGACACCCATGGAGCTTTAGGGTGTTGCCTTTGTTTAGTTGATTTCTTTGTTGTAGACATAGGGAATTTGGTATTCCACTTATAGATCCAAATTTTAGTGTTGTCTTGGTAAAAGTCTGGGCTTATAGAATTTGCTTTGGTATCCACAGTTGTTAGATAGGCAAAGCTTGTGGAGATTTGTGTGTATGAGGCTATGGGGTAATTTGCTTTGGTGGCTTCCCTTCTGAGGCCCCCGGAGCCCATGCCAGCCCTTGATCACTTTTGCCCTCTAAAATTGACGGTTTTATTTTAGTATAAAATTTTTTATAGGCATTTTAATTTTTTTAATTTGCGTGACGCTTGGCAAAGCCCTTCCCTTGATACCTTTTTCTCACTTATTTTTTAGGCTCAAATGCATGTATGGGAGCCTGGTTTGGCAAGCTGTGGTCGTTTGTCTCTTCTAAGAAACCTGGAAGGAGAGCGAAGCCTGTCTCTTCTAAGAAACCTAGAAGGAGCGAAGCCTGTCTCTTCTCTAAGCGCTACCAGTAGTAGGACAGAGGAGAGGAAGAGAAACGTAGTGTTACGAGTGGAGAGAGAGAGAGAGCTCGAGCTCTACCAAGGTCCCCTTGTTTTGCTGCTCTACCTTTGCATTCGTCTATCGGCATGCATGAGGTGTTTTTATCAGCCATCGTGGGATACGCATAAAGCATCGGGGGATGAGAGCCCGGCCTGATCATGGAGGTGGCATTTCTGTGAACCTGTGGGGGTGGGTCTCATATTGACTTCTGTTAAGGAATTCCTTCCGCTGGCGATCCTCTTCCTCTTCTGTGGCTTTCTTGGACGGCTTCTGTAGCTACAATGGCAGCAATCTCTTCCTGTGTGGGCCTAGGGCTTGGGGGTGGTTGTGCCTATTCTACAGGTGTGGGTTCATGGTGGGGCCTCTTGGCTAGTGGGGAAATGGGAGAGGTGTATGGAGGGTATAAAGAGGCAATTGCAGCATCTGGTCCTCTCAACTAGATGGCTTGTGGAAGCTAATCCCATCCGCATAATAAAGAAGTCTAGTAAGTAATGTTGCGACCGCCAACTTGCCCAGGGGGTTGGAGTAGATTGCATGAAGCTCTTGGAAGAGATAGTTGGCCCAATTGACCTGCTAGCCCTAGTGCACACGAGACAAGGTTGTCAGACTACACCTTGTCTAAACTCTTCTCCTAGATCTTCCCTGTGATCCAATGGAGGAGTAAATTTTACTTTGATCATGCATATTTTAGTGATTTCTCTTTCAATGTGCTATTTTGTGGATATTTGTTGTTATGGATATTTATATATGTCACCTTGTTTTGAATGTGAATGTTTTGTTAATGGTTGTATATTTCTTAGAATTATGTGCGTATAAATATTATCTTCAAAGATGCTTTCTTTTGTTGGAATCAAGTGGTTGTTATAAGTTTTGAGATCTCATCTTATCAAATTGCTCAATTATTAATCAACAAGACATCAGTAGCATGGAAGGCACTCAACCATCACCTAGAAAATAGTCAAGTTCTTGGAAAAAGTGGCCTGGAGCCATTTTTAGCCAGCTTGAAAACCATGAAGGAAAGCTCAGAAGAAGAGGCCAATGCTTGACTTGGCAGTGACCAACAAATGGTGATTTGCCAAAGTAGGCTGGATCAAGATAGAGCCTTGGATCTTTTATGGACATACCATGACCAATGCATGTGCAAAGCTGTTTTAGGTTTGGACAAGTAGAGGCCAAATTAGGCCCTAATTTGAGGAAATATATTTGTTTTGGTGGTGGATTAGATAAGTGGTAAGCTGAAGCAAATATGCTCTGACTGCAAAGAATGTTAATCAATTATACAACCACAACCCTTATGAAAGACCAAACATTTTACCTTTTTAGAGTGATGCAATTAGACATTGTTAAGGTGCTCAACTGTTACCCAAAAAATAGTCCAATTCCTAGAAATATAGTCCCGCGACACATGAGGAGATCACCGTAGTAGTTTGCAAGCATGATTAACTGGATGTCTGTAGTCAATTTGGTTATGGTAGATGATGACCAGATAGCCCATCAAGATAATATGGTCGTCGTTATTCTTTAGGCTATTAGCACATGGGTTGAGATTCATCACTTGCCCTCTCTCGTTTGTAGATTTGAACAAATCCTACGTATGTATATATATCATACACCACAAAACCGGAGAATCATTAACTAGGAATTGGACTGTCTTGATGTACGCCATAAGATAAAAGACTAACCATATAAGAGTAGCCTATTTATGCAACATATAAATTAACAATGCGAACATAGATTGCATCTTTGTCATAGGTAATCCCTTGGTTAGAGCAATTGTGACTTTGAAGATGTAGTTTTTTATGGATTCATGGTAGATAAGGCATCATCAAACTGGAGAGTGACAGTAAGAGTAGTATACAATGGAGATTATAAAATATTAAAGTTGAACATAATAGTGCACTTACACACGGACATGTGATGGAAAATAGAGAGAAAGCAACGGGGGTGACGGATGTGACACACACTTGGCATCTAGATTCCAAGATCTCACATGTCCCAAACTCTCAAGCATTTGGATTGTAGATAACAACACCGACATTACCAAAGACAAGACTAAATGCTTATAGTGGGATGGTTTATATTGCAAACCCTTCAACAAGATAATGAGGAGTTGACAAATTCAACCCCACATGTAGGTTCAGCTGTTCAACAAGAAGATCTTGGAGCCACATCATCTATAAAATGAAGATCTAAATAATGACATGGTATATTCAAAGAGACAAGGAAGAGAATTGACAATACACTATCCACGGATCTTACTGTCATGGGTGAGATGATTGTAGAATCCATGAAGAATGTAGTCTTTCATGTCCAATCTACAAGCTTTGAAGTGACTAGGGTGCAATATGATGTGCATTACCAAGAGGAGATAACACTGCCGCAAGCAAAATAGGTAACTGACGAGGGTTACCTAAATAGATTCCCTCCCAAAATGTGTGAAATCTCAAAAATGGCTTAAAAACATAGTTTTTTGAAAACACATCTAGAATTCCATGTATAAATTTAAAAATTACATGAATTTTGCTAGTTTTTCAAGATTGATAACACATGTGACCTTCGTAGATTTATAAACTGCTACTGTTAGTGACAAAAAAATAAACTTGACTTACAAAATGACATAGGAGTCTGCATAACTTAAAGAAATATCAATCTTTTTCAAATGAAGATTTATTTTATAAATTTCATGAATGTAAGACGCTTTTTTTAATGGACTTTCTTGGAACAAATTCTACCACTATGCATAAATATGCACATTATTTGACAAGCACTTAAAAAATATTAGAATACATAACAACATAAGCTCCATAGTTTATGAAAAGTTCTACATACATCCTTGAGTCTATTTCTAGACCAAAATAGCAGAGCCTTTAGTATATACTTACCTTGACAGTTTGCATGACATAATTATTTGCTCTATTATTTATAAGCATATAGTGGGCATGATATACAACCAATGCTAAGAGTTTAAAGAGGTCAACTTATAGGTGTGCAAAGGTAGACTTCAATTCATATATATATGGAGAAGATGGTAACTATGGAGGCTCTCAGTAAACCTAAGCATGTTAAAAGAGTTGAAAATTGAAATATTTTTTGGCAGGACAATTTTAGAGGTAGACATTATATAGCCTATGGGTGTAAAGTTCAACCCACATAGGCATTTGTTTTCATGAAGGAAATTTTTGTTATGCAAATATCTCGAGATGCTTAGTTCGAGGAGACATTATTTAGACTTGATTATACTTCTATGTCTTCTTCGTAGCACATTGTGGACCCATTTCCAACCGATATTAGAGAGTTTTCTCATCTACCACAATGAGCTTCTTCACTTGCAATGATTCCATTGTTTTTAGGTCCATTGTACCCTCTATTCCAGCCCCTGTATCTATTGTATCTAGCCCCTTACATTGAGCTAGATTGCCTCTTGCATCTTCTCCATCAATATCTGCAGCCTCTCCATTGTCTTCTCCACATTTGGCTGCTTCTTCTCCATCCACTGTTGTCCTAGATACATCCATTTATGAAGCAGTACCTTTTCCTTCTTTGAAATTTGAGAGGTCGTCACCTCCGTGGGTCCAGAAATTATTACAGGACTCTGCCCTTTCTAATGACTAGTTGCATTCTTAGGCATCTGCTTCGTCTTTTGGACCTCGGAGATCTTCTCAGATTACTTCTTCTGGTCATACTGTGAATATGCTCTTAATATGAGTACCTCACAAGATATTGATGAGCCCAAGACTCCTAAGGAGGCCCTTGTTTTACTATAGTGGTGTCAAGCTATGGAAGTAGAGATGTCTTCTATCGATCGGAATAAAACTTGGGAATTAGTTCCATGTCCATTACATTGGAAGGTCATCCGTGTCAAATGGATTTTTAAAGTCAAGTTTCATTCTGATGGTACTTTTGGATAAGTACAATGTAATGGAAGAGAGGGAACCCTTTAAGCCTATAAAGGTGCTCCATCGCCCCCAAAAAAACGTGCATGTGGGATAAAAAAGGAGAGCTCCCCATGGCTGTAATGAAAAAAAAGGGAAAAAACCTCCTCTTTCCAAAAAATGAAAGGCTTTTTATGAGCAATCAAAGACCAAAAATATAAACATATAATTTTATTTATATACTAAGAAAGCTAAGACCTCATTAATGTTTCTAAAGGTCTTTTCCTCTCTTCTTGTGAGGTTCAAAAAAGAGGGAAAAAAATCTTGATCATATCAGTCATCTGCCAAAATAGTAAGGCATTCATGCTATATGTGCTTCTCCTTTGATATGTGCTCCTGAAAAATGATTATTGACATCCCAAATTTGTCCAATACAAGTGAAGTATGGTTTGAGTTGCCAAAACCATTGACAAGTGTAGCATGTATACGGTCGGATAAATTGGTAAGTTAATAACTACCATTATCGTAAACCTTTTTGATAATGAACGAAACTTCCCAACATTGTTTTAATTTGGCATCAAAATGGTTATCAAGGCGGCTATCATAAACAAGGTGAAAAGAAGTGAATTGTGTAGAGGCTTTGAAAATGGTTTTATAGGCCCAAAGCACCCCATCCAAATGCTAATCCCAAGTTTTTGGCTTAGGAGGAGTAGACACCGAAGACCTAACAGATAACTCCACTAGACATAACACACAAACAGAAATGAATATACATAGACACAACCAGAAAGACGCATATACAGATGAAATAGAAGAAAACACTATAAGATTCCTCCCCAACCCCTCAAGATGTCCAATTTCTCCCCCTTTAATCAATCCCCTTTTCAGAATAATAATAGATCTTGTTTTTATCTGTTTTGGCCTAGAGAGAGGTAATTCAGTTTTTAGATATCTTTGGATGGAAAAATATCCCTTCTTATTAAAATAAATTCCCCCGAAACAAAAATTCAAAAAGAACTTTCCAATGTGCAATTGGAATAAATTGACATCAGGTAAAAAGGACCTTAGCCTAAGGGTCCAGATTTTCTGGAAAATTTGGATTAAGGTTCCTATGGACCAATAGGATTAATACAAATGTAGGGAAGAGGAGATAAATTGAAGAATAAAAGAAAAACCCCCCAAAAAATGAGTAAATGCTCACATGAGATGAAGAGTGGACTAAGGACCAAAGAAAAGGATTAAAAAATTAATTTTTTACACCTCAGTGTGGGGATCTCCCCTCATGAATTAGGTACCTTTTTCTCATTATTACCTCTAATTTTAAATCAATAAAATGAGATATTTCATCTGTCCTCTCTCCTATTTCAAAACTAGATCCAAAAAGTAAGCTGAACTGACCCAAAAATGGTCAAAAATTGACCAAACTGATTTGAAAAATTCTAGAATCAGTTTGCTTGGTTAGAGGCTCCCTTTTTCCTATAAATTGAAGCCTCTCCCTTTTGTAAAAGCTTAATGGTGTTTAAATGCACTGTTACTCTGCTCCTGTCCTGAGCCATCTACATTTAATTTTTTAATAATTCAATTATTTTTGGCCTAATCCTCTCCAAAGTGAATTGGTGGCTGCTCTTGCTTCAAACAAGAGTAGAACCCTCAATCCCTCAAGCCAAAGGAGAGCTTACAAGCTCTATGTAAATTAAATTTCTTACTTGTTTAATTTTAAATCTATGGTTTTCTTGATTTTCATGTTTTTCAGTTGATTAAACTAAATTCAAATGCTATGCCTTTGAGGAAAATGCCACCCCCTTCTCTTCTTTACATTCCAGTCTTTCTTAATCCTAGAAAGATTAACTAAAGAATTAATTAAACTCTTTTTATTGTTTACTCTCTTGATTTTAGAAAATGGTATAGATTAGAGTTCTTGGAATCTAAATTGGGTTAATTTAAGTCAAAAATAGAATGTTAAAAATGAGAAATGGTCAGCCATACAAAGGAGGTTATGGCAAAATTTTCTAGAATTTTGTGGAAAAGAAAGTTTGTTTTTTATGTTATTCCAAAAGAGTAATTCCCACCATTTTTGCATCTAAAAGAAATATTCTAATTACTCCATGTACATATTCATCTATGAATATGCATGGATATCATTGATATTAATTATTAAATTTGAATTTATGCATAGAAAGATTCATAAAGAATTTATTTTTATTTCAAAAGTGTTATTCTCATTAAATTTGATTTTATGCATAGAAAGATACATTTATTTTTATTTCAAAAGTGTTATTCTAACTAAATTTAAATTTATGCATAGAAAGATGCATAAAGGATTTAATTTTATTTCAAAATTGTTATTCTCATAAATTTGATTTTATGCATAGAAAGATGCATAAAGGATTTATTTTTATTTCAAAAGTGTTATTCTCATTAAATTTAAATTTATGCATATAAAGATGCATAAAGGATTTATTTTTATTTCAAAAGTGTTATTCTCATTAAATTTGATTTTATGCATAGAAAGATGCATAAAGGATTTATTTTTATTTCAAAAGTGTTATTCTCATTAAATTTAAATTTATGCATATAAAGATGCATAAAGGATTTATTTTTGTTTCAAAACTATTATTCTCATTAAATTTGAATTTATGCATAGAAAGATGCATAAAGGATTTATTTTTATTTCAAAATTGTTATTCTCATTAAAATTGATTTTATGCATAGAAAGATGCATAAAGGATTTATTTTTATATCAAAATTAGATTTCTCTTAAATTCTATGTTTAAATTCTATAAGTATTTGATAAATGAATAATTAAATACTCTAAGGGAGAAATTTCTATTGTTTTATATTCACCCGGATTGTAAAAAGAAAATTTAAAAAATCTATCGAGATCGAAATATTCAGATAAATGATTAATTTATTCCTCATTGGAATTTGTAATTAATTTAGAAATCAGTTAAGTAAATTTTCAAAGAAATAAATTCAGTAAAATAGTAACTGAATTATGAAACCTTTTTGAGAAAGATAGTTCACGAAAAATCTTATCTGACTCGAACCTTGAATCAGACTATGACCAAGACCAAACTCTTTCGTCAGTTTCGAGGAAAGAAGGTGTGACCAGTTTAGAAAAATACACTCAAAACTCCATCAAATCTGAAACTAAGTTTGAGACCCTTCGAATTGATCTGTGGATCAAGGTTATAGAATTCGATGAATTTTGGTATGAAATTCAGAATTCTGATCAAGGAGTTTTGGGGATTTTGATTCAAGAAATACTCTTATATTCAAAAGAAAATCAAACTGAAAACTTGCTTAGAAACCCTGTTTTCTTAAAGGACCGTCTTACGCCAGAATGGAGGGATGAGATATCATGTGAATCAGGATATAAATGAATGATATGGGATGTGGATGTGTATGTGAAGAATGGATGTGGATGTGTATGTGAAGAATGGATGTGGATGTGTATGTAAAGAATGGATGTAGAAGTATATGTGAAAGAATGGATGTGGATGTGTATGTGAAGAATGGATGTGGATGTGTATGTAAAGAATGGATGTGGAAGTATATGTGAAAGAATGGATGTGGATATATATGTAAAGAATGGATGTGGATGTGTATGTGAAGAATGGATGTGGATGTATGTGAAAGAATGGATGTTGATGTGTATGTAAAGAATGGATGTGGATGTATGTGAAAGATTGGATGTGGATGTATGTGAAAGAATGGGTGTGTATATGTATGTAAAGAATGGATGTAGAAGTATATGTGAAAGAATGGATGTGGATGTGGATGTGAAGAATGGATGTGGATGTGTATGTAAAGAATGGATGTGGATGTATGTGAAAGAATGGATGTGGATGTGTATGTAAAGAATGGATGTGGATGTATGTGAAGAATGGATGTGGATGTGTATGTGAAAGAATGGATGTGGATGTATGTGAAAGAATGGATGTGGATGTGTATGTGAAGAATGGATGTGGAAGTGTATGTGAAAGAATGGATATGGATGTATGTGAGAGAATGAGATGTGATGTGTTGTGAATCGAGATGTGAATGAATGAGATGTGATGTGAAATGGATGTGATGAGATGTGAATTAAGAAGTGAATGAATGTGATGTATGTGAAAGAATTAGATGTGATGTGTTGTGAATCGGGATGTGTAAAATTGTTCTATGGAAAAGAATCAATGGCTGTGCCTCTCAATGAGGAAAAAAGCGTTGGTCTCTATGATCCAAGTGTGGCCTAATTAAAGATTCTTTTTCTGACAACTAGTTCCGTATTCCTTCTCAATTCCTCAATTGAATTATATTCAATATTCTTCTTTGAATAAAAGAATTTATGAGATTTGCAGAAATCAATTTTGCCCATATTTCCTCTTATGGTAAAATAATCATAAATCAAATTTATGCAAAAAAAAAATCCTCTTCTTCCCATTTAATTTCTAGGATCCCAATTACCATGGGAATTCCTCTTTTCCCATCAAATATTTCTTATAAAAAAATTTATTTAAAATATCCATTATTTCAATATGCTAGAAATTTCTCTTTGTTAATCTAAATGATGGAATTCCAAATGTCGTAAGGATTCCTCTTTTGACATTTAAATGTCTCTCATAGATAAATAAATTTATCTAAAAATTCATCTTTGAATTAAATGAATTATCCCATAATTCCAATATGATAGGAAATTCTCTTTTTCCCATCCAATGATGGAATTCCAAATGTAATGAGAATTCCTCTTTTAACATTTAATTATTTCTCATAGATAAATAAATTTATCTAAAAATTTATTTTTGAAATTAAATGAATTATCCCATAATTCCAATATGATAGAAAATTCTCTTTTCCCATCCAATCATGGAATTCCAATGTAATGGGAATTCCTCTTTTAACATTTAATTATTTCTCATAGATAAATAAATTTATCTAAAAATTTATTTTTAAAATTAAATGAATTATCCCATAATTCCAATATGATAGGAAATTCTCTTTTCCCATCCAATCATGAAATTCCAAATGTAATGGGAATTCCTCTTTTAACATTTAATTATTTCTCATAGATAAATAAATTTATCTAAAAAATTATTTTTAAAATTAAATGAATTATCCCATAATTCCAATATGATAGGAAATTCTCTTTTCCCATCCAATCATGGAATTCCAATGTAATGGGAATTCCTCTTTTAACATTTAATTATTTCTCATAGATAAATAAATTTATCTAAAAAATCATTTTTGAAATTAAATGAATTATCCCATAATTCCAATATGATAGGAAATTCTATTTTCCCATCCAATCATGAAATTCCAAATGTAATGGGAATTCCTCTTTTAACATTTAAATATTTCTCATAGATAAATAAATTTATCTAAAAAATTATTTTTAAAATTAAATGAATTATCCCATAATATCAATATGATAGGAAATTCTCTTTTCCCATCTAATCATGAAATTCCAAATGTAATGGAAATTCCTCTTTTAACATTTAATTATTTCTTATAGATAAATAAATTTATCTAAAATTTCATTTTTAAAATTAAATAAATTATCCCATAATTCCAATATGATAGGAAATTCTCTTTTCCCATCCAATCATGGAATTCCAAATGTAATGGGAATTCCTCTTTTAACATTTAATTATTTCTCATAGATAAACAAATTTATCTAAAATTTTATTTTTAAAATTAAATCAATTATCCCATAATTCCAATATGATAGGAAATTCTCTTTTCCCATCCAATCATGAAATTCCAAATGTAATGGGAATTCCTCTTTTAACATTTAATTATTTCTCAAAGATAAATAAATTTATCTAAAAATTCATTAATTATGCATAAACCTAAAAATCAATATTTCTAGGATTACAATGAGAATCAATAAGTTTATCTAGGATGATAGTTCCTAGAATATGGTAGGAAGTCCTCTTTTCATACTTTGAATGAAAATATTTTATGTGTAATTTTTATAGAAATTTAGCATAGCTCCGCTGCTATTACTGATAAATCTCAATTTATTCTAAAAGAATGAACTTTAACATTATGGATATGATTAGAATGATCCCTAATTGGATCATTAACCCATTATGGATATGATTAGAATGATCCCTAATTGGATCATTAACCCATTATGGATTGAATCATAAATTTTCATGAAATAACTAACTTAAAAGCATAAAAGGCCATTAATTTGACCTCCAATTAAAGAAGCATAAAATTTATTCTTGGATTAGGGAAAAGCTTCATGAGAAGCTTAATTTGGATTGAGAATAGGTCATGGGAATGACCATTCTTTGAGTGAGAGAGAGAAATTACATAAAAACCATTAAAATTAAGCATAAATAAAAATTTATGTATTTCCTTACTACCATTCGTCAATTAACTTCAATAGCATTAAAAAGCCATTCCAATTAAGCTTCTCAAGCTTGAGAGGGGTTAAGAAGAGAGAAACATTGAGAAATTATAGAAAAAGACCAAAATTCACCCTTTACCTTACAAATTACTTGATTCTTTGATCACGGTAGAGGCCCCCAACCAATCAATTGGTTTGGTATGTTGATGGAGCCACCAATGGAGATTGAAGAAAGAGGGAAGTTTCAATTTCTTCAATTTGGAGAGAATTTTAGAGAATAGTAAAAATTATCATTATTTCAGCATAATACTGGCATAGTATAGTTCTCATATTTTTTTACAAAGGCTAAGGATCTATTTATAGGAGAGGGAGGCCTCTAACCAAGTCCAACTAATTTCTAGAATTTTCCAAGTTCAATTTGGTTGAATTTGGACAAGATTTGGACCTAGTTTGGTTTCCTTTTGATTTGGTTTGATCCAAGAGAGAGGAGAGATAAAAATATCACATTATTTTTTAGTGTAAAACTCATTCAAGCATGTGAAGTAGGCGCCTCCTTGAAGGGACTCCCCTTCCTTACACATGTGTCAAAATGGAATCATTATACCCAAAATATCTCATTTTTTTTGTAATACTCATAGTCTTTTACTAATAAGCCTTGTACATAGTCAACTCTTCATCTTATGTGGGCATTCACTCATTTTTGGGTATCTTCTTTTACAAATTGGATTTATCTCCTCCCCACACATGGATTGATCCTATTGGCCCGTAGGAACCTTAAATGGACCATAATCCAAAAATTTCTGAAAATCTAGACCCTTAGGCTAAGGTCCTTTATACCTATTTCCAATTAATTCCAATTGCACATTGGAAAGTTCTTTTTGAATTTTTGTTTCAAGGAAACCCATTTTAGACACTAGGAGGATTTTTATATCCAAAAATATCTCAATTTTTTTTGGACTACCTCTCTCTAGATATTTTCTCTCTCTAGGTTAAAACATGGTAAAACAGAATCTTTCTTTTATTTCAGAGAGGGGAATAATTATAAGATCAGAAAGGGAGGTTCTTACTCCTGTATACCTCAAAAGCTGGGGGGGAGGAATCTTACAACATGTATGAGTGCTCTAAGGTGGAGGAGCTACCTGAAGATTTTGGGTATCTTGAAAGTCTAGAAGAGTTTTCCATGAGGAGCTCAACAATCAAGAAGCTCCCTTCTTCCTTCGCGCAATTGAAAATGCTATGGGAGCTTGACATGCATCACTGCACTGAGCTAGAGAACCTACCAAAAGATTTTGGGTCTTTTGAAAGTCTAGAAGAGTTTTATGCATGGGGATTAGCAATCATGAAGCCTCCTTCTTCCTTCATGCAGCTAAAAAACCTATGGAAGCTTGGAATAGGAGGGTGCCTTAAACTGGAGGCGCTATCAGAAGATTTTTTGGGTCTCTTGAAAGTCTAGAAGAGGTTGATGTAGGGGGATCATCAATCACAAAGCTTCCTTTTTCTTTCAGGGAGGTGAAAAAGCTACGGAAGCCTAGCATGGGAGGGTTCCTTAAGCTGGAGGAGCTACTAGAAGATTTTGGTTCTTTTGAAAGTCTAAAAGAGTTTTCTGCAAAAGGGGCTCAATAATCACGAAGCTTCCGGAAGATTTTGGTTCTCTTGAAAGTTTAGAAGAGTTTTCTGCAAGGGGCTCAATAAAGCTTCCTTCTTCCTTCGAGGGGGCTGAAAAAGCTACGGATGCGTGACATGTATGAGTGCTCTAAGTTGGAGGATTTTGGGCATATTAAAAGTCTAGAAGAGTTTTCTGCAAGGAGCTCATCAGGAAGCTCCCTTTATCCTTCGGGCAATTGAAAAAGGTAGAGAGCTTGACATGCAGCACTACATTGAGCTGGAGGAGCTACTAGAAGATTTTGGGTCTCTTAAAAGTCTAGAAGAGTTTTATGCATGGGGCTTAGCAATCACGAGCCTTCCTTCTTCCTTCAAGGAGCTGAAAAAGTCACAAAAGCTTCACATGAATCAATGCTCCAAGCTACCATAAATTTTTGGGTCTCTTGCAAGTCTAGAAGAGTTTGATGCAGGGGGCTCAACAATCACAAAGCTCCCTCCTTCCTTCGGGTAGCTGAGTAGTTGGAAGAGCTACCACAAGATTGGCTTAGATAAGTGCTCTAAGTAGTTGGAGGAGCTATCGAAAGATTGTCAGTTCTTAGAAATACATGACGGATCAATAGAATACACAACAAACAATGATAAGAAAGAGGTAGAATAAAATCATCCACAGTTTGAAAAATGCACCATAAATGAAAATCTTCTACCTTTTATTTCATCAAATGAAATCAATGAGGCAATATGCAATAATAATTATAATACATCTACCTATTCTTCATGTGTTGGAATAGGACTTTACATTGATAAACTTAGAGATGGACCAGTTCACTTGTATGGATTTGTTGTAAGATGACATTGATGATAGTACTATAAAAGGATATAAAGCATTATATACCTTTCTACATATTATAACATTACGTTGAATTTTTATTCTTTATTATAAAAATATTTATGTTTGACAAATTTATGTGATAAATTTTTACTAAATGTTTTGGTGGACTTCATTTGGAGTATTCCATTATTTTTTCTAGTGCCACATCCAATGCTACTTATAGTGATGTTTATAAAAATCATCGAGTGGTGCTTATAACGATGAAATGTAAAAAATCGCTAAAACTTTGATAAAAAGAATCTCTAATCTCTCATCTTTTTATAAAGAATATATTATCACTCATCAATTCCGATCAACAAGTGAGCCTTTAGGATGGCTCTAATCTATATAAAATGGAAAGTACCTCCATTGAATCTAGTTATGAGGATCCAATTCTCAAAGATCAGAATATCAAACCAAAAAGGAAAGTGATGTGCCTACGCACCTCTCCCCTAAAACCCAAGGTAACACTACCATCTCCCAAAGCAACACACAAAATGGGTTCAAAAGGACTTACTACCATCATTAGCCACCAAGGGGGAAAAAATCAAGGTTTGGATCCCCACAAAGCCTCACCTTCCCAAATCCAAACCTAAACCATCTAAACCCACTCGAAACAACTTGTAGAACACAACACAAGCAAGGACCACATTGATTTACCCATAGTGAGAAATGGCTAGCATTAGAGCTACTTAGAGGGCAATACCAACATTGTTGTTCCCAAGGAAGGGTGTGCTTGAAGTCTAAGGGTTAAGCTCACTTCGAGTGTGAATAAGGTCCCTAGAGTCTTGTAATTAATGCGACTTTTACCACTTCTACAAATAAGTGTTGATCTCATCTTTCTCCATCTTTGTTACATTCTTTCTCCTCCCCACCAAACTAGGAGGTTTCGCTTTGAAATGGTAGACTCATCTTGCAAATGAGACATGCCAACATTTATCATGCCCCATAGAGGTTCTCTTGGGGCCAGAACCTTTGACATTCCTCCCCTTGTGGGCAAGAACCACCAATGTCCCCTTTTATTGGGCAAGGCCATCCAACTTTCCTCCATAGAAGAATGTTTGGTGGTAGTAGCATATTAAATTTATATATCTCCTTGTGGTAATGAGAAGAATATTGTCATGCTTGACCTTGAGCTCAAAGTTATGAGAATCCAACGCCTAGAAATGATTCAAAAGTAACAAATTATCATCAACCAAATCATGTGGATTTAATCTATCATCATGACATTGGGATTGTTACCTTTCATGTGTCCAATGGCTTAGCACATGCACACGTGCCTGCTGAGCTATAACAAAGAAAGTAAGAGCTATTGTCTCGACAATCCAAGGTTCAGCAATGCGCTAAGATGAAGCGAAAAAATCTAAACCAACCCAAATAAGGTGTTCTACAATATCTCCCACACGAGGAAGGATTGTCAGATGGACTTGATGTTCTACAGCCAGTAAGGGAAAGATCAAACAAAGGAGTGATGAATCAAATCCTATCCTTACTTGATTCTTTAACACGATGGATCAAGTAGATGTTGTGCCTCAAGAAACTTTGTTGTCATATTCTAGTAATCAAGGAAGTTTTTATGGTTGTTCCTTCCATGGTCACTTAAAAACACAGGCTTAAAATCAGTGAATTGTGTGAGCCTTCTATTAGTTGAAACGATGGTCACCATGGGCAAAGATGAGCTTTATGGCCTAATGTTGTTTTTGTTTGCACAAGCAGGTTCTTACGACCTCTTGAATTGGTTTAAAAGGGTTCTTTTGGACTTCTTGCTACTATTTATGCCTCTATTATTTCTTAGAATTAAATTGTGCATTTGAGGTTGAAGCTGGTAATGAGGCCTTCAGTGGTTTATATGCTTTATGAAACCAAATGATGGGATTGCCATCATAATATTCTTGAGATTGAAGTTAATGTTTGGACAACCATATTTGCTTTACCTTTGGATCTTTGAACACCCATATTTGCTTTACCTTTGAAGCTTTAGGGTGTTGCCTTTGTTTAGTTGATTTCTTTGTTGTAGGCATATGGAATTTGGTATTCCACTTAGAGATCCAAATTTTAGTGTTGTTTTGGTAAAATGCATGGGCTTGTAGAATTTTCTTTGGTATTCGCAGTTGTTAAATAGGCAAATCTTTTGGAAACGCTTGTGGAGATTTGTATGTATAAGGCTATGGGGTTATTTTCTTTGGTGGCTTCCATGGCTTTCATTGAGCAAGGTGTTGATTGGTGTTGTAGGCCAGATTTGCATCTTGCCCTTGTAGTAGCCTTATGCTATGGGTTTATCTTCTTTGGTGGTTTTCATTGAGAACAAGGTGTTGATTTGTATGGTAGGCCAGATATGATTGTGATTCAATTTTTTCCCTTTTTCGAGAGGTAAAGCCTTAGAATATACAATGTTTCTTATTGTTCCTTGCTCCTTTGATGATTTAGTAGGAAACAATGTTAATGATTTACGAAGATCCTTTATGATGAGGTTGTGGTCCATAATTATGTTTAGTTTAGCTTGGCATTCTTCATAACAGTTGTGTGCTTTTAGATAAATCATCCTCCTTAGCCTCAAGTCTTCTTCATTTAGCATTTGAACATTTGGAATCTACATAGTATTCTCATATACATGTGTTATTAGTAATCCTTGAGTAGGTTCTAGTCTTGATATCTTTTTCTAGAGTAGGTGTTTCTTCCATTTCTCCTTGCATATCCTCTGAATTCTCAAATTCAATACTAAAGTCGAATTTCATTTCTCCTTTTGAGAGAAAATTGTCAATTTATGCTCAATGTGGCTAACCGTCCATGTATTTTGCATTTATTTTTCACTTAGGATCCAGTCATGATCCAAAGGATCAAAAGAATACACAACAAACAATGAGAACAAAGAGGTACAATAAAATCATTCAGAGTTTGAAGAATGCACCACAAATGAAGATCTTCTACCTTTGATTTCATCAAATGAAATCAATGAGCCAATATGCAATAATGATGTTAATACATCTACCTATTCTTCAAGTATTGGAATAGATCTTTACATTGATAGACTTACACACTATCCAATTTTGAGATTTGCAAACAAGAATATTGCCAAAGGCAGGTGTTTTAGATAGATGGTCAAACATAACCTTCTTTCTTTTTTTCTCATTGTCCACTTTTTTAGCCCTTGGTTTCAAGAATAGGAACACCTCCGTCTCATCAATTCCTCTTGCTCCTAACTAGAGACCATTTGTACTTGGATATCAAGTAAAATATGTGGTTTGCACTCATGATCAAGATATTGCAACTATGTTGGTAATGTGCTTTTCCATGTTAAGTCTTAGGTTTCGGGTTTGATTCACGTTAGTACTTTTTGACAATACATCATCAAATACTAACTCAAACACAAGGACAAATAAAAACTACATGGGGAGGAATCCTCAAAACACAAGGACAAATAAAAATTACATGGGGAGGACTCCTTAAAATAGTCAAAGAAACTCAAGAACTAGGCTCATCCGCCGAAAAGGGAACTACAATCTCAAGACGACTATGTCGAGAATAATGTCCTGTCAAATACACCAAAGGATATTAAATGCATAGCATATAAACTCTTAATATACCTTTTCCCAAGTAGAACCTTCTTCTAGTATATCCTTCCACTTGACTAAACACTCTTGTCATACAAAGTGTCGAATGCTTTTCTCTTGGACATCCAAGACTTTTTTTGGTTCGTGTGGTAAGGATGGGGGTTTCGATAAGTTCGTGTGGTAAGGATGTGTGTGTGTGTGTGTGTGTGTGGGTGTGTGTGTGTGTGTGTGTGTGTGTGTGTGTGTGAGAGAGAGAGAGAGAGAGAGAGAGAGAGAGGGGGGGGGTAGGCAAAAACGACCGATTAGACTAATGATGTTACAATCAATCTGGCTAATGTAGTGGGATATCCATAGAAGATCCCCTATAACCTAAATAGAGGATAATGGAACATAAATATTAGGCCGGCCCTGACTGCCAGAGGCCTCAGAGCTCCTGTATAGTCCACCCAACCGCGCCAACTACATGGCCACTCAAGCTATCTTTAGACACTTTTTTGCTATTCTAGGCTACCAGGCCACACTTAGCCAACTGCCCCTTAACTGTGTGTGAACACTACCTTAGTGCGCTCCACCACGTGTACTCTAGCTTGGTCATGCTGGCTACCACTTAGCCCTACACGTGCCTTGTCCACACGGTTGATCTCTCTGGGCTCCGAAAACTACGTGTCATCTCTATTCCTTTTTGCATGATAGATTTTATGACTATTGCAATCCACCTAAACCATTACTGCTTGATTGATATGGAAGTCAACCATGGGCTGATGAAGCAGGGTCCAATCGATGTGCAGTTAGGACCATTTTCAATGGGGGTCCGCACAACATTATGGAGGACAAGGAGCGAACGTGCTTATTCCATTGGAAACAAAGTTTGATGAAGCATGCTAAACAATGCGTGAAGGCATAAAGTCGACAACACCATATTGGCTTGTATGAAGAATGGAGATTGGTAACCAATAAGGAGTCCGATTTCTTAAAAAGTAAAGAGATTTGTGAGTGGTGGAGAAATGAACATGTTTATGAGGAAAAACTATCAGTGATGGATACGTGGATGAGTTGGTGGGAAGTACGATTTAAAGACACAAGAAGAGTAGGAAAAACAAAGCTCACTCATGTCAAATGAGTAAGGTGTTTATAGTTTTCCTCCTCAAACAAATTTGTATGTGTTTTAAAAAGTTGTTGGGCTTGTAAGGACTCTTTGGCTTTCTACTGCGGTACATGTTTCTCAACCAATTTGGACGTGGATTTTACTTTATTACGAGGTATGTGTGCCTTTTCTTGGAAGCATGTGGGCATATTCAAGGCACTGCAGCTAACTACCCATTTTGTATACTAACCATGTTGATGGATGCTTGCACAGCAGACAGCAACTAGGTGGTTTGGGCAATCAATGAATAAATGCTTAACACTGCATTTATCATACATAGGCTTTGGAAACGCAAGGTTTTCCACATTTGGAGCATTTCGATTTTGACAATCCACAATCTCGTGCAACCCTTGTCAATAGAAGCACTATAGATGTGTTTGGGCCTTATTGATAGCCCTCAATGGTGGTTTGGTCTTTTTTTTTGGGTATCATCTCAGTACTTGAATTTATTAATGGAGTTGTTTGCATGGTATTTAGGCCTTATTGTTTGTAATTTTCTATGTAATTTCTAACACATTGTTGGGCACTAAGTTGTGTGGTGCATAGATTTGCTAGGAGCACAATACAAGAACACAAATTCCAGATAAGGAAATACGAATTTAAATGGATCCGTCTCTACAAATCACATAACTTCTTTGGTTTGCAAAGAGCACGAGTCTTGAGGGATTCTGACAATTGGTTATACCCATGGATCTTATTCTGGGTGGTACCTTTAAGCATGCTTCCACTTTCATAGCTGCAAACAAGCAAAGAAAAGCATAAACAGACCGGAACGAGCATCATGACAGCCTCCTTTTAGCACCTACCAGCAAGCGAGAAAAAGATAACGAGACAGAGAAGTGACTATAAAGTGAATTGGGCCACGTCAACACTGGACTTCAAGAGAGAGAAGGGAAGGTGAAAAACAAACGTACACAGAAGAGTGAGGTGCCATCTTGGTGGCCTTAATCTTTGCGAGGTCAACTTGCTACTTGAGAATGGAAAACTTGGTAGCGAGCCTAGTGGTGGCCTCCTTGACCTCAACCTCCCTCCAATTCTTATAGATCTAGGTCTATGGCTCTAGCTTGAACGTCTACTGCTGGGTCCTTACTGACTGCTCCTTCACACACACACTGCACGGCAAAACACTAGCAACAAATAGTAGAGGGGCACAAGGTGGAGGAAAAGAAATGAGCAACACAATTTTGACCACAAAAAAATAAAAAAAAATCAAAGATAAGGATAAAATTTAAACCATTATAAAAGCGACCAATATGAGCACGTGAGAGTGAGTGTGAAAATGAAGAGCAAATTATTTATAAAAATCTCACAACCAAATGAGCAGGTGAGCGCATGTGTGTGTAAACAAAGCAAGAGTACATTTACATCAAATCCAAGTGTCAAGCATTTTTCTGTAAAATGTTTTGAGTCCGTGTACATATGGGATGCATGGTGTGCAATAAAACTTTGCCCTGAATGCCCTGGCAAGTGTACAGACGGAATGGCTTTGGAGTGATTTAGTGCATGCCATTTTCTTCGGAACAGCTGCTGCTGGAGACTTGGTGTTTTATATTTGTATGAGTTTTTTAGCCGTCAAGAAGGTGTCTGGGATGTGTGTAAATAAGAGCTGGATGAGCATGTGGATATCAATAATGGGTTTTGATGAGCCTCTGGTGGAAATAAATGTAGACATGCTGGTTTATGTGGAGAGAGCTCAATTCAGACTGTAATTATTGAAATTTACTAGGGATGCCAGCAAAATATGAATTGCTTTTATGCTTAAGTTTTGAGAATCTTTCAGGTTTGGAATGGCCGTCTTAATAATGATGAGGCCGAGGATTTGAAGCGGTGGGCAGCTCTCATTTGGATTTGGAAAGTTGTGGATCGTCGTGTGAGAGGAGGAGCCTTATTATTGCTAGTGTGGCCATCATTTTAGAGCTTTAAAAGAAATAATAATAAATATGCCATACACATGGCCAATAGTTTTAATGGCCACGTGGGAGTTTTTATGGGGCGCCAGCTTGATATCTAGAAGGAAGGCGACGGCGTGAAGGAGGTGTGTGGAAGGTGCCAACCGACAGAGAAAGGAGGGAGCCTGGCACAGAAGCGGTGTGTGGCGCTGCAGAGGATCGCAAAAGAATGGGGGGCCTCGTCATTCTAAAGGGGGAGAGAGGTGAGAGAGCAGCCGTGTGTGAAGCTGCTGGCGACAGAGGTGTTGTTGCAGAGGAGCTCTCTGGGGGCGTAGGTGTGCACACACAGGTGACCGTGCATAAAGGGCAGCTGCTGGGCGAAGGAGAAGGCAAGCACAACAAGTTAACAAGCAGAGGCAGCAAGGTCGGCGTGGACATGCAGGTCGGGCTGGCGTCGATATTGAGAGGAACTGCCTTGCGGTGGTAAGCTTGAGCGTTGGCAGCTAGTGAGTGAAGGTAACACTAAGACTAGTAGCCGCCTTGTTGGCGCAGGCCTACGGTTGATGATAGCAGAGCTGCAGAGTGGAGTGGGGATAGCAAAGAGAGGAGGTCGTGCTGGGAAAAGAAAGCTGGCAGACTGGCGCAAGAGGTGCCTGTAGTGGCTGGTAGGCCTGGGGAATAGTGGACTGCCTTGCTGAAGTGAGAGGGAGCCAGAGCAGAGGAGCCGCCTTGTGAGCCTGGTGAAGATTGCTGCAGAGGCCAGCGTTGGTGAAGCTCGTGTGTGGGAGAGCTGGTGACAGAGAGTGGATACTCTCCCTCGGGCGCTGCAGACATAAAAGGAGAGGCCGACTTGTGTGTGTGTTCTGAGGCTGGCAAGAGAAAGGCAGAGCCAGAGGTTGGCGAGTGAAGACAGCAGGTCAAGGGTTTGAAGCTGATAAGTGTGGGACAGTTGCATGGAAAGGAGACCGGGTCCAGAGAAGGTCGCACTCGAGTGGCTCTACTGACAAAGCGAGCAAAGCTGCTGACTTTCTACTGGGAGGTGGCTGCCTTGTTTCGAGACTTCTGGTGTGAGACCAAGAGAAGCTGTGGGCAGTGTGTGGGTGAGTTGTTTTGCTGTGAGTGTGAGATAAAAGGAGAGTGTGAGGGAGAGTGGGTTGAAGTTTGTCAATTAATAAATTTATGGTGATGGATCACCTCTTGTAAATGGATAATAGGGTTTGTGTTGATGATATGTGAGTGGCTTAGCCTTGCTGACAGATATAAGGCTTTTATAAATAGATATGTGAGTTGTTGAATTGCCTTTCTCTGGATATCTCTGGGTAGAGAGTGAGAGAGTGATTTTCTTTCCAGCTAGAGAAGCTGGTGGTGCCCCTTATGCTTGTGAGTGTTCTGAAGGTGGTGAGTCGGCGAGCTATAGTGGCCTTCTTGTGTTCTTGAGCTGCCTCACATCTTTCTGGTGCCCCCACTGAGGATTGCTCTGTTATTTCCTTCAGTTTATCAGGGTGTGTGCCCTAGAAGTTGAGAGTTCAGGGAAGGTGTTTTCTTGGGATCTGAGGTGAAGTTTGGGGGTGAAAATGATGTCTTATCCAGAGTTTTATGGTAGCCCTAATGAGGATGTGGTAGACTTCTTGGAAAGGATGGAGGTTGCATGCATAAGCAACCATATTAATGAGTCGGTACATGTGTTGCGGCTACTGAGCATCTGTTTGAAAGGGGATGCAAGGACCTGGTACAGGGCTTATGAGGAGTCATTGAGGGTTGCTGTTGCACATCTTGATATGACTAAAAATGGATTAAAGATAGCACTTACCAACAGGTTCATGAAGGTAGAAGACCACAACAAGGTTTGGCATGAGGTGCAAGCTCTGACACAAGGTGAGTTTGAATCATTAGATGATTATATGAAAAAATTTTCTTTGTTATGGGAGACTCTATGCAGGGCTTTAGGGGAAGACCAGGTACCCCCTGACATGATGAAGAAAAACAAGTTTGTAGCCGGGCTTAAGAGGAGTATTCGCTGGAAAGTGGAATTGAAGAAGCCCAGGTCTTTTGAGGATGCGGTAGAAATTGCTAAGTCAAAAGATTGGAAGCTGCAACGAATGAATCAGCTAGGGATGATTCCAGTTGTAGCACAGCCGGAGATTCGTAGAGTGGAGGCTACACCCATGAATGCAGTGATTGAGAGGATGAAGCCCACTGAAGCCCAACCTATGCAGATGGTGCCTCAAGCTAGTCAAGGAGTACTTATTGTTCCTGCAGGTTCTGATGAAGGATTGCGGTAGGATATGAAACAGATGGTTGATCTTATGAAGAATTTGAGCTTAAATTTAATGGGAAGTATAGGTGGTGGACGTGGTAGAGGCCGGGGCAACAATCATGAGGGGGGAGATGGACAAGCAGGGTATGGACGTGGTCGCGGTAGGGGCCGTCGTTTCATCCCTACATGCTGTAACTGTGGTGACTTGGTCATCTGAGTACAGATTGTGATAAGCCTCAGCGTATGGGTGGTGATATGTACCCACTACCTTCACAGTTACCTGATAGGTCAAATGATTATGGTATTGATATCAGGGATCAAGCAGGCCCAGTGGAATCACTGCTGAGGAGAAGGGGAAGGCGAGTTACTCTGGAGAATGTTCAGGTGAGAGAAGAAGGGGATGTGATGCCTCTTGGCAAGCACACAACAGGAAAAGGTCATGAATGTTGTTACTCTGGAGAATGTTCAGGTGAGAGAAGAAGGGGATGTGATGCCTGTTGGCAAGCACACAACGGATGAAAGAGAAGGAAAAGGGGTGGCTGGACCTAGCCGTAAGAAGGGGAAGCGGCAGGAAGGAGAAGATGTGAAAGCTAAAAGGAAACGGAAGCCTTGTAGAAGGTTCCAGGTGTCAAACTTCCCACTGGGGGATGGGCAAACCAGCTATGACTTGAAATCTGATTTGGTGAACAGGAAGGCAAACATCACCTTTGGGCAGTTGGTAGAGATGGTGCCAAAATTAAGAAGACAATGGAAGAGACTGGTGAATCCAATGGAAAAGGAGTCAAAGAAGAGGTCAGTCAAAGTACTATCTTTAGAAGAGCTTCCAGATATTTGTCCTATTGTGGAGGTGTGGAGTAAAGGTAGGAGCCTTGGTCAGGCCTATATAGATGGAGGAGCTCAAATCTGTGTGATTACCCAATCATGTGTGGAGCAGTCAGGCTTGAGGGTGTCTGGGGTTTCTGGGTTTCGAATCAGGATGGCTAATTATCAAAAGGTAAAATGTCTTGGTATGATAAAGGAATTGGAAATTGAAGCTTTTAATGTCAAAGCTACTGTAGATTTTCATGTGATGCCTGTAGGTCTTGGTGCTTTTCCAATCATTCTTGGACGACCTTGGTTGCGAGTGGTGGGTGCAGTACAGGACTGGAGGTATGGGACCATTTCTTTGCATAATAAGCAAGGTAATAAAAAATCCTTTGAGATGCATAGTAGGAGATCTTTAAATGATGTGTGGGAGAGGCCACAGGATTCAAGTGAAGAGGAAACTACCACTAGTACTTCTGAATCAGAGATGGATTCATCGACCACTGCTTCGAGTGGAGAAGGGGCAGATGTGGCTTTTCTTATATCAGAGCAACAAAGTAATGAAGATAAAGAAGTGCATGAAGTGGGTGCTGAGGGAGAAGATACTATGGGGTCGTATGAAGTGATCGAGGAATTACTGCAGCCAAAAATAGAAGTGAAGAAGAAGCAGGAGCTAATTGAAGGAATGCTGAGTCCGGATCTCTCGAGTGGAGAAAAGGTTAGATATGTTAATATGCTGTCTCATTTTCCAGAATTGTTCATCACTTCTTATAGAGAGATTCGAGGATTTAAAGGGCCAGATTTGAGGATTGAATTGAAAGAAGGTGTAAAAACAGTTAGGCAGAAGCTTCGCAGGATGGGACGAGAACAAATGCAGGCCCTGAGAGAGGAAGTTGATAAGTTATTGAGTGCAGGTTTCATTACACCAGTGGATACAGCTGAGTGGGTAAGTCCTACGGTGGTGAGTCCAAAGAAGGATGGCAGGTGGCGTATATGTGTGGATTTCAAGCCTTTGAATGCTGCTACGAAGAAGGATTCTTACCCCCTACCTTTTTTGGATGAGATCTTGGATACTGTAGCTGGTTATGAAAGGTATAGTGTTTGTGATGGGTATTCAGGTTATTTCCAGTTAAAGATTGCAGAAGAAGACCAGCGCAAGACGACTTTCATTACACCGTGGGGATGTTTCTGCTATAAAGTTCTTCCTTTTGGATTGATGCATGGACCAGCCTACTATCAAAGAAGGGCAAATTGGGTATTATCTCCTTTTTTGAACAAGTTTGTCAAAGATTTTATTGATGATTTTTGTATATACAGCTCCAGGCAAGAGCATTGTGATAAGCTGGCTACAGTTTTTCAGCGTTATGATGAGTGTGGTGGTCAACTAAATCCAAAAAAGTGTTTTTTAGCTCAACCGAGGGTGAAGCTCTTGGGCCATGTTATTTCAGAGAATGGTATTGATCCAGATCCTAATAAAGTCAAGTCTCTCCTTCTTCTTCCTACACCAAAGAATACAAGGCAACTGGCTACCTTTGTGCAAAAGGTGAAGTATATGGCTCGTTTCATCTCTTTATCTTCACAGTTGTTATATCCTTTGCAGCAAGCAGCAAAGCAGGATCCTTTTGCATTGGACGAAGGAGTGTGAGGTAGTCTTCCAAAAAGTGAAAGAGGTATTGGGAGCTATTCCTACAATGCAGGCGCCTAACTGGGAACAGGTATTTTATGTCAATCCTTCAGTAGGTGAAGATGCTATTGGAGCCATGTTGTTACAGAAGGGGAAAGAATCACATTATATGCAACCAGTCTACTGTGCTAGCAAAGTAAAACTTGCCAGAGAAAGGTTGCTATCAGAGGTGGAACTTGTTATGGTTAGTGTACTATATGCATGTAGGCGGTTCTGCCATTACTTACTGCCTCGCCCCTTTGTGTTTTTGACAAGCTACACTTTTTTGCCTCAGTTGATAAATGGCACAAATTTATTAAAAGCTATGATGAAGTGGGTGATTGAGTTGCAGGAATTTACTTTCTCATTCTTGGTGGAAGAGAGTACCAGGGCTACCTTAGCTGATCTACTGACATATAAGGAGAGTCCTCTTCTTATAAAGGAGGAGACCATCAAGAAGCCAGTTGAGGATGCGGCTGAGTTGGTGAATGCACACTTATTATATTTTGATGGTTCTTACAGGAAAAGCCATGATGCAGCCTCAGGAGGTTTGGTACTGTATGATCCACAGGGTTGCCTTGTTTTTAAAAAGGGTGTTAAAGTGGATGCACATAGCAACAATGAAGCGGAGTATCTGACTCTGGAAGTTGGATTGCAAATATGTTTGAAGCATGGTGTACACAGGATTCGCATTCGAGGAGATGCATTGCTTGTGGTAAAACAGGTATTGGGAGTTTGGAAGTCAAAGAATATGTTACTCAAGGAAATGTGTTTCAAGATTAAGGGTCTGCTGAAGGAATTTGAAGCTTGGAGTCTAAAGCATGTGGATCGAGGCCATAATGAGGAGGCTCATGAAGCAGCCCAGGGAATGATTGGTGAAGTTTTTGTTCTTAAAGCTCATGCATCATTTTATTGTGGCAGGGAGAATTTACAGGATGTTGAGGAGTTTTTGTTAATAGGGATGATTCCCAATGGTATTGACAGATCAAAAAAATATGGTTTCATCAAGAAAGCGGCAAGGTATGTGATGATTGGTGATGCTTTGTATTTGAAGGGAATTGATTTGATAATGCAACGGGTACCTTGGAAGGAAGAAATCTACAAAATTCTTAAGGAAAACCATGAAGGAGCATGTGGTGGACATTTTGCCTCGAAGATTACTTTGCATAAGGTATTGCAGGAAGGTTATGTATGGCCAAGTGTACATAAGGATGTTAATCATTGGTGCAGGTCATGCAAACAATGCCAAGCTCACAGTAGATGGATATTAAAGCCTGAGATGAGGAAGACAATTCTTGCTTATGATGTTTTTGAAAAATGGGGAATTGATGCTGTTGTGGGACCATTGCCTATTACTAGCCGAGGGAAGTGCTACATCTTGACTGCAGTTGATTACCTTTCTAGATGGGCGGAAGCAAAGGCAGTGAAACAAATTACTGCTAAGGAGGTGGCAAAGTTTGTATATCAGGATATCTGCTGTAAGTTTGGTGTGCCATTGGGATTGCTTTCTGATCAGGGTACAGGTTTCAGAGCAGAGCTTATGGACTATTTGTGTACAAAGATGAAGATCAATCGCAGCTTTACCACACCTTACTATCCACAGTGTAATGGCCTGAATGAGCGTTTCAATGGTGAATTGATCAAGATTTTATCCAAGGTGACAGAGCAACAAGGCAAGAATTGGGATCTGGAGTTGCCTACTGCCTTGTGGGCATACAGGACAGCAATTAAGACTGGTACAGGTTTCACTCCATTTCATCTTGTTTATGGAAAAGAAGCCTTATTGCCTATTGAGGTGGAGATACCAGCTGTTAAAATGTTAGAAAAGCTTTTGGAAGAACCTAAAGATGCCCTTAAAGAGCGGCTGTTATATTTACAAGAAGCACAGCTGAACAGGGATAATGCTTTGAAGCATTATGAAGATATGCAGGCAAGGACGCTGGAGAAGTTCAACAAGAAGATTAAAAGCAAAGGAATTATGAAGGATGATCTGGTATTACGCTATAATAGCAGGCTGGATAATGCCTTTCATAAGAAGTTTCAAATTAAGTGGGAAGGACCTTTCTTGGTAATGCAAGGATTTGCAAATGGCACCTATCAATTGGCAGATTTAGATGGGACTTTACATGCTTTCAGGGTAAATGGATACAGGCTGAAGAAGTATTATGCACGTTTGATGGTGATTGTGCAGGATGCAGTGTCTGAAGATGTGATTCCAGATGAAGGGCAGTTTTTGGATATGGATTTAGGTCTTGAAATGCTTTTTACTGCTGATCATGAATGATTCAGCAGGCTGGGGGTTGGGCAAAGTATGTCAGGCATTTTTCTGTAAAGATGTTTTGAGTCCGTGTACATATGGGATGCATGGTGTGCAATAAAACTTTGCCCTGAATGCCCTGGCAAGTGTACAGACGGAATGGCTTTGGAGTGATTTAGTGCATGCCATTTTCTTCGGAACAGCTGCTGCTGGAGACTTGGTGTTTTATATTTGTATGAGTTTTTTAGCCGTCAAGAAGGTGTCTGGGATGTGTGTAAATAAGAGCTGGATGAGCATGTGGATATCAATAATGGGTTTTGATGAGCCTCTGGTGGAAATAAATGTAGACATGCTGGTTTATGTGGAGAGAGCTCAATTCAGACTGTAATTATTGAAATTTACAAGGGATGCCAGCAAAATATGAATTGCTTTTATGCTTAAGTTTTGAGAATCTTTCAGGTTTGGAATGGCCGTCTTAATAATGATGAGGCCGAGGATTTGAAGCGGTGGGCAGCTCTCATTTGGATTTGGAAAGTTGTGGATCGTCGTGTGAGAGGAGGAGCCTTATTATTGCTAGTGTGGCCATCATTTTAGAGCTTTAAAAGAAATAATAATAAATATGCCATACACATGGCCAATAGTTTTAATGGCCACGTGGGAGTTTTTATGGGGCGCCAGCTTGATATCTAGAAGGAAGGCGACGGCGTGAAGGAGGTGTGTGGAAGGTGCCAACCGACAGAGAAAGGAGGGAGCCTGGCACAGAAGCGGTGTGTGGCGCTGCAGAGGATCGCAAAAGAATGGGGGGCCTCGTCATTCTAAAGGGGGAGAGAGGTGAGAGAGCAGCCGTGTGTGAAGCTGCTGGCAACAAAGGTGTTGTTGCAGAGGAGCTCTCTGGGGGCGTAGGTGTGCACACACAGGTGACCGTGCATAAAGGGCAGCTGCTGGGCGAAGGAGAAGGCAAGCACAACAAGTTAACAAGCAGAGGCAGCAAGGTCGGCGTGGACATGCAGGTCGGGCTAGCGTCGATATTGAGAGGAACTACCTTGCGGTGGTAAGCTTGAGCGTTGGCAGCTACTAGTGAGTGAAGGTAACACTAAGACTAGTAGCCGCCTTGTTGGCGCAGGCCTACGGTTGATGATAGCAGAGCTGCAGAGTGGAGTGGGGATAGCAAAGAGAGGAGGTCGTGCTGGGAAAAGAAAGCTGGCAGACTGGCGCAAGAGGTGCCTGTAGTGGCTGGTAGGCCTGGGGAACAGTGGACTGCCTTGCTGAAGTGAGAGGGAGCCAGAGCAGAGGAGCCGCCTTGTGAGCCTGGTGAAGATTGCTGCAGAGGCCAGCGTTGGTGAAGCTCCTGTGTGGGAGAGCTGGTGACAGAGAGTGGATACTCTCCCTCGGGCGTTACAGACATAAAAGGAGAGGCCGACTTGTGTGTGTGTTCTGAGGCTGGCAAGAGAAAGACAGAGCCAGAGGTTGGCGAGTGAAGACAGCAGGTCAAGGGTTTGAAGCTGATAAGTGTGGGACAGTTGCGTGGAAAGGAGACCGGGTCCAGAGAAGGTCGCACTCGAGTGGCTCTACTGACAAAGCGAGCAAAGTTGCTGACTTTCTACTGGGAGGTGGCTGCCTTGTTTCGAGACTTCTGGTGTGAGACCAAGAGAAGCTGTGGGCAGTGTGTGGGTGAGTTGTTTTGCTGTGAGTGTGAGATAAAAGAAGAGTGTGAGGGAGAGTGGGTTGAAGTTTGTCAATTAATAAATTTATGGTGATGGATCACCTCTTGTAAATGGATAATAGGGTTTGTGTTGATGATATGTGAGTGGCTTAGCCTTGCTGACAGATATAAGGCTTTTATAAATAGATATGTGAGCTATTGAATTGCCTTTCTCTGGATATCTCTGGGTAGAGAGTGAGAGAGTCATTTTCTTTCCAGCTAGAGAAGCTGGTGGTGCCCCTTATGCTTGTGAGTGTTCTGAAGGTGGTGAGTCGACGAGCTATAGTGGCCTTCTTGTGTTCTTGAGCTGCCTCACACCAAGCATACGTAAAGCACAAGTGCATGAGATGATCTCATTCCAAAGAACGACAAGGCCCTACCCAATTCCAATCTCTCACTCTTTGTTTCAACATTTGGGTATTTCTCATCCCCTTGGAAGTAGTATGCACATCACTTTTCTTATTGGTTTGATATTTTAAACTTTGAGGATTGGATCCTCATAACTAGATTCGATTGAAGCGGTTTTCACTAACTAAATCAAAGCCATTCTAAATGCTCACTTGGTGATCTCCATTCCCAATCTTCTTAACTTTTCTTCTTTGGCCATGCTTCCTAACTGGCTTATCCGCTTGTTGATCAGCTTGGAATCAACGAGTGATAATATTCACTATAACAAGATGAGGGATTAACAATGCTTTTTATTGAAGTTTTAGTGGTGTTTTAACTTTCATCGTTATAAGCACCGCTCAACGGTATTTATAAACATTGCTATAAGCACTGCTAGGTGTGGCGTTGAAAAAAAAATACTCTAAATAAAATCCACAAAAACATCTAGTAAAAATTGATCACATAAATTTGTCAAACACAAATATTTTTATAATAAAGAACAAAAAACTCAACAAAATTTTCTATGCAAATATTTTTGGGTGCTGCCCGTAGGAAGAAGGAAGCTTCATGATTGCTGAGCCCGTGCATAAAACTTTTCTAAACTTTCAAGAGATCCATAATCTTTCCTCCAGCTCTTGTAGCTTTTTCCGCTGCCCGTAGGAAGAAGGAAGCTTCGTGATCGCTGAGCCCCTTGCATCAAAAATTTCTAGGCTTTCAAGAGACCCAAAATCTTCCGGTAGCTCCTCCAGCTTAGAGCACTGACCCATGTTAAGCTTCCGTAGCTTTTTCAGCTGCCCGAAGGAAGAAGGAAGCTTCGTGATTGCTGAGCCACTTGCATCAAACTCTTTTAGGCTTTCAAGAGACCCAAAATCTTCCGGTAGCTCCTCCAGCTTAGAGCACCGACCCATGTTAAGCACCCGTAGCTTTTTCAGCTGCCCGAAGGAAGAAGGAAGCTCCATGATTGCTGAGCCCCATGCAGTAAACTTTTCTAGGCTTTCAAGAGACCCAAAATCTTCCGGAAGCTTCTGCAGCTCAGAGCACACACCCATGTAAAGCTCCCGTAGCTTTTTCAGCTGCCTGAGGGAAGAAGGAAGCTCCGTGATTGCTGAGCCCCATGCAGTAAACTTTTCCAGGCTTTCAAGAGACCCAAAATCTTCCGGTAGCTCCTCTAGCTCAGAGCAGTCATCCATGTCAAGCATCCGTAGCTTTTTCAGCTGCCCGAAGGAAGAAGGAAGCTCCGTGATTGCTGACCCCCATGCAGTAAACTTTTCTAGGCTTTCAAGAGACCCAAAATCTTCCGGTAGCTCCTCCAGCTTAGAGCACTCATCCATGTTAAGCTCCCGTAGCTTTTTCAGCTGCCCGAAGGAAGAAGGAAGCTTCATGATTGCTGAGCCCCTTGCATAAAACACTTCTAGGCTTTCAAGAGACCCAAAATCTTCTGGAAGCTTCTGCAGCTCATAGCACCAATCCATGTCAAGCCTCTTTAGATTTTTCAGCTGGCCAAAGGAAGAAGGAAGTTTCATCTGTAAAGTACATGAATCAAAGTTCAGAACATGTAAACTTTTAGAAGACCAAAGTCTTCTAACAGCTGCAAGTATTGTCAAATTTTCAGCTGCTCAAGGGAAGATGGGAGCTTCATCATCACTATGCAATCAGGGATTTTTTAAATTGAATTCTCTCTTGTAAAGTTAAAGTTCACTTTTTAAAGTCAGATCTCATGAAATTACAAACGTTTGCAGATCAACTCGAACATTAAAAAATAATAATAATGACTATATACCTCAAAGTACATAGTGCACAAGAATTCCAGCACAGTAAGAAACTCCATGCCTAATAATTCTTTAGAAGGAGCACATCTCAACCACCTTATTTCCAATGCTTTTAGCCCCTCATCATCACCCTCCAGATATGTTCCATGCAGAAAAAGCAATCGTAAAGATCGCATTTGGGAAAGCAAACTCGCATTCAAGTTTTTCTGGGAAGTGGCAAGCCCACGGATTTGATCAAGACCCTGCAACCACAAACCAAACCATCATTGCATGGATCGTGTTTTATCGCTCATGTACGGTAGTACTGGCATTGGAGGAGCATAATGCAGATGCTTGGTACAGATCTACATTCACTAATGTAGTTCCCATCAACTGCATAACCGAGGCGCCCGTTAAATATATGGATATTGCACAAACATTGTAAGATCTAGTGTAGAGCAACTGAAATGGAAATACTGGGAGAGCCACCCACCCTCCACACCAGAAACAAGCTTCAAAACAACAAGTGCAAGTGCAAAGATGGAAAAAAGGAAAAGCGACCAATCAAAGAGTAAAAAGTTAAGGATGAACAGTATAACAAGTTGCTTTCTGGACACTCACAACAGCCAATTTGAATCTTGGTAGTCTTTCGTTTTTGTGTTGCCTTTGCTTCCTACGGCATTGTTTGCAAACATAAATGTGTGCTGAAAACAGAGAAGTAAATAGAGAAGTGGATAACGCACCTGGTTACTTCGCAGCACTTGCGTCAAAATGGTATCATCCCACACCCTACTCCACTTGCCTGACTGTTTGACAATGCCTCTCCCCAAATCCCTCAAGTGATCGTGCATTGTCAAGCACCCATTTTTGTCCACCTTCACTAGACAGAGATCTACCAAGCTCTCTAGACCACTTATCGAACCCTCTACCAAATCATCGCTTTCCCAAAAGTATTCGGCAGTCTGCCTGTCTTCACCAATCAAGAAGCAAGCCACATCTAGAAACATTTCCTGCTCATGCTTACTAAGAGCCTCATAGCTAACCTTCAAACAAGTCTCTATCAGTTCGTACGAAGCAGCGCTTCTACTTAAAATCTTGATTGCCTCTTCCCAGAATCTCTTTTCCTTCCTCACCCCAAGATGCCTACCAAGCACCTCCAGCGAAAGGGGAAGACCAGCACATGCTTCGCTTACTTTCTCTGCTAGCTGTTCAAAACCTAGATCTGGCGAAGGCTTCTTGAAAGCATTCAGACACAAAAGTCGCAAGGACTCATCACGGTCCATGCCTTGTACCTCGTAGCGTTCACCCCTGAAGACATCAGAGAAATCATTACCGTGAGGAAATACTGTTTGGTTCCTGGATGTTACAAGCATTCGACTTCCCGGTTGAAGGGATGTCAGATCTATGATTTCCTCGATGGATTCAAAGTTCTTTGGATCATCCAATATGATCAAGACCTCCTTCTCCCTTAATCCAGCTTTTAAACACGCTTTCTTCTTTCCTGCATCGTCCCCTTGGAACTTCTTTTCAAGCAGCAAATCTTCGAGCAGCTGATTCTGTAATTGACTCAGAGTCTTATCCTGACAATTTTCCACAAAGCTTGCTGCTTGAAACTCCTTTCCAAGTCTCCTGTAAATAGCGCGAGCAAGAGTGGTCTTGCCAATGCCACCCATGCCCCAAAGCAGCACAAAGTACACACTTCCCTTTTCTTTCAAACGAAACAGCTCGACCACATCATGGACCCTCTCATCCAAACCAACTGCTTTGAGGTCATCCTCCACGGGAATCCTGCTTTGCATCTCCTGTGCTATCTTCTCTATGAGAGCTTCCAGCAACTGTCCTTCACGTCTGCACATAATTTGATAATATCGCATAGATTAGTGACAAGTGAGAAGATTAACAACAAACAAAAGTTTCGTACTTGTTAAAGGTCTCCAGGCATCACACAGAGCATCTTCCCACCCCTTGATCGTGCTTTCGCTCTGCTTGCCTCGTCTTCGATGGTCCTCGATAGCTTTTGCAAACGGCCCGTCATTCTTGTTTCTTAGGTCTTCTGGCTTCACGTCGTCATAGAAGACCGGAAATAGCTTGGCTTTACTAGAGCTCTTGGTGCTCTTCAGCATCTCTACAAGTTCATCCAGACACCACCTAGACTCTGCGTAATTGCTTGTAAAGATGGGCACTTGAATGATTGCTTTTCGGGCAGCTTCCAGCATGAAAGGGCGAACATCGTCTCCTTCAGGGAGCTCCTCCATGTCCAGAAATGCTTTGATCCCACGGCTTTTCAGGAAATAGTAAAGCATATTTGCAAATCCACGCTTCACGCGAATCCCACGATGGCTGATAAACACCGCATGGGTGCCGATAGACGGATGCAAAGGCTGATGAGCAAGAGCTGGGGGCGGAGTAGCTTCTCTGCTCAGGCGGGGCCGCTTGTTCATTCCTGCCCCGAGATCGTCCCTGACAAGAGACTGCCTGAACATCTCTCTCTCTCTCTCTCTCTCTCTCTCCCCACTACGTTTCTCTTCCACTGCTTCTCTCTCTCTCTCTCTCCCTCTCGTCTCCATTAGAGGAGACAGGCTTTTAAAACTTCGCCGCAATGGTTTCAACCGGCTCCTTCCAGGTAATTTCTAAGCTCTAACCATAGGATATGGCGAAATATCTCTTTAACTAAGGCGTGCTCTGTTGATCCTCACATCCATCCATCAGTGGGGCTAGATAAACGATACCTACATTCTCCTCGATTGCCTTGATATGGATGGTTGCTACCATATTAGCCTTTGGCATGTGGTAACCTTTGCTTTTTTATAACTCCAATGCCCAGCTGCTCGAATCAATCACTACAAGAAGCAAAGCCCCAATTGATGGCATCTGCATATGGACTCCTCAAATCTCCAATGAACTATAGCAATCCATTCATCATGATGTTAAGATGCACGCTAATCACAAAATATAACTCATCATGTTCACGTTAATCACCAATGAATGAGCTGATAAAAAACATTACACTAATTGAGCACCAATATATTTGTGTTCGACATTACCATTGTGCTAGATGAGGCAGCAGAGGGTGAAGGGGGAGGCAGGGCTACCCTAGCTTCAGCATCGCCGAGCTGCTCTTGCAAAGAGTGGATAGTGGCCTCGGTGAGGACCCGATGCTTTGCAAAATCTGCTTAAGTGCGGGTGAGGAGGTTTTCTAATATCTGGGCCAGACTCATGGCTTCCTGATGCAGGCCTTCAATTACGGTAAGCTCGTGATCGTTGTATGGGCTATTATGACATGCTGTTGGAGCTCAGTGATGTGAGCAATTGCAGTGCCCAATTGCTCGGTTGCTGATCAAACTTCTTCTGGAGCTCCATAAACTGAAGGTATGTCTGCTATAGGTCTTTAGACATTGCACCCTCCTAGGCCTTGGCTAAGAGCCTCTCCCGTTTTGGGACATTTGCACCACCTCTTGTTGCCTGTAGATGCACTCTATCATTTGGGTGATGAGCTCGCGTGCCATATGTGAGAAGCCAAGTGCAAAGTTTGGAACATCTCTCATGGGCTGCATGTATGCTTGACTGGAACTGAAACTGCCCGAGCGGACCCAACGAAGAGTGTTCACGGTGTTCTATGTGTGGCACTGGGAAAGGAAGGGCCAGCCTTTGCATATGATGGCATCTCTTGGAATATTTCAGGAGGCAATGTTTCAAACAGGCTTCTATTGAAAAAATATGGTTTCCTCTTCTCTTCCTCTTCCTCTTCGGCCTTCTTACTGGCTTTTGTAGCTGTTGCAAGTTCCTCCTATGTTGGCCTGGGGTTGGGGGGCGGTAGAACCTATTCTATGACATCTAGCGCGTGATGGGGCCTCTTCACTGGTGGTGGATTAGGAGAACTGGTTGGTGGTTCAAGAATATTGCGTATAGCTCTCTGAAGAGATAGTCGGCCCAATTCACCATCTTGCTCTGGTGGACTCTAGCCAATGTGGTCATACTACAGTGGTTGAATCGGTCGGTCCACCTAGTAGTAAGTAGAAACTGCAAAGCTCTTATAGGCTTAACCAGATCCTCCTATGCTATGTTCCCCCACTCGACTCCATCCTTGTTGGGGTTTCCCCTGTACAGGCCTCTAGTGAGCTTTGTTGCATTGTTGAGGCGAACATATGGCTGGATCATATGAGGAAACGCCAAAGCATTGCGCGCATCAGCTCCACGCTCAGCTGCACCTTATGCCTCTACCCTTTGATGTCCAAGACCTCGCCTGTGTGTTGATTGGCGCCATAGCTCTCTGTGAAAAAAAATGTGTTGTAAAGGTCGGGGCCCCATGGTTCCAAAGTGGGTAGTGTTCCCAAGCTGAGCGGATCAAACTTCTGTACCACCGTAGGATCTGAAGCAATAGCTCTATAGTAGGGTTCGGGGAGCTGAGGCGGGCGGGGGGGGAGGAGGAGGGGGCGAGGGAGGTGGAGAAGGAGCCGCTGCCGAAACCGGAGAGGGGACGGGAGGCGACGAAGGTGGAAGCGAGGCGGTAGGGGGGGGATGGGGGTGGGGGGGGTGAAGGAGGGGGTGCTGGCATCTCCTGGTCCTCAGTCGCAGGGGTCTCCTCCTGGAGGGGAGCAAAGCTGTTCCTCACGGGAACCCAGTGTGCGGTCACCGATGTGGTACATCAGCTGGCACTGGCATAGCTCTCTAGAAGAAATCTGTGAGCTGGGACTGTCTCCCACCCCTAGTGGGAGCGGGTGTCTGGAGGAGTCTCTCTCGAGAACTATGAAGCTCTAGTAGTAGTCTGCCAAGCTGTCGCTGGTCCGAGGCCTCCATCAACTGATGTAGTGAAGAGTGCTCCTCAAACAATCCTGCATATCTATCTTTGACCCCCTGGTGGCCAAAATGACGTCTTCAGAAGGCCAAAATGACCTATGAAACCAAAAAGGTTACAACAATTGGTGGATCTGATATAATGTCTATGTAAGAAAAGCTAAAAACAACTAAACAACTAACTGAAATTGAAACAACTATGAGGAAAAGTACGGTACTAAGAGCTCCTAATGGATAACATCTGGGAGGAAAACTCCAGCAACAAAGGTAAGTAAGCATCATACACATCACTATCCAAAGATGTCTCTCATCGGTCGATGGCGGATATCCTCAATGTCCTCCATGGTGAGTACTCTGACTTGACGTCTCCCATGCCTTGCTAGTATGGTCCTGATCCTCTGTTGTAGTCTCCGCCGGTGTCGAGATGGGCCTCTCATCTTGGGGCGCCTGGACCGCCCCAACACTATAGCCCGATCAATCAGTGTACCTCTGCTGGTGTGGCTATACTCTGGGGCTAGCTGCAATGCCTGCTGGCCTGACTGCTCAATCTCTGGTCGAAAGAAGTCTGTAATCTGCCTCTGTGGGTGTCTCTCCCTCTCTGATCCCCTCCCTCTCAAGAGACCCTCTCTATGTCTACAAAGCTCCAGCAAGTATAATCCGAGGCATCTCTGATCCTGGTATCTCATGACTCTAGAAAGTGGTCCGAAACCCTCTCTAAACAGGCAGTGAAAACGGCCTCGTATCTCATAATATATTGGACAGTGACATATGTAATGTAACTCTGTCTCTGGCTCCATCTAGCACAGTTGACAAATCTTGGCCTCAGCTGGTACTCCTCTGAATCTGCCAGTCTCAATCTCTAGTTGGTGTGAGGATGTGTGCATTTGACCAATAGCACACCGTACCCCATGAGAAAGATGAGTATCCATGTAGCTGGGTCTAATCACAAACCCATCCTGCGTGAGCTGGAGAAGATGATCTCTATAGAAAGCCATCTTCGTACCAAGCTCATGTGTCGGCTGTATCCATGTCCTTCTAGTGTCCAGCTGAATCAAGTCCTGCCTGATAAGTCTGGTAATCTCTGCCCGTGTGAGAGAGAGGGAGGGTGCATCCAGGGAGTACTGAAATTGTGGTAGCCTGTCCATACTAAAGCCATGCAGTTGGAACCAAGCTCTCATCTGTGCATACCAACATGATCCGTCTCCCTGTGATGCCAACTGTCGTGAAGACTCCAGGGCTAAGCGAGCATATCTGTCTCTAGGGAGAGCCCAAGTGCTATGTATAAAGGAGACTGATCGAGTGAGTGCCTCTACTACCAATGGGGGGGCAGCCATCTCTGCACGGATAATATCATGTGTTACGGAGGCCTTGGCCCTAATCATCCGGGAAATCATAGAAACCAAGGGCCTCTCCATATGTCTCCATCCATCAGTGCTACTAGCTTGGCTGTGGTGATCCACTGAGGGTCCCCATATCTCCACTCCATACAGCATGGCTGAAGTGACCAAAGTGTCAAAGAGCCAGAGCTTTGTTCGAGGTTCCTGAAACTGAACCTGCGAACAAATCCTCTCTAGTCTCCCCAATGTTGCATAAGCTCTGGTCAATCTAGTCTCCGCTGCTCTCCTCAAGGAAAATAGTGGGCCACTAAAAACCACACCAAGGTAAGTATATGCATCTGTATACTCCATTGTCTCCTGACCATATGTAAAGGTGGGTACTGACCTCCTAACCCACTGCGCCGAGAGAGAGAGAGAGAGAGAGAGAGAGAGAGAGAGAGAGAGAGAGAGAGAGATGAGATGAGATGAGATGAGATGAGAACGTCTTCTGAAGGCCAAAATGACCTATGAGACCAAAAAGGTTACAACAATTGGTGGATTTGATACAATGTCTGTGTAAGGAGAGAGAGAGAGAGAGAAAGAAAGAAAGAAAGAAAGATTTTATTAACGTCTTCCAAAAGACCGAACTCGGCCTATGAGACAAATCGGAGTACCTGTATGGGGTATCCTCTGTCATCCCAACAAAATAAAAAGTAATGAACTAAAAAAAGCTGAATCTGGGTGTGCAATAAGTACAATGAGTGGTGAAGGGGATGGAGCTCTACTACTAGGAGAATGCCAAGCTATATGCATGGAGTATACAATCATGATATACAAAATGAAATGAAATGATATATTAACGTCTTCAAAAGGCCAAAATGACCTATGAGACCAAAAAGGTTACAACAATTGGTGGATCTGATACGTCTGTGTAAGGAGAGAGAGAGAGAGAGAGATAAAGAAAGAAAGAAAGATATATTAACGTCTACGAGAGAGAGAGAGAGAGAGAGAGAGAGAGAGAGAGAGAGAGAGAGGAGGCCAAACTCGACCTATGAGACAAATCAATGTACAATTGTCAATGTCCTCTAGATGTCCAAAAAAAAAAGAGGACAAAATGAACATGAAATAAACTATGAAAGTGCTCAGCTAGTGGGGGGGTGTGATGGATGGATCACTATTGCTAGAGGCTCTCAGTATGCAACCTATATGCGTAGGGTATACAAGAATGCAATGCAGATTTGTCTAGCTCCAACCAGTACCATAATGGGGGTGTAATATGTGATACATAGGCGATGGTGAGGCAAAAATACCTCGGAGCATGATTTCCGGGTGTGAGTGTAAGTGAGCTAGCTGCTCTTGGATATGGTGCTGATGTGGAGCCTGTATCTCTGTGATCTCCCTCTGATGTAGTCTAGGAGTCTGGTAGCCTGGTGCTCTTCGTCTCCGTCTGGCTCGGAGGTCTACAGCGCGTTGAAGTGTAACCCCCTCCTGTGTCATGGTAGGCACTAGGATAGATCTTTGGAAGAAATCAGTGAGCTAGAGCTGTCGCCCACCTCTCCCTGTGGTATGGGTATGAGTCTATAGCAGTTTCTCTCTGTGGCACTGTCTCTAGCAAGAACTGGCCAAATCTGCGTTGATCTGCGGACTCCATGATCTGGCGGAGTGAGGGATGTCCACTGAAGATGGTGGTGTATCTCTCTCTAATGACACTATATGCTCTACATCTGCATACATAATGCTCCTCACTATCAACCTCCTCCTGGCATAGTCTGCATATCCTCTCTGCTCTGGGGATCTGTGCTGCCCTACCTACCTCAATCTCAAGCTGGTGTGATGACACTCTGAGCTGGCCAATCGCCACTCGGGCACTGTGAGGCATGTACACATCCATATATTCGGGTCGCTGAATGAATCCATCCGTTGAGATACGCATAAACTGATCTTTGTAGTAGAGCATCTTCGGCGGTAGAGGCTGACTAGGTGTAATCCAAGTCTCATGGGTGTATCGCTCTGCCATAAATCCTGCCAAAGGACTCTGTTCCTCTCACTGTGAGAGAGCTGGGTGGATGTGTGGTGCATGTATATCATACTGGAAAGGTGGTAGGTGATCTATGTCGAGACCATGCTGAGTGAGCCACTGTATCATCTGTGAATGCCATGATCTCCTATCTCCACTCTCTGTGAGCTACCTGGAGGCCTTAAAAGCTCTATGTAAGAGTCGATCTGATGGCATATCTCTGATCCTCTGAATGAAGCAGATCATCTGGAAGAGGGCCTCTACTAGCATAGGAGGTGCAACAAACTCCGCTCGGACAATGTCATGTGGGACGGAGGGTTTGCTACGGATCATCCGTGAGAGCATGAGAATGTGAGGCCTCTCTATCTGAGACCATGTGGAGGCCTCTCTATCTGGTGACATTGTCTCTCTAGCATGGCCAGAGCTGCATACCCTCGTGTGAGTCTATCCCTAGTTGCGTGTGCCATAGTATATCTTCCTGTCGGAGTCGTGAATGTAATCCCCAAGTACACATATGAGTCTACCACCTCTACCTGTCCTCCTGCTAGTGTGAAGATGGCCTGTCGTCTAACCGGCCATGAGCTGTGGAAAATCATGACCTTGGTTTTCTTGAGGTTTACTGTAAGTCCCCTCTGTGTGCAGAAGTCATCGAGTGCATGAAGATGATGCTGTAGTCCCATCTGCGACTCAGAGACCAAAATGATATCATCTGCATATAGCATAATGTGGACTGTGGTACTTGAGATGGCTACCCCGTCCCCACCACGGTTAACAATGAAGTCAGCCACCTCATCAATGTATGGCCCAAATAGTGTAGGAGTGGGCATCCTTGCTTCACACCTATGGTGCTAGCAATAACATCAGATAGCCGCGCGGGGCATCGTATGTGCCCGATGACGTGCTCATATAAAGCATAGATGCCCTAGACCATCTCTGATGGGATCCCCAATGATTGGAGACGCTGGAAGAATCTCTCCTGCTTTGCGAAAATCCACAAAGCAGGAGTATAATGTCCTCTCTCACGCCCCAGCCTGATCAATCAAACATCTCAGAGTGAATATATGGTCAATAGTGGAGAAAGCTCGTCGGAATCCAGCGTGCCCTAGTGCTCACAGTCCGTCCTTCTTTGCATATGAGCTCAACTCTGCCTCGAGCAGTGCACCATAAAGTTTGGCCAATGTATGACCAATCATGATAGTCCTGTAGTTGCTGGGGTCTAGCATGTCTTCCGCTTTGTGGAGAGGCACGATGGTGTGCATAATCCACTCAGCTGGTAGGCCCTCCATTAGTGCCCTAGTAAAAAGGTGAGCAACAAAGGGTGTGAGTGTGTCAGCTGCATAAATAAGATGCTCACTCTGTATACTTGTGTGGTCAGCCGATCTCCCATGCTGTAACCGATGGATAGCTCTCTCTACCATCGGGGCAGTAAATAAAGTAGAGGTGGTGGTAGGGCGGGGCTCCTGTGGCTGTGGTATGGGCGGTTGCTGAGGGATATGGTAGATTTGCATTTGTGTGCCATGTGTGTGGATCCTCAATTGGGGTACGAGGGCGAGGCTCTCTCATCCTGCGCCATGCAGTGGCTCTATCTCTGCTCATGAGAAGGTGGTACATATCCCAGTACTGTGCCTCCTCATATGCACGCCTCTTACGGCGTGTGAGGGTCCGTATTTGTCGGCTCGCCTGTCTTTGTGTACTATTCCCCAGTGCTCTCTGGGCACAAAGGTGTCTGTATAGCTCTCTGTACTCATCATCATACCACCGATTCTGGGGCATGCTCCCAGATCTATCTGTGTGTGCAATGTGTGTATGGTGGGGGAAGCTATGGGTGGCGGCCGTATGTAGTAGAGATGACATCTGAGTGGTGAGTGTGTCTAGGGGTGACAGGGGATCCATCTGGAGTAGCCCGTCCGTCATATACATGATGCTCATATATGTCTGCCAGGTAATGGGTGAAGTAGAAAGTGGTATGCGATGCTTGTGTGGGTTGTGTGGGTGCTGGTGCGGACCTCGCCAGTGACGGCAAGAGGTTCGTGTGTTCCGCACTGATAGGACAAGGGGTACGAGAGAGAGAGAGAGAGAGAGAGAGAGAGAGAGAGAGAGAAAGTTATATTAACGTCCACGGGAGGCCGAATCCGACCGATGGGACAGATCAGGTACATCCATTTACATTCCGCTCTGGGTATCGATGCCAAAGAGGCATAAAACTGAAAAAAAATAACTCAAAATGAACTCTTAAGACTCTTAAGAGTTTAAATTACAATGGGTTCTATTGCATCTAGTTCGAAATTGAGGTTCAAAATAAAAATAGCTATATTTCATCCATGGATGGATTTGCTCTTGAGAAGGGTGGGGTACGGAATTCTTTAATGATTGCTTGTCCTCCTCTGTATATTGCCCATTTGCCATTCTTTCTTGCTTCTTTAACTTTATTCAGCTTTGCCGATCTGTTCTTGAGTTGTAGTGGGGTGAGTTCATCAGCTATCCATACCTTTGTCCCTTGGAGAGACCTTGTTTGCTTCATCACTGCTATTTTCTCATTGTTGTCCATATAGGAGACTTTTGCCTGTGTACCCTTTACTATAATAGAGATAGGGTCTCCTAAGTCCACGAAGGGGACTACTTTGCTCAGTTGTGCTGTAAGTACATCTGTATCTGAGAGAGAGAGAGAGAGAGAGAGAGAGAGAGAGAGAGAGATATTAAGCGTCTCCTAAAGACCCAATGGGCCTATGAGACCAAAGTTGCACAATAATGTCCATGGCATATCTCATCATGGAATGGAAAATAAAACAGAATGAAAACATATATATAGCTATCTCAGTTGGGTGATACAAAACTGTCCATGGAAAGTCGTCATGGAGTACTAAGAACATAAAAACATGGGAGCAACATCAGCTCCGAGTAGATGGTATACCACTCTCCAAAATGTCAAGCATGGGGTTGACAAGTATGGTCGAGAGGTCTCCCTCAGCTATGTCACGTGGAAAGGTAGCTCGATAGTGGTGGAGCATGTCTTGGATCTGGAGCTGATGAGGTGATCGTGGCCGACAGGGGGGTTGAGGGCGTCGGGCACGCTGGAGTGTAGAGGCTCGGTCCGAGGTAACTCCTCTCAGGCGAGGTAGGTTCAGAGCAGCTCGTGGAGGGTCCACAAGATCCACTATGTCGGTGTCCACCTCCTGGGTCTGGAATAAATTGGTGATGGTTGGCTGCCGAGGGAGGGGGCGGGGTGGCTGGGGCCTCTGTCTCAAGAAGGTGTCCCTGTGTCTGTGGAGCTCAAGCAGGAAGAGGCCCAGGCAATGCTGGTCCTGGAAGTCAATGATCCTAGAGAGTGGACTGAATCCCTCACGAAATAGACAGTGAAACCTCCCACGGATCTCATAGTATACTAGGCAGCGGCATATGTAATGCTCCTCCCCGTCTCAACCTCTGTGTGGCATAGTCGGCAGATCCTCTCCTCTTTGGGTGTCCGTACGAGCTTCCCGGCTCTGAAGATGCGCTCAGCTCTACCTGTCTCCACTCTGAGGCGGTGGGAAGAAACCCATATCTGGCCAATGGCCATCCGCATGGCATGGGACATGTGAACACTCAAGTAGCCCGGCTGTTGGATGAATCCATCCTCAGTGAGTGTGAGGAAGTGGTCTCTGTAAAAGTGCATGTTTGTGGGGAGCTCCGGGGGTGTGATCCATGTGCAATGTGTGTAGAGGCTAAGAAGATCTAACCGGATAACCCGGTTGGTATCCTCGTGGGAGACAGCTGGAAAAAAGGGGGGCCCAAACTGTACTGAGGGGGGGTAGGCGGTCCATGCAGAGCCCGTATACTGAGAACCAAGTGGAAACCAGTGCATACCATACTCTAGAGTGCCCCTCAAGTGCTAGCTGTCTGGAGCACTCCAGGGCAAGCCTTGGGTACTTGTGGTGGAGATCCATGTGACTGTGGTGATGAAGGTACGTGATTGTCTGGAAGAGTGCCTCCACTACCATCGGGGCTGCAGCAAACTCTGCCTGGATAATCTGGTGTGGGACTGATGGTTTGCTGCGGATCATACGGCAGAACATCATGACCTGGGGCCTCTCAACTCGCTGCCAATCCTCATCAGATAAATCTGACCCCCAAAAAGCTACTCCATACAGCAAGGCTGGTGTGACGAAGGTGTCAAAAGGCCATCCCTTCGTCCTGGGCTCTTGGAAATGTGCCTGGAAGCACTGCCGCTCAAGTAAGCTCAAGGCTTGTATATCCCTGTGTCACTCTGGCATGTGCTGCGGGAAGCATGGTAAAGCGTGGGCCACTAAAAGTGACACCAAGGTAGACATAGGATGAGACAATCTCCACATCATCCCCTCTATATGTGAAGCTCAATCTGCATGTGACGGGGCGAGAGGTATTGAAGACCATTACCTTGGTTTTACCAAGGTGAACAGAGAGGTCCGGCTGAGTGCAAAAGTCATGTAAGGCATCCAATTGTCACTGAAGCCCTTCGGTTGAGTCTGAGAGGAGGACGATATTATCAGCATAAAGTAGTATGGGGATCAATATGGCTGCCAGTGTGGGTGCTCCTCTGTCACCCTCCTGCTCTACATAGTCCGAAACCTCATCCACATACATCCCAAATAAGGTGGGAGAAAGGGGGCAGCCTTGTTTCACCCCAATAGTGGAGTGAACCATCTCAGATATACCCTGCGTCATACATACCTGCCCCACGATTGTCCTGTATAAAGCCATGATTCCCTAAATCAGCTCTGTGGGCACTCCCATCTCCTGTAGTCTGCGCATCAGTCTGGGTCTCGGTACTGTGTCAAAAGCTTTGCGGAAATCCACAAAGCAACAATAAATCCTCCTGCCATATAATCTGCCTGCCCGCCCGCCCGTTTGAAAGGGAGAGAGAAAGAAAGAAAGAAAGTTGTATTAACGTAAAAAGGACAAAATGAACATTTGCGCTTGTCTGCCTGTTATGCCCTGTCAGTACACTGGACGGGGATGCTCCCAGTGTACCGTGGAGTGCTGTTTACTGACTTGGTGGTGTGGCGTGTGAACAGGTGGTAAGTATTTTTATTTTCGCCCTTTTAAATGGTAAAATCCATAAACTTGAGTGAACCTTAATATTTATAAGGTATTGTGTTCACACTCAATTTAAATAGGGGCTGGACACTTGCTAATGAGGGTGGGGCCCAAAGTAATAATTTGATTAAAGGTTTTATCACCTTTAAATAATAGCATTGCATGGAAAAATACCCACTTGTGGGTTGGTGGTGGATCTTTCCTTCAACACGGCTGCTACCCGCCGCCTCCTCCACGCCTGCTGTACCTGCCCCTTCACGCTTGGAGATACTCGCCTAGCTGCTGCCCTTGTGTACCTGCTGTACCACCTGCAGTACCCGCCTAGCTGCTGTTCACGTATACCTGCAGCACCCGTCTAGCTGCTGCCCTTGTGTACCTGCTGTACCACCTGCAGCACCCGCCTAGCTGCTGCCCTTGTGAACCTGCTGTACCACCTGCAGATTTCTACAGCCCATGTGTACCTACTGTACCTGCAGATTGTTGCTGCCTTTGTGTACCTGTTGTACTTGTAGATTACTACAGCCCACGTGTACCTGCAAATTGTCTACTGGCTGCCACACAGTTTGTATCGGCTAGTTGCCTTGATTTCATCAACTGATTGCTTCCATTTGGAGTATAATATAAAGGGAAATGTTCTTCATTGCTGAGATATTAATTAAAATCTATGCTAGGTATTTATTTCAATATTTATCTCAAATTCAGATAACAATTAAAGTTAAATGTTGTTATTTCAAGCTTTGTGTAGACAAGTTTCTTCTCCAGTTGCATACACTTTAGAAGATCATTGGGAAGTGGTTTCTCCCATGACTGCCTTGACTGCGCCCTCATTTATAGAGGGGCCAATGAAGGTCAAGAGAGTATGAGGAAAAAACAAGTATAAAGCTTAATTGGGAGAACCGGGAAACGTTCCCTCTGCGGTGTACACTGTTGCCTACGTTAGTACGAGCGTGCCCGTTTGTGCACGGTCCTGGAAGACCAGTGAAATGCAAGTGTAGACCCAGTGAAGGTGGGAACGAGCCTGTGATTTGAGGCTACTCCGACCAACACTTTCTTCATCGGTTTGAACCAGATCTATTTGGTTGTTTGCACTCCCTAATGGAGGAATCTGGCCTTTTCAGGCCCATGGCACTTGTACAAATATAAATACTCCAAGAAATATAATAAGTATTGAGGGGGGGGCTCGGCCCTTTCCGGCCCCAATGCTGGTGTCATTTGTATTTTTCAGTGTTTCGAGTGTTTGTGTTGCTGATGTTGTTTCCATTGATTAATAATAATTAGATTAAGTGTTCTAAATATGTGTATATTGTCTTCCGATATGAAGGCCTCTTGTATTGAGCGGTCGCACTCGGGCACTGTGAGGCATGTACACATCCATGTATCGAGGTCTCTGTATGAATCCATCCGTTGAGATACACATAAACTAATCTCTGTAGTATAGCATCTTCGGCGGTAGAGGCTGACTGGGTGTAATCCAAGTCTCTTGAGTGTATCGCTGCCATGAATCCTGCCGAAGGACTCTGTTCCTCTCACTGTGATAGAGCTAGATGTGTGGTGCATGTATATCATACTGGAAAGGTTGTAGGTGATCTATGTCAAGACCATGCTGAGTGAGCCACTGTATCATTTGTGAATACCATGATCTCCTATCTCCACTCTCTGCGAGCTGCCTGGATGCCTGAAAAGCACTATGTGAGAGACACAGAGAGAGTCCTGCCCACTTGTAGTCCTGGCCCCGCCAGCGTGTTGCACAGAGGGAGAAAGAAAGAAAGAAAGAAAGATTTTATTAACGTCTTCTAAAGGCCAAAAAACGGCCTATGAGACAAAACCTGTGTACATCATCATCATGTCTCAATGGACATCAAATGGATACAAAAGAAAAAACAAAGTACAAAGTACTCTATAATGTGGAGGTAAATCACATACAAGGCTCACTGTGGGGTGGGTGGAAGGGAGGGGATAAATACATCCAATAAAGCTTCTAGCTCCAACTGGTGCCAATGACTGGGTGAACCTGCTCATCCCTCCATTTCCTGCAGCTCAGCCACCAGCCTTTCCAAGAGAAAAAGCTCCTGTGTGTGTAGCTGCAGCCGACTCTAGCAAGAGAGAGAGAGAGCCCACGTGCTGTTCAGCTCGACCCCACAAAAGAAGCCTCTCCTCCAATAATAGCGTGACTCCTCAAAGGACCATGATTCTCCCCAAAAAGGGGTTCTTTTATTTTTATGGCTTTTAAACCTTTGTCCCCCACCACATGGAGTTATGAAAAGGGACTTTAATATTTCCTAGTGTCACCTCTTGACCCAAAGTGTGCACATTTAATAAATGTTCTGCACACTTGTGTCCTACACACTAACCACCATGCCCAATGTTCGGATACGTTGTACAAATACACATGGTCGTGACAGTACCTACTTCCATCTATGCTAGGTTTCCCTCACCCCTTGTGTGCGCTTTTGCCACACAGGTCGTAGCTGGGGACTTGCCAAACACCGTATGCGAGCCACGAATGGCTACAAGCATACAACCAGGGAAGGAAGCTCTAACAGAATACAAAGGGTGTGTCACTCACCGCTCAACCGCCGCCTTGAAGGATTCCCGCGTCGCAGCCGTGAAGAAGGAGCCGCCATCGCCGCTCTACCGCCTCTCCGCCGCCGTGCCGCTACACAGTGCTCGATCGCTCTCTCACTCTCTCTCTCTCTCTCTCTCTCACACGTAGGAGAAGGAAACCAAGGAGATAAGGCAAGAGCACTCTTGTATTCACAACACATGAGAATGAGGATTTTAGGGTTACATTTGACTCTTATAGGTGACTTGGCCATTCACACTTGGGCGCCCATACATGGCCGGCCGATCCTAACCCTTATCCTACTGACATTCAAGGTGCGCCTCTCATCGGCGATCACCCAATCCCTTCATCCTTAACATATGGTGCCGACAAGCCCGGCCCATGACTCAGAATATTTAAATAAATGACGTAAAACATAGTACGTCTCAATGTCCGCCATGGGTTAACATGCCCCCCTTCCTGATGTAGATTCCGTCCTCGGAAGCTATGGTATGGTAAGCTCGAGAGGGTTGTTGTGGTAGACCGTCTGCAAAACAAGGAAGTAGAGTGAAGGTATGCTGGAATTCAAAAGATATAAAGTGTATAAATTCAAGCATGTTAGACCACAATGGATGTTGCTATGAGAACTTAGTTTAAGGGTCACATGAGTGAACTAGTGTAGCAAATTAACAGGAGTTTAAAATTATTAAAAGTAAATCAAGAGTTAGCAAGGTGTCAAAGGTTAATCAAGGTTTATAACTGGCCTAAGTCAAGGAAAATAACCAAGCTTAATAAATAAACAGATGACCACAGTGTGTCTACTCTAAGAACAAGTTAATACCACGAGTCTAGGGACACAAGAAACATTAGAGTTACAGGAGCTTTTTGCCCCTTTTTTTTTTTAATGCACGTGACAATTTTACACACAATGGCGACCTTCCTAAGGCAAAACTAACATCGATCCTGGTACCATGTTTAACACAATGCATTATCCAGGAATCTATTAGCTCACTTTAGGCAAGGCTACCCCCTACCAACCAAGGCATCGGTCTGGAGTAGAATACTCATCGCCTACCAAGTATCAATAAGGCGATAGGCCAACATTAAAGCACATCATAGACTTGTATTGCCATTTATTGTAGGCTTTTTTTTTTAATCTATTTCTTTTGATCTTCGCTCCTGAACTATAATTTGTCTTGCATCCTTTCGACAAAGGGGTAATAGCTATGTCCTAGAGGTCAACACACACATGGCCAGGTGTCAAACATTAAGATGGTTTGACCCTAGACCTAAGACAATCGTATTCCAAGGTTAACTAAAGACGTCATTTTGCCTAGGAATATTTCCAATAAAGTTAAGCTCATTAATGATTTACACTAGCATGCAAGCAACTTCAAAAACTAAGTAGTACATTGACAATTTCCATGTGGTCATGCATTATAGTTTATGCAATTAATTGAACATTAAAAACGAAAGAGAGTGGGTATGGAAGAATTACACCTATAATTGGAGATCTCCTTGATTTGACGAGACAGCTTGCAATTTGATATAGATATATTTTGATGAACGTTGCAGCAGTCTCAGGACTTGAAAGCGAACCCACCTCAAACTTTTCAACCTGTACAATCAACTAACAAGCACTATACCTCGAGAGGCACATCAGTGTGAAAATTTCAAGACTTGTTTAAGGAATCTAAACTAGAAAAAACTTGCAAACACTAACCTACCTACCAGTCACCACACTACTACTGAGGATACGGTAAGAGGATGTTGTAGAGTCCTGGCTCTAGCCCTAAGGCTAAGCCTCTATCCACATCATCCAAACAAATAAAGTCAACCTCAGTAGTGCCATGAGTTTCATCCGTCCATTCATCATTGTCAGATATTTCCTTTTCATTTTCCCATCCAGATAAACTCATCAAAAATGTAACCATGCGAGGATAGTCATCTTGTGGAAAAGGAAAGCATTGGGCTATCGGGGATATGTCCTCTACGAAGTAGGGGTCAGTCATGGTCAATAGGCAAATTAGCCATTCTAATTCCTCAACATTTTCTTCTCTGGCTAGTACATCTATATGATCCCATTCAGTTTCAATTACAGGATAGCACATGTGAAATATCTGAGAAAGGTATAGATGATACCTCTCACCAAAGGTGGGAGTGGATGAAGTGTATGATGATCGTGCATCTGCCATATCTGCAAACACAGATATAGCATCAGTAGGTTTATGACAGGTCAATCTAGCTCTTGATTGTATACGGATATTTCTCTTGTTTTTGTGCTCTTGCTCTTTTACTATTTTTTGTTTTTCTTTTTTTTAAATGTATGAAGCTATATATATACATCCCCTTGAATTTGGAAATTACATGGTCAGGGGAGAAGGTTATAAGGAGGAAGCATTAGAATGTCGAGCGTGAGTACATGCTCCCCCTTTCCTTGGGTAGATCATATTATTTGCAATGATGTTGCAGCCTCTTGGAACCAATTTGTCCAGCGGGTCATAGGTTGTGATGTGGGCAGATAGCTTTTTATGACCCTTGTGGCCACATCCAATTGCAAAGATGGTAGTGTACGCTCCCATTGACGAATGGAGGAAATGGTTTCCGACGATACTATTACAAGGGGAGACGTAGACTCATCGTCGGTTTTTTGTTGGGTGTTGACAAGAGTAGGTGTAGAGCATGTAGAAACTTCTATATCAGCGTGTGCCTGGCATGAGGAGCTAGAAGCTTCATGTGGCTCCCCCCTTCCTGAGCTAGGTGGTAATGATCGATATCGTTTGGGAATCCAAACGAACTCTGGAAGAAGTGGTGTGGAGCACTCTGTTACCTTTCCCTTACCACGATCTTGAATTATCATTGGGGTGGCAACAATTGGTTTGCAAGGTTTTACAGGTGATGTAGAGGGATTCAGCTTATGTTTAGGGACCCAAATCTGGTCATTTCCCTCGTAGTACCCTTGGGCTACTAATAATTTTTTAGGGATCCATCGCGATGTTACATTGCCCTTTCTCGGGTGGGTAGCTGCTTTCCTTTTACAAGGCTTCTTGGTGGCTGAACGAGATTGAGCAGGGGAAGAAGTTGTTAACGAAGCTTTTGGGACCCATTTGTATGTGCTCTTTGGCATAGTAAGCGGAGCTTTAGGGACCACTTTGCTTGTTTCCACTCTTGGCGTTGAAGCGTTAGAGGGGTGGCAAACAATCAAAGATGGTTTTGCCATTGGACTTTGTGATTTTTCATTATCTAACATTTGAATGGATAACTTAGGTGCGGGATTTTGAGCGGTCAGACCTAGTGTTGGTTCTTGCGTTGTGACTTGTCTGGTTGCCCAATCGATATTGCACTTTGGTGGCCATCATCCATTTGCGCCCTAAGATTACAGTCCCTTCCATGGTACCAGCAGGCATAACCAAAAAGCTTTGAATTATGGTTCCCTTGTCATAAGCAACCGGAGTGTGCAGAATTCCTGAGACATGGGTTTTCTTCTTGTTGATTCCTTGAACTTGGATAGAACTCTTGGATAAAGGTGGTTTTCCCAGTTGACACCACACGCCATATGATAGCAAATTGTGTTGAGCTCCTGTATCCAATAATGCATTATACAGCACCTCCCCGTAAGGACTCTGTAACTCAATTGGGTATCTTAGAGGTGGGTTAGATTCCAGTGCATCCTCTTCTGCTTCCTCGAAAAATACTTGCGTAATTCCCAAGTTGGCTTCTCGTTGTCTCCTAGCACGCTGTTGACGTTCTTTGGCTTCGACTCTCGCTTGTATCTTTTTAAGCTCAGCTTGTTCTTTAGCTGCCTTCTTTTGATGGATTGCATGTAACTCCTCTTGGCTCAGGGGGTCATAGTATCTTTTGAATTTACTCCCATTAAGGAATCCAATGGTTTCAACTCCGTCGAGAGTCTCCACTCTGATGGTACCTTGTGGGGTAATTTCACATACTCTATATGGTCCCTTACCAGCATATTTGAGCTTCTTCTTTTCGTTTCGCACTCCATACATCAGGACTTTATCCCCAACCTTGATGTCCTTGTCCTTTAGATGGCGATCAAACCATTTTTTCCTTCTATCATTCTCCACAAGGGCATTGTACACAGCCAATTATCTTTCTTCATTTAGCCGCTCAAGGATATACAGACGCTCTGCTAAGGGATTACCATCCCAACCCTCTTGAGTAGCAACACGAAGACTTGGAATGACAAATTCCCACGGCATGACTGCTTCTTGGCCATATACCATTTTGAATGGTGTGCAATTAATAGCCACTTTGTACGCAGTACGATAGGCCCATAAAGCTGTCGTAAGCTTTAGATCCCAATCCGTGCGATGAGCTTCAACTGTCTTTGTCAAAACAGAGATTAAAGTCTTGTTGGTACTCTCGGCTTGGCCATTCGCTTGCGAATAGTAAGGAGTAGATTTATGATGGGATATCATGAAATTTGTTGTGAGCTCCTTAATCACTTCATTTATAAAATGCGTACCATTGTCGCTCACAAGTTCAAAAGGACAACCGAAGCATGTGATTATATTTTCAAAGAGGAACTTGGCTGTTGTCCTCGCATCTGCCTTACGTGTCGCTTTCGCTTCAGCCCATTTGGTCATATAGTCAGTGGCCACAATAATATAGCGAGATTGTGTGTTTTGGGCCGCTGGGGTAATCGGACCTACAAAGTCTAAACCCCACTTTTCAAATGGTTGGTTTACTTTGATTGGATGTAGGGGCATCTGATCTTTCCTCTGGGGTTTCTTATATCATTGGCATTCATCGCAACCCTTCACAAAGAGTGATGCGTCTTGAAACATAGTGGGCCACCAATACCCTGATTGTAAGATCTTTCGCGCAGTTAAGTCTCCTGAGAAGTGACCACCGGCTACGCCCATATGTGCCTCTTGCAAAATGTATAGATACTCATCCTCTCGAGCACAACGCCTAAGAACGTCATCCTTTCCTCTTTTATAAAGAGTCCCGGCTATCAGGCAATAGGGTTCGCATTCTTTGATCAGCTTTCGAGCTAGATCTTTACGAAGCTCCTTGGGTGGAAAGCCATTAACCAAAAAGTTAACAATCTTCTCACTCCATTCAGGCATTGTCTCCACCATGAACAGGGAAGTGTCAGGTAAGTCATCATCAACTCCCGTAGGAGCCTCACCATTAGGTATGCGAGACAAATGATCAGCCATAACATGTTTTTTGCCAGGTCTCACAACAATAGTGAAATCAAACTCAAGAAGAATCAATAGCCATCGTGTGATTCTTCCTGTGGAGCATGGTTTGTTTACCAGATACAACAATGCTTGATGATCCACATAGAAAACAAACTTGGTGGCAAGGAGGTAATAACGAAATTTCCTTACTGCATATATCCTTGCCAACCCTTATCGCTCCGTAGTGGTGTAGTTCATCTCAGCATCGTTCAACTGGCGACTGGCAAAGCTAATGGGGTAGTCTAGCTTGTGTTCTCCAGGTTGAGTTAACACACACCCAATAGCAAAGTTTGATGCATCAATATGCACATGGAAGAGTAAATCCCAGTTAGGCATTCTCAAGATTGGAGCACTCGCCAAGGCCTTCTTTAATAGCTCATAGGCACGGTCACATTCTTCGGTCCAAATAAACTCGATGAGAAGCTTATACAATGGTCGAGCTATCTCGGCGAAGAATAGAATAAATCTTCGATAATAACCAACGTGGCCCATAAAGCATTGGACTCCCTTATAGTTGGTGGGTGGAGGCAATTCCAGAATGACCTTGATTTTACTCTCATCGGTGGAGATCCCATTTTTGGACACTATATGCCCTAAGATAACTCCGTGTTTAACCCAGAATTGGCATTTGAAAGGATTCAATGAGATGCGATATAATCTACACCTTTCAAATATTTTTCGTAAACACATCAAGTGCTCGTCCCAAGAGGAATGAACACAAAGATCATCTAAGAAAGCTTCACAGAAGTCCCTTAGATATTCCTTAAAGGCCGTGTTTATCAATCGTTGGAATGTTGCAGGTGCATTGGTCAAGCCAAAAGCCATGACGCGAAAGGCAAACACTCCAAACTCCGTGATAAATGCTGTTTTAGCTTGGTCCTCGACTGCAATTGTGATCTGATTGTAACCCGAGTACCCATCTAAAAAGCTATATGCCTCCTTGCCTGCCACTCTTTCAAGCACATGTTCAGAATATGGCAAGGGGTAATGATCCCTTCTGGTGGCTGCATTAACCTTTTTGAGATCAACACACACTCTGAGTTTCCCATTCTTTTTTGGTACGATGACTATCGGAGAAACCCATTCTGAGTGCTCAATAGGGTATATGAATCCACATTTTACAAGCTTTTCAATTTCCTCTTGTACAATCTTTGCGTACTTAGGATTCATTGGGTAGGGACGTTGCTGGACTGGTTTAGCAGTGCTAATCATTGGAATCGTGTGTTGCACCACCGAGGGTCGAACACCCTTCATATCATGATATGTCCAAGCAAATATGTCCTTGAATTCTTTAAGAAGCTTCGTAAGTGCAGCTTCTTCCGTTTTGGTGAGGTCTTGAGCAATAAAAACTGGTTTAGACTCCTCACCCGGATCTGCTAAGTCTATCTCCTTAACTACCGCAGGGCCATCGTAGACACCGCTACTCCCATTGGTAGGCGTTCGTTGGGCTTTTGTGTAGACCACTTTACGTTCCCCTGTGGTGAATGATTTGAAATGCTCGGGTGCGGGGTGTAAGTCTACTGGTTCTTGTTGTGCCAGGCTTTTTTCTTTCAATTCCGCTTCCTTTTGTTGTTGAAACAACTCTTGGTTTTGCCGCCTTCTTGCAGTACGACTTAGTTTGCCTTCTCTTCGATTTCTAATTGGGCGACATCATGAGGTTGCGGAATACACCACATGACACTTTGGAGGTATTGTTCCCAATTATCCGCTATCTTTCGATGAGCGTGGCTCCTACATAACTAAGCCATTCTGCCGTGGATCTCTCCTTATTTATTGCAGTTCATACATTAGCTCGATAGCGTTGGCGCTTATGTCTCGTTTTCTTCTTACCAAGTTTTTGATTTTTGTTTCTATCAGATTCGGACTCACTTGGTCGATCTTCACTTTCGGATGAACTGCAGGAGGCCACTGACCTAGGCCTTGAGCACCTTGCTTCCACATTTGGTTGAATATTTGATTCATTTCCCCCATCAGGCTCAGGGTCAGTTTCTTCTTGAGATTCATACTCAAAGTTGCATTGGTCAGAGTCTTCGCTACTTTCAGTGTCTGTGGAGTTTGCCACTTCCTCGCCATCAGGAGTCAAGTGCATAACACCTATCATGTTTATTGGCACTAACGGTGGCATATCTTGCCCCTCAGGTGTTACCCAGCTTGTGCCTCTATTCCCCCATGTGTCTATGGTTGCCGCTAGGTGTACCCAATCCACGTTATCCGACTCAGTCATACCCGGTAGGACATCCATATAAGGAGAATCTTTCCCATCATCAGTCTCTTTTTTGCATGTATAGCAATACCTTAATGGGGCGGAGTGAATAGTGGTATCCGATCGATTATCAATGATAACCTTGCTTCCTAAAGGATGTGCACGACCATTCTCAAGATCAACTCGAATGACAGAGTCCTGGAATTGTAGGTAGACATGGTTTTTCGACCAGTCATGCACCATTTGTGCTTCCCTCATGAAAGGACGTCCTAAGATCATTTGATATGACATAGGATGCTTGGAGAAATCCATTACAATGTCCTTCATTGAGCTCCCGAGTGGGTTCCTCCCTTAAGGTAGTGGCTTTGGTCCCCATGGTTTCTGTTGAAGGTTTCTGTTGAATCAGAATCATCTTGAGGATCATTCATATACACGGGGTCATCTCCTGTCCCTATGTTAGTCTTTGAACTGGGCTTGGAGCTCGTGGCATTAAGTGATCTCTTTCGCCGTGTTTTCTTTTTCTTTGCCTGAGCGATTGATGCAGTATCCCTCTCTTCAAGAATGTAGTTTTGATTTTGAAGCATTGACCGTGTAACTACATTCGCGGGTACAATGGGTGTGGTTCCTCGTGCTTGGTTGGTGACCTCAACCAAATTCAATGGCGTAATCTTGGGTGCATTAGGATTATGTGGACATTGAGCGATCAAATGATCTATGCCACAACGATTACATGTAAGTACCGGCATTCCCGATGTACTCCCTTGATTTGGTTGCATTTGAGTAGCGGTCTTCTGTAGCCTATTAGGGCATTCCGCTACACGATGCGGTCCACCACACTCGTAGCATTGAAGAGGTGGTCTCCTCGCCATGGTATTAAGGTTTTGCCCTCTTGTGGTGAGAGCAGCCGCTTGATATACAGGCTTAACTTGCCCGAAATGATCCTCCATGTAGTACTGGGGAATCATTTCAAATGTATCAATCCCGTATGGAGCAGTGGGGTCTATCTCCTCTTCATAATCCCCACACACACTATGTGACTCACAACCCATCTGGTTTATTGGGGTAATCCTTGGATGTGGAGGTTGTGGTCCTAGCACTGGCGGTGGTAACGGCACAGACTGGACTACATTCGGGTTCCTTGAAACTATGTGCTGTGACGGTTGCTCGACAGATTGTGCAGGCATTAGCGCGGGTACTTGAGGTGTGTTTGACCAGGCTAGTGGTGCCTGATTTGCCAACATTCGCTTAAGTACTAGGCAATCCTTAGATTGATGGCCGTACTTACCACATGCATTGCAATTCCCATTGAATTTGACTCTGAATGTGGGACATTCACTCGTGCTATGTGGTCCTAAGCACACCGAACACCATTGTTGCTCTCTTCTTGGGTACATATGGCTATTCTGAGGAGCTCGATTACCCCTAAAGTATTCTTGGAGAGCCTTAGTAAGGTCGGTCACAGACATTTCGGATATCTTGGGCTCCTTGGCAATAGGTTTTACTGTCATTGGCTCGTGCCCAGATACTTGCGAACTAACGGATTTTGTTTCTGAAGACACCTTTTTACTTGAAATCATCAAGTTGTCTTCTAACTGGATTGCATTGGCAGTGACTGCTTCCCACGTTGTAAGACCTCTAATGACTAGGCCATTGTAAATGTCCTCGTGGCGCAATCCTCGGATGAATCTATCGAGGAGTTGGTTGTTATTGAAGCGTTCATTGGGAGTGCAGCGAGAATTTAGATGCTTCAATCGACTTATAAAGTCTCTCACTGACTCCCCTTCCTCGCGTTCAGCTTTTTGGAGTTGAGATGCTACTCCCCAAAGCACACCCTCACGTATGTATTCTTTCAAGAACAATCTCTTGAGAGTGGGGTAGTGAGTGCGCTCTTCAATCCTTAAGGTTCGATACCAATCTCCGGCCTTCCCACTTAAGGTTAAGCCTAAGGCTTTACACTTATGCAGCTCATTGTGCTCTTCCAAGGAATCACACACGTGTTCAAAGACTTCAATGTGCTTCCTAACGTCCTCGTTACCACTGAAGTTTTGAGTGAGCTTAGCCACTTGTACTGCCTTGCTTCTAGGTTCTCTCTCAGGCATGCCCCGCATGTTTTCCGCAATGGATCGTCCGATCGTCTAAGCAAACGCTGCGAGATCACCTAGGTGAGCAGGCATAGCTAATGGAGGCACTTCTGGGATAGCCTGGCTGATAGGAGTTGGCGTTGGTCTGAGTATGTTGGCAAATGACGTAGGATATGATATGTGACTAGGCCTAGCTCCTCTTGGATAAGGGTGGTGATAAGGTGGTCATGGAGCATACGCCATTGGCATACTAGGAGGCGTAGGAGCTACATGAGCATGAGTAGCAATAGGTACATAAGGCCGATAGGCACTGCCACGCACTGTTGTAGGTACTGTTCCACTAGGTAGTGGTGTCGTACTAACTACAGTGGTAATAGGTGTGCTTTCTGTCATGCTCATCATTGGGGTAGGCATTGTGGATTCCTTAATGGAAAGTTGAGCCAAGGTTGGAAAGCTAAAGTTACTGCTCGTGGGCTCAACCTGCATTGAGACTCCAGGCGAAACAACATACGAAGGGTCTATGGGACTCACCGAGGGAGTCTCCAACTGTGATAGGGTTAGTTGTTTGGCCTTACCCGTATCCAAAAATCTCATAGGGCCAGTGGACACTAGGTTCACTCCCCTATTTTGCCTCTCAAATTGGATAATTCTATGAATTACCTCACATATCATTTGCTGTTGCTCTTCTAGATTAGTGGCGCTAGACGTAGATCGTAGGACTTCTAACCAACCCACATGGTATGTGTAACCCGTGTATAGGTCCGTTAGAGTCTCTGTGTGTAGATCATATTCCCAATTTTCATTGAGAAATATGCCATCCAGACTTGGTGTGCCAAACGGTTCTCTTGAAGTGGACGCAATGTCACTTCTTATGGATTGGCTTCTAGGGACCTCTACTTTAGGAAGAGCATCGAAAGTTGGTAGCTCAGTAGGGCCCTCATTAAACAAAGTGGGTAGAATATCCACATGGACACTCTTTGGGAGGGTAGGGTCTACATAAGATGTGAATGGTGAATCTACTACCCCTCCTTCTTCATTTACTTCGCTTGTCGCATGCTCAGAGCGTGTAGCTCTACTAAAGGTCTCTATTAGACGACTAAACATGCTAGATCCGGGTTGTGGGGCCCACACTGGCATGTTTTGGCTTGTCTCCTCAGGGTTCTTGGTAGGGTGCCCTTCCATGGCTTCTGAGTCAGAGGATGAGTCACTATCCCCTATTCGTGGATCTTGGGTTGCACTCCCTTGGGTTCCAGCCGAAGGCCAAGATGCTAACGTGGAGGGATGGTGTGAGCCTGCGTAGACTGAAACGCTTTCTAGTGGTTCAGGCTCTAGCACCCGACCAGAACGTAGATGCATGTGATGTGGGTACCCTACGTGCGTTGGTAACTATCCTTGAAACTCACACAAGTGGTTTCTTAGGTATTTCGCACCCCGTTTTTACTTGTTTTTGTGTTGTTTTTAACCCGTTTTTTGACCCCCTTGCTTATGGTCGAACCTGGACTAGGGCGTGTGATAGCTCGAAACGAGCGTATCGTTCAAAGGGTCCTAGTGTGCTTTACAGCACCGTGTTTGCCTATCCAGAGCTCTCGTGGTCCTCAAAACAGTCCGTTTCCCTTGGGGAGAAGGGGCAAAAGCCTATTTGCTTGTGGAGGAAAGGGTGAGGGCTTTATCCCACATGCTCACTTTACTCCTGGGGGAGTGGGCTACATATAGGGCACGACTTCCCATAAGCTCTCACTTGAAAGAAAGCTATGGAGGCTCACTCTCCTATATATATATATCAAAGACCGAGGCCGGGGTCGTGGGTCGTGGGTCATGGGTCGTGGGGGGTTCTTTCTTTTCAAAAATTTTTTCTCCAATTAGAAAATCTTTCCTCTCTTCCTCTCCACACGTTTGGTTCTTTCTTTAAAAATAAATTTTAATTTTTTTGTTTTTAATTTTTTGTATTTTTTTAAAATTTTTATTTTTTGTTTTTTTTTTAGATAAGTTCTCTAGGGTTTCTAGCCTTGGCCGCGGCGCAGTTCGCGCACACAGCACAGATCTGGGGATTCAGAAACCCCCCTCACACGCAGAAAACCAGATAACCGATCGTGCGCCCACACGCGAAGCGGAAAAATAACAAAAGAAACAGAAATGCAGAAGACAAATTGCAGAAACAGAGATTGCAAACCACAGAAACACCTCAACAGCAAACACACAGTCGCTTTCCTACAGTGTAGATTAAACTTCACGCAGCAGCCGAACTGCAAACTGGAGCTTGGTGCAGGGCAACTCCCCGGCAGCGGCGCCAAAAATGTGCGCTTTTGTCGCACAGGTCGTAGCTGGGGACTTGCCAAACACCGTATGCGAGCCACGAATGGCTACAAGCATACAACCAGGGAAGGAAGCTCTAACAGAATGCAAAGGGTGTGTCACTCACCGCTCAACCGCCGCCTTGAAGGATTCCCACGTCGCAGCCGTGAAGAAGGAGCCGCCGTCGCCGCTCTACCGCCTCTCCGCCGCCGTGCCGCTACACAGTGCTCGATCGCTCTCTCACTCTCTCTCTCTCTCTCTCACACACGCAGGAGAAGGAAACCAAGGAGATAAGGCAAGAGCACTCTTGTATTCACAACACATGAGAATGAGGATTTTAGGGTTACATTTGACTCTTATAGGTGACTTGGCCGTTCACACTTGGGCGCCCATACATGGCCGGCCGATCCTAACCCTTATCCTACTGACATTCAAGGTGCGCCTCTCATCGGCGATCACCCAATCCCTTCATCCTTAACATATGGTGCCGACAAGCCCGGCCCATGACTCAGAATATTTAAATAAATGACGTAAAACATAGTACGTCTCAATGTCCGCCCCATGGGTTAACACCTTGGCTCCATGTACACTTGAACAGGTGTGTGGAACCTCCTTCCTATAAGATAGAGACTTTCCGTACTGTTTGCATGTTTAGGGAGCCTAGAGGACTGTACGGTTGGGTGGTTGCTAGCCACAATGTATCATGGTCATGCGATGTGCATGTTGTCGGTCTATATAACTGAAACCGGCCTCTGATAGAAAACCAGGGTGCGGTAGACTAGCAGTCACCCGTCCACTTGTAGTCTAGATATGAAAAGAACACAGATTGGAGCTAGAGTGCCCAAATCTGAAAACACAGCGACACCTGTTGGCCCCAAAGCTTGGCGCCCCTTGCGGTATTTCTTTATTCAATTATAATAATATGAATGGCTGATTACAACACAAAAATTAGCCAAGAGTTTACACCTGTATATCCAATCTGACGGCCCACAAATCCTTCTTAGCACAGAGGATCTATGCACACAGATCTGTGTCTCCAAATAACACACTGTGCCTCCCTCTGATCAGCCAAGATCACTAAGCAGGCCAGCCATGGGCATACATCTGGTATAACTCAAGTGCTTGATACATCATCTCAGATGTGCTGTCCAAACTCTGTCTCAACCCTTGTCAATCTGCCATACCCCTCCTCTCACAAGGGGCCAGATAACTCATATCTGCAAACAGACATCAAGCAGTAGAAAGAGAGATAGATGAACAGAAACGGAGCTTACCAAATTCAGCTTGTGAAACAGCACTGGAGGAAGCAACAGCACCAATCTGTACTTGCAGGCACTTGTATCCACAACCCTGCTTCACACATGTGCTTGTACTTGCCTGTATCCTCCTCCTGATGTTCACTCTTTTGCTGTCCTTGAAAGTACAGATCTGAAAAAACAGCCCCGTACCCGTCTGTACCACCTCGGGATACGTGCCAGGAGTTGTACTTGCACAAGCAGCCTGTTGTCCTGATTCTGGTCACCTGAATCTGTGTAACCAGGCCTGTCCAGCAACTGTCTGCACCGCTTGCAGCAACTGTACTTGCTGTACCTGGCTGTCCGTACACTGTACGGCAGCCGTACAGTACTGTACTTGCTGAAAACTTGTCTGCACAACCTATACAGGTCCTGTGCGTAGCCAGTCCAGCAGTGAAGAAGACCCACAGCCTGTACCAGAGAGAGAGAAAGAGAGTGTACTTGCACAGATCTGGCCGTACAGTGCTGTACGGCTGATTTACACTCAGAAAAACAGCAACAGCCCTCCAAAATCTGCAATCGACTTACTCTTCCACTTCTCCACGCTTGTGTACATGCGCTTGAAGAACTCCACGATTCCCTCTTTTCCAAAAGCTAGAGAGAGGGGGAGGAGAGAGAAGCACTACTCCAAAAGTGGAGCGGCCCTCCTCCCCAAAATAATCCCTAGGGTCCCAAACTTTAATAAGTCCCTAGGGCCACTAAGGCCTAGGGGCAAACTTTAATAAACATTAAAGTTTAATGTTTCTAGTTCCCCCCTTCACACCTAGGGATGTCCACACATCTTAAACTCTGTCCGGGCACCCCCCATGTGAATCATAAAATATTCTGACTCTGCAACCACCATCCCCACACTTGTACTGTTCCATTTTCACAGGGCCATGACAATGACCTTGTTAGGGTTTTGGTTCTAGGTCAGATGAGCCTTGGGCGTGGTCTATGGAGATGTGAGAGGTTCAACATGTTGTTTCAGCTTTAGCCACACGATATCAGCTAATCATTTTTTTTTCCAAGAAAAAGATTCTTCTATTAGTTAATGAAAAAACAACCACAATGGGTTAGATACAACCCTGTAGGGCTAGATACAAACTTGCCTCATGGATGGGGCGGGAATCAAATCTTCATAAGGGAAAAGACACTTCTCCTCCGGCTAGCTGCTTCGTGAGGAGAAAGCTATCTCATACAAGGAAAAGGGGGAAGAGGGGGGGGGGGAGGGGGGAACAACCATACAAGTGGCTTGTAATGCCAAATGCGGTCTCTGCCTCTATATGTGAGGAAAGGGACGGGCCTCCAAAGCCTCAAGAAAGCTTCCCGCTCCCTTCACATGCGGTCAGAACCTCCCTGTGTAACTTCCCCCATTGACCGCGAAGGGTGTGAATAGTATCGAGCTGATGGTCTCAATTGGCAGAGTGGGGGTACCCTTGATGGCCACGTTGCATAGCACGTGAAAGTGCCAGGCTGCAATGCTATTGCAAATCTCCCTTCTCTAGCATGAGCTTGGTTGCTAATCGCTTGTAGGTGGGGCTGTGATTGGTACTATTGCAATACGATGGTGAGAGACCTAGCCCTCCCACATCCTCCTCATAAGCCTTGACCACTCTAGCCTCTATGGCCCAAGCGATAGTGCCCTAAGTAATGATCCGGGTTGATGCCCTATCCATAGTGAAGATGTGGAGAATCTGCTGAGCCTTCGGGAAATCCCAAAGGCAATGTCGCTGAGACTCCTGAGGGTGGCCGCACCGTGGGCAAGCTGCTAGCTGACCTCCAACTGCTAGCCAAGTACCGACTGCCAAACTCTTGTGTGCCATCAACCAAAGAAAGAGAGTGATCTTTCTAGGCGAAAGTTGTCCCAAAGCCTCTTCGAGAAATCTGAATGGAAGCGCTGTGATAGGCCTTGAGATTGCCTATGTGCAACTGTTTGCTGGTGTGCCATCTATCTCAGGCATTTGGATCTTGCGGTCTAGCTGCGGTGTATATGCAAAGAAGGGGGCATCTAGAGTCTCCTCACGATCCGCGGGATCATGCCATGTCCACTTTGCCAGGTCCCATTGTAGCTGCCGCGTGAGAGGCCGGCACTCTCATATCCATAGCCGCCATAGTCTCTCCTTGGCCACCTTGGCCGATTCTGGATCTATTTGCCAATCCCGTGCCTGAAAGCTAATCACCCTCATCCTCTGCAAGGTGCAATCTTTGAAATTCTCCAAGGGAAGCGTTGATCTCTCTAGTCTGCCATGGAATCCAATAGAAAAAGTGAGCAGACCACTGTCCTCATCTGCTCCGTGGACTGACACGAGGACATCGTGCCTAGCCACACTGGGGTGTCAGGTAGGAGTGAGCCACTCCTGAGGGATAGCTGAGTCAATGTTGATACTGAGCCTATTTCTACCCTGGATCCTTGTCAGGCCTCTCTCTTGCACCTCTCGGGGTAACTGCCTGTGTGCGATCCAATCTCCAAGAGACCTGGTTGGTCTCATGCTCAAGGCACCCCAAGATACATGCGGTCGGGCCCCTAACATGTGGCCGCTTGGTAAACGGATTAGGGGGTCCCAGACCAAAGGTTGCCGAAGATGCTCCTCTGAGGCAACTTGAAATATCTGTTTGAGGGATGGCTTGAGATGATCCCAAGCACAAAGAAAATTGGCTGCAAATCTATCCTCAAAAGCTAGGCTAAAACTACAGGCTTGCATCTCTGTGAAGATGCATATGGTACTCTGCGGCCACTGGTCCCAAAAGGTTCAGAATGTGGGCAGAAATCCAGGCCAATAAGAAACCCTTTGAGGGCTCACCATCGGGAAGAAGTCCTTTGACAATCAGCTTGCCCAGTAGGGCATGACTCTGGTTAGTAGGGTCGATGAGGCCTAGCCCCCCTCTACGACGTGGCTGAATGATCACTCCATGCCACCTTGGCCTTGGTTGGCCTCCCATCATTGCCGGCCCATAAGAAGTTCTGGATCAATTGTTGTACCTGGCCCGAGAAAAGGCCGAGTATGAAGTGATGTACCACATGGTGGCTTGAACTACTTTGTTTGCCACCACCACTTTGCCTGCTAGGGAGAGCCTCGCCGAGCTCCAATATAAAAGCTTCTTCTGAATACTCAGACAAAGCAGGGCGAGTTGTTGCTCTGGAGAGATATCAATGCGAACCTGGCAACGGAGATAATGAATTGGAGTGCCCCTTGAGATCCATTGGAAAGCCTTAACTGGGCGCCAAGTTGGGGCGGGTGCTGAACCTATCCAAAAACCACACGACTTGTGCCAGTTGATCTACACTTCTGATGTGCGGCAAAAAAATCTCGATCACCTCAGCAAATCTCTTGAGATTCCCCGCATCTCCGGCAAGGAAAGCTGCTGTGTCATTTGCAAACTCTGAGTCCAGCGGTTCCTCTTGCATATGGAGGGGAAGACACAATCCCTGAAGCCCGGTCTCCTGGCGGAGAGAAAACTACTCATGGTCTCGGCGACGAATAGGAAGAGGTACGGTGCCAAAGGACAGCCTTGTCTAACCGAGCGGGAAAGGAGGAATCTATCGCCCCACGGGCTCCCTAAATGAGAACCTAGCTATGTGAGGTTGAGTGAAGTCTTGAGACTCCACGAATCCACTTCATGGGGAATCCCGTCTTGCTCACTGTGCCCTCTAGGAAGCTCCAATCCACCCTATCATATGCTTTCTCAAAGTTGAGGAGTAGCACAATGAGGTCCTATTGCCGCATCTCACCTCCTAGAAGGTAAAGATGTTGTCGAGAATGCTATGATCTTGAACAAAGCCAGTCTGAGTGTCGTGGATCAAGTGTGGAAGAAAAGGTTGAAGTCTCTTGCTGATGGCCTTGGCCAAGATCTTATAGGTTGTCCCTAGAAGAGTGATGGGTGTAGCATGCGTTGAGCTAGGACCGGGTGAAACAACGGGGCCTTTTCTTTAAACCTGAGTTTAGTAAGTTTAGCAATCCTTTAAAACAGCATACATGAAACTGAAAATAGATGTAGAAGAGTGGACATGAGATGGGGTCCCGAATCACCCAATGAAGCCCGCCCCCCCCCAATCCCGGGCCCCCCCTCTTGCAAGCAGGAGTATTTACTTTATTTCTTTTTTTTGGAGAACTGTAAACAAGTTGAACTGTGTCCACAAGACTGAGTGGACAAACTGACTGACTGACCGCCAAACGCAAGGACAAGGCGACCAAACACTGGGCAGAACTGTGCATAAGTTTTAGGCGTCAGTGAAGCTATCTTCGAGAGTAATACACCGGCCTGAGACTCAGGGAAGGTGTGTTGCAAACTCATGAAGAGACTGAGCTTCTATGCCTTGGGCTGCGAGCACAAGTAGGCTGAAGGTATGCACAGACATAGGCATAGGCCTAAGCATACATGCTTGAGTGCTGATGTTGATCTCTGAATTTCTGAATGAATATATTGGGACTGAACTGAACTGACCCTTTTATATGGCCAAGGGAAGCCAGTCGGCTACTTCAAATGCTGGTCGGCTGGCAGAAAATGCTCATGATTGGCATTAAATGCCAGTCGACTGTAGCAATTGAAACCCGACTAGCATTTTATGCTAGTCAGCTGAGATACATGTGTCGGCTGCTGCATCTCCTGGCCGACTGGGCCTCAAGACCCCCAAGGGTTTGGCGGACTGGTCAATAAGCAGGACAATGGGTTTTACTACCCTTTGCAAGGCTAGCCCCCTTCTACATGTGATGCAACTATATGCCTATCATTCAACTAATGCTACGGGTGACCTCTACATGCAACACTTGCTGAATTCTCCACAGTGGGTTAAGAGGACCGATCGGACGTTGGGAGATTGACCTGCGTAGCTCGTGCTTGACATGTCTTGGACTGGACTCACAAAGGGGTCCCGGCATGCGACAAATAAACCGTAAAAGGTACTACTTCTGGACATGAATCTTGCAGTGTTGATGAGCTAGTTTGTCACCGTGTACCACAGTGCATGGGTGCACATGACATTGGGTCTCCACTACCGGATCTTTTGGGAATCAAGTGAATCAAGCCCTCTGAGAGCCTCTCTGGCATGGCCCTTGTGATCATAATCTCATTGAAGGCAGCCCGAAGGCCGCCTTCCATGAGGTCCCAATGACGAAGAAAGAAAGAGACCGGAAGCCTGTCCACTCCCAGGCATTTGCGCCTGGGATGTGCCGTCAGTGCCTCCACCAACTCCTCAATAGTGGATGGTGTCAATAAGAATGACTGAAGAGATGGGGGGAGCACCTCCCTCGTGTGCTGCTAGACCCTCTTGTGCGCGTCCACCACTCGTGGAGATACCGGGGCACCTGTGAGGAGAGATCGAAAAAAGTCTGCCGGTGATGGCTCTCACATGGGGGGGATCTGAAACAATAGCTCCATCTTGGCCACACAACTTGTGAATGCCGTCTCTCCTCCTGTGGGGGCCGGCTATCTCGAAGAAATCCCCTGTGACTCTGTCGCTGGCCAGAGTCCAAAAAGAGGCCATGGCATGATACCTGTACTTCACCCTTCTCTCCTCCATTGATCTAATTTCCGTGCAAGCGGCAACAAGTTGACTCTCGATCCACTGGCTATCGGGGGTACCTCTCCTGAGACGACGCTGTAAAGAGGCTAGACTACTTAGACTCCTCTCCTGCTCCCAAGCGGCTCTGGGCTGCCTCCTGCAAGAAACTGTGGTATCAGCTAATCATTTGATATGTAACGTAAATGTAAAAGAGATGTTGAGGCTGAGATTTGGTCAAACACCATAAGGCATATCCCAAAGAGCTACACTTATGGCCAATGAGGTGATAGCTCAAGTGGTGAAGGTGTTTGCCTAGGACCAAAAGGTCTTGGGTTCAAAACTCCCCTTATTAGTGCTTCCTCAGAGGCATCACCTGCGGCGGGCGGGTAATTAAGCACCTACGGGCAGGCGCCTAGGACCAAAAGGTCTTGGGTTCAAAACTCCCCTTATTAGTGTTTCCTCAGAGGCATCACCTGCGGCGGGCGGGTAATTAAGCACCTACGGGCAGGCGCCTATGGGCGATGAAAAATCAGTACCTATGGGAGGATCTTGGGTCTAAGGCCAGTCAAAAAAAAGAGAGAGCTGCACTTAAGGTAGCCAAGATGATCCTTCACGACATCAACACATGATTTGTTCTATGATGTTGCTAAAATGCATGGAAGTGTCACTTATGAAAGGCCACAAAGGTGTCTTTAACACACTTTGAAGGTCCTCATCTGACTGGTCATACAGCCCACACAAATCTACAGATGTCTCAGGGGCAGACTGGTCATAAAGTGCATATTGACAAGGCCACATGCATCAAATTCAAGAGGCATAGGTAATTTAGTGATGCATGCCCTTGATCCATGCATTAAAGAGGATACTTTTAACGTGCTTTTCATTCTATATGAATGCAAGTTGAAGAATTTGTGATTTTGTCTTCAATTATCAAAACATAAGTTGTTCTTGGGCTTTCAGACAGCAAGTTAAGGGGCACCCATGAGTCGAAGTGAGAATGAGGAAACTCAAACCTGGAACAACTTTAAAATTTAAAAAGGACTGGCATAACTGAAACGATCATGTGATGTCATGTTCTGTGCTCACGATGTTCTATGTTCTGTGCTCACGATGTTCTTACACCCATATGTTAAGTTATTGGAAGCCACCACGTCAGGCTCTATGCAAGTCGGCACGCAGACAGGGATGAGGAAGCAGCTGCCATAGAGTCCTTGGGGGGGGGGGTGTGCTGCACCTGAGAAGACAGCACAGGACCAGTTACTAAGTGAGGCTTGAGTGAAGTCGGAGGCCAAGGAAGGAGAGAACCGGTTACTAAGTGAAGGGTGGAGGAGGCTGGCAAGGGCGAAAAAGGACCGGGTGCAGGGTTGCTTGGGACAGGGATGTGCATGGTAGGGTGACTTAGGCAGCCAGGGCAGGCGAGGAGCAGCAGTGGCGGGGGACATGATGAGAGGAGACTGGGTGAATGGGGAAGGGGGCGTGCATTAGGCGGGGGGAGTGAGCAGCGGTGGCAGGCAGAGGGGGTGAACAGGAGGTGGGGCCATGTGAGCAGCACAGAGAGGTGGAGGCAAGCAGTGGGGGCTTGTGAGGGTTAGGGATGTTGTTATGGCTGAATTGCACTGATATCCATAGCTATGCAGCACTTTTTAGCTGCTCCAAGGGGCTGTAGCCTGCACTCCTGTTCCTTGAGAGCACATCACATTGCAAGTGCTGGAGATAGTAGTGGCTTATGCTGGGTATATTGTAGATTTTGTTGGAGAGGATGCATTAAACACAACTCCTGCCCATTGAAGGGAAGATCTCACCCGTGTGTCTCTCATGGGCAGGTGATCTTCTCCGTCGACCCCTGCTTGTGCCGTGGGCCCTGAATGATCAAGTGCAAGCACTTATTTTGCTGATTTCTTAGTCAGCTTGGGTGTTTAAGCCTTAGAGTACTTTAATGTTGTTATGCTGATTTTTGGGTTTTATGGGTCTCTTATCTGCAGGGGACTATGTTGCAAGTGGCAGTGATGATGGGAGATGGTTCATTTGGCATAAGGAAACTGGCAGATTGCTGAAGCTCCTTAAAGGAGATGAAAATGGTACACTAGTCATTAAACTTGCGAAGTCTTGCTTGCAGCTTTTAGATTTAAGGGCTTTCACTCACGCTGATTTATTTTAATAGTTGTTTAGAGTTTGTTGTCTAGGTTGGACACGTTACCATCACAGTGGATCCTTTTTGATCTGATATGATCACGAGAGGAGATTGTCAAACGACTATACAATTATGGTCACGCGATCCATTTCGATTGGAATGGTGGTTTCCTTTTAAGTACTCAGCCATCGTGATAGTCATAGAGAAAGTCCGTGGATTATGGAGCTGAGACATACAGCCAGAGATTCTCTTGTCAAGAATGAGCCTGTATCGAGATCAGTTTCTGACGAATTTATTTTCTTAGATGCCATGCTACTACTCAAAGAGTTGTAAGGATTCAATTAGATTGATTGAAGAGGCTGGAGGTCTTGATGCTCTCTTGTATGATCCGAGGGAAGAGGAATGCAGGGGTGATGTTTTGTAAATCACCTGCTGTGGTTAGCTTTTTTAGTGAGGAACACAGGGTATGCAGCATCTCACTGACTGCCCTGCCGTAGTACCTATTAGGCGTACCTCTGAGCTAGTGAGCTAGAGGTATGTAGAGACATCATGCTGCATGCAGTTAAGTCCTGTTGTCCATACCACCATGGTGTCATTGCATAAAGTAGTCCTTGTTTGGTAAGTTGGAGGAGATGGTCTTGGTAGAAGGCCATCTTCGAGCCAAACTCGGCTGTGGGTGTCACCCTAGTATTTTCCGAAGAAGTCTTCGGGGGCTAAGATGTATGCTCATGTTAGAGATAAGGTGTGTGTGTAGCAAACAATCTCATGTTAGAGATAAGGTTTGTGTGTAGCATACCCTAGCCTAAAAGCTATAAAGGGGCCAACTCTCTCTCAATATTGTGCGAGAGGAGGAGGTCTGGCTGCATACTTATCGACACTGTCGAATGGCTTCTCGCATTTATAAGCCTTTATTTTTAGCAAAAGTAATTGATAATATTTTTGCTACATGACTCTTTCTCTCTCTCTCTCTCTCTCGCTCTCTTTCTCACTCCAAGTAATCCTTATCCCTTTTTTCCTTCCGTTGTGCTCATCCACTTCTTGTAACATGGTATCACAGCCAGTTCACATGAAAGGGTCTCTCCTTGTTCTCAGCGGCTTCCACTGCTAGGCAACTCACTCCTAGCCATTCTGCTTGTTGGTGTCGTCTCGCTGACTCTGTCTGCTAAGCGGCCCAGGTCTGACGCTCTCTACGTGCAAGGCCAGGAGTTGTCTTCCTGCATAGGTCGTTGTCCGGCAGAGCTGCCTCTTCGGCGACCTCTTTGGGAGGCTCGTTGGTGTCCGCTGACAGAGCTGAGGTGGCAGTGTGTCGACCTCCATTGGGAGGCTCGTTTGTGTGTGCCGACAAAGCTGAGGGCGGTGTGCCTACCTCATTTGTTTGCAGCGTATCAACCTCCTCTCACATTGAAAACCAGTCATGCTATAGCTCTCCAGTTTTGCCAGTTCCACAAGTTACACGTACCCCAGCCAATTACATTGCAGTAAGTCCAGCGTTTTCTTCTTACCTACTTCTAAGGTAAATTCTTTTTAAGAGCTTAAGACCTTTTCACTTTCTTCATTAAGCATTGGCTCTCTCTTGTATTGAGGCATCCATTTCTTGTAAAGGAGCTAGACATTGCTCTTATCGTTTATAAGGCAAGTAGTAAGACCTCTCCTATCTTCCCATCATCATCATGTCAAAGGATACACATACCAGTGAACAATTTATCATCATGTCAAAGGATACACATACCAGTGAACAATTTTGATGGAGAAGGGTTTTACACTTCGCAAGTCTAATTTTGGTATGCTCTTTTGAGCAAGGGTTTGTGGCCTTTGGTGAAAGGCATAAAGGTGGTGGATTTTGATGATTATGAAGTTGTGGACGATGATGAACGAGCTCAGTCTATTAGAGCTTTAAATATGGACAAAAAGCTTATCTATCATGTGGCCAACATGAAGACCGCGAAGGCAATGTGTGTCACATGCACTCTGCACTGTAGTGCATGGTGACAAGATGGCTCATCATCAGTGCAACACTCTCCAAGAGTAGAACCCTTTAGGATTTGATATTTGTCGTATGCCGTAACCCCATTGTAATCCTTAGTCCAGGCATGAGCTACGTAGGGCATTCCTCAGTCTTGGAGAGCTAGTCAGTTAGTCAAAGTCCTTTAACCCACTTGGAGAGAATAATTCATGCATATAGAAGTCCGTAGAAGCCTTAGAGTTTGCATGAGAACATGTTTGCATTTTGCATATCATTCATCCCATATGCATATAGACCATCTAGATCATTGCAGAAGACTTAGAATATCATCCAGTATTTTTTTCATATTTTATAGCATTTATTTGGCGTTTTTACCATATTATTATCAACATTATTCATTTTATGCAAGACATGATGCAATCGGCCAGACTTCAGCCAGCCGACCAGCTCACCCAATAAGGTGTATCCATGAATGATCATCCACGTGAAGTGCTCGCCTTATGGTCATGGGTAGCTTGTGCCAAAGGAGCATCAAGCTTATCCTCACTCTCATTCTCATTGGCATGTTACTGCTGCATCTCATCCTCTTGTTGCTCTTCTTGTTGACTCATCTCCCACTCGGTGAATGGATGTGTCTTCTTGGTCATGCTCTTGCAAAGCGTTTGCAAGTTTGCACTAACAAAGACAAGGTTATTGGCACGCTCTACCCCGAGTCGGTTCCACTTCCTAGAGGCAATGTGGCTGTAGGTGCTCCAAAGTTGCTTCAAGCAAGAGGAGCTGACTTTTTGGCTAAGTATGCGGATGGCCGGTTGATGCAGCCCCGGTCCATCCGAACCAAAGTCCTTCCACCATAGAGCAGCACCAACTTTGGAGCGGTCGATCTGTGCATCATGACAGCCATAGGAGCCATGAAATAACCTGTACATGGAAAGCTGGTCCGTAATCTTGCGCCTAACCGATGCATTAGGCACAAGACGGTCCAAGATGATCCTCCCTCCAGCGCTCACCTCTCGGTCGCTCTCTTGCTTGTTGCCTTGGAATAATGGGTCCACCATATAAGCTGCTGCATGCAATGGAGAGTAGTAGGAATTCCACCTTCCTAGACACAAGGCATGGATCTCCTCGTATTTGTCTTCGTCAGGCACGAAGTCTTTCAACTTCTCTATCATGCGATCCGTGGCCTCATAGACCTTGCCTATGCATGGTTGCATAGCATCTACAATCCTCAATAGGTGGACTATGGGCCTCACCATAGCATCCGTGGTCTTCACACTCTCCCACCAAGAGGTGTCATCCGCTCGTAACCTACACTCTTGGCCACGAGACTCTTGCATGTCAACAAACTCGTCGCTAAGAAAAAGCCCTTTCAAAGCACCACTACAATCCTTCAACCGGCCCAACATGAGGAAGTTGTAGGCAAATCGGGTGTCAGAATATTTGAGAGAGAGAGAGAGAGAGAGAGAGAGAGAGAGAGAGTACCTCTTGTTGAACTCATACCGAAGTCTTTGGTGGTTGAGGTCAAAGGAGACCATGGTGTTGGCCTTCTCAATGAGCGGGCTGATCCATGGCAATGCCCTTATGTTCTCGAGGAGGTTGTTTAGGTAAACCGTGACATGTCCATACATACCTTGGAGGATAGCTCCTACCACCCTATTGGAAGGCTTTCCATCCGCAACAAAGCCCACTACATGCTCGGGGCCAATGATCTCCATGGTGGTAGCCCACTTCACCGCAAGCACATCCGCGCTCTTCCTAGTGCCGGATGCATCATGAGATGAGATGAAGTAAATCTCTCTACGGAAATATGCAACCACGCCATGAATACTCCTCTTGCGGGTGTCGCTCCATCCATCTACAATGAGGGAGACTCCGTTCCTTTCCCATTGCCGCTTTGTGTTGTCAGTTGCTTACTCTACAATGCATGCGCAAGCTCTCGGATGAGGGAGGCTTATTGGTTGAGCCATACTTCAACCATGACCTTGAAGCAATTTACTAATGAGAAGGCAATTTACTAACGAGAAGGGGACTAGGATGATGAAAACATGAATGATGAATTGACAATGATCGATCGCACTTACCTAGCCGCTTGAAAGGCAATGTGGTCGTGGAAGAAGAAGCGGGTCACCGCCATATCCACCTCCTCCTTCAACTTGAGGTTCCAATTCTCCCCAAGTGTAGATTGTCGCCGTGGGCCGTGCAAGGGTTGAGAGGCCGTGGAGATGGAGGGTACCGACGTCGTGGATGGAACAACATTCCGACTCGTTTGTAAAGGTGATGGTGTGCATGATTCCGATCCACCACATGACTCCATCATAGAGTCTTGAGTTCCTCTACCCATCGTCGCGGGATCCACGGCCACTCGTGGTGTCATCCTTGCCGCTTTGACCGCCTCGTAGACGACATGCTTGTCAAGAAGTTCTCGTCTCTTTCTAGGTGTGACATTCGTGCAAAACCGCACCTCATGCCCACTCATGCAAGAGGTGGGCTTGCACTTTGTCAGTGCCACCCGTTCGCCAATACGGGCAAAGCTTGCATGCCCATGGCCGAGAACTGCCTCCATAGTTAACCTCCTCCCACCATGTCCTCGTTCTTCTACGGGAAGTCCCGGCATGTGAGGAGGATGCCATGGTTGAAGATGGCAGAGAGACTAGAGACTAGAGACTAGAGTGCTTGTGTGAGAGCCTCGAGGCTTGGAAGTTGGAAGAGGCTTGAGAGAGAGAGACTAGAGACAATATATACTAGAGACTAGAGTTGGCTTGCCGCTTGAAGCTTGAGCAATGAGCAAAGTGCCGAAGACTCAAGAGACTTGAAAGTTGAACTTCCTTGAATGCTTGATGGTGTGTTTGTGAGGAAGTGTGTGTGTGTGTGTGTGCTTGTTCTTATATAGATAGGCAAGAGAGAGAGAAAACGCGGCAAGACTCAAGAGAAGAGGCAAGGGGCAAGGCAAGAGGAGATGGCGTCCCCAAACGGTCAAATAAAAAAAGGCCAGATAAACCGATTGTTGGAGAGCGCAACGGCTCTCTACTGTCGCCCCAGCGTCCCCATCCGGTAACCGTCCCTATCGCCCTGTCTCTTGTGAGGAACGCCTCTAGGGGGACGTCCGTCCGTCCCCGTTGCTGTCACTTCTCGGAACGACGTCCCCGCATCCCAAGCTCCCGTCCCCTGCGTCCCCTGTGACTAAGCCATTCTTGTACAAGCCTATGATATAAAGGCTTTCCCTCTTGTTTTTTTTATGAGTATGTCCAATGCCTTCCCATGTGGCCATGTCCCATGGTTAGCATCGAGGGGGGGTGTTGAAATTGTATGCTCATGTTAGAGATAAGGGGTTTGTGTGTAGAAAACCATCTCATGTTAGAGATAAGATTTGTGTGTCGCAAACCTTAACCTTGAAGCTATAAAGGGGCCAACTCTCTCTCAATATTGTGTGAGAGGAGAAAGGCATTTTGGAAGCCTTTATTTTTAGCAAAAGTAATTGATAAGCTTTTTGCTACATGGCTAGTAGTAGTAGTTGTTGCTTGGGGTGTCAAATTAGTGAGTTTGCCTTTGTTGATCTCTTCTGAGCAGAGGGCTGTATAGGCGGCCATCAACTGCGGATTCTATTTGACAACGGATCTATTCACAATTTTATTTCTTTACGTTTGGTGGAGATACTCTGCTACCCATGGTGGCAAGTGATACCTAGACGTGGAAAATGTGTAATTGAACCTTCCTAGGTTGGAGGTCTAGATTCAAGACTATCGAGAGGTTGTGGACTTACACATCGTGAACCTTATGTGGACGTGATCTTGGGAATGTCTTGGTTTTTTGATAGGAGCAAACAATGATGTTAGATTACTGGTCTTATAGGCTCTATTTGTTCATGACCGTGAAGTGTATGAAATCTAGGGTGATGTCTCTTGTGGATTTAGTGATGTAAACTTGACTTAGGCTTCGACCAAGGATATATATGAAGCCCTTTTGATCTAAATTCTGAGTCATATTGTTGTTTTCTTGATCTTTTCAATGCTGAAATTTTGTTAAGAACATCTACTTCTGAATGTAAGTGAAGTTACCAAAGAACAACAAATTCGGATGATGTTTTAAAAGAGTTTCGTGATGTATTTTTGAGTGAGTTACGAGATGGTCGGCCATTTGAGAGGGGCATTGATCATGTGATTGAGCTATTGGCTGATAGTAAATTACATCTGCCACCTTGTACACGTTCAAATGTTTCACTAGGGGGGGGGGGGGGGGGGGATTTGAAGGCATATGCAGGTATGTAGTGTCACATGTGAACAGGAGATAACTCCAGGGGCACTTTTATCCTGTTGGGTTTTTTCCCTTTGACACCTTGTGTGAAAGGACCCTTAAACTAGGACTTCCATTATAAGTTGTACTTCATTTCATAAAACATCAGTATACGTGCAAGTACTTCTTCCACTCTCCTACTAGTTGACATGCTTCTTGTGTGTATGTGTGAGCTGTGATTGTTGTCTTAACCCTAGCCCTATTGCTTCTATGTGCCAACATAGGCAGATCAGTCTGATGCCTAACCCGATGTATGACATCCTACACCGAGTCATTGGCACCGGTTGGAGCTAGATGCTTTATTGGATGTATGTACTCCCCCTCCCTCCCACCTACTCCAGAGTAGTTAACGAGAGTCGTGAATGTGATTTATCTCCACATTATAGAGTACTTTGTACTTTTTTTTGCTTTTGTATCCATTTGATGTCCATTGAGGCATGATGATGATGTACACGGGTTTTGTCTTAGAGGCCGTTTTTTGGCCTTTAGAAGACATTAATAAAATCTTTCTTTCTTTCTTTCTTTCTTTCTTTCTATCTAGGAGACTAAGCCTAAAGCTTTGCGGAAAGCTTGAAACTTTTCTCTAGGCAATGCCTTTGTAAATAGATATGCAACATTGTCTTGTGTAGAGCAACAGATGAATGTAATCTCCCTTGCATATAGCCTCTCTTTGACAGTGATAGTGAACCTCTATGTGCTTAGTGCGGGCAAGGAAAACTGGATTTCTTGCCACATCCATAGCACTCTGATTGTTAGTGAGAATGGTGGTGGGTATCACAGAGAATTGCAAGAAACCTCCTCCGCCATACACAATCTACTGTCGCTGTGAAAGCTGCTTGTACTTAGCTTCACAAGTAGAGGTGACAACAGCGGGTTGCTTTTTGCTCAGCCAAGATACGCATGACTATCCAAGAAAAAAATACACTGGTGGATTGCCGTCATAGTCACCTGCCCAATCTTGAATCACTGTAAGCATATAATTTAAGCTGCTTCCCCTAGGGAAAAAAAATCCAAGATCTTGGGTGCCTTCAAGATAGGGGAATAGCTATCCTCTTCACTACTTGCCATATCTTGGTACTAGGAATATGTGCATGTACTTGCTGGCCTGCGAAACACCAAACTGTATGTCGGGCCTTGTGTTGCACAAATATAATATATAAGACAACCAATTGCTTGGCTTTGCATGCTCATGTCGTATGGCTCTCTTGCATCATGCATACTCATCTCGAGTCCTTGTTCAACTAGTGTAGAAATGGGCTTATAATCCTGGAACCCAAACTTTTGTTGGAGCTTCTTTATGTACTCGGATTGAAGCATAACAGTGCCTTCATCTGTTTGCATAAACTATTTGCCAAGATAATAGTGCAGTAGACCCAAGTTTGACATCTCAAATGATGCCCGTAATTCAGCATTGCATCCTCATTATTCCCAGGCAACAACATGTCATCCACATAAAGAATGAGCACAAGTAAAATCCCATGATGCTCTTTTACATAGAGTGTGCTTTCTGTTGGACTATTCTAGAAGCCCTTCTCATACCAAGCTCTGGGAGTTTGTTTGAGACCATAAAGTGCTTTCTTGAGCTTACACACTTTAGCCTTGTGGCTAGGTATCACAAAACCAATGGGCTGATTCACATAAACTTCTTCCTGCAAGTCCCCATTGAGAAAAGCTATCTTGATGTCCAACTGGTGCACTACAACAACACCTAATAGTGGACAACCTGGAAGTAGGTGCAAATGTCTCATCATAATCTATGCCTTTTTGTTGGGCATAGCCTTTGGCAACTAGTCTTGGTTTGTACCTGTCAATGGTACCATTAGACTTTCTCTTAACCTTGTACACCCACTTTGTACCAATTGGCCTCTTGCCTGGTGGCAAGTCCACAGATTCCATGTGCAATTTTTTCTGGATTGCATCAATCTCTTGTTGCATGGATTCTTTCCAGTGCTCATCTTCCTTAGCTTCCTCAAATGAAGCTGGCTCATCTATGGCACATAGACTACTCATGCAGGCCACATCGGCATTTTCTTTTACATTTCTAGAACTAGCCCGTGTCCTGCTATGCAAAGGAGCTGAGAGTTTTCTCTCTTGTAAAGTACGAACCAGCCAACGAGGCACTGTTCTAGCTTCCTCCGATACTGTCCGCTCTTCATGTACTACCTTCTCAATGTCATTGTCTACAATGGGCTGATTTTCAGCACCCATATGCTGTTCATTTGGCATTTCATGTGGTTGGTTTGCTCTTCCTTCTATGCCCAATGGTAGCAGTCCCTGAAACATATCTTGTGGGCCATTCTGAAAGGACCTTCTAAACTCCACAAGTGGCTGAGTTGAATTTTCAGCAAATACAACATCCCTACTTTCAAAGATCCTTTGACTGCACTGATTGTAGAGACGATATCCTTTGCTACCAGTGCTGTAGCCCACAAATTTTGATTGCCTTGTCATCCAATTTGCCTCTAATCTGTGGAGGCACATGAGCATATGCAAGGCAACCGAAAGTCCTAAGTAGTCAATGTTGGGCTTTCTGTCATACTAGGCCTCGTATGGAGTGATAGTCGTCAATGCTTTTCTAAATTATTGGGCACATGTTCAAAACATGTGTAGCACACATAATAGCCTCCATCCAGAATTTATGAGGGAGAGTCTTGTCCTTTACCATGCGTTTGGCCATCTCCATCAATGACATGATTTCCTTTCTACCACACCATTTTGTTGTGGTGTGTATGGCATAGTACACTCACGCTTTATGCCCTTTTCTGCCAAAAATGCCTTAAATGCATTTGACATATATCCCCCCCTCGATGTGAGCGGAGGGTTTGCACTTTGCAACCCATCTCATTTTCAGCTTTGGCAACATAATGCTGAAAACACATAAAGCCCTCAGATTTTTCCTTTAAAGGGTAAACCCATGCATATATGGAGTAGTCATCAATGAACGTTCCAAAGTATAGATGTTTCCCAAGTGATGATATCCTTATGGGACCCCACACATCATTGTGTTTGAGCTGTAATTTGGGACGGCCCTTACTGATCCATCCTTGGGGAAGGCATTTTTGTGCATCTTCCCCAAGATGCATCCTTCACATACATGTGGAGGTGGTAGCTCTATATGTGGCATATTTTGCACTGTTTGATACCTTTATAGTAGCATCAAGCTTCCAAAATTTACATGTCCAAATGTTGCATGTCATAATTCTGCCTCTTGCATGGCAGAACTAGAAGTAGTGGCTAAGCATGCATCCTGTCCTCTCTTCTCATATGAGTCCAAATGATACAAGCCTTTGTACAATGTGCCAGAAGTGACTATAACATAGTCCTTTTCTCTATCCCGCACTCTCCATCTAAGTTCACAACATATCGTCTTGTAGCAAAAGTGGAGAATGACAACAAACTCGAGGCACATACAATACATCTGTAATGCATAGATCAGAACCATCTATAGTTGTGAGCATAATTTCACCAATGCCTCGGACTGGATAGGAAGAATTTCTTGCCATTTGGGGTAGCCCTTAGTAAAATGAACAATTCCCTCTTAGAGGTAATGTGACAAGAGGGCCCACTGTTTAAGTACCAAATGACGTGCTTCTCATTTACATTGAGAGACAACTGCTCCTAGGAGGCATCATAGCTATATACCAAGAAAGCTCAATCATCCTGCAAAGAATTGGCCTTGTCATCAGTCTTTGCTGCAGGTGTACTGGAAGAGTCTGCTGCTAAACCTGATTCCGTCTTCTTCTTGTTACCTTGTCTCTTCCTACACTCACTGATGTAGTGCCTTGACTTCTTGCAGTAGTCACACTTTCCCTTCTTCTTGGGCTGATCTGCATCACTTTTATTACCCATGTTTGATGGCTGTCGAGAATCAGCTTTGGACTGATAATAACCACCCTTGGCCTTGCCTTTATCATTGGCAAAAAACGCTTGATCATTGCCACATATGATGGAAGACTTATTCTTCTGTGCTTTTCCTCTTGTAAAAGAAAACCAACCAACTCCTCAATCATAAGGGGTTGAGGGTTATCCCTCATGGACAAAGTGAGAGAAGTGTGGAAGTTGAGGTAGGATGCTGGGAGTGAGTGTAGTGTCTTGGAGACTTGACTCCCTTTCAGCAATGACTTCATCAATGTTAAGCAGTTGCTTTCGAAGATGGATCTTCATAAGATCGTAAGATGATCAGCCATGCTATACCCTTTGTTCATTTGCAAGTTTTCAATCTCTTTCTTCAAATAGGCAAACCTTGGGCTCATTTTTGGCTTGGTACATAGTCTCCAATACATCCCATGCACGCTGTGAGGTTTTACATGAACGGATGTGAGGAATAATGGATCTCTTTATTAGCTTGAGCATCACGTGCATCGTGCGTGCGTTGCTCTTGAGTGGCAACTGTAGGTGTTGGTGCCTGTTAAGTATTCCTGCTAGGAGTTGCAGGTGCAATGTCTGCAGGTCTAGGCTCGTCACCATTGGCTCTTGGCCATCAGCAAGTTCTTGACCATAAAAACTCCACCAGGAGTAGTTGGTGCCATCCAACTTATCCTCATGTGAGAGTGCACCAAATGCATCACTGCTTTGTGTGTCATTGATACAAATGCACAAACTACAAAGAGGCTCAAAAATAATCTGTATACAGCCAAAAATGCATTGCTGTGCACTATCAAGCCCTAAATGCACAAACCGCCAGTAAATTGCAGTCACTTGTGCTTTAGTTGCTTGTACTTGTTGTAATGAACTGAAGAAAAGAATTGCAATTAGTCGGTACCGAGTAGTGTGTAATTGACCAATGTTGGAAGGAAATGGAAGCCCCAAATCAGAAAAACCCCAAATTTTTGTTATAGAAATCCAATTTGTGTACTGCAAGGCACCTTTAGCAGGTACAAATGTTGATTCAGCTGTACAGCAGGCTGGTACAGCAGTCAGGTACAGTCTGGCAGCAAGTACGATGGTACAGAATGATGACGTGGCATTGTATGGACTGTATGAACATGTCAGATTCAGTTCAGAGTTGTACGAACAGAAGCAGGGCAGCGAGGTGACCACACATAGAGGTAGAGGATGACACACTACATGGTTAGCTGCCTGGCCTACTATGAGAGAATGGGGTGATACAATATGAGGATCAGAGATGCTTGGGCATGTACTTGTTGGAGATCAGATGATACATGGATGTAGTATTGAGGCAACACGTTGAGAGACATGCCCAACCTCGACAGGACACCTCTTAGATAGCCAGCATAGATTTCTTTGCGGTACAAGCAATCCACATCGGAGTCCACTACCCATACCAGTGCCTCTGCTTCGACATCGTAGCCCACCACCCTAGAGGAGTGCTCAGTGAGTGCCCGATCTATCTTCCTGCAAACTAGACACCCTTGATCCAGAGCACCACAACCTTGCATCCGACAGAGGCAGATCGAGGAGATTCTCTGCCGATGTGACATGCTCCCATCGCAGAGGCTCGACATTCTCTCTGCCATTAGATAAGTTCTTGCTGAGGCGGGTATTGGCATAGCTGATCATGATATATCTCACTCTACATACGGTATCCAACTGATTACATGAACATACACTAGTGTTATAGATGGTTTCTTCTTTTAGTTTTCCATGGTACCATTGTATCACTTCTGGTCTCATAGACCCTTGGGGTCTTCCTTAACGTTAATATTACTTTCTTTCTTTCTCTCACTAGGTCCACGATAGCCTACGCGGATACGTGATCCTCTGTTCCCACGTATACGGGGTTTTACTAGTGAGTGCACGATTTGTTTTGAGAGTGAGACGCCCCCGGGGCTCCAGATGAGCGGCTGTCTGGCCCGCTCCCGCTCCTCATCACAAGTGGGAGGTCTCTGAGAAAGCCCGGTCTAAGCAACTCCCAAGCTCGCAGGATGCTCAAGGCAAATCTGTCCTCCCATCCTCTACTGAGGCCTGTCCTCCTCATCTCTATGAAGATCCACCGTATCTCTGGTGCCCAAGTGCCCCTTGTTGGGGGAGCACTAGCCTGCAGCCGCTGAAAAAGAAGCTGCTTCCAAGGCTCAGCGCCTGGAAGCAGCCCCCGAACAATAAGCTTCCCCAACAAGGCTCTACTCTGATCAGCTGGATCTATAATGCCGAAGCCCCCCTGGGCCCGTGGAAGAGTAATAACTGCCCAAGCAACCTTTGCTGGGGCCGGCTGACCATCTCGCCCTGACCAAAGAAAGTTCCTGATCAGCCTCTGTACTTGGCTGATGCAAGAGCTCGAGAAAATCCAGCAAGACGTGATATACCACATAGTCGCTAAAAGCACTTGATTTGTCACCACCACCCTCCCAGCCAAGGAAAGCCGAGCTGTACTCCAATATAGAAGCTTCTTCCGAATGCTCAGAAGAAGCGGGGCGATCTGCTTCGTAGGTGACAAATCAAGTCCAATCTGGCATCCTAGATACCGCACTGCTGTGCCAGGAGGTATCCATCTAAAACCCGGGTCGGGGCTCCATGCCGGAGCGGGAGCGCTACTGATCCATCTTGCGCCAATTGATCAATGCCCCCGAAGGCCACACCAAAAACCTGTAGAGACTGCTCTGTCCTCTGTAGATTGGTCTCCTTGCCATGCAAAAACAATCCCGTGTCATCAGCAAACTGAGAATCAAGTCCTCACCCCCGGACTGGAAGCTGGAGTCCTCTCAAGCCAACCTCCTCTGCTGTCAGATACATGCTCATAGCCTCTGCAAAGAAACGAAAAAGGAACGGAGTGAGAGGGCATCCCTTGACGGACTGATCTGGTCAGCTCAAAACTCGGCCCCCGTCCTCCTGCCCATCAACACCTGGCTACGAGCTGTGGAATATAGAACTGCCACTCCTCGAATCCAGTCTGGCTCAAAACCCACGCGAAGCATAGTGCCCTCCAGAAAACCCCAATCGACTCTATCGTATGCCTTCTCAAAATCGAGAAGCATAACGACCAAGTCCTTGCCGAGAAACCTAGCTCGGGCTGTCGCCTCCCAGAAGGTGAAGATGTTGTCAAGGATACTGCGCTCCTTGACAAAGCCTGTCTGGGTAGCATGAATCAAATCCCCAAGGAAGGGTTGGATCCTCAAACTCAAGGCCTTGGCTAGGACCTTGTAAACAGTATTGAGGATCGTAATAGGTCTCCACTGCCGAATATCATCTGACACTCCCTCCCCCTTGGGGATAAGAAAGATCAAGCCCTCTGAAAAACTCTGTGGCATCACCCCAGTGTCCAAAACATGCTGAAAACCCTTGTGGAGGCCTGGCCCCAAAAGGTCTTAATAGCGCATAAAAAAGGCAGGCGTCAAACCGTCCTCCCCAGGGCAACTATAAAGCGGGAGACCCTCAAAGCCTCAACAAGCTCATCCTCTGAAAGGGGCACACCCAAAGCTGTGCGCATATGATCTGTGACCCTCCTCTGCTTATGGGTCCACACAGTCTGTCTGCAAGCATCACGTGCCTCCGTGTGGCTGGCTCCGCTGAAAGCAAGTCTCTGTAGAACTTAGTGGCAATAGCTCTAAGCTCCTCGGGCTCAGTGGCTAACGATCCGTCCCGCCTCCTAAGGTGGTGTACTCCTGCTCGAGCATTTCGGGGTCCGGTGATCTCAAAAAACTCCCCAGTCACTCTATCACCAAGCTGAGTCCACTGAGAGGCCTGGCGATGATAGTAAAACTCGTGTCTCTGCTCCTCTGCCTCTCGAACTTCCTGACGTGCCTGGCTTAGCTGGGACGCCACCCACTCACATGTGGGCTGCTGCTCCTGAAGGCGCTGGAGCGAAGCAAGGCTACGTCTCAAGCGACGCTCCCGCTCTCGTGTCTCTCCTAGCCGTGTCAAGGCTGTAGCGTGCAAAAAAAGAGCTGAGCTCGATGAGCCCTTGGGCACACTGGCCTGTTGCATCCAGGTCAGAGCTCTGGCTATCCTGCCATATCCTCTCAATGTCCTCAAAAAGACTGGGGTCTGTAAGTATCCTCTTTGGGATCCTCAACTGTAAGCTGGTCTCCCGTGTCCTCTCCTCAAGAGTCAAAATAACTGGCGCATGGTCTGAGAAAGAGGTGCCAGCAAGAATGCCAACGGAGCCACCACGCTTCCCGACCCTGTCGCCCACATAGAAGCGATCAATCCGTGATAAATTAGTCCCTCCCTGCCTGGCGATCCGACCGAGAAAAACTAAGACTGTCCTGAGAATGGGAGAAAGCCTCATGCTGCCATGCATCAGCGATCCGCAGTGTCATACAAAATCGCTCCCAAGGTGCAAGCTTCGTGCCGTGCACAGTAACATGACTGCCTCCCACCCTATTGGCCGGGTCCTCAAGCATGTTGAAGTCTCCCCCAACACACCAATGTGCGGCCTCAGGCAATGCATCTGTAGTAACAAGGGTCCACAACTCTGCTCTGGCACTAGCATGATTGGGCGCATAGACATTGAGCACACCAATGTGCTCATCGTGCATCCTCAATGGCCTGCCGCCATGCATCCGCAATGACCATACATACTCCTCCCTGCCCTCCCAAGGGGCCAAAACCTGCAGACCAAAAATTGTCCCATCTACCAGGCATCACTCAACCATATCCCCGAAACCTACTCTCACTCAAATGGTGCTCCTGCATCATAAAAATATCAATACTGCCCCCAACCAGGCATCTCTGAAGCTCCTGCCTCAAGCAACCACGATAACGTACATAGTGTGCGCCGCCAAGGCCCTGTACATTCCATGAGATGATCCTCATGGATGACCTGATGAGGTGGAGGCTGTCTCAGCCATACGACGGGCCTTCGCAAGCGGCTTGGATGGAGAGTAATCCCCATCTGAGCAACTACGAATCTGCCCACCCGATGTGCTGCAAGAGTCTCGAACCAGGCGCCAATTGGCTGTGTCCCATAGCGGCTGCCTCCCGCCCGGAGAAAGAATCCTCATGTATGCATACATAGCCAGGGTCTCGCGCAAGGTCTGCCACTATGCGAACCACCAAGTGTCAATTCCTGGAGGCATCCGCACTCCCGGTATCAAAGAAATGTGCCAACTCCCAGAGTCGGCCTACCATGTCTGTAATCTCCAAATCGCTCACATGGTGAGAAAACTCAAGTGCCTGTGTCTGCAAAATACTAATAGCAAGATCCAGAGTCCACTCTCGGTCGCTAGTGCCGCAAAGAGGGAAGGAGAAGGCCACCGCTGAATCAAGTGCCTCCTCCCCTCGGGCCGGAAGTATCACCACATAAACTCTGATAGGTGCTGGCTCATGGGGGCCCTCTGCTCCAAATAGGCGTGTAAAGGAGTAGTCGAAAGCCTCCGAGCGCTGTCTAGTGTCGAGACTACTCAGCCGACTGCGGATAGAGGATATCCGTGAAGCACGAATCGGCTCTCCTCTGCGGTACACGAGCAAGGTTGGTGCTCAGTGCCCGCTGGACTGCAGGTGAGCGCCAGGGCACTGCCAGTGCCTCCCGGGGAGCTGAGGCGAGCGGAGGGGAGGAGGGGGGGGAGAAGGGGGTGGGGAAGGAGACGCTGAAAATGCGGGAGCGGGAACGGGAGGAGGCGAGGGTGGAAGTGAGGCATGACGAGGGGACGGGGGAGGGGGGGTGGAGGTGAAGGGGGGGGGGGCGTTGGCATCTCCTGATCCTCAGTCTGCGCTGGGGTCTCCTCCTGGAGGGGAGCAAAGCTGTTCCTTACTGGAACCCAATGATGCTGAGGCTGTGTCTGCTGTTGCGTCTGTCTCGGGGCATGCTACTGTGGCTGTCTCCCTCTACGGCGCCCCTGTCCAGGCTGCCAATCAGAGGTCTCTGTGGGCTGAGCAGGTGTCCCGGAGGTTGCCTGCCGAGCCGCCTCTGTGTGGACGGGCCATCGGAGGTCTGCTGCTGTGTTGAAGGTCGGGGTCTCCGGCGAGGGCAGGCTTTGGCCAGGTGCCTGCATATAAAACACTGGTTGGGGAGCCCCGAAAACTCCACTCTCTGATCGATCCATCCCCCCCCCCCCATCCTAGGTAACTGAATGACCTTTGGAAGGGAGGAGATGTCAGGAACCAAAACTTTGACCGAAGGCAGGCCCGCTGCTCTAGCCACCACTGAAGTTGCTGTGGGACCAGTGTCAAGCACCGAGCCCACCAATGATCCTATCCTGGAGAGGAGCGGAAGGTACTCGCGGCGAAGTCCAGGAAAGCAAACTGTGACATGGAATAGGCGCTCTCCGTGTTTGGCCGTTGCTGGGTCGAAACCATGCTGCCAATGTCTGAAGAAGGCCCGAGCGCCCCGGACTCATGGCTAGGACTTGGGCCACGCTTTGGGCTGTCTCAAACTCAATCTGGTAATGGCCGCAGCCTAGTAACTGAACGTCCAGGATCTTACCCACATCTGCAAGAAGGTGGGCCTGGAGAAGATTCCGGATCTCCCCTCTGCTGGGGCAGGTGCCCACCACTATACTGTAGACGGTGGAATGTGCCTGGAGGCGTTCCACCTCTGTGGTGAGGCTCGCTTCCTCTTCTGGCGAAAGAGAAAGCGTGATGGGGGTATCCTCAGGGGCGGACAAGGGGGCTGCGAAAGAGTCCCTCTGAGGTGGGGCAGGAGGGGCCTCCATCAGAGTCTGAAGCTGAGTCGAGGGCGAAGCGGGACGGGGGGAAGCGCGGAGCGGGGAGGGAAAGACCGAATGCGAGGGGGGGAGGGGGGGATGACAGAGGGAGGGGGGGGGGGCGGGAAGGGCGCGAGGGGGGGGGGAGGGCGGGCGCGGAGGGGGGGGCAGGAGCAAGCGGGCAGGCGGGCGCAGGGGGGGGGGGGGGGGGGGGAGGGGGGGGGGGGACGCGAGAGGGGGGCCAGGCGGGCAGGGCGGGACGCGGACGGGGGCGAAAGGGGGGGGCAGACGGGTGCAAAAGGGGTGCGGGCACGGCCCGGGGGGGGGGGGGGGACGACGGCGTAAGCAGGCTGGACGAAGGCGCTAGCAGGGGGGGAGGCGAGAGCTTCAGCGAGTGCGAAATGTTTTAGAGGCCTCCACTCTAGTGTGCAAGATTGTTGGTAGCCACAATTTCTTCCATGTACACGGGGTTTTATTTGTGAGCGTGCGTGATTCATTTTGAGAGAGACACCCCAAATCTTAGAGGCTTCATCCCTCCGCCTGACAAAACTAGGATCTCGTTTAAGGCCTTGGCAAGTTCCCATCACATAGGGGTGATTCTATGGCTACTTTGCATTCTATTTTGGAAGAGGATGGTATCATTGGATGTCCGCACATTGTCACCATGTAACATCACATGGATACCTAAGCTTACATAGCTAGTTTTGTGCAGTTTTTTTTCTTTTGCATGGTTCATATTTTTATCATGGATACATCGTAATACCCTTTTGCTCTCATAGACCCTGTGAGTCTTTTGAAAATGCTCATACTCTCTTTCCCTCTCCATCAACTGTATTGGCCCGACATGATCAACAGCATGACCAGCCAGTACCACAACGGCCTACACTGACATGCTATACTCTGGCCCCATGTACACAAGGTGTCAGTAGTGATCTTGCACGATCCCTTATGAGAGCCAAATGCCCCATTTCTCAGAGGCCTTATCTCTCCACCTGCCGGAAGCTGTAGATCTAGGATATCCTTTGACGATATTGTGAGCTTGCATCAGAGAGCATCCCCTGTACCCACCCTGCTGCATACACCTTGGCCATTGTATGGCCAATCACGAGTCCAATTATTATTTGGATCCATGGGAGCAATGGCGTTCGTGGTCCCAGAGGTCACCCCGGGAAGAAGGGGACTAGAATCTGAGATTTCGGGCTTGGATATAGAGTTTTAGAACTGGGAGGAGTCAGAGAGACTAATCCACACTTGGTCACATCTTTATCCTATTGGCCATCATAGAGGAGATGAGAGCACGAAAACAACATGTATATTGTTGCTTTGTGGATTTGTGCAAAGCCTTTGACTCGATGGCTTGATCCCGCTTGTTGGGATGACTCCAAGAGCTTCAGACATGATATGAGGCATGTTGAGGTAGTGGCTGGCAGAGTACGGGTACTAGGGGGGCTGTTTTGGGGATATCTGCAGCACTGTTGGGGTCAAACAAAAGTCTTCACTTTCTCTCACTATTTGGTTCGTATATTGATGAGATCTCACTCTTTGTGGATAGAGAATTGGGGGTGCAGGTTCACGATTTGCTGAGCACATTCTATTATATGCATATGACATTGTTCTGATCTCAGTCTGTGTAAAGGGATCGTAGAGACATTTGGATGCTCTGTGGAGGTTTTGTGATGAGAGAGATATCACGGTCAAATCTCATGAAACTTCAACACATCATATGGGGTTACATCTAGCCTATCTTTCTCATAGAGGGGGGCCGAGGTGGAGATTGCTTCATCTGATGTGTACCTTGGGGTTACTTTTTATAGGTCCCATCTTTTTCACGAGACCAATTACGAATGCACATTTGGTGAGAGGATATGCATCCTACAATGTTTGCAGATTCATTTCGAAGAACCCCGTACCAAATTTTGGTTACTTGATACCTTGGTGTGTCCAGCAGTGAATCGTGATGTATGGGGCTCCCTTCTGAGAACTGGATCTCAGGGAGGCAACCTGGAAGTGCATATAGAGACTCCACCCTTCTGGGAACTGGATCTCAGGGAGGCAAAGTGGAAGTGCATAGAGAGACTCCAGGCGATGATGCTGTTGTGTATGATCAGGAGTAAGCCATCTATGCCACATGAAATTGTGCTATTTGGAGCCGCCCCTTTGGTCATTGATGCGGTCTTTCACACCATTACTTCTATTTAAAATGTGTGCACACTTCATAATGAGTGCCTCCTGAGATAGGCCCTTGAGTTGTTGATACAGTTGCATTTGGATGGACATTGCAGATCATGGTACTTTCAGGCGGTTGACTGGTTTTATGAGCATTGACCACATATGGCAGCCTTCCTTCCTTGGAATACAGCCTATATTTTGCATTTTTGGATCTCTCACGACAAGGGATCCATTGTCTCTCTCGGTTTGACTTCCTAGGGCTTCAAACAAGCTGGACATGGGTGTCCCCACGAGTGTTCACCATGAAACCTCAGTTTTACAACATTTTTTGAGATTTTCTGAGGATTGGTTCATGGAGAGCCTTGGGTAACTTACTGAGGCACGTGTCTCATGCCATGTGGATATTTATTGGCTAGCTGAGGGTATCTTCTCATTGCCTTGGGTTTGAGTCTGACAAAGATGAGGGCATCCCATGAGATGCATGTATGTAAAGTATGCGCCTCTACTGAGCTGGAGGACGAGGAGCACCATTTGTTCAGTGCACACGTCTCATGCCATGTGGATAGCGATTGGCTAGCTGAGGGTATCTTCTCATTGCCTTAGGTTTGAATCTGGCAAAGCTGAGGGCATCCCATGAAATACATGTACTTTGCACCACTAGTGAGGTGGAGGACAAGGAGCACTATGCCCACCCTCCTGTGAGATCCGAGGGAGATTCCTTTGTTTCTTTCGGGTGCTGAGGGATGAACAGAGCCAGCAAGGTGCTTCTATTTCAGATTTCTTTGGGTCACAGCCACCGACTATAGTGGCCTGATAGGAGGAACATCATGACCATCCAGGTCACAATGGCCTACATGAACATGTGATCTTTTGGTTTCACGTACACGAGTGGCACTAGTTAGTGTGCGCAATCACTTCTAAGATGCAGACACCCCATATCTCAAAAGATCCTATCACATAGGGGAGATACTGTTGTTGCTTGTTGCTTTGCATTCTATTATGGAGGAGGATAGTATCACTGTATCATAGTTGTTACGAGGTGCACCTCTGACAGTTTGAGGCGTACGAGGTGTTCGACTGCATGATCGAGGCGTCCACCCAATATATATATATTTTGCTGGTTTGAGTCTCTTGATGGGGGCTTTAAGGGCCCAAGGAAGCCCTCTCACACGCTCTCCTATGTCATTACAGAGGACATGCCACAGGGTGAGGAGACAGGAGCCTCGCCATACACTTGTCTGTCAGAGGAGATTATGCATTATTCTACACTAGGGGAAGTATTTCTTACGGGCGACTTCAATGCTCACACACAGAGCAGACAGTGTGAGGTGTATGACTATGATGACATGGGGATCCTCCACCCTGTGGATCCAGAGGAGATAGGGGCTAGTCGGGCATCAGAGGACACTGGACCAGACAGAGGACATTATGGGGACCACTTACTAGAGTTGGGAGCCAGGCATCGTCTCGTTATTTATAACGGGATGCTACGGTGGCCGGGATCAGGAGGGCTGACATGCTTCCCACATGGGGGTCATACGCGGACCGGAGGCACGGTGGTAGACTACATTATGGGGTCTTTGGAGGCATCACAGCTTGTCACCTCATTCTCCATTCCACCTCGTCCTATTGGGGCAGATCATACATACTTGGCATTTTCACTAGCCGGATCACCAGTATCACCAGCCCCCCACATACCGACGCCACACACTACCATCTACTTCACACATGACATGGCAGACATATACACTGGCAGAGTAGAGGATGGGCTCCTACTCATGGATCCCCTGGCACCTATGGATACCATTACAGCCCAGCTGGCATCACTCCTACACACGGCTGCATTACAGAGCTTCCCACATCGTGTACACTCAGGAGAGCCTGCGAGACCTGGGACTATGCCCCAGAACAGATGGTATGATGATGAGTGCAGAGCCCTATACTCACGGCTTCGCATACAGAGAGCCTTGGGAGCCATCACAGAGCAAGAGTTGAGGAGAGAGATGAGGAGACTTACTCGCCGCAAAAGGCGGGCCTTCGCAGAGATACAGGAGCTAGAGATCTTTCATTTCTTCATGAGTAGAGATAGCCCTGTCTCATGGCGGCACTTCAGAGAGCCCCGGACCCCGACACCTATTGCAGACCCAGACCCACAGACATGGCACACGGGCCTATACCATGCCCCACAGCAGCCACCTATACCTCAGCCACAGGAGCCCCGACCTACCACAGCTAGCTTCTTTACCCACTCAATGGTACAGGAAGCTATCCGCCGCCTACAGCATGGACGGGCCGTTGACCATATGGGCCTGCAGGGTGAGCATCTCATATATGCAGTAAATTCTTTAGCTCCTTTTCTTGCACACCTGTTTAACAGGGCACTAGCAGAGGGTTTGCCTGCGGAGTGGACGATGCACACCATTGTGCCAATTCACAAAACAGGGGATATGCTCGATCCGAGCAACTACAGGACGGTTATGGTTGGCCACGTGCTGGCCAAACTCTATGGTGCAGTGCTGGAGCAAGAGCTTAGTTTATATGCTGAGCGAGTAGGTTTACGCTCATCAGAGCAGGTAGCCTTCAGGAGAGCTTTCTCTACCACTGACCATGTATTCACTTTGAGATGTATGATTGATCAGGCCAGAGTGAGGAAGAGAAAGCTCTATTGCTGCTTTGTGGATTTCCGCAAGGCATTTGACACAGTACCACGAGAGAGGCTCTTTCAGCGCCTGCAGTCTCTTGGCATACCAGCAGATATGACATGGGGCATCTATGCATTATATGAGCAGGTTTTTGGGCGAGTCAGATGTCCAGGAGGTATGTCCGAGACTATTGCTAGCACCATTGGTGTGAAACAAGGATGCCCACTTTCCCCCACGCTATTTGGGTTATACATTGATGAGGTGGCTGACTTCATTACACGGGGAGGCGGAGATGGAGTTGATTTAGCAGGTACCTCAGTACATATTATGCTCTATGCTGATGATATTGTATTAGTGTCTGAGTCTGCAGGTGGTCTACAGCAGCATCTACATGCACTCGAGGATTTCTGCACACAGAGGGGTCTTACTGTGAACCTTGGGAAAACCAAGGTTATGGTCTTTCATACATCGAGACAGGGCAGGAGTCAGCTGACATTCACTCTCGCAGGATGCCAGGTGGAGGTGGTGACATCATACGTGTACCTAGGGGTTACCTTCTCTGCAGCAGCCACACGCTTCACCATGGGTTCAGCAGCCAGAGCTAGATTGACACGGGGATATGCGGCATTGGCTATGCTAGAGAGACAGTGCCACTAGGCGCATTTTCAGGAGCCCCGGACGAAGGGGTGGCTATTTGACACATTAGTCACACCGGCATTGATGTATGGAGCAGCGGTATGGCGCCAGGCCTTGGTACCCATTGGTGGACACAGATAGAGAGACCACAGGCCTTCATGATGGCACCCATGATACGCAGCGAACCGTCAGTACCTCATGACATTATTCGAGGAGAGTTTGCTGCGCCTCCTATGATGGTAGAGGCCATATTTCAGACTATATGCCTGCTAGACAGATTCAGAGAGATGCCACAGGAGAGATTGTCATACAGAGCTTTTGAGGCATCTAGACAGCTGGCTGAGGCAGGAGACAGAGGATCATGGTATGCACAGGTTACACATTGGTTCTCACAGCATGGCCTAGACATGGATCATCTACCACCATTCCAGTATGACAGGGATGCACCACATATCCGTCTCTCTCATAGTGAGAGGAACAGAGTATTGAGATAGGATCTATGGCAGCTCTATACACGAGAGACATGGATATCGCCTACACAGCCTCTTCCACCGAAGATGCTATACTACAGAGATCACTTCATGAGTATCACTGATGATGGATTTATAGAGAGGCCTAGATACATGGAGGGCTTTTTACCACATGGCTCCCGAGTGGCTATTGGTCAGCTCAGAGTTTCATCACACCGATTGGAGATTGAGACTGGCAGAGCAGCACGGATCCCTCGAGAGGAGAGGGTATGCAGATTGTGCAGAGAGGAGGTGGAGAGTGAGGAGCATTATGTATGCAGATGCAGAGCATATATAGCCATCAGAGAGAGATATTCCATTTTATTCAGAGAGTCACATTCCCTACGCCAGATCTTTGAGGCAGCAGACCAGCGTGGGCCTTAAAGTTCTTTTCTCTCTCTCAAGGTAACAGATAAATTGTCTCATTCAGTTGGACTTGCTCGGGCTCCACACTAGCTGGACATGGGTATATCCCTACGAGCGCTCACCATGAAATCTTAGTTGTAGAGTGTCTTTTTTGAGATGGGTTCATTGAGGGTCCACGGTACTTATGGATGCACATTTGCATGCCATGGAGATAGTTTTTGGCCAGTTGAGGGTATCTTCTCAACACCTCAGGGTTGAGTGTGGTAGAGATGAGGGCATCCCACAAGATGCATGTAAATGTAGCGAATGCTACAGTGGCGAGATGGAGGACGAGGAGCACGATTTGTTTAGTTCCCACTGTACTATGAGATCCAAGAGAAATTTCATTCTCTTCCGTGATAGATTCGGCCTTCTCTCATGGGTCATGCAATATGAGGACCAGAGAGGTTTAGACATGTACTTACGAGAGCTTCGTCTTCATAGAGAGGTCATAATGAGGTACCACTCTGAGAGACAGCCAGTGGGCTGCCTCCCAGACCTCCATCACATTTTTCATTGGGTCATAGCCACCATAGAGGCCCATGTGACTGGAGCAGCAAGAAGATCAGTAAGGTCCATGATGGCGCACACGGACGCGTGGTCCTCTGGCCCCACATACATGGGCTGTCACACTGGTGAACGAGCACATTCCCTTTTGAGAACTAGGTGCCTCTTATCTCAGAGGCATCATCCCTCCATTGTGGAGTTATAGATCCATGGTATCCTTCGACGACATGGTCACAACAGGGAGATGCTAATGCTGGAGGAGGACATATCACTCTATGATCACATATTCTCATCATGTACAACGATACTCTGTAACTTGGTTGAACACAATGCTAATCAATACACCTAAAATACACCAAGATTTAATGGACAACATGCTCAATACAAGAAGTAATTTGTTGAATTGACAAGAGACACACAATGAGCTGGAACGGCCGGCCCCTCCCTCAAATAAAGTATATTGATCTTGGGAGAATCAATTACATAGTGGCATGGGCAATTCTGACGAGATTTCCACACCAATGCATGTGAATACAATATCGCAAAGGATGTGGTTGTCGGTGTAGACTTGCATCTCACACTACCCTCTCAAGTGTCTATGTTCCTTGCCATCTGCTCTCTATTGTTCCACGAACACATGGAAGCAACAATCTGCAAGAGAGCACGTAGGACAAGAGAACACTACACAGGGTATGTGATCTTCCAGTCTGGTTCCTCCCTCTTGCTACTTGCTTCCATATTTAAGCATAAAAGCTTACCAATTGCAAAGTAGAGTCGATGACGGTGGAAGTCTTCGTGATGGAAGTGCTTGGAGTGATGAAATCTTCAATTTGTCGCAATCCTTTGTGAATTTTTTTTTTTCAAGAGGATGAAGGGAATCCTGGGAAAGCTTCCCCTATGGTTTAACTTGAGAAAGGAAGGCTGAAATTAGGGTTTTCAGCAAAAGACCAGAAATTACAGCAAAAATAAGAGCTGTTTTGTTGAATTTCAGTCATTGGGAGTGTGTCATGGAAACACTCTTGGAATCTTAGAAGACACCGTGGCAAGCTTGGATATGGAGTTGGGAAAGAGAAAGTGCAGAAAATACTGCCGAAGAGGTCTGATGAAGGAGGCACCTACTTCTAGAGAGAGAGAGGGAAGAGAGAGATGGTGAATTGTCTACTCTAGGTGTCAGGTAGGTGCTTTGTGGTGCAAGCTAGAACGGACACATGGTTGGTTGCTCCCTTTGTACAAAGGGGATAAGGTCTTGGTGGTGGACATTGGGTTTTGTCCACCTCGGGACATCACTGTGTGCGAACTATGCGAACATAGGGCTGATCATCATTTACAAGTGAGTTTTGGTCGCCCAAAACTTACTGAAGTGTGTATACACTCACTTATAAATTAGTGCTAATTCCTAAGGCTAGGTTTCCTTAGGCCAGGTTTATGACCAATACTTACCACCTGTCACATGCCACATAACCATGTCAACAGACAATTTCACACGCACGGTTCACGGGTTGACGTCCCCTTTCCCGGAACTACACATTGGTCAAGCAAGCATGAAAATAACATGCAATTTCAATTGCAAGCAAGCACATAAAGATGCTATGCAATGCAACATTGGTATGGACAATCCCCATTCATGAGACTATACCAAAATAGATGTGCTCCAGGCAAGTACAGGAGGTACCAGGCCCAATGGAACACTAATCCACTAGGCATTTCCAGGCATGTACACAGAGGCATAGGTTCCAACGGAAAGCCAATTCCACAATATCACATGAGAGGCATCAATCCATGGCATATACAACTGCCATGGATGCTAGTCCAATGTACATACATGATGAGAAAGCACGGGTGGACCAATTGGGTGGCCAAATGGTGACATACTTTAGCTTATATAGCTAGTTTTGTATAGCTTTGGTTTTTCTTTTCCATGGGTGACACTGCATCTTGGATACATTGTACGACCCTTTTAGTCTAATGATCCTCTTGGTCCTTTGAAGATGTTAATATATGTTTCTTTCTTTCTCTTTCAAGAAAATGCGAGCATCGGCCAATTGATGTGGTGTAAGACCAACTTTAATAGGGAGAAATGGAGGCAAACAAATGTAGATTGTTGGGAATTATATATCATATCCATCATGGAGAAATCTCTATAAGGCTCAATGACTTAGATGATTACTGAAACTGTGGGCATAGAGAAGCTAGGCATTGATAAAGGATGTCATGTTGGTAAGGATACCATGAAAGAATGCCATGTTAAAAGGCCACCCAATCTCGCCAAAAAAGGAAAAGAGGATGTTCAATACATGAGCACAATACTTGATAGAAGAAAATGTTTATTTTGGAAAGCACGCATCTACAACTCTGCAGCTTTGATATGATGGGTAGATTCAAACCTTGTACTCGTTTTTGAGAAGCAAAGGATGCTACAGCAGGGCTGAAGCCCAGAAGGCATTTATTCGTGGTATCCTTACCAACATGCAAAGATCAATGCCTAGCTTCTCTATGCCATAGTCCCAATAATCACGTTACCATGATTATTATAGTTACTTCACTTGCGTATCTGACTTCTGTTATGATTTATAAAATTATGTGCATTTATACTTGAAAGACTTGTTTTATTTTAAATGTTGCATTATTTTAAACCTATATTTTCTTTCTGTAACAAAACTGCTATCTTAAGCCCGAAATGGGCTTGGCATTTTCTTCTAGCCTAATCTTGATCTGATCACGTTCTATCTCAAGGTTTGATGTGTTTTGTTCGTGCGACAATCCTTGATCTTGATACATTGCTAACGTGTACATGACGAGCTACATTATGGTTGAGTCTGCCTTGTATCTCCGGAGGTTTGACAGAAACTCAGTACAAAGGGCTTTGTGTGAATATATGCTCTTATGTGTGTGTGAGAGCATATCTTGGTACAGTGTTCCACACCCACTATTGGGCACTGATGACGTTAGTGGGGATGTTGTAGTATCTAGTCCATACTATGCATAATGGAGTGGATAGTTGTATAGTCTTGTGGGTTGACTACCATGAGTATATAACGTGCACATTCCTAAAAGGTGAATTTGGGCATGTTCCTGGATTCATCTAGGTATATACAACATTCACCATGCCATAGCTGTTAACAAACCATAGGGCACATGAATTCTGTCAAAACGATACCCTGCTAACATGTACAAAACTAGCGACAACATTGCTAAAGTGTACATGACTAGCTACAACATTCACAATGCCATAGCTGTTAACAAACCATAGGGAACATGAATCCTGTGAAAACTATCCCCTGTAAGGAGTTCTCTTCATACATTGACCGCTTTCTTTTTGAGGGTTTTTTATTGTTATAGTGTTCCTGTGTGTGGTCTGGCAAGTATCCAAGTCCTTACCCTGGGAGGCGGAACCGACAATAGGTAGAAAAATGACTGGCAGCTCTGTTTTGTAACATTTTTTCGGGCAAAAATAGCTTGTTTTTTGAGCATTTCACTTTTCACGTCTTGAGTGGAGGCATAACATTGCATGTGTAGCTCTTCAATCCCTTTTTTATGTTTATTTCTGACAATAGGTAGAAAAATGAATGGTAGCTCTGTTTTGTAACAAATTGTTGGCCAAAAACAGCTTGCATTTTAAGAATTTCTCTTATCATGTCTTTAAGTGGAAGCATAACATTGCATTTGTAGCCCTTCAACAATCCTCCGTGAGAGATTTTTCTTGAGGCTGGCCCTTGGTTCTTGTTGAAGCTTATTAATTTCATATTTTTCTCCATTGCATCTTCTGGCTCTTGGGTCTTGGTTGTAGTTTACTTAATTTTCTGTACAGCTGATTGAAGTGTTGAGTAGGCATGAAGTCTTAGGAGACAGTTATAGTAGAGAAGTCATGTTTTTAGTCAAGGGTGGCTCCTAGCTGTGTGTGAAGTGATTGTTTATTATACTGAATAACTATGAGTTTACATTCTGAGCAGTGAGCTGGGGCATGTCATTGTCGTCTTAGCTGGGTTTTGAATCTTTGGTGCTGGGGAACCTTGAAGGCGCTTCTCGGCACCAGTTTCTTGGTATGTTGAGACGTTGCAACCTTACTAGCTTTGAGAGCATCTATAGAATCACAACTCTTATCAGGGAAATGTGCTGTCCTTGAGTTTCTTCACAGCTGAGTAGTCTAGTTTATGTTCTTGACAATGTGTATGAAACATTGGAGCTTTAGAGTTGGGTTAACTGGCATTGATGTAAGGTCTTATATAATTAAGAAAAGGTTAATTGCTGTTGATTAACATCCGGGAAGTCATAATGACATCACCAATTTGGCAGCGTAAGGTGAAGTGTTCGGGCAAGCCTGGTATCAGGCATGTCATTATAGCTTCCTTGTGATCGGCAAATTCTTCAGAGGAATCTTTGGCCAAGGAAACAGGAAAGCCCAGTATCAGCTCGCTTCTTGACAGAGCAATCAAACCATGAGTTCAAGAGGAGAAAGCACAAATACGTTGTTTTGTGACGGGATCACGTTTGCAAAACCTGTCCTTATTGGATACTCTAAAAAATTAAGTTTTCTGTTGGTAAAATTAGACCCCCCCCCCCCCTCTGGAGGTTTACACCCTTGAACAAGTTGAGTTTACGTAAAAAGGGAGGGAACCGTTGTAGGATTAGTTTTGTGGACAGCTTTCTGCTTTCTCAAATTGTCAATTAACTACAAAGACCTAGTCTTGGGCCTTGTAGAAGTTAGGCTGCAGAATCCCACAAGCATTAAGATAAAACCACTGGCTTGATGATTCAGTGGAGAGGTAAGAGACATTGTTCCTTGATTGTTGATGCAAGAAGCGTCTTGCTAGGAGCACATCAAGTAAGGCAATATCGCAAGGCAGGTGCATAGAACGTGATTCAAGTAATTACAAGACATTGACTTCGTGCATTGCTTAAACCCTGACATCCTATACCAAACAAGATCACAATCAAAGTGGCTGGCTAGATCCTCTCATGGGGTGATTTCGATCGTGATCTCCTTGGGGTGCTTGCAACTGGAGATGCCTGGTCATGAATGCAAATCCATTCACTTATACAGGCTTGGAGTAGCCCAGCTATTTCAAGTAATGAAGGCAGCTTAGTTACGTCCTTTAGGCACATGACACGGACACTCTTGAAGCTCAAGGGGACTGGTCCTTTAGCCCCTGTTACGCGAGTTGGCCTTGGTGAAGTTATTGTCGGGATTGTATTGTGGCACCACGAGTCTCCTTTTCTGAGATCTTGACACTGGCATCTGAAAACTGCGAACATCTGAGTCTGGTCCTTAGTTCTAACACTAGTTCCTGCTTTTCATCTGCCCATTGGAGATTCTGCAGCGATTTGGGGTTCCAACAGAGCGTGGTATGCGTCCACCTTTGGAGTGCACACAAAGCTGACATCGCAATAAGATCCTCAGGTTAGTGTGGTCCCACATATCCTTGTGCAACTCATGTATCAAGTCACCTTATGTTGTTACAAAGTGTCAATCTGCAATAACTCTTGTTTCTGGTATTACTTGTGCAGGGAATTCTTCTTGTCCTTGCATTTTGTAAAGCTAGGGTATATCTTGGTAATTTGTAAATTCTTAAGCTTTTTGTATCATGTCATCACAATTTGTTAAAAGAAAGTGTAGTTCGATACACTGCACAACTAATTTTTGGTCTTATATACTTTGTAGGATACATTGTAACATATTTTATGTACACATGTGCAATATTACATGCCATAATGTTTTCATAGTTGCCCTTCACTCAGGGCTTCTATCAAAGTTCTAGGAACTGGGCGACACGCTTTGTGGTACCCTAATTGTGCAATGTTTATTTCAAACGTTTCTTTTTCTTTTACCTTTGAGGCTTCTGTTTTTATTTTCTTGTTTTGTTCTTTAGTTGCAAGGATAAAATCTCTCCCTTGTTACTCTTCTACCAGTTCATTTCATTTTTGTACTATCTAGGATGAGATATATGATGGAAACATTGTAACACTTCGGTCTCATAGGCCAATCTGGCCTTTAATATTTCCTTCTTCTTCTTCTTCTTCTCTCTCTCTCTCTCTCTCTCTCTCTCTCTCTCTCATATCATAGGAGGCGTAGCAAACTCTGCTCGGATAATGTCATGAGGTACTGACGGTTTGCTGCGTATCATGCGTGCCATCATGAGGGCCTGTGGTCTCTCTCTGTGTGTCCACCAATGGGTAGCAAGGCTTGGTGCCCATACCGCTGCTCCATACATCGGTGCCGGTGTGACTAATGTGTCAAATAGCCACCCCTTCGTCCGGGGCTCCTGAAAATGCGCCTGGTGGCACTGTCTCTCTAGCATAGCCAATGCTGCATATCCCCGTGTCAATCTAGCTCTGGCTGCTGAACCCATGGTGAAGCGTGTGGCTGCTGCAGAGAAGGTAACCCCTAGGTACACGTATGATGTCACCACCTCCACCTGGCGTCCTGCGAGAGTGAATGTCAGCTGACTCTTGCCCTGTCTCGATGTATGAAAGACCATAACCTTGGTTTTCCCAAGGTTCACAGTCAGAGCCCTCTGTGTGCAGAAATCATCGAGTGCATGTAGATGCTGCTGTAGACCTCCTGGAGACTCAGACACTAATACAATATCATCAGCATAAAGCATAATATGTACCGAGGTACCTGCTAAATCAATTCCATCTCTGCCTCCTCGTGTAATGAAGTCAGCCACCTCATCAATGTATAACCCAAATAGCGTGGGGGAAAGTGGGCATCCTTGCTTCACACCAATGGTGCTAGCAATAGTCTTGGACATACCTCCTGGACATCTGACTCGCCCAAAAGCCTGCTCATATAATGCATAGATGCCCCATGTTATATCTGCTGGTATGCCAAGAGATTGCAGGCGCTAAAAGAGCCTCTCTCGTGGTACTGTGTCAAATGCCTTGCGAAAATCCACAAAGCAGCAATAGAGCTTTCTCTTCCTCACTTTGACCTGATCAATTATACATCTCAAAGTGAATACATGGTCAGTGGTAGAGAAAGCTCTCCTGAAGCTTGCCTGCCCTGATAAGCGTAAACCTGCTCGCTCAATATATAAGCTAAGCTCTTGCTCCAACACTGCACCATAGAGTTTGGCCAACACGTGGCCAACCATAACCGTCCTGTAGTTGCTCGAATCGAGCATATCCCTTGTTTTGTGAATCGGCACAATGGTGTGCATCGTCCACTCCGCACGCAAATCCTCTGCTAGTGCCCTGTTGAACAGATGTGTAAGAAAAGGAGCCTAAGAATCTACTGCATATATGCGATGCTCACCCTACAGGCTCATATGGTCGGTGGCCCGTCCATGCTGTAGGCGGCGGATGACTACCTTTACCATCGAGTGGGTAAAGAAGCTAGCTGTGGTAGGTCGAGGCTCCTGTTGGCTGCTGTGGGGCGTGGTATAGGCCCTCTGCATATGTGTGCCATGTCTGTGGGTCTGCAATAGGTGTCGGTGTCCGGGGCTCTCTGAAGTGCCGCCATGACACAGGGCTATCTCTACTCATGAAGAAATGAAAGATCTGTAGCTCCTGTATCTCTGCGAAGGCCTGCCTTTTGCGGCAAGTAAGTCTCCTCATCTCTCTCCTCGACTCCTGCTCTGTGATGGCTCCCAAGGCTCTCTGTATGCGGAGCCGTGAGTATAGGGCTCTGCACTCGTCATCATACCATCTGTTCTGGGGCATAGTCCCAGATCTCGCAGGCTCTCCTAAGTGGACACGATGTGGGAAGCTCTGTAATGCAGCCGTGTGTAGGAGTGATGCTAGCTGGGTTGTAATGGTATCCATAGGTGCCAGGGGATCCTTGAGTAGGAGCCCATCCTCTACTCTGCCAGTGTATATGTCTGCCATGTCATGTGTGAAGTAGATGGTAGTGTGTGGCGTCGGTATGTGGGGGGCTCGTGATACTGTAGATCCGGCTAGTGAAAATGCCAAGTATGTATGATCTGCCCCAATAGGACGAGGTGGAATGGTGAATGAGGTGACAGGCTGTGATGCCTCCAAAGACCCCATAATGTAGTCTACCACCGTGCCTCCGGTCCGTGTATGACCCCCATGTGGGAAGCAGAGCTTTTGAGGCATCTAGATAGCTGGCTAAGGCAGGAGACAGAGGATCATGGTATGCACAGGTCACACATTGGTTCTCACAGCATGGCCTAGACATGGATCATCTACCACCATTCCAGTATGACAAGGATGCACCACATATCCGTCTCTCTCATAGTGAGAGGAACAGAGTATTGAGATAGGACCTATGGCAACTCTATACACGAGAGACATGGATATCGCCTACACAGCCTCTTCCACCAAAGATGCTATACTACAGAGATCACTTCATGAGTATCACTGTTGATGGATTTATAGAGAGGCCTAGATACATGGAGGGCTTTTTACCACACGGCTCCCGAGTGGCTATTGGTCAGCATAGAGTTTCATCCCGGTGTGTTGTAGCTGCACCTTCAGGCTTCTCTTCTGTGCTGTTGGCAACCCTCCGGACTCCGTCTTGGATGCTCAGGAGTTTGATTTCTGTCTGCCAGGCTGGAGAACTTCTCAAATGTTAGGTAGGTCCATAGCTATGGATAGTGAGGCTCAGAGAGACATTGCACTGAGGAGTGGTTGAGCCAACCTTGAGAGAAGCTGTGAGAACTATAGGTGGTAGAGGAAGCACTTTGCAGACCTAAGAGGAGACCGGTTGCAGAGCGAGGAAGGGAAGCAAGTGATTGGAAGCAGGCGCTCGGAAGTCACTGATCAGAAGTTCGTCTCATCAATCGGTGATTGAAGGAGGCGATCGGAGGGATGTCATCAATCGGCAATTGGAGGGATCGAGTGGAGGAGGCATCAATTGGAGAGTCGACAAAGGAGCCATTAGAATGAGCGACTGGAGGACAGCGATCGCAAGTCACCGATCGGAACTGACTCGTCGTCATTGACCATGTCACCGCCCGGCACGGAATATCAGCGGTGGAACAATTGTAGGTGAATTTTTTGAAACAATGAAGCCTTTGCCACGTAAGCCACAAGTGTGGCAGAGTTCAATCGACGGAGGTGGTCGAGAAGGGGAGGAGCGTTGGTGGAGGTGTGAGTGCGACATTCACACCGTCGATATATGGTGGAGCAGTGGGTGGAACTAGGCTAAGGTAGGGCGGCAGTAGTGGGCGGTGCTGCTACGGTGGAGGGAGCAACCGCAACATACATGCGGAGCTGGAGCTGGCAAGACCACACAGAAGTGTAGAGCTTTCCAAACTTTAATGAATGTGTATAAGCTTTGAAGCTATACTCTTTGAATAAAAGGTACTATTATAAGCTCAATGCAATAATAGCTTTAAACAACTCCCTTAAGCAGAGCTTTACCTTCATGTTGCAAGAAGTTTTTCTCTTAATATTTGGAATAAATGATACACTATAAAGAGATATGAAACAAGTGATATGGATAGCAAGCCCCCCCTTCACTTGATTATGAATAAATTTGATTTGTGAACTTTATGGCCTTTGTAACCTTGGTTCAAAGCCTTTCCTTGTGGTGGGAAGAGATTTATCTGTGGATTGATGGTTTCTATAACTGTAAACCCTTTTCCTTGATGCAGCAGGCAAACCCTTTACTTGGTACCCTTTGCTTATAAAATTCAATCTTTACAAACAAGTGCATTGGCGGCGGCTCCTTTCTAAGGTTCAACACAATGTCGTGTTCCTCGATTACGAGGGGAATTTCTCTATCCTTTTGAACATTCTAGTTGTGTCTATTTTTTTCAAAGTTTTTTTTATATTAGAATACAAATTAGTCACAGTCAGTGAGATTCCACCAATGAATCTTTATGTTTCTATAAACGTTTTCCTACTTTTCTATGATCCTACCTCGGTGATGCAACTTCAAGGATTCTATCTTGGCGATTTCACATTTGTGATCATCCGATTCTACTTTTTTGGAATTTGTAGTCCACTTTTTTTGTGATCGATGGATTCTACTTTTTGGGGTCGTTCGACTCCACTCTCTATGGTCCACCGTAATCGATTGATTCTACTTTTTAGGATCATTTGACTCCACTTTCTGTGATCGTTTGTTCTATCTTTTGGGATCGTCCGATTCTACCTTCTTGAATCGTTTGATTCAACTTCATCGAATCGTGTGATTCAGTTTTCTTGGATCATCCGATTTTATTACTAAATTTTAGCAATTTGCAAAGTCTTTATAGTAGAATCTGTTGGACTTCACTTCAAGCTTTCTTCTTACATCTATCCTTCTCGATTCCCCCAGCAACTCACATATGGCCAAAAACTCTGCAAATGATTTGTTTGGTATTCTTTACTAAGAGGATGAATTAGATACGTCAAATTACTCCTTATAGAGTTTTATTGTCAGAAATGCTCTTGTTGCAAAGGGCTTATGTGGTCTTGTTAATGGTAACAGACCAAACCTCAAGTCCCTCAAACAACTACTGAGACCAAAGTAGATGAAATAATTTATGAAATCATTCATGAAAGGATATAATTAACATTACCCTTAACTCATTGCCTCTTATATGGGATTTGATACTTTCCTTAGGCTTTCTTTGAGAGACAATGCAGTTCCTCTTATCTATTAGGAGTTTGTTAGCTTATCGTTGAATGAGTAACAATCCAGAAAAAAATGTCTCTGAAAGTTTTGTTGTGATCAGGGTCTAATAGGCAATAATAAGGGTAAGAAATTTCAGCGGAAGACCAATTCAAACCAACCTTCTGAGGCTAAGGGTGATTTTGACAAGCCAAAGAAGGTGACTTTCAGGTATTGTAAAAAGCTCAGCCATGCAATTGAAAATTTCTTCAAAGTTGAAAATAAGGAAAAGAAGAAGATAAAATCCAACAAGGGTTGCAATAGCTCTGCTTTTGATAACCAAAGTTTAAATAAAGAGGACTCTACTAATGTCGTTATCTATGAAGACTTCTCACTTATGGTTGTTTACAATTATAATCCTAAACATGATGCATGCCTCAGAGCAAATGTCGTTGAGAGTTGGTTTTTTGACAGCGGTGTTTATAAGTACATAACTTCTTAAAGAAATTTAGTCAAATATATGGAGAATGTGCAAGGTGGTTACACTGTTTCATCTCCTAACACAATGCCTCTTACCTCATCAACACTATTGGTGAGATAGTTCTCACACTATTGACAACGGATATTTGTCTTCAGAATATATTGTTTGTCTAAGGAATTTAGAAGAATTTACTTTTTGTGGTGGCTACTCTAGCAAGGGAGGTCTTAATGTTAAATTTACAAATGATAAATGCATGTTCGTCATAGCGAACATGGAAAACATATTATATTTATTAGATCCATTGGTGGTTTGTAAAATTAAACATGTATGACAAGTGTGATGTTGCTTGTTTGACAGACACTTCTAATGCAATGAAATATGTCTATTTGTGGCATGCTAGGTTTGGCCACACTTCTATTGGTGGTTTGATGCTTTTGTAGAAACATGGAATGTTAGAGGATCTTTCTTAGCTTGATCCACCACCAAGATATGCTTGTGAAGGATGCATCCTTAGCAAAATTTCTTGCCAACCTTTTCCATAGAATGTAGTTACAGCTTGTCACAAATTGTAGCTTATACATAGTGATGTATGTGGTTAAATGGGAACTACCTCTTTGATGGTTATAATAAATTTGGCTTGTCTCACCTCGTGAAAGAAAATTAAAGATATTTTCTCATTTTCAATACTTTTTTGCTATGTTTAAAAATGAAACTGGCTTAAAAATTCAAACTCTTTGTACAGATAGAAGGGCGTAATATATGTGTAATGCATTGAAAGACTTTTTAACACAAAAATGCATTAAGAAATAGTGTACAACTTCTTATACACCACAACAAAGTGGTGTTGTTGAGAGGCAAAATAAGACTCTCATGGAGATGGTTATATGCATGGCTAAAGGTTAGCAGCTTATGCACAAGTTTTGGATAGAAGCATTTCTTACCTATGTGCTGAAGAGGTGTCCCAGTAAAGCTTTGAGTACTATCACTCCTTATGAAGCTTGGTTCAATCAAAAAAATCAAAAACCTAATATGGCCATGTGCTAGTACAAAGCAGAACTAAGCTTGATGATGAGACCGTAAAATGCATTTTTATTAGCTTTAGTGGTGAAAGCAGATATTATCATCTCTAAAATCCTCTCACTAAGAAGATTATTGTCAGTAGGGATGCCGTTTTTATAGAGGACTTTTTCTATCCAATGTTAGAATTCAATAAGCATGCCTATACTAATTCCACGAACATGTTTGATGGGTTATTACATGTGCTAGTATCTATTGATTCCTTAGCAGTGTTTGCCTACTGATCCCTGTTTGTTGTACGAGGGAATGCTCAAGGATTTGATGCACCTACTTCAGATTAGTTAGAATATGCACTAAATGCTTAAAGATCAACAATCAATGAATCTAGGCTTATGCCTAGATGGGTTTGAAGCACCTTACAAGATAGTTAATTGTATGCTTATTCGCAAAGTAGAACAAGATCCGGTGTTAGAACCACTTCTTCAACAGATATTGTTGAATTTGCATTTCTTTTTTCTCTGCATGATGTAGATAGACTTAAGTAATTTTGAAGAGGCTCAAGAAGCTCCAAATTGGGTGAAAGTTATGTAAGAAGAAATACATGTCATTCACAAAAACGGTACCTAGGATTTAGTGGATCTACTAATTGGCTCTAGAAAGCTATTGGTATTAAATGGGTTTTCAAAGTCAAGAGAAAGGCAGATGGCTCTATGGACAGGTTCAAGGACTAGACTTGTTGCAAAAGGTTAGGTCTAGCAAAAAGGGATTGATTATGATGAAACTTTTTCTTCCACTTCCCATATGACCACTATTCGATTTGTTATTGCTTTGCGAGTTCATCATGGATGAAAAGTGTACCAATTGGAAATCAAAGGAACATTATTGAATGGTGACTTATAGGAAGAAGTGTATGTGAGTCAAGCATCTGGATTTACCCAAACTAGTCAAGAATAGAAGTTATATGTAAGCTTAATAAAACTTTACAGGGTTTAAAACAAGCTCCTAGAGCTAGGTACTAGAAGATTTATCATTTTATGTGATAAAGGATAAGCAAGGTTTGCTTGTTGTCATTCTCTATGTAGATTATATGTTAGTGGCAGGCATCAATGAGGATTCCACTACAGCGTTCAAGGCTAATCTTGCCTCAAATTTTGAGATGTCAAATCTTGATCTTTTGCACTACTACTTGAGTATGCAAGTTAGACAACAAGATGATGGTATAGTCATTAAGTAGTCAATGTACATCAAGGCACTTCTCCAGAGGTTCAACATGAAAAGTTATAAACCCATCTCTACACTGATGGAACTTGGTGTAAAAAACTTAGTTGTAGGATGCCGGTGAGCCATTTAACATAACCACTTTATTATGATCAAGCTGTTAGATGCATAATCTATTTGTGCAACTCACGACTAGACATTCCTAGTCCTATTCTCATTGACAGTTAAAGTGCAATGGAAATGGCAAAGAATCATGTCTTCCATGCCAGGACTTGGCATATTGAAGTGCATTATCACTATGTTAGAGAGAGACTACATGCAGGAGAGGTTAATTTGATTAGTACTGTAGTAAACATGATAATGTGGTAGATCTTTTCACTAAAGCCTTATCATGTGAAAATTTTGAGGTCTTTTGCAAAGCTTTGGGTCTCTGCCCTTTCAGAGACTGATCTGCAACTTCACGTGTGTATTACATGGGGGTTTGTTAGATATTTGGTAGTACTACATTGTGAGGACATGCACTTATGCCATGGGTACTTTATCCCGCTGGGGTTTTTTCCATGGCCATCCAAGTGTGAACGGGTACCTTAGGGTTAGTTAGTATATAAAAAACCTCATCCACACTTTAGATTGCTTGCTCATTTGTAGTTTCTTCATTGTACATATACATAACTTCATCTCTATCTTTTGAGCTTGCCAATCTCTCTCACACTTTACACCTCTCTGTTCTTGTATTTGAGCATTACTATGTAAGTCCATCTCTCCATTCTGTGTGAGCAAACAATGATGGAATGGGAAAAGACATGATTTGTCAATGTCTCTTGCGAACTAGGAGACTTCAAAAATAGACACTAGGTGAACATCGTGTGTTGGTGGTGAAACTTTGCAAACATGTGGGCGAAGATCCTCTCTCCCACACATTTAAAATTTTTATCACCAAACAATAGATGATGTTTGGGTATGATGGCATGGAGAAGAGAAGGATTTTTCAAGCTCTCTCAAGCACTAGGAGACCTGAAAAATAGGCACTAAGTTTCACTTGAACATTTAAACATTGTTTGTTTAGTAATGAAACTTTGCAAATATGTGGATAATAGATATTGGGACCTCCTCCCTCTCCACGTGCTTGTAAATTTTCATCACCAACAGATGATGTTTGGATATAATAACATGGAGAAGTGTGGGATTTTTCAAGGCCTCTTGAGAACTAGGAGACTTGAAAAATAGGCACTAGGTGACACTTCACCATTTGGATGTTATTTGTTGGAGTGACCAAACTTTGTAAGTGTGTGTTGCGCACCACTCTCCACCCACTTGCAAAGTTTGGTTGCCATAGTTTTTCCGAGATGGTCCAAACCACCAAAATGTGGGTTTTTCAACCTCGTCATTCTCGAACAACGTCTGATGGGAGAGAGTGGCAGAGAGAGGATTGTGTACATTAAGATACTTAAAAAAGAAAAAAAACCTTTCATAGAGAAATATATGTATCACTATGTACTTCTTTTTGTTGCGGTATACATATAGGATACTAGGGTTGGTTTTATATTGGCAAAGATACATAGAGATAATTGTAGATCTTTAAGATTTTAATTTTGGATTTCAACAAATGGAGCTTCAAAATGATAATAACCGCTCCAAAGATGTAGTAGCTGTAGATGATTCTTGCAACATGAAGAAGTAGCTTTGTCTACGCCATATGAGTTGATGAATGTTCGAGCTACAAAGCACCTTGCTCATAATGAATGTTGGTCACCTTTATCCACAGAAACTAACGGTGGATGTGCCACTGGACTAATTGGTCCCACAAAATCTATCCCCCATTTCTCAAATGATTATCTTCTTACAATAATAAGGGTGCAATGCGTTGTTTTTCCACATTTTTAGTATGCATGGACTCTAAATATGTAAAAGTACTCTAAATATGATCTCTTATCACCTAGATTCGAATTTTTATTTTTGGAGATATTTATCTCTTAATAGAACTATTCTTGTCTTCTTATTTCTTTTAGGATTTTTAGAGCTAATATTTTTATTCTAACACTTTCCTAATGTTTCTAGTCTTATTGTCTCACTCTTCTCTAAGTACACTCTCTTTCCTTATTGAAATCTATATTAAAAGAGACACATACATACATGGCTTGGGAGGGACCTTACATTCACGAGGAATCTCATGAATCTGCTATGCCATTTGGCAAGTTTCTTGGCGTTCTTGGGTGACTATAGTTTTACCATAATCTTGACCTTAGTTGGATCTACTCTTAGTCCTTGGTGACTATAGTTTTACAATAATCTTGACCTTAGTTGGATCTACTCTCAGTCCTTGGTGAAGACACTATATGCCCCAATAGAGATCCGCTTATGATAGCAAAGGTGCACTTGGCTATATTGAGGCTCAATCTGGTGTTATGCACTTCTCTTGACACATCATAAGGCGCTTTATATGGTCTTTCTTTCTTTCTAAACACACTAAAATCATCCACAAAGACCCTCATGAAGGTGGTTAAATATTCATAGAATATTTCTTAAACCATCCTTTGGAACTTGGTTAGAGCATTCTTTAGCCCAAAAGTCATCACATTGGAGGCAAAAGCCCCCCATTATATTACAAAGGCTATTTTTTCCTTATCATTTGAGGCCATCCGCACTTGTTTGTACCCATTAAATCCATCCAAAAATGAGTGTGTCTCAAGTCCTGCTACCGCGTCTACTAGAGAATCTATGAATGGTAGCAAGAATGGATCTGATATGGTGGAGGCATTTCAATTGCGGTAGTCTATACCGACTCTGAGCTTCCTGTTCTTCTTTGGGACAATGACTATGGGGGTGATAGAAATTCTGCTCTATCAAGTGGCTATATGAACCCCACTCTTAATAGCTTATCTATCTCCTCTTTAACCTGCTTGGCATAGTTAGGGATCATTCTATACCTACTCTATGCCTGATAGGAATTGCATCCTCCTTTAGGTTAATCCTGTGCTAGTAAAAGCTAGGATCAAATCCTTTCATGTCAAAGTAGTTCCATGCAAACAAATCCTTATAGGATTTCAACAACTCTAGGACTCTTCCTCTAAATTCTTGATTTAGTTTTGTGCTAACTCTGCCTCTTCTAGGCTCTTGATCATCTCCTAGGTTTACTTCCTCAAGCTCATCTTCTTAGATCCTGATATTTTGCCTCCTCAGTTGGTCTTCTTCTTGCTTGAGAGAAAGCATGGCCTTCTCTTGCTCAGCCTGCATTTTTGATATATTTTCATGAGTGTCTTGCTTATCTTCCTTTATCCTTTCTCTTGCTCAGCCTGCATTTCTGATATATTTTCATGAGTGTCTTCCTTATCTTCCTTTATCCTTTCTTCATTCAATGAGCACTTCAGGATGAGCTCGCGACTAGGACCTTTGGATCATATCTCTACACAATCTGCTCAATGTCCACCTCAAAGAGTGACAACAGATTTGGATTTTCTTTTAGGATCTACTCTTTCTCATCATCTTCTACCCCTTCCAAGTAATTTAGGCCTCCTGTATATGCAACGGTCGACTGGCCAAATGTAACTTATATTTCCCTATGACCAAGATGCATACCTTCTTTTCCCCCCTCTAGATTGTAATCTTTTCCGTATCCCAGTTGTGTTTGCTTCTTACACTTCTGAGCCATGGTCTTCCTAATAGAATGGGATATGCACGTGCTATCTTAGTCATCTTTAGTACTCTGAACACAATAGTGAATGTGCATCCTACCACCTCGATTTGTTCTCCCCTGATGATTCCAATTGGTTAGACTCTCCTTTGATTAGCCATTCGGATCTGGAATGGAGGAGGTTGTATATCTGTGATTCCTAGCTTTTTGGCTAGGCTGTCTGATATTATATTTACTCATGATCCTCCATCTAGAATGACCCTTGACACTGCTTCCCCTCCTCTGATCTTTATGGTCACGTCTAGAATGGATATGTAATAGTCTTGGACTGTTTCTGTTGAGGTACTACGTGTGTGATAGTCTTGGACTGTTTCTTTTGAGGTACTACATGTGTGTGATAGTGGTTAGAGTTTTTTTTAATAACTCTAACCACCATCACACACCTATAGTATCTCAAAAGTTTCCACATTCTTGCACTTTGCGACCAGATTTTTTATTTCCTGCACAAGCATCTGTGCTAATATTTCACTTAGCACTATGGCCTAGAGCAGCTTTTGCTTCTTGTAATTGGTAACTAGACTTAGCATTTGGTCCAATATGGTGTTTAGCTTCATCTTGGTGAGATCCTCCCACATGTCATATTCCTTCACAGGGTTGCTACTTTTCTCCTTGTCAGTGGGTATATTCTGGCCTCTCTACACTCTTCCTTCTCCCCCCTTTACTTCTCTTTCTTTTTCCTGACCTTCCCTTGTCAGTTTTCCTATCCAAACTTGCTCCAGGTTTCTTTCCATTTCCTTTTTTGGGATGCTTTCACTGCTCTGGGTTGTAATGGGCTTGCTCCAGTTGACATTTTGGCATCCTTTCTTTAGTTGTTTCATCATTGCATAGTGGCTTCTTGCCTGTTGGAGTTTCTTCCCTCTTCTTGACCAGCCTTGTCCTATCTGGATCCACCTCAACATGCTCACTCAGGAGAGGGCTTTCCTTTCTTGTTTGCACCATTCCTTGTCCACTCTGAACCATCTTGGTGATTTCTCTTGGACCCTCTACTATGCTGCCCATTGTTCTTGCTTTTTCTTTTGTTTTGGCTTGGAATTCTTGCGTGTCACCATCTTGACAAGTCCTTGGTTGCAATCTTATCATAGCCATCACTATTAGTGGATTTTCTTGTTATTTTTTCTTGCCCATTGGTCTAGTGTTACCATATTAACTATTGGATAAGTTACTACTGGGTTTGCCTCTCTTTGCATACTTGCCTCTTGCAGTTCTTCCTACTGATGGAATTGTAATATGGGGTAGTTAATTTGTCTATGCCTTAGGGCATGGTAGTAGTAGCATATCACCTGACTCCCCTCTATCCAAATCTTCCACCTCCTCTTTCATACGATATGTTGTTTTGGGACTCGGTGTGGTGACACCTAGAACTTCTTGTGGGGCTGATGCTGCTACCTTTCCACCACTCTCGAATTCTTGTTTTGAGTGTTGTAAAAACACATGTTAGTTGTGGTTGCTCTTCCATAGATAGCACATGGCTGTTGCATGCTTTTCATCTGGCACTCTTCCTTTGTGTGACCTTGGTTGGTACACTTCGTGCACTAGACATCTAGTCTCAATCCAGATCATGCATGTCCTCTTGCAAGCTTGGCTAGGGCCGCCTTTAGTTCTTCTTAAACATCCACTATTTGCTTTTTTGACTTTCTTCTTCTGGGGCTTTCTCTCTTTGGCATGCGGCTTCTAACTGGACTCTTATTCTGAGGTGTCTTCTCTAGAATCCGACTCGGAAGTTTCTTTCTCCTCCTTCCTTCTTTTTTCCTTCTTTTTCTTCTTGGGGTCTTTACTTGTCTGCTTCAAGATCCCCTTAGCTCTGGTTGCTCCCGCCACCACCACTTGTTTAAATGTAAGGGTCTCTAAATCATATGAGGCCACCACCATTTGGAGATTTTCCCTCAGCCCTCTCATGAACCATTGACTCATTGTGGTTGGTATAAATTTGTTGGGCTGATCCAAACACATTAACAGTGCTCGGAATTCTACCACATAATCCTCTATTTGCCTCTTCTTTTGATTCAACCTTTGTAGCTTCTCCATGTACTTCTGTGATGCGATGTACAGACGTCACAAAGCGATTCACTAATGCAACAAATCGTTTTGTGATGTCTACACATCCCATCGAAACATAATCGTGTTGATACTCAAAATTTGTGGAATAGGTTGTTTGAGCATGCCTACACAATTGGAATCACTAAAATAGGCCGTTTGTGAAAATCGACCTCAGATCCTCTAACTTTCTTCCCCAGAGCATCCAGCATCCAAAACTTGATGCAAAACATCAAGTTGTGTGGAAAAGTTGATGTTTTGCATGAACTCGATACAAAACATCAACTTTTCCATAAAACTTGATGTTCTGCATCAAAGTTGATGTAAAACATTAAGTTTTATGAAAAAGTTGATGTTTTATATCGAGTTGATGCAAAACATCAACTTTTCGACAAAACTCGATGTTTTGTATCAAAAACATCAACTTTCTATGCAAAAGATCAATTTTTTTACAATACTTGATGTTTTGTATCAACATTATGCAAAACATCAACTTTTCACAAAACTCGATGTTTTGCATCAAAGTGTTGATGTTTTGTATAACGTTGATACAAAACATCAAGTATTATAAAAAAGTTAATCTTTTGCATAGAAAGTTGATGTTTTGCATTAACTCTTAGCTAAGTTCTTACTCAGCATTAAGTTGGCTGCAAATGTTGTAGCTAAAACATCCTTACCATGTGTGGTAACCAGTAGGATTCGAACCTAAGTCCTTGCCTGATATTTTTCAGAAAAATATTTTGAAAAGTAAGAACCTTTGTTTCTTAAAGCAATCTTTTTCATGCTTTCTAAACTCATTTAATAACTAAAATTACCATTTAACCCCTTTTTGTCACATCAAGGATACATCTTCTTTAAAAATGAGTGTGTAATTATTTTTCAAAATTAGATAACTTTTAAATATCTTATTCATGATATTTTAAAATTCATCTGTACGTAACAAACTCTTTTAAAAAAAGTACATATCATCAATTAAAAAATTATAATACTCAAGAGCTTCAAAATGGATTTTAATACTACTCTCATCATCAAGAGCCAAAATAGGGTTCTATAATTAAGATAATAACTGTATCAAGATAAAGCTTTTGTAATATAATCATATAAATAATTTTTTATAGTTGCACTTTGTAGCACATCTCAATCATGCTAACATGGTAGATGACCCAAGGAGTCTAAGCTTCAAGTATACACATAGAAGAAAAAAAATGTATTTGTGGGGATAGTGAAGAAGAGGATGCCTCATCTACCTTCTCAAGGAAAGGCACATCAACTAGTGATGGTGTAGCAATGATTATGAGATAACTATGCCATAAGCTATATGTTTAGAAAATATCTTCTTTTTAGTTGTATCATTTTTTTAATGGATTGAAGATGGAAATAATAAACATTGTCTCTATTTTGGCATGTTTTTTGAAAACTTATTGTTAGATTTTCAATTATAATCTCAAAAAGTAAGCAAAATGAAGTCTTTTTTTTATTGTCAATTTTTGTAGGAAATGTATAAAGTGTTGGATAGGTGTCATCTCCAGATGGTGTCACGCTAGTGGCACACTCTTTAGCCTCTAGGCATTTTTAGGATTTATAGCATTCATTTCCATTTTTTCCTATTTACACATTTTTGGGTGGAGGAATTTTTCTAGAGATCCGTTCATCTTATGCCTATATATATGAGGCATTGTAGTTCATTTCTAATCAAGTTGGCTAGTGGTTCATTGATGAGTTCTTGAGTACATTGTCTCTTCTCTCATCTCTTCTTTCTCACATGGTATCAGAGCAAGGTGGTGGTGCACATAGAGCCTCCTTATCCTTCTTCCTCTCTACCTCTAGTCCTCTTCACAACAATCCCACTTTCAATGGCATTTTTTATTTTTTGATTTTCTGCTAAACAAATGTGTTTTTGAGGATTGTGCCCGTGAAACTTGCTGGAATCATCGTGGTCTATAACTTTGCAAAAGAAAGTTTTCGCAAATTCCTCATTGTTTTTGAGTTATTCTTCGCAGACTGCCTGCATGCAGAATTTCTGCTTGCGTTTTTTGCAGAAGCCCTTACTCATCATCCTTGCCTTCATTTAATGATGCAAAAGGCTTCAAACCAGTCCCTTACCATCCTCTACAAGTGTGTTTTTAAAGCACTTCAATCTGAGTCCTACAACTCTACTTGCGATGAAAACATTGCCAACAACTAGTTTTTCCTACATGCGGTAGCGTTTTTTGGAGGCTTCTTGTGGAGAGATTTGTAGCCATTTCTTGGCTGCGTTTTCATCAACTTCAGCCCTCTTCATGGTGTTTTGAGGTACATATTCATCCTCTTTTCTACACCTTTCTACCGGGGCTGAAAATTCCACTTTACGTTTTTGTGGACAATCAACTCCTCCATACTCCTTCTACCTAAGGCTACATTCTCAGCCCTCTTTTGGTGGTTTCTACGGAGTCTATTGATTCATATATCGGCTGTGTTTTTGTGGCTGCGTTTTCGCACTATCTTTGTGCATATTTTGGAGATACTTCCTTGGTGGACAACCCATCTATTGGCTGCATTTTTGGAGGTACGACACTTCTTCCCTTGTGTTTTCCCACCCTCCTCTCCCTATGGGATCTCGGAAGTCTACTCCAAAAGACAAAGGCAAACTTGAAGATACTATGGATCCTATATCTCCTACGACGGTTGGACCGGCAACTACTACAACGGAAGTTGGTGTAATTCCTTCTTCGGTAGGTGCTTCTACTTTCTCTTTTCCGTCATATCCATTACCTTCTACTTTCTACGGATCCTTTCTCTCTTTCTTCTTTGTCCTTTATGCATTCCTATCCACATATTTCTATGCCCTCTATGGTATATCCCCCTACATCATCTATGCCTTTTATGGCAACTTCATCTACTATGATTCCTCCTTCTACTACTTCCACTACTATTCCTCTCCCCACTCAATCATATCAGCCCTTTAACCCATTCAGTCAATCTTTGAGCCTTCCAAGTCTTTCCGATTCACAAAAGCTTACCCCAAACAACTACCACACTTGGTCCTTATTTATGCAACTTCTTTTGGAAAGCACCGGGGTGTGGTCTATAATCACGTCTCCTCATATCTCAATATCAAACCTATATGGATGCACGGGCCAAAGCTTTACTTGTGCATGGCATGTCTACATCGATTGTGTCTCAATTTCTTTCTATAAGGAGTACGGCTCAACAATTATGGCATGCTATACAAATGCAATATGAAAGACTTTCAACGGTTAAGATGGCTAATTTGGAAGAAGATTTGGATAAGCTTTCTATCTCCGAATCTGACAACATAGTGGAGAAGCTTGGAGAATTCAATCGAATCAAGTGGCAACTTGAAGAGTTTGGTACATTGGTAAGCAATCCGGTCCACAAGCTACTTGGTAAATTGCCTTCTTCTTTTGAATCGTTTAAAGATAACATCTTTCTTTGAGTTCCTTTCCCTTCCTTTGAAGAGACTATGGGTCTTCTTCATGATAATTGCCTTACTCGTAAGCAAAACAAAAAGGACTCGGCTTTTGTAAGCCAAGGCAAGGGCAAAGGCAAAGGCAAGGGGAATGATCAACGCAAAGGCTCTAATTCCAATGCTAAAGATTCTTCAACCAAAGGCGACAAGGACAAATCAAAGGATTCTTCCAAGGAGTGCACTTTTTGTGGTCGTAGTGGCCATACAGAGGATCGTTATTTTGCTAAGAAGACGGCATCCAAGAAGGTAAAAGCTGAACTTGAATCCAAATCTAAGGGTTCTTCTACATCAACATCTTCTCACGACAAAGACAAAGACAAGAAGGAAGACGGTAATGCCAAGGTTGCATATGTTGCTATGTCTTCTACTTCTTCATGTGACACATCACTTGTGGTAATCAAAGATCTTGATACGCATACTGCGGATGAGTGGATTGCCGACAGTGGTGCTACCTCTCACATGACGAATAGTTCTTCCTTATTGGAAAACCATAAGTGTATCTCTTCATCAGTACACATTGGTGATGCTTCGTCTCTCCCTGTGATTGGTATTGGTGATGTTTCTTTTGGAGATGCTACCTTACATGATGTTTTGCATGTGCCTAAGATGTCTGCCAACTTATTTTCTATCTCTAAGGCTACTTCTAAAGGTCGTGGGGTTTACTTTGATGATGAAGTGATTGAAATCATTGATAGACAGTCACTTTCTTGTGTGGCACATGGTTATCAAAATGCTGGGCTTTATCATATAAGCTCTTTTACAGCACAGTTGCCACCACATGAGTCTCATCTTCATCAATTATTTGCTTCTCTCCTAAAGCACTTGTTTCTAATGAAGATAGTGATCTATGGCATTTCCGCTTTGGCCATGTTCCTCTTGCTACTTTGCAACATCTTGTCTCACCCACATGACATGGTTATAGGTCTACCAAAGCTTTAGAAACCTCGCCATCACATTTGTTCTTCTTGTGCTCAAGGAAAGCAACATGGGGCTTATTTTCCAGAGGAGGCTACTCATAGGGCCACACACATACTTGGCTTATTCATGCTGATCTTCTAGGACCTATGGAAGTACAATCGCTTGGTGGATCCAAGTATTATATGCTTCTTGTGGATGATGATATATGCATTCTTGTGCTTTATGTGGATGATTTGACACTCACTGGCTCTAATTTGGACCTACTCAAATGGGTTCAAACACAACTCACAACATTATTTGCCATGACTGATCTTGGACTACTCCACTATTTTCTTGGTTTAGAAGTGTGGCAATTTGCTTCTGGCATCTTTCTTTGTCAAAAGAAGTATACTTTAAGGTTGCTTGAGAAATATGGCATGCATGATTGTGCATCACTCACTTGTCCCATGGATCCTAATTCAAAATTTTCCAAAGATGATGATTCCCTTGAGGTTGATTCTATAGAGTATCACCAAGTTATTGGTTCTCTACTTTATTTGGTTAACACTTGGCCAGATCTCTCCTATGCTATGAGTATTCTTAGCCAATTCTCTTCACAGCCTCGTCGATCTCATTGGTGGTGGCAGGCAGCTTTGAGGGTTCTTCGATATCTTCATGGAACTCTTGAGTATGGATTTCTTATGCAGGTGGAGATACACTTATTGGTTACTCAGATTCTGATTGGGCAGGGTGTATTGATACTAGGCGTTCCATGTCAGGCTATTGTTTTATGCTTGGTAAAGGACTTGTTTCTTGGAAATGTCAAAAGCAGCGAATTACTTCTTCTTCATTGACAGAAGCAGAGTACAAGTCATATCTTGATGCCACTTTTGAAGCACTTTGGCTTCAGCAAATTCTGAATCACCTTGGATGTTCATCTACTCCGACACTCATCTACTCAGATTCACAGAGTGCTATTGCTTTAGCCAAAAATCCAGTTATTTGAGGACGATCCAAACACATTGATGTTCATTTTCATTTTGTTCGTGATTGGATTTTTGAAGGTCGTATTCAGCTTGAGTATTGTCCTTACCAAAGATAATGTTGCTGATTTGTTCACTAAGCCTCTTCCTCGACCTACCTTGGATTATCTTCTTTAGCGCGTTGGCGTTGGTCCTCCCATCTGGACCTGAACAGGATAGGTGTCATCTCCAGATGGTGTCACGCTAGCGGCACACTCTTTAGCCTCTAGGCATTTTTGGGATTTATAGCATTCATTTCCATTTTTTCCTATTTACACATTTTTGGGTGGAGGAAATTTTCTAGAGATCCGTTCATCTTGTGCCTATATATATGAGGCATTGTAGTTCATTTCTAATCAAGTTGGCTAGTGGTTCATTGATGAGTTCTTGAGTACATTGTCTCTTCTCTCATCTCTTCTTTCTCACATAAAGTACCCAAAATATTATCGTTTTTTGATAGTGTTGTATGCATGCGTAGACCACTTTTTGTATGCATGCGTAGATCACTTTTTGAAAAGACGTAAAAAAATAAACTTTTTTTATAGAATCTTTGAAAGATGCCAAATGTTTCTCGTTTTCAAGAAATATTACCTATTTTGTCCACAACAGTGTTCATACTCTTACTATTATCTAACTACTCCACTCTACCTTCTCTTCTATGTAACTATTCACTTCATGGATTGTTGGTAAAGAGTCACAAGATTCTCCCACTAACAACGCTTATAAAAGTTGCACTACACTAGAAAAATTACTTATGAATTGTCTATAGTATGCTAATCTCCCTATAGTGCTCCTAAGTTCTATCTTAGTGATAGGAATATTTATCAAAAGGAGAATCACTATGTTCATAAGTGAGAAGCTCATTCTTTCCACAACCTCTCTAGGTCTTCTATCTCTTTCTTATTTCTTGGGTAAAAAAGCCTATCTTATATCACTGCACAAAATGAAATATTTCTTAAGATCTTTATAACACACCTTGTGCGGTATGGCTGTTTATGGTCTACTGGGGCCTCTCTAATATCTACTGTAAGTGGCAAACAGAATGGTCTCTAGTTCTATTTTGTCTACCAAACCCCAATGTGTGGCTAGTTGGATGGCTAAATGGCTAGGTTCCAAGTCTTCTATATATTCTATATCGTAGATGTTCACACAAAGAATTAATTTCTCTTTAGCTCCATACTCACTTGTTTGTCCCTCATCATCACTAAATTCCCATATAACATCTTCTTCTTCTTGGGTTTGTAGTGCTCTTCTTCTTCTTCTTTGGATACCTACATTATAGGTCTCTCTAAGTAGGCTCTTAAGTATGGATAACGCATTTCCTGGTAGTTTGTCTATTCGTGCTAGATCTAATTCTTCACTAGTTAAGTCCTTGATAATGCTCATGCTAATTTACCCTTTTGTACAGGCTCTAGCACTCTGGTGAATGTACCAAAAATGACCCCTAGAATATTCTATGTAAATGCAAGTTACTAGCCAGCTAAGCATTAGGTTGTTATACTACTAAAAAGATAATTTCTACATTCGTTTCTCTTATTTAAGTTCACCTAATTACATTTTCATGTATTCCAAATATCTCCTTAATACTTTCTCCTCAAATTCCTTATAGAAATCCTAATATTTACCCTCTAGTAAATCAAGACAATTAACAAAGACAATACTAGCTAAGCATATCTTATAAACTTCAAATCTTGCAAGCCTCTAGATCTCAAATAAAAACAACTTTTAGACCTCCACTGAACTGCCAAATTAGGTTGCTTTACACTAAGTCTATAAGATCAAACCCATTTGTGGCCAAATCCTTTTGCACACTTATTACTAAACAAAAAGTGATCTCCAGTCTCTTTTCAAACTATCCCCAAATTGATTCTAGATTCTCAGTCCATAAAATAAGAAAATTAATTAATCCTCATTAAAGGTGTTATAATAAATTTGACTTCCCCTAAGTTTTTTTTGGGGATTAATAATAATTATTTATATAATTAATTTGCATAAGAAATACCATTACACTTTCAAGACATACACATTAGAAATGTCCTTACTACAGTCCTCTATTTTTCACCTTTTACGTCATTTAAAAGTTTATAAAGCATAGACCATCTCTCATCCTCTAAGAGAAATCTAGACTATTCCCAAGATATCTGATAGCCCAACATAATGCATGCTTCCATCGTTGCTTCAAATTGCACGCCCTTGAAGATTGTTTTTCCAAACTGCCCCCTTCTTTGACCAAACTTTGATCGTGGGTCTGGTTCCCACATGATTCTCTATAAATGCAACAAAAGTATAATCAACGTGTTTTTCCTTGAGGTACCATCTTCTGGTTCTGGGCCCAAATCTAGGCAATGTGCATTTCCAAGCATCACACAAGTTTTCCTACAAAATATAAGTCAAGGGTTAGGAAACCCCCCTCCAATGTGCTTGAGGTCCCACCTAGAGTAAGAGAGAAATTAGGTAATGCTCCTTTGTAGATTCAGTAGAAGTTGATCAAGCCCATCTCCTCTTAGCTTATTCAAATTACAAATAGACCAACACATGCAAACACATTTATGCATAACATCTATCACATCAATGTTAATAAAGCAGAGCCTCTGAAACACAATAGCATTCCTAGTGCTCCAAACTTCCCACAATCAACAAGCTCTGATGATGTTAAATAGAGGTCTAACATTTTCATCAATGAATGACCATTTCCTAAGAATCTAGTCCCCCCAAAAAACTTGAATTCCCAAACACTACTCAATCCACTTAGCAATCTTGGTCCATGCACCTCTGATGGTGGCTGGACACTCCCAAAAGGCATGTTTGACATCCTTCAAAGTAGACCTACACTTGGGGCAGCATCCACTAGAGATGTTTTTTTGAAGCAATTTGGAACCAATAGGGAGGGACCATATGCCAATCCTCCATTTAAAAAAAATTGAAATCTCCTAGGAATCTAGCTTTCCCCCACATCTTCCATCTCTTCTTCCAAACATTAGAACTCCATCTCACTTTCTAGATCTTATTGCAGTAGTCAACATTGCTTTCTCCACATCTCATTGTAGCATAAAGGTCTTTGGCTTTACCATTTACAAGCTTAACACCATTAAACCAAGACCAGTCCTTAATCCAAAAAATCTCATCAATAGCTATAAAACACCACCCACTATGAATTTGATCAAGGGTCTACCAGATAGATGGAACTCCCAAATAAGATGGTCCAAGTCTTTCCACCCAACCCCACAACCACAAACGAGTCCCAACAATCATTCATGACTCTTAAACCTTTATTGTTCATCTTCTTAGCATAAGCAATGAGACAGGTGAACCCAAGGGAGGGTTGAATTTATGTGTCCACTAGATCCCCAAGCTAAGCATAGAATTTCCAGTCACTATGCATCCCCCATCCCAAGTCCTCAAGTACAAGCAGTCTTTCCATGTTTTACATACCATCTTGCAAAATGCAGAGTTAGTTATTTTAAGAGGCGCATAAGAAACCGTTTTATCTTTCCAAACCAAGTCCAACCATTTACCTTTAGCAAGCACCTTAGATAGTTCAAACTAGTTCCCTAACCATTATGGACCAAGATTCAATCTAAAGCAAGCATTTAGGTAGGGCAACAAGGCACTCATTGGCAAGACAGTGAGTGGGCATATGCAAAATGCCAATGCCCCCACCCCCCTTAGGTACTGACAGTTTGTACCAAGCCAACCAAGCTGGGACCCTTTTGGATACTCTGCCATTCCTCTAAAGGAAATCTTTGATAGGGCCTATTATCTTTTTCCAGTGGCACTTCCCAAAATCCAACACTACGCATAAAAACGTTGTGTAAGCATTTAGCACAGCATTACAAATATCAATCCTATTATGAAAAGGAACTTTGATACCTTCCCATTTCCTTAACTTCTCTAGAAATCTATTAATAGCCCACTCAATCATTTTCTTGTAAGTAACACCAACTCCAAAAGGAATGTCTAGCAATCTAAACAATTTGTCCCTTATGCGCCACCTCACACCCCCATCTTTGCATATCAAAATAATTATCTTTTGTCAAACTAATAATTATGGATTTCTATATATTACATCTAGAACTTGAGGCTATAGTAGACTTCTATATAATGTCCAATGCCAATCTTACATTGTTATTCTCAGCTCTTAAAAATAGCAAAGAGTCATCAGCAAAACACTGTATAACCAATTGCTCATTATATCTTAACTTCAACCCTGAGATACTCCCATCTCTATAAGCTTTCTCCAATTGACACTGCTAGAGGGTGAGAGGCTATAACAAACAAGAGGGGGGCTAAAGGGAACCCTTGTCTAACATACCTCTTAATCTCAAACCCCCTACAATTCTCCCATTTAGTAACACCTTGGAGAACCCTCCCCAAGACAAAGTGTATATATAAGTTGCCATTTTAGTCCCAAATCCAAGCCTCTCCATAATTCTTGCCACAAAAGACCAGTGAACCCTATCATAATCCTTTTCTAGATCAAGTTGTAGCATAATACATTTATGTTGAGTTTTAAGAGCCACATCTCTTCCTAGCAAAGCTGCAAAGATGTTGTCATATATTGATCTACCCTTTATGAACCCATGTTTCTTCTTAGACACTTCTTGTAAAACTGGAGTAATTATAGGGAAATCACCTTAGCCAAGATCTTATACATCGTAGTTAGTAGAGTAATGGGTCTCCAATGGCCAAATTTGTTACAAACAACTTGTTTAGCAATGAGCTTCACAAGACCTTCTTTAAAGTCCTTATCCAAACAACCAGAATTGAAGGCTTTCCTACATACTTCCCCAATAATATCCTTCAAAGAAGGCCAGAAAGCAATGAAGAATTCTGTAGATAGACCATCCTAGCCATGGGCTTTATCCCTTCCCAGTTTCAATAGAGCAACCCAACATTCCTCCACATCCACATCCCTTTCTAACCATCTAGCCTTTTTTGGATCCACACTTTGATTAATAAGCCCCAACAATCTATCTTCAACTTGAAATCTCCTGAGGGAGTAGTCCTCCTTTAGACTGAGTGTAGATCCCAAGTAATCTATCTACTTCCTTTTGTTATTGTTGAAACACTTCCATTTGGCCCATTTTTCCTCCTCTCTAGCACATCTATCATCCTCCTCTTTTAGGCCAGATTGACATTTGAAATACAAGTTGGTTTCTTTAGCATTAAGTCCAACAATTTGTCTTTTAATCTATAACTTCTCTAGTTGTGCTACCATGTTCTTCTTTCACATCTCTTTTCCTCTCCTCTCAATTTACTTGTAGCTCTAATAATCCCTTCCATTTCATTAGCAAAATGCCTCCAAGCACCCACCCCTCTCCTTTTCAGTCTTCTAATAGCTTTCTCTATATATTCCATAAATAAGACATCCTTTAGGAGAAGATTATTGACTCTTAGATTCCTTGTGGGAAATTGAGAAAGATCAAGGCTATCCTCGTCGACAGACTAGCACCAATTCAAAGGCATATGATCAGATATAAGACATAGGCTAAAAAACACCCTGTCAATTCTGGAAGAGGAGGAAATATATCGCAGACTAAAATATGTGTGACCCGGGTTATCTCTCAAATCCCCTAGCTATCTATCAGACCTAGATCCCTTCTTAAATCCACTGACTTTCCTTTTTCCTTGCCTATAAGCACAGTGCTGCCATAACATTTATCCACTAACCTTTTAACCATGTTAAAATATCCCAAAAGAATACAAGGAACCGAAAAAATTTAGATTAGCAATCCAGTTCCACATCTCACTCCTGATTTTATGATTGTGAGCCCCATACATATTAATGAGCCAAATTCTTTCTCCCCTTACCAAAACCTCTACCACAAGAATCCTACCATTAGGATGATTAGCTATTATGCTAGGGTTGAGATCATTCCTTACAATTGTCATCACCCCACTATACCCCGAACTTACACCCCCATACAAGATTGACCAATCTCTGAATCTATCCTTTCTAGCAAATTTGCCAAAAAGATTATTCTCCTATATTGCCAAAATTGAGTAGCCCTATATCTCAACTAACCCCCAAAAAGAGGCGTCCTTTTTTTTATCTTTTATCCCTTCAACATTTCACGTGCACCTTGAAAATTCAGTGAGTTTATTCATGACGATGCAATTTTTGAAACCATATCAACCTCTTCCTCATCCCTTGGTACAACATCTTCTTTTTGAATCCCTTTCCAAGCTTCTTCAACCATGAAATCAAATCTTTGTTCCGAAGAGGGTGACTATCACTTTCCTTCAAGGGGCTATAGGGATTAGAATACTTACTAGGACTTAGGCTACCTGGGGATTTGATATTCTAACTATCTACCCCTTTATTCAATTGGTTTTTCCTAGCTTCAATATTAGCCTATCTAACACTAGATTTCCCTTTTAGCTTAACCCACTCTCCTTCCAATACTCCCTTAGCACTTCCTTTCGCTTAGAATCTGCTTTTTGACTCACAACTGAATCTATATTTTTCTTTTCCTCTTTATTTTCCCCTTCCCCTTTAACCACAAGGTGTTCTGGGTAGTTTTAAGCTATATGACCAAAACCTCCACATTTAAAATAGGCACCCGGGAAGGATCCAAATTTCACACCCAACTCAAGAATCCCCCAATCACCCAAATTTCAGACCCAACTCAAGAATCCCCCAATCACCCAAGTCCACATCAATCAATTTAGGTGTCTCTTTGGAAGTATTCCATGATATGCATACGCTATTAGCTTGCCTACCATTCACCTCATCATTTGGCAAATACAACATCGGACCCAAAGATTGAGCAATATCACGCATAGCCAGTCTCAACCAAGGGGGGAGGCCTACAATCTCAACCCATACAAGACATGAATTTTGAATTCTCTTGTTAACATCAAACAGAGGATCAAAGGGAAACACATGCACTAATCGTTGGCCCAAGAAGAGGGGACCCTTGGCAAACAAATCAGTCTCACCGACTGTACTTTAACAAACAAGACATTAAAGAACCCTTTTCCTAGGTAAAAACCTTAGAAACCACATTTTCATGCAACCTCCTAAATCAGAAAAACGATTTACTATTTCAGCTCATTAAAAAAGTTGATGTTTCCTTAATCATCCCAAATAAATTCATTCTTTTCAAGCTCAAAATTTTTATGAGTAAAGAGCATGATGAACTACTTCTTTGATAAATATCATTAAGAAAATTGCATTCATTATCTCCTTCAAAATAATTATTTATTGATTCTATCCCAATTTCAGAAATTAGAAAATAAATAGCAAATTTCATCAAATAATTTCTAAAAATGTAAGTTAAGGTTTTTTTCATTATTTTACTTCTTTTTTTTAAATCAATTCTCAATTATCACCAATACTTAATATAGCTCCTTATAAAATGACATGCAATCCGTTTTGATTAGATTGTTTAGTCCATCCATTAATCCAATTTAAAATGAGTTTGAACAATTAAATTTGGTACTTAATATCATGTTCCATCTGTGTACTTTAGAATTTTCTTAAATTATGATTAAATTTCTTAATATTATTTAATTACTTTGTTCATTATATATAAAGAAAGAGCACCAACCTCAATTATTTGAATTGTTTAAGTAATTAATGTTGTAGATTGTGTTGCTCTTACTTTGGGGGCTCCAAAAAGATCAAACCTAAGCCTTTTCCACCTTCAATTGCTCCATTTAGTCATGAATTAATGCCCAATGAAGGAAAATATAGCCCCCTAATCTCCGTGCTAATATCCCACTTTTTAGGGTTCTAAAATTCAAGAAGATAAGGAACACGGGCAAAAATACATCCATAGGCTTGTAGAACATGCACCCAATTGCCCATTTTCACTTTCTTCCGATAGATTTAATGCACTTTGCTCCTCTTCTCTCTTCTATAAATCCATGAGTTTTTTCTTTGGCATACTCTCTCTTTCCTAAGAATCTCAAGGGTTCCTTCACACTATTTGGTATCTCTTCATATCTACAATGTTCGGTAAGTTTAAAATTGGTCCCGAGGACTCTTATACACAACAAATCTTACACTTTGCATAGATCTACACCCCACTAAATATTTGGAGTCCATCAGTGTGCAAGGCAACACAACCCACAAGCATTGCCTATTTAAAATTGCCAAAAAATAAATTATCTGCTGTGATACACATGACATTTTGCTAGAAATACCTAATACGCCTAGAAATATGCATGGAAATCTAATGAAATCCAACAATGGGTAATGGACCTAATTTCTAAAAATAGCTATTTTTAATTGCTAAACATTACCTAATTAATTGCTAAAAAGGGTAAAAATAGCCCAATATGCACAAATTAGGCCAAAAAAGGCCATTTAAAGCATGTAAATTAGGGTTATCACTTTAGGATAATGATATCACACACATGGGAAGATTCAAGTAGAGAACTAGCCACTTTTTAAGATTCCAATGCCTAAGGCTAAACTAGTTGATGAATTGCAAGTACTAGAGCTCAAGAATCTCACCGAATCCCATATGGAGGTAATTGAGACTAGTGCCACAAAAATTTCCAATTGAGTAGAGGAGGACGAGACCAGTGCCACAACAATTTCCAATTGAGTAGAGGAGGATGAGACCAGTGCCACAAGAATTTCCAATCAAGTAGAGGAGCATTCTATGTCAAAAGAGAATCTATTACCCAAGGAGCCAGAAGAGTGCCAACAATTTGAGTGGAGGCAAATGCAGCAAAAGAGCCAAAGAATTGGAAGATGAGTCTATGGAAATACGAAAGGCTCCCAAAGGTGCCTAAAATATGCACCAATTGAGACAAATTATGGGCACAATATGAACATATTTTCAATGATATTTTTGATGACCTTTTATGGTCTAAATAGTGAAAACAAAACTTGCTATCACTTCCCTATATAAATCTAAGTCATGGGTCATTCTTCATAGCAGTTCAAAGATAGAGATTGCAAAGCCAAGAATAAGGGTAAGAGAGCCAAGACCAAGGGAAATAGATGCAAAGAAAAAAAGACCAAGATCATGTAGTCACACGACATTTGGATCAGCCAATTACACCTCCCATAGAGAGGACAGTAAGCATGATTCCCATGAATAACATTCATAACTCATTGTAAATGGTTATTCATTTAGTAATATAACATAGGAGTAGGATAGGTAAGAGATTTCTCTTCTCCTCCCCTCTACTCCGTTATATATGTGATTAGCATTAATTTAAATTACTTTACATTAACAAATAATTAAGCACACATGGTGTGTTACAATCTCAATGGTTTCTTTTTTCTTCAAGTTATCGATTCACTCCTTCTTTTGTTATAGCAGATGGCCACCTCATTATCTATTGTGCCCTTTTTGTCAAACTTTTATCGTCAAAATTCTACCAACCAACTTATGAGAGCCTGAATGAAGAGCATTCAACTCTCTTATCTTTTTTCTCTCTATCCCTCTCCTTAGTCCCCCCCATAAAAACCAAACCCACTTGCACCCAAGGCCAAGGTGGCACCCAAGGAAAGATGATAGAGCTCATCTTGCCTTGTTGAGTAGACTAACTCTCCCCTCAAGATTTAGCCCAATGTCAACATCCTCATTGTTAGGATGTCAAGCTCAACATGAGCTGACACTGGGGGACTATTCTACCTTTACACCATTGGTGTGTTTGGTAGCTATTTTGACATGACAAATATTCACTAGTGATTTTATATCTTGACTCCACCTACCTAGACTAACCGAATTATGGCAGTATACTTATCTTGCGAGCTCACCTATTTAGCATGTTCACATTATGAACCGATTGTTTATAGTACTCTCGCACTTATGTTGGTTTTCACTTATATCTTTTATAGAGCTTTTTTGAGAGAAACAAGAACAAGAATATTTCATTCTTTCATCTCTGTGTGTGTCTTATCCATTGTTGTGAGAGTGTGTGTGTGTTCTTGCAAGAGCTCAAGTTCTCTCTCCTCCCCCAGCCTTTCATCTTTGTGTGTGTCTTATCCATTGTTGTGAGAGAGTGTGTGTGATTATAAGAGCTTAAGCTCTCCTCCCCCAATCTTTTCATGGTATCAGAGCTTGGTTTAGGCTAATAAGCTGAGTGTGGCAAGTAAAGGAAGCTACAAAGGCAAAGAAAGCAGTACATGGGTAAGAGCATCATCATTTCTTTCCCTTCTTATATTGGTACAACACCCCCTAGGTAGCTTTGAGAGCTACACGTCTCCAATTGAGGAGTTATCTTCATAGGTGCAAAGATACCTATATTATGTATAACACTTTGCATTTCGGACATGTTTTGGCCACAATACAAGTTTTTTTGGGTGCTTCTAGGAAGTTTTGGTTTGGAACTATCTCTATCCAAACTTTGGCTACTATAGTGTAGTAGTGCATTTTAGGTGAGAAGACAGTGATTGCACGTGTATTGCTGATTGTGTGTGTATGTACATGTACTCTAGTCATGTGTTGTGACATACAAATTGTGTAGAAGTATTACTATAGGAGTTATAACAGATACTATTATGTTACAAGTTATATACATAAAATAGTTGTTTTCAAATTCATGGTTATTGTGTAAGAAAAGATAGATTAATCAAATTATTAGTGAGAAGCTTGATAACAACAAATTTCATGCATGGAAGTTCAGAATGACCAATTTCCTAATGAGAAAAGGATTTTGGGACTACGTTGAAGGAGATAATGAAAAGCCTCTGCAATTGCTGACGATAGAACACTACTGCACCAGAGATAAATGTATTCAAAGACTCAAACCTAGGTGCAAGGAAAGTCATGTTTTAGCTTTGCTACTGTGAGAGACACTATGATAGAGTGTATAATGGATGTCGACACTCTAGTAGTTGCATGGAAAAACTTGGTGAAGATGTTCCAAACAAGCACAAAGGCAAAGAAGTCACAACTAAAATAGGATTTTCTTACAGTGGAGAAGAAGAACATGTCTATCAATGAGTATGCATTGAAGATCAAGGGTATTATTAAATCTCCTAGATCTATTAATGTCATTATGGAAGACGATGACTTAGTGACGATCTGTTTAAATGCTCTTGGCAAAGAATTAAAGTCGTTCAAGTGCTCTATTTGCTATAAGAGATAATGTTTTCAAATTTCAAGATTTGGTGTCTATGTTAAACCATAGAAGAGAAGTGTTTAGGTGAAGACTCTTCCTCCCAAAGCAAGAATTCTTCAAAACAATCATTCTACTTAAATTTAGGTAGAGGTAGAGGTGAAGAGAAGTATTTAGGTGAAGACTCTTCCTCCCAAAGCAAGAACACTTCAAAATAGGCCTTTTATTGAAATTCATGTAGAGGTAGAGGTAGAGGTCACGATTGAGGCCAAGGTGGTGGCTGATTTGGAAATCAAAATTATGGACAGTAGCAGTCCAATGATTCAGAGCAAGCAAACACACAGGTGAAAGAGGCAAGTCTCAAGGCAGGGGAATCTAGAGAGGCCGAGGCAATTGGCAAAGATAGCAATCAGGATCGGGTATAAAGGATTATTTTTGATGTGGCAAACCAAGTCAATTTGCAGCAAAATGTTGCAAGAAGTAGAGTCATAAGAAGTGGCAAGCTATAAATTATATATATATGTATCTTCAAGCAAGTAGGATGAAGATATATGTGAGAATTTCTTTACTATATACAACACATATTGAATTCAGTGTGACTACATATGTATCCATAAACGATGATGATGTATGGTATATGGATTTGAGAGCCTCTAACCACATGAACTGTCATGGTGAGTGGTTTAGAGATGGCAAAAATTTAGAAAACTAGGTTATGTAGACATGGATGACAAAGCTCATCCTATTTCTCACATTAGGAATGTCACATTGGCTATGCAGTATGGCAAGATGAGGTACTTGGCTGATATACTTCATGTTCCTAGCATATAACAAAGAATTTGGTTTGTGTTAGGTAGATGATTGAGTAGGGTTTGTAGGTATGCTTCAACCCTGAGGGTTGCTATGCTGATGACTTTAATAACAAATGTCATCTAGTTGAAAAAGAGGGGGCATAAAATTTACTTTGGATGTAAGCATGCATGAGGCAAAAGCTATTATGTTTGCACAAGGTGTAGGTGTTATGGCCGATATCTAGCCCAAACTTATTGGTCATGTGATTGAAGTCTCTGTAGAATAATTTACAAGTTTGCCAAAATTTAAGGTGGATGGAATGCATAAAGTATGTGAAGCATATCAGTTTGGAAAGTAAACAAAGAATGTATTTCCACATAATAGGTGGATGGAATACATAAAGTATATGAAGCATGTCAGTTTGGAAAGTAAACAAATAATGTATTTCCACATAATAGGAATGTAAGTAAGAGAGCTTTTAATGTGGTACACTCAGATATATGGGGGGCCGACAAAGATGGTATCAATGGGAGGATATCGTTACTATTTATCTTTCATTGATGACCACACAAGGAAGGTGTGGGCCTATTTCATGAAAGATAAAATTGAAGTGTTTACTCTTTCAAAATTTCAAAATATTAACTGAAAAGCAAATATGCTTGTAGGTTAAGTGTCTAAGGTTAGATGGAGGGGGAGAGTACTTCTCAAATGAGTTCAGTAAGTGCTTGAGAAATTATGGAATTTTGAGGCAACTAACATGTGGATACACTCCACAAGAAAAATCGTATTGCTAAGAAAAAGAATAGGCACATTATAAAGGTTTCTTGTGCATTGATGGGCTAAGAAGAGAATGTATCAGCATTATTGAGCTGAAGAAATTTGTGACTATAGTTTACATTATGAACACGACCCCCATAGCAATGGTGCATGGTGGACTCTAGAGGAGAAATATATTGGTAGAAAACCAAATTTTTCACACGAAAGTTTTTAAATGTATTGCATATGTACACATTTGTTAATGGTTTAACATGCTACCTCACAAACACAAGAGAGAAGAAGATGAAAGTGCTTGCAAAGGGTTGAATCTGGTGATTTTCACTTGGCTAACCCTATTAGGGTTAACTCCCCGATGTGAGGCCACTAGGGGCTCACTCTACACTCTCTTTGTGTCACCCAAAGAGAGATCCAAGTAAGCTAGGTAGGATCAAGAGGGAAGGAGCTATGGAGAGCTTAACTTCTACCTCATTCCAATCGTATATGCAAACAAGGCAAGGTGGAGAGAAATGAGAAGGGAGAGAAGGAGAGAAGGGAGAGGAATACCACTCCTATCCACATACACCAACAATCACAAGCATGCAATCATCACATGCAAGCAAACTACCATAAGATCGAGAGAGAGAGAGAGAGAGAGAGAGAGAGAGAGAGAGAGAGAGAGAGAGAGAAGGCAAGAATCAATTGAGACAAATGGGATTATCCCTTTTCATATTCCATAAAATGTCTTATATACATGAGCTCACTTTTTACAATGGCCGGCCGCCCAATTACAAATGGGGGCCTAAAACTAGTCTTCCTAGTTTAACTAGATCTATGTACATCAATTCCTACAATTGGCATTACACAAGCCGTAAGCTCGGTCATCCCTTGTCTCATTTTACAATTGGCGCTTAGCGTGGTTACCAAAAAGATGGATTACAAAGGTAATGTGGTAGCCACGTGAAAGGTCATGTTAACCAGAGTGGTTAACATACCCCCCTCCCGATTGCAAGTCCGTCCTCGGAACTAGTCAAAAAAGCTATCTATAGAGTAGATAGAGTATGTGTGGACAAAGTCCCATCTCGAGGTCGGAGCGGGAGGGGCACAATGGAAGACGTCGTGGCTCGTTCAGAATGTCCTCTCCATCTTGTCTTCAAAAGCCTGGAGCCGCCAAGCAGGCATCCACATGATGCGTTCGTAGTAGCCAAACAGTTGCTTGAGTGTGGGCCCTTTGTTGATGTCAAAGGAGATGCCTTGGGCTCCCTTGAAGTAGTGGTCCCATGTCGGGAAGGACTCCAACAAAGTGATGATAAGGTTGAAGAAGCGGATGGTTGCAATCACTGCTAGGTTTTCGGGAGACGTGGTCGTATAACGGTGGATGAAATTGTTGAAGCGCCTGACCATGGTTTCTTTTGTACATGGATTCTACGGTGATAGGGTCACGAACCAAGGGAAGTTGAATTGCAACTTTGGGTTCTTTTGTTTTACGTCATGGAAATTTTCCCAAGCCCACTGCCGTCTATGGATGGGGAGGTAATCTTGGCTGATCCTCAGTGCACAAGGCGCATTGCAATAGACCTCCCAAACAAATGGTCTACTGAGAGGAAAGGCCATCACCAGCAGTAGGCCGGCTGCTCGCCCATGAGATCAAAGGTGATGGGACGAGAAACAACAGGTGACCAGTGGTAGCCGCACCAATGGGTTTGGGGTGTGTGATCACGCTTCCATGTCGTGTGCTTGGATGGTGGCCCGCTCGAACTCCATGTGGTCCAGGGGATTGCACCAAGGGGTTTGGCAGAGGGTTGACTTCCTTGCACTCAGATTGTGGCGGTGGCAGTATCTCCCCTTCTTTGAGTGGTGGATTGGTGGGTGGCGGAGCCAGCGAGGGTGGAGGGGGGGTCGATGATGAATGTCGGGTGTGGTAAGGCTCACCTCGAGGAAAGGTGGGGGTCTAGTGGAGGTGGAGGTGGAGGGGATATCCCTAAATGCTGTGTGCATTCCCAAGTTAAGGGATAGTGAAGGTGGAAAGGGGGGTGTGGGTGATGGGGATGGAGTGGGAAAGTGAAGGGGGGGAGAAGAAGTTGGGGCACCCAAACGTGGAAGTGTGGAGGTGCTTGAGGGGGGTGGTGGGGGTGGTGGTGGGAGTAGTGGTGGGGGTGGGGGTTGTGTGTGAGGAGATGCAGACGAGGGTCCTAATGGTGGAGGAGGGGGTGGTGGTGAAGAGGTTTGTGGGTTTGGAGGTGGAAAGCTACCTTGCTATGCCATCATCATTGTCGTCGGGCTGCAGAAGCAGCAACTTGAGGACCGTGGGCATAGAAGAAATTGCAATTGCAACCTCGGCTTCGTTGAACTTCCATGGAAAAGCGATGTGTGTATCATCGAACTGGCATATGCCAGTGGCCTCCATGACCTCGATTTGAGTGAAGCAATGGTGGTAAAGAATGAGGAGGCCGGGTGCTGAGTAGGGTGGTACAAGATCGTTGAGGAGGGAGATGTAGGTGTCATGGACAACATGCCAGCCCAGCGGTGCAGAGGTACTGCAATGCCTAGCTCGAAAGGAGGGGGAGATAAGGGTAGGGGCAGATGCCATCTGGTAAGGATAATTCAATGAGATTAGATGGGGTAGAGGTAGGGAAACCATATCGAAGCAATAGGCTCCATGTTGTTAGGGTGGCTTGAAGGGGATGGAAAGGGAGTTCAAAGAAGTCATGAGGGTGTTGGAAGGTGATCAAGCCTTGGAATAAAAAATGAGGGATGAGGTTTAGGCTATCAAGGGGCATCTTGGAGAGAGCATACGTAAACTGTTGGCGGGAGAGGGACTTCTCTAGATAAATATCGTGTTGGAGGTGGTTGAGGCAGATGGCTCAAAACTGTAAGTCAAGGAGCTAACCAGGAGTTTGAGGGGGGAATGCCAAAATAGGGAGCTCTATTGTGGTCTCCATAAGTACATCCACCTTATGATTGATTGAGCTATATGAAGAGGCTGATGGAATGGTTGGCGGTTGGGCGGCTTGGGCCTTTGCCTCTTCGAGCTTCTCATGTAAGTGATGGAGGGTGGCCCCTGTTAAATTGCGGTGCCTTGCAAAATCTGTGGTGGTGCGGGCTAGAGCTTCCTCTGCTATTTGGGCCCTGTTAAAACCCTAAGATCTCTCTAGATAATTATTATGCAGCATAAACATGCATAAATCAGGTATAAACTCATCCACCCAAGGGATGCACACATGAAATATAATGAAATACATCATACATTTACCTTGATGTCCCATACCATCAAGAGGTATAACTCCAATCCAATAGCATGTAGCTATAGTGTGAAATGGTAGGTGAGTAGATATGATCCTCTACACAAGAGACAATAGCCTAAGCCTCCAAGCCTCCAAGCCCCCCTTGAGTGTGCCCCATGCCCCTATTATATAGGAGGACCCTCAAGTGACTCTTGACTCTCCATTTCCCATGTGTGACCCTTGGATGCTTGACCCTAACCTTAACCCTTAAGGTTGGTCCTAACCCATGCTCCACTAGAGCTTGTTTCCATGCTTCCATGCTCACAAGCCTAATGTGGGTTAGCCTCCTAGTATATGCACACATAATGTGCATATAACATACTTTCCCTCTCTCAAAACATTGCACTCTTGCAATGAAAAGAAGGAGAATTACGCTGAACAGTCTCAACCGACTCCCAAGTCAAATCCTCTATTTCCCTATCTTTCCACCTAATTTTAACCTCAGGAATTAGTCAACTACAAAGTTTCCTTTCCATGAATTCAAGTACCTTATTAGGTTCATGTGGAACATAGGATAAATCTTTGACTTCAACGAGTTCCCATATTTTCATATCAATCTATTGATATGAAAGACTGGATGAACTCTAACATGTGGAGGTAGTTTAAGTTCATACAACCATGCCAATCTAATCTATAAATCGAAATTGACCACAATATCTAGGAGATAAATTTGAGCATTTTCCTATTGACAAAGTTTGAGAATCTTTAGGCACATTAAAATAAACCAACGCTCCTAGTTCAAAAGACCAAATTGAGCGTCCTCTATCAGCATAGAACCATGCCCTATCCTGAGCACTCCTAATAGAATCCTGAGCTTCGGTCAGCATTTCCTACATATCACATAAGAAATCCCTCGATGCATCAAGCTCGATGTTCTTAAGACCAACATCAATAGGTGCCCTGGGTTGATACCCATACATAAGCATGAATGGACTAAAACCAATAGCCGTATGTTTAAAACTGTTATAGGCAAATTCCATCATTGGAAGATACTTTTCCCAATTTGATACTTTTCTAGAGACATATGCACGAAGCATATCCTCTACAATCTGATTCATATGCTCTGTTTGCCCATCAGACTGCGGATGATCATAGGAATTCATACTCAACGTAGTTTCCTCGTTGTAAACCATTCGGAATAAAGTAGGAAAACATGGCATTATAACAGCAGGAACCAGGTATCCATTGGCGGCTCGATGTACCCTACATCTACTCATGGAATTATTGGTGTCCCGAGTTACCCATACCAACATAGAGAGTCATCAACATCTTGATGAGTCACATATGTCCATCCGTAAACCATCAGGTTGACTGTATAAATCACCTAAAGTACAGAACTAGAGAAAGAAATGCCAACAAAGGAAGAACCCAAATTTCCTTATCCGAACACAACAGATAAACTCATTGAACTCTAAAGAAAGAGATTTCAACAAATGAAAATACCGATGAAGTTACTCTCATCAAAACATGTAGGCTATAGATAAAATAAGTTTATCTAGAGAATGCCCACACTATAAATTCTAGTGAATTTAGAAAATGAGATTGTCTTTGAATGTTGAGGTCAACATGCTAAGTGATGTAAGCAAAGCAACAATCTTGAGTCCAAATTATCCCATAAGATAATATATGTGAGGGATCGCTAGCGTCCCATACCACCATGATACCACCCATACATACCTTAACAATTTGAAACTCCCTAGTATGCCATCTAGGAAAAATATGAATAAAATCCTTTGTAAAAGGAATAAAATGGCCTTATCCCAGACTTTCACGTACTAAAACATATCTCTATATACCTGAGACTACATCAAGGAATAACTCTTTCCGAGTACATCATTAGAAAAGAAATTGAATTATTGGCGCCTTTCTAATGATAACTACCCAAAACATAATAAAGTTAGGGTAGAAAAATAACTCACCTAGATACATAAGCAAATAGGTATCCGAGTTGGAATATGTACAAGAGTACAAGGAACTGTTGAGAAAACGTGGTGCTCATGCTAGATCAAGTGTGTGGAGAGGAGAGACTCACAAAATACAAGAAAAATATCTTGCTTATTAAGTTGCTCAAATATAACTTGGCTTCTTGCTCTATGCAAAATGCCTCCTAGCTTCACCTTTAAATAGGTGAGCTAGTGGACCTTAAGTCCCTTCACACTCACACCCTTCTCTTCCCCTTCTACATAACCTTAGTCTCTTAATAGGAACATAGTCCAAAATTAAGTGCAAAAAACGAAGGCAAATGTTTCCTTCAAAGCACATGATATTATCCAGAAGATCAAAAGATCCTTATAAAACCATGGATAAAAGCATAAAAGCTCCTCGAATCCATAAAAACCATAGTTGATCATAAAAATCAATGCATGCCATCTAATGGACATTAATCATGCCAAAAGAAGCATTAAAATTGGTGGGGCCAACTCTTTAATCCGGAGTATATGACCGTGGTGTTGTTCAAGCAAAACTCCAAAGTAAGCAAGTGAAACACATGTATGTAACACTCATTAAAAAACCCCTAGATACAAGTGATCTAGGTAAAACCTGATGAGTCCATATAAAACTTGGAAAACATCTAATAAAATCCACCAAAACAAACAAATCAACTAATCCATGATAGAACTTGTCTTAGGCTTAAGAAATTAAGCATAGACCACACTTAAAAAAGTGTAAAATAAATTATCATGGAAAAGTGTCAAAGGTGAAACACACTTTGAACACAAATTATAGCCATCAAAAGAAATTAAGGAACATGTCCAAAAAGAATGACTAAACAATGGTAAAAAATCATGGAAAAATCATTTAGAATTAATCCAAAGTTAAATAACTACTAATACAAGGTACAATTGTATTAATAATATGTGAATAACCCGCATCTATCTAATGTCAGCACGTGAAAATGTACTTCAATATTAAATAACCCTCGAAAATATTAAATTCTCAAAAAAAAGAATTATCATGATTTTTTCCTAATTTTCCTTAATTTTATAGGGCCTCAAAACACGATAATTTTGAATTCCACCAAACCTATCTTATGGCATTCCAAACCTACATTTTTCTAAAAAAAATTTGACAAATAATTTTGCAAAATACCATTGATATTTTAAAAATACCAATTTTTTAGGATTTCTAAAAATAAGTTCTAGAAAATTCCTAATTTTTCCTAAGCATCCCATTGTTCACAAAATTTCCAATTCCGCCCGAGAATTCTTAAATCCAATGAAAATTTGTAATTATAATGGATTTTTCAATTTTATGGGTCAAATTTTTTTTTTTAAAGGAATAAGAATGGTCACGGATACCTTAATGGATACAACACATGCAAAACACCAACCCCACATTTTTCAAAAATTTAAAATATCCTTTGTCTAATTTCCCACTAATTTTTAAGAATTTTTTTTAAAATTGTAATTTATCCCAAACGCATTTAGAATACGAATGGTCAAAAAATTTCGGAATCCCAATGGTGTTCCCGGAATACGGAAAGCCAAAAGTTTCGGGAAAATGAAAAGACAAAAAAAATCAGAATGTGAAAGGTCAAAAGTTTTCAGAATCCGAAAGGTCAAAAGATTTTCCGGAATTCGGAAAGCCAAAAGGTTTCCCGGAAGATGAGAAAAGCCAAAAGGCACCAAGAAAAAATTCTCAGAGAATTTTATTTTCTCAAATTTCAAATTTCTCCCTTTTTTAGGCTTTTTCTCCAAGCTTAATTTTTGAAAAAATTTCAAAATCTTTTTTGTAGATTAAAAAACTCATTTAAAAAAAACCAACCTTAATAAGCTTTAATAAAAGCTTATGAATTTTATTTTTTTAGAGGGGGCGATGTTTGCCCGGCGGGTTGTAGCGCACCCCCCCTCGCGTGCACCTGTTGAAAATGAGGGAGAGGGAGTCCTCTCCCCTCTCTCCTCTCCCTCTCCATTCAACTCACTTTCCTCCCCCTTCTTCTCTGTTAAGAGAGAGGAGGATTAACCTTTAATTAAAAATTTACTTAATCATAATTACATATTAATTATGATAAATGTTTAATTAAAAATCCCCTTTTAAAAGGCCGAGAGGGTCCCACACACACGGGAGAGCATTTCATGCATCAACATGCTTAACAGAAATTTGATCGCATACCCACGGAGAAACCTGCAAAAATGTATTTAAAAAATACATTTTTAACCATAAAAATGCTCAAAAATTTTCTTAAAATTAGGAAAAAAATCCTTAAAAATTCTAGAAATTTAGGGAATCCATTCTACCAAAAATATCCACAATAAAATATGTGTTATTTTTGTAAAAAAATCCATTAATGCTTATTTTAAACCACAAAAAATAGGAAAAAAATAGCATTAAACTCACAGAATTCCCCCACAGCGTCGATTCGTCCATTGAATAGTAGTAACACACGTTCCAATCGTCATATCCATGATCCACATGCAAATCATCAACACAAATCAATAAAATAACATTTTTAGTAAATATTAAAATTTACTTCAAAAAAAGCCAAAATTTGTAATAAAAACGAAGAATCAACAACAATTAACTAGAGATTGCTTTGATACCACTGGTAAAACCCTAAGATCTCTCTAGATAATTGTTATGCATAAACATGCATAAGTCAGGCATAAACTCATCCACCCGAGCCCAAGGGATGCACACATGAAATATAATGAAATACATCATACATTTACCTTGATGTCCCATACCATCAAGAGGTATAACTCCAATCCAATAGCATGTAGCTATAGTGTGAAATGGTAGGTGAGTAGATATGATCCTCTACACAAGAGACCATAGCCTAAGCCTCCGAGCCTCCAAGCCCCCCTTGAGTGTGCCCCATGCCCCTATTATATAGGAGGGCCCTTAAGTGACTCTTGACTCTCCATTTTCCATGTGTGACCCTTGGATGCCTGACCCTAACCTTAACCCTTAAGGTTAGTCTAACCCATGCTCCACTAGAGCTTGTTCCCCCATGCTCCCATGCTAACAAGCCTAATGTGGGTTAGCCTCCTAGTATATGCACACATAATGTGCATATAACAGGCCCAGCTCATGACCTCTTGTTGATGCAGTCCTTCTATGACAGTAAGCTCTTTGTGGATTGTCCCGTTGTCGCGGGCCGCTGCATCATGGGCTTGGTTAACCTGCTACTAGAGCTCACAATAATTCTAGAAATGGCCGTGCCCAGCATACAAGGTTAGGAATATAGGTGTTGTTACATTGAGATTTAAAACAATTTCTCAGTGGAGTTAGATTCAAGGGTGGGATTAGGAATGTTCTTCAGGGTGGTGACTAAGGTGGGGTACACCTTCTTGATTGCTTTTAACAAAACAGCCCCACTGCATCATCTTCATCCATTCTCGCATTCACTGATGCAAGTTGAGCCATAAGGCCCTTCAAATGAGAGATAAAGGCTCCAATGCCATCTCCCTCTTTGAGCTCCAAGCTTAAAAATTCAATTTTAAGTGAGATCTTGGAATTCTTACCACGAGCTCCATAGAGCTTGTCAAGCTCATCCCATTTCTCCTTTGCAGTCGAAAGTTGGTCCACATGGTGATAAGAGCCTCATCCCCAAGATGAAGCATGATGATGGCTTGTGCCCTCTCATCATCTTCAATATCTTCAGCCTTACTTAGATCAATAACCTTAGTGCCGGAGATGAATGGCCAAAAACCTTTGGACATCATCTTGTACTTGACACTTGCCAAGTGTGGAAGCCCTCTCCTGAGAACTTCTTAACTTGGGTGTTTTCCTTTGACATTGGGTATTGAACGGAGATTACAAGAGAGTAATGGGCTGATTTATGAAGAAGAAAACCAAAAAATTTGTGATGTTTTAGCTTAAGTAGAAAGAGAAAGGCTTATGAGAGTGCAACAACCCTTAATCAAGCTAAGGATGTTGCATAAAAAAGGAGATTAAGATGGTGAAACTTATGGTTTAGCACTTAGGGTTTGTGCCCAACCACTAATTCTGATTGGAGAGAGCTTCATTAGTGTCAAGGAACACTTTCTTTGGTGATTAAGATCACCATTAGTGTTTAGCAACACTATTAGTGCTTAAGAGCATATTTCTAGCATCAAATGACACTTGTATTGGTGATTAGATTCACCATTAGTGTTTAAGAACACACTAAGTGTTTAGAAACACTCTAAAATGGCTCCCCTTTGCTGGATTAGTAGCATCATTAGTGTTAATCAACACTATTAGTGTTTATGAATACTATTATCAAGCTCTTGAGCAAGCTTTCATGGAGAAAATCAGTAGTAGCTGCCTGGTCTTTTACCTCCCACAGTCGTTTCACATAGCCATTGGGGCTGAAACTTCAGGTAGTAGGCCCTTAGGTCATGGGCTTTAAAAGCCCCAAGCTCACATTGCCCACAGTCGCCTACACACGGCGAATGAGCTGTACGACAGCAGCGATGCCGAAAAAGTGCACTGGCCTGCTCAGGGCGTAATGGCGTGGCAGAGAGAGGAGAAAACCAGCAATTGGAAGTACGAAGATGAACGCCCACGGGTCTTCTACAACTTCTTAGTTGGACTCAAGCCAAGATATGGCCTCCACAAGTAGCTGGATGGCCTCCACTGGATGGGGGTCCTTCTCCACAAAAAGTGAAATGTGGATAACCTAGTCTACACCAACCAAAATGTGACCTAATCTACCCAAGCTCTAGATACCATGTTAAGAAAACATGGTGCTCATGCTAGATCAAGATATGTGGAGGAGAGAGACTCACAAAATACAAGAACACATCTTGTTTATTAAGTTGTTTATGAATACAACTTGGCCTTTGCTCACACAAAATGCCTTCTAGCTTTGCCTTTAAATAGGTGAGCTAATGGACCATAAATCCATTCAAACACACACCCTTCTCCTACCCTTTTACATGACCTTAGTCTTTTAATACATACTACTACACATAGGCATGGCAGGGTCCAGGCTCACATGCACACCCCCTTGCTCAACATAGATGGTCCCACCACATGTATTTGCTTATAGTTCTTTAGCTTTAAAATTGAATTGTAGAACAAAAATTAGGATTGACAAATCAATTGACTCGTGGTTTTCCAAATCAATGGAGCCTTGCACATCTGGATTAAAATCAATGGATTACCGGTCATCATGGATTATCTCATCTAGCTCTTCTGCTATCATGAATTTTTGGCATCTACTATGTAGCGATATTATTTATGATACAAAGGTTACATGGTTACATAGACAAGCATTTTTTTTAATGACGTCCTCTCAAATTTGTCGTCAAAGGTTGCGACCATCTGTGTTTTTCAGGTCCTTACCCCTCAACATATGTTCTAGCTATATCACCTTATCCTAGGCATATTTTTTCTTTAATTCTATGATTTATAAGATTTTTTTAAATTTTTTGAGATTTTATTGGCTACTATCTACTCTTTGGAATGAGCTTTTAAAAATTTATTGGTGATAAAAATAAAAATAATTCTTATAAAAAATATAAAAATATTTCAAAGTTAAGAAAAATAACCTCCTAAAAGTTGATGTTTTACGTTGATGCAAAACATCAACTCTACCACAAAACTTGATATTTTGCATCAAGTTTCGGATGCTCCGGAGAACAAAGTTAGAGGATCGAAGTTCGATTTTCACAAACGGACTATTTTAGCAATTCTATTCGCAATATTGCATGTTCATAAGACCTATTCCACAAATTTTGAGTACCAACACGACTATGTTTCGACGTCATAATTTGTTGACGTCTGTATCATGTCGAAACATAGTCGTGTTGGTACTCAAACTTTGTGGAATAGGTCATCTGAGCATGTGAGTGTAGACGAAATTGCTAAAACAAGCCGTTTGTCAAAATCGACCTCCAATCGTCCAACTTTCTTCGGAGCATCCAAAACTTGATGCAAAACATCAAGTTTTATGGTAGAGTTGATGTTTTTCATCAACTTTCATGCAAAACATCAAGTTGTGTGGAAAAAGTTGATGTTTTGCATCAACTTGATGCATAACATCAACTTTTCCACAAACTCGAGTTTGTGGAAAGTTGATTTTTTTGCATAACGTTGATACAAAACGTCAAGTATTATTAAAAAGTTGATCTTTTGCATATAGAAAGTTGATGTTTTATATCAACTTGATGCAAAATATCAAATTTCCATAAAAGTTGATGTTTTGTATATCAAGTTGATGAAAAACATCAACTCTTAGCTGAGAAGTTCTTACTCAGCATTAAGTTACCCGCAAATGTTGTAGCTAAAAATCCCTTACTATGTGTAACCTAAACCAGTAGGATTCGTACCTAAGTCCGTTTGATATTTTACAAAAAAGTATTTTGGAAAGTATAAACTTTTGTTTCTTAAAGCAAGCTTTTTCATGCTTCTTAAACTCATTTAATAACTAAAATTACCATTTAACCCCTTTTTGTCACATCAAGGACACACATTCTTTAAAAATGAGTGTGTTATTATTTTTTAAACTTAGACAACTTTTAAATAGCTTATTCATGATATTTTAAAATTCATCTGTACGTAATGAACTCTTTTTAAAAAAGTATATATTATCAATTAAGAAATTGTGATACTCAAGAGCCTCAAAATGGATTTTAATATTACTCTCATCAAGAGCCAAAATAGGGTTTTATAATTAAGATAATAATTGTATCAAGACAACGGTTTTGTAATATAATCATATAAATAATTTTGTATAGTTGCACTTCTTAACACATCCTTAATCATGCTAACATGGCAGACGACCCAAGGAGTCTAAGCTTCAAATGTACACATGGAAGAAAAAAAATGTATTTGTGGATAGTGAAGAAGAGGATGCCTTGTCTACCTTCTGAGGGAAGGCACATCAACTAGTGATGGTGTAGCAATGATTATGAGAAACCATAACTATGCCATAAGCTATATGTTTAGAAAATAACTTCTTTTTATAGTTGTATCATTTTTTTAATGGATTGAAGATGGAAATAATAGACATTGTCTCTATTTTGGCATGTTTTTTGAAAACTTATTGTTAGATTTTCAATTATAATCTCAAAAAGTAAGCAAAACGAAGTCTTTTTTTTCATGTCAATTTTTGTAAGAAATGTATAAAGTTCCCAAAATATTATCATTTTTTGGTAGTGTTGTATGCATGCATAGACCACTTTTTAAAAAGAGGTAAAAAATTGAACTTTTTTTATGGAATCTTTAAAAGATGCCAAATGTTTCTCGTTTTCAAGAAATATTACCTATTTTGTCCGTAACAGTGTTATATTATAAATGCTTATAGTGGGACGGTTTAGACTGCAAACCCTTCAACAAGATAATGGAGAGTTGACAAATTCAACCCCACATGTAGGTTCAATTGTTCAACAAGAAGATCTTGAAGCCACATCATCTATGCAATGAAGATCTAAATAACGACATGGTATATTCAAAGAGACAAGAAAGAGAATTGACTACTATCCATGGATCTTACTATCATGGGTGAGACGATTGTAGAACCCATGAAGAATGTAGTCTTTCATGTCAAGTCGACAAGCTTTGAAGTGTGACTAGTGTGCAATATGATGTGCATATGAAAGAGGAGCCTTACATGCATATATTTTCAAAAGAGAGTGATGGGGAATAAGTCATACCTTGCTTCTAAGCATATCTATTTCAAATTTTTTCATGAATCTTGGGGACCAATCTAAGAGGTATCTATATTATATAAATGATTGGACAAATATGGGAAGTGTCCCTTTTATTTTGAGCTAACATACATATGTAAAGTGTAATTGGATTTGGTTGCTTAAATGCGAGTCTTTTACTGAAACATTTGCTTGGTCAAATGTGAGTCTTTTACCCTAACATTTACGAAAATGTGCAAAAAAATCTCGCTAAAAATTTACAAATCTCGCAACCTGCCCCCATAAATTATTCTCTCCTTCTCATGACTTCATCTCCGTTGATGAGACCTCTTTGTGGCATTCACGCTTTGGTCATGTACTTTTTCTACTTTATAGGAAATTTCTTCCAAGTAGTTGGTTCTTTGTTTACCTAAGCTTCGATAACTACCACATATATGCTCGTCTTGCATGATGGGCAAAAATCACAAAGATGCTTTTCTTCCCAGTAGTTGGTTCTTTGTTTACCTAAGCTTCGATAACTACCACATATATGCTCGTCTTGCATGATGGGCAAACATCACAAAGATGCTTTTCCAAAGGAGGCTATGCATCGGTCTACACGAAAGCTCGATCTTATACATGCAGACTTGGCTAGACCTATGGAGGTTGAGTCCCTTAGAGGGGCTAAGTACATGCTTTTGGTGGATGATTATACTTGGAAAGTGTCGGTATGTTTTTTAGCACAGAAGTATAATGGTTTTGCTAGTTTTAGCACTTGGATAGCCATGGTTGAGAATCAATCTCACTCTACAGTTTCATTCTTGCAGACTGACAATGGTGGTGAGTTTTTACCCTTTGATGAGTTTCTTGCATCAAAAGGTATTCAACGGTAGACAACAGTTCCTTATACTCCTCACAATAGAATGGAGTAGTTGAGAGGAAAAATCAGACCGTGAAGGAGATGGCAAGATCTTTATTGCATCATTCTGGCCTTCCCCATGTTTTGGGGAGAAGGTGTGGCTACTTCATAAACCTCTCACTCTCACAAAGGCAGTTGATGGTAGAGGAGGCCTTTTTTGGACATAAGGTATCTATATCACATTTTCATGTCTTTGGTTGTGTTGTTTTTGTTCATGTTACACTTGCTCTTAAATCCAAGAGGATAATTTCCAAAGGTTATAGCTCAAGATCTAAAGGATACTTGTTTTGGGATCATCTGGATGTGGAGGATAGTATCATATCTCGAGATGCTTAGTTCGAGGAGACATTATTTGGACTTGATTATACTTCTATGTCTTCTTCTTAGCACATTGTGGACCCATTTCCAGCCAATATTGGAGAGTTTTCTCATCTACCACAGTGAGCTTCTTCACTTGCAATGATTCCAGTGTCTTTAAGTCCATTGTACCCTCTATTCCAGCCCCTGTATCTATTGTATCTAGCCCCTGACATTGAGCTAGATTGCCTCTTGCATCTTCTCCATCAATATCTGCAGCCTCTCCATTGTCTTCTCCACATTTGGCTGCTTCTTCTCCATCCACTGTTGTCCTAGATACATATATTTATGCAGCAGTACCTTTCTCTTCTTTGAAATTTGAGAGGAGGTCACCCCCGTGGGTCTAGAAATTATTACAGGACTCTGTCCTTTCTGATAGCTAGTTGCATTCTCAGGCATCTACTCTATCTTTTGGACCTCGGAGATCTTCTCAGATTACTTCTTCTAGTCATACCATGAATATGCTCTTATCAGTACCTCACAAGATATTGATGAGCCCAAGACTCCTAAGGAGGCCCTTGTTTTACTATAGTGGTGTCAAGCTATGGAAGAAGAGATGTCTTCTATCGATCGGAATAAAACTTGGGAATTAGTTCCATGTCCATTACATTAGAAGGTCATCCATGTCAAATGGATTTTTAAAGTCAAGTTTCATTCTAATGGTACTTTTGGGGATAAGTACAATGTAATGGAAGAGAGGGAACCCTTTTAGCCTATAAAGGTTCTCCATCCCCCCAAAAAAAACGTGCATGTGGGATAAAAAAGGAGAGCTCCCAATGGCTGCAATGAAAAAAAAAGGGAAAAAACCTCCTCTTTCCAAAAAATGAAAGGCTTTTTATGAGCAATCAAAGACCAAAAATATAAACATTTAATTTTATTTATATACTAAGAAAGCTAAGACCTCAGTAATGTTTCTAAAGGTCTTTTCCTCTCTTCTTGTGAGGTTCAAAAAAGAGGGAAAAAAATCTTGATCATATCAGTCATCTGCCAAAATAGTAAGGCATTCGTGCTATATGTGCTTCTCCTTTGATATGTGCTCTTGAAAAATGATTATTGACATCCCAAATCTGTCCAATACAAGTGAAGTATGGTTTGAGTTGCCAACCATTGACAAGTGTAGCATGTATACGGTCGGATAAATTGGTAGGTTAATAACTACCATTATCGTAAACCTTTTTGATAATGAACGGAACTTCCCAACATTGTTTTAATTTGGCATCAAAATGGTTATCAAGGTGGCTATCATATCTGAGTACAAACATGTCCTTTTGTAGACCTTTTATCTTAAGTAAATAATCAAACCTTTCCTTAGTATTTTGAGAACTAGTGATAAAGTGATTAATAGCTGCGTCTCTGTCCAATTCCAAATGATGCAGGGTTATGAGTCAATCTTAAAACACATCATTAGGGTCCTTGTCTATCATCTTTAAGAATTCAACACTTGGTACAACAAATTCAATAAGAACAAGTGTTTCTTGTCCATAAACAAGGTGAAAAAAAGTGAATTGTGTAGAGGCTGGCTTTAAAAATGGTTTTATAGGCCCAAAGCACTCCATCCAAATGCTAATCCCAAGTTTTTGGCTTAGCTTCCACATGTTTAGCTATAATTTTGCATAAAATACCATTACTCTTTTCAACTAAACCATTACATTGGGAGTAATAAGAGGTAGATGTTGGTGGAAGGACCTGACTATTGTCCTCCGGCAACCTGCTGATGAGAGACTCTGGTTATGCGTGCAGCATACACCAGGCGGATACAAGCTAGACACAACACAACTACAAATAAGTACTTGATTGATTGACTAAGGAAGAGGAGTAGACACCGAAAACCTAACAGATAACTCCACTAGACATAACACACAAACAGAAATGAATATACATAGACACAACCAAAAAGATGCATATATAGATGAAATAGAAGAAAACACTATAAGATTCCTCCCCAACCCCTCAAGATGTCCAATTTCTCCCCCTATAATCAATCCCCTTTTCAGAATAATAACAGATCTTGTTTCGATCTGTTTTGGCATGGAGAGAGGTAATTCAGTTTTTAGATATCTTTGGATGGAAAAATATCCCTTCTTATTAAAATAAATTCCCTCGAAATAAAAATTCAAAAAGAACTTTCCAATGTGCAATTGGAATAAATTGAAATCAAGTAAAAAGGACCTTAGCCTAAGGGTCCAGATTTTCTGAAAAAAATTGGATTAAGGTTCCTATGGACCAATAGGATTAATCCAAATGTAGGGAGGAGATGAATTGAAGAATAAAAGAAAACCCCCAAAAATGAGTAAATGCTCACATGAGATGAAGAGTGGACTGAGGACCAAAGAAAAGGATTTAAAAACTGAATTTTTACACCTCAGTGTGGGGATCTCCCCTCATGAAGTAGGTACCTTTTTCTCATCATTACCTCCAATTTTAAATCAATAAAATGAGATATTTCATCTCTCCTCTCTCCTATTTCAAAACTAGATCCAAAAAGTAAGCTGAACTAACCCAAGGGTGGTTGCAAGATGAGGTTATCTAGTTTCATGTAGTGGGCGCCCTTGGCTTTAGCTGGAAAACAGGCATTTTTTCAAGAAGAATAACCAATCTCTCATAGTTAGCCAAGGAGTTTCACTTCAAGGTCTTCTAACGAAACATCATATGCAAAGTTGGGCACCTAAAACTATAATCTAATCGAATATCCAATAATTATAAATCCCCTTTTCTTTGGGAACCAAGTTTGTATACAGGCCCTGTCCTAGGTTTAGACAGGTACAGTGAATGTGAGTAAATTGCCTATAACTTTTACATTATTACTCATATGATGTTCCCACTTTGCATATCACAAATACAAATAACATAGAGCTTAACTTGATTTATCGAGTAATTTTTGATGTGTTCTACTATTTTCTATATTATTTAAAATGTATTAGAATTGTTAAAAAACATACTATTTTATCTTCCCACCACATCTACCATTTAAAATGCTCAAATTGTATGGATCTAGTGATGATTAGATTGGGAAAGATTAGTATAATGTGGGTATAAGGTAAAATTACAAATCTAACAGTTGGATTTTTGTAGATTTACTTTGGAAAATTTATTATGACTGTCAGAGGCCCATTAAATCAATAGTAATTTAATTCTAGAAAATTAAATATTAAATATTTCAATCTAAAAACTCAAGGGATCAATACTCTTGTTGCCATGAATTTATTAAAAAAAATTTGGCTTGAATTGAGTATGGGAAGGTCCATTTTCAATCCTCCCAAGTGAAAATTCCCATATTGTGTCCACTCTCCCCTTTTCAAGTCTAAAACCAATCCTAGTTAGGTTTGGAAATCTAGGCTTGGTAAACTTCACAGCTTAGGTTTCATTCCATGTGTGAGGCTTGGGTAGGCACAAATCTTATATATGCATGCCACTTTATGTCCACATGAGCATCGAGAGGATCCACATAAGCAGCTTGCCACCTCAGCTTGCCACCTCCACCCTCCATGTCAACATGGTCAACCTAGTTGACTCCCCACCTCATCATCCTAGTCATCATTAATGCCACATCATCTTGCCACCTTTGCATGCCACCTCGCACATGGTGACATGGCATGCCACATCATGGAATTGCCACATCAACCATAATAGTGCCACATGTCAAGAGAATGCCACGTGTCATACACGCTTGTGACACGTGGCATCTCCTTCCCACCTCCCCTCTTTTTTCAAAAACATATTTTTGGAAAAGTTAATTTAGTAATTTAGAGAAATAGAATATAGAAAGTTAAATAATAAAATATATGTAACTTATTAAATAAAAGAATTTAAAATCACTAATTTTAAAGGATTATATTTTGGGATTAGATCAATAAAAATATTATTAAAGATCATATTATTAATTTAAAAAAAATTTAATTTAATATTTCTTAAAAAAAATTATGTAGAATAAACCTTTGAATAAAATTTAAAAAAAATACTTTATTTAAAAAAAGTAGTTATATAATTATAAAATAAAAGATATATTTATATATCTAGTAATGATAAATATTTAGACTTGTTAATAAATATTATAAATAATATTGATTTTTAAGTGGATAATAGTTTATCTTTATGTTTATCTTAGTTATCCAATCAATCTTAGATAGGAAATCCAATGAGATTTGAAGTGGATAACCTATTTTTCCTATATAATCACACATCTCTAGTACTATCCCACACTTATCTCTAATACTATCCCATCATTGAGCCTTTATAATATTTTCTCTCTTAGCTTCCTTGAGAATGGGTTCTCAAAGTCGTAGGAGTCGGAAACGTGATAGGACTAGACTCCCCCCCATCCACCAAGTTCAAGAGGAGGAGAGGAGAAGGGTAGCTCGTGAGAGAAAGAGAGAGTGGAGAGCACGTCAACGAGCAACACCTTCCGTTGGCGATGATCCAAGCCTTGCTCCTCCTCTTTCACTTCCTCTCCCTACGCCCTCGTCCCCTCCACTACCCCTTAGTTTAGATAATCCACATGAACCCGCCCTTCTTGAGTCCTCTCTTCTACAAGAACCCACCCCCCCTCCTTTGGGCGCCCTTCGTGTGGATAGGAAAGAACTATCAAAGTCAGGGGCACATCGTCGTGCCCATGCAATCTTCCATTCCTATTTCAAAGACCTCACGCCTTCATCACAAGCATGTGTGCTTGATGCTTTGATTGATCTGCCCAACATGGCCAACTGCAGGGCGCTTTCCGACATTGGAGGTCGAAGAGAGAGGAGAGCTGGCATGGCGGTGCTACAAAGTGTTCGTCATTCCTATATAGTTAACAAGAAGAGGAACTCTGCGGACGCTTTGGCTGCTCGACGGGCTATTGTGGCAGCCATAAGTAGCTCCCAAATGAAGGGTAAGGTTAGTGCCACATCTCGCATCCTTTCCATAGCACCACACGCACTTAGAGTTGGGTCTATTAGGCGACAAAGTTTAGATGCCAATGAGGTTGGTGCTATGTGGGCGAGTAGTGGTCGTGTAGCTAGGCATGATTGCCTACTAGATGAAACCACTAGAACCTTGATAGAAAGTTTTTGAGAGGAGAATTGTCGTGCATCGCCAGTTTTCAAGAAAGCTTTGCGTAAGAGAGTGACAAGAGGAGTGTTCATTGAGCACGGTGTTTGCTTTCTTGAAATGACCCAAACTGAGTTGTATTCTCAGTTTGTGGCTTCGTATCCAGAGCTTAAAATTGGACAAAGGTCATTTGAGGGGTATAAGCCTTGGTTTGTGAGGTACTCACGTCAGCGTGACACATGTTGTTGTCGCTACCATGTTGAGTTCAAACTTTTTTATGATGTGTTCCGTTCTCTTAGTGGGCATAGAGAGTTGCCTCGTAGTCCACGTGATTTCATCCACTCTCTTTTGTGTGCACGCACGGAGGATGCCCAGTTCCATAGGATGCCTTGTGTGGAGAGCAATTGCACATCATGTGGTTCACTTGCACATCTACAGATGGTAGATCTTGATGCAAGTGACCAAGAGATAGTGGCATGGCAACGTTATGAGTATGTGACACACCAGCTCCAGAGTGGTGGACAGTCCAGGAAGTTGCAGCTCGTGGACAAACATACACCACGTTGTCACTTCACAGCCACATTTAGGGAGCAGATCTACCCCTACATACGGCACAGTCATTGTGCCAAGTGGCAGGATCGTCAGTTCCGAGCATGCCTAGCAGAGTTTCCTATTGGTGTGGTCGTCTCTGTGATTGATTTTGCAGAGAACTACACTTTCACACCTTTTCAGGAGATACAATCTGAGTATTACTTCTCAGAGCAGGTAATGGTTATATTTTGTAATATTTGTCTTATGTTTGAGCTACATTACTTATTTGATTTTTTGTGTCCTAAACGTATGTATTGCTTACCTCACCAGGTTGCTATTATGGTCCACATTAGCTATCAACATGCAGAGGCTCATGTAGATGGGATAGCGAGTACCCCCGAGACCCGTGTCATTATTCGAGAGTATCATTTCTATATCAGTGATGATCATTCACATGATGCACATTTTGTGCAACACTGTTTTCGTCTCCATGACGATTTTTTAGGAGATTGTGGGATCAGACATGTCCAGCGATGGGTTTGGTCAGATGGTTATGGCGCACGGTTCAAGTCATCACGTCAATTCTATTGGCTCTACAAGTAGTACTTATGGCTTTCTTACATTTACAATTAAACTAAATTCACTAGAACATCTTAAAGAAAACAATAACTAAGACTATCTTTTATGGATTTATAGGTGGCATGTGCAGTCTAGTATCCCAGTGATTTGGTCATTCTTTGAGACTGGTCACGGGAAGGGAGAGCATGATGGTGTGGGCGCATGTGTGAAACGTGCCTTGAGGCGTCATCAGCTACGATAGGATGCTCAGCGGTTCAGAGATGCGGGCCACGTAGTCGAGTGGTGCTCCCAACATTTGTGTGGGAGTGCAGCATCATCGTACCCCAAACGTGATGCTCGGATTGTCAGGAGATTTTTTTGGCATGTGGATGGTGGCATGATTGACCGTAGAGCCTCCCATGATTGTGACACAGTACCTGGCACCTTGGGCTTACATTCCATCAGGAAGAGCACGTGCATGGCGGCCCCCACGATTTACACACGACGGTTTGCATGCTTCTGTGGAGCATGTATGGATGGCGATTGGTCACATTGTGCCTCGAGAGGATGGGCAGATGCATGGATACAGACATTCCTCTCCCCCGAGCATCCTTCACATCCAGTGGTGTCTGATGAGCACACAGGTCCTGCGTTCATGGTCAGTTATGATGGCTTGACAGATTTGCTACAGGAGGGTGATGTATTTGCTGTTATTGCCAGTGAGGGAAATAGCGAGGGAGTAGACTACTATCTGATGAGTTGCACTAGGCCAAAGTGCATGCTTGACCAGGATACAGTGGATGATCATGGGTTTTCTTATGACGCCCATAGCATGATTGTGGCAGGCCGGTTCTACCAGCAGATTCGACTTCATCGGGGGAGTCTTGAGTTCCAGCAGTGGAAGTGGGAGTTAGAGGCATTTCAGTTCTCTCATCTAGTGGTTGCTACCAGGCTCACTCTTGTTCGAGTACAGAGCCGAAAACACAGTTCTCACCCTCGTTTTCGGCTTCGAGTGGATGACCATGAGAGCATTCTAGAGCAGTTGAGAGCTAGAGAGGGTGCTGCTGACTAGATCTCTATCTTGATAGTGACTAAACTCAGACTAGCTGGGTTAGCTCACTTACATTGTACTTAGATTTTTGGGCAGTGACTAACCTCAGACTAGCTGGGGTAGCTCATTTTCATTCTGATGTACTTATTTGATGTTTATATCATTATGAGTTTTCTCATTATTGAGGATCATTATATTTTAGTTGATGTTCTTGATTTTATTATATTTTTTAACACTTTGGCTATCATATTGTTTGTTGAAAATCTCCATGCCATCGTACCCAAACATGCTCCGATGGGGACCAAACGTTGCAAGCATGTGGGGGTGGGCCCCCCCACATGCTTGCAAAGTTTGGTCCCCATCGGAGCATGTTTGGATTGGTAATTAGCGCCCAATGCGGGTTTTTGAAGTCTCTTGGTGCTTAAGAGGCCATGGAAAATCCGGGCCTTCCCCATACCATCGTACCCAAACATGCTCCGATGGGGACCAAACTTTGCAAGCATGTGGGGGTGGGTCCCCCCCACATGCTTGCAAAGTTTGGTCACAATCAGAGCATGTTTGGATTGGTAATTAGCGCCCAGTGCGGGTTTTTGAAGTCTCTTGGTGCTTAAGAGGCCGTGGAAAATCCGGGCCTTCCCCATACCATCGTACCCAAACATGCTCTGATTGTGACCAAACTTTGCAAGCATGTGGGGGGGACATGCTTGCAAAGTTTGGTCACAATCAGAGCATGTTTGGGTACGATGGTATGGGGAAGGCCCGGATTTTCCATGGCCTCTTAAGCACCAAGAGACTTTAAAAACCCGCATTGGGCGCTAATTACCAATCCAAACATGCTCTTATTGTGACCAAACTTTGTAAGCATGTGAGGGGGACCCACCCCCACATGCTTGCAAAGTTTGGTCCCCATCGGAGCATGTTTGGGTACGATGGTATGGGGAAGGCCCGGATTTTCCATGGCCTCTTAAGCACCAAGAGACTTCAAAAACCCGCATTGGGCGCTAATTACCAATCGAAACATGCTCTGATTGTGACCAAACTTTGCAAGCATGTGGGGGGGACCCACCCCCACATGCTTGCAAAGTTTGGTCCCCATCGGAGCATGTTTGGGTATGATGGTATGGGGAAGGCCCGGATTTTCCATGGCCTCTTAAGCACCAAGAGACTTCAAAAACCCGCATTGGGTGCTAATTACCAATCGAAACATGCTCTGATTGTGACCAAACTTTGCAAGCATATGGGGGGGACCCACCCCCACATGCTTGCAAAGTTTGGTCCCCATCAGAGCATGTTTGGGTACGATGGTATGGGGAAGGCCCGGATTTTCCATGGCCTCTTAAGCACCAAGAGACTTGAAAAACCCGCACTGGGCGCTAATTACCAATCCAAACATGCTCTGATTGTGACCAAACTTTGCAAGCATGTGGGGGGGATCCACCCCCACATGCTTACAAAGTTTGGTCCCCACATCGGTGGATACGATGGTATGGGGAAGGCCCGGATTTTCCATGGCCTCTTCAGCACCAAGAGACTTCAAAAACCCGCATTGGGCGCTAATTACCAATCCAAACATGCTCCGATGGGGACCAAACTTTGCAAGCATGTGGGGGGGACCCACCCCCACATGCTTGCAAAGGTTGGTCCCCATCAGAGCATGTTTGGGTACGATGGTATGGGGAAGGCCCGGATTTTCCATGGCCTCTTAAGCACCAAGAGACTTCAAAAACCCACACTGGGCGCTAATTACCAATCCAAACATGCTCTGATTGTGACCAAACTTTGCAAGCATGTGGGGGTGGGTGCCCCCCCCATGCTTGCAAAGTTTTGTCCCCATCAGAGCATGTTTGGGTACGATGGCATGGAGATTTTCAACAAACAATATGATAGCCAAAGTGTTAAAAAATATAATAAAATCAAGAACATCAACTAAAATGTAATGATACTCAATAATGAAATAACTCATAATGATATAAACATCAAATAAGTACATCAGAATGAAAATGAGCTACCCCAGCTAAAAAATATAATAAAATCAAGAACATCAACTAAAATGTAATGATACTCAATAATGAAAAAACTCATAATGATATAAACATCAAATAAGTACATCAGAATGAAAATGAGCTACCCCAGCTAGTCTGAGGTTAGTCACTGCCCAAAAATCTAAGTACAATGTAAGTGAGCTAACCTAGCTAGTCTGAGTTTAGTCACTATCAACGGCAACCCAATCAAAATCGTCATCTTCGACGTGCGCGTCAAGGCTGCTGTGCACGTCGAGGAGGCTGTGCCGGCTGCGGGGGTCGTCGAATGTCTGCGGGGAGGTCTGCCTCAAAGGCAGGATCGTGAGCTGGTGCCGGTGTACTCGGGAGCTCACGAGTCCCAAAAGCTGCTATGGCCCTCTCTCTCTCTCTACGTCGTGCTAATGCAAGACGCCTCTGTCTGTAAACCCAAAATCTATGATCTGCAATGGTACGTGTCTGCCACTCTGCTCGTGTAAGCTCCTCTGCTGTAAGGACACGCTGCTCATGAGAAGCAGCACTGCTGCTAGCACCATCACCCGCCGAGGTGCCACTAGGGCCAGCACCACCCACGCGCTCATATGATGTGACCTGGCTCTCATGTAGGACTCTCTGGTAAGCATCGAACTCATGTGAGCTCCACTCTATCTCAGGAGGCACCTTAGGCTCCTGGGCTCTATCGTCGAAGGCGTCGAGTCCCAAGTCAATAGCTGATGTAAAGTCAATAGGCCTGCCAAACCTGGCATCTACTCGAACGAGGCTTGGGTGAAGATCATCGATGCCCAAAACCCTGTACGTCGCTAGGTCAACGCGTGCACGGCAGGAGGGGCATGCTGAGAACCGGACTAGCTCCTGGGTGATGCAAGACAAGTGGAAAATATGTCCACATCCCAGGGCATATCCACCTGTACTATCAATGTCCTTGATACATAAAGCGCAGCACGCATCACGTAGGAAGGGTGGTGCATCCTGCGGGAGAGGTCATCGAAAAACCTCTGTGATGACAGGCCGTGGATATAAAGGTAAGGCACTGTCACGTCCGAGGATCTACAAAACTCTCGAACATGCAGCATCAGCTGCTCTGCCCTGTGCTGGGCAATCTGCTCCATAATCTGATGATGCTGTGCCTTAGCTCTGGAGCTCTCTACCTCGGTCCGAGCCTATGCAAAAAAGTAAAGCATTAAAATAATTGATTAGTCTCTCATTAGGTATTACTTAAAGAAATTTATAACTTAGGACCTTAATTATAACTCTTTTACGTGCAAGAGAAACCTACCTGCTGGATGTCGGACTCTCTCAGATGCTGTGCCTCTGCAGTAGCTGCCTCTGCCATCTGTAATGCAGTTCTGAGGCGGTCAATCTCCGCTCTCGCCTCTACCAACTCCTGAGTGAGCCTCTCAGTGGTAGGTGTGGGAACCTACGTGACACAATCAACCATGCTGCTCATGTAAAAATATAGAAAAGTATATATAAACATGTAGATAAATGACAAAAAAAACTTAAGACGTAATATATATATAAATACCTCGACATCTGTTGTCGGTATAGATCGTGAGAACAGGCGCACCACGTGCTGGATGCTCTCCGTGGTACTCCGTACGTCAATGCCGACCTGAGTGCCAAGAGTCGACAATGGCACAAATGAAGGATCTGTGGTAGGTGCTACACGAAGGGCTGGTGGAGGCCGCCTACCCTGGTCCTGGAGACGGCCTCGGCCAGCACCACCACCCGGACGATGGCTGGTGTAATCCACCTCCTCCCCTAAGACAAACTCCGCATATAACTGCTTTGCGAAGTATATGGGAATCTGGCGGTTGTTCGGCATCCTCCCATATGCGGCAACATATCGACTATAGATATGTGCCGCCATACGAGGATGCGAACACCGCGAAATAGTAAGGGGCTTGCCCGCCCCCCAGGCCTCATCCCACGACTATCGAGGAAAAGATCTAGGTAGGCTCCATCCCTAATAGGAGAAAGATCACAGACCTGACGATATGTCAGGCCATGTGACACAGGAGCAGCGCGATGGTGGGCTATCCACTCATCTACATAAACAATATCGTGAAGGCTACAAAGGGACGCAAGCATCGCCTCCAAGTCTGCCACGATATGTAATGTAGACGGTGTGTCTCTAGCACTCCTACGGATAGCCGGTCTATCTCCGCGATGAGGTCCGCAATAGATGAGCGGCCCTCCTCGTGGCCCTCCTCGTGTGACTCCATGCTAAAACCTAAGCCAAACACAAAGGTCCAATGTGAAGGGTCTAATGCTTAGTGCTAAGTAGCACTAATGAAGCTATAAAACAATGCTAATGGGCTCACTAATGCTAATCCAAATCAAGAGAGCAAGGAGAGTGAAAACGACTTGTGACAATGAGGCAAAAAAAAAAAGTTTTCCGGTTTTATAACCTCGATCGAGGTTCGGTAACATCATGCAATTTAGGGTTTGCAAGATTAACGCTCTGGATATTAGGGTTAGTGCAACATACGGCCAAGATACACCCCTAATTTTAGAGTTGGGGAAGGATCGACGGCTGAGATTTGATATTACTATCTCGTTCGAGGTACATGGACGGCCACGATTTAAAGTCATTACCACGACAAGGTATGTCGACGGTCAAGATTCATTATATACCTCGATCGAGATATTTAAACGGCCGAGATCGCATCTTCCAACGTACGTGAATGGATGGTATAGATTGCGTTTACGTATCTCGATCAAGATAATTGGACGGTGGATATTGCATCTACGTATCTCGATCGAGATATTTGGACGGTGCAGATTGTACCTCTGTATCTCGATCGAGATATTTGGACGGTTGAGATTTGATCTCAGTATCTCGATCAAGATATGGGGACGGTGGAGATTGTATCCCATTACCTCGAACAATGAATGGTCGCGATTTGATGTTAATTTCTCATTCGAGATACGTGGACGATGGAGATGTGCTGGTCAAATATGCCTAGGGGGATACAGCGTGGCCCTGATGTGGATCCGAGTGGCATAGATATCTCGATCGAGATAATGTCGTGGCGGTGACATGTATTGGTGACATGGATGACGCCTGGAAACCCGGACCTGCTAGCGTGGCATTAGTTGGCATCTCGATCGAGATATGTCGATTTAGGCTCGGGAGGCACGTGTCGTCTTTTAATTCGCGGCACTATCACGATCGAGGTACTCCGTCCGAGATGCATGGATGTCCCAATTTTAGAGAGAGTGAACGAAAGTGAGTACCCTCATCTTGCAACCACCCCCAAAAATGGTCAAAAATTGACCAAACTGATCTGGAAAATTCTAGAATTAGTTTGCTTGGTTAGAGGCTCCCTTTTTCTATAAATTGAAGCCTCCCCCTTTTGTAAAAGCTTAATGGTGTTTATGCACTGTTACTCTGCTCCTGTCCTGAGCCATCTACATTGAATTTTTTAATAGTTCAATTGTTTTTGGCCTAATCCTCTCCAAAGTGAATTGGTGGCCACTCTTGCTTCAAACAAGAGTAGAACCCTCAATCCCTCAAGCCAAAGGAGAGCTTACAAGCTCTATGTAAATTAAATTTCTTACTTGTTTAATTTTAAATCTATGGTTTTCTTGATTTTCATGTTTTTCAATTGATTGAACTAAATTCAAATGCTATGCCTTTGAGGAAAAGGCCACCCTCTTCTCTTCTTTACATTCCATCCTTTCTTAATCCTAGAAAGATTAACTAAAGGACTCTTTTTATTGTTTACTCTCTTGATTTTAGAAAATGGTGTAGATTAGAGTTCTTGGAATCTAAATTGGGTTAATTTAAGTTAAAAATAGAATGTTAAAAATGAGAAACGGTCAGCCATATAAAGGAGGTTATGGCAAAAATTTCTAGAATTTTGTGAAAAAGAAAGTTTGTTTTTTATGTTATTCCAAAAGAGTAATTCCCACCACTTTTGCATCTAAAAGAAATATTCTAATTACTCCATGTACATATTCATCTATGAATATGCATGGATATCACTGATATTAATTATTAAATTTGAATTTATGCATAGAAATATGCATAAATAATTTATTTTTATTTCAAAAGTGTTATTCTCATTAAATTTGATTTTATGCATAGAAAGATGCATAAAGGAATTATTTTTATTTCAAAAGTATTATTCTCACTAAATTTGAATTTATGCATAGAAAGATGCATAAAGGATTTATTTTTATTTCAAAAAGTGTTATTCTCATGAAATTTGATTTTTGGCATAGAAAGATGCATAAAGGATTATTTTTATTTCAAAAGTGTTATTCTCATTAAATTTGAATTTATTTTTATTTCAAAAGTGTTATTCTCATTAAATTTGAATTTATGCATAGAAAGATGCATAAAGGATTTATTTTTATTTCAAAAGTGTTATTTTCATTAAATTTGAATTTATGCATAGAAAGATGCATAAAGGATTTATTTTTATTTCAAAAGTGTTATTCTCATTAAAATTGATTTTATGCATAGAAAGATGCATAAAGAATTTATTTTTATATCAAAATTAGATTTCTCTTAAATTCTATGTTTAAATTCTATGAGTATTTGATAAATGAATAATTAAATACTCTAAGGGAGAAATTTCTATCGTTTTATATTCACCCGAATTGTAAAAAGAAAATTCAAGAAATCTATCGAGATCAAAATATTCAAATAAATGATTAATTGATTCCTCTTTGAAATTCGTATTTAATTTAGAAATAAGTTAAGTGAATATTCAAAGAAAGAAATTCAGTAAAATAGTAACTGAATTATGAAACCTTTTTGAGAAAGATAGTTCAGGAAAAATCTTATCCGACTCGAACCTTGAATCAGACTATGACCAAGACCAAACTCTTTTGTCAGTTTCGAGGAAAGAAGGTGTGACCAATTTAGAAAAATACACTCAAAAACTCCATCAGATCTGAAACTAAGTTTGAGACCCTTCGAATTGATCTGTGGATCAAGGTTATAGAATTCAAGGAATTTTGGTATGAAATTCAGAATTTCAATCAAGGAGTTTTGGGAATTATGATTCAAGAAATACTCTTGTATTCAAAAGAAAATCAAACTGAAAACTTGCTTAGAAAGCCTGTTTTCTTAAAGGACTGTCTTACGCCAGAATGGAGGGATGAGATGTCATGTGAATCAGGATGTAAATGAATGATATGGGATGTGAATGGATATGGATGTGTATGTGAAGAATGGATGTGGATGTGTATGTAAAGAATGGATGTCGAAGTATATGTGAAAGGATGGATGTGGATGTATGTGAAGAATGGATGTGGATGTGTATGTAAAGAATGGATGTGGAAGTGTATGTGAAAGAATGGATGTGGATGTATGTGAAAGAATGGATGTGGATGTGTATGTGAAGAATGGATGTAGATGTATGTGAAAGAATAGATGTGGATGTATGTGAAAGAATGGATCTGGATGTGTATGTGAAGAATGGATGTGGATGTATGTGAAAGAATGGATGTGGATATATGTGAAAGAATGGATGTGGATGTGTATGTAAAGAATGGATGTAGAAGTATATGTGAAAGAATGGATGTGGATGTGTATGTGAAGAATGGATGATGTGGATGTGTATGTAAAGAATGGATGTGGAAGTGTATGTGAAAGAATGGATGTGGATGTGTATGTGAAGAATGGATGTGGATGTATGTGAAAGAATGGATGTGGATGTATCTAAAAGAATGGATGTGGATGTGTATGTGAAGACTGGATGTGGATGTGTATGTGAAAAAATGGATGTGGATGTATGTGAAAGAATGGATGTGGATATGTATGTGAAGAATGGATGTGGAAGTGTATGTGAAAGAATGGATGTGGATGTATGTGAAAGAATGAGATGTGATGTGTTGTGAATCGGGATGTGAATGAATGAGATGTGATGTGAAATGGATGTGATGTAAATTGGGATAGATGTGAATGAATGTGATGTGATGTAAATTGGGATAGATGTGAATGAATGAGAATTAAGATGTGAATGAATGTGATGGGATGTGGATAGGGGTAGATGCGAGTGGATAAGATCTGATGAGCATACATGAGGAAAGAAGTGATGAGTTGGAAAATGATGTGATTGGATGAGAATGGGAATACGTATGAAATGGATGCGGGTTGATGTGGAACAATGTGGAAAGACGAGAGTTTGTTATAGAAATTGTATTTATAACCTATTTTTAAATGACCGTTTTATGTCAAGAATGTTGGGGAAGCATTTTGACCGTCTTGTGAATGAGGTCGTGGAGACCTAACTCATAAAGTTGCAATAGCTGACAGAGAGTCAACAGAGGACATCTCGCATAGCAAGGTCGGCCGAGGTCTTGACCAGCCTCGGTTCGATTTAAATGGTGAGCTTCCAATACAGTGGATGAGGGACCAAAGGAAGCGGCCTATGAGTGGAGCGCTAGGTGACCTGCGAAGGATCCTAGAGGGTACTGACCATACAGTGCTCGGGCTCTGGGTCGCCAAAGATACCCACACGTACGTCGGGGAAGATACTAGAACAAGGAATAAGAGTTATTTTCTGAATTCAGGCATGGATCTGGTTGATTGACCTTGCTGGTCCTCAATGGATGATTCCATGGCTCTTTTATATGGATCTGTTAGTTGATTTTGCTGATCTTCAACGGAGATTCCATTTTGATTTTTATAAGTGAATATATTGCCGAGTACTATGAGCTAGGAACTATCGAAACGGCCCCTGGAGTGGAGAGGTGGTGAGCGTTCTGGTTGCCAATGATGCCATAAGTACACTGATGAAGGAATGATTGGAAATTAGGATTCAACCGGATATTTTGGAGGATTATGATCAGTGATACTATGGTTTCATTAAATGATTGTTTTAAAGACAGCTGAATATGTGAAAAAGGCAATTTCATATTGGGTGTGTAAGTGGTGTGAGTAGTTTTAAGTTTGCATGAATATCCGGCTAGGGGGCCTAGGAACTCTTTTCCCTGGTACCCGAGACAAAACCTAACCAAATTCCTAATTGGATCCCATCACTACAGTGGTTGGACGGTTGGCTAACCCATGGGACTCTGGATAGGGTTAGGCTGGACTGATGGATCCTTAAAATGAGACTAAATTTCTGTTATGGTACAATAGATAAAGTAAATCCCGGATAAAAATTGTTCTATGGAAAAGAATCAACGGTTGTGCCTCTCAATGAGGAAAAAAGCGTTGGTCTCTATGATCCAAGTGCAATCTTTTCCTTGATCTGACTATGGGACTTACGGGTTTGGTCAGATCAGTTCAGTTAGTTAAGGCTTTTGATTACGTTAGAGTAAAAATATCCTGGAGGAATCACCCGTGCTTTCTGGGCGAGGGAAGTTTTTCCGGTTCGTTTTTGGAAAAACCGAGGGATTAGTCTCTTGTCCGGATGTATGTGGGTGAGGCCCCGAGTGAGGGACCCTACCCTGTGCAAGAAGTGCTACTTCTGCTGCTAGCACCCCCGAATTTGTTGCGCAGAGGGGGCAGGGATCTTTCAAACACCACTCTTGCTTTATTCGAAGGAGACAAAATGATACAATCGGAGTCCAGCCTTGTATAATTCAGGGGTTAGATCCTTTTATTCTACTTGGTTCCAGTATCCGTTGGTGCCATAATTCCCCTAGTATGAAAGTGCACCGACTAGGTGTTAAGGACGTGTCCTTTCTATGATAAAGTGCGTCGGCACGGCTGACATCCGGCTAGCTCTGACCTTTGGTGGTGCTAACATGTAGCTCTATGGTAGGGCCGCTGCCCGGTTGCTGCTACGGCTCTGGCCCGTGGTGCTAGCTAGCCTACATCCACAACACTTGGCATGCCCAGTGGGTCAGATTCCCAATCCAATGACTCGAACCCCAAAACTTGCTAATTTTCAGAATGTTTGATGCTCCTTAGATATTTTGGTGAAGTCAATTACCCAGATATGGGTACCATGTTAGATACTCCTTACCACCTAACTCGGTTGGGGGAGTTATGATCATAGTCTATAGAGGCTTTCCGAAAGACTCTACCTCTGCAACCTTAGTGCTTAGACTTCCGAACCCAGTGGGAGGCACATCTATGCCCTTGAAGTGGGCACAAGGATCCAGGAGGCAGAAGATTAAGGATGACTTCCACGATATGAATTCCTGGGAATGACATCCGGAAGAAGATTTTCGAAATTTGGAGCTGCGGAATCCAAAAACTTGTGAAGGGTTTCGGGTTATGATGCCTTGTAGTCGGATCATCTAAGGACAGGCGTGTGTGGTCGAGGTGTGAGCGGAGGTGAGATCAATGCAGAGGTTGACTTCCTATGCCCCTTTGATGGTGTTGATGGCCAGTTCAATTTCTACGTGTGTGTCTCGGTGCTTCCTCTATCGAGTGACTGGCTTCTTCTAAGCAATCTTGCCTTTGAGTTCCTTGATGTGTGAGCGAGCATCTCGTCTCTGTCTTTCTTGTGGCATTGTTGCTTTTTTGTGTAGGACATCTACATGATGACCATCTAATCATGTAGCTAGACCAATTCTCGGATGACATCATTCACAAAGCGCTTGCCCTGGTCACTACTAATGAGTTTGATCAGGCATCCAAACCGACAGATTATCATCTCGTAGAGGAATCTGGCAATCACATCCATTTCCACATCCACATTCATACATCCACATCCACATCTACATCCATACATCCATTTCCACATCCACATTCATACATCCACATCCACATCCATACATCCATTTCTACATCCACATCCACATCCATACATACACATCCACATCTACATCCATACATCCATTTGCACATCCACATCCACATCCACATCCACATCCACATCCACATTCATACATCCACATCCATATATCCACATTCACATCTACATCCATACATCCATTTCCACATCCACATCTAGGCACATGCTATTACCATTTAATAGCTTTTTCTAGATTGATACCGATAATAGAACTTTTTTATAAATTTCAGCCAATTGCTTGGCCTAATTAAAGATTCTTTTTTGACAACTAGTCCCGTATTCCTTCTCAATTCCTCAATTGAATTATATTCAATATTCTTCTTTTGAATAAAAGAATTTATGGAATTTGTAGAAATCAATTTTACTCATATTTTCTCTTATGGTAAAATAATCATAAATCAAATTTATACAAAAAAATTCCTCTTCTTCCCATTTAATTTCTAGGATCCCAATTACCATGGGAATTCCTCTTCTCCCATCAAATATTTCTTGTTAAAAAAATTATTTAAAAAATAGATTATTTCAATATGCTAGAAATTTCTCTTTGTCCATCTAAATGATGGAATTCCAAATGTCGTAAGAATTCCTCTTTTGACATTTAAATGTCTCTCATAGATAAATAAATTTATCTAAAAATTCATCTTTGAAATTAAATGAATTATCCCATAATTCCAATATGATAGGAAATTCTCTTTTTCCCATCCAATGATGGAATTCCAAATGTAATGGGGATTCCTCTTTTAACATTTAATTATTTCTCATAGATAAATAAATTTATCTAAAAATTCATTTTTGAAATTAAATGAATTATCCCATAATTTCAATATAATAGGAAATTCTCTTTTCCCATCCAATCATGGAATTCCAATGTAATGGGAATTCCTCTTTTAACATTTAATTATTTCTCATAGATTAAAAAATTTATCTAAAATTTTATTTTTAAAATTAAATAAATTATCCCATAATTCCAATATGATAGGAAATTCTCTTTTCCCATCCAATCATGAAATTCCAAATGTAATGGGAATTCCTCTTTTAACATTTAATTATTTCTCATAGATAAATAAATTTATCAAAAAAGTTATTTTTGAAATTAAATGAATTATCCCATAATTCCAATATGATAGGAAATTCTCTTTTCCCATCCAATCATGGAATTCCAATGTAATGGGAATTCCTCTTTTAACATTTAATTATTTCTCATAGATAAATAAATTTATCTAAAAAATCATTTTTAAAATTAAATGAATTATCCCATAATTCCAATATGATAGGAAATTCTCTTTTCCCATCCAATCATGAAATTCCAAATGTAATGGGAATTCCTCTTTTAACATTTAATTATTTCTCATAGATAAATAAATTTATCTAAAAATTTATTTTTGAAATTAAATGAATTATCCCATAATTCCAATATGATAGGAATTTCTCTTTTCCCATCCAATCATGAAATTCCAAATGTAATGGGAATTCCTCTTTTAACATTTAATTATTTCTCACAGATAAATAAATTTATCTAAAAAATTATTTTTAAAATTAAATGAATTATCCCATAATTCCAATGATAGAAAATTATCTTTTCCCATCCAATCATGAAATTCCAAATGTAATGGAAATTCCTCTTTTAACATTTCATTATTTCTCATAGATAAATAAATTTATCTAAAATTTTATTTTTAAAATTAAATGAATTATCCCATAATTCCAATATGATAGGAAATTCTCTTTTCCCATCCAATCATGGAATTCCAAATGTAATGGGAATTCCTCTTTTAACATTTAGTTATTTCTCATAGATAAATAAATTTATCTAAAAATTTCTCTTTTAATATTTAATTATTTCTCATAGAAAATAAATTTATCTAAAAATTTATTTTTGAAATTAAATGAATTATCCCATAATTCCAATATGATAGGAAATTCTCTTTTCCCATCCAATCATGAAACTCCAAATGTAATGGGAATTCCTTTTTTAACATTTAATTATTTCTCATAGATAAATAAATTTATCTAAAAAATCATTAATTAGCATAAACCTAAAAATCAATATTTCTATGATTACAATGAGATTCAATCAGTTTATCTAGGATGATATTTCCTAGAATATGGTAGGAAGTCCTCTTTTCATACTTTGAATGAAAATGTTTTATGTGTAATTTTTACAGAAATTTTACCATAGCTCCACTGCTATTACTGATAAATCTCAATTTATTTCAAAAGAATGAACTTTAACATTATGGATATTATTAGAATGATCCCTAATTGGATCATTAACCCATTATAGATTGAATCATAAATTTTCATGAAATAACTAACTTAAAAGCATAAAAAGGCCATTAATTTGGCCTCCAATTAAACAAGCATAGAATTTATTCTTGGATTAGGAAAAAGCTTCATGAGAAGCTTCATTTGGATTGAGAATCGGTCATGGGAATGACCATTCTTTGAGTGAGAGAGAAATTACATAAAAACCATTAAAATTAAGCATAAATAGAAATTTATGTATTTCCTTACTAATATTTGTCAATTAACTTCAATAGCATTAAAAAGCCATTCCAATTAAGCTTCTCAAGCTTGAGAGGGGTTGAGAAGAGAGAAACATTGAGAAATTATAGAAAAAGAGCAAAATTCACCCTTTACCTTACAAATTACTTGATTCTTTGATCACGGTAGAGGCCCCCAACCAATCAATTGGTTTGGTATGTTGATGGAGCCACCAATGGAGATTGAAGAAAGAGGGAAGTTCCAATTTCTTCAATTTGGAGAGAATTTTAGAGAATAGTAAAAATTATCATTATTTCAGCATAATACTAGCATAGTATAGTTCTCATATTTTTTACAAAGGGCTAAGGATCTATTTATAGGAGAGGGAGGCCTCTAACCAAGTCCAACTAATTTTTAGAATTTTCCAGGTTCAGTTTGGTTGAATTTGGACAAGATTTGGACCTAGTTTGGTTCCCTTTTGATTTGGTTTGATCCAAGAGAGAGGAGAGATAAAAATATCACATTATTTTTGAGTTTAAAACTCATTCAAGCATGTGAAGTAGGCGCCTCCTTGAAGGGACTCCCCTTCCTTACACGTATCAAAATGGAATCATTATACCCAAAATATCTCATTTTTTTTGTAATACTCATAGTCTTTTACTAATAAGCCTTGTACATAGTCAAGTCTTCATCTTATGTGGGCATTCACTCATTTTTGGGTATCTTCTTTTACAAATTGGATTTATCTCCTCCCCACACATGGATTGATCCTATTGGTCCATAGGAACCTTAAATGGACCATAATCCAAAAATTTCTGAAAATCTAGACCCTTAGGCTAAGGTCCTTCATACCTATTTCCAATTAATTCCAATTGCACATTGGAAAGTTCTTTTTGAATTTTTGTTTCAGGGAAACCCATTTTAGACACTAGGAGGATTTTTATATCCAAAAAATATCTCAATTTTGGACTACCTCTCTCTAGACATTTTCTCTCTCTAGGTCAAAACATGGTAAAATAGAATCTTTCTTTTATTTCAGAGAGGGGAATAATTATAAGATCAGAAAGGGAGGTTCTTACTCCTGTATACCTCAAAAGCTGGGGGGGAGGAATCTTACATGTATGAGTGCTCTAAGGTGGAGGAGCTACCTGAAGATTTTGGGTACCTTGAAAGTCTAGAAGAGTTTTCCACCACGAGGAGCTCAACAATCAGGAAGCTCCCTTCTTCCTTCGCGCAGTTGAAAATGCTATGGGAGCTTGACATGCATCACTGCACTGAGCTAGAGTACCTACCAAAAGATTTTGGGTCTTTTGAAAGTCTAGAAGAGTTTTATGCATGGGGATTAGCAATCATGAAGCTTCGTTCTTCCTTCATGCAGCTGAAAAACCTATGGAATCTTGGAATAGGAGGGTGCCTTAAACTGGAGGAGCTATCACAAGATTTTTGGGTCTCTTGAAAGTCTAGAAGAGGTTGATGTAGAGGGCTCATCAATCACAAAGCTTCCTTTTTCTTTCAGGGAGCTGAAAAAGCTACGGAAGCCTAGCATGGGAGGGTTCCTTAAGCTGGAGGAGCTACTAGAAGATTTTGGTTCTTTTGAAAGTCTAAAAGAGTTTTCTGCAAGGGGCTCAATAATCACAAAGCTTCCGGAAGATTTTGGTTCTCTTGAAAGTTTAGAAGAGTTTTCTGCAAGGGGCTCAATAAAGCTTCCTTCTTCCTTCGAGGGGGCTGAAAAAGCTACGGATGCGTGACATGTATGAGTGCTCTAAGTTGGAGGATTTTGGGCATATTAAAAGCAAGGAGCTCATCAGGAAGCTCTCTTTATCCTTCGGGCAATTAAAAAAGGTAAGAGAGCTTGACATGCATCACTACATTGAGCTGAGGAGCTACTAGAAGATTTTGGGTCTCTTAAAAGTCTAGAAGAGTTTTATGCATGGGGCTTAGCAATCACGAGCCTTCCTTCTTCCTTCAAGGAGCTGAAAAAGTCACAAAAGCTTCACATGAATCAATGCTCCAAGCTACCATAAATTTTTGGGTCTCTTTTGCAAGTCTAGAAGAGTTTGATGCAGGGGGCTCAACAATCACAAAGCTCCCTCCTTCCTTCAGGTAGCTGAGTAGTTGGAAGAGCTACCACAAGATTGGCTTAGATAAGTGCTCTAAGTAGTTGGAGGAGCTATCGAAAGATTGTCAGTTCTTAGAAATACATGACGGATCAATAGAATACACAACAAACAATGAGAACAAAGAGGTAGAATAAAATCATCCACAGTTTGAAAAATGCACCATAAATGAAGATCTTCTACCTTTTATTTCATCAAATGAAATCAATGAGGCAATATGCAATAATAATTATAATACATCTACCTATTCTTCACATGTTGGAATAGGACTTTACATTGATAAACTTAGAGATGGACCAGTTGACTTGTATGGATTTGTTGTAAGATGACATTGATGATAGTACTATAAAAGGATATAAATCATTACATACCTTTCTACATATTATAACATTATGTTGAATTTTTATTCTTTATTATAAAAATATTTATGTTTGACAAATTTATGTGATAAATCTTTACTAAATGTTTTGGTGGACTTCATTTGGAGTATTCCATTATTTTTTCTAGTGCCACATCCAATGCTACTTATAGTGATGTTTATAAAAATCATCGAGTGGTGCTTATAACGATGAAATGTAAAAAATTGCTAAAACTTTGATAAAAAGAATCTCTAATCTCTCATCTTTTTATAAAGAATATATTATCACTCATCAATTCCAAGCTAAGTAGCAACAAGTACCTAAGAAGGATAAGCCCATTAGGAAGAATGGCCAAAGAAGAAAAGCTAAAAAGATTGGGAATAGAGATCACCAAGCACTTAGGATGGCTCTAATCTATATAAAATGGAAACTACCTCCATTGAATCTAGTTATGAGGATCCAATTCTCAAAGATCAGAATATCAAACCAAAAAGGAAAGTGATGTGCCTACTACTCCCAAGGGGATGAGAAATGTCCAAATGTTGAAACAAAGATTGAGAGATTGGAAGTGACCAAGGCAAGACATTGATTGGATTTTACAAATTCAAATTGGGCAAGAGACATGTATAGCACAAGATTGGTGACATATTATTAATTTTCACTGGGATTTTGATATGTCATGGACCTCCTCCTTGAAATTTGCACCTATGGGGGGGAGGGGGTTCCATGTTGGGGTGTTGGTAGGCATGAGTTGGATCATCATCTCATTGCTACAAGTAGGTTCTTGTGGGGATACATGGGATACTTATAATGGTAAGGTGATCCAAGGAATGGTGGCATTGCTCATCCTTGCCATGACTTTGGATCCAAGTGGGTTCTTGGGGTGCCACTTGTAGCTTGGGTTTTTGTGGGAAGGTAGGTCCTTGTGGGGCACCCTTGTCATCTAAAGCACCTCTCCCCTAAAACCCAAGGTAACACTACCATCCCCCAAAGCATCACACAAAAATGGGTTCAAAAGGACTTACTACCATCATTAGCCCCACCAAGGTGGAAAAAATGAAGGTTTGGATCCCCACAAAGCCTCACCTTCCCAAATCCAGACCTAAACCATCTAAACCCACTCGAAACAACTTGTAGAACACAACACAAGCAAGGACCACATTGATTTACCCATAGTGAGAAATGGCTAGCATTAGAGCTACTTAGAGGGTAATACCAACATTGTGGTTCCCAAGGAAGGGTGTGCTTGAAGTCTAAGGGTTAAGCTCACTTCGAGTGTGAATAAGTTCCCTAGAGTCTTGTAATTAATGCAACTTTTACCACTTCTACAAATAAGTGTTGATCTCATCTTTCTCCATCTTTGTTACATTCTTTCTCCTCCCCAACAAACTAGGAGGTTTCACTTTGAAATGGTAGAATCATCTTACAAATGAGACATGCCAACATTTATCATGCCCCATAGAGGTTCTCTTGGGGCCAGAACCTTCGACATTCCTCCCCTTGTGGGCAAGAACGACAAATGTCCCCTTTTATTGGGCAAGGCCATCCAACTTTCCTCCATAGAAGCATGTTTGGTGGTAGTAGCATATTAAATTTATCTATCTCCTTGTGGTGGTAATGAGAAGAATATTGTCATGCTTGACCTTGAGCTCAAAGTTATGAGAATCCAAAGCCTAGAAATGATTCAAAAGTAACAAATTATCATCAAGCAAATCATCTGGATTTAATCTATCATCATGACATTGGGATTGTTACCTTTCATATGTCCAATGGCTTAGCACATGCACACATGCCTGCTGAGCTATAACAAAGAAAGTAAGAGCTATTGTCTTGACAATCCAAGGTTCAGCAATGCGCTAAGATGAAGCGAAAAAATCTAAACCAACCCAAATAAGGTGTTCTACAGTATCTCCCACACGAGGAAGGATTGTCAGATGGACTTGATGTTCTAGAGCCAGTAAGGGAAAGATCAAACAAAGGAGTGATGAATCAAATCCTATCCTTACTTGATTCTTTAACACGATGGATCAAGTAAATGTTGTGCCTCAAGAAACTTTGTTGTCATATTCTAGTAATCAAGGAAGTTTTTTTGGTTGTTCCTTCCATGGTCACTTAAAAACACAGGCTTAAAATCGGTGAATTGTGTGAGCCTTCTATTAGTTGAAATCGATGGTCACCATGGGCAAAGATGAGCTTTATGGCCTAATGTTGTTTTTGTTTGCACAAGCAGGTTCTTGGGACCTCTTGAATTGGTTTAATAGGGTTCTTTTGGACTTCTTGCTACTATTTATGCCTCTATTATTTCTTAGAATTAAATTGTGCATGTGAGGTTGAAGCTGGTAATGAGGCCTTCAGTGGTTTATATGCTTTATGAAACCAAATGATGGGATTGCCATCATAATATTCTTGAGATTGAAGTTAATGTTTGGACAACCATATTTGCTTTACCTTTGGATCTTTGAACACCCATATTTGCTTTACCTTTGAAGCTTTAGGGTGTTGCCTTTGTTTAGTTGATTTCTTTGTTGTAGGCATATGGAATTTGGTATTCCACTTAGAGATCCAAATTTTAGTGTTGTTTTGGTAAAATGCATGGGCTTGTAGAATTTTCTTTGGTATTCACAGTTGTTAAATAGGCAAATCTTTTGGAAACGCTTGTGGAGATTTGTATGTATAAGGCTATGGGGTTATTTTCTTTGGTGGCTTCCATGGTTTTCATTGAGCAAGGTGTTGATTGGCGTGGTAGGCCAGATTTGCATCTTGCCCTTGTAGTAGCCTTATGCTATGGGTTTATCTTCTTTGGTGGTTTTCATTGAGAACAAGGTGTTGATTTGTATGGTAGGCCAGATTTGCATCTTGCCCCTGTAGTAGCCTTATGCTACTAATGTTTTTATTTTCTACCCACCTTTACATGCCTTGGAAGTATTGTGATTCAATTTTTTCCCTTTTTCGAGAGATAAAGCCTTAGAATATACAATGTTTCTTATTGTTCCTTGCTCCTTTGATGATTTAGTAGGAAACAATGTTAATGATAACGCTAGTGGCTTTGACATAGTAAAGCTTATTTTGATGATATAGATGTCATTTGACTCCTGTTCATTTGTTCTCATTATTGGGCTTTTAACAAGAGGGGTTGTTGATGTGGTAAGGAGAGAGGTTGGTGATGGCAAGGTCAGGCTGGGGCTCATAGTGGTTTTTATTGATGAGAGTTTTTGAGAAGAAGCTTTGCTCTTCTTTCACACAAGTTATTGTGGAATGACAACTGCTAAGGTAGACAATGTTTGTGCCATCAACCAAAATATCATAATTCATGTAACCCATGGTTGGAGCTTTTGTAGAGCTCATAAGCTGGATCCATACATTTTGTTGCCAACAATGTTGCTTGGCTAATGCATTTCCGAAGATCCTTTGTGATGAGGTTGTGGTCCATAATTATGTTTAGTTTAGCTTGGCATTCTTCATAACAGTTGTGTGCTTTCAGATAAATCATCCTCCTTAGCCTCAAGTCTTCTTCATTTAGCATTTGAACATTTGGAATCTACATAGTATTCTCATATACATGTGTTATTAGTAATCCTTGAGTAGGTTCTAGTCTTGATATCTTTTTCTAGAGTAGGTGTTTCTTCCATTTCGTCTTGTATATCCTCTGAATTCTCAAATTCAATACTAAAGTCGAATTTCATTTCTCCTTTTGAGAGAAAATTGTCGATTTATGCTCAATGTGGCTGACCGTGCATGTATTTTGCATTTATTTTTCACCTAGGATCCAGTCTCATGATCCAAAGGATCAAAAGAGTACACAACAAACAATGAGAACAAAGAGGTACAATAAAATCATTCAAAGTTTGAAGAATGCACCACAAATGAAGATCTTCTACCTTTGATTTCATCAAATGAAATCAATGAGCCAATATGCAATAATGATGTTAATACATCTACCTATTCTTCAAGTATTGGAATAGATCTTTACATTGATAGACTCACACACTATCCAATTTTGAGATTTGCAAACAAGAGTATTGCTAAAGGCAGGTGTTTTAGATAGATGGTCAAACATAACCTTCTTTCTTTTTTTCTCATTGTCCACTTTTTTCTCCCTTGGTTTCAAGAATAGGAACACCTCCGTCTCATCAATTCCTCTTGCTCCTAACTAGAGACCATTTGTACTTGGACATCAAGTAAAATATGTGGTTTGCACTCATGATCAAGATATTGCAACTATGTTGGTAATGTGCTTTTCCATGTTGTTAAGTCTTAGGTTTTGGGTTTGATTCACGTTAGTACTTTTTGACAATACATCATCAAATACTAACTCAAACACAAGGACAAATAAAAACTACATGGGAAGGAATCCTCAAAACACAAGGACAAATAAAAATTGCATGGGGAGGACTCCTTAAAATAGTCAAAGAAACTCAAGAACTAGGCTCATCCAAAAAGGGAACAATCTCAAGACTTTTTTTAAAGACACAAGAAGAGTAGGAAAAACAAAGCTCACTCATGTCAAATGAGTAAGGTGTTTATAGTTTTCCTCCTCAAACAAATTTGTATGTGTTTCAAAAAGTTGTTGGGCTTGTAAGGACTCTTTGGCTTTCTACTGCGGTACATGTTTCTCAACCAATTTGGACGTGGATTTTACTTTATTACGAGGTATGTGTGCCTTTTCTTGGAAGCATGTGGGCATATTCAAGGCACTGCAGCTAATTATCCATTTTGCATACTAACCATGTTGATGGATGCCTGCAGAGCAACTAGGTGGTTTGGGCAATCAATGAATAAATGCTTAACACTGTATTTATCATACGTAGGCTTTGGAAACGCAAGGTTTTTCACATTTGGAGCATTTCGATTTTGACAATCCACAATCTCGTGCAACCCTTGTCAATAGAAGCACTATAGATGTGTTTGGGCCTTAGTGATAGCCCTCAATGGTAGTTTGGTCTTTTTTTTGGGTATCATCTCAGTACTTGAATTTATTAATGGAGTTGTTTGCATGGTATTTAGGCCTTATTGTTTGTAATTTTCTATGTAATTTCTAACACATTGTTGGGCACTGAGTTGTGTGGTGCATAGATTTGCCATGAGCACAATACAAGAACACAAATTCCAGATAAGGAAATACGGATTTAATTGGATCCGTCTCTACAAATCACATAACTTCTTTGGTTTGCAAAGAGCACGAGTCTTGAGGGATTCGGACAATTGGTTATACCCATGGATCTTATTCTAGGTGGTACCTTTAAGCATGCTTCCACTTTCATAGCTGCAAACAAGCAATTTAAAGCATAAACAGACCGGAGCGAGCATCATGACAGCCTCCTTTTAGCACCTACCAGCAAGCGAGCAAAAGATAACGAGACAGAGAAGTCACTATGAAGTGAATTGGGCCACGTCAACACTGGACTGCAAGAGAGAGAAGGGAAGGTGAAAAACAAACGTACACAGAAGAGTGAGGTGCCATCTTGGTGGCCTTAATCTTTGCGAGGTCAACTTGCTACTTGAGAATGGAAAACTTGGTAGCGAGCCTAGTGGTGGCCTCCTTGACCTCAACCTCCCTCCAATTCTTATAGATCTAGGTCTATGGCTCTAGCTTGAACATCTACTGTTGGGTCCTTTTTACTGACTGCTCCTTCACACACACTGCACGGGAAAACACTAGCAACAAATAGTAGAGAGGCACAAGGTGCAGGAAAAGAAATGAGCAACACAATTTTGACTACAAAAAAACAAAAAAAAATCAAAGATAAGGATAAAATTTAAACCATTATAAAAGCGACCAATATGAGCACGTGAGAGTGAGTGTGAAAATGAAGAGCAAATTCTTTCTAAAAATCTCACAACCAAATGAGCATGTGAGCGCATGTGTGTGTAAACAAAGCAAGAGTACATTTACATCAAATCCAAGCATACGTGAAGCACAAGTGCATGAGATGATCTCATTCCAAAGAACGACAAGGCCCTGCCCAATTCCAATCTCTCACTCTTTGTTTCAACATTTGGGTATTTCTCATCCCCTTGGAAGTAATATGCACATCACTTTTCTTATTGGTTTGATATTTTGAACTTTGAGAATTGGATCCTCATAACTAGATTCAATTGAAGCGGTTTTCACTAACTAAATCAAAGCCATTCTAAATGCTCACTTGGTGATCTCCATTCCCAATCTTCTTAACTTTTCTTCTTTGGCCATGCTTCCTAACTAGCTTATCTGCTTGTTGCTTAGCTTGGAATCAACGAGTGATAATATTCACTATAACAAGATGAGGGATTAACAATGCTTTTTATTGAAGTTTTAGTGGTGTTTTACGTTTCATCGTTATAAGCACCGCTCAACGATATTTATAAACATTGCTATAAGCACCGCTAGGTGTGGCATTGAAAAAAAAAATACTCTAAATAAAATCCACAATAACATCTAGTAAAAATTTATCACATAAATTTGTCAAACATAAATATTTTCATAATAAAGAACAAAAACTCAACAAAATTTTCTATGCAAATATTTTTAGGTGCTGCCCGTAGGAAGAAGGAAGCTTCATGATTGCTGAGCCCCGTGCATAAAACTTTTCTAGACCCAAAATCTTTCCTCCAGCTTTTTCAGCTGCCCGAAGGAAGAAGGAAGCTTCGTGATTGCTGAGCCCCATGCATTAAACTCTTCTAGGCTTTCAAGAGACCCAAAATCTTCCGGTAGCTCCTCCAGCTTAGAGCACTCATCCATGCCAAGCTTCCGTAGCTTTTTCAGCTGCCCGAAGGAAGAAGGAAGCTTCGTGATTGCTGAGCCCCTTGCATCAAACTCTTCTAGGCTTTCAAGAGACCCAAAATCTTCCGGTAGCTCCTCCAGCTTAGAGCACCTCCACATCTTAAGCTCCCGTAGCTTTTTCAGCTGCCCGAAGGAAGAAGGAAGCTTCGTGATTGCTGAGCCACTTGCATAAAACACTTCTAGGCTTTCAAGAGACCCAAAATCTTCCGGTAGCTCCTCCAGCTTAGAGCACCTCCACATCTTAAGCTCCCGTAGCTTTTTCAGCTGCCCGAAGGAAGAAGGAAGCTTCGTGATTGCTGAGCCACTTGCATAAAACACTTCTAGGCTTTCAAGAGACCCAAAATCTTCCGGTAGCTCCTCCAGCTTAGAGCACCTCCACATCTTAAGCTCCCGTAGCTTTTTCAGCTGCCCGAAGGAAGAAGGAAGCTTCGTGATTGCTGAGCCACTTGCATAAAACACTTCTAGGCTTTCAAGAGACCCAAAATCTTCCGGTAGCTCCTCCAGCTTAGAGCACTCATCCATGTTAAGCTTCCGTAGCTTTTTCAGCTGCCCGAAGGAAGAAGGAAGCTTCGTGATTGCTGAGCCCCTTGTATCAAACTCTTCTAGGCTTTCAAGAGACCCAAAATCTTCCGGTAGCTCCTCCAGCTTAGAGCACTCATCCATGTTAAGCTTCCGTAGCTTTTTCAGCTGCCCGAAGGAAGAAGGAAGCTTCGTGATTGCTGAGCCCCTTGTATCAAACTCTTCCAGGCTTTTAAGAGACCCAAAATCTTCCGGTAGCTCCTCTAGCTTAGAGCACCTATCCATGTTAAGCTCCCGTAGCTTTTTCAGCTGCCCGAAGGAAGAAGGAAGCTTCGTGATTGCTGAGCCCCCTGCATAAAACACTTCTAGACTTTCAAGAGACCCAAAATCTTCTGGTAGCTCCTCCAGCTTAGAGCACTCATCCATGATAAGCTCCCGTAGCTTTTTCAGCTGCCCGAAGGAAGAAGGAAGCTTCGTGATTGCTGAGCCCCTTGCATAAAACACTTCTAGGCTTTCAAGAGACCCAAAATCTTCTGGAAGCTTCTGCAGCAGCTCAGAGCACTCATCCATGTCAAGCCTCTTTAGATTTTTCAGCTGGCCAAAAGAAGAAGGAAGTTTCATCTGTAAAGTACATGAATCAAAGTTCAGAACATGTAAACTTTTAGAAGACCAAAGTCTTCTAACAGCTGCAAGTATTGTCAAATTTTCAGCTGCTCAAGGGAAGATGGGAGCTTCATATTCACTGTGCAATCAGGGATTTTTTAAATTGAATTCTCTTGTAGAGTTAAAGTTCACTTTTTAAAGTCAGATCTCATGAAATTACAAACGTTTGCAGATCAACTCGAACATTAAAAAATAAAAATAATGAATATATACCTCAAAGTACATAGTGGACCCGAATTCCAGCACAGTAAGAAACTCCAGGCCTAATAATTCTTTAGAAGGAGCACATCTCAACCACCTTATTTCCAATGCTTTTAGCCCCTCATCATCACCCTCCAGATATGTTCCATGCAGAAAAAGCAATCGTAAAGATCGCATTTGGGAGAGAAAACTCGCATTCAAGTTTTTCTGGGAAGTGGCAAGCCCACGGATTTGATCAAGACCCTGCAACCACAAACCAAACCATCATTGCATGGATCGTGTTTTATCGCTCATGTACGGTAGTACTGGCATTGGAGGAGCATAATGCAGATGCTTGGTACAGATCTACATTCACTAATGTAGTTCCCATCGACTGCATAACCGAGGCACCCGTTAAATATATGGATATTGCACAAACATTGTAAGATCTAGTGTAGAGCAACTGAAATGGAAATACTGGGAGAGCCACCCACCCTCCACACCAGAAACAACCTTCAAAACAACAAGTGCAAGTGCAAAGATGGAAAAAAGGAAAAGCGACCAATCAAAGAGTAAAAAGTTAAGGATGAACAGTATAACAAGTTGCTTTCTGGACACTCACAACAGCCAATTTGAATCTTGGTAGTCTTTCGTTTTTGTGTTGCCTTTGCTTCCTACGGCATTGTTTGCAAACATAAATGTGTGCTGAAAACAGAGAAGTAAATAGAGAAGTGGATAACGCACCTGGTTACTTCGCAGCACTTGCGTCAAAATGGTATCATCCCACACCCTACTCCACTTGCCTGACTGTTTGACAATGCCTCTCCCCAAATCCCTCAAGTGATCGTGCATTGTCAAGCGCCCATTTTTGTCCACCTTCACTAGACAGAGATCTACCAAGCTCTCTAGACCACATATCGGACCCTCTACCAAATCATCGCTTTCCCAAAAGTATTCGGCACTCTGCCTGGCTTCACCAATCAAGAAGCAAGCCACATCTAGAAACATTTCCTGCTCATGCTTACTAAGAGCCTCGTAGCTAACCTTCAAACAAGTCTCTATCCGTTTGTACGAAGTAGCGCTACTACTTAAAATCTTGATTGCTTCTTCCCAGAATTTCTTGTCCTTCCTCACCCTAAGATGCCTACCAAGCACCTCCAGTGAAAGGGGAAGACCAGCACATGCTTCACTTACTTTCTTTGCTAGCTGTTCAAAACCTAGATCTGGCGAAGGCTTCCTGAAAGCATTCAGACACAAAAGTCGCAAGGACTCATCACGGTCCATGACTTGTACCTTGTAGCATTCACCCCTGAAGACATCAGAGAAATCATTGTCGCGAGGAAATATTGTTTGGTTCCTGGATGTTACAAGCATTCGACTTCCTGGCTGAAGGGATGTCAGATCTATAATTTCCTCGATGGATTCAAAGTTCTTTGGATCATCCAATATGATCAAGACCTCCTTCTCCCTTAATCCAGCTTTTAAACACGCTTTCTTCTTTCCTGCATCGTCCCCTTGGAACTTCCTTTCAAGCAAATCTTCGAGCAGCTTATTCTGTAATTGACTCAGAGTCTTATCCTGACAATTTTCCACAAAGCTTCTTGCTTGAAACTCCTTTCCAAGTCTCTTGTAAATAGCGTGAGCAAGAGTGGTCTTGCCAATGCCACCCATGCCCCAAAGCAGCACAAAATACACACTTCCCTTTTCTTTCAAACGAAACAGCTCGACCACATCATGGACCCTCTCATCCAAACCAACTGCTTTGAGGTCATCCTCCACGGGAATCCTGCTTTGCATCTCCTGTGCTATCGTCTCTACGAGAGCTTCCAGCAACCGTCCTTCAAATCTGCACATAATTTGATAATATCGCATAGATTAGTGATATAAGTGAGAAGATTAACTCTACAAAAAACGGTTGCAAAACAAAAGTTTCGTACTTGTTAAAGGTCTCCAGGCGGAAGCCCTCGAGCCATGAGGCATCACACAGAGCATCTTCCCACCCCTTGATCGTGCTTTCGCTGTGCTTGCCTCGTCTTCGATGGTCCTTGATAGCTTTTGCAAACGGCCCGTCATTCTTGTTTCTTAGGTCTTCTGGCTTCACGTCGTCATAGAAGACCGGAAATAGCTTGGCTTTACTAGAGCTCTTGGTGCTCTTCAGCATCTCTACAAGTTCATCCAGACACCACCGAGACTCTGCGTAATTGCTTGTAAAGATGGGCACTTGAATGATTGCTTTTCGGGCAGCTTCCAGCATGAAAGGGCGAACATCGTCTCCTTCAGGGAGCTCCTCCATGTCCAGAAATGCTTTGATCCCACGGCTTTTCAGGAAATAGTAAAGCATATTTGCAAATCCACGCTTCACGCGAATCCCACGATGGCTGATAAACACCGCATGCGTGCCGCTAGACAAGTGCAAAGGCTGATGAGCAAGAGCTGGGGGCGGAGTAGCTTCTGTGCTCGGGGAGCGTCGAACATCCATCTCTCTCTCTCTCTCTCTCTTTCTCCCCACTACGTTTCTCTTCCTCTGCTTCTCTCTCTCTCTCTCTCTCTCTCTCTCTCTCTCTCTCTCTCTCTGCCCCCACACTAAAAACTATCGTCCCTGCCAAGAGACTAAAAAACCTGCCTGAACATCTCTCTTTCTCTCTCTCTCTCTCTCCCCCCCCACTACGTTTCTCTTCCTCTCTCTCTCTCTCTCTCTCTCTTAGCGCTATGTGCCTCTCGTCTCCATTAGAGGAGACAGGCTTTTAAAACTTCGGTTCCAGGTAATTTCTTCGAGTCATCCTTCCACAGGTGAGTCAAGGAAGGCTCCTTCCAGGTAATTTCTCCGAGTCAAGCACGATGTCCCAGTGCTGTTGCTTTCCGGACAGCTTTTTCTCATGAATGATGGATGTGTGTGTGAACAGCACTCACTGCACAACAGTGAACTGTGTAGATATCTCTGCCACCAATATCGACCGGATTCAATTATTTTTACTTTTGCATAAATTCTTACTGCACAGTGAACTGTCCCTGTGGCTTTGGGGAAAATGTTTACTTTTGCATAAATTTTTTTTCCTTTTACTTTTTACTTTTTACTTTTTACTGCACAGTGAACTGTCTCTGGGGAAAATTTTTACTTTTGCATAAATTCTTTCCTCCTTATTTGGTAGATATCTGCAAAATAGATTAAATAAATATTTTAAGTAAACTTTTTATTATTAATATTTTTAACGTATTTATGGTTTTTTAAAACCCGTATTTGCTTGCATATTTTAGTAGCTTTCCAATTACGTTTGCTGATATTGGAGAGCACTCCAAGAATACGAATCTACCTAAAAAGCTTTATTAGTTTAATTTTTTTGTATATTCTAAAATTAAAATGCTTACCCTCTATTGAGCAACTTGAGTTTGTGTTGTAATGGAGAATTGTTTTCCCATAATTCGATTTAAAAGCAAGGTTAATATGAGGTTTAACAAATAATAAATTTATTGTTTATACGTTTTTATTTTTATATATTGTTACTTTTACCTTTTTATTCATTATCTTGCCATATCCAAGATTTCCTTATATACTACATTTTTTGTTGTATTTTCTTTAAGATTCTTTGTTTGTGTCTCTATGCATTCTTCTTTAAATAAGAAAATCTTTAAGGTAACTGATGATTTTGCTTGAAATAATGCAACATATAATTGTCTATGAGAGGAGTGAAGACGGGAGTTGATAGATATAATCCTAGGTTTGACAATGTTTGACGTTGTGATTTGTTTATTGTCATATAGAATGCCAATTTTATTGGAAATTGTCTTCTTCTCATTTCAAATGGAAGTTCTATCAATTCCGGTATGAAAGTTATTCTTGGTATGAAAACTCTTTCTCTGATATTTGTACCTGAAAATATATTATTTGGTTTTATTTTTTATTTTTTATGAAAATGTCAAATCATAGATATATAGTTATTCTTATTCAATGTTTTTACTATTTAATGCAAGTCTCTTGGTTGTTTCTTCACAATCATGCACCACCTCCAATCATCTTCTCCATCCTTGACCTTTAGCAACCTGCCAGGAGCTAAGAAGATTAATATTTAGAAAACATTATAGCATATATATTATTAAATTGATTAGAGACTCGGAATTAGAGAGACAGAGAGAGGATAAGATAGATAGACAGGAAAAGATAGATATTTATCTAAGTGTTTGAAAGAAAAGGCTAAACTATGTTATTTGAATTATAAGCTCAATATAAAATTATAACTATAATTGAAAAGATAGATAGTCCAAGTAATCTAACCTTGTAAAGTCTTTGTGTATTAAAGACCAATTGAAGGAGCATGCATCTATCCAAAATAGTAAACCTATAGTTTGAAAAAAAAACATTTAATACTATTTAATGCAAGCATCTCTCTCTCTCTCTCTCTCTCTCTCTCTCTCTCTCTCTCTCTCTCTCTTGCACACACAAACAAACAATCATACTTACATTAATATACATAAATTTATTTTTGTGTCTTTTCATTCTTTGATCTCTTTGCACATTATTTTAAGAGTTATCTTAATGCCCACCTTCTGATATTTTTGGCTTCAAAATTGCATTATAAATACATATTTATATAAGAGCATCCTTGCTTTGTAACGGCCTCAGGTCTGTAGGCTTGGGGACCCCTTTGATATTGTATATCCTCTTTATGCTCCTTTTAGGAGTTTTTCTCATTAATTCTAATCTTTGCCCCCTTTTTAAAAAAAAGTTTATTCTTTCAACACATGTACACTAAGTTGACGGTCCTTTATAGGAAACATTGATTGATTAAAATAACACCAAGCTCTAATTACATCACAATGAAGTAGGATCCTTGTTATTAAGGTAATACACATTAATTAAGTCGAGACTCAATAGTTAGCGTAAGCTCTAACCATAGGATATGGCGAAATACCTCTTTAACTAAGGCGTGCTCTGTTGATCCTCACATCCATCCATCAGTTGGCTAGATAAACGATACCTATGTTCTCCTCGATTGCCTTGCTATGGATGGCTGCTACCATATTAGCCTTTGTCACTATTACCCCTCGACTGGCACTCGACTGGCATGTGGTAACCTTTGCTTTTTTATAACTCCAACGCCCAGCTGCCCGAATCGATCACTGCACCATCCCCGCAATGCAAGAAGCAAAGCCCCAATTTATGGCATCTGCATATGGACTCCTCAAATCTCCAATGAACTACAGCAATCCATTCATCATAATGTTAAGATGCACGCTAATCACAAAATATAACTCATCATGTTCATGTTAATCACCAATGAATGAGCTAATAAAAAACATTACACTAATTGAGCACCAACCTTCAATTACGGTAAGCTCGTGAGTGATGAGCTCTCTCGACCGTTGTATGGGCTATTATGACTTGCTGTTGGAGCTCAGTGATGTGAGCAATTGCAGTGCCCAATTGCTCGGTTGCTGATCAAACTTCTTCTAGAGCTCCATAAACTGAAGGTATGTCTGCTATAGGTCTTTAGACACTGCACCCTCCTGGGCCTTGGCTAAGAGCCTCTCCCGTTTTGGGACATCTGCACCACCTCTTGTTGCCTGTAGATGCACTCTATCATTTGGGTGATGAGCTCGCGTGCCATATGTGAGAAGCCAAGTGCAAAGTTTGGAACATCTCCATGGGCTGCATGTATGCTCTCTACATAAGCTTGACTGGAACTGAAACTGCTCGAGCGCACCCAATGAAGAGTGTTCACGGTGTTCTATGTGGCACTGGGGGAGGAAGGGCCAACCTTTGCATATGATGGCATCTCTTGGAATATTTCAGGAGGCAGTGTTTCAAACAGGCTTCTGTTGAAAAAATATGGTTTCCTCTTCTCTTCCTCTTCCTCTTTGGCCTTCTTACTGGCTTTTGTAGCTGTTGCAAGTTCCTCCTATGTTGGCCTTGGGTTGGGGGGCGGTAGAACCTATTCTATGACATCTAGCGCGTGATGGGGCCTCTTCACTGGTGGTGGATTAGGAGAAGTGGATGGTGAGGGTAGAGAGATCACCGCCGCATCTGGCCCGCTTAGCTGGGTTGCCCTTGGCAATTCTTCCCATCCAACACCATAATAGAGGACCCTAGTCAATAAGGTTGCAGTAGTAGCTAGCTTTCCTTGGGGGTTCAAGAAAACTGCGTGTAGCTCTCTGAAGAGATAGTCGGCCCAATTCACCATCTAGCTCTGGTGGACTCTAGCCAATGTGGTCATACTGTAGTCCACCATCTAGCTCTGGTGGACTCTAGCCAATGTGGTCATACTGTAGTGGTTGAATCGGTCGGTCCACCTGGTAGTAGTAGTAAGTAGAAACTACAAAGCTCTTATAGGCATAACCAGATCCTCCTGTGCTATGTTCCCCCACTCGACTCCATCCTTGTTGGGGTTTCCCCTGTATAGGCCTCTGGTGAACTTTGTTGCATTGTTGAGGCGGACATATGGCTGGATCATATGAGGAAATGCCAAAGCATCGCGCATCAGCTCCAGCTGCACCTTTATGCCTCTACCCTTCGATGTCCAAGACCTCGCCTGTGTGTTGATTGGTGCCATAGCTCTATGTGAAAAACAATGTGTTGTAAAGGTCAGGGCCCCATGGTTCCAAAGTGGGTAGTGTTCCCAAGCTGAGCGGATCAAACTTCTGTACCACTGCGGGATCATTGATCTACTTCATCAAGGCCTCACCCAAGTGAGAGAACTGGTCGGGTGCTTTGCATATTCTTTAAAGCGGCCACCCTGCAGCCTCTTCCTCCTGATAGTAGTGTGATGGAGGACTTCCTGGGAGGTCAGACATTGTGTGGGCTAGTAGGTGAGTGTAAGAGCTTGGGAGAAAAAATTTCAAGAGTTTGGGGAGAGGCAAAAGTTAGAGAATAGAGAGGGGGGGCATATTTATAGTATTGGGAGAAGGGCATTGATGTGGCAAGTCCAGGGAACGGACATGTGACTGTCAAGGAACGGCCACGGGAAGTGAAGCAAACGGGCATGGTAGTTGGCCAATGTGAGCGAACGGGCATGAGATTTTAGCGAACAGGCATGGGAACATGAGCAAATGGGCTTTTGCTCATGAAATCAGGAAGGAACGTCCGCGGGAGACTTGGAACATCCGTGGGCCTAGATAAGGGGCTGGCACGAAGCGGGCTTAAATCGAATGGGCATGGGAACTTGTTGAAGAGGCAATGGCCATGGAAAACTTTGAACGGGCGTGGGAAAGTTGGAACGCCTGTGACTTTTTTTTGTGCACCCTCTACTAACAGGTTTTGTACACATAGGCTATGTTGCCAATACCACTTTGCGGGTTTTGTACTGATCGTCTTGCAAGTCCAATTTGCCAAGACAAGGAGTCGATTCCAGTTAGGTGTTGGTGAGTAAGTGGGAGTTACTTCCTTGAGGAATTCGGGAGCAGTTCGCAAAAGGAAGTACCTAAGGCTGATGGAGCTGATGATGGCATTTTTGTAGCCTCTGGTGGTAGCCTTACAACAATGAGTGGTGGGGGGGTTGTTAACGTTGAAGGTATATCTGTAAGGAATTCTATCAGCAGTAGCATGGCAATTAGCTTGGAGTTTTTGCTTACCTTTATCTTGAGCTGTCATTATGGCAGGTGATGCCTTGGGCATCCATTTCAAGGTAAGGGACGATGGAGTGACACGAGGTGGGGGTTTGTATTGGGGAGATTTAGGAATCCAAATGTGAGGATTGCCCTCATAGAAGTGTTGGGCACGGAGAAGAGGTTTCGAATCCATTGAAGAGTTGATTTTGGAGGTTGGCATGGAGGGTCTGGTTTAGGGATATAACTCTTGGGCCTATGCTTGGCCCTCTCCCTATAGGCTTGAGGTTGGCGAATTGGTTAGCGACGTGAGGGATAAGAAGCATTGGATGCATGTGGACGAGGGGTAGAGTGAGATCTTTTAGGGATCCACAAGTGTGATTCACCTTCATAGTAGCCTTGTCCTATGAGGAGCTTCTTAGAAACCCACAGGTGAGATGATGAACTTTGGGGACTTTTTTTAGTGGTGTTAGCTTTGTTAGTTGGGTTAGTGTGGCTTGATGGGGCAGCAACTTGTGAAGTGGCAATCTAAGTGCAAGTTGCTACTGTGCATGGTGGTGGTGTGGTTTTAGGGACATTTGTGTGTGGTTGGCATGAGTAACGGCCTCTTTTTTAGGGGGATGGATTGGTAGGGTGAGGTGACAGAATAATAGTGGGTGGTGGAGTGGGGAGTGCTTGGTCTGGGAAGGCAGCGGGGGTTGGCTCCTCAGCTATCATGAGAGCAGCTAGTCAATGTGGCATCGGCGGTTATGTCCCATCCATCCTCTGCCTAGGAGGATCTCTCCATGCATTGTTGCTACAGGCATCACATAAAACTTTCCTTCCAAGGGATTATTTCCAATGTGAAATGAGAGTGTAACTGTGCCAATGCAATGAACATGCTGTGACGCAACCGTTGTGATAGTGGTAGGGGTTTATTTTAGTGTGGGTTCCCCAAAAGGGAACACCAAGTTTCATATGACATCAAATTGTAACTAGACCTTGTCTCAACAAGAGCTAATTTTTGGACAAAGCTTGTCGACGTGGTCAAAGCTGGCTTCACCTCCCAATCTTCTTCTTCTTCTAAGTCGACCAATTGGGCCATGTTGATCATGATATGCTTTTGCCTACGCTTGCCTTGCCTTTCCTTGGCCTCTTCTTGTGCAGTTTTTTTCATATCCTCATGGTCCTTCTTTCGTTGTTAAAGTGGCCTCTGTGAGAGGTCCATATTAGCCTTTAAGTTTGCTACCATTAAAGTAACCAGCCATCTCAACACCATCAGGTGTTTCAATGTGCATAGCCCCTTGTGGGGTTATCTCAGAGACTAGGAAAGGTTCTAAGCCTCTGATCTTAAGATTTTTCTTATGTGTTTTGGTACTGAATAAGAGGACCATGTCCCCCTCATTTATCTATTTATCCTTGAGCTGGTCACATCAAACCATTGTTTGTGCCTTAACTTCTCTACAATCATGTTGTAGATTGTAAAAAGGCATGTTCCGTCAAGCTTTTTAAGCTCGAATAAGCGACAGCTTAAGGCATTTTTGATGAGTTTTTCGTGCACTACAACATGTAGACTAGGGACTAAGAACTCCATGGGCATGACTGCGTCAATACCATAAGCTAACTTGAAAGGGGTAGTATTGGTTGCAGCCTTGTATGAAGTTCAATAAGCCCAAAGTGCAGCCGGAAACTTCTGTTTCCAATCGTTGTGGCTAGACTCCATGGTTTTGGTAAGAATGGCACACGGGGTTTTGTTAGTGCTTTTAGCTTGGCCATTTGCTTTACGGGGGTAATATGGGGAGGACTTCCTATGGGTGACAAGGAACTCTTGTAAAAGGAATTTAATTACCTCATTAATGAAATGTGTCCTGTTGTCACTGACGAGCTTGAGAGGGAAACCAAAGCATGTGATCACTGATTCATAGAGGAATTTAGTCATTGATCGAGCATTAGCCTTGCGGGTTGCACGAGCTTCTACCCACTTGGTGCAATAATTTGTGGCAGCAATTATATATCGGGTTTGAGTGTATTTGGCTGCCAAACTAATGGGTCCTACGAAGTCTATGTCCCATTTCTCAAATGGTTGTAAAGACACGATGGGGTTCAGGGGCATGTGATCCTTGAAACGAGGAATTGCTACACGTTGGCATTCATCACATCGTTTGACATACTTAGTAACGTCATCCATTAAAGTGAGCCACCATAACCTAGCTATGGGAATCTTGCAAGCAATGATATTATGGAGTGCAAAGTTTTCCCGAGCACAAGCAGAGTGAGCCTCTTCAAGGAGGAAGACATATTCGTCTTCCCGAACACGTCTTAGGATTTTGTCTTTGCCCTGCTTTTGTAAAGTTGGCCCATGATAAGCTGGTAAGGGGTCTCTTTTTTGATTAAACGACGGGCGCGGTCTTTGTTGAGGAGAGGATCAACGGGTAAGTCATTGGCTAAGAAGTGAGCTACTTCTTTGCCCCATTCAAAAATCAAGCAAAGTTGGAATAGAGCGGCATCTAGTAAATCATCATCTACCCCCACTGGTTGTTCACCGTTGGGGATCCTTGACATGTGGTCTGCAAACATGCTGAGAGCCTTTCCTTACCGTGATAGTGAAGTCAAACTCAAGCAAAATAAGGAGCCACCTAGTGATTTTACCTGTCATATAGGGCTTATTTACTAAGTACAAAAGGGCTTGATGGTCTACAAAGCAAACAAAATTGGTCACCGAAAGATAATGGCAAAAATTCTTAACCATGTAAACCATCTCTAATCCCTCCCTCTCGGTTGTGATGTAATTTCTCTCAGCTTCGTTGAGTTGGCGGAACTGGAAAAAAATAATGGGAAAGTCCATCTTGTGTTCGCTTGGTTGCGCCAGCATGCCTCCCATAGCAAATGCTAAGGCATTAATGTGGACATGGAAGATGAGATCCCAATTGGGGAATCTTAGGATTGGAGCGTTGCCAAGGCTTTTTTGAGAGTTGTGTACGCCTGTTGGCATTCTTCAGTCCACTCGAAAACAATAAGGAGTCCGTAAAGGGGTCTAGCAATATCAGCGTACATAAAAATGAATCGTCGATAATAGTCGACATGTCCCATGACGCGTTGGACACCTTTAAAGTTTGTGGGTGGAGGAAACTCGAGAATGAGCCGCAATTTAGTGTTATCGGTCAAAATTCCCTACCTGGAGACAATGTGCCCCAGAATCACATCGTGTCAAACCCAAAATTGACATTTAAGAGGGTTCAAGGAGATTCGATATAACCTACATCTTTCTATCACTTTGCGCAGACATGTTAGGTGCTCCTTCCAAAAGAAATTGACACAAAGGTCTTCCATGAAGACTTAAAGGAACTTTCAAAGATATTCCTTCTGAGTCATATACATGAGGCGTTGGAAGGTTTCGGGGCATTGATCAATCCAAAGTGTTAGTATACACTCAATGCCTGCCTCTCAACATGTATCTCACTTTGATGTATAATGCACATTTGTTAGGCCCCCATTATAAGGAGTTCCATTAGTGGGAACCCCGGCTTAGACACCGATGGGGTCATTATTGTGACCATTGATGATGGTTAGGAGATGGTCAGGGGTACGAGCGTTAGTTGGGGTCCAAGGCATCGCCTCAGCTGGGGGTCTCCTAGGGGGGCTAGTAGCTCCCCTGGCAGGGGTTCGGGGGCGGAGCCCTGAGGAGATGGTATGAGGAATATTCCCTCGGATACTAGTTCCATCATTAGTGGGTAGTCGTCGGTGGTCGGTGGGTTGCATTCTTAATATGCGGGCAGTGATCGTGTCTATGCAGTGTAACTACCCTCGTTGTATATGCGTCTACCACACCGCCTATAGTACTATATATGGACATGGTTGCCCCATGAGTTAAGGTATCCAATGCTTGTGAGTATCCACCCCCTTCTACACTTCATACATACTCACTAGATTGCCATCTAAGCTCTACTTGAGAACGCACAAGTGGACAACACCATCACTTGCACCTCTTTGGTATAATCAGAATTTTAAATTCTCTCAATTGTGTATCTATTGTGGGGTCCCCAAGGGGAGAGTTGGGGCTGCATCTAGAGTGACCTCTCTCTAAACTCCCCGTTGTGCACGTCTCTCGAGGTGATATTTTGACGCTTTTGTGAAGGAGTCGTTCTACCTGCCTTCTTGTAGCCCACCTTGCTCCGAATCCAATGCTTCAGTGGGATCACAAATCCGAGCTCATTTTCTCAAGTTATGAGCAAAAAACTCCTAGGTGGGAACGACCTCTTAAGAGCCAAAAAGCCCTTACTAAAGTCACTACTAATGGGGGGGAAGATGTCCTTAAACTGAATTTTCAAGGAAGGAGGTTGCAACTAGAGGGAGAGAAAGGGGAGTCCTCCCTTAAGTCTATTCACACGCGGGGGGGAGAGAGCAGCTAAGGACACTCTACTCACAAGGGTGAGATGAGGCAAGAAATTTTTTGCAAAAGGGCTTACTTGGAGATGGGCAAAAATGGCTTGCTAGAAGAGGGTACAGAGGGCTGCCGAGTACAGTCCTGTGCAAAGTGTCAGGTATAGACTCTCAGGTACGGTCACTACACAAAGTGTCAGGCATGGGCAGAACAGAGTGTTGAGTGTCTCTACCACGGGGTGCTGGGGGGTTTATATAGGTGCAGGTACGGGGTGCAGGGAAAGGAAGAGCAAAGCGTGGGTCCAAAGGACAGTGTACGGTGAAAGTACACTGACCGATGGCTTGCATGGGCCTGGGGAAAGGAATGGTGCCTGTTATCATACGCTAGGGTGGTTGACCTTTGGTCCTTGTGTGGGTTCTAAGCTTGGAAAGCAGCCCATAGTTTTGGATCCCATGAAGGGCTCTTCAAGGGGTGTGTACAACACGTGAGTGTGGGAGATGGGATATACCACACACTGGCTAAATCCTCTTCCCTTCAAGGCAAAGTGATTAAGCGATTGTCACAAAGCAAAGATGGATGAGAAGAGGAAGAAAGGGGTTTTCTTCCTTTGCAATGAGAAATGGAGTCCCAAGCATAAAAAGATTTGCAAGGCAAAAGAGGTAAGAGCTAACATTATCTTTGAGGTGGTTGAAGATCCATTGGATTATATGGATGAGGTTGAATTTCAAGATTGTGCAAATGAGGTGATAGAAGAGCCTACTCTTGATCCTTCTCAAGAGTTTCCATTTGAACCGGGTGGAGAGGATTGGGTAGAATTTAAAACAAAAGAAAGGACATCCATGCTATGTGCCATTTCACAAGAAGCTAAAGAGGGATGCAAAGGTTCCAACACTTTGAGGCTTGTGGGGAAGATTGGGGGCAGATCCATTCACATACTTGTTAATTCGGGGAGCACACATAGTTTTGTGAACTCTAAATCAATAAATTCTTTGAAACTATGCCCAATAGAGATGATGAAGCCTCTAAAAGTGGAGGTTGCAAATGGACAACATGAGCTGAGTAAGAGTTGGGTTGCAACAGGATTTCTTTGTCTTTCGATTATGCCTATGATGCCCGTTTAATTGTGCTTGACATGGGGCCCATGGATGTGGTGCTTGGATGCGATTGGTTGCACACTTTGGGCAGGTTTTCAATGGATTTGAAGCACATGAAGATGCGGTTTATGCATGAAGCCATGCTTTAACCTTAGTGTTTTTATGAAGAAAATGAAGAGAGAGTTGACGAGTTTATGCCCTGATTACATGCTACAACTCACTCGTTCAAGAAGAGGACAATGGGCTGTAACTTTACATGATGAGGGGATGGATGCCTTGTTGCAAGAGTACAAAGATGTGTTTGAAGCACCTAAATGCTTGCTACCTGCTAGAGAAGTTGACCATGCCATAGAGCTTGAGAAGGGTGCAAAACCAGTCAATAAGCCTCCTTATAAGCTTTCAAAGGTTGAGCGGGAAGAGGTGGCAAAGCAAGTGGAAGAGCTTTTGGAAATGAGATTCATACAACCAAGCCAAACACCTTTCGCCTCACCCATTTTGTTAGTGAAAGAAGAAGGATGGATCTTATAGAATGTGCATTAATTATAGGGATCTCAACAGGATCACTATAAAGAATCCATATCCCATTCCAAGGATTGATGATTTACTTGATGAATTGAAAGGAGAAAAATATTTCTCCAAGATAGATCTCAAGTCCAGGTATCATCAAATAAGCATGAAAGATGGTAATGAGTTTAAGACGGCATTCAGGACTGAACGGGGTTTATTTCAATTCATGGTTATGCCTTTTGGACTATCAAATGCCCTAGCCACATTTCAGGGTCTCATGAACAAAGTTTTGAAGCCATTCCTTTACAAAACAATTTTGGTCTTCTTTGATTGCATACTTGTGTATATCAAGTCAAGGAAAGAGCACTTGATGCATGTGGAGCAAGTGTTGAAGGTATTGAGAGAGCACAAGTTGTTTGCCAAGCAAAGCAAGTGCACCTTTATGTCACAAGAAGTGGAATACTTGGGTCACATTGTGTGATGGTATGTGTGAAAGAGTGGCCTACACCCACCAACACTACTCAACTAAGGGGATTTTTGGGATTATCATCCTTTTATAGGAGGTTCATACGCCATTATGCTCACATGTCAGCCCCACTTACTGATAGGCTTAAGAAGGAAGCATTTTTTTGGGATGTTATGGCCGATAAGAGCTTTCAAGTGCTCAAGCAGGCACTCATTTCATCTCCAATATTGCCCTGATTTTTCTAAGCCTTTCAATATATGGGCTAATGCAAGTGGGAGAGGAATTGGTGTCGTTCTATATCAAGAGTGTGGGGTGATTGCTTATGAGAGTAGAAAGCTCACCGAGAAGGAGAGGGAGCTTCATGCTTATGATCAAGAAATGTTGGCCATTTTGCATGCCGTAAAGAAGTGTCATCACTATTTGTATGGTTCCTTTCTCCAAAGCGAAAGAGATGGCTTGCTGCCTTGCAAAATTATTATTTCGAGATATCTTACATGGCGGGAAAGGACAATGTTGTGGCCGATGCACTTTGTAGGATTTGGACTTGCACTATACATGCTATTTCAGAGGTGCATTATGAGTGGATTCATTAGATACAAAAGGAGTATTTGGTGGATGACATGGTTGCTCCAATGTTTTAGAAATTACAACAAGGGTTATGTGATGAATATCCACATTTTGAGTTGCGTAATGGGTTACTTTTATACAAGGGAAAGGTCTATTTGGTCCCTCACTCATCCTTCAAAATTGAAAAATCCTACAAGAGATGCACTCTTTACCAATGGCGGGTTATTTGTGAGTGTTCAAGACCCTTGGGGGGTTCACTCATAAATATCTAAGCGTAGCATGTGCGTTCAAGGGTTTTAAAAATCATTTTTTAACACATTTTTTATATACAGAAGGGTACCATTTAAAGGGGATATTTACAAATTGAATAGAAAAAGGGTGTGTTTTATTCATGAAAAATTTATAGATAAGGAGTTTTTAAATTAGGCTTTAAACGCACATGATATAGAGGGTTTACATATAGTGACCCCTCCAAGTCAAGACCTATGATAAAATACGGAAGAGTTTCTTTTGGAAAGGACTTTAGAAGGATGTGCATGACTATGTAGTGTATGGACAGCCATGGCCACTTGTGTACTTCACCACTCATCAATCAAAGCTCAACAAGACTCCGTGGGATTATGGACATCATAGAGAGCAGTCCATATGTACATCAAATAAGTGGACAGCTCTATGTGGAGTTCTCTTGTGTGAGACACTTTTGGGATTGCAACAAATGTACTTCCGCATGCTTGAGGAAAGTCAAGAAGATTCTCAACAGCCCATACATTGCTCCATACATGGTTTCGAGGACAAAACCTTTGGGTGGGGATGGTTTATAAATGAAGGGGCTTGGTTTTGAACATAAGGGAAGCCCATGGGCATGGATATGGCCACGCAAGTATGGGGGCCCAATATTAATAAGTGTGAAAAGGTGGGAAAGTATACTTGCGAAGTATAAGCCACTACAGCTCTATGTGGAGTTCTCTTGTGTGAGACACTTTTGGTATTGCAACAAATGTACTTCCGCATGAAAGTCAAGAAGATTCTCAACAGCCCATACATTGCTCCATACATGGTTTCCAGGACAAAACCTTTGGGTGGGGATGGTTTGTAAATGAAGGGGCTTGGTTTTGAACATAAGGGAAGCCCATGGGCATGGATATGGCCAGACAAGTATGGGGGCCCAATATTAATAAGTGTGAAAAGGTGGGAAAGTATACTTGCAAAGTATAAGCCACTAGTCTGCCTTCTTGTCCTAAGGCACCACCAAGTGCTAGACTACTAGCATCAGTAACCACCTCAAATTTCCTTGTGAAATCAGGAAGTTTTTGGACTGGCACTGAGATAATAATGGCTTTGAGCTAATCAAAGCTAACTTGATGGATTAGCAAAACCACACTATTTTGCAATCCTTCTTAAGAAGATCCATCAAGGGTGCAGCTACTACCAGGGCATAATCTTTAACAAAAATCATGTACCATCTTGTGATTCCCAAAAATCCACGAACTTCGCGGACTTAGGGGTGGCCATTCTAGTATATCCTTTACCTTGGTGGGAGCTACTGAGATACTATCTTGGGAGACAAAGAATCCAAGATACTCAATTTGATGAGTAAAGAAGGTACATTTGCTCTTCTTGGCATAGAGTTTATGTGTGCGCAGCAATTGCAGAACTCTACGCACATGCTCCTCATGCTCTTCCACCGACTTGGAGTAGACCAACCTGTCATCAAAGAAGACAAGAACAAATTCATCCAAGTAGGGATAGAATATATCTTGCATTAGGCAGTTGAAGGTTACAGGGACATTGGTTAACCCGAATGACATTACAGTAAACTTATAGTGGCCATAACGGGTATTGAAAGCTGTCTTGGGGGTATATCTGCTTCCTTGACTCTAATCTAGTAGTAACCAAACCTCAAGTCTATTTTTGAGAAAACTTTGGCCCCATGAAGCCTATCAAGAATCTCGTCAATGCAAGGGATAGGATACTTATTCTTGACAATGACTTGATTTAGCCCCTGATAATCTATGCAGAGATGAAGAGTGACGTTCTTCTTCTTTTGGAAAAGAAGAAGAACGGTTGCTCCCCAAGGAGAGCTGCTGGGGCGTACAAATCCTTGCTCAATGAGTTAGGAAAGTTGCTCCTTAAGCTCAATGGCTTTAGGAAGAGACATTTTATAGGGTGTTTTTAAGATAGGTTGAGCACAAGGGAGGATCACCTTGATTTCATGATTGACTTATCGAGGAGGCGATAGCCCTGTAAGGTTGTCATGAAAGATGTTAGAATTCTTAGAGCCAAGAGGGTTCTGATTCTTTACTAGGCTCAATAACTTTGTTGAGCTTAACTAGGAAAACTTGTTATCCCTTCCGTACTCCCTTGAGAAGATTATTTGCCTTGACTACCCTAGACTTAGGTTTACTTGTCTTCCCATGAACTGGTACTACTTGTTATGGGCTACCACACCTCTAAGAAGGAACTCTATGCATTCACCTTTGGAAGAAGTAATAGAACACAACTGTTGTAGTAGGGAAATTACCAATGCTTCGAGCTTGTGTCCCTTGAGGTCTCCAGGCTCACTTGAGAAGCTCCAATCCTCCAAGATTCACCTCCACGATGTCACCGCGTAGAGTCGCTCACACCACCACATAAGGCAATCACTCTCTCTCACTTCTCCACATAAGCATACAAGTATAGAGAAGGCACTTGTGCTAGAGTACTCTCTCTCAATACAAAAGCAAGAACTCTCATAGCACAAAGGGGGATTGTGTCCATTCATTATGAGAAAATACCTTATATACAATTGGCCCTTATTCACACTTGGGCACCCAAAACTTACTAACTAAGGCCTTGGGTGGCAAATATCTCATAATGCTACAACCTTTGTAGTGCCTTTGCATGACACGTATTAATGTCCTCAATTGGAGGAGCATAATTGTTAATCCTTAACATCCCCTCTACTTGATGTAGGTTATGTCCTCAGAACCTGGTCGCCGAACTCATGTGACAATAGAAGTTCTGATGTGATTGAAGCTTTTTAAGGGTTCTTTTAAATGCAGTGTGTGATCTCCAAAACCCGGTGTCAACCATATCCTTGAATGTGATATGCATGTTTGTGGATAAACACCTTAGGCAATGATAATGTAACATCATGCCTCTATCAGTAGGGCCTTGATTCATGTCAAATTATAGCTGATCAGCATCATATTCATCATATGTCTCTTTAGGTTGATCAATGAGTACCACGATCAATTTCAAAAATTGGACACTGGCTACAATGGCAAGGTCTGGTATGCGACGCCATGCATGTATCCAAGTCAGCAATTGCTTCCTTTGTTGTCCTATATCTATAAATGTTACTGGCAAGAATAAAGGAAAGTTGTAGCAAACATGTGAATCTCTCTGCTTAGCCTCATGGAATTCCAATGGTATCCATCTTCTTTTCATTGGCATATACAAAGGGTCCACTCTCTGTGTTGGTGGGGCACGCATATACTGATGACTATATTCAGTAATAGTCAAATACTCCTTCTTCCATGCTAGTTGTATACCAAAATCTTCTAGTTTGGGATTGGCATCATCTGTAATGGTTGTATACCCCCCTCGTGTATGGACTGGATTTGCCTTTCTCCACCCATGGAAGTAGTAACTGATCTTGAATGTAACAATTGTGATGTCAAGTAAATCTGTCAAGTGCGGGTTTTCCAGCTTTGTATGTCGTGCCAAATTTGACCGTAATGTGCCCTCTCCAGCCAAGGGCAATAATTCTTCTAACTCTGGCTTTGGTTTGGTACATATGGCTTCTTCATTTTGGAGTAACATCAGAATATACCTCTGGCAAGATTCGGCGGTGGGTAGGTTCAAAAGGTGTTATTTACATTAACACTTCAAACATTAACTTTGGCTTGAGTAGAGGATTCCCTGCTCTGATTAATCCCTTATATTCTACAGTAAACAAAGACTCAAGAATAGTATTATTAGTAAATAGCACAAGAGCATCTTGGGGTAGAGTGTGACTAACCTCTTGAGTTGGCCGTGGTGGAGATGGGTTGGGTGTCGGCAACTCCTCGAGGGCAAGAGTGTTAGTGGGAAATTCTAAGGGATGAGCAAGAAGTCTAGAAAATATACAATTGGCCTGAGATTTGTCAGTAAGAGGAACACTTGGGTATGGATTAAGTAATTTACTTGTTGCGACATTTGAAAATACAGGGTAAGTTGGATTAGATGAGGAACCGGATGTTTCCTCTTGACCCTCTCCGAAACTAGAGGGTGGATGGGTGGGTTTGTTGAGCTTCATAAATTCTTGTAGCTCAATGATATCTTCCGGAGATATGGTAGGATACTCAGTATGTATTTTATCAAAATTATAAAGTACAGTAGTCAGCATGGCTTCTAGATGTTTGTGGATATTTCGATATAGTTTAAGAATTCCAAAAGGATGATATAGTGTAGACTCATAGAGATTTAAATGTTGATGGGTATTATATACTTCTAACCACCCATGAATGATGATCCACTCGTAACTGTGAGCTAAAAACTCGTAATTGGCCGGTGTATCAGGAATATTATCTGGAACAAACAGGTCTAATTTGTCGACACTGTTGTCCAGGATATTCGAGTTTCGCAACACCTGACACCAACTACGAAGGTTGAGCACAATAGGGTGTAATGGATAGAAGAAAGCATCCTTTGGATCAGTTAGTACTAGGTCCCTCAAAAAATCCCCATGATTATAGTACGGTCAGCATCACGCTCTGTATTTTGTTTAATTAGTGTTGATTCTCCTAGGCTCAAATCATCAAACAGATTGATTTCATATTGTAGTAAAGAGAGTGTTAGTGTAGACAAAAACAGAGTCAAAGTTTGAGGAGGGGCCCGAGGAGTTACTGGCAATGAACCTATCTCCAAGGCTCACTCAAGAAGTAGTCGCAACTCATCGGTAGGCTCTTATCTTTTGCTGCGTTCCTGAATTGCCAATTGGTACTCCAATTCCTGTATCCAAGAATCCTTGGTGGTGAGAAGATATGAGATGCTTTTTTCTCGCACCACCAGTCTTGCGGCATCCAATTCTTCAAAGCATCTTGTGGTGGCTTCTTGTGCTCGTGTGGCCACAGCTTCCATTTCTTGAGCCTCTACAATATTTTAAAGCCTTTCAGTGACCAAATCTTGACTAGCTTGGAGCTGCTGAGTAATCTGCAACATTTCTTGTTTGTGTGTGTCTATCAGCTTCTACATCTCCAAGGATTTGGTGTTTATGGTTTCATTTAGTGCTCGTACTTTTTCTGCATTGGCTTTATTTATTTGTTCTCTTTCTTGTTGAAGTTGGAGCACTCTGTGATCAGCATCCTTAAGGGCTGCAGATATTGATTTCAAGTTGCTTTGTAATTCCTCTTCCTTAGCCTGGAATGTATTTTGGAACTCCTGGCTGTTAAGCCTGGATGCTTGCTTGTTTCTTCTTGTGTGCCACTTCTCTTTGCGGAAGGTCAAAAGTTTTTCCGGAATTTGGAAAGCCAAAAGGTTTTGGGAAAAATGGAAAGCCAAAGGTTTTCCGGAAGATGAAAAGCCAAAAAAATTTAAGAAAAAAAAATTCACAAATTTCTAGAGATTTTTTCCTCAAATCCCATAATTTGTCATAATTTTCAAGCTTTTTTTTTCAAGCTTTTTTGAAAAAAAAAATCAAAAGCTTTTTTTTGTCATAATAAAAAACTTATTTTTTTTAAAAAAAATAAAAAATAATTTTAATAAGCTTTAATTAGCTTATGGGGTTTTGATTTTTAAAGGGGGGGCATTTTTTTTTCACCCGACGGCGACTGTTGCGCTGTGAGATCCCATTGCCCCCTCCGCGCACCGGGATTCTCGGTTGCTATAGCAGCGAAAGTAGCTTCTTCTTGCGCGGGGCAGGGTTTCCCACTCGGGGCCTCGCCCTCGAATGTCCAGACATGAGACTAATCTGATGGTCATCCGAAACCGAAACCGGAAAAATTTCCCTTGCCCGAAAAACGGGGACGATTCCACCTTTTTGATTTCCTTAACGAATTTTCTAACGGGGTCAAGAGACTAAACTAACCTTCACCAAATTAAACGAGATAGAAGGAAAACTATTACAGACTTAACTTGAAGAAATCAACGCTTTTTTCCTAACTGAATCACGCACAGTCGTTGATCTATTTATTTGAGAAGTCTTCATGTTTTTATTTAACTACTCGAGTTCTAAGCGTATTCCTATTATTCAATTTCATTATTAAAACTCTACTGCATGGGTTAGCCACCACCCAACCATTGGAATTGGTAGAACCAGACAATTACTCACCCACCCATAATTGAATGCCTTTCTTAACTTTTGCTTTCGAATATAGATACGCACACACTCCTCTTTAAACTTTAACTTATAAAACAATCCATTAACAACAAACAGTTACTGATTCAGATGTCATAACTCAAAATTTCCATCCAATCCTTGTTTCTTAAAAAAAACAGTATCACTCTAGACTCTCCATTGGGAGCTGGTCAGCACAACGAGATCCAGTAATAACAGTTTACAATAATCATTGGTCCATCATACAATATCTTCCACGACATACGCATGGGTGTCCTCGGCACCATGAGCCCGTGCATCACCTGGTCAGAACCCTCCACCCAGGATCCTCCTTGTGTCTTGGCACTTCACTCAGGTCCGCCGACCGCTTCGTCGGCCCTCGTTCATCGTACCGGAAGTGCACCATTTTAACTGTACTGAGGCTGGTCAAGACCTAGGCAGGTTTTGCCGTGTGAGCTGTCCTTTGAACACTCCCCGCCGCCAGCTGTTTTGCAACCAAACTTCCCTTAGAAAAACACATACCAAATGCTCCCTCCCAGCATTCTGGCGTAAGACAGTCTTTTAAGAAAACAAGGTTTTTATGCAAGTTTTCAGTTTGATTTTCTTTTGAATACAATGAGTATATCTTAAATCAGTATCCCCAAAACTTCAAAATCGTAATACTAAATTTCAAAACAGAATTCCTCGAATTCTGTAACCTTGATCCTCAGATCAATTAGAAGGGTCTTAACTTAGTTTCAGATTTGGTGGGAGATTTGAGTGTATTTTCTTGAACTGGTCATATCTTCTTTTCTCAAAAAACTGACGAAAGAATTTGGTCTTGGTCATAGTCTGATTCAGGGTTCGAGTCTGATAAGGTCCTTCATGAACTATCTTTCTCAAAAAGGGGGTGATATTTTAGTTACTATTTTATTGAATTTCATTTCATTGAATATTCACTTAACTGATTTCTAAATTAGTCACGAATTCTGATGAGGAATAAATTAATCATTTATCTGAATATTTCGACTTTGATAAATTTCTTGAATTTCCTCTTTACAATCCGAGTAAATATAAAACGATAGAAATTTCTTTCTTAGAGTATTTACTTATTCATTTATCAAATACTCATGGAAATTAAACATAGAATTAAAGAGAAATCTAATTTTGATATAAAAATTCTTTATGCATCTATTTATGCATAAAATTAATTTATTTAGGAATAACACTTTTAAGATAAGAAGAATTTCTTTATGCATCTTTTTATGCATAGAAATTAAATTTAATGAAAATAACACTTTTATAATTAAAAAAATCCATTATGCATCTTTCTATGCATAGAAATTAAATTCAATGAAAATAACACTTTTATGATAAAAAATTTTCATTATTTATCTTTCCATGCATAGAAATTAAATTCAATGAAAATAACACTTTTACAATTTAAAAAAAATTCCATTATGCATCTTTCCATGCATAGAAATTAAATTCAATGAAAATAACACTTTTGTAATAAAAAAATTTTATATTATGCATCTGTCCATGCATAGAAATTAAATTCAATGAAAATAACACTTTTACAAATAAAAAAAATTTCCATTATGCATCTTTCTATGCATAGAATTTAAATTCAATGAAAATAACACTTTTATAATAAATGTTTTTTTCCATTATGCATCTTTCCATGCATAGAATTTAAATTCAATGAAAATAATACTTTTATAATTAAAACAATTTCTATTATACATCTTTCCATGCATAGAAATTAAATTCAATGAAAATAACACTTTTACAATAAAAAAATTTCCATTATGCATCTTTCCATGCATAGAAATTAAATTCAATGAAAATAACACTTTTATAATAAAACAATTTCTATTATGCATCTTTTCATGCATAGAAATTCAATTCAATGAAAATAACATCTTTACAATAAAAAAACTTTTCCATTATGCATCTTTCTATGCATAGAATTTAAATTCAATGGAAACAACACTTTTATAATAAAAAAGATTTCCAATATGCATTTTTCTATGCATAGAAATTAATTTCAATAATTAATATCAATGATATCATGCATATTCATAGGTGAATATGTACATGGAGTAAATAAAAATATTTCTTTTAGAATGCACAAACGGTGGGGATTACTCTTTTAGAATAACATAAAAATAAACTTTATTTTCCACAAAATTCAAAATTTTTTTGCCATAACCTCGTTTGTATGGCTGACCATTTCTCAATTTTTACATTCCAATATCACTTTAAAATTAATCCCAATTTGAAGTAAACTTCTCTAATCTACTCAATTTTAACTTTCTAAAGAGTAAACAATAAGAAAAGTTTAAATCAATTTATTTGTTACTCATTTTAGGATAAATAAAGGCTGAATTCTTAAGGAAGAGAAGGGGGTAGCCTTTTCATGAAGGCATAACATCAAGATTCACTTTAATCAACTAAAAAAGCAAAGAAATCAGAAAACCATAGATTAGAAATTAAAAAATAGAATTTTTAGCTTACATGGAGTTTTGTGAGCTTTCCTTTGGCATGAGGGATTGAGGGTCCTACTTTTGTTTGGATCAAGAGTGACCACCAATTCTTTTGGAGAAGATTTAGTCAAAAACAATTGAATTATCAAGTGAATTCAATGTATTTGACTCTGGGAAGGAGTAGAGTAACAGTGCATAAACACTATTAAGCTTTTACAAAGGGGGAGGCTTCTATTTATAGGAAAAAGTGAGCCTCAAACCAAGCAAACTGATTCTAAATTTTTCCAGATCAATTTGGTCAATTTTTGACCATTTTTGGGTCAGTTCAGCTTACTTTTTGGAACTAGACTTGAATTAGGAGAGAGGAGAGATGAAATATCTCATTTTATTGATTTAAAATGGGAAGCAATGATGAGAAAAAAGGCACCTCCTTCATGAGGGGGAATCCCCACTCTGAGGTGTCAAAAATCAATTTTTTAACTATTTTCTTTGGTCCTTAGTCCACTCTTCATCTTATGTGAGTATTTACTCAGTTTGGGGGGGTTTTCTTTATTTCTTCAATTTATCTCCTCCCTACATTTGGATTAATCTTATTGGTCCCTCAGAACCTTATTCCAAAATTTTTAAAAATTCTGGATCCTTAGGCTAAGGTCTTTTGAGCAGATTATAATTTATTTCTAATTCACCTTCGGAAATTCTTTTTAAACTTCTGTTTTGGGAGATTTTAGTTTAATAAGAAATGATATTTTTCCATCCAAAGATATCTAAAAACTGAGTTATCTCTCTCTAGAATATTTTCTCTCTCTAGGCTAAAACAGGTAGAAACAAGATCTTTTATTATTCTGAAAAGGGGATTGATTACAAGGAAAGAAACTGAACATCTTGAGGGGCTGGGGAGGAATCTTACATTCTCTCCCACTTGAAAAACGCGAGATGTCCTCATCTCGCAAACTGGGGGTAATCCTGCATCAGTTTATTGGCTTCTTTCTCCCAGGTGGCGTCTTCAAAAGGATAGAACTTCCATTTGACTAATAATTCTCTTAGAATTCTGTTCCTGAGAACCTTCTCTCAAACATCAAGGATTTCTTCAGGTTGGAGTTCCATCAGCCCTTGGGTTGAGGAAGTTAAGAGTTCATCATTAAGCACATGATTCAGGCTCGATACATACATCTTGACCCTAATCAATCTATCGGACCAAGTTAATGGTGTTAGGTAGTCTTGTCCATACAGGGATTTGACCCTAATCAATCTGTCGGACCAAGTTAATGGTGTTAGGCAGTCTTGTCCATACAGGGATTTGAAAGGGCTCATCCTGATGCTTTGGTGATAAGAGGCATTGTAGGCAAACTCGACTAGGTGTAGATCGCTTAGCCACTTCTTGAGTCCCCTGCCCGCAGCATGACCGAAGTATATCTTCCATTACTTGGTTCACTCTTTCTCTTTGACCATCGGTCTCGAGGTGGTAAGCTGTGTCGAGATCCAAGAAAGTTCCTACTGCTTCAAAAAATGTAGTCCAAAATCTTGACGTGAACTCAGGATCTCGATCACTTACTATTCTCCTGGGTAGGCCATGCAATCTGAAGAGTTCCTTGAGGAACACTCTGGCCACATCCACTAAAGTGTAGGTTTCTTTGACTGGAATCAGATGGGCAACTTTGGTAGTCTATCAACTACCACGAAGATAGAGTTGTAACCTGATTGCACTGAAGGTAGTCCAGTAATAAAATCCATACTGATACATTTCCACTTCATCTGGGGGATGTCTAATGGATGTAACTTCCTAGGCATTTTTACTCTTTCTGCTTTGACTTTCTGACAAATCAGGCATTGAAGTACATGATTAAGTACATCCTTTTTTAGTCCAGGCCAAAAGAAGCTTTTCTTTACATGTAGGTCTTGATGAAACCTAGATGTCCTGCAACAATAAGGTTGTCATGGGCTTCATTCAGAATTTGACCCTTAGTTCCCTCATCATTGGGAATGCATAGCTTGCTATTGTAATACATAATTCCATCATCCAGGCTATACCCTTGAACTCGGTTCAACTCCTGAGGAGTTTTGCTTTCCTGCATAAGTAGGGTAGCAATAGGGCCAAGGAAATCTGTCCTGCATGATCTTCTCTCTTGCTTCATTAATCAATGGATTTGACACCACTGTGATTGCAAGCAAGGAGGCTTTTATGCTGAGGGCATCTGCTACCACATTTTCTTTGCTAGGGTGGTACTTGATTTCAAAATCAAATTCCTGTAGGGTCTGCATCCACCTTCTTTGGCGCATGTTGAGATCCTTCTAGGTGAAAATCCACTTTAAGCTCTGATGATCTATCATCAAAGTGAATCTTTGACCCAGTAGGTAATGTCTCCACAACTTCAAGGCATAGACTACTGAAAGTAGCTCCAAGTCATGGACAACATAATTTCTCTCATGCGTTCTGAGTTTTCGGGATTCATAGGCCACTGCATGACCTTCCTGCATGAGCGCACCTCCCAAGGCAAAACCACTAGCATCAGTTACTACCTCAAAGGTAGAGAGCAATTTGGAAATTTTAGAACGGGATTGGTTACCAAGGCGGTCTTCAGCTTATCAAAAGCACTCTGGACACCTGGCAGACCATTGAAACGGGATATTCTTTTTGAAAAGATTTGTCAGGGGGGAAGCTATGAGAGCATACTTAGGTATAAAAATTCTATAGCAACCAATTAATCCCAAGAATCCTTTGACTTCTTTCACTATCTTTGGTTGAGGCCAATCTATGACTACTTGGACTTTTGTGGAATCTAGAGAAATTTCGTCTTTGGATACTAGAAAGCCCAAGTATTCAACATGGTCGATGGCAAAGAAAGTGCATTTGCTCTTTTTTGCAAAGCGTTGGTGCTTCCTTAGAATCTCAAGAACTTTTCGGATGTGAGCTTCATGGTCAGCTGCATTCTTTGAGTAAATCAGAATATCATCAAAGAAAACAAGAACAAAATCATCCAAGTATTCTCTGAGAATGTCCTGCATTAGGCGATTGAATGTAGCTGGGGCATTTGTCAATCCAAACAGCATGACTGTAAATTCATAGTGCCCATATCGAGTATTGATGGCTGTCTTCGGGATATCGAGTATTGATGGCTGTCTCTTCGGGATATCTTGCTCATTAATCCTGATCTGGTAATACCCTGATTTGAGATCTATCTTTGTGAAGATCTGGGCTCCACTTAGCCTGTCCAGAAGCTCATCAACTCTGGGGATAGGATACTTATTCTTTCGTTCATTCCTCGAATGAATCTGACCATCAGCTGCTCTTCATCCAAAAGTGGAGAATATTTGAGGAGGAGAAGGGCAAATGCCCGATGGTATTCCTCAATTATCCGGCTATCCTACTTCAACTCCAAGAACTCATTCATTTTGGTTTCCAGGAAGCCCGAAGGACAGGACCTCTTCCTGAGGTAAGCTTTAAGATCTGACCAGGTCTGGGTATTTCGGTCAAGACGGTTTGTCTCGCAATGGTTCCTCCATGCGACCTTGGCCGTTTCCACAATTTTTAATCTGGCGAGAGCCATCTTGCTCCTCTCATTATAACGGTTACATCAAAGTACTCTTCCAATGCCTCCATCCATTTTTCCATTGCTTCACCTAACTGTTCCCCTTCACCCTTGAATGGACCAGGTTGGGATCGGTGCAAGGCTTTACGAACGTCCGGATCTAACTCTTCATCTCATCGGTAAGAGGATCCGGCTGCCTAGCACGGGCCGCACGGCTCATGATTCTAACAAAACGAGATTTTTGTCAACTTAACTTTGTCATCAGATTTATGACTATTTAATTTTTGAGATTTATTTCTTAAACAATAAATATTCCATCATAATTTTTGAAAACAAGATTCACTCTGATAATTTTGCTAATCAATATTCACAACCACGAAATCAATTTGGAATCTTTTGCAAAACGTCATTTATTATCAAAAGTTTTTGATATATACATAGAGCGTCTTAGCTCCAAAAGTCACTGCCTCAATCGCGTACGCATAAAAAGGCGATACTGCGATGGAGACATGCTATGATATACATGATCCATCACTAATAAAAGTGCTGTAATTCTACTTCTAGGAATAAAGCGACTCAGAAGTCTAAAAATTCGGCAAGAATTTCTAAAATTTCGGGGCAAATGATTAAAGAGTTGGACATAATGAACAACTCCTAGCCTTATCAAGATCATGGCTAGTGAGATATTATGCCTGAGTCTTTGAAGCTGATTAGTATTGACGTTAATACATCAAACTCTAGAGAACCACATATGTTGACGTCGCTCTACTGGATCAGGGAAGTATAGATCCTCAAAGTGACGAGCGAGCCTCACTCTGCTTTCTCGGGTTGTAGCAGAGTTGATGAGATGTTCGAAGGCAAAGGCAATCATATCCTGACTCTGGGAAAGTCCAAGAATGCTAGACAGATTTGGGGTATCCATCTAAAAATCCAATTCAATTTATGAGTTTTCAATTTATGAATTCATTTCCAACATAATCTTAGCAAGTGAAAACATTTTTTTCGCAGATTTACTTTAAAATTTTAGGCAATTTCTCCTGCTGTTTCATAAGTTTACAACAGCGCTTTGATACCAGCTGTGTGAGATCCCACTGTCCCCTCTGCACACCGGATTCTCGGTTGCTAGCAGCAGTGGAAGTAGCTTCTTCTTGCGCGGGGCAGGGTTTCCCACTTGGGGCCTCGCCCTCGAATGTCCGGACACGAGACTAATCTGGTGGTCATTTTGAAACTGAAACCGGGAAAATTTCCCTTGCCCAAAAAACGGGGACGATTCCACCTTTTTGATTTCCTTAATGAATTTTCTAACGGGGTCAAGAGACTAAACTAACCTTCACTTGATTAAACCAGATAGAAGGAAAACTATTACAGACTTAACTTGAAGAAATCAACGCTTTTTTCCCCGCTGAATCAGGCACAGCCATTGATCTATTCATTTGAGAAGTCTTCAGGTTTTTATTTAACTACTCGAGTGCTAAGCGTATTCCTATTATTCAATTTCATTATTAAAACTCTACTAATTCCATCCTAACCCCATCCGGCCCATGGGTTAGCCACCGCCCAACCACTGGAATTGGTAGAACTAGACAATTACTCACCCACCCATAATTGAATGCCTTTCTTAAAATAACAGTTTACAATAATCATTGGTCCATCATACAATATCTTCCACGACATACGTGTCCTTGGCACCGCGAGCCCGTGCATCACCTGGTCAGAATCCTCCAAGATCTTCCTTAGGTGTTCTGGCACTTCACTCGGGGACCGCTTCATCGGCCCTCGTCCATCGTACTGGAAGCGCAGCATTTTAACCGTACCAAGGCTGGTCAAGACCTGGGCAAGTTTGGCCTCGTGAGCTGTCCTTTGAACACTCCCCCCGCCAGCTTGCAACCGAACTTCCCTTAGAAAAACACATACCAAATGCTCCCTCCACCAGCATTCTGGCGTAAGGCAGTTCTTTAAGAAAACAGGGTTTCTATGCAAGTTTTGAGTTTGATTTTCTTTTGAATATAATGAGTATATCTTAAATCAGTATCCCCAAAACTTCATAATTGTAATACTGAATTTCAAAACAGAATTCCTCGAATTCTATAACCTTGATCCTCATATCAATTCAAAGAGTCTTAACTTAGTTTCAGATTTGGTGGGAGATTTGAGTGTATTTTCTTGAACTGGTCATATCTTCTTTCCTCGAAACTGGCGAAAGAATTTGGTCTTGGTCATAGTCTGATTCAGGGTTCGAGTCTAATAAGGTCCTTCCTGAACTATCTTTCTCAAAAAGGGGGTGATATTTCAGTTACTATTTTATTGAATTGCATTGCATTTCATTTCATTGAATATTCACTTAACTAATTTCTAAATTAATCACGAATTCTGATGAGGAATAAATTAATCATTTATCTGAATATTTCGACTTCGATAGATTTCCTAAATTTTCTCTATGTAATCCGAGTGAATATAAAACGATAGAAATTTCTCTCTTAAAGTATTTACTTATTCATTTATCAAATACTCATGGAAATTAAACATAGAATTAAAGAGAAATCTAGTTTTGATATAAAAATTCTTTATGCATCTATTTATGCATTTAATCAATTTAATAGGAATAACACTTTTAAGATAAAAAGAATTTCTTTATGCATCTTTTTATGGAAAGAAATTAAATTTAATAAAAATAACACTTTTATAATTTAAAAAAAATTCATTATGCATCTTTCCATGCATAGAAATTAAATTCAATGAAAATAACACTTTTATAATAAAAAAATTTCCATTATGCATCTTTCCATGCATAGAAATTAAATTCAATGAAAATAACACTTTTATAATAAAAAAAATTCCATTATGTATCTTTCCACGCATAGAAATTAAATTCAATGAAAATAACACTTTTATAATAAAAAAATTTCTATTATTCATCTTTCCATGCATAGAAATTAAATTCAATAAAAATAAATAAATAAAATTCCATTATGCATCTTTCTATGCATAGAACTTAAATTCAATGAAAATAACACTTTTATAATAAATGTTTTTTTCCATTATGCATCTTTCCATGCATAGAATTTAAATTCAATGAAAATAACACTTTTATAACTAAAACAATTTCTATTATGCATCTTTCCATGCATATAAATTAAATTCAATGAAAATAACACTTTTACAATAAAAAAATTTCCATTATGCATCTTTCCATGCATAAAAATTAAATTCAATGAAAATAACACTTTTATAATTAAAAAAATTCTATTATGCATCTTCACATGCATAAAAATTAAATTCAATGAAAATAACACTTTTACAATAAAAAATTTCATTATGCATCTTTCTATGTATAGAATTTAAATTCAATGGAAACAACACTTTTATAATAAAAAAGATTTTCAATATGTGTCTTTCTATGCATTTCAATAATTAATATCAATGATATCCATGCATATTCATAGGTGAATATGTACATGGAGTAAATAAAAATATTTCTTTTAGAATGCACAAACGGTAGGGATTACTCTTTTAGAATAACATGAAAATAAACTTTATTTTTCACAAAATTCAAGAAAATTTTGCCATAACCTCCTTTGTATGGCTGACCATTTCTCAATTTTTACATTCTAATATCACTTTAAAATTAATCCCAAACTCTAATCTACTCAATTTTCACTTTCTAAAGAGTAAACAATAAGAAAAGTTTAAATCAATTTATTTGTTACTCATTTTAGGATAAAGAAAGGCTGAATTCTTAAGGAAGAGAAGGGGGTAGCCTTTTCATCAAGGCATAACATCAAGATTCACTTTAATCAACTAAAAATCAAAGAAATAAGAAAACCATATATTAGAAATTAAAAAGTAGAATTTTTAGCTTACATGGAGTTTTGTGAGCTTTCCTTTGGCTTGAGGGATTGAGGGTTTTACTCTTGTTTGGATCAAGAGTGGCCACCAATTCTTTTGGAGAGGATTAAGTCAAAAACAATTGAATTAATTCAATGTATTTGACTTTGGGAAGGAGTAGAGTAACAGTGCATAAACACTATTAAGCTTTTACAAAGGGGGAGGCTTCTATTTATAGGAAAAAGTGAGCCTCAAACCAAGCAAACTGATTCTAGAATTTTCCAGATGAATTTGGTCAATTTTTAATCATTTTTAGGTCAATTCAGCTTACTTTTTGGAACTAGACTTGAATTAGGAGAGAGGAGAGATGAAATATCTCATTTTATTGATTTAAAATGGGAAGCAATGATGAGAAAAAAGGCACCTCCTTCATGAGGGGGAATCCCCACTCTGAGGTGTCAAAAATCAAATTTTTAACTATTTTCTTTGGTCCTTAGTCCACTCTTCATCTTATATGAGTATTTACTCATTTTGGGGGGGGTTTTCTTTATTTTTTCAATTTATCTCCTCCCTACATTTGGATTAATCTTATTGGTCCCTCAGAACCTTATTCCAAAATTTTTAGAAAATCTGGACCCTTAGGCTAAGGTCTTTTGAGCAGATTATAATTTATTTCTAATGCATCTTAGGAAATTCTTTTTAAACTTCTGTTTCAGGGAAATTTAGTTTAATAAGAAAGGATATTTTTCCATCCAAAGATATCTAAAAATTGAGTTATCTCTCTCTAGAACATTTTCTCTCTCTAGGCTAAAACAGGTAGAAACAAGATCTTTTATTATTTTGAAAAGGGGATTGATCACAGGGGAAGAAACTGGACATCTTGAGGGGCTAGGGAGGAATCTTACATGCGAAGCCCCCCCCCTGTGCGTAAAAAATGGGAGAGAGGAAGAGAGAGTCCTCTCCTCTCTCTCCTCTCCTTTTCCATTCCACACACTTTTCTCCTCTCCCCTCTCTCCTCTGTTAATAGAGAGGTTAACATTAATCTTTGGATTAAAGTTTTTAATTAAATACTTAATCATAATTAACATAAATTATGATTAATGTTTAATTAAAAAAATCCCTTTTAAGAGAAATTCACACGAGAAAATCAGAATTGAGAGGCGGAGAGGGTCCCACGCACACGGGAGAGCATTTCATGCATCAACATGCTGTCCCCTACTGCATTTCAACAGAAAATCGACAGAAATTTGATCACATACCCGTAAAAAAACCCGTAAAAATGTATAAAAAATACATTTTTAACCATAAAAATGCTCAAAAAAGTTAAAATTAGGAAAAGTTTCCTAAAAATTCTAGAAATTTTAGGGAATCCATTCTACCAAAATATCCATATTAAAATAGGTGGTATTTTTATAAAAATTTACATTAATGCTTATTTTAAACCACAAAAAATAGAAAAAAATAGCATTAAACTCACGAAATTCCCCCGCAACATCGATTCGTCCATTGAATTGTAGTAACACGCGTTCCAATCGCCATATTGACAATCCATGTGCAAATCATCAACACAAATCAACAAAATAATATTTTTATTAGTAAATATTAAAATTTACTTCAAAAAAATCAATAACAATTAACTAGAGATTGCTCTGATACCACTGTTAAAACCCTAAGATCTCTCTAGATAATTGTTATGCATAAACATGCATAAATTAGGCATAAACTCATTCACCCAACCACCCCCAAGCCCAAGGGATGCACACATGAATTATAAATGAAATACATCATACCTCTACCTTGATGTCCCATACCATCAAGAGGTATAACTCCAATCCAATAGCATGAAGCTATGGTATGAAATGGTAAGTGAGTAGATATGACCCTCTACACAAGAGAGCATAACATAAGCTAGCCTCAAGTCCTCAAGCCCCCCTTGAGTGTGCCCCATGCCCCTATTATATAGGAAGGCCCTCAAGTGACTCTTGGCTCTCCATTTCCCATGTGTAACCCTTGGATGCCTGACCCTAACCTTAAACCTTAAGGTTAGTCCTAACCCATGCTCCACTAGAGCTTGTTCCCATGCTCCCATGCTCACAAGCCTAATGTGGGTTAGCATCCTAGTATATGCACACATAATGTGTATATAACATAGCACACATAATGTACATATAACACTTTTCTTCTTTATGCCTTTCCTAAGATCCTTCTTGATTTCCTTTGTGTCCTTCAATGATGCTTTTCCTTCTTGCAGCTCTTCAGAGGTAAGTGATGGTGGTATTAGCGATACTGCCTGCTACATCTATTCTTCTTGTTCTTGATTTGGAAGATTTTGCTGTGCTATATGATTCAATACCTTTGTCATTAAGTATGGATTGCATACCTTTGACCGGTGTGCCTTCAGATAGTTTTACATTTCCCTATGGATGCACCATGCCAAATTATCCTCTTTGTCTTCATGTACTTTGGTGATTCTGTTCAAGGGAACCCTGTTTTACCTATCACCACTGACTTCACTTGCATTATGAGGGACATGGCTCTGTAAGATTTTTCTGTCACCTCATTTATGATGTTGTCATATTCAGCCCCGTTGGAGTTGTAAGAGCTTTTCTTCAACATGGCATCCAGGGGCATCTTCTTGAAATTGTGAGAGTGTATTTTGAGAGGTGGTGGTAACTGTAGAGCTTCCCGTATCAAGTCCTCTGAGAGTAATACATTTTCTATTATTCCATCTACTTTAGTCACATTTCCTCTCTTAGTGGCCTTGTCATAGGACTTGAGGTACTCCACACATAATTCTGTATTGATGGTTCGGGGGAGACATTATGCCATTCATCCTAGGCCAATGTTCTCTAGTTTTGTCTTTGACTTATGGATCCTCCAAGATCTGCAAAGCACTCTGGGATGTGGTATTGTAGAGCTATCTTTCCATAAGTAGTCTGGACTTCCTTGCTTATGATGGAGCTATGGAACACCTGTGCATAATACTGACCTAAATAGCTTAATTTTGGGCCCCTTGTGGGTCTTTTCTTCTTGCTAATTGGTGATCTAGTTGCACTGCCTTGTGTTACTGCTAGATTCCCCTCACCTTTCAGGTCATAAGGTAGCTGAGGCCAACATCTGTAAGAATGGGAAGAAGGTTAGTTCAATGGACTGGTGAGAGCATGTGTATATGCCTCGTTGTTTTCTTCTTCTTCTTCTTCTTCTTCTTCTTCTTCTTCTTCTTCTTCTTCTTCTTCTTCTTCTTCTTTTGAAGTGTGTGTAAGGTTATATTTGATGGAGAAGTGTGTTAATGGTGTGATGAAATAAGGAGGTATGAATTTATAGGTGAGAAGATGCACACCATGAGAGTACAGGTTTATGCACTATGAGATGGCAGGGTACGAAACCCGTGAGATGGGCTAAAACCATGAAACAGTTAAACCCATGAGATAGGTTGAAACCGTGAAATGAGCTAAAATCGTGAGATGGGTTAACCCATGAATTATTTTTTCCATGAGATAGGTTAAAGCTATGAGATGGGCTAAAACCATGAAACGGTTAAACCTATGAAACGGTTAAACCCGTGAAATAGTTTTTCCAAAAGATAGGTTAAAGCCGTGAGATGGGCTAAAACCATGAAACAATTTTTCCATGAGATAGGTTAAAGCCGTGACATGGGCTAAAACCATGAAAGTGCAGAGTGTGAAACCCGTGAGTCAGTTTAGAACCATCAGACACTACTGCAGGGTGTGAAACCCATGAGACTGTTATTCCATGAACTAGATAAACCCGTGAAACAGATTTTCCGTGAGATAGGATAAAGCTGTGAGATGGGCTAAAGCCGTGAAAGGGCAAGGTGTGAAACTCGTGAGTCAGTTTGGAACCGTGAGATTGTAGGGTGTGAAACCCGTGATACTGTTAGCAATGATTTTATATTCACGTGATCACAAGATTTTTTTTGTTAATAACACTTGTGAACATGTTATTCACATATTCACATGTTTTCATGTTCTCAAAATAGAAGGTCAGCAGTGACCTGGTAACCTGTCGAAGCCCGCCGGGCTTTTTGTTTTCTCGGCGGGCCTGCCGGGAAAATGGATTTCCCGGCGGGAAAAAAAGTTTTAAAAAAATGGTCAAAATATTTTCATGTTCACAGTCATTCCTACCATTTTTGGGCCTTCTCGGCTCATTTATGATGTCAAAAGTTCAAAATTCTTTGTACAAAAAAAGTTATCTCTAAATTTATCGCCTTAAGCTCGATTACCATCAATTAGATCTTATTATACGTCTAATTGAGTCTAATTGACATCAATTAATATCTAATTGAGTCTAATTGGTATCAATTAAGTCTAATTGGGTGTCAATTGATCGATTGGGCTCAATTGACATCAATTGACACCCCATTGGACTCAATTGGGCTTAATTGGACTTAATTGGATTCAATCAATTGACACCGAATTGGATACAATTGGGTTTAATTGGACTCAATTGACATCGATTAACACCCAATTGATGTTAATTGAGCTCAATTGACATCAATCCTAGTCAATTGATATCCAATTGATGCCAATTGAGCCGAATTGACACCAATTGCACTCAATTGGCACCCAATTGATGTCAATTGAGTCCTCAATTAACATCAATTAACACCCAATTGAGTCCAATTGACATCAACTAATACCCAATTGAGTCAAATTGATATCAATTAAGTATAATTGGGTGTCTATTGATCAATTCGGCTCAACTGATATCAATTGACATCCAATTGGACTCAATTGACATCAATTGGGTGCCAATTGAGTCCAAGTGACACCCAATTGATATCAATTGCATCCAATTGGGCTTAATTGACATTAATTCACACCTAATTGATGTCCAATCAGGTTCAATTCACACCCAATTAATGTCAATTGGGCTCAATTGACATCCAATTGATGTTAATTGGACTCAATTGACATCAATTAACACCCAATTAATGTCAATTGAGCTCAATTGACATAAATCGTAGTCAATTGACACCCAATTGATGCCAATTGAGTCGAATTGAGCTTAATTGATATTAATTACACTCAATTGGCACCCAATTGATGTCAATTGAGTTCGATTAGACTCAATTAACATCAATTAACACCCAATTAAGTCCAATTAATATTAATTAATACCTAATTGAGTCAAATTGATATCAATTAAATCTAATTGGGTGTCAATTGATCAATTGGGCTCAATTGATACCAATTGACATCCAATTGGACTCAATTGACATCAATTGGGTGCTAATTGAGTCCAAGTGACACCCAATTGATATCCATTGCATCCAATTGGGCTCAATTGACATCAATTCCCACCTAATTAATGTCAATTGAGTCCAATCACGTTCAATTCACACCCAATTGATGTCAATTGGGCTCAATTGACACCCAATTAACTCAGTCCAATTGATATCAATTGAGTCTAATTCAAACCCAATTGAGTCCAATTACATCTAATTGGACTCAATTGACATCAATTAATACCCAATTGATGTCAATTAAACTCAATTAACATCAATTAACACCCAATTGATGTCAATTCAGCTCAATTAACATCAATCATAGATAATTGACACCCAATTGATGTTAATTGAGCCAAATTGGGCTTAATTAACATCAATTACACTCAATTCGTATCCAATTGATGTCAATTGAGACTCAATTAACATCAAATAACATCCAATTGAGTTTAATTGACATCAATTAATACCCAATTGAGTCAAATTGATATCAATTAAGTCTAATTGGGTGTCAATTGATCAATTGGGCTCAAATGATATCAATTGACATCTAATTGGACTCAATTGACATCAATTGGGTGCCAATTGAGTCTAATTGACACCCAATTGATATCAATTGCATCCAACTGGGGTCAATTGACATCAATTCACACCTAATTGATGTTAATTGAGTCCAATTAGGTTCAAGTCACCCAATTGATGTTAATTGGGCTCAAATGACACCAAATTGATGTCAATTTGGCTCAATTGACACCTAATTGATGTTAATTGGACTCAATTGACATTAATTAACACCCAATTGATGTCAATTAAGCTCAATTGACATCAATCAAAGTCAATTGACACCCAATTGATGTCAATTAAGTGAAATTGGACTTAATTGACATCAATTGTACTCAATTAACACCTAATTGATATCAATTGAGTCCAATTGAACTCAATTAATATCAATTAACACCCAATTGAGTCTAATTAAGTCTAATTAACACCCAATTGAGTCCAATTGATATCAATTAACACCCAATTGAGTCAAATTGATATCAATTAAGTCTAATTGGGTGTCAATTAATCAATTGGGCTCAATTGATACCAATTGACATCCACTTGGACTCAATTGACATCAATTGGGTGCCAATTGAGTCTAATTGACACCCAAGTGATATCAATTGTATCCAATTGGGCTCAAATGACATCAATTCACACCTAATTGATATCAATTGAGCCCAATTGATATCAATTGAGTCTAATTCACACCCAATTGAGCCCAATTGCATCTAGTTGGACTCAATTGACATCAATTAACACCCAATTGATGTCAATTAAACTCAATTGATATCAATTAACACCCAATTGATGTCGATTGAGCTCAATGGACATCAATTGTAGTCAATTGACACCCAATTGATATCAATTGAGTCAAATTGGACTTAATTGACATCAATTGCACTCAATTGGCACCCAATTGATATCAATTGAGTCCAATTGGACTCAATTAACATTAACACCCAATTGAGTCCAATTGATATCATTTAACACCCAACTGAGTCTAGTTGTCCAATTGACATCAATTAACATCCAATTGAGTCCAATTAACATCAATTAACACCTAATTGAGTCCAATTGATATCAATTAACACCCAATTGAGTCTAGTTATCCAATTGATGTCAATTAAGTCCAATTGGATGCAATTAGGCTCAATGGACATATAATTGATGTCAATTGACTCCAATTGGGTTTAATTGACACCTAATTGATGTCAATTGAGTTCAATTGAGTTCAATTGAACTGTGGTTGGACACCTAATTGATGTCAATTGAGTTCAATTGGATGCAATTTGCCCAATTGATGTCAATTGAGTTCAATTGGATGCAATTAGGCTCAATTGACACCTAATTGATGTCAATTGAGTTCAATTCATACCCAATTATTGTTAATTGTATCCAATTGAGCTCAATTAACACTTAATTGATGTCGATTGGACTCAATTAACATCAGTTAATATCCTATTGAGTCCAATTGATGTCAATTGAGTCCAATTGGGTGTCAATTGATATCAATTGAGCCCAATTGATCAATTAATACCCAATTAGACTTAATTGATGTCAATTGGACTCAATTGATATCAATTGGGTACATTCAATTTAGCATCAATTATAATCATTTGACACCCAATTGATATCAATTGACATCAATTAGGTGTTAATTGATGTCAATTGAGTCCATGTGACATCAATTGTGTGTCAATTGAATCCAATTGATGTCAATTGAGCCCAATTGACATCAATTGTGTGTCAATTGATACACAATTAGCTTCAATTGGGCTCAATTGACATCAATTGACACCCAATTGATGTCAATTAGGCTCCATTGACACCCAATTAGACTCAATTTGGCTTAATTAAGTCTAACTGGGCTCAATTAGACTCAATTTGGCTCAATTGATATCAATTGACACCCAATTAGACTCAATTGACACCCAATTAGACTCAATTTTACTCAATTGACATCAATTGACACCCAATTGATGTGAACTGATGTGAACTCAATTGCATCGAATTTTCAATTAATATATCAATTGAGTGCAATTGATGTGAATTGATGTCAATTGAGCTCAATTGCATGGAATTAGGTTTAATTGACACCCAATTAATATCAATTGAGTGCAATTGAGCCCAATTCAGCTCAGTTGTAATCAATTGACACCCAATTGATGTCAGTTGCATCCAATTTGGCTCAATTGAAACCCAACTGATGTCAATTGAGTCCAATTAATGTTAATTGGCACCCAATTGATGTCAATAAGGTTCAATTGATGTTAATTGACACCCAATTGATGTCATTTACGTCCAATTGAGCTCAATTGACACCCAAATTATCCAATTGAAGTCAATTGGACTTAATTGACTTTAATTGTGTTAATTGGATATTAATTGATATCAATTAACACCCAATTGCTGTCAATTGAGTCTAATTCGGCTCAATTGACACTCAATTTACATCCAATTGGGTGTGAATTGAGCTCAATTATATCATATTAGGCTCAATTGACATCAATTGACACACAATCGATCACACAATTGAGTGCAATTGAGTGCAATTGAGCCCAATTGATATCAATTGTGATCAACTGACACCCGATTGATGTTAATTGCATCCTATTGGGCTCAATTGAGCACAATAGGATGCAATTAACACCCAATTGAGTGTCAATTGAGTGTAATTGAGCCCAATTGAGCTCAATTGATATCAATTGACACCCAATTGATGTCAACTGAGCTCAATTGAGCTTAATTGACATCAATTGTAATAAATTAACATCTAATTGAAGTCAATTGGGCTTAATTAGTATCAATTAACATCCAATTATTATCAATTGAGTCCAATTCGACTCAATTGATACTTAGTTTACACCCAATTTATGCAAATTGGGTGTAAATTGGGCTCAATTGCGTTGAATTAGGCACAATTGACATCAATTGACACCCAATTAATATCAATTGAGTGTAAATCAAGTGTAATTGAGTCCAATTGGGCTCAATTGAGTGCAATGATGTCATGGACAATTGAGTCAATTGATGTAAGTATAGTTAGATTTAATTGGTGTGTCAATTGAACTTAAGGCCAGCAAATTATACAAAACTTTTTTTGTGCCAAGAATTTTGAACTTTTGACATTATAAATGAGTCCAGAAGGCCCAAAAATGGTAAGAATGACTGTGAACATGTTTTTTTTATTTTTTTTAAATTTTCCACAGGGAAAATGGGTTTTTCCGGCGGGCCCGTCGGGAAAACCCATTTTCCCGGCGGGATTACTGGCAGAGAAGGTTTTTGCAGGTCATAAAAAATGCCCGTGAATATACATTGTGATCACAAGAATTTTTATGTTATTAACACATGTTAATAACATGTTCACGTGTTTTCGTTCACGTCAGTGAAATCCCTGACTGTTAGTGCATGTACCCTGTGTTTTTGTATTTTTTGAGATTTAATTGGTGAGTGTAGGTTTATGTCGTATTTAGGGAAAAGGAACAAAACACTCGTATGCAGCAATCATACTTCGTGAAAATGTAGAACCGTGAGAGTGTAGGGTGTGAGTTATAAAAGTGATTGTAGGGTTTTATGAAATTATGAGAATATAGGTTTATGCAGACAAGCAAACACACACACATGCAATTAAATAAACTCATGTACTTGTATGACTTAATCCTATCATGAAATTTTGATTATGTTCAAGAAGGAAAGAAACAAAAACAACAAAAAAAATGAAAAAAACACAAAGGCAAGGCATAAGCTCCCACCTTAACTTGGATATGTCGATTGCATAGGTAGATAATCAGTGGGAAATTGAGCGCGTGGAGATGCAAATTCAGGGATATCACACGATGCAGAATGGTAAATGCAGAATGCATAAAAAAGAAAATAATATGATTTTATAGTGTGACCGTCAAACTAGGTGGCTGTCTTAATGGAGTATGCCACGTGGCCTCCCATGATTGGTCGAAGAAAAAGTGATCGTTTCACAGCGTGAACTGTTTGGACTATTTGGACTCAGTTCATGACGTGAACTGTTTGGATTGTTTCATGGTGTGAACTGTTTGGACTCAGTTCACGACGTGAACTGTTTGGAACCAGTTCACGATGTGAACTATTTTGTATAGAGTGCATGTAAGGTTAATGCCCTATATTCCTTTCATGCTCAAACACTCGATTATGTAATTAAAAGTTGGTTGAATGAAGTAAATGATCATGTTTCATTTTAAACCATTTTTACCTTGTATCCACTTTTGAGTAATTGATACTTTTGTACTTCCTTTTTGTTTATTGCCATGGAAACCAAGGCGGTACTTTGGCACTTCTGGGCATTTGTTGTTGCAATTGTTTTAACTCTATGTGAGTGTGCTTAATCTTTCCTTTCATCCAACTAAAGAGTGCCTCTACTGCATCTTGTTGACTGGGATTTTTCTTTGTCTCCATTTGTTGACTGGGATTTGTCTTTGTCTCCATTTGTTGTACCTTTTCTTTTTTCTTTTCAATAATATTTCCCACCTCCTCTATTATGGTGGGTTCAATTGGCGGAATTGCTATTTTTAGTTCCTCCTGTTCAATTGGCTTCTTTCTCTAGACCAATGTTTGTGCATTCCTAGCATTTGTTTTAGTCGAGAATTGGCTATGGTTTCTCTTATTATCCCTTTCTTTTTTTCTAAAGGTATTTGTAAACAATGGAGTTTGGGTGGGATTTTGGCTCCCATATTGTCGTATTGCCCTCGTAATAGCCTTGTGCCGCTAGCAATTGTTGAAATTTGAGCATAATGATGAGCTATGGTGGATCAAACACTAGAATCAACATCATTAACAAAGTGATTAGCAAATGATCAAGACATAATTAGTGACTAATTAGCAAATAGATTAATGTAGGCATGGATACTCAAAAACCAGCAAATTCTCATTAGGGCTATGCCTCAATTTATAGAGTTTACATCAAGCATCAAATCCCATTGATTTCTCCATGATTCACTCCCAGAATATCTCCACCTTTTGCCTGATTCTCTCCACCTCTTCTCTTTTCCCTGAATATCTCCCAGAATAACTCCACACTCCTAAATTCCCTCATGCCACCCATTATTCTCTCCCAGTAGATTCTTCTCACCTTTTCACAGGTTCTTTCACAATTACATCTTCTCTTTTACAGCCTCTATCCAAGAGCTTGTTCCCACACATACCCTATTCACTTGTATATTTCAACACCTCCCCTCAAGTGAATAATCCTAGTACACCTAGACCCTATACCAAGTTTGCCTCCCCTTACTTGGTAGTCCGTGAGACCAGTGTCTACACCTCCCCTCAAGTTATCTCAGCACACCTGGACCCAAGTTATCTCAGCACACCTGGACCCTGTATCAAGTTTTGCCTCCCCTTACTTGGTAGTCCGCGACCAGTGTCTACACCTCCCCTCAAGTTATCTCAGCACACCTGGACCCTGTATCAAGTTTTTTTCTTACTTGACAGCCCGCGAACAGTGCCTCAAGTCCCTAAACTCCATAGTCCTTGACACTCTCTCTCTCTATGTGTCCAAGGCTACTATAAGTGCCCGCGACCTTGACTAAAGTGCTCACACATACATCTACCACGTGGCCTACATCATCGGTGGCTCAAAGGTGGTTTTACTTTATTGGGGCAGGTTACATTGGGTTGTGGGGTCTCTCTCTCTCTCTCTCTCTCTCAGAGATTTTCACATGGCTCCTCACTCTTTGGAGCCTCACATCTTCTCTTGTCTTCAGTCTTCTTGTCGTGGCAGCTTCTCTCCACGCGTCCGTCTCTTCTTTCAGTCTTCTTTATTGGAATATGTTGGAATTTATGATCAATGTCATGGTCTAAGGTTAGAGCACACAATAAAATGTAAAAGGACCATGTAAAGTGAGGAGAATCCAGGTGAATGTAAGGGTCAAACCCCACTTGAAGTAGGCGAGTTTCAGAAGATTCCTGGAGGCTATATTCTAGGGAGCCATGTGGGGGGGAGATGGCCTTGGATGCTCTTGGTGAGATGTAAGCAATGATGTCATTCAAACATGTACTCTTTGGCTATAAAATGGTGGCCCTCCTAATGAGAAAAACACGAATTTTATATGCTATGTAATGCCCCTTATTGTGTTGTCATTATGCTCTCTTAATCTTGGATTAAGTACTAGTTAATCACTTTTTGTTCATGTGACCATCATGGGTTATCTTGAACCACCATAGCTCTTTGATCACTCAATGAACTCATTAAGCTTTTATCATCTCTCATTATGCTTTTCCCAACATGGTATCAGAGCCATGATTACCCCTAGGCATAGTAATTAACCACATTGTTCAATTTTTCATTTTTTTCAAGCTTTCCATTAAAGCTTCACTGCCCCCCTGCTGGTTTTTTGCCTCATGTGAGCTCTATACTCCACCAAATCTCACACTTTTTGATTCTAAAGAGAGCTAACATCCGGCGCTTTCTACACCTAGCTCCATTGGAGCTCCCACGAAGCAGACGCGGCGTATTTCTCTCTGCAGCAGCCCGCCTCTGCGCTGCGAAATTGGTAAAATTGAAGTCCTACAAAGCATGGTTTACAAATTCCTCTTATGAGCATTACATTGATGCTATGAAGCTCCTCCTTGTTGATTTTCATGAGCAATGGTCCACTGTAGCTGCTGTTTGAACTAATTTCTCAGTGACAGTATATGCTGTGTTGCAGAGCAGATTTACAGAGATTGAAGCAACATCTTGGCATGTTTGAGTGCTGAGATTAGAGCCAATACCTTGGTTCTCACTTGGTTTAAAGCATTTTATGTTTCTCATTTGGGAAGAGCCTCATTCAATTGCTCAAAGCTCACTCTATATTTGGGGGCAGTTTTTTTCTCTGTAACTAATCATCTCCACTAATCACCATATAATTATCTATTGAGATGACATTCTAATATGCATATTGAGTTGAATATCTCTTTGTAGTCATGCATTCGGATGCTGAATCATCTAATGAAGATTATATCAAAAAATCATTAAAACCCAAAAGCAAAACTAGAAAACCTAGGATCAAGTCTAGGCCCCGCTATTATCATTATGCAAAAGCTTATGGGTTTGGGGAATTCTTGAGTAATTTCATGCATATATATGGTGAAGGGGGATTCTAGTTTTTAATCTATTGCATTGTTCAGTTCCAATCATGGAGTCAACTTACATATCATCTTCTTTCATCAAGAAATTCAATGGTCATGACTTCCACACTTGGCAAGTCAAAATGAGATTTTTACTAATGAAAGAAGGAGTTTGGGGCATAGTCAATGGCACTATACCTAAACCTGCCACACGAGAAGGAGAAATCTCTTGGCAAACCAAGGATGAGAAAGCATTAGCTCTCATTGCCCTTGGAGTTGAAGATAGTTATATACATTACATTGGTAATGGAACATCTTCACAAATTGCGTGGAATTCACTGGATAAATCTTTTGGTGCTCAAGGCCTCCACAGCAAAATCAGTCTCAAAGTAGACTTTTACAGTCTAGAGTACAAGATTGATGAGACACTTGCATCTCACATCAACACCATGAAGAGCTTGATGGCCCAGCTCGAAGCCATCAATGAACCAGTCAAGGAGAGTGATGCCATAGCCATCCTCCTAAAGTCAATGCCATCCGAGTATGATACACTCATGCCGACCTTAAAGTATATGCAGGATCCCACTTTGGAGGGAATAGAGAGTGTTCTCTTGGAAGAAGAGAAGAAGCTGAAAGGTAGAGCCATTGATCTTGTCTCAAACCAGGCATACCTTGTTCAAAAGCAAACCGGCAAATCACTCCAATGTACACATTGTGGAAGGACAGGACACCTTGCCAAGAATTGCTACCACAAAGACAAGCCAAAGCGAATATGCACCAAATGTGGAAAGCCAGGTCATCTCGCCGACAAATGTTACACCAACCAGGCAAATATGGTAAGCATTTCGAATGATTCAGCAGAAGAAATCCAAGCATGCAACAATGTTACTACCTCCTTTGATGCAGAGGTAGATGCAGAATGGGCTTTCTAAAGCCAACAATGTTTATGCCCTCTCTTACCCAAATGTTTATGTATGGACACCTCTAACCACCGATGATGTAGGTTATGTGTTTCTATGATGCTCACAATATCTCTCAGTAGGCCATGTAGCCCTCAAGGGGGGATTGATGGGGAGTTGGGTCTCCATGACCAACAAATGATGATGATGCCCATGGATATGATAAATGATGATGCTATGATGATGATGGGGTATGGGAGAGGAATGGAGGAATGTTTTCATGTAGGAATGTTTTCATGTCATTTTCTTTTCGCAATGTAGAAGCTATGCTCCCTATGAGCGATGCTAATTTCCTTTATGTACTGTAGAGCTATACTCCTTATGAGTTAAGCTTTTTCTTTCATGTAATGTTTGGATCAAGGGAGGGCAATATACCATGCCATGATCAAGGGAGGGTATTGGAATATGTTGGAATTTATGATCAATGTCATGGTCTAAGGTTAGAGCACACAATAAAATGTAAAAGGACCATGTAAAGTGAGGAGAATCCAGGTGAATGTAAGGGTCAAACCCCACTTGAAGTAGGCGAGTTTCAGAAGATTCCTGGAGGCTATATTCTAGGGAGCCATGTGGGGGGGAGATGGCCTTGGATGCTCTTGGTGAGATGTAAGCAATGATGTCATTCAAACATGTACTCTTTGGCTATAAAATGGTGGCCCTCCTAATGAGAAAAACACGAATTTTATATGCTATGTAATGCCCCTTATTGTGTTGTCATTATGCTCTCTTAATCTTGGATTAAGTACTAGTTAATCACTTTTTGTTCATGTGACCATCATGGGTTATCTTGAACCACCATAGCTCTTTGATCACTCAATGAACTCATTAAGCTTTTATCATCTCTCATTATGCTTTTCCCAACATTCTTGGGGCAGCTTCTCTTCTTGTGGCAGCTTTTCTTCTCGTGTCCATGTCTTCCTTCAGCTTTTCTTCTTGGTGTGGATCCTCTTCTTGGGAAGAGATATTCTTCTTCTTTCATGGCTGGGGCTATGAGCTCGTCCGTCAGGTCATTTTGCTCCATGTGAGCAACATGTTTCAATGTTTTGCTGACAGTTCCTTTGGGTTTTTGATGTTTATCTTTCGTTATTATGCAATGCACACCCAAATTTATGCGGGAGGTCTTACCTCTTGCCTTATTCTGGACAAGGGCAGTGTCTGTTCCCATTTTTACACTGATGCAATGTGCCCAATACATAATGCGTATAGCATTCATTCTCATGCACATTCCAAATGCAATTCTGGCTGTGAATAATCTTGTATTTGAGTGAGATTTACAGGCATTAACCAAGGGTTAAATGCAAAATGATGATTTTCACAAATTTATCAGCACAATTTTACCAGAAATTACACTAAATCAAGGGTAACCAATTTGTACGGGATGGTTGGAGTATCAAACCAACTTCGATTTGAAATCTAAAGTTATAGGGATCTGTATCAGATACCTAATGGTTAATTTGAACCCTCAATTGTACCAAAATACAGTGATTAGCACTGATTAATCAGCAAATTAATGCTCTGTTTTGTGTGCAGAAAATAGAGTATGCGGGGAGTCTAGATCTGGTGCCTTCCACTTCAAATGAGCTCAAATGCTTTCAAAGGCATCAATAGCAATGAGTCTAGTAGAGGATTAAGCCAAGAAACACAAGATTTGACCAAATATTGAAAGCTTAATCTCTGTTTTACCAAAGTCACCTGCAGATTTGATGAAGAGCTTGGATCTCACTGTAGACTTGATGAAACTCAATTCTGTCTTCATCAGCTTGTAGAGCTCGCTTGATTACCCCTTGGGCTAGGAGGAATTAGAAGGATTTGACCTGATGAAGTAGCAATGGCAAAAATTCCTCAGAAAAACGGTGCCCTTCAATCTATAAAAATCTACAGTTTTGCGCTGAATTGGCCCACAAGATTTAAGGCGTGTGTAGCCCTATGAGTCTACTATAAGTACCTAAAAGGGCTTAGCCTAATGTTATGTGTGCAAGGAGAATGGAGTCCTCCACTGGCTGGGGGTGAAGGGGGAAGTGGAAAACTCACTAAAAAAATTGATTTTTTGCTAATTATCTACTAATCCTCATTAATTAACTAATAGGCTCATAAACCTAATTGATTCTAGGCATGGCTCTGATACCATGTTGAAATTTGAGCATAATGATGAGCTATGGTGGATCAAACACTAGAATCAACATCATTTAACAAAGTGATTAGCAAATGATTAAGATGTAATTAGTGAATAATTAGCAAATAGATTAATGTAGGCATGGATACTAAAAAACCAGCAAATTCTCATTAGGGCTATGCCTCAATTTATAGAGTTTACATCAAGCATCAAATCCCATTGATTTCTCCATGATTCACTCCCAGAATATCTCCACCTTTTGCCTGATTCTCTCCACCTCTTCTCTTTTCCCTGAATATCTCCCAGAATAACTCCACACTCCTAAATTCCCTCATGCTGCCCATTATTCTCTCCCAGTAGATTCTTCTCACCTTTTCACAGGTTCTTTCACAATTACATCTTCTCTTTTACAGCCTCTATCCAAGAGCTTGTTCCCACACATACCCTATTCACTTGTATATTTCAACAGCAATTCCCTTCGAATCCATTGCTTGCGAGCACCTTGTGGATTGTGGCTTCGTTTGGAATACTGTTGGCTAACATTTGAAGGCCATCTCTGTCCCTTGTCTGTAATTTGAACTTTTTTCCCTAACTTCTTAATTACTCCCTTTGCATCATTGTATATCTAGTTTTCGAGTTGATCCTTAGGCACCCATTGCTGAGTACCTAGGGATTTTGGGTATTTTTTGCGTATGGATTGTGGGGTTGATATCTTCTCTGGTATGTGAGCTGCTAGTACCACCCTTGGTGTTTCCATACCATAAATTGTAGCATGCTTCCCCTTGTTTATTGGGTTCCATAAGGACACGGTCATGACATTGTTGCCCTCATCCACTTGTGCCATCCTCTTTTCCCACTAGATATTATAATTACTGGCACAAATCCAAGATCATCCCAGGATCATTTCTTCCTCCATAGATCTTGCAAGCATAACAAACACCTTTCCAACCAAGGAATTATTTCTAATGAAAACATTAACACTTAAAGATCCCTCAGCTTTTGTAGTTGTCAAGTGCACACTTTGTGCTTGTGCATTGGTGGCCTCAAGGTGTGGTTTGTCTAGAGCTACCCATGTCTCATAAGAGATCAGATTATGACTTGATCCCATATCTATTAATGCAATGCTCCTCGTATGACTTTTAGTCATAGAGACTTTCACCCTGAGCTGTGCTAGCTCAATGTCCAGTTCATCCTCATCAAGGAGGGTTAGTGAAGCGATGTTCACATGTAATACTCTCTTTTGGAGTATTTGTTTGGCTTTGGCGGCATAGAAAGTGGGTCTGGTTTATCCTCATCCTCCTCACGTTTTGTTTTAGCCATCACCTTCTTAGCCTCATGCGCAGCTTCCACCAAAGCTTTATTTTGTTTTGGCGCCCAGCTTTTGTAAGCTTAGGCGTTTTCGATTCTCAAAGGGTGACTTCCTCCCTATGTTTCCTTTCAAGGGATATCTTGCTCAATTCCTCACCCCAATTCTTAGAAAACGTGTCGTATATCTTAGTAGCTTCGAGGTATCTCAGCCACCACTGGGCATCCGTGGGTTTTCTTTGTAGCAGGGCATTTTGTCGAGCGATATACCATTTCTTCTTCTGCCATCTTCTAAGGTGTTGGGCACTTGTATGGCCTTGTGATCCGGTCCCTTCTATGCTTGACACTTCCTCCTCCAATTCCTCTTCAATGGGTTGACAATTGACCATACAGATAGAGGTAGTGGGAATAGTCCTAGATTCAACGTATTGGGATCCTCGGGGTTGCATCACATCTATGGTGGCTACTAGCACATGCATCCAGTTTTCACTGAAATTCGGAGGAGGAAGTGATGCATACATTTCCACTTCCTCTTCCTCTTTTGAAGCTTCCACCGTGGGCTAGCATATTTGTACGGATATGGTTTGCTTGGTTGTGACCAAATCATTACCAAGCAATTGCCCTTCCATGGGGTGTGCTTTCCATGTCTTTAGAATTTGTGAGTCCCTTCGAACATACACATGGTCTAATGCCCAATCGTGCACTAATTTGGATTCCCTCATGAAGGGTCTCCCCAAGATTATGTCATATGAGTCTAGGTGGGGTAGAAAATCCATTACCACAAATGTATGATGGTAGCGGAATGTAAAGAGTTTAAGTTGCACATTCTCTAAAAGCCCAATGTTTCATTTGCCATTTTAACGATAAGATCTACCATTACTTTCGTAATAACGCCCCAATTGATTAATCGATATTTTGACAAATCTAGGCGTTCTTTCCCTTACGTGTTTTAAGTTTCTTTCTATTAGAGGTGACTGAATATCCTCTGTAATGTCTGCTTTTTATGTCTATCCACAATGTTGGTGAACTCCGTAGCAATTGTCCCAATGGCATTTGCATGAAAGTGGACAGTACAGCTGCGAGACTACCTATGTCTCTAGGCTTTCTGGCAGGTGAGGGTTCCTTCCATGTGTGTGTGTCTCATATTCGTCCCTAGGGAATGAATGAATGGACTCATCTTGTGCAACCTCCTCAAACATTCTTGACATAAGGTTTCCTTGAGATCCCTCTTCTGACTCTTTTGGAATTGGAGTAGGTACGTTCAATTCTCTTTCCCTTGTCGGTTCATTTCTTGGATACATTGTATCCCTCGCCCAGTTAGCCCATAATTTGGCTTCATGAAGTCATTGACACTCTTCTACTAGGGCCCTAACTTCTTCAAGATTTCTTATCTCTTCTTTAGCATTTGGGTATTCACCAATTCCTTTAGGGGTTGATGATTTTTCTCCTTGTGCCTCTTGGTCAGGCTCATTTGGTTTTAGTGCTTGATCACTCTCTTCTCTTGATTAAGTGGATCCAGTGTCGATAATATCTTCTTCAGATCCATCCTGAATAGTGACCCTGGCCTCACCTTTATCCACTTTTTTCACCCTCCTTCTCCAGTTCTAGAAGTGGTGGGATTTGCTGGGTTCTTCCCTTTGTCCCCTAGTTAGGCTTGAGCTCATGTGTCAGGACATCCAGTGGCATGATGTTTCTAGGTTATAGACTTATGGTCCAGATGCTGGCATGGTTAGAAGTGGAAGCGGAACCACTTGTGTAGTATGGGAAATCTTTGATCAAATGATCAATCCCACATTTAGTTCAAGTAAGTACTGGCATGTCATTAGGTGGTGCAGTCAATTGTTGAGTTTGATGCATATGAACCACATTCTTGTTAGGACATTCTGCTATTCAATGAGGTCCACCGCAACCAAAACATTGTAGTGTCCGCCTCCTCATATTTGTGTTTATGTCCTTACCTTTTCACTATACTGTGGTTGGAAAAACAGGTAGTACGGGGCATGCTATTCTATAAGACATAAAATTCTGGTGCAATCTCATTGAGAATCATGAATCAAGCTCTCCTATAATGAGACAAGACATCTACATAAAGATAAACTAATCCTATACTAATCACAATGCTAAACTCATAATGAGAGTGTGCTAATTAAGATGCACTCAAGTACAATTAGACACCAAGATAAATTAGCTTGGATACATAAAAAGAGGCTTGAAATAAGTGCAAGTGATATATTTGCTTTGCTTGAAATGTACCCCTTTTATATGAGGAGAGTACAACTTGGCTTTTCTCTTGCATGTGGGATAATTCTCACTTTGTGCCTACTCACACTCACTCCATACTTTCCTTGTGCTGTTTGGCACCACATTTCTCAACACCCCCCCTCGGTGCCAAATCTTTGGGCTACTCAAGGTGATTGGATGTCGGTTACAAAATGCTGTTTAAATTTTTACTTTCTACATTCCCCTTTGTGCTGTGAGCAACTTTGGCCCATGTGTTGCTTTGGCACTTTCCCTCCTTGATGGTGACTTGACCTATCTTTGAGGTCTAGAGGTTCCTTCTAAGAGTGACGTAACAAAATTTTGACTATTTTCTTCTAACTTGGCTACATCATTGGTGCCAAAAGGTAGTTACAAGCACTTTTTGTAGGAAGTGGATTTTTTTACAACAAATTTTTGTTTAAGATTGGGTTAGTGGTTGGTAGCTTCTTTGTTGCTTCGTTTTGTTGATGACGTTCTCTTCTTCTTGTTAACTCTTTGGTATTTTCTTATGCAACACCTACGCTTGCATACTCATTTGGTTGCAACATTTTTATAAGGGTTGTATTCTCCTTTTTCACACACACAAACATTAGCATGCTCATTTGGCCGTTTTTATAATGGTTTTTACTCATGCATTTTTGGAATAGTGTTCCCCCTTGGTCACAATATTTGGTGATAATTTTATTTTTTAATGATGAGCCCTTTGATGATGATTCACTTAAGGATTCATATGTCAATGTACATTTTGATGAAGATGTATTTGATGCAAGCATGCTATAAGTTCTACAATATGAAGATTTTGTTGTGATGATGCCCAAACCACACATGTTGGTGACAAGACCCCATACAATTAAGTGTATATGGCATTTTTTTTATTAGCCCCACATTTTTGCATGTGAAGCACCTCTTAACAAAGAAGGTTTTTAAATTATTTTTAAAGATTATACCTTCTTTTTACAAAATTTTTTTCAACCTTATCTCTTCTGCTCCACGCTCGATGCTTTTGCTCCTCTCGTTTGTTGGTGGCTACGGCGATGGCTTTTGTTGCTTGGAATGTACTCTATTTGCAGCAGCGGTGAGAGTTGTATTTGGCACTGGTGATTTCTTCTCCTTCATATGATCTATTGTGATGGGCTATCTGCACGCGATGAATAGGTTGTCTGCATCTATGAAAATGGCACTTACCTACTGCTTATTCAGCTATGATGTTGGCTTGTCTCTCAAGCTTTGATTCACAGTTTGAGTTGCAGCTTGTGGCCTTATCTAACTCTCGCACATTTTCTATTGGACGTTCTTTGGCTAGTTACACAGCACCACCTATCCTTCTTATCATGCCCCTTACTCTTCTTTTGATGCACCCATTAAGTTTGCTACTACCTGTGTGCGTGGTGTTTCTCTTTGTTTTGCTACAGCACAATAGGTACTATGGTGTAGTAGCTTAGCTTTTCTCTAGGGAGATGCCTTTCTATTGCACAATAGTGTTATTGCTTGTATTAAGAGACTAAGGTTATGTAGAAGGGGAAGAGAAGGGTGTGAGTGTGAAGGGACTTAAGGTCCACTAGCTCACCTATTTAAAGGTGGAGCTATGAGGCATTTTGTATTGAGCAAGGCCAAGTTGTATTCATAAACAACTTAATAAGCAAGATAGTTTTCTTGTATTTTGTGAGTCTCTCACCTCCACACACTTGATCTAGCATGAGCACCACGTTTTCTCAACATGGTATCTAGAGCCTAGGTTGATTAGGCCCCTTGTGGTGTAGATTAGGTCATTTTCTTCTCATATTTCTTATCTCTTCTTGTGTGGAGCCCAACCCTCTACTGGTGGAGGCTTTCTACCAGCTTGTAGAGGCAACATCTTGGGGAGACTCCAACTAGGGAAATGTAGAGGAGGTGTGGGCGAATCTGGCTGTACGGTTCATCATCTCAATCGATCGTCCTCCATCACGGCATTTCGACTGTTGCAGCCCGGCGCAGATTCTGGCAGCAGTCGTTGCCGTACAGCCATTCACCGCGTGTAGGCCACCATTAGCCATGGGACTTGAGGGCTTTTGAATACCACTCTATACCACTCTATCCCCTATTTCACAGCTCAGGTTGGAGCTCCAATGGTGCATCAACGCCGCGGCTACAGACAAAAAACCAGGCGGCCCTTCATTTTCTTCATGCAAGCTTTCCATTAAAGCTTCACATAAGTGATTTTTTCTTGCTCTCTAATCACCTTCTCCCTTGCTCTAATCATCCAAGTGATGATGTGAATGATTGTTACTAATCTTTCTCTTGAGTTTGAAGTGGTGCCAACCACATGAGGTATCCGTAAGCCTCATTCCCATCAAGCTCCATCATCAACATCAACTTTCAAGCTTTCAAAGCTTTCAAAATGTGCTTATGAGCACTAATAGTGTTGATTAAACACTAAAGAAGTTTTTAATTCAGCAAGGGAAGTTATTATAAAGTGTTCTTAAACACTAAGAGTGTTATTAAACACTATTGGTGAATTCAATCACCAAAATAAGTGTCATTAGACACTAAAAATGTGCTCTTAAGCACTAATTATGTTTTTTAAACACTAATGGTGATCTTAATCACCAAACAAAGTGTTGCTTAACACTAATGTGGTTTTAACCATCAAAGGAGGAGGTCTTTAACACTAAGGAGGCTCTTCTTCATCAACATTGGAGGCCGGGCACACACCATAAGTGCTACATTACAAGTCTTCATCGTCAACCCGTTTCTTCCAAGGAGAAATGGTGCAACCATGAGCCATTGTCTTCATCCCATAAGCCAAAGAGGTTGAAGATTTCTGGTTTTTCATCATCAAACTCACTTTTTTGAGTGGTTTAAAGTTGGGCACATGTACATTAAGTGCTCATCTTCAATGGTTTTGTGTATTACCCTTGAGGCTCTTGTTTGTAAGAGGCATAGGCATGTCATAAGCCATATGCTCTCATTTATCAAGCCCAAGGCATGTTATTCCGCTACATATTCAACTTTTTCATCATCTAAGATGAGTTGTAAGGTTGAGCATAGCATCACTAAGTGCTCTACCTTGTTGTTTGTCATGATTTTAAACATCTCTTGGCATTGTCTTTGTAAGAGGCATTGGCAACATTATGAGCCATGCCCTCTCCTTCTTGAGCCAAGGATGATGTACCTTATTGGTTTGAGCATTTACCTCAACCACTTACTCACTCTCATTAAGCTTGTATCTTCAAATCCTAATAGGTATCATGTAACCAACATGCACAAAAGTTGTTGTAATTGTGGAGTAGACACTGCCCTTGACCAATTCATAAGGCAAGTGGTAAGACCCTCCCTTTCCCTTTCCCATATAAATCTACCTCATAACCATTACTCTAAGAAGGAAGGCCCTCATTGCCCATGGAGGAGGTATGGTATTAAAGGAATCATCAAGCATGCTGAAGGAACATTTATAAGCAAACCACTTAAGCAAAGGTGGTAGCCTTTTTTTATCATTGTGTGAGAATGGTCAAGATGGAAAGCATGTGGAAGCAATGGCATGTATGTCTAAAAGTATGTCAACTACAAGAATTCAAGCAAGCACAAAGAGTGGGGTGCACCATCATTGAGGTGTACATCTTCATCGACAACAAATAAAGACTTAGATGGCATCATTGTATTAGCCTCTAAGGCTCTAGGAACATATTTGTAAATCCTAGATAACCACACCGATATTCCAAACCTTGTATGCCTAATGTTATAAAGGCATCCTATGTCCAATACCACCTATTCCATTCTTTCATAGTTGGTATTGAGGGGGGGTATTAAGAGACTAAGGTTATGTAGAAGGGGAAGAGAAGGGTGTGAGTGTGAAGGGACTTAAGGTCCACTAGCTCACCTATTTAAAGGTGGAGTTATGAGGCATTTTGTATTGAGCAAAGCCAAGTTGTATTCATAACCAACTAAAAAATCAAGATAGTTTTCTTGTATTTTGTGATTCTCTCACCTCCACACACTTGATCTAGCATGAGCACCACGTTTTCTCAACAGCTTGCTACTTTGTTGGTGCTTTGGTTTACGATAGTGGAGACTATAGTGTAGTTGTTGTACACACTCCTTTTTGTGTTAATTTCTTCTGCTATGCAGGTCACAAGAGTTGGATGTGCAGTTGATGTCAGTGTGTTGTTGCTCTCTCTCTCTCCCCTAAGAAAGCTAATACAAACTCTATACACAAGCAAGAATGCCAAACCCTAAGAAGTGAAGGATTATCAATGTACTTGCAAACCAACACTCTACCAATACTAATTCTACTTTAACTTTGAATTCAAGCTTCCAAATCACCTCCTAACCCAAGTTCATCTAGCTAATGGAGAGCCTCACCCAAGTTCACTAGCTAATGGAGAGCCTCACCCAAGTTCATCTAGCTAATGGAGAGCCTCACCCAAGCTCTAATACCATGTTGATAATCATGGATCAAGCTCTCCTAATGACAAGACATCTACCTAAAGATAAACCAATCCTATACTAATCACAATGCTAAACTAAGGTGGATAGTAATGAAAAAAACTCATAATGAGAGTGTGCTAATTAAGATGCACTCAAGTACAATTAGACACCAAGATAAATTAACTTGTGTATATAAAGAGACTTGAGATAAGTGCAATCAAGTGATATATTTTCATTGCTTGAAATGTACCCCTTTTATATGAGGAGAGTACAACTTGGCTTTTCTATTGCATGTGGGATAATTCTCACTTGGTGATGTGCCTACTCACACTCACTCCATACTTTTCTTTTGCTCTTTGGCAGCACCACATTTCTCAAAAAATCTCTGCAGCTTCCTCATAGTAATCACTATTGATTTCTACCTCACGCACCATTTTAAGATCCTCTGATGGCTCCTCAATCAGTACTTGGTTGATTTTAGCCTGTGGTGGTTATGGTGGTAGAATAGGTGGCAGGGGGAAAGGTGATGTGTCTCCCCCTACGTAAATAGGAAGGGTTCTGATGTCTTGCAACTATAGTGATTTGCATGGGTGGTGCTGGTAAAGCTAGTGGTGCTCTGGGTGGTGGCAGTTGTGCTACGGTTTGGAACCTTGGATACCTGCACCACATGGAAGTGTCATGATTCCCTAATTTAACACAATGAATAGAGTAATGACCTTGCTCTTAAATTTGGGCATTCAGTGGTAGTGTGATTCAATCTACACATAGAACACCATACCAAATCTCTACAAGGGTAAAGATGGGTATGCCCATGCCCAAATGTTTCTCTTCCATCCTTACGTTCAATTTGTCTAGTATGGCATTACTAAGTGAGTCCACAATCATGTTCCCAACTTGCTTGCTCCAATTTCATGTTTCTTGGTGACTCAAAACTCGCGACATCGTTACTATCGAAGATATTTTGACATCTTTAGGTTGTGGCAATTCTAGTATATTGTCTTCGTATTCAATTACTAACTTACAACATGCATCCCAAAGTAGCCAGTCGGGCTAATACTAGATAATCATGCATTTTGTGGTCTTGTACTCCTCTCCGAAAGCATGGCAATAACTAATCATTAGTTAGCCTCTCCCATAGTTTATTCTTGAATTCAAGTGCTTTAGCCAGGACACATAGTCTCGCATAGACTCAATTTCTTTTTGTTTGATGTTATGCACAGCTGTGCCACATGACTCCATCTGTCGCACCACTTCGAGCAAAACTTGACACAAACACATTCTTGAGCCATGTGAAATTGATCTTACCTTCTGGCTTGAGGGTTCAAAACCATTGATGAGGTTTTTCTTCTAGGGTCAGTGAGAAATCATGAATCATGGTTAGATCCCTTACTGGCCCGCAGGTTTTGCATGTGGACTCAAAGATCTCCACATGTTGGATCGGGTCTCCATCCCTTGAGAAATTTTGTATAAGCTTTGAAATGATGTATGGCTTCATTTGGGATGGTCTCGATTATAGAGCAGTTCCTAGTTCCTTGACCATTCCTCGATCCCTTTCTGTAGCCATATTCAACAAATCTTTCCTTGTGGTCGCATTAAGATCTACATTTGGATCCGCCCTTGGTCTTTGAGGAGCTATTCTCCCCCTACCTAGACCTCGTCCTCTTCCAACATTGGCTCTTTTAGGCATTTCTGGTCTATAGGTTGGTCTAGCCACTTCATTCTAGATTGGCTCATCATTAAGCAACCTCCATACACCTTTGTAGAATCAAGAGCTCCATGTCCTGTAAGAATGTGAGATGATTGATCATTTGTTGGATGTCCTTCTTGGTATATAGGCGATCCTCTACTTCACCATTTTCCCTCTGTAGGTTATCCCCTTCATCCTAGGTCACAAACCCTTCCTCCATCTTGGCTCTTCATTAATGGGATCTAAATTTAGAATGTCTCCCTTAGTCCTGCCCATAACTATTTCTGGTTCTTTGCCACGTGATTGGAATAGATTCACGTTTCCCAATTCCTTTTGTTGAGCCCTAGCCCTTTGAGTATCAATCTCTTGTTTCCTTAAGCTCAATTCGCACAGTTGCCGTTCTATTTCGATCCTTTTCAAATCTAATTCCACTTCCTCTGAGGTTGGGAAAAATACTTGACCTGTCTTGGCTACGCTTTCCAAGTCTCTTCTCATTATTGGGGTGCTAGTGTTAGATGTTGAGATATCGAGCTCGTCTAGTGAGGCGGTGGACACTGATGACCCGCCTGGGGGATAGGCCCCACACTTACACCACTGGCATGGTTGGTGAAATCATGGGTGATATGCGGCCAGTGGGATGACAGGCTGTGTGACAGTCATTCTAGAGACTGGCATAGTTATAGCGCCAGCTCATTTAGTTGGGTTCACACTATAGAGAACCCGTGTATGTATTGGTTGAGTACCTTTCATATTAGGTGTACTCTTATCTTGTATATGGTGTGTTGAGTGTTGAGTGTAGTAGAAGAAGATTTTCAGCCTCTCACCTTGTGTGTTCTCTATTAGGGTTTTGTGAGTGTGTGTGTGCTTGCAAGAGCTCAAGCTCTCTTCCCCCCTGCATCTTTTCATGGTATCAGAGCCTGGTTCATGCTAAGGGCTGAGCTCTGCAAGCAAGAGAACCACAGGAAGTGGTACGAGGGTAAGAGCTTCAACTACTCTTCCCTATTTGTGTTGGTGACTACACCCTTGTCGGGAGCTCTACGAGAGGCACCGGCAATGATCTATGATTGAGGAGCTTTCTTCGTGGGAGTAAAGCTATAGGACAACTATACAGTCCTATCGGACAAAATTTTCTGGGCCGAAAATGCGTTTCGGGTGCGTCTGGACCTCCGTTTTTCAGAAAGCAGGGGATTTCGAGCACTGCGGGTAAGTCATCGATTCTCTGCAGAACTCTGTTTTAAGAACTGCAGGAAGATAGATTGACTGTGCAGACACTGTGGGTGCTGCAAAGAGGTCAACAGTTGCCATTGGGTGTATGTATGCACATTGAAGTCACTGGTTGTGACATTTGAGAGTACTACAGTACCGCTCTGCAGAAAATACAGCAGTTTGTGCAAGAAAAACCAGAGTGCTGTTTCTAATAAATTTGTGTATCTGGCAAGATGTCAAATGATGGCATAACCCAGATTGTGGCTGAGAAGCTTGATAAGAATAACTTCCATGCTTGGAGGTCCAGGTTGACGAATTTCCTGATGGGAAAGGGCTATTGGGACTACATAGAAGGTGAGCATGAAGAGGCACCAAAGATACCGGACATAAATCCGACTGCTGCAGATGTGAAAGAGTTTAAAGACTGGAACCAAGGAGCCAAGAAAGTTATGTACCATTAGTATACAAGACACCATGATTGGGCATATTCAGGATGCCAAGTCCCCCAAGAAGGCGTGGGACACCTTGGTAAAACTCTATGAAATAAATACCAAGGCACGTAAGATACAGTTGAAGAACGAACTTCATACTGTGGAGAAAAAGAGCATGTCTGTGAATGACTATGTATTGAAGATAAAGGGTATTGTGGAATCCCTTGCATCTATTGGTGTTTGAGTAGATGATGATGATAAGGTGGAAGTCTGTCTACGTGGTCTCGGGCCACAATACAAGGCATTCAAGACGTCTATTCAGACTCGGGAAAACATTCCCAACTTTACAGATTTGGTGTCTATGCTGATTATAGAAGAGAAGAGTTTGGGTGAAGACCAACAGTCTTCACAAAACAAAAATAGTTCAGAGCAACAGGCCTTCTACACAAGTTCAGGAAGAAGACAAGGTAGAGGAGGCCGTGGACGCGGTCAAGGAGGTGGCCGAATAGGTAATCCGAATTATGGCCAGCAGCAGCAGCAACAACAATAGTCCCAGAATACACAATAACAACAACAACAACACGCAGGTGGAAGAGGCAAATTCAGAGGCAGGGGGAGTCAAAGAGGCCGTGGAAATTGGCAAAGGCAGTATAATGATGCACGTGAATGCTATTATTGTGGTAAGCGTGGACATGTGCAGGCAGAATGTTATAAGAAGCAAGCTGACATGCAAAATGGGAAAGTGCAGCAAAACAACTATGCATCCTCAAGCAGAAATAATGAGGATAATGACAGGTTGTTTGTTATGCAGCATGTCGTGAATGCCATGTCTGAAAATGTTAAAGCAGCACAAAAAGATGATGTATGGTATGTGGATTCAGGTGCTTCGAACCACATGACAAGTCATGGGGAGTGGTTCAAGGAGATGAAAAACCCGAAAAGACCAGGTTTTGTGGAAACAGGAGATGACACTGCTCATCCAATTGCCCATGTTGGAGATGTGTCATTGTCTATGTAGGATGGCAAAGTGAAGTACCTTGCAGATGTACTTCACGTTCCGAACATAACAAAGAATTTGGTTTCAGTTGGCCAGATGATTGAGCAGGGTTTGCAGGTTCGGTTTAACCCTGATGGGTTGTTATGTTGAAGACTTTAAAGACCAGTGCAGGTTGGTTGCAAAAGGCAACAGAGTGGGCAGAATGTTTAGGTTAAATGTAGACATGCCTGAAATGAGTGCTGCGATGTTTGCAAATGGTTCAGGAATTGTTGCAGACACAGACATTTGGCATAAAAGAATTGGACATGTGAATGTGCAGCGAATGAAGTCTATGCAGACTAAAGGAATTGTGACAGGGCTGCCAAAGTTTAAAGTGGAAGGTATGCAGAGAATATGTGAAGCATGCCAATTTGGAAAGCAAACAAAGCATGTATTTCCACGTAACAAATATGTGAGCAGAAATGCACTAGATGTTGTGCATTCAGACGTATGGGGTCCTACGAAGACCATGTCTATGGGAGGCTGTAGGTATTATTATGTGACATTCATTGATGACCACACAAGGAAAGTGTGGGTATATTTCATGAAGGAGAAGAGTGAGGTGAACGTTCACTCACTTTCAGAATTTCAGAGTTTTGGTTGAAAAGCAAACAGGGAAATATGTAAAGTGCCTAAGGTCAGATGGAGGGGGAGAGTACTTCTCCAATGAGTTCTCTGAATTTTTGAAGAAGAATAGTATTCGGAGACAGTTTACATGCAGATATACTCTGCAGCAAAATGGAGTTGCTGAGCGAAAAAATAGGCACATTGCTGAGATTGCGCGAGCATTGATGGAAGAGAAAAATATGCCGCATAGCTATTGGGCTGAGGCTGTTTCTATAGCAGTATACATCATGAACAGGACTCCAACTGCAGCCATACATGATGTAACTCCAGAGGAGAGGTTTATTGGTAGAAAACCTGATTTGTCTCATCTGAAAGTTTTTGGATGCATTGCATATGTGCATGTGCCAGATGAGCTGAGAACTAAGCTGGATCCAAAAGCTAAGAAATGTGTGTTTATTGGATATTCCCTTGAGCAAAAGGTATACAGGTGTTATAACCTTGCTACACGTGAGTTGAGGATAAGCAGGGATGTTGTTTTTGATGAGATGAGCAGTTGGTATGCTACTGAAAAATAACCTGTTGGGGTTGATGTGAGTGGAAGTGTGGTTGCACAGAATGCAGGTCAGCAATCACAGTCTTTGAGTGGACTAGGAGAGTCCTCATCTAGTGGGTCTGTTGATAGACCATGGAGTGGCAGGCTGCGTCATAATACCAATCCTGCAAATGTGATTAGTACATCACGTAAAGGAAAAGAGAAAGTGGTTGAGCCCCTTGGTATGCCTGACATTTCTGCAGGGCATTCTCATGTTGATGGAGAGTCTAGTGGCTCAGATATGAGCCTTGATGAGGAGCTTGGGATCCCAGCTATGAGAACACCTGGTGTAAAGAAGGCTATGGAAGCCATGAATGAAAAGCTGCGAAGATCCGGGAGAGCGAAAAATCCTGTGCAAAGATTTACCTATGATGGTTATGTGGCACATCACTATGCATATATGGCAAAGGTTGTGCAGGTTGTTAAGCCCACATGCATTGATGAGGCTGTTGGAAATGTGTGTTGGGAGAAAGCTATGGATGAGGAGATGAATGCACTATATGGAAATGGAACTTGGGACTTAGTGCAATTGCTTGAAGGCAAGAAAGCCATTGGATGCAAGTGGGTGTACAAAGTAAAACATAACAGTGATGGAAGCATAAACAGGTACAAGGCTAGGTTGGTAGCCAAAGGATATGCGCAGACATATGGCATTGATTATGAGGAAACTTTCAGCCCAGTTGCCAAGATGGCAACAGTGAGAGTTGTGATAGCAGTGGCTATGTCAAAGCAATGGTCTTTACATCAGATGGATGTAAAGAATGCATTCTTGCATGGGGATTTGCAAGAAGAGGTGTATATGTTGCAGCCACCTGGTTATGAGGATGTGGGTCACCCCGAGCATGTTTGCAGGTTGAAGAAAGCCTTGTATAGCTTAAAGCAAGCACCAAGAGCATGGTTTGACAAGATTTCTGAATATCTTGTCACTATTAGCTTTCATGTAGCCAATGCACATTTCTCACTGTATGTGAGACATGGTGATAGAGGGGTTGTGCTTGTTGTCATCTATGTAGATGACTTGATCATTACAGGGGACCATGATGCAGAAATCTTTGATGTAAAGATCTTGCTTAGACAGAAGTTTGAGATGAAGGATCTGGGGGAGCTCAGATATTTCTTGGGCATTGAGGTGATTAGGTCACCACATGGTATTGGATTACTGCAGAGACAGTATGGCTTGGACATGTTGTCCAAGTATGGTATGACAGGCTGTAAGCCTATTTTCATGCCATTAGATCAGAATGGCAAGTTAAGTGCAGATTCAGGAGAGATTCTGGAGGATCCTACTATGTATGGATGCATAGTAGGAAGCTTGATATACATGATGATCACCAGGCCAGATTTGAGCTATGCTGTTGGGTTGGTGAGTCAGTTTATGCAGGTTCCACGGAAACTGCATTTGGATGCATTGAGATGCATACTGAGGTATGTGAGGTCTACTTTGCATTGTGGACTATTCTATGAGACTGGGACAGAGATATGTGTACATGGGTACACAGATGCTGATTGGGTTGGTAGTATCTCAGATAAAAGATCTACCATTGGATTCATGTTTTCTTTGGGGAGTGCTGCTATGACTTGGAGCAGCAAAGAAGCAGCCTACGATTGCTCTATCCAGTACAGAGTACTGAGGAGCTACTATGGCACCATGTGAGATAGCTTGGTTGAGAAAGCTACTTGCAGATTTTGGTCTATCAGTGGATAGATAAGTTGTCATTTTCTGTGACAACATTAGCAGTATACAATTGGCCAGGAACCCAGTCTTTCATGCTCGTACTACGAAGCATATAGAGGTCCACTACCACTTCGTCAGAGAGAAGGTCTTGGCAGGAGACCTTGACCTTGTTTATGTCAGCACAGAGGATCAGGTAGCTGACATCTTCACCAAAGCATTGGGTATAGAGAAGCTCTGCAGATTTAGGGCTTCGCTTGGTGTACATGAGATGGAGTTGAGCTCGAGGGGGAGTGTTGAGATATTGAGCTCGTCTAGTGAGGCAGTGGACACTGATGACCCGCTTGGGGGATAGGCCCCACACTTACACCACTGGCATGGTTGGTGAGATCATGGGTGATATGCGGCCAGTGGGATGACAGGCTGTGTGACAGCCATTCTAGAGACTGGCATAGTTATAGCGCCACCTCATTTAGTTGGGTTCACACTATAGAGAACCCGTGTATGTATTGGTTGAGTATCTTTCATATTAGGTGTACTCTTATCTTGTATATGGTGTGTTGAGTGTTGAGTGTAGTAGAAGAAGATTTTCAACCTCTCACCTTGTGTGTTCTCTATTAGGGTTTTGTGAGTGTGTGTGTGCTTGCAAGAGCTCAAGCTCTCTTCCCCCCTGCATCTTTTCATAGACAGCCTAGAACTTGAAGGTTGGGTCGGTAATTCTTGCCTTGGACCTAGTCCAGTGCTGGTTGATGGACCCGTGCCTGCAGATTATGCTTCCTCATCATTTCTGGTTTGGAGACCGAAAAATCCCCAGGCTATATCAACGATACCACTAGATCTTATAGAGGAGGGTGGTTTCTCCTCTTCCCCAAACCCAAAGAATCATAGCCCTTCTTCCATGGATTCTTCAATACTTGTCTTGATGGTGGTTAGATTCCTTAAGACACTCAATTGAGTGCTCACTGATGAGTGGCCTAAACCAACACTCTTTTGTTAGGAAGATCTTGGGTGATTTGATGCACTGTCTCGTTAGGAGTAAGGTCGTCTTCGATGAGATTTCTAGACCTCAAGTGCATGTGAATGTGATTTGATAAGCTAATTTGCTACCCAATAGAATTTTGGTAAGGTATTGTCAATCTGAAATTCTTTGTTTTTTGTGGCTAGATTGCAGATAACAGATCACATCGTGAGATCCAATTCGTTCACGTCGTGAACTAATTTTTGTATTCTCACGTGCTCCAATAATTACTTCGGTCTCACAAATCAGCATTACCTTGTTCTAATTTTACTAGTCTCAATGTGCTCAATTAAGGCACTTCCCTAACCTTAATCTGACAATACTAGGTTTGTGAACTAGATCTGGTTACATCGTGAAAGTGCAAAAATAGTTCACGTTGTGAAATGGTAAAGCGTTCACATCGTGAAAAGCTATGCCATTCACGCCGTGAGATGTCCAAGAACTATTCATGTCGTGAGATTTAGATCATTCACATCGTGAACTATATAGTCTTTCATGTTGTGAAGCATTCTCTGCTAGTTCACGGATTACAATTTTGTGGGACCCGTTGTGTCAGAGATGTCAAGCCGACCTATTTTTAGCAAGGTAATCCGGTGATTTATGGCACTGATTGAGGGAGCGGTTCACGATGTGAAATAGAACAGGAAGTAGTTCACGTCATGAAATGTTTTCCTATACTTTCACGTATGAAGTTCCTACGTGACAGAGAGGGGTTTGGGTGCAAATCACCTATCTAGATTCTCCAAAATGATTATGCTATACATGTAATGGGAGTTCAAAGCACAACCAATGGCTCCTTATTTTTGTGATTTTTGTGGATTTTTTCAAAGAAACAAAAACAGAGTATCACCCTGCTCATTCACATTCACGAATTTGGTGATACAAACATCAAAATTGAAAGGAAAAAGCACTGGAGCCTTCCTCTAAAGTCACTTGAGTACACACCCACACAATAAAAATGACAAATTTCTCACAAGCCTTCACTTCCACTCAAACCTTATCCATTCATTCCATACACAATGCACTACCAGAATGTAAAGGCGATGATGAAACTTGTGTAATGGAAGCTGAAACTCAAAGAGCATGGAAGAAACAAAGGAGTTTCCTCGGTAAGCAACGCCAAAAATGTTATGGGCTACCACACCTCCAAGAAGGAACTCTATGCATTCACCTTTGGAAGAAGCAATAGAACACAATTGTTGTAGGGAACTTACCAATACTTTGAGCTCATTTCCCTTGAGGTCTCCAAGCTCCCTTGAGAAGCTCCAATCCTCTAAGCTTCACCTCCATGCTGTCATTGTAGAGTCTCTCACACCACCACACAAGGCAATCACTCCCTCTCTTTTCTCCACACAAGCATACAAGTATAGAGAAGGCACATGTGCTAGATTACTCTCTCTCACTCTCTCTCTCTCTCAAGACGAAAGCAAGAACTCTCATAGCGCAAAGGGGGATTGTGTTCATTCATTATGAGAAAATACCTTATATACGATTGGCCCTTATTCACACTTAGGCGCCCAAAACTTACTAAACTAAGGCCTTGGGTGGCCAATATCTCATAATGTTAAAACTTTTATAGTGCCTTTGCATGACACTTATTAATGTCCTCAATTGGAGGAGCATAATTGTTAATCCTAGCTGGGATTAACACTACCTAGCCATGCTCATTTTTAAAAGTGATACTCCCCTAGTTATAGTAAATACTAGCATTGTTTACAATTAATCAGTCCATCCTAAGGATCCCATCATAAATTCGTAATGGCAGGACTCTAAAATGGCCATGAGTTTGCTCACTACCCAATTCAAAATCAAGGTTTCCTACAGAATGTTGAGATACTACTTCCTTCCCACTAGCTAGTTCTACAACCACTCTTCTAGCTGGTTTTTGACCCAAATTAAAATTTTGTAAACACCTTGGAGAAAGAAATGAATGGGTACTGCCACAACCAATCAAAAGTTGGAATGGCTTACCATGATGAGTGGTTGGGGTTTAAATGCCAAATTGTTGATTTGGACCTTGATGTTCTACCGCTGCATGGACAGTGGCACATTCTTCTTTAGCCATCTCTAGAGTTGGTTCTTCACTTATAGCATACGTGGTGCAAGCAACTTCTCCGCGGCCTCTGCCACGTCCACCACCTCTTACACCTTGGTGGATGGGGGTTCCACAGCCTTGATTTATTTGACCACTTTGAGGAAAAGATGATGCTAGCTTGGGACAGTTGCCCCTAAGGTGTCCCGTCTCATTGGATTCAAAATAGAGAGGGATCTCTCTAGAAGAAGTAGCATACGAGTGGCGGGGAACAAAGGAGTTGGTTTTCCACCCTTGGTTGTAGTAGGGAGAATTCTACTGGGGATTCTTGTAAGACTAATCTTTAGGGTTTACTTCAGGGTAAGATCTCTTATGAGGCTTAGTTTTACAGCTCTTTCACAAGAGGCTTTGCTCGTATAAGAGCATCTTGCAATGTGCTTAGCCTCATTGCTTCGAGGCAGGAATCCAAGGGTTCATTCAAGCCTTGGTAAATACGAGCCACTTGCTAGGAAGTAGTCATGGCTGGGGCATACTTCTGGAGAGTGATGAATTTAGAATAGTATTCTTCCAGGGTTAAATTAAGCTACTTGAGACTAAAAAACTCATTCATCTTTATGGATTCTTGAGATGGCACAAGATATCGTTCCTTCACACCTTGCTTGATATCCTCCCATGTTTGGGAGTGTTCAGTGACTTCCTTGTCATCATGACACCATTGCTTCCACCAGAGTTTAGCGTCCCGGTGAGGCAAAATCGTGCTAGCATGGACTAGTTTGCTGCTCCAATATCGGCAGCTGAGAAATAATCATCCATTGCTTCGATCCAAACCTCGGGATCCTTCTCAATCTTTGAACCTCCCCCCTTAAAAGAGAGAGGTTGCATTTTCTTGAGGAGCTTCTTCTCCTGGAAATCTATATATAGTGCATTGGGGAGTGGAGGCTAATCATCCTGACCATCATTGTAAGATTAAATTTTAGGATTACAAGATTCATACTTTACATTATGCTCATGCTTTTAAAAGTAAAACTTTGAAATCATTTTATTTCTCAAATATTTACAAGGACAAGTTTTATTATAAAGATTTTAGACTAATAAAATTAGTCTTATTCATCATAAAATAAAATCTTAGGCTCAACTAAGATATGAGACTAGAGCGGTCCACATAGGTGAAGTATGGGGGTTCCACCATAGTTTCTAAGACACAAAAGACTAATAGTAAAGGTGGTAGACTCTGGATTGGGTTGTGTCCCATAATGGCTACTCTAATGAGACAGGTAAGACTTGCATTACTTGGTCATTACCCAGTGCTCCTGTGGTATGTGATTCCTATCTATGGTCACAGATCTGTTAAGTCTGGGAGTACCCACACGAACCAAAATAAACGGACCGTCTTCAGCTTTTCGATCCAACGAAATCGGTGGTGATGTTCCTAGCTCGATTTTTTGCTCTATGGAAAAATACCTCGGCCCGCGATTCCAAAGGTGATCTACCACATTATCCACACATCCATCCACATCATCCACATCAATCCACATTATCCACTCATCCATCCACATCAATCCACATTACCCACACATCAATCCACATTAATCCACATTCATTTCATAAGTATTCCCATTCTCATCTAATCACATCTTTTTCTATCACATCACTTATTTTCTCATTTATCCTCATCAGATCACATCTACTTACATCTACCCATACATCTCATCACTTCACATACATTAACATCTATCCAGTTTACATCGCATCTTATCACATCCATTTCACATCACATCTCATTCATTCACATCCTGATTCACATGCTAACACATTCATTCACGTCCCTTATCGTTCATTCACATCCTGATTCACATGTTATCACATTCATTCACATCCTATATCATTCATTTACATCCTGATTCACATGACATCACATCTCATCTATTCATTCACATTTATCTGATTCGCATCACATATCATCACATCTATTTACCTTTCATTCTCATTACATCCATCCATCCTTTCATTCTCATCACATCCATCCATCCATTCATTCCCATCTATCTGATTCGCATCCCATCTCATCACATCTATTTACCTCTCATTCTCATCACTTCTATTCTCATCACATCCATCCATCCATTCATTCCCATCTATCTGATTCGCATCCCATCTATCTGATTCGCATCACTTCTATTCTCATCACATCCATCCATCCATTCATTCCCATCTATCTGATTCGCATCCCATCTCATCACATCTGTTTACCTCTCATTCTAATCACTTCTATTCTCATCACATCCATCCATCCATTCATTCTCATCTTTATGATTTACATCCCATCTCATCACATCTATTTACCTCTCATTCTCATCACTTCTATTCTCATCACATCCATCCATCCATTCATTCTCATCTATATGATTCACATCCCATCTCATCACATCTATTTACCTCTCATTCTCATCACTTCTATTCTCATCACATCCATCCATCCATTCATTCTCATCTATCTGATTCATATCACATCTTATCTCATCTATTTATAGAATGTAAGAGCATTCTTATTTTTGATATAAAGATTCTTTATGCATCTATTTATGCATAAGAACAACTTCAGTGGGAAAGTAACACTTTTATAAAAATCCGTTTATGCATCTATTTATGCATAAATTCAATTTTAAGGAGAATAACTCTTTCGAAATAAAAATAAATCTTTTATGCATAAATTCAATTTTAATGAGAATAACTCTTTTGAAATAAAAATAAATTTCTTTATGCATCTTTCTATGCATAAAATCAAAATTAATGAGAATAACTCTTTTGAAATAAAAATAAATTTCTTTATGCATCTTTCTATGCATAAAATCATAATTTGATGAAAGTAACGCTTTTATATTTATAAAAATTTCTTTTATGCATCTATTTATGCATAAATTTAATTTTAATGAAAGTAATACTTTTATAATAATAAAAATTCTTTTATGCATCTATTTATGCATAAAAATCAATTTTGATGAAAGTAACACTTTTATAATAAAAAAAATTCTTTTATTCATCTATTTATGCATAAAAATCAATTTTGATGAAAGTAACACTTTTATAATAAAAAAATTCTTTAATGCATCTATTTATGCATAAAAATCAATTTTGATGAAAGTAACACTTTTATAATCAAAATATTCCCAATATGCATCTTTCTATGCATAGAATTTAATTCTAATGAAAATAACACTTTTATTATAAAAATATTTCTAATATGCATTTTCCTATGCATAGAATAAAAATTACACTTTTAGAATACACAAGCGGTGGGGATTACTCTTTTTGAATAATAAAAGATAAAACTTATTTCACAAAATTTAGAAAAATTTTACCATAACCTCCTTTGTATGGCTGACCATTTTTTATTTTTTTAAATTCTCAAGTTACTTAGAAATTATCTCAAATGGTTTAAAGCATTCTAAACTAATCAAATTCCACTTTTTAAAGAGAAACAATATGAAAAGTTTAATTCTAACAATTTGATTACACATCTAGGATAAAGAAAGGCTGAATTTAAGAATGAAGAGAGGGGGAAAGCCTTTACAACAAGGCATAGCATCATTTTTCATTTTAAAGAAAACAAAAATTAGAAAACCATTAAATGGAATAAAGAAAAAGTAGGATTTCTAGCTTACATAATTTTTGTGAGCTTTCCTTTGGCTTGATGGTTTGAGGAATCTACTCTTGTTTGCAACAAGAGTGGCCACCAATTCTTTTGAAGAGGAAATGGTCAAAAACTAATGAATTATTAATAAATTCACTGTTTCTAGCTCTAGGGGGAGGAGTAGAGTAACAATGCATAAAACACTATTAACCATTTACAAAGGGGGAGGCTTCATTTATAGGAAAAAGTGAGCCTCTAACCAAGCAAACTGATTCTAGAGTTTTCCAGATCAGTTTGGTCAATTTTTGACCATTTTTAGGTCAGTTTAGCTTACTTTTTGGATCTAGTTGAAGTAGGAGAGAGGAGAGATGAAAATATCTCATTATTTGTGAGTTTGAAACTCAACCACACATGTGAAATAGGTGCCTCCTTCATGAGGGGAATTCCCCCACACACTGAGGTGTCAAAAATGCATCATTTCTTCTAAATATCTCCTCTTTTTTAACTAATAACCTTGTCCTTAGTCAACTCTTCATCTTATTATGTGAGTATTTACTCATTTTTTGGAGGGATTTTCTTTTATTCTTAAATTTATCTCCTCCCTACATTTGGATTAATCTAATTGGTCCATAGGAACCTTAATTCAAAAATTACCTGATTTCAATTTATTCCAATTGCACATTGGAAATTTCTTTTTGAATATCTGTTTCAGGGGAAACCATTTTAGACACCCGAAGGATTTTTATATCCAAAAATATCTCAATTTTGAATTATCTCTCTCTAGATATTTTCTCTCTCTAGGCCAAAACAGGGTAAAACAGGATCTTTCTTTTATTTAAGAGAGGGGAATAATTATAAGATCAGAAGGGGAGGTTTTTACACCTACACACCTCAAAAGCCGGAGGGGGGAATCTTACAATGATAACAAACAATGAAATAAGGACCATGAAGATATGAAACGTTTTGCATAGGAAGAGGCCAAAGCAAGGCAAGCCAAGCTTAGGCAGAGATATATCATGGTCAATATGGCCAAGTGGTCGACCTAGAAGAAGAAGATTGGGAGGTAAAGCTAGCTCGGTTGTGGTTAGGCAATGACCACCCTGACAAGCCTTGCCCAAAAATTAGCTCTTGTTGATACAGGGGCTACTTATAATTTGATGTCATATGAAACATGGTGTTCCCTTGGGGAAGCTACACTCGAAGAGACCCTTGACATTGTCACAACAGTGGCCTCATGGCATGTTCATTGCGTAGGCACAGTCACACTCTTATTCCACATTGGAAATAATCCCTTGGAAGGGAAGTTTTACGTGATGCCTGCAAGAACAATGTGTGAAGAGATTGTTAAATTTGCAGCAATGTGATGAGCTATGGTGGATCAAATGCTAGAATCAACATCATTAACAAAGAGATTAGATGATGAGATTAAGATGAGATTAGTGAGAAATTAATTGATAGATTAATGTAGGCATGGATAATCAAAAACCAGCAAATTCTCATTAGGCCAATGCCTCATGTTATAGAGTTTACATCCAAGCATCTAATCCCACTGATCTCTCCTTGATTCACTCTATCTCTTTTGCGTGATTCTCTCTGTAAGATTTCTCCTCGGGCTCAATATTGATTAAGCCTCTACTTCAATCCCTTGTAATCATTCTATGTTTCTGAATACAAGAAAGTATTATTTTTTCCTTGTTTTGCCTAGTGAGATAAAAATTTCTAGAGAGTGGTAAATCAATATTGGGATATTTTTGGATAAATAAATTCTACAGATATCAAAAAAATGTTTCCCTAAAACAGAAAATCAAAATAGATTTTCCAAGGTGCAATTGGAATTAATAAAAATTGATTTAGAAGACCTTAGCCTAAGGGTCAAGATTTTTGATTTTTTTTTATTATGGTCCAATTAAGGTTCCTATGGACCAGTAAGATTAATCCAAGTGTCGGGACAAGATAAATCTAAAGAATAAAAGAAAATACCCAAAAATGAGTAAATGCCCACATAAGATGAAGAGTTGACTAAGTACTAGGTTTATTAGTTAAAAATTATGAAGTATTAATAAAAAAATGAGATATTTTGGAGTAATCATTCATTTTTGACACATGGATAAGCAAAAGGGGGCCCTTCAAGGAGATGCCTATTTCACATGTGTGGATGAGTTTTTAACTAAAAAATAATAGGATATTTTTATCTCTCCTCTCTCTTGGATCAAACCAAATAAAAAAGGAAGCCAAACTGGTCCAAATCTTGTCCAGATTCAGCCAAACTGAAGCTGGAAAATTCTAGAACTCAGTTGGACTCAGTTAGTGGCCTCCCTCACCTATACATAGACCCTCATTTCTTTGTATTCTCATCTGTGAACTAAACTATGCCGGTATTACTCTAAGTTAAGCTTATTTTCTATTATCCTCTAAAAACCCTCTACAAATTGAAGAGATTGGAGCTTCTCTCTCTCTTAAATCTTCCTTGGAGACTCCAACAACATACCAAATCAATTGATTGGTTGGGGGCCTCTACTGTGATCAAAGAATCAAGTAATTTAGGAGGTAAAGTGTGGATTATTATCTTCTTTTTCTTAAATCTCCAAATGTTTCTCTTCTCAACCCCTCTCAAGCTTGAGAAGCATTAATTTGAATGGCTTTTGAATACTGTTGAAGTTCTTTAATGTATTATAATGAAGAAACACATAAATTTTCATTCATGATTAATTTATAATGGTTTTTAAAGCATTTCTCTCTCTCCCCCAAAGAATGGTCATTCCTATGACCTATTCTCAATTCGAATGAAGCTTCTCATGAAGCATTTCTCTAATCTAAAAGTAATTTCTATGCTTGTCTAATTGGAGGCCAAAATAATGTCTTTTTAATACTTTTATGCTATTTAACTTATAGTAAAATTAAGAATCAATCCATAGTTGGATAATGATCCAATTAGTGGTTATTCTAATCACATGAATAATACTAAACTTATTTCTTTCAAATTTATTGAGAATTATCAGTAATATAATAGCAGCGGAGCTATGGTAAATTTTTTGAAAAATAAACACATAAATCATTTTCATTTATATTATGAAAAGAGGACTTCCTACCATATTCTAGGATTAATCATTCTAGATTAATTGAATGATTCTCATTATAATCATGGAAAATTAATTTTTATGTTTATGCATAAATAGTTAATTAGAAAAAAGAGGAATTTCTAGTAATCCATTTTTATGTTAAAAGATTAATCCCCATGACAATCTGTTGCGTCTGTGAACAATCCCATAGGCAGTTTCTCTCTGTCTCCAAACTGAAAGAGGCGCACCAAGAACTGTACGCATACGATCTGTGACCCTCCTCTGCACATGGGCCCACACAGTCTGTCTGCAAGCATCCCGACCCTCAGTTGGCTGGCTCCGCTGAAAGCAGGTCTCTATAGAATCCAGTGGCAATGGCTCTGATCTCCCCAGGCTCAATAGCTACCAATCCATCCAGCCTCCCAAGCTGACGGACTCCTGCTCGTCGAGCATGGCGGGGTCCAGTAATCTCAAAAAACTCCCCAGTCACTCTATCACCAAGCTGCGTCCAATGAGAGGCCCGGCAATGATAGTAAAACTCGTCTCTGCTCCTCTGCCTCTCTAACCTCCTGGCATGCCTGGCTCAGCTGGGACGCCACCCACTCACATGCAGGCTGTTGCTCCTGAAGGCGCTGAAGCGAAGCAAGGCTGTGTCTCAGTCGATGCTCCTGCTCGCGAATCTCTCCCAGCCGTGTCAAAGCTGCACCGTGCAGAAAAGAGCTAAGCTCGATGAGTCCCTGGGCACATTGGCCCGCTGCATCCTGGTCAGAGCACTGACTATCATGCCAGATCCTCTCAATGTCCTCAGTGAGACTAGGATCTGTAAGTACCCTCTCTGAGATCCTCAACTGCAAGCTGGGCTCCCGTGTCCTCTCCTCAAATGTCAAGATAACTGGCGCATGATCTAAAAATGAGGTGCCAACGAGAATGCCGACGGAGCCTCCTCGCTCCCCTAACCAGTCGCCCACATAAAAGCAATCAATCCGTGATAGATTAGTCCCTCCTTGCTGGCGATCCAACCGAGAGAAACTAAGACTGTCCTGAGAGCGGGAGAAGGCCCCATGCTGCCATGCATCAATGATCCTCAGTGACATGCAAAACCGCTCCCAAGCTGCAAGCTCCGTGCCGTGCACTGTAACATGACTGCCTCCCACCCTATCGGCCGGGTCCTCAAGCAGTCTCCCCCGACACACCAATGTGCAGCCTCTGGCAATGCATCCATAACCTAGGTCCAGAACTCTGCTCTGGCACTAGCATGGTTGGGCGCATAGACGTTGAGCACGCCCAATAGCTCATCATGCATCCTCAGAATGACATACTATGCTCTACCAGGCACAATGATCCCTCGATCCACAATGGCCTGCCGCCATACATCTGCAATGACCATGCATACTCCTCCCTGTCCACCCAAAGGACCAAACCCTGCAGACCAAAAGGTGTCCCATCTACCAGGCATCACCGAACCATATCTTCGGATCCTGCTCTCACCCAAGTGGTGCTCCTGCATCATCAAAATATCAATGCTGCCACCAACCAGGCATCTCTGAAGCTCCTGCCTCAAGCAACCACGATAGCGTATAAAATGTGCTCCGCCAAGGCCCTGTACATTCCATGAGATGATCCTCATGGATGACCTGCTAAGGTGGATGCTGTCTCAGCCGTACGGCGGGCCTTCGCAAGCGGCTTGGATAAGGAGTGGTCCCCATCCGAGTGGCTGCGAATCTGCCCACTCGGTGTATTGCAAGAATCACGGATCAGGCGCCAGTGGCTGTGACCCATGGCGACTGCCTCCCGCTCAGACAGAACAACCTCGTGTATACATACATATCCAGTGGTGGCTGTGACCCATGGCGACTGCCTCCCGCTCAGACAGAACAACCTCGTGTATACATACATATCCAGGGTCGCGTGCTAAGTCTGCCACTATGCGAATGACCAAATGACGAATCCCTGAGGCATCAACACTCCCGGGATCCAAGAAAAAATGAGCCAACTCCCATAGTCGGCCTATCACATCTGTCACCTCCAGATCGCTCACATGGTGAGAAAACTCAACTGCCTGAGTCTTCAAGGTGCTAAGAGCGAGCTCTAGAGTCCACTCCCGATCACATGGGCCACAGAGAGGGAACAAGAAGGCCACCGCTGAATCAAGTGCCTCCTCCCCACGGAGGTATCACTACATGAACTCGGATGGGTGCTGGCTCATGGGGGCCCTCTGCTCCAAAAAGCCGTGTGAAGGAGTAATCAAAAGCCTCCAAGCACTGTCTAGTGCCGAGGCGACTCAGCCAACTGCGGATAAATGATATCTGTGAAGCCCGAATCGGCATGGTAAGTCTCCTCTGCGGTGCTCGATCAAGATCGATGCTGAGAGCCCTCCTGACTGCAAGTGAACGCCAGGGGACTGCCAGGGCCTCCCGGGGAGCTGAGGCAGGCAGGGGGGAGGAGGGGGGGCGAGGGAGGTGGAGAAGGAGCCGCTGCCAAAACCGGAACGGGGACGAGAGGCGGCAAAGGTGGAAGCGACGAGGCGGTAGGGGGGGATGGGGGTGGGGGGATGAGGGAGGGGGTGCTGGCATCTCCTGGTCCTCAGTCGTCGCTCGCAGGGGTCTCCTCCTGAAGGGGAGCAAAGCTGTTCCTCATGGGAACCCAGTGATGCTGAGACTGTGGCTGCTGCTGCATCGGTCTCTGGGCATGCTACTGTGGCTGTCTCCCTCGACGGCGCCCCTGTCCAGGCTACCACTCCGAGGTCTCTGTGGCCTGAGCAGGTGTCCCGGAGGCTGCCTGCTGTCGAGCCGCATTTGTGGGCGGGCCACCAGGGGCCTGCTCTGCTGCGGTGAGGGTCGGGGTCTCCTGCGGGGACAGGCCTTGGCCAGATGGCTGACCTGCCTGCAAATAAAGCACTGGTTCGGGGGCCCCGAGAACTCCACTCTCTGATCAATCCATCCCCCCCTCTATCTGAGGTAGCTGAATGACCTTCGGAAGGGAGGAGATGTCAGGAACCAAAACTTTGACCGAAGGTAGTCCAGCTGCTCTGGCCACCACTGAAGCTGCTATGGGGCCAGTCTCTAGCACCGAACCCACCAATGCTCCTAGCCTAGAAAGGAGCAGCAGGTACTCGCGACGGAGTCCAGGGAAGCAAACTATAACGTGGAAAAGGCGCTCTCCCTGCTTGGCCACTGCTGGATCAAAGCCATGCTGCCAAGGTCTGAAGAATGCCCGAGCACCCCTGATGTCTAGGGGACTCATGGCTAGGACCTTGGCCATGCTCTGGGCAGTCTCGAACTCGATCTAGTAGTAACCACGGCCCAGTAGATGAACGTCCAGGATCTTGCCCACATCTGCAAGAAGGCAGGCCTGGAGAAGATCCCAGATCTCCCCTCTGCTAGGGCGAGTGCCGACTATACGGCAGATGATGGAGTGTGCTTGGAGGCGTTCCACCTCTGCAGCGAGGCTCGCTTCCTCTTCTGGCGAAAGAGAAAGTCTGATGGGGGTATCCTCAGAGGGGCGAGCGAGGGGGCTACGGGAGAGTCCCTCTGAGGTGGGGCGGGAGGAGCCTCCATCAGTGTCTGAAGCTAAGTCGAAGGCGGAGCGAAAGCGGAGAGTCTTGCAAGAGCCGAGCTGCACACAAAGGGCAGAGGGGGAAGGCGGAAGGCAAAACCAGGGGGCGGAAAAAAAAGGGGAGGCAGGGCGGCGCAGACAAAAAAACCCCCAAGGGGGAGGCGAAAACAGCGCGCAAACAGGGGGTGGGGGGAAGGATAAGGCGACGGCGACGAAAAAGGGGGGGCGGGGCGCTGGAGACAAACGGAAGGGCGTGAAGGAGAGGAGAAGGAGAAGGGGCGGGCGCTGCAGCGCTGGGGCCGCAGGACAGCCAGGCGGGGGAGGGGGGGGCAAGCGCGAGAGCAGGCGAGGGGGGAGGGGGGTGAGCAGACGTGATGGCGGGAGAGGGGGAAAGGCGTGCAGTCAAGCGCGAGTAGGGGGAGCGCAGCTTCAGCGAGCGATTCATCTATACCCTCAAAGATTTATGAAAGTGACCTTCTAATTGCTCCATTTGCAAACTTAAATTCCACAGCCTTGATTTATTTGACCACTTTGAGGAAAAGATGATGCTAGCTTGGGACAGTTGCCCCTAAGGTGTCCCGTCTCATTGGATTTATGAAAGTGACCTTCTAATTGCTCCATTTGCAAACTTAAATTCCACAGCCTTGATTTATTTGACCACTTTGAGGAAAAGATGATGCTAGCTTGGGACAGTTGCCCCTAAGGTGTCCCGTCTCATTGGATTCAAAATAGAGAGGGATCTCTCTAGAAGAAGTAGCATACGAGTGGTGGGGAACAAAGGAGTTGGTTTTCCACCCTTTTTTGTAGTAGGGAGAATTCTACTGGGGATTCTTGTAAGACAGATCTTTAGGGTTTGCTTCAAGGTAAGATCTCTTATGAGGCTTAGTTTTACCAGACTTCAGCTCTTTCACAAGAGGCTTTGCTCGTATAAGAGCATCTTGCAATGTGCTTAGCCTCATTGCTTTGAGGCGGGAATCCAAGGGTTCATTCAAGCCTTGGCAAAAACGAGCCACTTGCTAGGAAGTAGTCATAGCTGGGGCATACTTCTGGAGAGTGATGAATTTAGAATAGTATTCTTCCAGGGTTAAATTAAGCTACTTGAGACTAAAAAACTCATTCATCTTTATGGATTCATGAGATGGCACAAGATATCGTTCCTTCACACCTTGCTTGATATCCTCCCATGTTTGGGAGTGTTCAGTGACTTCCTTGTCATCATGACACCATTGCTTCCACCAGAGTTTAGCATCCCGGTGAGGCAAAATCGTGCTAGCATGGACTAGTTTGCTGCTACAATATCGGCAGCTGAGAAATAATCATCCATTGCTTCAATCCAAACCTCGGGATCCTTCTCAATCTTGGAACCTTCCCCCTTAAAAGAGAGAGGTTGCATTTTCTTGAGGAGCTTCTTCTCCTGGAAATCTATATACAGTGCATTGGGGAGTGGAGGCTAATCATCCTGACCATCATTGTAAGATTAAATTTTAGGATCACAAGATTCATACTTTACATTATGCTCATGCTTTTAAAAGTAAAACTTTGAAATCATTTTATTTCTCAAATATTTACAAGGACAAGTTTTATTATAAAGATTTTAGACTAATAAAATTAGTCTTATTCATCATAAAATAAAATCTTAGGCTCAACTAAGATATGAGACTAGAGCGGTCCACATAGGTGAAGTATGGGGGTTCCACCATAGTTTCTAAGACACAAAAGACTAATAGTAAAGGTGGTAGACTCTGGATTGGGTTGTGTCCCATAATGGCTACTCTAACGACAGGTAAGACCTGCATTACTTGGTCATATACCCAGTGGTCCTGTGGTATGTGATTCCTATCTATGGTCACAGATCTGTTGAGTCTGGGAGTACCCACACGAACCAAAATAAACGGACCATCTTCAGCTTTTCAATCCAATGAAATCGGTGGTGATGTTCCCAACTCGGTTTTTTGCTCTATGGAAAAATACCTCGGCCCACGATTCCAAAGGTGATCTACCACATTATCCACACATCCATCCACATCATCCACATCAATCCACATTATCCACTCATCCATCCACATCAATCCACATTACCCACACATCAATCCACATTCATTTCATAAGTATTCCCATTCTCATCTAATCACATCTTTTTCTATCACATCACTTATTTTCTCATTTATCCTCATCAGATCACATCTAGTTGCATCTACCCATACATCTCATCACTTCACATACATTAACATCTATCCAATTTACATCGCATCTTATCACATCCATTTCACATCACATCGCATTCATTCACATCCTGATTCACATGTTAACACATTCATTCACGTCCCTTATCGTTCATTCACATCCCGATTCACATGTTATCACATTCATTCACATCCTATATCATTCATTTACATCCTGATTCACATGACATCACATCTCATCTATTCATTCACATTTATCTGATTCGCATCACATATCATCACATCTATTTACCTTTCATTCTCATTACATCCATCCATCCATTCATTCTCATCACTTCTATTCTCATCACATCCATCCATCCATTCATTCCCATCTATCTGATTCGCATCCCATCTCATCACATCTATTTACCTCTCATTCTCATCACTTCTATTCTCATCACATCCATCCATCCATTCATTCCCATCTATCTGATTCGCATCCCATGTCATCACATCTATTTACCTCTCTTATTCTCATCACTTCTATTCTCATCACATCCATCCATCCATTCATTCTCATCTATATGATTCACATCCCATCTCATCACATCTATTTACCTCTCATTCTCATCACTTCTATTCTCATCACATCCATCCATCCATTCATTCTCATCTATCTGATTCATATCACATCTTATCTCATCTATTTATAGAATGTAAGAGCATTCTTATTTTTGATATAAAGATTCTTTACGCATCTATTTATGCATAAGAACAACTTCAGTGGGGAAGTAACACTTTTATAAAAATCCGTTTATGCATCTATTTATGCATAAATTCAATTTTAAGGAGAATAACTCTTTCGAAATAAAAATAAATCTTTTATGCATAAATTCAATTTTAATGAGAATAACTCTTTTGAAATAAAAATAAATTTCTTTATGCATCTTTCTATGCATAAAATCAAAATTAATGAGAATAACTCTTTTGAAATAAAAATAAATTTCTTTATGCATCTTTCTATGCATAAAATCATAATTTGATGAAAGTAACGCTTTTATATTTATAAAAATTTCTTTTATGCATAAATTCAATTTTAATGAAAGTAACACTTTTATAATAAAAAAATTCTTTTATGCATCTATTTATGCATAAAAATCAATTTTGATGAAAGTAACACTTTTATAATAAAAAAAATTATTTTATGCATCTATTTATGCGTAAAAATCAATTTTGATGAAAGTAACACTTTTATAATAAAAAAATTCTTTTATGCATCTATTTATGCATAAAAATCAATTTTGATGAAAGTAACACTTTTATAATCAAAATATTTTCAATATGCATCTTTCTATGGATAGAATTTAATTCTAATGAAAATAACACTTTTATTATAAAAATATTTCTAATATGCATTTTCCTATGCATAGAATAAAAATTACACTTTTAGAATACACAAGCGGTGGGGATTACTCTTTTTGAATAATAAAAGATAAAACTTATTTCACAAAATTTAAAAATTTTTTGCCATAACCTCCTTTGTATGGCTGACCATTTTTCATTTTTTTAAATTCTCAAGTTACTTAGAAATTATCTCAAATGGTTTAAAGCATTCTAAACTAATCAAATTCTGCTTTTTAAAGAGAAACAATATGAAAAGTTTAATTCTAACAATTTGATTACACATCTAGGATAAAGAAAGGCTGAATTCAAGAATGAAGAGAGGGGGAAAGCCTTTACAACAAGGCATAGCATCATTTTTCATTTTAAAGAAAACAAAAATTAGAAAACCATTAAATGGAATAAAGAAAAAGTAGGATTTCTAGCTTACATAATTTTTGTGAGCTTTCCTTTGGCTTGATGGTTTGAGGGATCTACTCTTGTTTGCAACAAGAGTGGCCACCAATTCTTTTGAAGAGGAAATGGTCAAAAACTAATGAATTATTAATAAATTCACTGTTTTTAGCTCTAGGGGGAGGAGTAGAGTAACAGTGCATAAAACACTATTAACCATTTACAAAGGGGGAGGCTTCATTTATAGGAAAAAGTGAGCCTCTAACCAAGCAAACTGATTCTAGAGTTTTCCAGATCCGTTTGGTCAATTTTGACCATTTTTAGGTCAGTTTAGCTTACTTTTTGGATCTAGTTGAAGTAGGAGAGAGGAGAGATGAAAATATCTCATTATTTGTGGGTTTAAAACCACACATGTGAAATAGGTACCTCCTTCATGAGGGGAATTCCCCCACACACTGAGGTGTCAAAAATGCATCATTTCTTCTAAATATCTCTTCTTTTTTAACTAATAACCTTGTCCTTAGTCAACTCTTCATCTTATGTGAGTATTTACTCATTTTTTGGAGGGATTTCCTTTTATTCTTAAATTTATCTCCTCCCTACATTTGGATTAATCTAATTGGTCCATAGGAACCTTAATTCAGAAATTTCAGAAAATCCGACCCTTTAGGCTAAGGTCCTTTTTACCTGATTTCAATTTATTCCAATTGCACATTGGAAATTTCTTTTTGAATATCTGTTTTAGGGGAAACCATTTTAGACACTCGGAGGATTTTTATATCAAAAAATATCTTAATTTTGAATCATCTCCCTCTAGATATTTTCTCTCTCTAGGCCAAAACAGGGTAAAACAGGTATTTAAGAGGGGAATAATTATAAGATCAGAAGGGGAGGTTTTTACACCTGCACACCTCAAAAGCCGGAGGGGGGAATCTTACATTGATAACAAACAATGAAATAAGGACCATGAAGATATGAAACGTTTTGCATAGGAAGAGGCCAAAGCAAGGCAAGCCAAGCTTAGGCAGAGATATATCATGGTCAATATGGCCAAGTGGTCGACCTAGAAGAAGAAGATTGGGAGGTAAAGCTAGCTCGGTTGTGGTTAGGCAATGACCACCCTGACAAGCCTTGCCCAAAAATTAGCTCTTGTTGATACAGGGGCTACTTATAATTTGATGTCATATGAAACATGGTGTTCCCTTGGGGAAGCTACACTCGAAGAGACCCTTGACATTGTCACAACAGTGGCCTCATGGCATGTTCATTGCGTAGGCACAGTCACACTCTTATTCCACATTGGAAATAATCCCTTGGAAGGGAAGTTTTACGTGATGCCTGCAAGAACAATGTGTGAAGAGATTGTTAAATTTGCAGCAATGTGATGAGCTATGGTGGATCAAATGCTAGAATCAACATCATTAACAAAGAGATTAGATGATGAGATTAAGATGAGATTAGTGAGCAATTAATTGATAGATTAATGTAGGCATGGATAATCAAAAACCAGCAAATTCTCATTAGGCCAATGCCTCATGTTATAGAGTTTACATCCAAGCATCTAATCTCACTGATCTCTCCTTGATTCACTCTATCTCTTTTGCATGATTCTCTCTGTAAGATTCCTCCTCGGGCTCAATATTGATTAAGCCTCTACTTCAATCCCTTGTAATCATTCTATGTTTCTGAATACAAGAAAGTATTATTTTTTCCTTGTTTTGCCTAGTGAGATAAAAATTTCTAGAGAGTGGTAAATCAATATTGGGATATTTTTGGATAAATAAACTCTACAGATATCAAAAAAATGTTTCCCTAAAACAGAAAATCAAAATAGATTTTCCAAGGTGCAATTGGAATTAATAAAAATTGATTTAGAAGACCTTAGCCTAAGGGTCAAGATTTTTGATTTTTTTAAATTATGGTCCAATTAAGGTTCCTATGGACCAAGAAGATTGATCCAAGTGTTGGGACAAGATAAATCTAAAGAATAAAAGAAAATACCCAAAAATGAGTAAATGCCCACATAAGATGAAGAGTTGACTAATGTCCACACACTATGACCAGCTGGACACACATGTTCCTACCTAATCTGCCAGCACATAGCATAGCTGGCTCACACTGACATCGAGCTTGAATCTCAACACACCTACCACAATGTTGAAATGTGGTGGGCGGGGTCCCTGAAAAGGTCGAGGAGGGGTGTCCAAATGTGCAATGTAATATAAAGCTGAGGTTATTTGGTTGAGTGTGTAAGCACGCCTTAGAGGTGCAAGAATTATCTTGTGAGTTGTGGAAAGATAAGAATACCACATGAGATATTGTTTGAATGGTGAGAGCCACATAAAATGATGTGGAAAAGGGATTGTCACATGGCATGGTGATTTGTAAAGGTGATTGTCTATATTAGAAGCCTTTAAGGAGATATTATGTGAATGGTGAGAGCCATATAAAAGGATATGGAAAAGGGGTTGTCACATGGCATGATGGTTTGTAAAGGAGATTGGGCTAGAGGCTATCTATATAAAAAATGTTTCATTGTATGGTTACAACATATTGCAATAGAGATTTATTGAATGTGCTACTTTGTGTCTCTCTCTTATCATGGAGCTTTTGGTGTGGTATAATCTACCCTAATTAATCTTGCTAATTATGGACACCACCATGATTAATCCCAAGCTTTAGCATTCTTAAAACATAACACATACCAGAAGGTAGCATTATATGTAGCTGCACATGATAGATCCTCACTAATACATGTTGAGATATCGAGCTCATCTAGTGAGGCGGTGGACACTGATGACCCGCCTGGGGGATAGGCCCCACACTTACACCACTGGCATGGTTGGTGAGATCTTGGGTGATATGCGGCCAGTGGGATGACAGGCTGTGTGAGCCATTCTAGGGCCAGCTCATTTAGTTGGGTTCACACTATAGAGAACCCTCGTATGTATTGGTTGAGTACCTTTCATATTATGTGTACTCTTATCTTTGTATATGGTGTGTTGAGTGTTGAGTGAAGAAGAAGAAGATTTACAGCCTCTCACTTTGTGTGTTCTCTATTAGGGTTTTGTGAGTGTGTGTGTGTGTGCTTGCAAGAGCTCAAGCTCTCCTCCCCCCTGCATCTTTTCATGGTATCAGAGCCTGGTTCATGCTAAGGGCTGAGCTGCAAGCAATAGAACCACAGGAAGCGGTACGAGGGTAAGAGCTTCAACTACTCTTCCCTATTTGTGTTGGTGACTACACCCTTGTCGGGAGCTCTACGGGAGGAACTCGGCAAACGATCTCTGATTGAGGAGCTTTCTTCGTGGGAGTAAAGCTATAGGGCAACTATATTGTCCTATTGGACACCCATTTATTGGGCCGAAAACGCGTTTCGGCCTCGTCTACACCTCCGTTTTTCGAAAAGCAGGCAATTTCGAGCACTGTGGGTAAGTCATCGATTCTCTGCAGAACTCTGTTTTAAGAATTGCAGGAAGACAGATTGGCTGTGTAGACACTGTGGGTGCTGCAAAGAGGTCAACAGTTGCCATTGGGTGTATGTATGCATATTGAGGTCATTGGTTGGTGACAATTGAGTGTACTGTAGTACTGCTGCTGCAGAAAATACAGCAGTTTGTGCAGGAAAAACCAGAGTGCAGTTTCTGGTAAAATTGTGTGTTTGGCCAGATGTCAAATGATGGGATACCCCAGATTATGGCAGAGAAGCTTGATAAGAATAAATTCCATGCTTGGAGGTTCAGGCGGTTGACAAATTTCCTGATGGGAAAAGGCTATTGGGACTACATAGAAGATGAGCATGAAGAGGCACCAAAGATATCGGACATACTGCTGCAGATGTGAAAGAGTTTAAGGACTGGAACCAAGGAGCCAGGAAAGTAATGTATTGGCTTTCCATTAGTATACAGGACACCATGATTGGGCACATTCAGGATGCCAAGTCCCCCAAGGAGGCGTGGGACACCTTGGTAAAGCTCTATGAAACAAATACCAAGGTACGTAAGATACAGTTGAGGAATGAGCTTCATACTGTGGAGAAAAAGAGCATGTTTGTGAATGATTATGCATTGAAGATAAAGGGTATTGTGGAATCCCTTGCATCTATTGGTGTGTCAGTAGATGATGATGATAAGGTGGAAGTCTGTTTACGTGGTCTCGGGCCACAATACAAGGCGTTTAACTATTCAGACTCAGGAAAACATTCCCAACTTCACAGATTTGGTGTCTATGCTGATTATAGAAGAGAAGAGCTTGGGTGAAGACCAACAGTCTTCACAAAACAAAAACAGTTCAGAGTAATAGGCAGGTTGAAAAAAGCCTTGAATGGCTTAAAACAGGCACCGAGAGCATGGTCTGACAAGATCTCTGAATATCTTATCACTATTGGCTTTCATGTAGCCAATGCAGATTTCTCACTGTATGTGCGACATGGTGATAGAGGGGTTGTGCTTATTGTCATCTATGTCGATGACTTGATCATTACGGGGGACCATGATGCAGAGATCTTTGATCTAAAGATCTTGCTTAGATAGAAGTTTGAGATGAAGGATCTGGGGGAGCTCAGATATTTCTTGGGCATTGAGGTGATTAGGTCACCACATGGTATTGGATTACTGCAGAGATAGTTTGGCTTGGACATGTTGTCCAAGTATGGTATGACAGGCTGTAAGCCTATCTCAGTGCCATTGGATCAGAATGGCAAGTTGAGTGCAGATTCAGGAGAGATTTTGGAGGACCCTACTATGTATAGGTGCATAGTAGGAAGCTTGATATACATGACGATCACCAGACCAGATTTGAGCTATGCTGTTGGGTTGGTGAGTCAGTTTATGCAGGTTCCACGGAAACCACATTTGGATGCATTGAGACGCATACTGAGGTATGTGAGGTCTACTTTGCATTGTGGACTATTCTATGAGACTGGGATAGAGATATGTGTACATGTGTACACAGATGCTGATTGGGCTGGTAGTATCTCAGATAGAAGATCTACCAGTGGCTTTATGTTTTCTTTGGGGAGTGCTGCTGTGACTTGGAGTAGCAAGAAGCAGCCTACGGTTGCTCTATCCAGTACAGAGGCCGAGTACAGAGGAGCTGCTATGGCAGCATGTGAGGTAGCTTGGTTGAGAAAGCTACTTGCAGATTTGGGTCTATCAGAGGATAGACAAGTTGTCATTTATTGTGACAACATTAGCATAATACAGTTGGCCAGGAACCCAATCTTCCATGCTCGTACGAAGCATATAGAGGTCCACTACCATTTCGTCAGAGAGAAGGTCTTGGCAGGAGATCTTGACCTTGTTTATGTCAGCACAGAGGATCAGGTAGCTGACATCTTCACCAAAGCATTGGGTACAGAGAAGCTCCGCAGATTCAGGGCTTCACTTAGTGTACATGAGATGGAGTTGAGCTCGAGGGGGAGTGTTGAGATATCGAGCTCATCTAGTGAGGCGGTGGACACTGAGATGACCCGCCTGGGGGATAGGCCCCACACTTACACCACTGGCATGGTTGGTGAGATCTTGGGTGATATGCGGCCAATGGGATGACAGGCTGTGTGACAGCCACTCTAGAGACTAGCATAGTTATAGCGCCAGCTCATTTAGTTGGGTTCACACTATAGAGAACCCTCGTATGTATTGTTGAGTACCTTTCATATTATGTGTACTCTTATCTTTGTATATGGTGTGTTGAGTGTTGAGTGAAGAAGAAGAAGATTTACAGCCTCTCACTTTGTGTGTTCTCTATTAGGGTTTTGTGAGTGTGTGTGTGTGTGCTTGCAAGAGCTCAAGCTCTCCTCCCCCCTGCATCTTTTCAATACATGCCCATCAAAAGGATCTATCCGTGCTGCAAGTTCTTTGAGCTACAGTCCAAACCACCAATTACTTCCTCATTAACTTCTCAAAGCCTTACATTCCTTTGCCAAGAAAAGCCATCACAGAGCACTGAATGCTGGAAGTTATGCACCTATTCATCGCCAAGCACTAAGAGTTTGAAGATATCCATGTCTAGGTTACATGCAAGATTTTCCACACACTCATAATTTTCTTAGAAGATTTTTAACAATGCTAAGGGTTCCCGGGGTTAGCATATCTACCATGAAAATGAAGTGCAAAAGTTATCCTTTGACTTCACCATTGGACCAACCCTTTGGTAAGCTTATGGCTACTACAAGCAGGTGTACTATCTCCCATCACACCACCAAAGAACATTTGAAGAATGTTTCACAATCAAACTCTTTCAATGTGAAATATCCATAATAATCTAATCGTTCTTTGTAAATCCTCTTCTATTATATGACGCCATCATCCATAACATTTTCAACCCTACTCATAGTTTAGTGAAGATCCCAAGAGGACGGTAGCTATAGTCTAGGTAGGGAGGGTTGTTCACACTTTTCCCTTGCCCTTGTAATCCCCACCCTAGCTTAGGTGTTCACATTATGTATGGCCGCATGCCCACTTTCTAACTTAACATCGCCAGCCACATATGAGGCTTGAATATATAAGAGAGTTTGTTTTGGGCACCCAAAAGTGTTGGGTGGCCTGGCAAATCCCTTTGAATATAAGTGAATATCATAATGTGAAGAGACAACATATGAGGCTTGAATATATAAGAGAATTTGTTTTGGGCACCCAAAAGTGTTGGGTGGCCTGGCAAATCCCTTTGAATATAAGTGAATATCATAATGTGAAGAGACAACATTCTATTCTTGTCTACAAAGTTTCTTTCTCTTCTCTCAAGATCTCACCCTATTTCTTGTGTTGTCTTGTATGCATGTATCTATGTGTATCTGTAAGGTTCCCCCCCTTCCAAAATAGGGGAAACACTTAAGATAGTCGACCAAGTCTTAACTTGGAGAAATTTTCTATTCATCGGCACCTTGGCCATGTAGAGATTCAAGGATACGATTCATAGGTAAGACCTGGTTCTATCCCACAAGGGGAGCATGATCTTCTAAACATCAAATCACCCATAGGGCAATTGAACATAAATTGGGCAAATACTAGACTTGATTTCTAGAGACAACGCTTTTTTCCTCATCTTATACAAGGCACAGCCGCTGGCCTAGTCTTCTAGAATAGAGTTACCCAAGAACCTATTTATCTAGCGTAGGGCTTTCACTTAATCTGTTGGAAAGCTACCCGACTAATCGGGTCCACCCATCCGTAGAATGGTGCCATCGGGGCATTCCATCCTCCCACTTTCCACCCTACTCACGCGTCAATTTGTTTTCTAATTAATCCTACCACACTGTTTGACATAAATAAACATGTTCCTTAATTAAGGTCCTTTTCACAAGGTTTGTTAAAACAGCTTTTACACAATACAATCATGCCAAAGACAAGATATATATAAAAAAAGTTCATACATGAATCAATTCCATACAAGCCAAACCGGCTCTCTTAACCTTTTCCTTTATACCGCCGATGATCTAGAATTCGGCCTTCCAGCCTCTACATGCTGGGCAAAACCCTACGAGACCATACACCTCGTCGTCGGCCGCTGGCGAGGACTCAAGCCAGCCTGTCGCTCTCTCAGGCTCCATCGCTCGATCCTCCCGCCCCTCAGAGGGATGTCTATGCACTAGGGTGGGCTAATTCACCGCACTAGCTTGGGCCCTCAGAACTAGGCAGCATCATAATCACTCGCCTCGAACGGCAAACCTCATTCTCCCAATGGTATGAGGGGTACCATGGGCCAACTCCGGGCCTTACTAACGTCTCCGCCATCCGGCTATACAAGCACAAGAACGGGGCAGTGTCAAGGCAGGGAGAAGTTGTACCTGTATCTTAATTTAACCAAGATAACAATCCATTTACTCAACTAAACCATAGGACTAGAATCCATGTTATCTTCTTAAGAAAACAATCCTTTTCACAAATATTTTTGCATTTCAACTTGAGATTGCAATAAGACATTCTTTATTAAGGCATATGCTATTGTTTAAAAGAATACAAACTTTAAATAGTAGATCAATAAAATAAATCACTATTAATAATTAATAGAGAAGCCGGGGCTATACCTCAACCCCTAAGAATGATATATAATTGAAAAACAAAATATGTATATACCTTATAGAAATTTGTTGTTTATCGTTGCCTTTGCTCCTTAACAAGAGCTTTAGAACTTGACATATGAGAATAGAGTCTTCTAATACCTTGTCTTTTGATTGAAATTATCCAATAATCTCCAAGCTTTATCTCCTCTTACTCATACTGTGACTCTTCTCTCTTTCTAAGGTCTATGGCAAAATAGCCTTCTTCCCTTACAGGGCTACGGCATACTATTCTTTCTCTAAAAGAAAAGCTATGGAGTTTTGGTCTCTTCCTCCGAAAGACCATAGCAATCTAAGCTTCTTTTCTAAGATATTAGATAAGAATGAAGGGATATATACATCTCAAACTCTAGGATTACCTTGAGGCTACTTGCTACCTTCTCACAGTTTTCTCTATGTAGAGACCCTGACAGAAACAGCAAATTGTTTTGGCCATAACTCTTTGATGAAAACTCAGAATATGGTCATATAACCAGTTAAAAGAACGGGAAGGCATCTGGTCTACAAGCCAACGCGCGGGCAGAATTGCTATTGATTCAATGAAGAGATTTATCTCATACAAAGATGTAGATGGGGTGAGAGAAGAGTCTTCACCTTTATGGAGAAGAGGGAGAGTAGCTCTCTCAAAGGAGCTCTAGCATGAACTTAGCCCAAAGTGTCCCTAAGCTCTCAAATGAGCCACTTTTTATACAAAAACTCTAAAACTCCCAAAACTTCCCATGTGGGATTATTCTTAAGCCCACTCCCACACTCATCTACAACTTGGAACTCTTTACACCCTAAATAAGAATGTCACTTGTTTTCCTGCTTGCATCTTTTTGTTGTATCCTTGCATTAATCTCCACTCGTCACGCAACACTCCCCCCTTCCTATTTTATGCACATCCTCGAGCACGGTAGAAGCAAAAGCTGCAAAAAACAATGGATACAAGTAAAGCCTTTTATTGGGAAAAAAACCAGCAATGATAATTTCACACGTGAGCATACAAGTGAAAGGCTGATTAGAGTTTTAAAGAGTGCTAAAAGAGGTGAGTAAAGACTAGTCAAAGTGAGACTAAGTGGTAGATAGTGCTATGTAAAGGCAAGTGTGCTTGCACACCACAAGTTATGACTGCAGTCTCAATGTCTTACAAGTATTTAAGTTATTCCTAAGTGGCAAACCTACTCCTAAATATGAGCAATGGTGATTAGACCTCTTTTTTTTTTTGGTGTGTGTGTAAAAGATGATAAAGAGGAAGGTTCCATCCCAATGAGACCCAAGCAATGGCCAAGAGACCTCCGCCAAGAGAATCTAAAGGCCGCTAGGCGATAGACCGTTTTCTTTCTTTTTGACATAAGGAGTATCCCATGAAGATGAGGGCATCGGTCTCGAGGGCCCATAATGTACCCTAGAGTCCTACCAGCATCTATCAAGACGATAGAGTCCTTAATTAAAGGGTTTTTTCTTAATCTTTTAGACGTCAGTGTTCACCCCATGGAAACCAAGGCATCGGCCCCAAGGTGCTAAGACAACCCCAGGTCCTAGGTTTATTAGTTAAAAATTATGAAGTATTAATAAAAAAATGAGATATTTTGGAGTAATCATTCATTTTTGACACATGGGTAAGGAAAAGGGGGCCCTTCAAGGAGATGCCTATTTCACATGTGTGGATGAGTTTTTAACTCAAAAATAATAGGATATTTTTATCTCTCCTCTCTCTTGGATCAAACCAAATAAAAAAGGAAGCCAAACTGGTCCAAATCTTCTCCAGATTCAACCAAACTGAAGCTGGAAAATTCTAGAACTCAGTTGGACTCAGTTAGTGGCCTCCCTCACCTATACATAGACCCTCATTCCTTTGTATTCTCATCTGTGAACTAAACTATGCCGGTATTACTCTAAGTTAAGCTTATTTTCTATTATCCTCTAAAAACCCTCTACAAATTGAAGAGATTGGAGCTTCTCTCTCTCTTCAATCTTCCTTGGAGACTCCAAGAACATACCAAACCAATTGATTGGTTGGGGGCATCTACTGTGATCAAAGAATCAAGTAATTTAGGAGGTAAAGTGTGGATGATTATCTTCTTTTTCTTAAATCTCCAAATGTTTCTCTTCTCAACCCCTCTCAAGCTTGAGAAGCATTAATTTGAATGGCTTTTGAATACTATTGAAGTTCTTTAATGTATTATAATGAAGAAACACATAAATTTCCATTCATGATTAATTTATAATGGTTTTTAAAGCATTTCTCTCTCTCCCCCAAAGAATGGTCATTCCTATGACCTATTCTCAATTCAAATGAAGCTTCTCATGAAGCATTTCTCTAATCTAAAAGTAATTTCTATGCTTGTCTAATTGGAGGCCAAAATAATGTCTTTTTAATACTTTTATGCTATTTAACTTATGGTAAAATTAAGAATCAATCCATAGTTGGATAATGATCCAATTAGTGGTTATTCTAATCACATGAATAATACTAAACTTATTTCTTTCAAATTTATTGAGAATTATCAGTAATATAATAGCAGCGGAGCCTATTTTCATTTATATTATGAAAAGAGGACTTCCTACCATATTCTAGGATTAATCATCCTAGATTAATTGAATGATTCTCATTATAATCATGGAAAATTGATTTTTATGTTTATGCATAAATAGTTAATTAGGAAAAAGAGGAATTTCTAGTAATCCATTTTTATGTTAAAAGAGTAATCCCCATGACAATGGAAATCCATGTACTCCAATGAAGTAAGAGAAAACTTGTGATGCTAAAATAATGCATATTTTATTTAAAAATTAAAGAAGGATTTTAGTCAAATCATGTAGATCATCATCTATTAGTTGGTGCTTCACCATTAGGCACATGAGATAGATGATCATCCATGATATGTTTCTTTCCAGGTCTTATCACTACTGTGAAATTAAACTCGAGAAGAATCAACAACCACCTAGTGATTCGTCATGTAGAGCAAGGTTTATTGACAAGGTATATCAAGGCTTGATGTGATCAACATAGGAAACAAATTTATTAGCTAGAAGGTAATGTTGAAATTTCTTCATGGCATATACCATTCCTAAACCTTCACGATGTGTGGTGGTATAACTCATCTCAGCCTCACATAATTATCAACTCGCAAAACTTATGGGGTAGTCCAATTTATTTAAGCTAGGATGCATCTAATTACATCAATATGCACATGGAAGATAATGTCCCAGTTTGGCACTTGTAGTATGGGAGCACTAGTCAAATCTTGCTTTAACGTGTCATAGGCTTGTTGGCATTCTTATATCCACTCAAATATAATGAGAATCTTGTATAAGGGACGTGCAAACTTGGCATAAAAGAGGATGAATCACCTATAGTAGCCTACATGTCCTAGAAACCTTTGGACTCCCTTATAATTTATTAGTGAGGTAATTCCAAGATAATTTTGATTTTACCCTCATCTGTGGAAATCCCATTTTTGGACACTATATGTCCTAAGATGACTTCGTGTTTAACCCAGAATTGGCATTTGAATGTGTTTAGCGATAGGTGATAAAGTCTACATCGTTCAAATACCTTTCGTAAAAGTAGGATAAATGCTCTTTCCATGACAAATAAATGCACAAATCATCTAAGAAGCTTCAAGAAATGGTATTAGAACATCTTTAAAGGCCGTGTTCATAAGCCGTTAGAATGTGGCCGGTGCATTTGTTAAGCCAAATGACATAACTCTATAAGCATAAACTGTGTGTTGTGTGACAAAAGTAGTTTGCCCTTGATCCTCTAGAGACATGGATTTTTGGTTATATCCTGAATACCCATCAAAGAAGCTGTATGCTTCCTTGCCAGCTACTCATTCGAGTACATGTTCTAAATACGGCAAGGGTAATGATCTCATATTTTTACTACATTGACCTTTTTGAGATTGACACATATTCGTAGTTTCCCATTCTTTTTAGGCACAACCAGAATGGGTGACACCCAGTTTGAATGTTCATTTTCATAGATGAACCCACATTCGATGAGCTTGTATATCTCTTCTTTAACAATGTTAGCATACTTTGGATTCATTGGATAAGGTCGCTGATGGATAGGTTTAGCAGTTGGTACCATGGGGATGGTGTGTTGCACAACACTAGCAAGCACCCCCTTTATGCCATGATAAGTCCACGCAAAGCAGTCCCTATACTCCTTGAGGAGAGCTACAAGTTCAGCCTCCTTAACCTTATTTAAGTCCTTGGCTATGTAGATAGGCTTACGATCTTCTCCTGGTTTAGCCAAGTCTAGTTCCTTGACCTCTGCAAGCCCATCATAGACTCCTCCACTTGCACTGGTGGGGTAACGTTTGGAATTATCAAACACTAACTTGCATTCCCCTATGATATATGACTTGTAATGCTCAGGTACTGGTGGGTGTAAATCAAGCTCATTGTCTTTTTCTTTGTCACTACTTCAACTACAGCGTTAGCCTCTCATTCTTTCTGTGCAAGTTCATGATTTGTTTCCTCCTGGGGCGAACGACTCGATTTTGGTTCATCAGAGACTTTCACCTTAGCTATATCAATTGGGGGTGACCTATAATACTTGACCTTTTGTAACTCCTCTCCCCAATCGTTTATAAATTTTTAATGTAAGTCTACTACACCTATGTACTAGAGCCATTAGGCGATAGTTGTTCTTTCTTGTAGCCTTTTATGATGATTGGTTGCATAGTGTTTATGCCTTTACTGTTTTTGGAGATTCTCCCTGGTGTGTTGAAGAAATTTATCCCTTTCTTTAGATTGGGAATCCGTATCTGATTCTTCAGAGCTGCTCTGTGCAATTTCTTTTGATGTTGTGAGCTCTATTTTTCTTGTGGTGGTCAATGAGGAGTTTTGTTGCTTTCAGTCTCTGTTTCAAACTCCTCATCACTATTGGTGCTTGAGCTTGAGTCATCCCATGTGGACTCAATTTCAATATAATCAATCACCCTGGCATCAAAAGGTAGAGCATGAATCATTCGTATTAAGGGCACAACCTTAGGGAGCTCCTCACTATCAAGTGTAATGTAGATCCTCTAGCTCCCCAATTATCAATTATAGCCATTATATGTATCCAATTTAGATCATCTTTAGGCTCAATAGCTTGTCTTTTAGCATCTTTGTAGGGTGGGTCCTTTCCTACATCCGTCTCTTCTCTACAAGTATAACAGTATTGCAAAGGCACTAAATGGATGGTAGTATTAGATCTTTAGTCGAATAGTCCACCACTACCCATTAGATATACATGACCAGTCACACAAGGTCTACTTTAAGGATTGAATCATCAAATTGTAGATAGACATGGTTTTGGACCAATCATGGACCATTTTAGCTTCATGCATAAATGTTCTTCCTAAGATCATTTCATAAGAATCAGGTTGCTTGGAAAAATCCATCACAATGAATGTATGCCTCACTTGATGTTTCAACACTTTGATCTTAATATTGTGTAACATTCCCATTGGTTTGGTAACAATACCATCAACAATTTTAACCACAATGTCAAGCCTGGATTTGTTGGCCATTTTTTGAGCATTTTTTGATGATTTACTGACTCCTGCACCACCATCAAGGACTCCCATTACTGTGATGCCCTTGGAGGTGAGACTGGTAGTAATGCATTGGATTCACCTTCAAAGTGTTGACCCAATTTATTCAATGGAATTTTGACCATTGATTTGGCATACTCATCCTCTATTTGGGTTCTTGGATCTTCTATAGCTTGAGTTGGAGAAATTTCATAGTAGGGTTGAGTCTTGTGGGTTTCTACAAATGGCCATTTTCTTGATTTTTTTTAATTTCTCACTATTTCATGGCTAGAAATATTTTCTTTGCATTCGGAGAGCTATGGAGACCTTGGATTGAGTCCATTTTGGTAGATTTTGATCAACTTTTGAGAGATCTTGGCCAAAATTTGGGCTTTGCACCAAATTTGAGCAAATTTGAGGTACCTGGGACCAAAATTGGGAAAACTTTTGGGAGACCTTATGTGCCTCACATTTTTGCTCTTCTCCCTCTTCTTGCTTGGTCTTATGAGTGCCATGGAGCTTCAATCTTGAGCTTGAGGATTAGGGTTTTTGTTAAGAAAAGTAAGAGCTTCAGAAAGAGCTAATATGGAGATGGTTTAATGTGCAATTTTTGCCATGAGGGTGCCATCGGCTGCGTGCTTCTTCATGAGGTTTCGGAGCTTATGATTCATAAGTATGGCTACTCCAATGTTTGGCAACAATGATTCTCCAATGTGTAAGCTTTACATACTTCTCTTCAATGCTTAAATATTTCAAGTTTATTGTTATTAGAGTTTCTCAATAAAATTAGGGCTTCATTCCACATTTTGGAACAATTGCTTCAAGATTCTTCTTCTCCATGCTTTGCTACACTCGTACATGTGATTAGTTGATGCAAAAGCATGAGATTGCATGAATTTTAGCTTCTTGCAAGTTTCTTGGAAAATTAGGGTTTTCACTCATACTTTTAGGGATCCAGGACATTAAACTTGTGCATATGGCTCTCCTCTACTCATCCATACCCTCAATACACAATAATGGAAAAGAAATTAAGGTTTCTTGACAAGAATGGGATTTTTGAAAAATCTTCAAGATTAGGGCTTCTTTTGGGGATTTCATTGAAGCCAATGCATAATCTTATTTTCCTCAATTGATTTTGGGAATCTTTAGGCATAAATGCATGGGCATTTCATTTTAAATGTGCATTAAGTGTCCTTGAAGAAACCAATTCAAGAGATCAACAAAGAAATGGAGTTGAAGCCATGCAAGATGGATGTGGAAATCTATTGAACCGTAATAGAAACCCTAAAACAGCGAGTATAAGGGTTTGCTTGCATATGAGGAAGGCATGGAAATTGATGAGGGATTGGAGCATAACTATGATGAGCCAGTCCACCAACGCTCATGTGAATGCAAGTGGGCATGTTAGCCCAAGTGTGTAGGTGACACAAGCAATGATACACAAAAAATACTTGAAATGATGCGTATGATGCTTCAATAAATCGATCATAATCAAACCCAACAAGCCAATGCAAAAATATGAACAAGAACCAAGATACTTTGATTAAAAGTATAAATCAGAATTACACATCATTGCTTGAAGCTTTCAAGGGGGATTCCATCCATAAGCAAAGAGCTCTGGTGGAAGAGTTACCTACACAAGACAATGCAAATATGATGGATGGGGAAAAGGCTTGAGTCCTTCATAACAACTAGGATACTTCTTCAATCAACACAAAAACTTGGGTGGCAATGAGCGTGTGCAATTGGGAAATAAAGAATATTTGCCACCAAAATCACTATCTTTTGGGATTTTTCCTTCACACATTCCGTCTACATCACGCGGTGATACAAAAGGGAAGTGTGTGACTTCCAATTTACACATGTGGATGAGTCTTGGGATCGTGATGATTTACCCATGAGGCCATGCATGCATAATGCCCATGAGGATGATGATGAGTTCAAAGGCATCAAGGATAAGGTTGTGTTCACAAAATTCAAAGGAAAATAATCAAGGAATGAAGAATATGATGAATGGGTTGATATGTGTTATGAGATACACAAGAAGTGATCACGCTAAGGTGTATGTTTCTTCACTCCATATGGAAGGGCATGCACATACTTGGTGGAAACACTTGCATGACAATGGTTATAAAATTACCACATGGGATGCTTTTAAGGATGCCATGCAAAATGCCTTTACTTCCAAGTTGAGGAATGACAGGTTGATTGGTGAATGGGACGACTTGGAGCAAGGGTTTAGCAAAGTCAAGGACTACACACAAAAGTTCTTTAAGTACTCAAATACATCAAGGAATGAAGAATATGATGAATGGGTTGATATATGTATTATGAGATACACAAGAAGTGATCGCGCTAAGGTGTACGTTTCTTCACTCCATATGGAAGGGCATGCACATACTTGGTGGAAACACTTGCATGACAATGGTTATGAAATTACCACATGGGATGCTTTTAAGGAGGCCATGCAAAATGCCTTTACTTCCAAGTTGAGGAATGACAGGTTGATTGGTGAATGGGACGACTTGGAGCAAGGGTTTAGCAAAGTCAAGGATTACACACAAAAATTCTTTAAGTTTATTCTTCATGTGGATGGTTTTAGTGAGATACTCAAATACATCAAGAGTCTCAAATTGACTATTGGAGTGGATGTAAGAGAAAAAAGGCCTAATAACCTCCAAGAAGCTATTATGTATACGAAGATCTATAAAGACAAATATGCATATAGAGGGCTGGCAAGAAGAGGTAGGGCTGATTTGAATGCCCCAACTTTTGGGAAGTTTGCAAGAGATGCTTCTTTAACTCCCACCATTCCTAGATATCCAAGTGTCTATGGTGGTGGTGCCAAGCCGGATTTCAGATTTGGGTCAAATCCTTCTAAAGCTTCAAGTGGGGATAGAAAGCCACCCAATGGTGGTGTCAACATAATTAAGTTTATGAAGGAGGACCGTATTAATGAGTTGTGAGGAATAGAGGGCTTTATTACAAATGTGGTGAAAAGTGGAATAAGGATAATTTTAAAACTTGCAAAGCCAAAAATATCATTGTCAACATGGTCTTGGCTGAGGCTATTGAAGATGATCACGGAGATGATAATAAGACTTTTGGTGATTACAATGATATCTTGGAAAGTGATGATAATAAGAATTTTGGTGGTTGCAACAATGAATTCTTGGAAAGTGATGATGATCATGTGCTTGAGGGAGAATTTCCTTTTGTTCCTGTGGCACTTTGCAAGAGGTTTGGCAAGAGTATGAAGATGGAATGCCTATGTGCACTTTCAGGGATGTAAGCAAACTTTGTGTACCTTATCACATGATTCTTATGTAGGATGCAAGGGTGCAAGCACTTTGGGGTTTAAGGCCAAAGTCAATGGAAGAGTGGCTCATGTTTTGGTGGATAGTGGAAGTGCACATAGCTTTGTAAACAAGAAGTCATTGTGTGGTCTCAAATTACAGCCCATGAAGTTCAAGTGGCAAATGGGGCTAAAATGGATTGCACAATGATGTGTCAAGATGTAGATTTGGAGCTCTCAAAGGAGTATACATGCAAAGCTGTTTTGCTTGTTCTTGGGTGTTATTGGAAGTCTTGGTTCTTTCACTATGAATTTGAAGCAAGACTTAATGCATTTTATGCATGGTGAACAGAGCATTACATTGATGGAGTGAATGCATCAAAGATTACTTTGATCAATGCCACTCAACTTAAGAAAGAGCTCAAGAAGATGGGTTATTTGTATGTATTACGCGTTTTCAAGGATGAGAGAAATGATGCAATCAAGAAGGAAGCGCACAAGAGCATGCCCATTTCTTTACAAAGATTGACTTGAGGTCTGGCCTACCACCAAATAAAGATGAAGAGGGGTGATGAGTACAAGATGGCATTGAGGACCGAGAGGGGTCTCTATTATTACTTGGTTATGCCATGTGGGTTGTGCAATGCACCTCCCACTTTTCAAGCCTTGATGAACCAATTTCTTCAACCATTTCTCTACAAGTTTGTGTTGGTCTTCTTCAATGACATTTTGGTGTATAGAAAGGCTGAAGAAGAGGGTTTGCCAAAGCATATGTGCATGGTTTTTGAGGCTTTGCATGCCAATCAATTGTATGCCAAGGAAAGAAAGTGCGCATTCATGGCTAGTGAAGTGGAGTACCTTGGTCATATAGTTGGCAAAGAAGGCATAAGAGTGGATACCAAGAAGGTGGAGTGTGTGCAAAAGTGGCCTATCCCAAAAAATACAACACAATTGAGGGGTTTCTTGGGACTCTCTTCATTTCATAAGAGATTCATTGAGAAGTATACGCACATAGCCATACCATTGGACGGATAAGCTCAAGAAAAGGAAACATTCTTTGGGATGCTATTGCAAATAAGAGTTTTGAATAGCTCAAAAGAATGCTTACACTACCCCTATTTTGGTGTGTCTCAACTTTTCAAAGCCATTCACAATAAGTGTGGATGCATGTGGAAGAGTAATTGAGGCTGTATTGTATAAGGAAGAGGAATTGTGGAAGAGGATAATTGCATATATAAGAGCCACAAATTGGATGATAAGGAGATTTAATTGCATGTCTATGATCAAGAGATGATTGCCATCTTACATGCAATCAAGAAGTGGCACCATTATCTATATGGGGTTTCTATATGAGAAGTGATCATAGGGTGCTCAAATACGTTCTATCATAACCAACTCTATCTCCAAAGCAAAGAAGATGGTTGGTTGTTTTGCAAAACTATGATTTTGAGATCACTTATACAAAGGGAAAAGATAATGTAGTGGCCGATGCTCTTTCATGTATGTGGGCTTGTTCATTGAATGCAATATCAGAGCTATACAAAGATTAGGTTATGGACATTCAAGAGGAATATCTCTAAGATAAAGAAGTGTCACAAGTGGTGCAGAAATTACAGCAAGGCACCCATGAAGATTTGCTTGATTATGAGCTCAAGAATGGTCTCCTGTACTATAAGGATACAATTTATCTTGTACCTAGTTTGTCATACAAGAGCAAGGTGATGGAGTTAATGCATGAAACCCCTAGATGGGTCATTTGGGTCTCTACAAAACCTTTGACAAGATAAGGAAGAGTTTCTTTTGGAAAGGGATGTGGAGATATGTGCATGCATATGTTACAAGGTGTTTGCCATGGCGTTCATGACCTCCTTTTCATAAGTAGGTGTGCTGGTGAGACTGGAAAATCCATTTATGAGATGGGCTCAGGGTTTTTGTATGGTAGTTCTCCCTTGAACCAAATCAGGGATCAAACTATGAGAGGTGGAGGCCTCAATCTCTTCCATGATGATACTCGGCACATCGAGAGGTTTGCGAATCTCAATAGTAGGCATTAAGGTACTAGGGTGTAAAGTATCTGAGACCCTCACTTGCTTGGGTTTTAATTCAAGATCCTTCTAGGTTTTTGTAACTAAATCACCAAATTCAAGATCCTTCTAGGTTTTTGTAACTAAATCACCAAATTCTTGGAGTTGCTCAATTTCCTTCTTAGGGTAAAAAAGAATATGCCGCATTATTTTTAGGCAGAAGCAGTAGCAAACTGATGTGTACATTATGAACACATGATTAAAGCTTAATGATACTTACCAAAATAATTAACAATTATGATAAGATAATGATATAGATTAATAAATATAATTACATTATATTAAGAGCCACTTGATCTCAATCTTAAAGTTGTCTTAATCAAAAGATCCCATTAATTTACGATCCACCTCCCATGATTCTAGGCTTCAACAATGCTAGTTGATAAGTTTATGCACCTACCTAGCCCAAGATTTTAGCTTTGAATAGTGGACATAAGTCTAGCACTTGTCTCACCAGAACAACCTGTCTATCCCAGTAGCATTGATACTACATTGGTTTGTAACCAAATTAGTATCCTTCTTGCTTTTTTCCAAGCATATTTCATTGTTGTGCTCTGCACGTATCTTGTGCAGATTTTTGCTTTCTTCCGAGAGATCTAAAATGACTTTGAATGAGCCATCCTCCTTTTGCTTGCCTTGCCTTGCCTTCTTTCTATTTCCTTAGTGGTTTGAATCCTCACCTTCTCTTGCTGTTCGCAATCAACAGCTATCTTCTTATGGGATTTGGGTGAGTCCTAATTATCTAGCGAAGTTACTACTACACCGGATTCATTTGCTTTAGCCCTTGTGACTGCCATGATGTGACTTCATCATCCGGCTGCATCATGTTGGCACTTGGCAGATTTTCTTTGAGTTGCATCAATTCTGCCTGTCTTTCTCCATCATGCTTTTTCTTCATGACACATTCCGCCTTGGTGTGCCTAGGTTGTTGACAATAGTAGCATGTGAAGGTGCTAGAACCACTGGCATGTCCTTGGCTTCTTCTTCTTGAGTAATTTCTGCAGCCTCTACTCCCATAACTTCCCATTCTTTAGGGTCTTCTTTAGGGTCTTTTTTCTGCTCCTTCCATGTTCACCATGGGAGCTCTATTTTTCATAATATACCTATAGTTCCATGTACTATGATTGTACATGTTACAAATGGTACACATTGGTGGCATTGTGCATTCCTCCTTGAGGTGGCCTTCTTGTTTGCATCAACAATAGAATACATTTTTATGGAATTCTCAGCTTTCTCTCTTTTTCATCTCTTGAATTAGTTGCTTCACCTGCAACACAAGTTCTTTGGGGCTCATTTTGCCTTTGCAGTTTTCTTCTTTTTGTCCTCCCTTTTCTTCACTTTCACTGGAGTGTCTTGTGAGGTGTCTCTTGAATCATCCTCCTCAGTTGTGACACTTTTCCTTGGCTTCCTTTTTTGTCTTCTTTCTTGGTTTCTTTTTTTTACCATTTTGGCCAGCTCTCAACCAGTTCCTCAAACTCTTCTTCAGTTTCTGCCTGCTTAAGCCCTTCGACAAACCAATCTGCAGCTATTTGCATTGAGAGTCGGGTTTGTTTCACCACTATCTACCTCAAGCTTAGTAGTTTTGTTACATAGGCTTCTACATCCATGTCTTCTTATCGGAGTTCTCTCATTTCATAGAGTTGAGTTGCACACTTAATCTTACAAAATCTCCCGAGAAAAACAGTCATGACCTCTTCATAAGTCTGGAAATGGTTGTCTTGGTATCTTGATACCCATTCCGTGGCTCTATCTTTGAAGGTGTTCATGAAAGCATCTCTGTGGATTTCACTCAGCTCTAGCTCTTCCACGTCCTATAAGGTCTAGACACTTTCTAGTATTGCTCAAACCTCCTTACATGCAGATCTGCATCTTCCCCTTTCTCTCCTGAGAACACTGATAATTTTTTGGCTAATGATGCCATGGCTCCTTGAACCCTTTTCGAGGGGTTTTATTACTATGGTTGTTCTTTTGGATTTTGTTGTTCATGAAAGCATCTTTGTGGATTTCACTCAGCTCTAGCTCTTCCACGTCCTATAAGGTCTAGACACTTTCTAGTATTGCTCAAACCTCCTTACATGCAGATCTGCATCTTCCCCTTTCTCTCCTGAGAACACCGATAATTTTTTGGCTAATGATGCCATGGCTCCTTGAACCCTTTTCAAGGGGTTTTATTGCTATGGTTGTTCTTTTGGATTTTGTTGCTCCACCCTTCTTGGGCTTCCTAGACCTGGATAGTGCATAACTTCTAGCTCTTGGCACTCCTTTTCTTGGTCCAAATTATGCTTGAAACCTGACACTCCCTCTTGCTCGTGTGCGGTTGTAGAAGTTTTCGCACTACCTTCCTGGTTGGAACGGTGTGAGACACTCTCAGCTATGAGGTTCCTAGTAGAGGGTTTTTTGGAAGGCATTACTTTTCTCAATTCTTCGGTTCACAATCATGCAAAGGGCATGCCTGAATCCATTTTTGCTGGTTGGGTTGTGTGGTGAAAGGTTCTCCACACTGACTTTCCCAAAAAATCCCCTCCATGTTATGGCTTCTTCGTAGACTTGTTTTAGGGATCTATTTCTAGCAAGATCAGTTTGAGCGGAACCAGAACTTTATTTTTCAGGGTTTCCTTTGCTTGAAGGTACCGAAGGCTATGACTTTTCCACTTCGCCAGAATTTTCCAAAAAGGAGAGATTTTTGGCCCAGTTGTTGTGGTAGAGGTTTCCCTTAGTAGGAAGTTTTCCAGTGGTAGAGTTCCCTACTAGCAGGATCGCCTGGTGTTTCTCGCCAATTTCCCTCTCAACGGAATGGCAAGACACAGCAGTGTGAGGTAACAGACCAGTGAGGCAATGCCATGGGAGACATATAGCCACCCGCCAGATCTTCTAGATTCAAACACCAACTCTAGACTGGTCAAGGGGACTCTTAGAACACCGCTCAGCTTTAGAACTTCACACACTCTCACTTTTCTCTCATACCGTAGGATGGACCATGAGGAGTTTAGGGCTAAGGTTCTTATATATATTAGATGTGTTGGGCTATTCTTATATATATTAGATGTGTTGGACCATGAGGAGTTTAGGGCTAAGGTTCTTATATATATTAGATGTGTTGGGCTATTCTTTTAGAGAGTTCACATGACATTGTGGGGATATCTATGGTTTGACAACTACTCCTAGCTTTCATAGTGTACCTGGTAGCGTTCACTTGGATATAGTTCATGTGTTTAAGCACTCAGGTATAGTTCATAGTGTGACTTCATTGAGGTGAGACAGATCACATTATGAGGCATTTTGTTGTGATGCTCATGGTGGATATTTATGTATTGATGTGGATTAAAAGTTCCTAGTGTGGTAGCAATCCAAACATCAACTCAAATCGATCAAAATTGGAGAGTTTTGAGCTATTTTTTTTGTTTTATACTTAAATGCATGCATAATTAAGGATTATTAAGTATTTTAATGATGAAATTAGTCAAACACCCTTAATATCAATGATTATTAAGTATTTTAATGATGAATTAGTGAAACACCCTTAATATCAATGATGAAATAAAGTTACATAAACAAATTTGAAGCATTATATCCTTATTATAATGAGTTTAATTAAGGATTATTAAGTATTTTAATGATGAATTAGTGAAACACCCTTAATATCAATGATGAAATAAAGTTACATAAACAAATTTGAAGCATTATATCCTTATTATAATGAGTTTAATGATTGATTTATTTTCTTTTACTAATTGTGATAGTTTAGTAATTAATAAAGGAAGTACTATTTTTAGTCATAATATTTAAGATCTTGGTTAAAATAGAGTTATATCATGTTTAAAAAATCTTAACATAAATTTTTTATAATTATTAAAGCATGTTTACTAATTAAAGATTAATTTTAAAAATCTATGTTATTTTAAATAATATTTAAAGAAAGTAAGTAACTAATGGATATTTAAGCAATATGGTTTATCAAAGATGGTTTCAATGTTGTTTTATTTTGTGAGTTTTTTTTTGGGTAATTAATAATGATGTTTACTGATCAAAATTAGTGATTTATATGGTTTTTTAATAGTCTATATTTTATTTAAATAATTAGTAAATTTTCCTAGTAAACCAAAATTTAAGGGAAGGTGTTGTAGGCATAGTGTTTATGAGAGTTGAATGATCTATTTTTCATTTCTAGAAAATAATATTTATTTTTCTTAATATTTGGGCTGAATTTTCATGATGCTTAAAGAATTAGGAGTGGAGTTAAACTGGTAATAATGCTTATTTTTTACTAATCTTTTATGGTGTAAAAGGGTTTTTACAAAAATTAAATTTAGAATATATTTGTACAGTAAAATGGATTAATTTCTAAATTATTGAAGGTTAATAAATAGGAATAGATAAAGAATATGGGTGTACGATGTAAAAGATGAACATCTCATGTTATTGATGTGGAAGAAAATATTTCTTATCGCTCAAATTATAATTATAAAAATAAAGATATAAGATCAACAAGGAGAATAACACAAATATTTTCTTCAAAATATGAAATTATGTGAGCTTCCATATATAACATGTTGAAATTTTAAAGGTATACCACAAAAATGTATAGTTTTTTCTTGGAAGCTCATGAGAAAATCTCACAAATTAATATCCCCTAAAAAAATGTAGAGTTCTGCATTTTGAAGTGCACATAGGTTAGGAGAGCAAAGCCATCGTGTGCAAAAAGATGATGGGAGATTATGTGCTCACCATGCTTGTATTTTATTTCACGATGTTACTTGTAAAAAAAATTACCCGTTAATGGGGTCTTTAGGTCCATAAAAGGGACTCCTAAGGATTTTTTTGGTAATCTTTCTTTGTGTGCCAAGATGGAATTTTTAACTCAAGCACTATATAGTGTAAGAAGATATACTTTTATTATTTCTAACATGAGTATAGCTACTTAAAAAATGCATTAATATAACAAAGTATATTCTGGTGCTATATGTTGAGAAATAACATACTACCTTGCACACACAAGAGAAAGAAGAAGAGAAAGATGCATGCAAGAGTCGAATCCGGAGGATAGCACTTGGCCAACCCTATGAGGGTTAACTCCTCAATGTGAAACCGCTAGGGACTCACTCCACACTCTCCTTGTGTCACCCAAGAAGAGATCCAATGCTAGGTAGAGAGCAAGAGGGAAGGAGCTATGGAAATCTCAACCTCTACCTCATGCCAAGAGTATGCAAATGGGACATGGTAGATAGCAAAAGGTAGAGAAGGAGAGAAAAGAGAACATTACCATTCCTACTCACATACACCAATAATCAAAGCAAGCAAGCGACAACACAAGCAAGCAAGCCACCATAAGCTCAAATGAGAGAGAGAGGCAAAAGGAAAAACTCAATTAAGACAAATGGGATTGTCTCTTTTCATATTTCATAAAATGTCTTATATACATGAGCTCATATTTACAATGTCTGGCCGCCCAATTATAAGTGGGGGTCCAAAACTAGTCTTCCTAGTTTTACTAGCTCTATGTACATCAATTCCTCATGAATCAGAATTACATAAGTCATAAGCTCGATCATCCCATGTCTGATATACACTCAGCGCATTGCACAGTTACAAAAACATAAGTTACAAAAAGGGCATAGTATCCACGCGAAAGATCATGTTAACCGGAGTGGTTAACACACCCCCCTCCCTAAAGCAGGTCCATGACTTGCCTCCAAGCTAAGCGTCCAACAACTATCACAGCCCCTCTAACTATGCTTTTGCGTCCTAACTCACTTCCAAATACACTCAACTGCCCACACAAATGTAGCTTAAAACTACCCCAAACACAGTGCTGCACAGCCTCGCGTAGTCCAACAATCAAACCTTAATCTCTCAGTCACCCAGATTCTCTATCTCTCTCTCTCAGGGACTATGACATGTCTAAGTCGTTTCAAATGTGCTGCGTTGTGGTTCCTTTTAATCACACTGCCTCTCTAACACTTCTGACACAATTTTCCACACACCACTGCTACTTAACTCACTCTCACACAAAACTCATGAAAATCTGAACTTTTATTGATCCAATTCTCTCCCTCTTTCCTTTGAATGCCACTAACATGCACAATCACACACATTCTTTGCAATCAACCATTATGCCAACAAATCAAACTCTCTCTCTCTGTCTCTCTCTCTCTCTCTCTCTCTCTCTCTATCATTAGCAATGAATAAACAGGCAGCAAAGAGCACCTCTCACCAATCAATTGATAAGCTACTCTCTTTACTTCTCTGTTCACATACACTCTCTCTCACATATTATCATGCAACCACTTTCAAAATAACCACGCTTCGTTTTTTATGTGTGTATGTTTACTTTTGCAACGATTTTAAATGTTTTTATAAGTCAATTTAACAGATTCAAGCGCACTAACCAACTGCAATTGGCTTTGCTGCTAGTCCGTCTTCTTCTATGCTCTTTTCTCGCTTCTTCTCAGGCTCACTTGTTCATTCTCCTTCTCTCCTATCTTCCTCTTCTCACTCTCACAAGCATTCACGTTGCCGGTTGCACTTCCCCTGACTCTCTCTCTTCCTCTCCTTCTTGCACACCTCTCTCTAACTCATCAATGCCAACTCTCTAGTTTTCTACTAACTCCAGCCCATGCACACAGGCGACTAACTCAACCTACTCTCTTCTGAATATCACCAAAGAATTGGCGTTCACCCTCTCTCTTCTTCAACTCTGACCAAATAGTTTCTCTCTTTCTATCTCTAGCGCTCCCCAATGAATAGTAACTCCAGCGTTTCCTCTCACTGTTTCGCTCTCCCTACTCTCTATGGCGCAGCCCACACTGAGAATCAACTCAGCGTTTCTCTCTCTCTCTCTCTCTCTATCGAGCGTTTTTCCTCTCTTTCTCTACTCAACAACTCCAACGACTTCTCTGTCTCCTACTCACTGTGGTGCTGCTCACACAATTCTCCCTCGCTGTCGCTTCTCTACAAGCTACGAAGGGCCCACAATAACTCCAGTGAATTCTTTCTCTCGCTCTACTCCAATGGCTGCCCAACTGGCTATGGATAGCAACGCAGACCCTCTCCCTCTTACTCCTCTTGCGCTACCCTATTCCTAAGGCGCTGCCCCACACACAACAAACTCCAGCGTTTTTTTTTCTCTCTCTAATCGCTAACCCTGACCGGCTATGGACACACCCATGCGCACACAGAAAGAAGGCTGCCCATGCGCCATGTTTCTCTGTCTCCTCTACTTGCTCTACACACGCTGCCCAACTGATAACTCCAGCGATTTCCTCCCTTCTCTATCTACGCATACTCCAGCGATTTCCCTCTCTGATTTTGCTACTCGGCTGCCCACGCTATCGGAACTGCGCTTATTCTCTCTCTTTTCCTTGGCTAACCCGCACACAGGAGATCTCTCTGCCCGACTCTCCCTCTTCTCCTCTAACTTACACGCTCCTTCTCCCTCTTCTCATGCGCCTGCAGGCCTCCCCCATCGCGGGTCTTCTTCCCCCTCTTCACCCTGCTCCCTTCTCTCCTCTGCCGGCTGGTGCATCCCCACCTCTTCTCCTTCCTGCTCATCCTCCTCCATCCGCACAGTGCTCGCCATGCATTCGGTTCCTCTTCTCCCTTGGCGCCTTCCCCCCTCCACTGGCGGGTCTCGCCACCCCGATTGCTCTCGAGTCTCTGCTGGCTCCTTCTCAACCAGCCCATACCTTTTCAAGTCCCCTTTTATTTTAATTAGAACTTTATATATGCATGGCCCCCCTAGCCCCGATTCACACCACTCTCACTTCCTCACTGGACACACACTCGCACACTATCCTACCTAGACCCACACCCTTTCGAAATAGGCACGCAAGACCATAGCCAATACCAAACAGTCACAACTCGGATGGAAATGCACATAGCAAAGTCTGGGTGGCTGCCGATACGACAAAATGTGTATCCTAATGAATCCAAGATCGGACGAAGCTTTGCATTGACTGCATGGCCACTAATTCCACAAAGAATAGGTCCAGATGAGTTCGCAACGGAAACCCAAATCTATCCTCAAAGAAAGATGCAGTTACAAAACTACATCATGGCCATCTCTATCATGTATGACATCAGTGAACACATATTACAACATTGTCACTAGCGTCCTCCATGTCTAATAACACGTATAGATCTAAGTATGAGCCTAGACTTGACCTCATCTTCTCTCTCTTCCACTTCTTCTTTATAACGACCAAGCAGTTTAACCAGATTCTAATGGCATCTTCCAATCAGCAATTATACATGCAAATGCGTCACACCAAAATCATAACAATCACGCCACAATATGCAATGATTTATGTCTTAATGTAGCTAAGATGACCCATGCAGATCCCAAATAGTCCCCAAAAGTTACAAATTTGTGCCAAATCCAAGGGTCTACATTCCTCCCCCACTGAAATGTGAAGTCGTCCTCGACGAACAAACACTTGCACTGATCACTGATCATGACTTATTAGAACTTAACCATCTGGATGAGAGTAGTGGCCCATGGACGTGTTCTCAATCAAGAGGTCAAGAACTAAAAAGACATACAGAACAATCACAGAAAGCTTAAACCGCTGCTCCTCTGCATCACTGCAGCACCTCAGCGTGTTTTTAAAAAATACTCTCCCGTTCTCAATTGCGAACGTCCTCGTGAGCACCTGAAAAACAAAAACACTTCCATAGTAAAATGACCACAAGGGATAAGTCACCAAGCATCAAATAAAAGTAATCTCAGTACTCTAAACCAACACCTCCCATAATAACAACCACTTCCTCAGTTGGAAAGGTCAACAAATCAAAAATTGTGAGCTAGACCAGTCATAACCCTCAATAGAAAAGGTAAGGTCAACCGTTAATGTGACCATAGTCAACTTGCTAAGTCTAGATAATTATGTTATTGCTGTTTAATTACGAGAGCTATCAATGCTGGTCTTAGGTCTGAAAAGAGGCTATTTCCCAAAAAACGCCCAATTCCAAATATGATAAAGGCAATCACTCTAGTGATGGTCATCGCCTGATTTTATTCCCAAGTACAACATACATACATATACCACATCACAATGGCGACCATCCTAAGATAGAACAGGCATCGACCCTGGTTCCTCATTATCCACAAGGCCTTCTCCAGGAATCTACCAGTCTACCCTAGGCATGGCTATCCTGCACCAACCCAAGGCATCGGCTCGGGGCCCTAGCAAAGCTAGAGGGACTCCCCCCACCTACCAAAGACCAGTACAGCGATAGACCCACAACACAACATGCAAATTTTTTTATTTTATTAGTTTTTTTCTTTTTTTTCTTTTTTTTTCGCCATTTCTTTTGGATTCGTCTTTTCGTGAGTTTTTTTCTGTATTTTCCAGTCACGATGTGTCTTTCCTTTTTTTTTTTCTGACATACATAAAGAACCGGCAAACCAAACATTCCCCTTCCCAGGCTCATCACACAGTGAAACATTCCTTTAGAATACCAGAAATCAGGTGTTAAAGAGGATTAAGCCCACTAGAAAGACCAGACACTTGCCTATACAAGCTACATCCATCGGATTAAGAGCATAACCACAACTATCAAGCATTAGAAAGCACTATGTTCACATTAAAAGAGGATCTCCACCGTACCCAATGTAGTCAATATCTAGCTAGGTCACAACTTATGATTGGTAAACCGAACCAAAAGAGGAGGTGGAGTCAAGACTATAGCAGGTCGTAGCCTAGAGTACAGAAATCACCCTATTTAATAACCAATGACTTAATCACTTCTCTCAATAACAAGCATGAATTGACCAAATTTTTTTTTGAATTAAATCATGTGAGCATTGGAAAGGAAACACCTATTTATTTGCCTTCATTGGTTTCTCATCAAGCAAGCTTCAATAGCCATCAACACATATCCTCAGCAGCTACAAGCAAAACACCAGCTCTCTGAAGTCTTGAATATTCCTGCAAAGTAGGTAAGACCACACCCTTCCCTAACATAGGGTATTTCCTCTCACACTTGATTGGGAACTCTTACAAGCTAACTGTCGAAGAAGACTCTTCACTATGCAGCATCGATCACACAACCTCTCCTTTCTTAACCTCTCCGTTCTTAGGGCTCTTAGCTTATATATCCATCAACTCTCAACTTCACTTTTGCACTCTTCACGTCGCTTGCTCCATCTACTTATCAATTCACCCCTACAAACTTCTCCTCCTCACCACTCCTCACGCTCCAACTAGTAACAACTCCCCATATCTTCTTCATTTCTCAGTCAAACATATAAATTGGAAAAATCAGCCTCGACACTTAGTCTTTCAAAAGCTCCCACTCTTTATGAAAGAGAAATCACACATCTCGCTTACAAGCACCACCATAAGGACTACCCCCAACAAAGAGTTTAGCATATATCTCCTTCCTCTATCATGATCTCCAACAAACTCCATCTCTCCATTGATGTCATGTTTTTTTTCTATTTTGTTTGTTTTTTTAGTTTTTTTCTTCTTCATGGATTGCAGGCATCTACATGCTATAGTCACCTACTTCTGTTGCAAAGAGCTTCAGTGTCCTAGACATAGACCATGCCTCTACCACAAGCATCTATATGTCATCCAACCACCTACTCTGAAACAAACGCTACGGTTCCCTACACATGGGTCATGCCTGCTCCACTTCACACATTTTTTCACTTGTTATGGCTTACAAGCATCTATACATCTTTCAGACACCTGATCTTTAGTAAAAACCCTCAGCATCCTACACATAGACCATGTCCTTTTGACAAACATCTATATGTAATTCAGACAAGAGCTCACTAAAACAACTATAGTGTCCTAAATGTCGACCATGCCCTAACCACTACGCACATTATATCTCTAACGATGCACAGCTTTTAGTTTCACGGCTCTCTTCTCTCCACATGATCTAGCAATATGGCCTTCTATACCACACTGCCTACACTTAGGTTGATATTTTGACTTCAAAATCCTCTCTTCATTCCTTCTGGATACCTCTTCACATTCTAGGGCAGATGGACTCTCCTTTCTTACACTCTCAATACTATCAGGTCTATTGCTCACTTCTCTCCATTGTTCACCCCAAGAATCACTATTGGCTTTGGGCACTACACTTACGTTCTTCTTTACACATGATTTAGCAATGTGGCCAAGATCACCACAACACCTACACCTAGGTTGACTTTTAGGCTTAGCATCACCCTCTTGATCAACTCTGAATTCTTTGCTATCTTCTGAGGAGAATTGAATCCCAACATCCACACTTCCTCTCATTCTCTACTCAACAACTCCAACGACTTCTCTGTCTCCTACTCACTGTGGTGCTGCCCACACAATTCTCCCTCGCTGTCGCTTCTCTACAAGCTACAGAGGGCCCACAATAACTCCAGTGAATTCTTTCTCTCACTCTATTTCCAATGGCTGCCCAATTGGCTATGGATAGTAACGCAGACCCTCTCCCTCTTACTCCTCTTGCGCTACCCTATGCTGCCCAACTGATAACTCCAGCGATTTCCTCCCTTCTCTATCTATGCATACTCCAGCGATTTCCCTCTCTGATTTTGCTACTTGGCTGCCCACGCTATCGAAACTGCGCTTATTCTCTCTCTCTTCCTTGGCTACTTGCTCTACACACGCTGCCCAACTGATAACTCCAGCGATTTCCTCCCTTCTCTATCTACGCATACTCGAGCGATTTCCCTCTCTGATTTTGCTACTCGGCTGCCCACGCTATCAAAACTGCGCTTATTCTCTCTCTCTTCCATGGCTAACCCACACACAGGAGATCTCTCTGCCTGACTCTCCCTCTTCTCCTCTAACTTACACGCTCCTTCTCCCTCTTCTCATGCGCCTGCAGGCCTCCCCCATTGCGGGTCTTCTTCCCCCTCTTCACCCTGCTCCCTTCTCTCCTCTGCCGGCTGGTGCATCCCCACCTCTTCTCCTTCCTGCTCATCCTCCTCCATCCGCAGTGCTCGCCATGCATTCGGTTCCTCTTCTCCCTTGGCGCCTTCCCCCCTCCACTGGCGGGTCTCGCCACCCCGAGTCTCTGCTGGCTCCTTCTCAACCAGCCCATACCTTTTCAAATCCCCCTTTATTTTAATTAGAACTTTATATATGCATGGCCCCCCTAGCCCCGATTCACACCACTCTCACTTCCTCATTGGACACACACTCGCACACTATCCTACCTAGACCCACACCCTTTCGAAATAGGCACGCAAGACCATAGCCAATACCAAACAGTCACAACTCGGATGGAAATGCACATAGCAAAGTCTGGGTGGCCGTCGATACGACAAAATGTGTATGCTAATGAATCCAAGATCGGACGAAGCTTTGCATTGACCGCATGGCCACTAATTCCACAAAGAATAGGTCCAGATGAGTTCACAACGGAAACCCAAATCTATCCTCAAAGAAAGATGCAGTTACAAAACTACATCATGGTCATCTCTATCATGTATGACAACAATGAACACATATTACAACATTGTCACTAGCGTCCTCCATGTCTAATAACATGTATAGATCTAAGTATGAGCCTAGACTTGACCTCATCTTCTCTCTCTTCCACTTCTTCTTTATAACGACCAAGCAGTTTAACCAAATTCTAATGGCATCTTCCAATCAGCAAGCAATTATACATGCAAATGCGTCACACCAAAATCATAACAATCACGCCACAATATGCAATGATTTATGTCTTAATGCAGCTAAGATGACCCATGCAGATCCCAAATAGTCCCCAAAAGTTACAAATTTGTGCCAAATCCAAGGGTCTACAGTCCATCCTCGGAACTGGCTGGACCTACCAGTAATAGATGAAGTATGTGTGGACAAAATCCTAGTGGGAGGTAGAAGTAGGAGGGGCTTGATGAAAGACCCAGTAGGCTAGTCCAAAAAGTGGTCTCCATCATGTCTTCAAAAGTTTGAAGCCCCCAAGCAGGCATCCACATCACGCACTCATATCGAATAGCTGCTTGAGAGTAGGCTCTTTGTTGATGTCAAAAATGCGAGGCCTTGGGTGCCTTTGAAGTAATAGTCCCACTTGGCGAACGACTCCAGCAATGTGATAATAAGATTGAAGAATGTGATGGTGGCGGTCATAGCAAGGTCAAGGACCTGTCGTGCGGCAGTGAATAAACTCATTGAAGTGCTAGACCATATTCTCTTCAGTGCAGGGATGCTGCACGCAGATGGGTGTGCAAACCACGAAAAAGTGAACTTGATCTTGGGGTTCTTCAGCTGCTCTTCAAGAAAGGTGTTCCATGCCCACAGGCGGCGGATTGGGAGGTAGTCAGGGGTGATCCGCAGTGCACGTGGCACGTGACAATATGTCTCTCAAATGAATAGTTGGACTGCTCATCCATAAGATAAAACATTATGGGGTGAGGAGTCAGGGGTGATCCGCAGTGCACGTTGAATTTTGAACTAACCCTCTCAACCCTGAGGAGTTGCTAGTAACTAATTTAACTCCTCCATGGTGGTAGATTGATGAGGTATGTAATCTATTGCCTCAGGATGATTTACAAGATTTTAATAATGAAAATTTCATTGAATATTTATCAACTCGCATAATATAAGGGCCTCATCTGAGTCAGAAATCCCCTCCTAAAGCCCAATTGATGTTCAAAGTGCTAATGCAGATTACATCCTTTGAGACAATTGGAAGAATCTTGCCAGAAGCCTACTTGACCATGGAATCTAGGCAAAAATCATATGTGCCATATCCTTTACGAGCCCTAATGCCTTACTTAGCAGAGCTGCTACCAATGGGAGGCAAAGGCACTTTGGGGAAAATGTGGTGATGCACACCAAACTGGCAAATCCCCACTTGGTCGACCTGCTGGAAATTTGCATCGTCACATTTATGATCAATTATTGTTTTTGCAGGTGGCGCAAGCAGCATCCAGTACATACACGGGGTGGAGACACAACAATAGTTATAGATGATACCAACCCTCACATAGTGAACTTTGGAATATAGCTTGATTGGAGAAAGGAGTATCTCACAGTGCTAGAATACAACCTTCAGTACCAGTGCTCCCTGTCAAAGCAAAGAGGAGATCCTCTATATATGCCAATCAAAAGGTGGCTCACTCCTTTAAGGGAAAGCAACAAGATTCCCACATTTTCTATAACTTCTCTCAATTATCGCCATCAACATTTCAAAATGTTACTAGTCAAAGAAATGAAATGATGACATGGATAAGAGCATGGCGTAGAATACCAAATCCCGACATAGTGGCTGCTATCAGATTTTTGAAGTTGATCATAGTTCTTATCGATCAACCTCGATCAACCAAAGGAAAGGTATGATGGATATGCTATGTGTGAGATCCCCTTGTTCCCACCGAGCAACAGATTCGGGGTACTAGCAGCGGAAGTAGCACTTCTCGCGTGGGACAGGGGTCTCACATTCGGGGCCTCATCCATGGATATCCGGACAAGAGACTAATCCGTCGATTTTTCTAGAAACCGGACTCGAAAAAACTTCTCTTACCTGGAAAGCACGGGTGATTCCACGAGGATAACTTTTTACTCTAACGTAGTCAAGACCATTACTGATCAAGCTAATCCGATTGTACCTATAAAGATACTCGGTCAGATCAAGGAAGAAACTTGCACTTGGATCATTGGGATCAACGCTTTTTTCCCCATCAAAGAGGCACAGCCGTTGATTCTTATCCATAGAACAATTACTATCCGGGATTTACTTTATCTATCGTAATAACAGAAATTGAGTCTCGATTTACGGATACATCAGTCCAGCCTAACCCCATCCGATCCCATGGGTTAGCCAACCGCCCAACCACTGTAGTGATGGGATCCAATTAAGAATTTGGTTAGGTTTTGTCCCGGGTACCAAGGAAAAGAGTTCCAAGGCCCCCTAGCCGGAAGTTCATGCAAAAATAAAACTAGTCACACCACTTACACACCCAATATGAAATTGCCTTTTCACAGATTCAACCAGTTTTAAAACAATCCTTTAATAAAACCATAGTATCATTGATCACCATCTTCCAATTTTTCCAATTGATTCTTAATTTCCCATCATTCCTTCATCAGAGTATCTATGGCATCATTGGCAACTAGAACGCTCACCACCTGTCCACTCAGGGGCCGTTTCAATAGTTCCTAGCCCATAATACTCAGCAATATAATCACTTATCAAGATGGACTCTCGTTGAAGATCAGCAAGATCAACCAACAGATCCATATAAAGAGCCATGGACTCATCCATTGAAGACCAGCAAGGTCAATCAACCTGTCCGATTTCAGAAAACAACTCTTACTCCTTGTTCCAATATCTTCCTCGACGTACGCGTGGGTATCCTAGGCGACCCATAGCCCGAGCACCATATGGTCAGCACCCTCTAGGATCCTTCGCAGGTGACCTAGCGCTTCACTCATAGGCCGCTTCCTTGGCCCCTCATCCACCGTACCGAAAGCTCACCATTTTAATCGCACCAAGGCTGGTCAAGACCTCGGCCGACCTTGCTACGCGAGACGTCCTCCATTGACTCTCCGTCAGCAGTTGCAACTTTATCAGTTAGGTCTCCACGACCTTAATCACAAGACGGTCAAAATGCTTTCCCACCATTCTTGACATAAAACAGTCATTTACAAACAGCATTTACAAACAGTTTACAAATACAGTTTCTATATTAACTCTCATTTTTCCACATTATCCCTCATCAATCCACATTACTTATTCCACATTCCATTTATATGTGTACTCATCCCATCACATCATTTTCCATCTCATCACTTCAGATTCCTTCACATCACATATCATATATTCACATCCATACATATATCCACATCCATATGCACATTCACATCCATACATCCACATCTACATCCATACATCTATTTTCACATCCACATCTACATGCACATTCACATCCATACATCCACATCTATATGCGTACATTCACATCTACATGCATACATCCACATCTCTATGCATACATCCACATCCACATTCACATTCACCTCCATACATCTACATCTACATGCATACATCCACCTCCACATTCACATCCACATCTATACATCGACATCTACATGCATACATCCACCTCTACATTCACATCCACATCTATACATCTACATCTACATGCATACATCCACATCTCCATTCACATCCACATCTATACATCTACATCTACATGCATCCATTTATATCTCCATTTACATCCACATCTATACATCTACATCTACATGCATCCATCCACATCTCCATTTACATCCACATCTATACATCTACTTCTACATGCATACATCCACGTCTCCATGCATACATCCACATCCACATTCACATTCACATCCATACATCTATGTCTACATGCATACATCCACCTCCACATTCACATCCACATCTATACATCTACATCTACAAGCATACATCCACATCTCCATTCACATCCACATCTATACATCTACATCTACATGCATACATCCATATCTCCAATCACATCCACATCTATACATCTACATCTACATGCATACATCCACATCTCCATGCATACATCCACATCCACATTCACACTCACATCCATATATCTACGTCTACATGCATACATCCACCTCCACATTCACATCCACATCTATACATCTACATCTACATGTATACATCCACATCTCCAATCACATCCACATCTATACATCTACATCTACATGCATACATCCACATCTCCATGCATACATCCACATCCACATTCACACTCACATCCATACATCTACATCTACATGCAAACATCCACATCTCCATGCATAATAAAATTCTTTTAATTAATCTAGGATGATAGTTCCTAGAATATGGCAGGAAATCCTCTTTTCATGCTTTGAATGAAATTATTTTATGTGTATATTTTTATGAAATTTTGCCATAGCTCCGCTACTATAACTAATAAATCTCAATTATTTTAAAAGATAGGTTATCTTTAAGGGAATGATTAGAATGATCCCTAATTGGATCATTAACCCTTAATGGATTAAATAAAAAATAATCATAAACTAAAAGCATAGATTAAAAAAAACTATTAATTTATTCTCAAGCATAGATTAATCTTGGATTAAGAAAAAGCTTTATGAAAAGCTTCATTTGGATTGAGAATGGGTCATGAGTATGACCATTTCTTAAGTGAGAGAGAGAAAAAACCATTAGAATTAAACATAAATGGAAATTTATGTAATTCTTTACTATCATTAATTAATTAACTTCAATAGCATTTCAAAAACCATACCAATTAAGCTTCTCAAGCTTGAGAGGGGTTGAGAAGAGAGAATCATTGAGAAATTATAGAAAAGATCAAAATTCACTATACTTACCTTATAATTTGCTTGATTCTTTGTTCACGGTAGGGGCCCCCAACCAATCAATTGGTTTAGTATGTTGATGGAGCCACCAATGGGGATTTAAGAAAGAGAGAAGTGTCAAAAACTAGTGAATTATTAAAGAATTCACAGTTCTTGGCTTAGGTGGAGTAGAGTAACAATGCATAAGACACTATATTTTTTTCAACAAGGGAAGGCTTCTATTTATAGGAAAAATTGAGCTCCTAACCAAACAAACTGATTCTAGAATTTTCCAAGTCAGTTTGGTTGAATTTGGACTAGATTTGGACCTAACACCATATTGGGGAATATGGGAATTTTCCACAAGTTTGGGACATGTGGTCAAAACTTTGGATTTTCCATAACTTGAACACCATTTATCCAAAATGAGTGGTTTATGGCTCTTTAGATCCCATTTTTCAAGCGCTTTCCAATGATAGGTCACATGATAGGGCTTTGAGAAGCTTACAAACATGTTATCCATGTCCCCCTTTTAGTATTCAAAAATGGGAATTGGGAGATTCCCAAATTCTCTAATATGGTGTTACCTAGTTTGGTTACTTTTTGATTCGGTTTGGTTCCATTTTGATTTGGTTTGGTTCAAGAGAGATGAGAGATAAAAATATCACATTATTTTTGAGTTTAAAACTCATTCAAGCATGTGAAATGTGCACCTCCTTTAAAGAACTCCCCTTCCTTACATGTGTCAAAATGGAATGATTATACCCAAAATATCTCATATTTTTAATATTGCTCATAGTTTTTTACTAATAAACCTTGTACATTTTCAACTCTTCATCTTATGTGAAATATGCACCTCCTTTAAAGAACTCCCCTTCCTTACATATGTGTCAAAATGGAATCATTATACCCAAAATATCTCATATTTTTAATATTGCTCATAGTTTTTTACTAATAAACCTTGTACATTTTCAACTTTTCATCTTATGTGAGCATTTACTCATTTTTGGATACCCAAAATATCTCATATTTTTAATATTGCTCATAGTTTTTTTACTAATAAACCTTGTACATTTTCAACTCTTCATCTTATGTGAGCATTTACTCATTTTTGGGTATCTTCTTTTACAAATTGGATTTATCTCCTCCCTACACATGGATTGATGCTATTGGCCCATAGGAACCTTAATTGGACCATAATCTAAATTTTTTTGAAAATCTAGACTCTTAGACTAAGGTCCTTTATACCCATTTCCAATTAATTCCAATTGCACATTGGAAAATTCTTTTTGAATTTCTGTTTCAGGGGAACTTATTTTAATAAGATGAGTTATTTTTCTATCTAAATTATTCATAATTTGAATATTCTCTCTCTAGAATAATTTTCTCTCTCTAGGCTAAAACAGTTAGAAACAAGGTCTTTATATTTCTGAAGAGGGATTGATTATAGGGGAAGATACTAGACATCAAAAAGGGGTTGGGGGAGGAATCTTACACTATGATTTGAAATGAACAGAGGCCCAAATGAATGTAGAATGATGCTTTATTATCATCTCCTTAGGTGTCTACCAGGTTATAAGCATGTCACATTCGAAAACATGGTAGACACCGGGTTCTAGACATCACACTTATGATTCCAAAGAAGCCTAAAAAAGCTTCAATCATGCTACAACTTCTATTGACATGAGTTTGGGGACCAGGTATTTCAACCTAGGTAAAGGTTCTGAGGATAGAACCTACATCAGGTAGGGGGGATGCTAAACTTAGATTAATAAAGATGCTCATCCATTTGAGGAAATTAATAAGTGTTATGTAAAGGCACTATAAAGGTTATACATTATGAGATACTAGCTAGCCAAGGCTTTAGTTAGTAAGTTTTATGTGCCCAAGTATGAATAAGGGCTTTTGTATAAAAGGAATGTTCTCATAATGGAAAGACACAATCCCCCTTTGTGCTATGAGAGCTCTTTCTTTGTCTTGTGTATGTGTGTGAGAGAGAGAGTGTGTGTACTCTAGTGCATGTTCCTCTTATATGCATGTGTGTAGGAGAGTGAGAGAAAAATTTCCTTACATTATGGTGTGAGTGACTCCATGGTGAGACAGCATGGAGGTGGAGATTGGACGAGTGGAGCTTCCAAAAGCCAGCTTGGAGAGCCTTAAGGGACGTGCACTGAAAGCATTATTAAGTACCCAAGGATAGTTGTTGTTTATTTCTTCTTCCAATTGTGGATGTGTGGAGTTCCCTCTTGGGAGGTGCAGTAGCCCATAACAAGGACATATTCTCCCACCACAAATAAAGTAGCAGGTGGAGCTAGTTGGGCAAAGATTCTGAGTGGTTGGCTGGTGTGAGGTGAAAAAAAGAAGAAAGAACCTGCCTCTATAGCTCTTCCACCTCCCAAACTTGGAAAAACTACCACGAACGGGGCACCACCAGCCACCGGCTGGAACACTCTCTCAACATTCGCCACCCACCCACACCATAAGACAGCTCAGGACCATGAAGGACAGATGATCATTCAGCAAAAAGAAACACAACACCATACACTCTGTATAAACACAGCAAATACACCGAAGACCAGGACTCTGGCCAGGATTTACTGCCAAGGGAATACACCCTTGCGTCTGACAATCGAGCCTCTGTCTCCCAGTCCCTGTAACCTCCAGAGGGCGCCCACACCAGCAACCCTTCTTCACTTTCTCTGTAGCCTGGCTACTCTCTGTCTCCAGCTGCAACCTGCCAATTGTCGTAGGCGAGCCCCACTGTCTCCAGCCCACACATCAGCACCATTTCTGCATCCAATCCACACAATAACCCAAGGCTCCCTCTCTGGTCAGCATCCACGCACTGCCTGCAATCACCGCCCACACAAGACCAGCTACTCTCACCAGAAGGCGCCCACACCAGCTAACCTTCACTCAGCAGCTCCCACTCTCTGTATGTCGTGACCAGCAGCTTCACCAACCACCAGAGCCTCGCACAATCCTCAACACCATAACCCACTGCTCACCGCAGCATCCCAGATACCTAGCCCAAGCCACATCTCATGTACCCTTCCTCACAGCAGCCCTCTCTGCTGCTCCAATCATCATGACAAGACGATCACTTTCTCACAAGGCCTCCACTCTGCCTGTCCCCTTATGTACCTGCAGCTGCCTTCCATTCCAGAGCAGCCTCCATGGTGCCTGCCTGCAGCTCTTCGCACCACCCACCTTGTGCTTTACACACGGCTCCCAGGCCTCATCTGTAGCCCTCTCTATCCAGAGCCAGCAGCTCTTACTCTTCCTCCAAGCCCTGCAGCAAGGTCGTCGCTCTCCCTTCTTCACTTGCTCTACCCAAGTCTGCCCGCCAGCCACACATCTCTAGCTGCCAGTCCGTCAGCTTGTTGGTGCACACACGGCTTCCCTTCTGCCTTCTGCTATCACACCAGGCCCTCCTTACACAGCTCCACACCTCTCCTCGCCAGCTTCCCAGGCGGCTATCCACGTTCTTCAATTTCCAGCTGCTGCGCTCCTTAGCAACGGCCTTCGCGCAGCTCCTGCAGCACCACACCAAAACATACGGACCTCTTCACTCTCTCTCTCTCTCTCTCTCCCTCTGCAGCTATTCACGCCCAACCATAGCTCCTTTCAAGCTAGGCGGCTCCCTTTACACAGTCGGTTGCTGCAGCTACTGCAGCACCACACCAAAAAATACGGGCCTCTTCACTCTCTCTCTCTCTCTCTCCAGCTACGCCCTGAGTGAAGGGGCGATCAGCAGCTCTTCTCTTCGCAAGGGCCAGCCCCTTTACAGCACCCCGCTCCCTTCAAAACGGCCACCGCCTCCTTCTTTCACGCCCTCCAGCTCCTTACAATCTTCTCGAAGCGGTCCTCTATCACCTTCTACACGTTGAGCTGGCGGCCTTCTTTTTTTCCATGTGGTTATTTTAAATTGGCCATATTACATTATTTTTATTTTTATTTTCAAAAAGCCTCAAAGCCACAAGTAATGGCCACCATCCAAATGTTAAAAGAGCCCCTCCTTCTCCTTTCTTCTCCAGAAAATACCACCGCGCCGAATCTTCCAAAAAATGCGAGAGTTGCTTGCATTCTCGTCAGCTGCATCATTAACTTGCTAAACACGATGATTACCCATCAATTTCTAATCTCGATGCTCTGCATTTAGCAACCACCGGCACACCACATTATCGCCATAAAACTTCAGATCTCCAGCATTTTCTCCGGAACAAACACGTGCAAATACCAACTTTCAACCAAACCACCCAGCCTGTACACTTGCCAGGGCATTCAGGGCAAATTTTATTCACACACCACACACACCATATGTACACTGATCCAAAATACCTCTCAGATTTTAGCCTGACATACTTTGCCCAACCCCTAGCCTGCTGAATCATTTATGATCAGCAGAAAGCATATAACCATGTTTTCCTCCGATGACCACGTTTTCCTCCATCAATTCTCTGAGCATCATACAGTGTAACCAGCACATCTCTGTTCCAGGTGATCCAAGAAACACCGTCATCTTCCACAGGCATAATCTTCCATCCCATATCCCACAACATAACACCAGAGCTTCTCGAGACAAAGCTCCTGACATACACACCATCCCGTCTCATTTCAACTCCAAAATCCCTGATACTATCAGCACCAATATCGGAGAACCAATGCAGCAGCTCCTGCTGAGGGTAAAAATTGATGAAAGCTTCGTCAAGAAAAACCTGTTGTACCATAACACTTTCCTGTCCACCATCAGCATAAGAAGCTTCACCATCAAAACTAGCCACTACAGGCAAAACAAACTCCTCTTCAACAGGCACCATTGCCAAAGCATCCACTTCAATCCCTGTATCCTCATCTTCATCAAGACCACCAAGAGATTCATCCATTGCAGCATCCCTCTCATCTATAGCAGCAGCATCATTCAAAGTCTTCTGGTGTTTCTCTTTCTTCATAGCCTCAATTCTGATCATGGCTTTTTTAACATTTATGCACATCTCATCATCTAGCTCCAACTCAGGCTCATCATCCTGTAGACTGTCTATTTCCCATTCATCCCACACAGGTTCATTATCCAAAGACTTAAAAGCAAGCTCTTTCACATCACAGGCATACCTTTGCTCAGAATCCACTTGTACCTCCTCGCATTCCTCATGTATGGCTTCTTCCTGTTCAGCAACTTCATCACTAAGCACTTCCTCATCAATAACCACAGCATCCATCTCTGCATCCTCCTCACTCGATGAAGTATCCTCTGTTTCCTCACTAGTAGTGGTACTACTGGTATCATCACTTGAATCAGCTTCACTCTCCTCTTCATCATTGACAGGCTTCTGGTTATCCATATTAAATTGCTTCTTATCCCCTCTCCTGTCGTACAAAGTAATAACCCCTTTCCTCCAATCCTGCACAGCCTTCACTGCTCTCAGCCATGGTCTTCCCAAAATAATGGGGAATGCACCCATTCCTGCAGGCATAACATGACAATCCACAAGCACCTTCACATCAAAAGCTTCCAATTCCAATTCCTTAACCATACCTAAGCATTTGACTTTCTGATGATTGGCCAGCCGAATACGGAATCCAGACGCTTCAGTGAAATCAAGACCAAGCCTCTCCACAGCAGCCAATGTGATCACACAAATCTGTGCTCCACCATCTATGTATGCCTCTCCCAGATTCTTTCCTTTATACCACACATTCACCACAGGACATATGTCAGGTAACTCCTGGACAGATAGAACAGTCACTATCCCTTTGGCCGGCTCCTTCTCTCTCGGGTTCACAAGTCTTTTCCACTGACGCTTCAAATTGGGAGCTAACTCTATCAATTGCCCAAAAGTAATGTTAGCCTTCCTTCCAGCCATGTCCTCCTGTAAACTGTAGCTATCCTGCCCACCCCCTTCAGTTACCTGAAACTTTCTACGAGGCTTCCTCTTCTGCTTGACCTTCACATCTTCTCCTTCTTTCACTTTTCCTTTCTTCTTGCTGGGCCCTGCAGCATCCTTACTTTCCCTTTCCTGTGGCATCCGTTTCCCCAAAGGCATCACATTAGCTTCTGCTCCCTTCGTCTTCTCAAGGGTGACCACATCTATCACCTTAGTTTTTCCTTTCTCTTCAGCTGTAATTCCACTCGGACCTGCTTGATCCCTGATATCAATACCATAATCATTTGACCTATCCGGTAACTGTGAAGGTAGTGGGTACATATCACCACCCATACGCTGAGGCTTATCACAATCTGTACTCAGATGACCAAGTTCACCACAGTTCCAGCATGTAGGAATGAAATGACGGCCCCTACCACGACCACGTCCATACCCTGCTTGTCCATCTCCCCCCTCAGGATTATTGCCACGGCCTCTACCACGTCCACCACCTGTACTTCCCATTAAATTCAAACTCAAATTCTTCATAAGATCCACCATCTGTTTCATATCCTGCCGCAATCCCTCATCAGAACCTGCAGAAACCATAGGTACTCCCTGATTAGCTTGAGGCACCATCTGCATAACTTGGGCTTCAGTGGGCTTTAGTGGGCTTCATCCTCTCAATCACTGCACTCATGGGTGTAGCCTCCACTCTACGAATCTCCGGCTGTGCTACCACTGGAATCATCCCTAGCTGATTCATCCGCTGCAGTTTCCAATCTTTTGACTTAGCAATCTCCACCGCATCCTCAAAAGACCTGGGCTTCTTCAATTCCACTTTCCAGCGAATACTCCTCCTAAGCCCGGCTACAAACTTGTTTTTCTTCATCATGTCAGGCGGCACCTGATTTTCCCCCAAAGCCCTGCATAGAGTCTCCCATAGCAAAGAAAATTTCTTCATATAATCATCTATTGATTCAAACTCACCTTGTGTCAGAGCTTGCACCTCATGCCAAACCTTGTCGGGGTCTTCCACTTTCTTGAACCTGTTTTGCTGAGTGCTGTCTTCAGTCCATCCTCAGTCATCTCAATGCGTGGAACAGCATCCCTCAATGACTCCTCATAAGCCCTGTACCAGGTCCTTGCATCTCCCTTCAAACAGATGCTCAACAGCCGCAACACCTGTATCTGCTCACTAATATGGTTGCTTATACATGCAACCTCCATCCTTTCCAAGAAGTCTGCCACATCCTCATTCGGACCACCATAAAACTCTGGGTAAGACATCATCTTAACCCCCAAACTTCCACTTCAAATCCCAAGCAAAAACCCAAAAACACCTTCCTTCAATCTCTCACTCTGGGGCATACACCCTCGTAAGAGAAATCCCTGAGCTATCCTCAGTCAAACAATGCCAGAGCCACTCCTCAGTGACACAATCCTTGAGCAACTCCTCAGTGGGGGCACCAGAAGGATGTGAGGTGAAAAAAAGAAGAAAGAACCTGCCTCTATAGCTCTTCCACCTCCCAAACTTGGAAAAACTACCACGAACGGGGCACCACCAGCCACCGGCTGGAACACTCTCTCAACATTCGCCACCCACCCACACCATAAGACAGCTCAGAACCATGAAGGACAGATGATCATTCAGCAAAAAGAAACACAACACCATACACTCTGTATAAACACAGCAAATACACCAAAGACCAGGACTCTGGCCAGGATTTACTGCCAAGGGAATACACCCTTGCGTCTGACAATCGAGCCTCTGTCTCCCAGTCCCTGTAACCTCCAGAGGGCGCCCACACCAGCAACCCTTCTTCACTTTCTCTGTAGCCTGGCTACTCTCTGTCTCCAGCTGCAACCTGCCAATTGTCGTAGGCGAGCCCCACTGTCTCCAGCCCACACATCAGCACCATTTCTGCATCCAATCCACACAATAACCCAAGGCTCCCTCTCTGGTCAGCATCCACGCACTGCCTGCAATCACCGCCCACACAAGACCAGCTACTCTCACCAGAAGGCGCCCACACCAGCTAACCTTCACTCAGTAGCTCCCACTCTCTGTATGTCGTGACCAGCAGCTTCACCAACCACCAGAGCCTCGCACAATCCTCAACACCACAACCCACTGCTCACCGCAGCATCCCAGATACCTAGCCCAAGCCACATCTCATGTACCCTTCCTCACAGCAGCCCTCTCTGCTGCTCCAATCATCATGACAAGACGATCACTTTCTCACAAGGCCTCCACTCTGCCTGTCCCCTTATGTACCTGCAGCTGCCTTCCATTCCAGAGCAGCCTCCATGGTGCCTGCCTGCAGCTCTTCGCACCACCCACCTTGTGCTTTACACACGGCTCCCAGGCCTCATCTGTAGCCCTCTCTATCCAGAGCCAGCAGCTCTTACTCTTCCTCCAAGCCCTGCAGCAAGGTCGTCGCTCTCCCTTCTTCACTTGCTCTACCCAAGTCTGCCCGCCAGCCACACATCTCTAGCTGCCAGTCCGTCAGCTTGTTGGTGCACACACGGCTTCCCTTCTGCCTTCTGCTATCACACCAGGCCCTCCTTACACAGCTCCACACCTCTCCTCGCCAGCTTCCCAGGCGGCTATCCACGTTCTTCAATTTCCAGCTGCTGCGCTCCTTAGCAAGGGCCTTCGCGCAGCTCCTGCAGCACCACACCAAAACATACGGGCCTCTTCCATCTCTCTCTCTCTCTCTCCCTCTGCAGCTATTCACGCCCAACCATAGCTCCTTTCAAGCTAGGCGGCTCCCTTTACACAGTCGGTTGCTGCAGCTACTGCAGCACCACACCAAAAAATACGGGCCTCTTCACTCTCTCTCTCTCTCTCTCCAGCTACGCCCTGAGTGAAGGGGCGATCAGCAGCTCTTCTCTTCGCAAGGGCCAGCCCCTTTACAGCACCCCGCTCCCTTCAAAACGGCCACCGCCTCCTTCTTTCACGCCCTCCAGCTCCTTACAATCTTCTCGAAGCGGTCCTCTATCACCTTCTACACGTTGAGCTGGCGGCCTTCTTTTTTTCCATGTGGTTATTTTAAATTGGCCATATTACATTATTTTTATTTTTATTTTCAAAAAGCCTCAAAGCCACAAGTAATGGCCACCATCCAAATGTTAAAAGAGCCCCTCCTTCTCCTTTCTTCTCCAGAAAATACCACCGCGCCGAATCTTCCAAAAAATGCGAGAGTTGCCTGCATTCTCGTCAGCTGCATCATTAACTTGCTAAACACGATGATTACCCATCAATTTCTAATCTCGATGCTCTGCATTTAGCAACCACCGGCACACCACATTATCGCCATAAAACTTCAGATCTCCAGCATTTTCTCCGGAACAAACACGTGCAAATACCAACTTTCAACCAAACCACCCAGCCTGTACACTTGCCAGGGCATTCAGGGCAAATTTTATTCACACACCACACACACCATATGTACACTGATCCAAAATACCTCTCAGATTTTAGCCTGACAGCTGGCTCTAAGGCTAGTCACAAGGGTGCACAGAGAGAGAGAGAGAGAGAGAGAGAGAGAGAGAGAGAGAGCAACTTTGAATAAGCATGGCAAAGGTCTAGTATAGTGTTGTGAAGGTCTCAAAGGAGCATTAGCATAGTGTTTTAAGACATATAGATTTTGTTTTTTAAGTGTTTTTTGGGGCGGGATAGCGGGCAGGGGGGGCTCAAACTTAACTTTGAGCCTAAAGCAGCAAAGCGGGTACTCTAGGCTCAAACTTAATATTGATCTTGAAGCAGTAAGGTGGATACTTTAGGCTCAAACTTAAGATTAAGCCCCTCAAGGTTTAATTTTTTAAGCCTTCTACTTGCATCACAAGGATCAGAGCCACACCATATTTCACCTTTTTGTACTTGCAAATAGGACATAATTAAAGCAAGTTATTTTTTGCATAGGCTTGAACTCAAAATAGAGAATTAAAGGTTTAAATCTTTTTTGAGCCTTCTACTTGCTTTACAAGGTGTTTAAAGCCACACATCATTTTTTTTTTCAAGAAACCTTGCAAGTGAGACATAAAAGAAAGTTATTTTTTTACCCCCTCAAGGTTTATGTCTAATCTAAGCCCTCTAGTCACTTCATATACAAGGCTCAAAGCCATCATACTTTAACTTTTTTCAATTAAGAAGTGTTACAATGAAACATATTAAGAAAGTTATTTTTACCACTAGGCTCAAACATATTAAGAAAGTTATTTTTACCAATAGGATCAAACCTAAATATTACATACTTTTATTAATGTTATTTTTTTCCAAAGCACGTTCAGGGCTTGGTAGCTTCATATTGATTCGGAGCCTTTTATCTTCTTGGTCCGTCTTGTTACCTGAGCTTGCTACTTATTGCAGCTCCATGCTCAAAGAAAGCGACAATTTGCTAAGTACTTTGCGTAGGTTAGACTTCTTGTGCTTAAGAGTGTGGCTAACACAAGAGAGGGTCAAACTTATGAAATGCGGTGGAGAGACTTTATTTCTAGGGATTCATGCACTTCCTCATTTGTACAAGTGCCATTTCATGGTTTCACTAAGGATACATAGTCTCAAACTTTCTAACCTTTCTAGATGTCACATTATTAATCCCATTTGGATTAACAACATGATCCTCAATTGAGGACATTAATAAGTGTCATGCAAAGGCACTATAAAGGTTGTACATTATGAGATATTGGCCACCCAAGTCCTAGTAAGTAAGTTTTGGGCGCCCAAGTGTGAATAAGGGACAATTGTATATAAGGCATTTTCTCATAAATGAAAAGGACACAATCCCCTTTGTGCTATTGAGAGCTCTCCCCTTGTGACTTGAGAGAGAGTGAGGAGTGAGAGAATTCTAGCATTGTGCCTCTTTTCATGCTTGTGTACTTATGCTTGTATGAGAGAGTGAGAGAGAGTGTGATTGGTCTATGTGATGGTGTGAGCAACTGCACGATGACAGTGTGGAGGTGGAGTTTGGAGCTTGACAAGTGAGGCCTCAAGGGACTCAAGATCAAAGCATTGTTAAGTACCCCACGATAGTTGTGATTGATTCCTCATCCATTAGGTGAATGTGTAGATTTCCCTCTTGGAGGAGGTGTGTAGCCCATAACATTTTTGGCACCGCTGCTGGGGAAACACTTTTGTTTCTTCCATCCTCTTTGAGTTTCAGCTGCCATTGTGCATAGTATTCATTATTGCCTTTGCATTCTAGTAGTGCATTGTGTGGAAAATGAAGGGATAAGGTATGTGTGGTAGGAAAAAAAGATATGGTTTTGATGCTATGAATGTTGTGGTGGAGTAGTTTAGGAAAGTATTCATTGGTTACTTTTGATAATTTTGAAGTTAGCATCACTAAAAACACCAACATGAAGGAAAAGGTTGGGTGTTGTTTTCTTCTTTTTTTTAAAAAATTCATAAAAATAAAAAACATAAAGGACCATTGATTGAGCCAGGAACTTGTATTTCATTCCTCAGGAGTGGCACAATCTAATTTTCATCTATTGGATAAGTATTATGCACCCAAAACCATAGACTACGGACGTGGGAAATTCCACGTGAAAGTGCAGGAAAGCTGTTCACGCCATGAACCATTTCTCTGCAATTTCACACCACAAATTGCTCATGTAATCAGTGCTGAGATTATTGCCAAAAATCACGAGATTACCTTCCAAAAATAGAAACCCTTATTCTGACACCTCTGACACACGGTGCAATCCGCCAAAATTTTGAGCACGTGAAAGTGTAGTAAACCTCTCACGGCGTGAACCATTTCTGAAGCGGTTCATGGCATGAAACACTTACTGTTTCACGATGTGAAATAAATCCTACAGATTCACGTGTATGCCAAACCAACGGATCAACAATACCAAGACTGGAGAGGTCGGCTAAGGAAAGGGAATTTGACTAAAGGAAGGAATTTAGCCCTAAGGAGGAAAATTTTTTGAGCACATGAAAGTGCAGGAAAACCATTCATGATGTGAACCATTTCCTACAGTTTCACGAGACAAGAAACATTCTCTACTATTTCACGCCTCCTGAACAGAGCGATAGAATAAAAAATTAAATAAATTTGGGTTGATTAATAGCTTATTAGATCATACATACATGCACTTAAGATCTGGAAAACTCATCGGAGACGATCTTACGCCTGACGATAGTGCATCAAATCACCCAGGAACTTCCTACCAAAGAAGTGTGGGATCAGGACATTTCGCAAAAGCACACACTTGAGTGTTTTGATGAGAAATCTGACCACCACTGAAACCAGTAGTGAAGAATCCATGGAAGAAGGGCTGAGATACGCTTCTGGGTTTGGGGAAGAAGATAAACCACACTCCTCAACCAAGTCCAGTGGGATCATTGATATTGCTTGGGGATTTTTTGGTCTCCAAACCAATCCTGATGAAGAAGCGCAATCTGCGAGCATGGGTCTGTCAACTAGTGCTGGACTCGGTCCAAGACAAGAAGTGCCATTCCAAAGATTGAATTCTAGGCTATCAAATACTGACACCCCTTGAATTAGACGAGATGTGGAAAGTGCAGCTAGGATGGGTCAAATATTCTTTCCAACCACCGAGGAAGTGGAATTGGACCTCCAACGAAGTGAGGTAGAACGACAACTCTGAGAATTGAGCTTAAGGAAACAAGAGCTTGATATTCATAGGGCAAGAGGAGCTGAGAGAAAGGAGACATGAAGTGTTAACCCACTCCAATCACGAGGAAAAGAACCTGAAATTGCTACAGGTAGAAGTGAGGGAGAAATTCCAAAATTAGAACCCATCAATGAGGAATCCAGAATGGAGGAAGGGTTTACAACCAGAGAAGAAGAGGGTAACCTAGCTAACATGGCTGTAGAAGTAGAAGACCATCTCTATATCGAAAAGGATATTGAGCTAATGATCAATAACCCTACATTCTTACAAGACATGGAGCTCTTAATTATACAAAGATGGAAGAAGTGACTAATGGGAAATCCCACCAGGGTACCACATTTGGACCATTCCATGAACTCGAGATACCTAGAAGAGCCAATACTGGTAGGGGACGAGGTCTAGGAAGGGGGGGAGCAATTCCCTAGAGGCCTAGAAACGATCCAGCCATGGACCTTAATATGGCCACAAGGGCAGACCTGTTAAATATGGCAACAGAGGCCGAGGGATGGTCAGGGAACTAGGCTCTACTCTAGAACCCCGACCTTCCTAGATGAAACCCCATATCATTTCAAAACTTGTTCAAAAGTTCTTTGGGGATGGGGATCCTATCCTACATGTAGAGATTTTGGAATCCACATGTGAGCCTACAGACCGGTAAGTGATATGACCATGATACATGCCTTCTCGCTGACCTTAGAGGGAAAAGCTCATTAGTGGTTCCGAACCATAACAACCATCAGGGTTAAACCAAACCTGCAAACCCTGCTCAATCATCTGGCCAACTAAAACTAGATTCTTTGTTATGTTCAGAACGTGAAGTACATCTGCAAGGTACTTCACTTTGCCATCCTGCATAGACAATGACACATCTCCAACATGGGCAATTGGATGAGCAGTGTCATCCCCTGCCATTCCACAGAACCTCGTCTTTCAAGGTTTTTTATCTCCTTGAACCACTCCCCATGACTTGTCATGTGGTTCGAAGCACCTGAATCAACGTACCATACATCATCTTTATGTGCTGCCTCAACATTTTCAGACATGGCATTAACGACATGCTGAATAACAAACAACGTTTCATTATCCTCATTGTTTCTACTCGAGGATGCGTAGTTGTTTTGCTGCAATTTCCCATTTTGCATGTCAGCCTACTTCTTATAACAATCTGCTTGCACATGTCCAGGCTTACCATAATAAAAGCATCCATGTGTATCATTATACTGCCTTTGCCAATTTCCACAACCTCTTTGACTCCCCCTACCTCTGAATTGGCCTCTTCCTCCACCTGCGTGTTGTTGTTGTTGTGAATTCTGGGACTGTTGTTGTTGTTGCTGCTGGCCATAATTCTGATTACTTGTTCGACCACCTCCTTGACCGTGTCCACGGTCTCCTCTAGCTCTTCCTCTTCCTAAACTTGTGTAGAAGCATGTTGCTCTGAACTGTTTTTGTTTTGTGAAGGCTGTTGGTCTTCACCCAAGCTCTTCTCTTCTATAATCAACATAGACACCAAATCTGTAAAATTGAAAATATTTTCCCGAGTCTGAATAGACGTCTTGAATGCCTTGTATTGTGGCCTGAGACCACGTAGATAGACTTCCACCTTATCATCATCATCTACTCAAACACCAATAGTAGATGCAAGGGATTCCACAATACCCTTTATCTTCAATGCATAGTCATTCACAGACATACTCTTTTTCTCCACAGTATGAAGTTCATTCTTCAAAACAACTGTATCTTGCATGCCTTGGTATTTGTTTCATCAAGTTTAACCAAGGTGTCCCACGCCTCCTTGGGGGACGGCATCCTGTATGTGCCCAATCATGGTGTCTTGTATACTGATAGAGAGCCAATACATAACTTTTCTGGCTCCTTGGTTCCAATCTGCAACAGTCGGATTGATCTCCGGTATCTCTGGTGCCTCTTCATGCTCACCTTCTATATAGTCCCAATAACCCTTTCCCATTAGGAAATTTGTCAACCTGAACCTCCAAGTATGGAAGTTAGTCTTATCAAGCTTCTCAGCAACAATCTAGTTTATGCCATCATTTGACATCTTTCCAGACACCAGAAACAGCACTCTAGTTTGTCTTGCACAAACTGCTGTAAAATTCTGCAGCGGTACTGTAGTACACTCAAATGTTACAACTAGTGACCTCAATGTGCATACATACACCCAATGGCAACTATTGACCTCCTTGCAGCACACAGTGTCTACACAGCCAATCTGTCTTCCTCTTAAATACTGAGGCCTCGGACCATTCCGAGTATGGGAAATCACACCACATGGGTCTGCTGTGTCTGAATAGAAACGATTGACGGCATGCAAATGGAGGTCTATGTCAATGGGAGTAAACTAAAAAAATATTTTTGACCATTGACCCAAGAGATGCTCTTGTAAGAACACGTCTTAAATAACAGAAATAGCTTGCAAAATAAAAAATCCTGCAAAGCGCAAGAGGAAGCTAAGGCTAGGCAAGTCAACGCTAAAATGCATAAAGGCCTGATACATGTCAACATGGCATCCATAACCCTTGTGGAAGAAGGGGATCTAGACATTGAGCTAGCACAACTCAAGTTGGGACTCACAATAGCTAAGGGCATTGCAACAAGTATTGCATTAATAGATACAGGGTCCATAACCTGATCTTATATGATGATACTTGGGTAGCCTTAGAAAAACCACACCTTGAACCCACGGATGCTCAAGTTTGTAGTGTGCACCTAACAACCACAGGCCGAGGAGTATTTAAATGTTAATATTTCCATCAGTAATAATTCCTTGGTCGGGAAGGTGTTTGTGATGCCTACACAGGTACACTGGAGGAAGAGATGATCCTAGGACAATCCTGGATCTATGCCAACAAGTACAATATCCAATGGGAAGAAAGAACAGCATCGTTGAGCATCGGTGACAAGGTCATGTCCATACCATTGTGGAACTCGGCAAATCAAGGGGAAAAAATCACTGCAGAGGCAACACCTCAGAAAACAAAATCTGCATCCATTATGCTAAGTTTGCCTACACAATACCCAACATACAAGGGTACACAAAAATGGGTGCTCAAGAATCAACTTAAGGATCAACCAGTGTGAGGAAGGATGTAATGAGTAATGAAAAGAGTAAGGGGAAAACAAAATTCAAAAGTCGACCATTGCCAACACCTACCAAGTGGCATAACTCCAAGCACTTGTAGAGGCCTCATGACTGTCGTTCAGCAATGGGTCCGAAAGGACCTATTGCGAGCACAAGACTACTATCAAGGCAATACAGCAGTATGGGTACCCAAACCCAAGTCCATAGCCAAAACCACAAAAGGTTCAAATCAATATACAAAGAGATGTGATGGCTTATAGCATCAACTCCCCGATCGAAACCAGCACCACACCTGCTTTTGTGTGGAGGAGAAAGAAAATTCAGCCAATTGAATTGAGAATGACCACGACAACAACAATACCTACTCCTCTAACAACATAATTGAACAAGAAATGTGAAGATAGAAGCAAAGAGGTTCCAAATGGAAACCATCCACCACCACAACCAAACACAGCAACAAAATTGTTTAGTTGGGTGGAAGGAACAATAAGGAGCTCACACATAGAGCTAAAAAGACTGCATCAGCAAATGCCCAAAAGTACCCAGGTGAACCCTTGGTTTTCATGGTGATATCAAAGGGACAAGGTAAGTAATGCATCATCATATGCATGTGATTGTTTGAGCACAGTAAGAAAAAAATTTGATCTTATACACTCTACATGAAACTGCAAAAAAATGGTTCACGCCATGAACCATTGATTGGTGTTTCACGCCATGAAAATTTTTTAAGAGTTTCACACTATGAAACGGTAGAAACTTTGACAGCCAATTATGAAATGACATGTGGCTTCTTCATTAAACGCAACCGCCCTGTCCGATGGCTGCATTATAAAATCAAATTTTCTTCTTTTTTTTGTCACTTTGCATCGTGTGAGAGCGGTGTTCGTGAGCCAATTCCGATCATCAAGCATCTTCGCGCCTACATTCAATTGCTTTCAACTGCATACCCAAGCCCTTTGAGGTGGAAGATTCCCCTTTTTTCTTTTTCTTTGCTTTCCTTTTTTCTTTTCTTTTTTAATGATGATATCAATTAATTGTGTGTGTCCAAACATGTCTACTTGCGTTGAAATCAGTCGAATATGAACGAATGCTTGTCATCTTGTGTTGAAGATAAATCACTTATGTGCAATCAATACATGTCATTTTTCAATATATGTAAAACTCCATCATCCTAAACATGTGCACACACCGTTCTAAATTCATGACTGCAGAGTTTCACGTCTACACATTCACGTCATGGTGATTCACGCCATGCTATTTCACGTGACTGTGTTTCACGCCATAGAGTTTCGCGTCTACACATTCACGTCATGGTGATTCACGCCATGTTTCACGTGACTGTGTTTCACACCACAGAGTTTCACATCTGCACATTTATGTCATGGTGATTCACGCCATGTTGTTTCATGTGATTGTGTTTCACGCCACAGAGTTTCAGATCTGCACATTCACATCATTGTGTTTCATACCCTAGTTTCATGTCATGCACATTCATGTCATTGTGTTTCACGCCCCTCAGTTTCACGTCATGCTGTTTCAGGTCGGTGATTCATGCCATGTTGTTTCACGTGACTGTGTTTCACGCCCCACAGTTTCACGTCATGCTGTTTCATGTCATGATGATTCATGCCATGCACATTCACATCACTGTGTTTCACGTCTGCACATTCACATCATTGTGTTTCACACCATGTTGTTTCACGTGACTCTGTTTCATGCCCCATAGTTTCACGTCATGCTGTTTCATGTCATGATGATTCATGCCATGCACATTCACATCACTGTGTTTCACGTCTGCACATTCACGTCATTGTGTTTCACACCATGCTGTTTCACGTGACTGTGTTTCATGCCACATAATTTCATGTCATGTTGTTTCATGTCATGGTGATTCACATCCCCACTGTTTCATGTCATGCTGTTTCACATCACACAGTTTCACGTCTGTAACTTCACGTCCCCACTGTTTCACACGTGTATGTTTTTCTTGAGGATGGGTTTCACATATTTTTCACGAATAGTAACTAATCACTAAAATATTAATACTCACATTCTCTCATCTAGATTTACATACTAACATTAAATTACTTTTTTTTAAAGAAAGAAAAAGTAACTACCCACCAATCATTCGACTGATTATATATGCTGATACAGATGTCGGTCTTCGAATCTGAAGCCTGCGACAAGCAACCATCCACCACGCAAGAAAGCAGTGCTAGAGGGTCCCCAGCCAGCCACCACTGTGACAACAAGGATCAAGCAAGCTCAAGATAAATTTCTTGGGCCCTTATGCCCAATCACTCCAGGGAACCCTCGTCAGGAAAGAAATCATCACACCCCACCACACGGGAAGGTGACTCTCTAGTGCCATAGCCCAGAATGTCTCCAATTGCTAGAAGATGAGAAAGTCAAGGCAAAACTTGACAAAGTAGGCCTCGACAGAATGGTGGAGGTACTGCCCCACGTAGTCGACACAGACCTCTGTGCCGAATACCTGAAGACATACGACAAGCAAACAAAGAGAGGAAAGATTACAAAGGCTGATGGCACCACAGAATAGCTCTTGATCACAGAGGACTTAATCAGATATGCCTTACAACTCCCAAACTACAGTGAAAGCCCACAAGCACAACATTGATACGATGCCTATAAGTGATATGCTCAAGAAAGATTCTTACAATTCAAATGGAGCAGAATACGACAATATCAGAGATGAAGCTACACAGAAGGCATGCAGAGCGATGTCCCTCTTGATGCAAATAAAGCCTGTAGATAGGTATAACAGAGTGGGTTTAAACAGGATCACAAAAGCCTATGATGAGGAAAAGAAGGAGGACTGGGCTTTCCATATGCATAAAGAGATGGAAAATTACTTGAAGGCCAATCAATCGAAGATCAGCAATCCATATCTCCTCACATAGGTACTTAACCATGTAGCAAAGAGGCCTCTGAAGGATCCTGAACCAGAAGAGCACATGCAGTTAGCACTCATACCCGACCAACCTAAAGAAGTTACTGGCAAGTTAGAAGAGGGGCAGACAGTATTAATGGAAACACAGGATCTCATCAAGAAAATAAAAAAAGATCGCAAAAAGAAAACAGATAAAATGATGAGAGGAATACTTGTTGATGTAGCAGTAAAATCACAACAACTGGAAGCGACGATGGCAACATAAATCCGCACATACCAAGAGGCCCTTCAAGAAAAGATACTTGGCCCTACTATGCAGGAACCATAGACCTCTCTCCTCTCAAGGATTCAAGCCTAGCAGATACACCAATAGAGGCAACTGAGGAACAAACACTGAGGAACCAAGCTGTGGAGGGACGAGTAGTAGAAGAAGGGTGTTGCCACCTATTAACAACACACATGTTACATGACAAGAATGTCGCCCTCTAGAAGCAACTGAAAGATGCAAATACACAAGTATAAAGCGTAAAGGCAACCCTTGAAGCAGCAGAGTCAACTCATAGGGAGGTTATCTTGAAGAGTTTAACAAGAACAGAAGTACAATTCCTTGGAAAGTAATAACCTCGTCTTGAGCCAGACAATTGTACAGAAGATCAACAAAAATGCTGACTTGAATGCAAAGCTGGAGCAAACAAAAGATCAACTTCAAAAAGAGATCGCCCACACACAAAACCTCACAACTCTGCATGCCCGACAAATCAAGGAGTGCCAAGATAGTGCAAAGGCTAATGAAGATGTGCTTCACCAACAAATCAAGCAACTAACAGCCCAACTCAAGCAAGAAAGAGTACACAATCTACAAACAAGAAAGAGAACAAGTGAATAAAGCACATGCATAAAAGATCAAGGCCCTCAACGAAACCATCAGTGCAAAAACCAGGTAGAGGCGCAAAAGAATGAATTGGAGCATCAAGAGGCCATATCACAGCTTACAGTGCATGCCACTCACATAAACTACCCTGATATTGATAATGAAGAAATTCCTGAAATACAAACTTTTTTAAAGCCCATAAGCCTAGCCACCCACCCACTAGCACACTGGTCAAGGTCAAGAAGAAGGTCCCTCTTCAATTTTAAAATCCAGTTATCCTGTATATTCTAATATAGCCAGTAAGCTTCTTAATCCCTATCCTAGCACACCACCTCTAACTCCTCCCAAGCTGACTGTATTTACTCTTCTTTTTGTCCTCCAGAGTTAGATTTTCCCACTAGCACTCTCGTTCCTAGCACCTAACCCATCTCCACCACAGCAACCTCAGGAGGTACACGATCTCACTCCACATGATAATATTTCCCCTTTCACTGAAAATAATGTCTTGGATTCTTTGGCACAGCTATACAGATTACGAGGAATTTATTCAAGCAGGCAATCCGCTTTTAAAGCCAAAACTCATGCTCAAAGTTCTCATGCAAATTGCTCCATTCGACCCTACCCACCAGATCCTGCCAGAAGCATACTCTTCAGTCACACCAACAAGGCAACATTATGTACCATACCCTCTTCATGCCCCACGTCCCAACTTAGAAGAATTGCTTCCTTTGGCTGGAGAGGGTACATTGTGGGCAAATGTCGACCGAAAAACACACAAGGCTCGCCAACCTTCATTTAACTGACTTACTGGAAATTTGCATCGTCACATTCATGATCAGCTACTATTATAGAAGATGGAGAAAGATACATCATGTGCACACGAGAGGTGGTTACGCCACCATCATCACTAATGAAGAATAGCCACAACTCACAGATTTTGGAATCCAGCCTACATGGAGGAAGGAGTTTCTGTCAGTTCCAGAATACAGCAAAGTATACATGAGCGCACCACCAACAATGAGAGTAGATCCATTATACATTCCTATCAAGAGAAGGTGGATGCTGACTGGAATTCCAAGAGGCCAAAAATAGGGACTCCCATGTTTGTTATAACTTCCCTATCTTCACACCAGCAACATTTGGCCATATTCAAGAACAAAGACAGCAAATGCTAACATGGATCAGAGCATGGCAAAGGATACCCGATCCAGCCATTGTTGCAAGTGTCAGGTTTATGAAATTGTTAGTGGTACTAATAGACCAACCAAAAGAAACATATGATGGCTTTGAAGCACATTACTTAAAGTTCAATATGAATCAAGGGCCTTCAGAGACAGAGGAATGATGCTATACTACCACATATTACGATGTCTTCTAGCCTACATGCACGTTACGTTTGAAGACATGGTAGAAACTGGATTTTGGAAGTCACACTCAGCATTCTGTCACACTCTTCGTGGAAGCTCCAGTCCAGACAAAATTTCTACCGACATGAGTTTGGTGACCAGGTTTTCTAACCTCAGTAATAGGTTTTGAGGATAGAACCTACATCAGGAAGGGGGGAATGATAATCCCATTTGGATTAACAACATGATCCTCAATTGAGGACATTAATAAGTGTTATGCAAAGGCACTATAAAGGTTGTACATTATGAGATATTGGCCACCCAAGGCCTAGTAAGTAAGTTTTGGGTGCCCAAGTGTAAATAAGGGCCAATTGTATATAAGGCATTTTCTCATAATGAAAAGTACACAATCCCCTTTGTGCTATTGAGAGCTCTCCCCTTGTGACTTGAGAGAGAGTGAGGAGTGAGAGCATTCTCGCGTTGTGCCTCTTTTCATGCTTATGTACTTATGCTTGTATGAGAGAGTGTGATTGGTCTATGTGATGGTGTGAGCGACTCCACGGTGACAGTGTGGAGGTGGAGCTTGACAAGCGAGCTTAGAGGCCTCAAGGGACTTGAGATCGAAGCATTGGTAAGTACCCCATGACGTATTGGTCATCCATTAGGTGAATGTGTAGAGTTCCCTCTTGGAGGTGTGGTAGCCCATTATAACACACACCTTATAGATGCTCAAACTTGAGTTTGAGCCTCAAGAAACATTTTCTTCACCTTCAAATAGACTAATCAGCATGTCTCAAAATTCATTTTCATATTGAAAATATGGAGCCTTCACATACAAAGACACTTAAGCACTCCCCATCATTTCATCCACACACATATATATCGATCAATTCTTTATTCTTATCTTCATTACACATATCCTAGACTTCCATACACAATTACGGAAACATAAAATTGAGTCTTATCCCCATGGCAGTTTCCCTCCATCTCAACCATGAGTAATAACTCACATAACCTTACAGATGCTCAAACTAAAATTTGAGCCTCATCCATAATCTCATAAACACACATATAAAAAAATCAAGAAGCCAACTTCAAATTCATGCTAAGACATGTAGCCTAGCTTCCACAAACTCATGCAAGCTCAAACTTTCAAACTTTAGTTTGAGGTTTGTGTGTCTTCTCCTTTATCTTAACTATTTGTGCTTATAACTCAAATAAGCCTATAGAGGCTCAAACTCAACTTTGATCCCTCCACAAACATTTCAGGCACATGCATATAGACCAATCAAGTCTCCAATTGTTTTTGTCATCTTTAAGACACATAGCCTACATTTCCATACATGTTATGTAGGCTCAAACTTGAGTTAGAGCCTCTGTAGAGCTGAAACCTAAGTTTGAGCCTCCATAGTCATTGTTGAAATATCAAGCTCAACTAATGCTATGGCAAACATTGATGACCCTCTTGGGTGACAGCTTTCACACTTATGTCACTAGCATGGTTGGTGAGATTATATGGTCGATATGCCACTAGTGTGGATGACAGACTGCTGTATGAAGGTCACTTTGGAGTACTAGAGTTATGGCATAGTTATAGTGCCAGCTCATATAGTTGGGTTTGCACCCCAGACTAACCATTTTGTATATTGTTGTAGGAGAGTACTTTCCCTTTATTTATGTACTCTTATCTTTTAGGTATATGGTTGTAGAGAAGAAAAGAAGATAGAAGAAAATTTAGTCATCCATATCTCTCTTATGTCTTGCACTCTCTTATGTGTATATGCTTTTGCTTGTTGCAAGGAACTCAAGCTCTCTCTCTCTCTCGATCTCTCCCACACATTATCTTTATGGTATCAGAGCTCTGGTTTGTGTGAGAGCTAAGGAGGCAAGAGGAAAGAAAAATAAATAAAGGAAGCGGTACACGGGTAAGAGCATCATCCTCTCTTTCCCTTCTTGGTTTAGGTATAACACCCCTCAAAAGCTCCGAGAGCTATACATCTCCGATTGAGGAGCTGTCTTCACAGGATTAGAGATACTTGTATGGTAAATAGTACTTTTTACTGATGTTTTGCAGCCAAAAGCATGTTTTGGGTAGGTCTCAATCTCTGTTCTATCACTATACAAAATATTTTCAACAGTTTTGGGAAGCTCTAGTTGAGAACTATCTCTTGTCGAAATTTGGTTGTTGTAGTGCAGTAGTGCATTTTGGGAGTGCAGACAGTGTTTGAGCATGTATTGTTAACATTGGGTCTATGTACATGTACTTTGGTTAGATTTGGTGACCTACAGATTGTGCTGAAGTATCGTTGCAATAGTCACAAAAGATACTGTTGTGTTACAGGTTGTATGCAGTTTTTTTGATTATTGCAAGAAAACATGTCTAATGGAATCAATCAGATTGTCAATGAGAAGCTAGAAAAGAACAACTTCCATGCCTAGAATTTCACAAAAATGACCAATTTTCTTTTGGGTAAAGGATTTTGGCGAAGGAGACAATGAGAAGCCTCCTTAGTTGTCTGAAGAGAATGCCACTCCAGAGCAGACATAAAGACATTCAAGGATTGGAACCAGGGTGCAAGGAAACTCATGTATTGGCTTTCAATTAGTGTCACACAAACACAATGACAGGACACATACAAGATGCCAACACTCTAGTAGTTACGTAGTAGAACCTAGTGCAGATGTTCCAGAGATGAACACAAAGGCAACAAAATCGCAGCAGAAAATCGCAACTAAAATAGGAGCTGCATACTATGGAAAGGAAAAGCATGTCTATCAATGAGGCATGTCATCTGGCATGAACAAGTTGAGTTTGTTGACATGAATAATAGATTGTTGTAACACCTGACACCAACTACAGAGGTTGAGCACTATGGAGTGTAATTTAAAAAAGAATATGTCAATTGGGTTTGTAAGAATGATATCACCTCTTAATATTCCCATGACCAGTGTTGGGTTTGTATCCCTTTCCATATTCTCATGTATGAGAGTGAGATCTCCTAAGCTAAGGTCTTCTATTAGATTTATTTCATATTGATGAAAAGAGAGAGATAGTGTAGACAAAAATAAAGTTAGAGTTTGAGAAGGGGCCTGAGGAGTCAATGGCAACAAAGAGCCTATCTCCAAAAAAGCACGCTCGACGAGTTGACATAATTTATCGAATTGGGCCTCCCTTCAAGGCCGTTGCTGGAGTGCCTTCACTCCAAAAATGAGTAAATACTCACATAAGATGAAGAGTGGACTAAGGACCAAAGGAAATAATAAAAAAATAAATTTTTGACACCTCAGAGTGGGGATTCCCCCTCATGAAGGAGGCGCCTATTTCACATGTGTGGTGGAGTTTGAAATTCTCAAATATTGAGATATTTCATCTCTCCTCTCTCCTAATTCAAGTCTAGTTCCAAAAAGTAAGCTAAACTGACCCAAAAATGGTCAAAAATTGATCAAACTAATTTGGAAAATTCTAGAATCAGTTTGCTTGGTTAGAAGCTCACTTTTTAATAAATAGAAGCCTCCCCCTTTGTAGAAGCTTAATAGTGTTTTATGCACTGTTACTCTACTCCACCCCCCAGAGCTAAAAACAATGAATTTATTGATAATTCATTAGTTTTTGAACTTCCCTCTTCAAAAGAATTGGTGGCCACTCTTGTTGCAAACAAGAGTAGATCCCTCAAACCATCAAGCCAAAGGAAAGCTCACATAAATTCACGTAAGCTAGAAATTCTACTTTTTCTTTATTCCTTTTAATGGTTTTCTAATTTTTATTTTCTTTAAAATGAAAAAAATGATGTTATGCCCTGTTGGAAAGGCTTTCCCCCTCTCTTCATTCTTAAATTCAGTCTTTCTTTATCCTAGATAAGTAATCAAATTGTTAGAATTAAACTTTTCATATTGTTTCTCTTTTAAAAGTGGAATTTTATTAGTTTAGAATGCTTTAAACCATTTAGGATAATTTTTAAGTAACTTGAGGATAGAAAAAATTGAAAAATAGTTAGCCATACAAAGGAGGTTATGGTGAAATTTTCTTAAATTTTGTGAAATAAGTTTTATCTTTCATTATTCAAAAAGAGTAATCCCCACCATTTGTGTATTCTAAAAGTGTTATTTTCATTCTAGGCATAGAAAGATGCATAGTAGAAATATTTTTATTATAAAAGTGTTATTTCCATTAAAATTTAAATTCTATGCATAGAAAGATACATATTGGTTATTTTTTTATTATAAAAGAGTGATTTTCATTAGATTTAAATTCTATGCATAGAAAGATGCATATTGGATAATTTCTTTTTATTATAAAAGAGTGATTTTCATTAGATTTAAATTCTATGTATAGAAAGATGCGTATTGGATATTTTTTTATTATTAAAGTGTGATTTTCATTAGATTTAAATTCTATGCATATAGAAAGATGCATATTTAAAAATATTTTTATTATAAAAGTGTTACTTTCATCAAAATTGATTTTTATGCATAAAATAAATTTTTTTAAATTATAAAAGTGTTACTTTCTTCAAAAATGATTTTTATGCATAAATTTTATTATAAAAGTGTTACTTTCATCAAAATTGATTTTTATGCATAAATAGATGCATAAAAGAATTTTTTTATTATAAAAGTGTTACTTTCCTTAATTTGTTTAGGAGTTTGCATTGTCCCCTTTAAATTCTGTGTATATGGTCCAAGGTATGTCAGCTTGGTACCTTGTGGTGCTCGCTTTTGTGTTGTGAAACAAAAGACTATAGTCACGACATGAAAGGTTAAAACATGAAGGATTAACATGTGAAATGTTAAAACATGAAAGGTTAAAATGTGAAAGCATAATCCCCGTGAAGGGTAATCCGTGAAGCGTTAATCCGCGAAGGGTTAAACTGTGAAGGGTTAATTTGTGAAGGGTTAATTTGTGAAAGGTTAAAACATGAAGGATTAACATGTGAAATGTTAAAACATGAAAGGTTAAAATGTGAAAGCATAATCCCCGTGAAGGGTAATCCGTGAAGCGTTAATCCGCGAAGGGTTAAACTGTGAAAGGCTAATCTGTGAAGGGCTAATCTGTGAAGGGTTAATCTATGAAGGGTTAATTTGTGAAGGGTTCAACCGTGAAGGGTTCAACCGTGAAGGGTTAATCCGTGAAGGGTAATCCGTGAAGGGTAATCCATGAAGGGTTAAATTGTGAGCTAGCAAATTTGTGAACTAGCAGATTCTCATTCACGACTTAAAATTTCTCTATTTAGTGAGATACTTATCAGTAGGAGGTAGATCAACATAAATTTGATATGCGTGAAAGTCTAGATGAGGTTTTATTACCGTGTGTTGAAGGCATAGTTCTCTTAAGTCGGAATGTAGTAAGTCGGATATATGTAAGCAGTCGGATATTTAGTAGGTCGGATATATGTAAGTAGTCGGATATTTAGTAGGTCGGACATGTAAGCAGACGGATATTTAGTAAGTCAGACACATAAGTGGTAGGAATGTATGATGACTTTCTTGGGATCTTGGAAGTTAAGATAGGTAACGGTTACTCAAGAATAACGTTTTGGAGAACGAGTAACTATTTTGAGCAAAGTAGAAAAGAAGGGGAAGCAATGTAATGGGAGAGAGTGAATCAAGAAGAATTGGAGTTCTTTTCCTATCTCCTGTGTGACCTTACTCTATCAAACCTCTATCTGTGCATTGCATTTCTGCCATGTTTGAGTTTTCTGCTTTGGCCTAATCAACATGTCTTTTATTGAGCAATTGTGTCTGTTTACACTTTCTTCTGTGTTGTTGAACCCCAACACAATTGGCGATCATGGTATGTTTGTCCTGTTTGGACAAAGGCGATGAATGCCAGTAGGGATGCATGTCAGAGAGGGAGAGAAGAGTAGCCAGAGTTTATTATACAAGGGCACAAGCCCAGGCAGGCAATATTGATCCATTTCATTATTTACAGTCAAGCTGCCCACGATGGTCAGAGAGTCCAACGGGGGGAGAATTCTGGAGCAGCAAGAGGAAGGCAAGTAAGGCAACTGTTAGGGGCTTTACTCTTGGCAGGAAGACCTACAAGAGTACGAAGAAGTCTCCAGTTTGACCCACTACAGGGGGCTCTCAGGCAAAGACCTAGGAGACCACCACACTCGAACCTCATGGCTCAACCACCTCTCAACCCCACGGTCAAAGCCGCTAGATTCAGAGGAGGATCCAAGGAAGATGTAGATTGCCATGTAGCCCAGTTTGAAACTTGATGGCAAGCAAGCGATTATCACGCTTTATACAATGATCCAATTAAACTTCAGCAGTTTGCAGCCACATTAGAAGGTAAAGCCATGAGCTGGTTTAGCCAATATGGTATTTCACATTTTGTTAATTATAATGCTTTGAAGGCAGCATTTTTGCAGAGGTTCAGAAAGGAAAAGACTCCAACCGATGTTCTGAGAAAACTCAGGGACATTAGGCAGAAGAATATGTTGGTGGAAGACAATGCTCAAAAATTCAGAAATTTGGTTGAAAGATTGCAGGGCAATGAAAGACCGACTAATGAGATGTTGGCTGGATATTTCTTGAAAGGATTAAGGTATAGTTTGAAGAATGTTGTGGCAAGCATTGACATTGCTGGAGGAATCAATGATCTTGTTGCTGCAGCAAGAGTTGAAAAGAGGCTGGGTATGATAAAAGCAAAGAGTAGTAGAGATAACAGTTCTGATTCCGAAAAAGGGTCAAATGCAACATCAGACTCAGACAAGGAGGAGGCTTCAGATCCATCATCAAAAAGTGATGGAGAAGAAGACAAAAGAAAAAGAAAGGAGAGAAGTAAGAAGAAAAACCAGAAGGATAAGCATCCCAAAGAGGCGGATTTGGTAAGTAAATTGAAAAATTTTGGGTATTCTGTGGTAGCACCAAAGGAGAAGCAGTATTGTCACAATTGAAAGGGATGGTCACAGCACAGATCCGTGTTGGTACAATCCTAAAAGCAGAGGACAGCCTACACCTGATGCAGGAAGAGGTAGAATTGATGTAGGGGCAAATCAAGTAGCTCCATTTAGGGGCAGAGCATCATTTCAGAGGCCTAGACCTCCACGACCACCATGGAGGGAGTAGGAGAATAATGTTAGGAGACCACCAGGTGTTATGCCTTGTGTGTACTGTGGTGCACCAGATCATTGGGTAGGCCTGAATTGTCCATTGTGGGTGAAGCATAGAGAATAACGGGGAATGCCTGTGCTAAGGTATCATCAGGGTAACCAGCAAGGAGGACAACAGCAGCAACAACAACAGAATCAGCAACCAGCTCAAGCTAATGTACTTTTGGTTGATCTCTTAGATTAGAAAGAGTATAATGATGTTGGTCAACCAACTCAGGAGCAGCACAAGCAAGAAGATAAGGAGGAGTGGCTTTCTGATGAAGGCATGCAGGTTGATGATGTTGAAATCATGGCTATTACTAGATCCAAAGCAAAGGGACCAATAAATTGGAAGGAGCAGAAAGGAATTAGGGATCAGGTCTAGAAGTAGATTCAAAAGGAGCAGAGGCAATAGGCTGTGACTGCATCAAAGTCAAAAATTTAGTCCGACCAACAACAACAAAAGGACAGCATTAAACTTGAGGTAATCATGACAAAGATTGGTTTGAGGTACTCATCGACTCTCCCTTACAATTGTCATTAGATCAGTTATTGTGCTTAGTGCCAGCTTTTAAGGAGAGGTTGTTGAGGAAACTTCAGGATCAGGATAATGAATTATTGGTTCATCAAATAGGATTCCCAGCAGTAAACAACATTGATCCAGCAGATGTTGATTTTGTTGTGCCTGTAATCAAAGTTCAGTTTGAGGGCATGATTTTTGCAGAGGTATTGTTGGATGGAGGTTCCGAAGTAAACATTTTATCTGAAACTGTTTATACACAAATGGGCTTAGGAAAGTTGGCCCCAGCACCTTTTCTCAGCAGGTGAAGATGGCAGATCAAACAAGAGTACAACCATTAGGAATTCTCAAATAGCAACATATTGCAATTGTAGGTATGACCTTCTTGGTCAATTTTGTGGTCATGCGAATGTCAGATTCAGCGTCCTCTTATGAAATGCTGTTGGAAAGACCTTGGCTCAGAATGGCCAAAGTATGGCCAAAGTCAGACAAGAGTGGGCAGAGAATGTGGTTGTTATAAGAAAAGGGAAGAAGAAAGTGACCATACCTATGCAAGGGAGGAAGAGTATTCCACTCAAGGAGAAACCATTGTTTTCACAAACTATCAACTTGGCAGCAGAAGTTGAAGATGATGAGGAAGAAGAATTTTTGAAGGCAACTCCAATAGTTGTTCCAGTATTTGACGTGGATGTGGAACATATATTACAGCTGGATAATGAACACAGGCTCAGGAAAGGTCCGATGTAGCACCTGGAGGGACAAGAGATTCAGGGAACAGAATTCAGACAGCTAATAAAACACAACAGAATCTTCTACCAAGGAATAGATTGAGTAGGAGGAGAAGGATGCAAGAATTACGGGGGGCTGAAAGAATCTATGACAAGAAGTTTGGCACTTCTAGTAGGGTTAAGGAGGATGAATTGAAAGAGATTAATTTGGGTACAGAAGCTGACCCAAAAATGGTAAGGTGAGTGTCCATGCTGAAGGAAAATTTTTGAAGGAGTTGTTACCGTTGTTGCAAGAATACATGGATGTATTTGCTTGGGAGTATTCTCAGGTGAAAGGTATAGACCCTGCATTACATCAACATCATATTAACTTGCAAAAAGATGCAGTTTTGATTGTGCAACAAAGGTACAGAATGAACCCTAGTTTTGCAAAGCAGGTTAAGAAGGAGATAGATAAGCTGTTGATAGTAGGCTTCATCAAGCCAGTGTGAATGAAGTGTCATGGTTGTCTCCAATTATAGTGGTACCTAAGAAGAATGGGAAGCTGAGAGTATGTGTGGACTATAGAAAGCTTAATGCAGCAACTATTACTGATCCTTTTCCAATGCCATTTTGTGATGCAGTTTTGGATGCCGCTGCAGGGCATGAAATGTATAGCTTTCTGGATGGGTTTTCTGGGTATAATCAGATTCATGTTGCTCAGGAGGATCAATACAAAACAGCCTTCATTATTGAGTGGGGTGCATTTGTGTATACAGTAATGAGTTTTGGATTGAAGAATGGACCACCATCATTCAACTTTGTCGCCCATAAGGTATTTGAGCCATATTTGTAGGATTTTATGAAGGTTTTTGTAGATGATTTTTTGGTTTTTGGCAAGAAAGACTTGCATTTACTGCATTTGAAGTTATGTTTGGAGAGATGTAGATAGTTCAGAATGGCACTGAATCCTTACAAAAGTGTCATAGCTGTTAGAAGTGGGGTACTACTTGGTCATGTGGTTTCAAGTGAAGGGATGGCCATTGACGTAAAGAAGATTAAAGCCATCCAATCTGCCAAGGCTCCAGTCAATGTTAAAGAGTTGATGAGATTTGTGGGTCAAATTAAGTGGCATTCAAGATATCTCAGATATTTAGCTAATGTGTGTTTACCACTAACACACTTAACTAAGAAAGAAGTAGCTTTTTCTTGGGCTGATCCTCAGGAAAGATCATTCCAACTTTTAAAGAAGATGATCTCTATTGCGCCAGTTCTATAATCTCCGGAGTGGTCTTTACCTTTTCATGTCTTTGTGGATGCGTCTGACGTGGCCGTAGGAGCCGTGTTTATGCAAGAAAAAGTCAGAGGTTGGTTTAGGCCAGTGTATTATGCAAGCAGAGTCCTCACATCAGCTGAGAGGAATTATGCTGTCACTGAAAGAGAAGCATTAGGCATGGTATATGCTTTGAAAGAGAAGCATTAGGCATGGTATATGCTTTGAAAAAATTTAGGCACTATTTGTTGGGAAATAGGGTAATCTTCCATGTTGACCATCAAGCTTTGTTGTACCTAATCAAGAAGCCAATGCTAACAGGAAGGCTAGCTAGGTGGATGTTGTTATTACAGGAGTTTGATTTTGTGATTGTTCATACTCCAGGAAAAGACCATGCCATTGCTGTGACTACCTGAGCAGGCTAGAAACAGGTGAAGAACCAGTGGGAGATGATGATTTACCAGATGCTCCATTATTTGAAGTTCATCCTGCTGTGTCGGATTCTTGGTATGACCAATTATGGACATTTTTAACTGACGGTGTCGTGCCACGGCACGTCTATGGTGTGAAACCATGCATGTGAGGTCATTAAATGCAAATCCAGATGCATGGGATTAAGTGCCTGTGTACATATGGGATGTATGGCGTGTGGAGGGTTTTGCTTTTGAGGGCGTCACCAGGTGTAAAGGGTTGACAGTATTGAGCTTGTTGCAGGCCTGTCAGGTGAGAGGTCAGATGATGGAGATTATGTCAGCTGCTCGGATGTCTGGATATGTGTATGCGTCTCCAAGAGAAGCGAGCATTCAAGGTTGCTATTTGAAGAGGTATGAGGTGCATGGGCAAATAAAGATGAAGTGGCCAAGGAAAGCATGGGCATTGGTGTGAAAAGAGATGTTATAGTGGCCATTTTTCAAAATAAAGAAAAAATAAAAAGGAGGATGAACGTCGCCAGCAGCTGGTAATGTTGGCGTGGAGCGTTGAAGGGCTGCCAACGCATGCTTCTGGAAGCTGGTCGGCGCAACTGGATTGCGTGTGGGAGCCGCCGCCGAGGGGGTTGCTGTGTGTGCAGCCAAGAGTGTGTGTGCAGCCAAGAGTGTGTGTAGTGGGGGAACTCTCGGAGGCGCAGGTGCTATACGTAGCAGTGGAGAGGACGTCACTGAACTGCTGCGCAGGGGACAAGCAGAGAACAAGGAGACTCTCTGGGGGCCAGGGAAGCATGCAGGCGTGGCTGCTGGTATGGCTACCGTGTAGAGATCTGCAGGTGAAGTGCAGCTAGACGCAGCCGGGAGAGCACGAAGAGGTGGGGGGCTGTGTGTCTGCGTGGCTAATTGCAGCCACAGGCACAGAGAAGCCAAGCGAGGGAAGGAGGCCATTTTGTTTGAGTGGAGGAAGGGACGTCGACTGTGCAGGAGGCTCTGGGGTCCGTGAGAGAAGCTGCCTGGCGAGGGACGTCGATTGGTCTGAAGGTTGGTGTGACGGGCTGACTGGTGACAAGGGCTCTAGTGGGCAGCGGCTAGCGTGTGCAGAGGAGAGGCGAAGTGGAAGCAGTCCAATTCAGGCTGGGTGCTTGTTCAAGTGCAGCGGCAGGTATACACGGGGGGGGCCCGGTTCGTGAGAGGAAAGGAGGGGAAGCTTCTCCAGCGTGGGGGAGACACAAGAGGTAGGGGAGGCCAAGCAGCTGACAGGCTGAGGCAGATACGTATACGGGCGGGTGCTTGTGCAGACAGGTGCTTTGGTGAAGAGAGGCTGCTGAGGCAGCTCTGGGCATTAGCAGCAACTGGGAGCAGCCGCTTCCTGGACGAGTGAAGAGCCTTGGTCATAGCAACGAGGTGAAGCATCACTGGAGTGGTTCGAAAGGTGGCCGCCTTGAGTTCTCAGATGGGCTCTGGAGTGCGTATCTGCTAGCGTTAAAGGCTGACAGTGGTGGCTACTGGGCGGGCACGCATAAACAAAGAAGGAGCCGCCTTTAAGTCGAGAGTCGCCGTGTGGTGTGGGGGCTCTCGGGGTGTATGTGCAGGAAAAAGGGAGGTCGTCGTGTTGGTAAAGAAAAGCCTTGGTCATTCTGTAGAGGGGACAAGGGTGATAGGGCCGCCTTGAAGTGATGATAAAGGACGTGTGGTGCAGCTGAAGCAGGTCGGCGGGCTGACAGCGAAGGAGAGCGACGTGTGGGCGAAGGCGACTGGGAAAAGCTAGCGAACAGGTCTCTGGAGAAGGCCACTCTAGAAGGTTGACGGGCTGGGAAGTTGAGGCCTGGGGTGAGTTAGCGTGGAGACCGGAGGGCTGTTCTGAGGGGGGTTCGTGTGTGATAAAGAGGGACGGCCGCTGAAGCTGCAGAGGAGGGTTCGTGTGTGATAAAGAGGGACGGCCGCTGAAGCTGCAAAGGGGGGTTCGTGTGTGATAAAGAGGGACGGCCGCTGAAGCTGCAGAGGGGGTTCGTGTGTGATAAAGAGGAACGGGCTCTGAAGGCAGTCGTGGGGGCTCACTGGGGTAGCGTCTGGAAGGCGAGGGGTTGGAGGCAAGTACACAAGGTAGCGGTGGGGTGTGCAGCAGCAGGGATACACAGAAGACTGGGTATTTGTACAGGAGGGCAGAGAAGAGGAAGGGGGTCTGGTAGCTCGAAAGGGATCCTGTGGTGACCCTCCAACAAGGCTGCAGGAAGCCATACGCAGAGAGCTCTCTGGCGCAGCAAAAAGAAGGAGCTGTGACGGGCTGGTGAAGAATAAAGAAAGCATGTTAAAGAGCTGCAGGTTCTGGAGCGCAGCTGCTACAGGCTTATGAAAGAAGGTGCAGCCGTGTATGGGGAGAAGGAGCCGCTAGGAGGTGCTGCAGTGGCTGGGTACATCAGTTGCAGAGGCTGGCTGACTTGCATACAGGCTCTACTAAGCTGGTCAACTTCTTCATACAGTTTTACAAAGGAATGCAAAGTGAATGCATAAGCCTTGAAGGCTCAGTATTGTGAATATGATATGATGGTTCATAATGTTGAGGTCCTATGTTTACGACATGTTATGATGATGACAGCCTTGTCTTTGATATGAACTATGGTGCCAATGCTGGCCATGAATCTTGGATGTATATACCTATGAGATGTTTTTCTGGGGCTTGATGTGTTGAGTTTTATGAATCAAGCTATGTTAATGCCAGTTTTTGGCTTGGATCATGAGGCTTTCGTTTGCTTTGACCACCCATGTATGGTTGAGTCTTAAATTTATGATGGTTCTAGCTTTTGCTGGTGATGTCCCTTGAAGTTCAACCACTTACTCTCACAGCCAGAAGCCTCGCGCTTTCCCAGCGACACCGCCCACGTCACGACAGCTTTGGTGAATCCGACGTGAAACCGCTGGGGTGAGAGTACATAGAGATGGCTAGCAAAATGGAGCATTTATATGCAGAGATGAAAGAGCTTGAAGAGCGGTTCAGGAAGATTGAAGAAGAAAAGCGAAATCAGGAAGCGGTGGAAATTGCGGTGCAATTGGTATATGACAGGGTCAATATATTTGATGGTTACGATCCAGAAAGCTATCTAAGGTGTTACGAGACAGAGATGAAGAATCAAGGGGTTCCAGAAAATATGATGATTGCATCTTTTGCATACCTTGTAAGTCCTGATTTAAAAGATGAAGTGCTGGAACTAGCAGAGTATCACTCCAAACGATGGAGTGATTTTGCAGATGCACTTATTTATGCGAGTTCCAGGTATAATGTGAGCTGTGATAGTGTTCCAGCAACAATCCGAGCCAATTTAGAAGCGGTTGTCGATGCATGTCTTATGGAGGACAATCAATTGCTATTCAAGGCTGATACAGAGATTGTGGAGGCTGTTTATGCTAAATTGGGACTGCAAAAAGCCATTAGTGAGCAACAAGGCCTTCACAGTGCCAAAAGGGATGCTTTGCTACAGCCTCATAAAGATGCAATGGGTGAACTCTGCAAGTATAATCTGTCTTCCTTGTTTGAGGGTGCAGACATACAGGGTCCTATAATCATACCACATGATGTGTGCATGCCTATGCTTGAGGAGACACTTGATTCAGAGAGCTTCAGGACAGGTGCTCAAGACCCAATACACGAGGAAGAGGACATCGCTAATAGTTTCCTCTTGGGCTGTGAAGCATGTAAGCTGTGTAAACTTGAGGATTCTCATGACGAAAGTGGTCATTTGAAGGGTATTCCTCAGGTGTCGTATCATATGTGTGAAGAACAGCAGGAACCAATGCTTCTTGCTAAAAGCATGATTGTAGAGTTTGAAGATCTAAGACAAGAAGAAGATGCTATCATTACTGCATTCTTATCTGGTTATGATGCTTATAAGCAGGATGATGTACATGAATATGCAGACGGGCCACAAGTATGTGTGATTGATTTAGAGGGGGTGAGTGATATGGGTGATTCCAACAGTGATGTTGCTTCTGAAGCTGGTTGCCAAGGTTCTTTGGATTTGGGTTATTCTGCAATGCTATGTCATCAGTGTCAGGGTTACCTTGCAACCACATTTGTGAGCAACAATCTCGAGCTTGGAAGCCTGTTTATGATGATGATTTGGAGAGGGAAATTGAATCTGCCTTTTTGAATCATACAGGATTCAATGACATACAGATTCAAGGTTACTCGGGTGAGGGACCCATAATTCTAAGCCCATCTGCAGACAAGTATCAAGAAATACTGGGAGATAACATGCAGGATATGCAAAGTGTGGTCACAGAGCCTCAAGAGGCTGTATATGAGCAACCAAATGGATATAGCTATGGGGGTATGAATGTTCATGATAATCAACATGTGGGATTGCAAGATGATAATGGCTTCAATGCGATTGATCCTGGATTGGATGCTATCTTAAATGATGCATTGGATGATTTCATGGTATATAATAGATCCCCATCAGCTTTGGGCTCTTCTATGCTTGATGCTAGTCAACTGTTGGTTGCAAGTGAGGATGAGCAGGTGTTATGTAAGCCAAATGATTGTGATGAGATTGATTCAGATCTGGAGGCTATTCTCGATGATGCCTTGTTGGACTTTGTATGTGTTGATGCTTTTCCGTCTTTGGATGAGAAGAATGAATGTTTGTCAGTGGGTGAGCTGGATCCGGGCACGGTAGATTTGGATGGGATGTTACCAAGTGTGTGTTCCATGCTGTTAATGCAGTTGTTACTTGGTGTGGCCATACAATATGTGGTGCAAAGGCTTCAAACATGGCCTGAGGAAAATTTTGAAGCAAATCATTTTGAAGAGCATCCCACTTTGAATGATGAGGGTAATTATGCATATGCAGGGAATCTAAGTGAGGATAGGGCTTCATATGAGCAAAGGATATGGCACATATGCCAAAAGCGATTGGTATTTGATCCAGGTGGGAAAGCAGAACCATTCAGATGTGATTGCTAAGATATAAGTATCTTGCAGGCTATAAAGGGGTAGGCTAAGATGTCATGCTATGTTTCAACAAAGGATAACCCCTTGTGAGTGGCACTATGTATATTCTTCTACTGTTTCATGTTTACTAGGGTGATACCAACTGGGTCAGGTTTGACAAGGTTTAAGACGCCTAGTTGGATGCTTGTACATATACCAATGTTGGTGTGCAAATAATGCATGGACACTGAATTCCAGGACCTGTGTGGCACATACCAGAGGATGTGCAGGTTTAGAGGGGGTGGATGTCGTGCCACGGCATGTCTATGGTGTGAAACCATGCATGTGAGGTCATTAAATGCAAATCCAGATGCATGGGATTAAGTGCCTGTGTACATATGGGATGTATGGCGTGTGGAGGGTTTTGCTTTTGAGGGCGTCGCCAGGTGTAAAGGGTTGACGGTATTGAGCTTGTTGCAGGCCTGTCAGGTGAGAGGTCAGATGATGGAGATGATGTCAGCTGCTCGGATGTCTGGATATGTGTATGCGTCTCCAAGAGAAGCGAGCATTCAAGGTTGCTATTTGAAGAGGTATGAGGTGCATGGGCAAATAAAGATGAAGTGGCCAAGGAAAGCATGGGCATTGGTGTGAAAAGAGATGTTATAGTGGCCATTTTTCAAAATAAAGAAAAAATAAAAAGGAGGATGAACGTCGCCAGCTGGTAATGTTGGCGTGGAGCGTTGAGGGGCTGCCAACGCATGCTTCTGGAAGCTGGTCGGCGCAACTGGATTGCGTGTGGGAGCCGCCGTCGAGGGGGTTGCTGTGTGTGCAGCCAAGAGTGTGTGTGCAGCCAAGAGTGTGTGTAGTGGGGGAACTCTCGGAGGCGCAGGTGCTATACGTAGCAGTGGAGAGGACGTCACTGAACTGCTGCGCAGGGGACAAGCAGAGAACGAGGAGACTCTCTGGGGGCCGGGGAAGCATGCAGGCGTGGCTGCTGGTATGGCTACCGTGTAGAGATCTGCAGGTGAAGTGCAGCTAGACGCAGCCGGGAGAGCACGAAGAGGTGGGGGGCTGTGTGTCTGCGTGGCTAACTGCAGCCACAGGCGCAGAGAAGCCAAGCGAGGGAAGGAGGCCGTTTTGTTTGAGTGGAGGAAGGGACGTCGACTGTGCAGGAGGCTCTGGGGTCCGTGAGAGAAGCTGCCTGGCGAGGGACGTCGACTGGTCTGAAGGTTGGTGTGACGGGCTGACTGGTGACAAGGGCTCTAGTGGGCAGCGGCTAGCGTGTGCAGAGGAGAGGCGAAGTGGAAGCAATCCAATTCAGGCTGGGTGCTTGTTCAAGTGCAGCGGCAGGTATACACGGGGGGGGGGCCCGGTTCGTGAGAGGAAAGGAGGGGAAGCTTCTCCAGCGTGGGGGAGACACAAGAGGTAGGGGAGGCCAAGCAGCTGACAGGCTGAGGCAGATACGTATACGGGCGGGTGCTTGTGCAGACAGGTGCTTTGGTGAAGAGAGGCTGCTGAGGCAGCTCTGGGCATTAGCAGCGACTGGGAGCAGCCGCTTCCTGGACGAGTGAAGAGCCTTGGTCATAGCAACGAGGTGAAGCATCACTGGAGTGGTTCGAAAGGTGGCCGCCTTGAGTTCTCAGATGGGCTCTGGAGTGCGTATCTGCTAGCGTTAAAGGCTGACAGTGGTGGCTACTGGGTGGGCACGCATAAACAAAGAAGGAGCCGCCTTTAAGTCGAGAGTCGCCGTGTGGTGTGGGGGCTCTCGGGGTGTATGTGCAGGAAAAAGGGAGGTCGTCGTGTTGGTAAAGAAAAGCCTTGGTCATTCTGTAGAGGGGACAAGGGTGATAGGGCCGCCTTGAAGTGATGATAAAGGACGTGTGGTGCAGCTGAAGCAGGTCGCGCTGACAGCGAAGGAGAGCGACGTGTGGGCGAAGGCGACTGGGAAAAGCTGGCGAATAGGTCTCTGGAGAAGGCCACTCTAGAAGGTTGACGGGCTGGGAAGTTGAGGCCTGGGGTGAGAGCGTGGAGACCGGAGGGCTGTTCTGAGGGGGGTTCGTGTGTGATAAAGAGGGACGGCCGCTGAAGCTGCAGAGGAGGGTTCGTGTGTGATAAAGAGGGACGGCCGCTGAAGCTGCAGAGGGGGGTTCGTGTGTGATAAAGAGGGACGGCCGCTGAAGCTGCAGAGGGGGTTTGTGTGTGATAAAGAGGAACGGGCTCTGAAGGCAGTCGTGGGGGCTCACTGGGGTAGCGACTGGAAGGCGAGGGGTTGGAGGCAAGTACACAAGGTAGCGGTGGGGTGTGCAGCAGCAGGGATACACAGAAGACTGGGTATTTGTACAGGAGGGCAGAGAAGAGGAAGGGGGTCTGGTAGCTCGAAAGGGATCCTGTGGTGACCCTCCAACAAGGCTGCAGGCAGCCATACGCAGAGAGCTCTCTGGCGCAGCAAAAAGAAGGAGCTGTGACGGGCTGGTGAAGAATAAAGAAAGCATGTTAAAGAGCTGCAGGTTTTGGAGCGCAGCTGCAGGCTTATGAAAGAAGGTGCAGCCGTGTATGGGGAGAAGGAGCCGCTAGGAGGTGCTGCAGTGGCTGGGTACATCAGTTGCAGAGGCTGGCTGACTTGCATACAGGCTCTACTAAGCTGGTCAACTTCTTCATATAGTTTTACAAAGGAATGCAAAGTGAATGCATAAGCCTTGAAGGCTCGGTATTGTGAATATGATATGATGGTTCATAATGTTGAGGTCCTATGTTTACGACATGTTATGATGATGTCAGCCTTGTCTTTGATATGAACTATGGTGCCAATGCTGGCCATGAATCTTGGATGTATATACCTATGAGATGTTTTTCTGGGGCTTGATGTGTTGAGTTTTATGAATCAAGCTATGTTAATGCCAGTTTTTGGCTTGGATCATGAGGCTTTCGTTTGCTTTGACCACCCATGTATGGTTGAGTCTTAAATTTATGATGGTTCTAGCTTTTGCTGGTGATGTCCCTTGAAGTTCAACCACTTACTCTCACAGCCAGAAGCCTCGCGCTTTCCCAGCGACACCGCCCACGTCACGACAACGGCACTATCCCAGGTGAGTTTACTGCAGATCAGAGGAGGAAGTTTGCTTTGAAGAGTAGACCTTTTTTGGTAATTGCAGGGGCATTATATAGGAAGGGCATTGATCAAGTCATCAGAAGGTGTGTTCCCGATTTTGAACAAAATGCTATTATTCAAGAAGCAAAATCTGGTGCAGCAGGAGGGCATTTCTCAGGAGATATAACAAGAAAGAAGATTCTACAGGCTAGATTGTGGTGGCCCACAATTTTGAAGGATGCACATGAGTATGCTAAAAGAGGTGTGTCATATGTCAAAAGACTCGTCAGCCAGATAATAAAGATAGAATGTCAGATCATCCTATTCTGCCACTAGAGCCTTTCCAAAAGTGGGGGATGGATTTTGTGGGGCTTGTTAAGCCTACAACAAGGAAAGGATGCAGCTATATTTTGGTTGCAACAGACTGTTGTACTAAATGGGTAGAAGCTTTAGCTTTGAAGGATAATAAAGCTTCAAGTGTTGCAAGGTTCTTGTATCACAACATAATGACCAGGTTTGGGTGTCCTATGGAGCTTGTGAGTGATAGGGGATCTCATTTCTTAAATGAAGTGATAGCTGAATTAACTAAAACCCATATGATTATGCACAAAAAGTCTACAACTTACCATCCTCAGGCTAATGGGTAGGCTGAAATACTAACAAAACATTGGTTGGCATTTTGAAGAAGATAGTGGCAGACAATCATAAGGATTGGGGTGACAAATTGGACTCAGTATTGTGGTCTTTTAGGATAACCTTTAAGGTAACAACAGGGATGACACCATTTAGATTGGTGTATGGATTAGAAGCTGTGGTGCCCATGGAGTTTGTGGTGCCAAGTCTTAGAATCACAGCTGAGAAGATGTCTTCTAAACTGTCAGTTCAGCACAGGAGTAAATATCTGATGCAGTTGGAAGAAGACAGGTTGGTCAGTTCATATATTACTGAGGTGATCCAGAAGAGACGACATGCATGGGTGAGTATGAATGTCAAATTTAAAGTGTTTCAGGTTGGTGACTGGGTGATGGTGTACAACTCTAGATTGGGACCTCATCCAGGGAAGTTGACACTTAGATATAAAGGACCTTATCAGATTGTGGAAGATTTGGGTCAAGGTACCTTTATTGTTGCAGATGTCTTTGGAACAAGGGTAGAGAAGCCAATCAATGGTTTTAGGCTGAAGAAGTTTCAAGGGAAACCACAACATCTTGATTGGCCAGTTTCAACTTTGGTGCATGTGAAAAAAGTCAGATCCGACTCACTAGAAGTTAACAAAGCACAGAGATGGATGTTCTTCAAACAGAACATAGGTGTTGAGATAATGGCAAGAAGCTTAATTGTTGGCACAGGGTGTTGTGATCAGTTGTTACAAAGAAGGAAATTTGCTGAAGTTTTTGTCAGGGTGGGTTTGACTAAATTGTACTGTGTCAAAAATTACTTAGTCAGACTTTACTGGCTCAGAGTTTTTAAAATTACTATTTTTTCCACAAGACTCCAGTTGGGGGCTGCATGCCCAGTAAGAGTGATGATTTTCTGGAGGTGTGTGTGGAGATCTTACGTTAGGCGAGTTGGCACGAGTGTGAGCCATCACGTCTTCGTTTCCCTCATGCATCGCCCTTGCCGTTTTCGTCTGTGCTTTCAGAGCCCCTTCAGTCTCCCATGCCTAAGCCAAAACCCCTTGCCTCCATGCGACCTCTTCAAGATGAGGAATCACCAGAAGTGCTGAAGACGAGGCTGCACCGCAAGGGAGCTAGCGCGCGGGTGGAGGTGACTAGCTCTGACGAAGACTTGGAGGCTTCGACGGATGAAGAAGCTAGCATGCCTACAGCTATGTCAGCCGGCAAAATGATGCAGTCCTTAATGGCCCATTCATGGACTTCAAGGTCGAGATCGATATTCAGGCAGATAGGAACGCCAACTGGTTTGTAGAAAATTGGATTGCATGACTTTGCTACCTTGCCATGGGATGAATGGAGCAATAATCTCTATGCAAAGTCATAGGTGGAGATCTTGAAGAAAACAAAAGGATGACTTTCTTCAAAGGTAGTTTTAACTCTTGAAATTGTTACTGAAGTGTTTAAGTTGCCCTGTTTTTCACAAGGTCCTATACCCAAGTGCACAGAGGACTCTTTGAAAAAGGAGTTTGGTCCTCGCAAGGGTGGAAGACAATATTATATGCTGGAATGTCAGTTATGCTAGAAGGGAGCAACTTAAGTGGTATTTGGAAGTGGTATTTGGAAAGGCTATGTTTTCTTCTTAAATTTGATTATATGTCCAAAGAGAACTATGCTCCTTTATGTTGGGCTGAAAAGGGTGAACAGGTCAATTGGGCACATTGGTTGTATGAAAGGATGTACAGTGAAGTATTTGCATCTGACAAACGAAAGACTCAGACTAACAGTAGACTGTGTGCTTACTTGGCAGCTTTGTTTTACTATGCTCAGAAAGTTGATGCAGGGGATGTGCTGTTACCAGACAAGGACAAAGCTTTGGAGGGTGAGAATTTCAGCATGCAAAGCCGCAGGTTTTGCACAAATCAGAGATGTCTGATTGGTCAAAGCTAGATAAGGACAAAATGGAGGTTTTTCAGAACCTGAGGAAAGCTGGATACACGATACAAGAAGCTTTACCATTAGCTGACTCACCACAGTGTTCACAATATTTTGGGGAGTTGGAGATACATTCTCCAATGGAGGTCATGGAAACACAAACACCAACTAAGTTGGGTAAGACTTTCACTTTGTCCAAGAGAAGAAAAGCTGATAGCAGCATCAAGAAATTGGTGACTAAGTTTGATTTTGGTGGTGATGAAACTGTTTTTACTCCCTTTGAGTTTCATGTAAAAGATTGAGTCATGGGTAATAAGATGTTGACAGCTCTACAAGCTTTTATTGGTAAGCAACAGGTTCAATTTGAACAACACAGGTAGCAGATGGGAGAGTATGGTGCAGCCTCTGATGTGTTGCAAACAAAGGAGTTGCAGATACAGCAATTTCAGAATGAGCTGCAAACAAGTGAAGGAGAAGCATAGTAAGGAAATAAAGGATATGTTGGAGCATCATTCACTAGAAATGGTACAGGTAAAGAGGTCTTTAGGAATGTTCAAGGAATGGACACAGAACCTGGAAGAGAAGGTTGGTTTGGAAATGCAACAGTTGGCCCAAAGGAATATAGAGTTACAAGTTCATAATGATGTGATGAACTTGAGGTTGCAACCATTGCAGCTTATGGAGAGGCAAGTACTAGCTCAAGAGGAGTTGGACATTAATGGAGTTCTGATGGTAGAAGGTGATGTCATAGTGCTGAAGCAGCAATTGACTTCCAATATGCAAAATATGTGGAGGATAATTCAAGAAAGACTGTCTTTTGTATTAAAATAATGTGATATTTTATCTCTCCTCTCTCCTAATTCAAGTCTAGTTCCAAAAAGTTAGCTTAACTGACCTAAAAATGGTCAAAAATTGACCAAACTGATTTGGAAAGTTCTAGAATCAGTTTGTTTGGTTAGGAGCTCAATTTTTCCTATAAATAGGAGCCTTCCCTTTGTTGAAAAATAACAATGTTTAATGCATTGTTACTCTACTCTACCCAAGCCAAGAACTATGAATTTGTTAATAATTCATTAGTTTTTTGACATTTCCCTCTTCCAAAGAATGGTGGCCACTCTTGTTCAAACAAGAGTTGAACCCTCAAACCATCAAGCCAAAGGAAAGCTATCAAAGTCATTAGTAAGTTGGTGATTCTTCTTTCTTTCAATTATTTTATGGATTTTTATGGTTTTAAATGGTTTTTATGCTTTATGTCTTCTCTATAATGTTAGGCCTCATTACAAAAGGCATTCCCCTCTCTCCTCTAACAAAACCAACCATTCTCTATCCTAGGTGAATGGTTAAGTGATTAATGTCAAATTTTTATAATGTTTATCTCAATTAAGTGAAAAAAAATGTTTACTTTAGGATAATTTCAATATTGGTGTAAATTTAATTAGTTTAAAAGACGTAGAAAATTGAAAAATGGTCAGCCATACAAAGGAGGTTATGGCAAAATTTTTAGGAATTAGTAAAAAACAAATCATCTTTTTTTAATAAAAGAGTCACTTTTAGCATAATTGAATTTCATGCATAGAGGTATGCATAAAAGATGAATATTTTATTATAAAAGTGTTACTTTTAGTATAATTGAATTTCATGCATAGAGGTATGCATAAAAGATGATTATTTTATTATAAAAATGTTATTTTTAGCATAATTGAATTTCATGCATAGAGGTATGCATAAAAGATGAATATTTTATTATAAAAGTGTTACTTTTAGCATAATTGAATTTCATGCATAGAGGTATGCATAAAAGATGATTATTTTAATACAAAAGTGTTATTTTTAGCATAATTGAATTTCATGCATAGAGGTAGCATAAAAGATGAATATTTTATTACAAAAGAGTTACTTTTAGCATTTTATAATTGAAATTCATGCATAGAGGTATGCATAAAAGATGAATATTTTATTATAAAAGTGTTACTTTTAGCATAATTGAATTTCATGCATAGAGGTATGCATAAAAGATGATTATTTTATTAGAAAAGTGTTATTTTTAGCATAATTGAATTTCATGCATAGAGGTATGCATAAAAGATGAATATTTTATTATAAAAGAGATACTTTTAGCATAATTGAATTTCATGCATAGAGGTATGCATAAAAGATGAATATTTTATTATAAAAGTGTTACTTTTAGCATAATTGAATTTCATGCATAGAGGTATGCATAAAAGATGATTATTTTATTATAAAAGTGTTACTTTTAGCATAATTGAATTTCATGCATAGAGGTATGCATAAAAGATATGGGAAGTGATAAGATGTGATAAGATGCATATGAGATGAGTTAGGATGTGATAAGATGAGTTAAGAAGTGATAGGATGTGTATGGGATGAGGTAAGAAGTGTATGTGATGGGATAAGATGTATATAGGTTGTGATAGGGTGAGAATATGGATGTGAATGTGGATGGGTATGTATGGATGTATGCATGTAGATGTGGATGCATGTAGATGTGGATGCATGAATGTGGATGTATGGATGTGGATGTGGATGTATGGATGTGAACGCGGATGTGTATGTATGGATGTATGCATGTAGATGTGGATGTATGAATGTGGATGTGGATGTATGGATGTGAATGTGGATGTGGATGTGGATGTATGGATGTGAATGTGGATGTGTATGTATGGATGTATGCATGTAGATGTGGATGTATGAATGTGGATGTGGATGTATGGATGTGAATGTGCATGTAGATATGGATATAGGAAAGAGGATGTATGAATGTGCATGTAGATGTGGATGTATGAAAATGGATGAGTATGTATGGATGTATGCATGTAGATGTGGATGTATGAATGTGGATGTGGATGTGGATGTGGATGTATGGATGTGGATGTGGATGTGTATGTATGGATGTATGCATGTGGATGTGGATGTATGAATGTGGATGTGGATGTATGGATGTGAATGTGGATGTGGATGTGGTTGTATGGATGTTAATGTGGATGTGTATGTATAGTTGAAAGAACGGTAGAGGGAGAGGAGACACACACACAGGAGCAAACCCTAATGTATATTGCAAACCCTAACCATAGAGGGAAGCCATATCCACTCTCACACAAAGCATAATGCACTAATCCATAATCCACACAACACACAATGAGTTGTGTCCACACTCTACTAACCCTAGCTAATGTCCACACACTATGACCAGCTGGACACGCGGTCATTTATGTCTCACACATGTTCCTACCTAATCTGCCAGCACATAGCATAGCTGGCTCACACTGACATCGAGCTTGAATCTCAACAGCCCCTCTCAAGCTCATGATGTACTGCCGATGAAGATGTAGATGAGCTTGGGATATCAAGACTCCCAACACTCCCCCTCAAGCTCATCCCATGTACTCCCAACATAGTCCGGAAGTACTCAAATTTCTCCCTGCTAAGTGGCTTCGTAAAGATGTCTGCCACCTGCTCATCAGTCTTCACATACTGAAGATCAACTGTACCATCCAGCACCTTTTCTCTGACAAAGTGATAATGGACCTCTATGTGTTTGGTCCTCGCATGAAACACTGGATTCTTTGCCAACTGTATACTACTCATGTTGTCACAATGAATGACAACTTTGCCATCAATAGGCTCACATAAATCTGCCAAGAGACCCTTTAACCATACTGCCTCACAAGTAGCAATGGCTGCACCTCTGTACTCAGCCTCTGTATACTGGATAAAGCAACTGTGGGTTGCTTCTTGCTACTCCAACTCACCACGGCACTTCCAAGTGTAAAAGCATATCCACTAGTAGACCTCCTATCAACCTGCCCAATCAGCATCTGTGTAGCCATGTATGTCCAAGCTTTTACCACTCTCATAAAGTAAACCATAATGTGCTGTGGTCTTCACATATCTCATGATGCGTCTCACTGCATCCAAATGTGGTTTCCTGGGGCTCTGCATAAACTGGCTCACTAGCCCCACAGCATAACTCAAATCCGGGCGTGTGATAGTCATATATATGAGACTACCAACCATCTTCCTATACATAGAAGGATCATCCAATTCCTCGCCATAATCAGCCCGCAACTTCATATTTTGCTCCAAAGGTGTACTCATAGGCTTACACCCTGTCATGCCATACTTTGCCAACATATCCAATGCATATTGGCGCTGTACTAACCAAGTACCTGCATGATCTTTCACCACTTCAATTCCAAGGAAGTATCTTAACTCACCAAGATCTTTCATGTCAAATTGCCCACTCAAAGCTTTCTTGACATGCATCACATCTGCACCATGATCACCTGTGATAATCAAGTCATCCACATAGATGACTAGTAAAACAATCCCATGCTCTGTCTTCTTCACATAGAGTGAAGAATCTACTGTAGAAATCTGAAAACCAAGTGAGATAAGATATGTGCTCATCTTATCACTCCAAGCACGTGGTGCTTGCTTCAAACCATATAATGCCTTTTTCAACCTGCATACGTGAGTGGGATATCTAGGGTGTACATACCCTTCTAGCTGTGCCATGTACACTTCCTCTTGTAGATCTCCATTCAGAAATGCATTCTTGACATCCATCTGATGCATTTCCCAGCCATTAGCTACAGCCATAGCAATGACTGCTCTCACTGTGCCCATCTTAGCCACTGGACTAAACGTCTCATCATAATCCAATCCTTGGGTCTGTGCATAACCCTTTGCTACCAATCTTGCTTTATGTCTCTCAATAGAACCATCAGATTTGCACTTCACTTTGTAAACCCATTTACATCCAATAACATTCTTGTCCTTTGGTAATGCAACCAAGTCCCATGTATCATTATGGACCAATGCGTCCATCTCAACATCCATTGCTTTTTCCCATACATGCTCTCCAACAGCCTCTGCATAGCATGTAGGTTCCACATGCTTCACCATAGATGTCATATATGCATAGTGCATAGCAAAATCTCTATATGTCAATTTGTCAACAGGATATCTGACTCTCTGGGATCTCCGCAATGCCTGTGGGTCACTCTGTACACCTGTAACTCTAGCATGTGGTGGCACATATCTGTCCTGCCTAGCACCAGCAGGTGTGCGTAAAACAGGTATGCCAAGCTCCTCATCCAAACTCTCAGAACTAGATGACTCATAACCTGTGATTCCAATTCCTTCGACTTTCTTTTTGCCTTTATCCATAGCACTACTCCCAATGCTCACACTCTCATGCCTCAAACGTCCTGACCATGGACGTACACTGCTACTCTCAGCTTCTGCTCGCCCAGACATAGTAGTAGAACTAGAACTTGCTTGTGGTGGCAAGTTCACATGAACATCAGCCTCAAGTGACTCAATAACACCCTCATCTTTTGCTTTGTACCAACTAGCAAGCTCATCAAACACCACATCACATGAGATGACCACTTGTCTAGTTTGTGGATTATAACATTTGTATGCCTTTTGATCCTGTGCATATCCAACAAATACACATTTCTCTGCTTTAGGATCCAACTTCCTTCTTCTTTCATCAGGCACATGTACATAAGCTATGCATCCAAAAACTTTAAGATGTCCAATGTCTGGCCTGTAACCTGTGAGCCGCATCTCTGGCGTGCTTCCATGAATGGCTGCTGTAGGTGTTTTGTTCAATATATATACTGCAGTAGCACATGCTTCAATAGTAATCTGGCATGCTCTTTTCATTGAGCATAGCCCTTGCCACTTCACATATGACTCTATTCTTTCTCTCAGCCACACCATTCTGCTGAGGTGTATACCTACAAGTCAATTGTCTTCTTATTCCATGCTTCCTCAAGAAATGCTCAAAAGCCTTTGAGGTGTATTCACCACCTCCATCTGTCCTCAGACATTTAATCCAACAGCCATACTGCTTTTCTGCAAAAGCTTTGAAATCCATGAACTTTTCCAACACTTCACTCTTCTCTTTGAGAAAGTATATCCATGTCATCCTGCTGAAATCATCTATAAATGTCACATAGTATAAACTGCCTTTGATAGATGGGTTTTGTGCAGGACCCCATACATCACTGTGTACTATCTCAAGTGGCCTGTTACTCATATTTCCTTCTCTAGGAAACCTCAACCTTGCCTGCTTCCCAAACTGACAGGCTTCACAAACATGCATATGTCCATCATATTTGAACCTAGGCAATCCATTGACAATGCCTCTTGTTTGCATGTTCTTTAATCTCTGTATATTGACATGTCCAATCCTCTTATGCCACATATCAATATCCTGTACCACATTCCTGCTCTTTGAGAACATGGCTGATTTTAGCTCAGGAATTCTAGCATCCAGCTTAAACAATCTGCCTTCTTTCTTGCCTTTAGCAATCACTCTACATCCATGTTTGAAATCTTCAACGAAGCATCCATGCTCGTTGAACCGAACCTGTAATCCCTGTTCCACCATTTGACCAACTGAGGCCAAGCTTTTAGTGATCGAAGGCACATACAACACATCTGACATAGACTTTGTCTGACCATTGTGCATGACCAATGGTACACTTCCAACATGTGTAATGGCATGCTGGGTATCATCACCTGTTTCCACATAGCCTTTTACATCCATAGGCTTCATATGCTCAAACCATTCACCATGACATGTCATATGGTTTGATGCTCCTGATTCCATATACCATGTATCATCATTCTCAGCATTTGTCGTCATAGAACCCACAACATGCTTCATGGCAACAAATGATTTGCAGTTCCATCATTGCTACTTGATGCATAGTTACCACCATGTTATGCATAGTTTCCACCATAATGACCACCACGTTGTGCTCTTCCCCCTCTCAAATCATTCTGTTTGCGGAAACAATCTCTCGCCATATGACCATATTTGCCACAATAATGGCATTCCACATCTTGCATAGAATTTTGTTGGCCTTGCCAACGGCCTCTACCACGGGGGTTACCACGACCTCTTTGAGGGGTATATCCACGACCGCCTAGAGCACCATATGAAGGCTGAAAATTCTATTGTGGAGGCCTATCCTGCCATCCACGACCATTACCACCACGTCCACGTGATGTAAATCTCCCCCTGCCTCTAAAGCCTCTCTGAGAATAGAAGGCCTGATTTCTGCCATCATCATGGCTAGAAGATGCATCCAGAAATGAATCACTGAGCTTGATTTCCTCAACCAACAAGAGGGAAACCAACTCATCGAAGTCGGGTAAACCTGTACTCCTCACTGAGATAGATGTATCAAATGATTTATATTCCTTGCCAAGACCACGCAAGGTAATATCCACCAAATCATCATCAGGCATGGGGGCATTTATTGTGGCCAATGCATCTGCAAACTTCTTGATTTCTTGCACATAATCATGTATGCTCCTTTTATTCCTTTTCACATTGTGTATCTGCTGTCGCAATTGAGACTTGCGAGCACTCGTATCTGTATCAAACATCTTGACCAAAGTATCCCATGCATCTTTGGGATTCTCAGCATCCTGAATGTGTATGAGCATAGCATCAGAAATGCATATAGACAAATAATGCAGCACTTTGAATGCTCTCTCTGACCATTGCTTATGAGCACTGCTGTGTAGGTTGCCGAGGTAGCTCAGGCTCTGGCTCAGCACCTGTAATGAGATTCCAAAATCCTTTTCCTTTCAAGAAACTCTTTATCCTGTACTTCCATGCCTGGAAGTCTTCCTATCCAGCTTTTCACCAACAATCTGAACTGGATTATCCGACATGTTGCTCAATGCGTACACCTTCCGCACACTTCAAATCTGTAAATGAGCCTTCCTCACTCAACCACACTCCAATGAATGTTCCAGATACTCCAAGGTAGCCAACAAACTCCAAATTTGATGTAGAAAATCAACCTGTAATCATCCAAGATGAACTGACTCACGCAGTCCGAGATACCCTGTATTGATGCGCTTCCACGGCTCCAAATCACAATGTAATGGTGCAATCAAGTATGGGCAACTTGCATTGACACCTAAACAACCTCAATGTAGAGTATCAACACCATCTGACATGTGTACATATCAATTTTTGAAAACCCCTTTCTCTGTTTTTGGAAAAACCAGAAAAACCAGAAAAACCAGTAGAAAATTTGCTCTAATTCCTTCAATATTTGTCCAAATTGAGCAACCAGGCATTCATCAGCTTAGCATTAGTGTCCATCAACTCCATGTAAGAGGAATTTGTCCAATTGTAAAAGACCAAGGATTAATTGCTCGATTAAAAATGCTCTGTTTCTCTGCAACCACTGGACAACCTGTTTTAATCAGCTCATTCCCAGCTCAATTAAGCATCATTGACCAAACAAATCACATAGCCCTCTTCTCCAATGTGTATAGCATCCAATTGCTAAAGAAGTTGTGGAAGATATCAAGCATCCACTGAGAATTTGATCTCCTCGTAGTCAAAAAGTATAAAATCTGCCCTGTTTTCTCTGTTGATTCAGCGCCGCCTGCTGTAGGGGGGTTTAGGAGAGTTTGTGATGCTAATTGATGATGATAATAGATGCCCAACACACCTAGGTACATGTGCAATCCACCAATGGTTGGATTTGAGCCAAAATCACACTCCAAATGCTTCAATTTTGGGCTTCTTTTTCACTGTTTTGTGAGAGCTCAAAAACCAGAGATTTTCACACTTTGAAATGCATTCAAATTGCTCCAAAATCACAATAGGGCTTGCATAAGAGTTGCCATTACATCCCTCATTGTCAGATACATGTTTGCTTTGCCAGATTTACATGTATTTCCACCATACATCAATGTTCCCAAGCTTTAATGGAAAGCTTCAAAAACCAGAATTTCTCTTTGCTTTGATTTGCTCTAAAATGCTTTGTTTTTGCCTGTATCACCTGCAATCCGCTCAAGGATGTTTAGAAGACCTTACCCGGTAGGCCAAGCTCTCAGATCTGATAAGATTCGGTGTGCTCCAAGCTTCACAGCTCCAATGGCAAGCTTCACAGCTTCTTTTCCCTCTTCTCTTCACTCACTCATAAACCCTAATAAACAGCACAAGGCTCTGATACCAAGTTGAAAGAACGGTAGAGGGAGAGGAGACACACACACAGGAGCAAACCCTAATGTATATTGCAAACCCTAACCATAGAGGGAAGCCATATCCACTCTCACACAAAGCATAATGCACTAATCCATAATCCACACAACACACAATGAGTTGTGTCCACACTCTACTAACCCTAGCTAATGTCCACACACTATGACCAGCTGGACACGCGATCATTTATGTCTCACACATGTTCCTACCTAATCTGCCAGCACATAGCATAGCTGGCTCACACTGACATCGAGCTTGAATCTCAACATATGGGTGTATGCATGTAGATGTGGATGCGGATGTATGGATGTGAATGTGGATGCGGATGTATGGATGTGAATGTGGATGTTGATGTGGATGTATAGATGTGAATGTGGATGTGAATGTATGGATGTATGCATATAGATGTGGATGTATGAATGTGGATGTGGATGTATGGATGTGAATATAGATGTGGATGTGGATGTATGGATGTGAATGTGGATGTGTATGTATGGATGTATGCATGTAGATGTGGATGTATGAATGAGGATGTGAAAATGGATGTATGCATGGATGAGTATAAAGAATAATGAATGTGAATGGGTTTGGAAAATAATTTGTCGTCGATATGAGTAAAGGGATGAGAATGAATACATATGAATGGAATGTGGAATAAGTAATGTGGATTGAGGAGGTATAATATGGAAAGACGGAGTTCGATATAGAAACTGTATTTTGTGACTATTTGTAAATGAATGTTTTATGTCAAGAATGCTGGGAAAGCATTTTGACCGTCTTATGGATTAAGGTCATGGAGACCTAAGTGATAAAGTTGCAACTGTTGACGGAGAGTCAATGGAGGACGTCTCGCATAGCAAGGTCGGCCGAGGTCTTGACCAACCTCGGTTCGATTTAAATGGTGAGCTTCCGGTACGGTGGATGAGGGACCAAAGAAGCGGCCTATGAGTGAAGCGCTAGGTCACCTGCGAAGGATCCTAGAGGGTGCTGACTATACGGTGCTCGGACTCTGGGTCGCCGAAGATACCCACACGTGCGTCGTGGAAGATATTGGAACAAGGAATAAGAGTTGTTTTCTGAAACCAAGCATGGATCTGGTTGTTTGACCTTGCTGGTCCTCAACGGATGAGTCCATGGCTCTTTTATATGGATCTGTGGGTTGATCTTGCTGATCTTCCACCACGGAGATTCCATTCTGTTATGTGAATATATTGCCGGTTACTATGAGCTAGGAACTATGGAAAAGGCCCCTGATGAGTGAACAGGTGATGAGCGTTCTGGTTGCCAATGATGCCATAAGTACACCGATGAATGAATGACTGGAAATAAGGATTCAACCAGAGACTTTGAGGATTGTCATCAGTGACATAATGGTTTCATTAAAGGATTGTTTTAAAGTTAGCTGATGCTGAGAAAAAGGCAATTTCATATTGGGTGTGTAAGTGGTGTGACTAGTTTTATGTTTGCATGAACTTCCGGCTAGGGGACCTTGGAACTCTTTTCCTTGGTACCCGGGACAAAACCTAACCAAATTCCTAATTGGATCCCATCACTGCACCCATGGGATCAGATGGGGTTAGGCTGGACTGATGGATCCGTAAATCGAGACTCAATTTCTGTTATTACGATAGATGAAGTAAATCTCGGATAGTAATTGTTCTATGGATAGGAATTAACGGTTGTGCCTCTTGATGGGGAAAAAAGCGTTGATCCCAATGATCCAAATGCAAGTTTCTTCCTTGATCTGACCGAGTACCTTTATAGGTGCAGTCAAATCAGTTTGATCAGTAATGGTCTTGATTACGTTAGAGTAAAAAGTTATCCTGGTGGAATCGTCCGTGCTTTCCGGGTAAAGGAAGTTTTTCCGGGTTCGGTTTTGGAAAAACCGACGGATTAGTCTCTTGTCCGGATATCCGTGGACGAGGCCCGAGTGTGGGACCCTGCCCTGCGCATGATGTGCTACTTCCGCTGCTAGCATCCCGAATCCGTTGTGCGGTGGGGGAAAGGAATCTCACAGTTGGTATCAGAGCTAATTGGCTAATAAAGATCAACTGAGAAGCCAAATATGTCAAAAATTTATTAAGTAGCACAAAAAGGTTGTAATTGTGTGATATAATTCATACAATTGATATTCAAACTGAAAATTTGTAAATTAGTAAATTGGTCTTCAAATGGAAGTACCGCAATTATATGGAACCCTGACTTACTTGACGCCTGGACATGATGGTATTTACCTTATAGTTCCAAGTATCATGACTACCCGTATATACCGAGGGTATAACTGTAGCTCTTTACCGACAGTATATACGAGTAAATCTAAGACTTGAAATTATAAGCATTAATGCTATCCAGTTGATGAATTCGAATATGGTTGATATAATTTTTAATTCTGTTTGAGAACTGATGAATTGATTTGGATTCTGATTGAAAAATGATGATCCCTGAAAATTGGTTGAAATGTAATAAGCTGAATGAATCCTCAATGAAGATGAATGGGACGAGTCCCTGTGATGATATTCATAACTAGAATGATGATAATGATTTCAGCAAATCACTATGAGATTAGTGGATTGTGCTGTCAAATTGCTACTGTTAACTCTTATCACGGTAGATCAAGTTAAGGGATGATAAATTGAGAAATTGCTTAACTTAAATTTCCGTGGAGGAATGTTCAGAAAGAAATTTTTCGGTCTAATGGACCATTATCATGTTAAAAATATGGATGATATGATCTGAATGAATTGTTATTCATGAGTTCTATTATAAGGGATACTTATCCCTGTATTCTGTTGGGTTGACCAGAATATAAGGAACCCCAGAATAAATTGGATCTTAAGAAAAAAGAGTTGTCCTCTACTTTGCGAGATGAGGACATCTCACACCTTTTTAAGTGGGGTAGAATGTAAGATTCCTCCCCCAGCCTTCGAGGTATGCAGGAGTAAGAATCTCCCTTTCTGATCTTATAATTATTCCCTCTCTAAAATAAAAGAAAGATTTTGTTTAAAAAGGGAAGACACTTTCCCCAGAATACTTTCTCAGGAGCCCACCTCTTTTAAGGATTCAGAACGATGAGTTCAGAAGTGAGAACCGGTGTTTTGGATGCCAAGGTTTTGGTCATCAGTTAAAAGACTACCCGACTCCTGCCATGACAAAGGCAGAGGGAAGTCAAGAACCCAAATTCAGAGACCAATTCCTTCATACCAATCTAATCAGGGTCCGTCTCAAACAAGATTGCTTAACTCCATTAACTAGGTCCGACCCATTGATTAGGGTTGAGATGACCAATCAAATGCTTGACGACATGGAGCAACAGATGCAGGCAATTCATAAAGATATAAAAGCTGCCCAGGATCGACAGAAACAGTATACAAATAAGAAGAGGACAGTCAGAATATTCAAAGAATTAGATATAGTGGCTTAAAATCCTCAAGCCTATTCAAAAGAAGTTCCTTATCTCTTGGGGAGTATAAGTAGTTATCCCCCAGATATTGTGGGCCATATCTAAATTCAACGAAAGTAGGTGACTTAGCCTACAAGCTTCTTTTACCTCCTCATCTCAAAGTTCTTAATGTATTTCATAGCAATATGTGCCAAACCCAAATCATGGAGAGACGGAAAAACTTCAGTGACAAGATACCCCGTTGGGTTCAAGGTTACGCTAGTTCCTTCTTTTATATAAGTCGTAACTCTTACTTGTCGCTCGCAGTAATCTTACTTCCATCGATCTCCTTTCTTTCTTAATCTCCTTCATGGCTTGGCAGCAAGAACTGGTTTTATCCATGATGATTTCTCACCTTCAAGACGCAAGTGAGTCTGTGAAGAAGGATTTTATAGATCTGTATATGAGCGCTCACTTTTCCCTCACTTGGGAACTTCTGTAGCTCAGACCAAATGGCGGACCTGTTGAGACATAACTAGGGTAACACCATGGGGTCGGCAGCACTTTCGTAACAATGTCCGCTTGGCCATGGTTATTGAAGCTTTGGGTTTGGGTCCCCGAAACTACTCTGTGATGAGATCAAGGCATGGTGGATTTTCTGAGCGGGTCTTCTTACTAGCGTGCTTTCTTCCTCACCAGAAGATATGCCTTTATCCCGTTTTTGGCTTGCCTCTTAGAGGTCCTTTTGTTAGATCACCTCATACCACTGAGGTAGGTGCTGCAATAACCAGCCGAATTATTCCCATAGATGAGTTACCTTATACGTGTGCAGCTTGTGAGTGCTGCTTTTGTGACCATATGATGGACGGGCTTATGGAATTGTAAAAAGTTTTTCTATCTCTACTGTTATGTTCCAAGAGCAAATAAAGTTGAAATCTTTGTTCTTGTCTTGAGTCTTGCTCTCTTTGAGACTTTTCTTGGTGGTGGTTAATCTTAATTAAATTTTCTCTTAATCTCATATTCGTGCATCTTGCAAAATTACCCCAGTTTACGAGATGAGGATATCTCGCATTTTTCAAGTGGGAGAGAATGTAAGATTCCCCCCCAGCCTCTCAAAATGTCCAGCATCTTCTCCCTGTAATCAATTTCCTCTTCAGAAATATAAGAGATCTCGTCTCTGCCTGTTTTGACATAGAGAGAGAAAATATTCTAGAGAGAGAATATTCAGAATTTGAATATGTTTAGATAGAAAAATATCTCATCTTGTTAAAATGAATTCCCCTGAAACAGAAATTCAAAAATGAATTTTCCAATGTACAATTGGAATTAATTGGAAATAGGTATAAAGGACCTTAGCCTAAGGGTCCAGATTTTCAAAAAATTTTGGATTATGGTTCAATTAAGGTTCCTTTGGGCCAATAAGATCAATCCATGTGTGGGGAGGAGATAAATCCAATTTTGTAAAAGAAGATACCCAAAAATGAGTAAATGCTCACATAAGATGAAGAGTTGACTATGTACAAGTTTTATTAGTAAGAAACTATGAGTAATATCAAAAATATGAGATATTTTGGGTATCCAAAAATGAGTAAATGCTCACATAAGATGAAGAGTTGAAAATATACAAGGTTTATTAGTAAAAAACTATGAGCAATATTAAAAATATGAGATATTTTGGGTATCCAAAAATGAGTAAATGCTCACATAAGATGAAGAGTTGAAAATGTACAAGGTTTATTAGTAAAAAACTATGAGCAATATTAAAAATATGAGATATTTTGGGTATAAATTCAAAAAGAACTTTCCAATGTGCAATTGGAATTAATTGGAAATGGGTATGAAGGACCTTAGCCTAAGGCTCTAGATTTTCAAAAATTTTGGGATTATGGTCCAATTAAGGTTCCTATGAACCAATAAGATCAATCCATGTGTGGGGAGGAGATAAATCCGATTTTGTAAAAGATGATACCCAAAAATGAGTAAATGCTCACATAAGATGAAGAGTTGACTATGTACAAGGTTTATTAGTAAGAAACTATGAGTAATATCAAAAATATGAGATATTTTGGGTATCCAAAAATGAGTAAATGCTCACATAAGATGAAGAGTTGAAAATGTACAAGGTTTATTAGTAAAAAACTATGAGCAATATTAAAAATATGAGATATTTTGGGTATAATGATTCCATTTTGACACATATGTAAGGAAGGGGAGTCCATTAAAGGAGGTGCATATTTCACATGCTTGAATGAGTTTTAAACTCATAAATAATGTGATATTTTATCTCTCCTCTCTCCTAATTCAAGTCTAGTTCCAAAAAGTTAACTTAACTGACCTAAAAATGGTCAAAAATTGACCAAACTGATTTGGAAAATTCTAGAATCAGTTTGTTTGGTTAGGAGCTCAATTTTTCCTATAAATAGAAGCCTCCCCTTTGTTGAAAAATAACAATGCTTAATGCATTGTTACTCTACTCCACCCAAGGCAAGAACTATGAATTTGTTAATAATTCATTAGTTTTTGACATTTCCCTCTTCCAAAGATTGGTTGGCCACTCTTGTTCAACAAGAGTTGAACCCTCAAACCATCAAGCCAAAGGAAAGCTATCAAAGTCATTAGTAAGTTGGTGATTCTTCTTTCTTTCAATTATTTTATGGATTTTTATGGTTTTAAATGGTTTTTATGCTTTAGGTCTTCTCTATAATGTTAGGCCTCATTACAAAAGGCATTCCCCTCTCTTCTCTAACAAAACCAACCATTCTCTATCCTAGGTGAATGGTTAAGTGATTAATGTCAAATTTTTATAATGTTTATCTCAATTAAGTGGAAAAAAATATTTACTTTAGGATAATTTCAATATTGGTGTACTTTTAATTAGTTTTAAAGACGTAGAAAATTAAAAAATGGTCAGCCATACAAAGGAGTTTATGGCAAAAAATTTAGAAATTAGTAAAAGAAAATTCATCTTTTTTTTAATTATAAAAGAGTTACTTTTAGCATAATTGAATTTCATGCATAGAGGTATGCATAAAAGATGAATATTTTATTATAAAAGAGTTACTTTTAGCATAGTTGAATTTCATGCATAGAGGTATGCATAAAAGATGAATATTTTATTATAAAAGAGTTACTTTTAGCATAATTGAATTTCATGCACAGAGGTATGCATAAAAGATGATTATTTTATTGTAAAAGTGTTATTTTTAGCATAATTGAATTTCATGCATAGAGGTATGCATAAAAGATGATTATTTTATTGTAAAAGTGTTACTTTTAGCATAATTGAATTTTATGCATAGAGGTATACATAAAAGATGAATATTTTATTATAAAAGAGTTACTTTTAGCATAATTAAATTTCATGCATAGAGATATGCAGAAAAGATGATTATTTTATTATAAAAGTGTTATTTTTAGCATAATTGAATTTCATGCATAGAGGTATGCATAAAAGATGATTATTTTATTGTAAAAGTGTTACTTTTAGCATAATTGAATTTCATGCATAGAGGTATGCATAAAAGATATGGGAAGTGATAAGATGTGATAAGATGCATATGAGATGAGTTAGGATGTGATAAGATGAGTTAGGAAGTGATGGGATGTGTATGGGATGAGGTAAGAAGTGTATGTGATGGGATAAGATGTATATGGGTTGTGATAGGGTGAGAATATGGATGTGGATGTGGATGTATGGATGTGAATGTGGATGTGTATGTATGAATGTATGCATGAAGATGTGGATGTATGAATGTGGATGTGGATGTATGGATGTGAATGTGCATGTAGATATGGATATAGGAAAGAGGATGTATGAATGTGCATGTAGATGTGGATGTATGAAAATGGATGAGTATGTATGGATGTATGCATGTGGATGTGGATGTATGAATGTGGATGTGGATGTATGGATGTGGATGTGGATGTGGATGTGGATGTATGGATGTGAATGTGCATGTAGATATGGATATAGAAACGAGGATGTATAAATGTGCATGTAGATGTGGATGTATGAAAATGGATGTATGCATGTGGATGTGGATGTATGAATGTGGATGTGGATGTATGGATGTGAATGTGGATGTGGATGTGGATGTATGGATGTGAATGTGGATGTGTATGTATGGATGTATGCATGTAGATGTGGATGTGGATGTATGGATGTGAATGTGGATGTGGATGTGGATGTATGGATGTGAATGTGGATGTGAATGTATGGATGTATGCATGTAGATGTGGATGTATGAAATGTGGATGTGGATGTATGGATGTGAATGTGGATGTGGATGTGGATGCATGGATGTGAATGTATGGATGTATGCATGTAGATGTGGATGTATGAAATGTGGATGTGGATGTGGATGCATGGATGTGAATGTGGATGTGTATGTATGGATGTATGCATGTGGATGTGGATGTATGAATGTGGATGTGGATGTATGGATGTGAATGTGGATGTGGATGTGGATGTATGGATGTGAATGTGGATGTGTATGTATGGATGTATGCATGTAGATGTGGATATGGATGTATGGATAAGAATGTGGATGTGGATGTGGATGTATGGATGTGAATGTGGATGTGAATGTATAGATGTATGCATATAGATGTGGATGTATGAATGTGGATGTGGATGTATGGATGTGAATGTAGATGTGGATGTGGATGTATGGATGTGAATGTGGATGTGTATGTATGGATGTATGCATGTAGATGTGGATGTATAAATGAGGATGTGAAAATGGATGTATGCATGGATGAGTATAAAGAATAATGAATGTGAATGGGTATGGGAAATAATGTGTCGTCGATATGAGTAAAGGGATGAGAATGAATACATATGAATGGAATGTGGAATAGGTTGGATTGAGGAGGTATAATATGGAAAGACGGAGTTCGATATCGAAACTGTATTTTGTGACTGTTTGTAAATGACTGTTTTATGTCAAGAATGCTGGGGAAGCATTTTGACCGTCTTATGGATTAAGGTCCTGGAGACCTAACTGATAAAGTTGCAACTGCTGACGGAGAGTCAATGGAGGACATCTCGCGTAGCAAGGTCGGCCGAGGTCTTGACCAGCCTCGGTTCGATTTAAATGGTGAGCTTCCGGTACGGTGGACGAGGGACTAAAGAAGCGGCCTATGAGTGAAGCGCTAGGTCACCTGCGAAGGATCCTAGAGGGTGCTGACCATACGGTGCTCGGGCTCTGGGTCGTCGAAGATACCCACACGTGCGTCGAGGAAGATATTGGAACAAGGAATAAGAGTTGTTTTCTGAAACCAGGCATGGATCTGGTTGATTGACCTTGCTGGTCCTCAATGGATGAGTCCATGGCTCTTTTATATGGATCTGTGGGTTGATCTTGCTGATCTTCCACAGAGATTCCATTCTGTTATATGAATATATTGCCGGTTACTATGAGCTAGGAACTATGGAAAAGGCCCTTGAATGAACAGGTGGTGAGCGTTCTGGTTGCCAATGATGCCATAAGTACACCGATGAATGAATGATTGGAAATAAGGATTCAACCAGAGACTTTGAGGATTGTCATCAGTGACATAATGGTTTCATTAAAGGATTGTTTTAAAGTTAGCTGATGTTGAGAAAAAGGCAATTTTATAATGGGTGTGTAAGTGGTGTGACTAGTTTTATGTTTGCATGAACTTCCGGCTAGGGGGCCTTGGAACTCTTTTTCTTGGTACCCGGGATAATATTTAACCAAATTCCTAATTGCATCACATCACTACAGTGGTTGGGCGGTTGGCTAACCCATGGGACTGGATGGGGTTAGGCTGGACTGATGGATCCGTAAATCGAGACTCAATTTCTGTTGTTACGATAGATGAAGTAAATCTCAGATAGTAATTGTTCTATGCGTAAGAATCAACGGCTGTGCCTCTTGATGGGAAAAAAAGCGTTGATCCCAATGATCCAAGTGCAAGTTTTTTCCCTGATCTGACCGAGTACCTTTATAGGTGTAGTCGGATCAGTTTGATCAGTAATGGTCTTGACTACGTTAGAGTAAAGAGTTATCCTGGTGGAATCGCCCGTGCTTTCCGGATAAAGGAAGTTTTTCCGGTTTCGGTTTGGAGAAACCGATGGATTAGTCTCTTGTCCGGATATCCGTGGGTGAGGCTCCGAATGTGGGACCCCTGTTCTGTGCAAGAAGTGCTACTTCCGTTGCTAGTAACCCGAATCCGTTGCTCGGTGGAAAAAGGGATCTCACACCTCTCTCCTAATTCAAGTCTAGTTCCAAAAAGTTAGCTTAACTGACCTAAAAATGGTCAAAATTGACCAAACTGATTTGGAAAATTCTAGAATCAGTTTGTTTGGTTAGGAGCTCAATTTTTCCTATAAATAGGAGCCTCCCCTTTGTTGAAAAATAACAATGTTTAATGCATTGTTACTCTACTCCACCCAAGCCAAGAACTATGAATTTGTTAATAATTCATTAGTTTTTTGACATTTCTCTCTTCCAAAGAATGGTGGCCACTCTTGTTCAAACAAGAGTTGAACCCTCAAACCAGCAAGCCAAAGGAAAGCTATCAAAGTCATTAGTAAGTTGGTGATTCTTCTTTCTTTCAATTATTTTATGGATTTTTATGGTTTTAAATGGTTTTAATGCTTTATGTCTTCTCTATAACGTTAGGCCTCATTACAAAAGGCATTCCCCTCTCTTCTCTAACAAAAACAACCATTCTCTATCCTAGGTGAATGGTTAAGTGATTAATGTCAAATTTTTATAATGTTTATCTCAATTAAGTGAAAAAAAATGTTTACTTTAGGATAATTTCAATATTGGTGTACTTTTAATTAGTTTAAAAGACGTAGAAAATTGAAAAATGGTCAGCCATACAAAGGAGGTTATGGCAAAATTTTTAGGAATTAGTAAAAGAAAATTCATCTTTTTTTTATAAAAGAGTTACTTTTAGCATAATTGAATTTCATGCATAGAGGTATGCATAAAAGATGAATATTTTATTATAAAAGTGTTACTTTTAGTATAATTGAATTTCATGCATAGAGGTATGCATAAAAGATGATTATTTTATTGTAAAAGTGTTATTTTTAGCATAATTGAATTTCATGCATAGAGGTATGCATAAAAGATGAATATTTTATTATAAAAGAGTTGCTTTTAGCATAATTGAATTTCATGCATAGAGGTATGCATAAAAGATGAATATTTTATTATAAAAGTGTTACTTTTAGCATAATTGAATTTCATACATAGAGGTATGTGTGAGGTGAAAAAAAGAAAGAAAGACCCTGCCTCTACAGCCCTTCCACCTCGCAAACTTGGAATAACAACACGAACGGGGGCACCACCAGCCACCGGCTGGAACTCTTCTCACACTTCACCACCCAACCCACGCCAGACAAACAGCATAAAACAGGGGCACTGTACTCAAAGTAAACACCCAGCAATATATTTCAGTCAAAACATTTCATACAAGCTTCTTCCGACACAGAAGCTTTACTCACACAATCATACAAAACACTCACTCAGGCCTGTCACACTGCCGAGGATACACCACATCCCCAATCACCATGAACCTCTCGCTTGCCTGCTGTACCAAACACACCAGAATGAACCCGGCCACTCTCACTTCAGAAGGCGCCCCACCAGCTAACCCTCAAGTCTCTCTGCAGCCCATCACTTCTACATGTGTCGTCAGCAGCTGCTTCGCTCCACGCTCTCTCTCTCTCTCTCTCTCTCTCTCTCTCTGTCTCTGTGCTGATCCTCTGCCAGCCTCACAACAAACCCAGGCAGCTTATCTGCCTTGCTACTGGCCCACCACCAAGTAGCAACACCTGTCTTTCTCTGCTTCCCTCGGCACCCTGCTCTGTCCACAGCCCTGTTTCCTAGGCGGCCCACACCAACCACTAGCCTTCTACCATATCCACAGCCACACGCTGTCCACCTGTGTTCAGCGTCCACTCTGACTGACCGAACCCTTCACAGCAGCTTCCCAGCAGTCGCCGTTTCTCAGCCCCTCATCCAGCTGCGGCTTCACCAAGCCCGTCCTCTGTTCTCCACGCTAGCCACTGCACTTCACTTCACAAGCCCACGCTTTAAACACCAGCTGCGCCTACTGTTGACATTCACGGCTGCTCATTAAACCTGCAAGCGGCTTCCCACAGCCACACCCAATGGCATACATGGCCGCACTCCTCTCGCAGCCGCACACGTCTTTGCAACACGGAGCCTTCTCTGCACGGACCCAGCAGCTACCCGCTCCAGCTCGTCACCACTTCAGCTTTCCTGGGCAACCAGCAGCCACCCAGTGCTTGCTCTCCACTAGGCGGCCCTCTCGACCTCTGCCATCCCTTCAGTCCTTCGACCAGCTGCGCCTATGTTTGCTTGTGTTCAATTCTGAGGCCGCCACACCCAAGGGCCTTCTCCACTTCTTTTTCACGCCCGTCGGCTATTGACCAAGGCGGCTTCTTCACACATGCTTGCGACTGCACCCTCAGAACCTCCAGCTCTTCACACGGTGGTCTCCCTTTAACCAGTCGCCTGCCAGCTTCAGCTGCTCCTTCTCACACTTCTTCTCTGCAGTCTTCAGTCGCCCCACCAGCCCGTCCACTCTCACGTTGGCGTCCACTCGCCTCTTCACCAAGGAGGCCACGTCTGTCCTCGCCAGCCACTCCTTGTATTTTGCTCTGCGCCAACCACCGCGTCCATCAGCCCATAGGCGGCCTGTCCCACTGGCTCCCACAGTCATCACACCAGCAGCCCACAGAAGGCGTCACTCACAGCCCGTTGGCTGCACCTGCATGGCCACTCTTCGCTGCTCTCTGTCAGGCGGCTCCTCTCAGAAATGACCCCCCCCATTCTCCTTTCTGCAGCGCCTGTACCAGGCAGCTATCAGGCCACCAGAGAGTCTCCCCTCAGCGCACACGTCGGCGCCTCCACCAGCCCGTCCACTCTCACGTTGGCTTTGTCCTGTGGCTGGTTGCACTTCACAAGGGGGAACCCCCAGCTGCTACACGACGGCCACACACTCCATCTGCTATCACCCGCTCTCTGCAGAGAATGACGAGGCCCCCTCAAGAATAACACCCCGACTCCTTTTTCTCTCTTTCTGCAACTGTCGACTTCCCTATCACCTCCACAGCGAGAACCATTGTTGCGCTGGCCGGCTTCCAGAAGTATGCGCTGGCAGCCATAATAAAGCTCCACGCTTACTTTGCTTTTTTGGCCATTTAATATTTTATATATATATATATATATATATATATATATTTGCCTAAGATGGCCACCCCAAATACTTTCACACCCTTCGAGATGCAACTTAATGCCCGCTCTTTTCTTTGGGGACATACACACCGAGACGGCCATCAAGCAGCAGAAACCACCTCCATCTGACCTTACTCCGGCAGGCCTGTAAACAGGATCAAAACCAAAACTGTCCACCCTATACACCTGGCAAGGCATTCCACGGCCAAGTTTTCATTCACACCATGCACACGTATGTACACAAGCCAAAAAGACCTCTCAGAAAAAAGCCTGACATACTTTGCCACCCCCCCATCTGCTAGAGCATTCATGCTCAGCAGCATAACACAAAGTTCAATACCTATCCACCAGGATCAAAAGGAAACAGCAACTCACCATCCCATTCCCTGACATCCGTGAAACACCATGGCTGCATCACTGCATACCAAACATCAACCACGCGCATCACAAAATCATTTCTGTCCATCATCTGATCAGCATTCACTGACTCTGACCACACAACATCATCTTCAAGCCTTCGCTTTTCACCCACAATAGACCTCCTCATCTTCAAAACCAATGGCATTGCAACATTTAGCATCCCATTTATCAACACCTGTGAAGGCCAGGTTCCAGCATCTTGACCTTTCTTCATAGAGGAATCCACATCCTCTCCAATGGGAGTGTCCACCAGTACTTCCAGCTCTTGTACTTTAGGCATCTCCTCACAACCATACAGCTCAGCTGGTTCAGAACCCTTGTCATCCATGGACTTTTCCTTTAGCATCTCAGCGACACGCAAAGAAGCCTTAGCTACATTCTCGACCATGTCAGCATCCATCTCTACCTCTGGTTCCTGCTCATCAAGGCTAGCAACTTCCGGGTTGTTGCAAGATCAGGGTGTCCAGTTTTATCCAGTTTATGCTGGACTGGGACAATGCTTGGAGAGAAAATTTTGGGGGGAAAGGTACTTAAAATGAGATCAAGCAAATAATAGAAAATACACTTGTCCTTAAATTAATCTAATATAACTTAAATTAATATAAATTAGTCTAATTAATCAAAATTAATCAAAAATATGATGAAATGATAAACAAATGATCTTTCCATACTTAAAGTGATCCAATTTATTTTTCCATAGATGCACCATTACAAGTACACTAGTCCCTATAGGTTTTAGATGATTCACATCAAAAATGTAATTTTACTAATTAGATTATTAATATTTACTGGCCTTCTGATAGTCTGGAAGAATTTTGAAAAAGAGATCATTTAAAATCCAACCATTGGATTTGCGATTTTTACTAATCACCACATTCTACTAATGTCTCAGTATCTACCCACTCTTTTGATCTACAAGATTGAGGATCTTAAGTGGTAGCTATTGTGGGTACAAAAAGTGGCGTATATTATAACACTTTAAAGACCTTGAAATATTTAAAGAAAATAGACAAATATCTTAAAATTTTCTCAAAAATCAAGTTAAGCTCCATATTATGTGAAGATCTAAGGTACAAAGTGGGAATATCATATGAGTTTATATGTAAAAGATATCAGCATTTTATGGAATCAGTTCAATTTGGGACAGGGTGTATACATTGACTTTGTACCTAAGAAAATGAGGACTTTTGACTATCTAATGCTTAATCAAATTATGCAACTATATTTCCAACTTTGAATATGATGTTCCAACAAAAGAACTTGAAACGAAATTCCTTCATTTACTAGGAGAGACTAGCCACTAAAGGTAAACAAATGCCTATTTTTTTACTGTTTACAGGGTGCCTGAGTGGACAAAATTGGGCACCCTGATCTTGCAACCACCTTTCCCAGATATCATCCTCAGGCATACTACTCTCCTCACAATGCTCTTCATCAGCCAAATCAACATGCATACTTTCTTGAGTGCTGCCAACCCCCCTGGTATCATCGTCCAAAGACTCCCCAGCACCTAATGCATCCAATGGAAAAACATCCACATCATCCATCGTAGGTACCAGACCACCATCAAGCTGTCCAAGAAAATCCATAATGATGGAGTCTTCCTCCACGCTCTCCACATCCGCATCACAAGCCATCTTCACTTCATCACAAGTCTCTACCCCATCCTCCTCCCTCGTAGAATCTGACAAAAAACCATCTTCAAAGTAACCTGTATCCAGCTCCTCTTCCTTCTTATCAGCAGCCAATCCCGAGGCATCATCCTCTTTGCTTCCATGTGCATGCATATCATCCAGATCCAAATGCAAATGATCTTCAATAGAATCTTCTAAATCACTGTCCTGTACAGCCATGACGTCCAAATCCAAAGAAGAATCCACTGGCAACTCCTCATCTGCACAAGTCCAAATTCACATGCATATCCCTTGCAGACACAACACTTTCATATGGATAAATACCCATCTCCATCTGCTTCAAAACCTTGCCTTCCTTTTCCCTAGCAATCCTAACAGCATCATCAAATGACTTGGGACTCTTCAACTCAACCCTGATCCTCAAATGAGGTAGCAAACCATCAATGAACAAGCTCTTTTTCAGAAACATAGGAGGAACTTCCTACTTCAATGTCATACACCACTTACTCCTTAAACATGTAAATACCTTCACAAAATCGTCCAGTGATTGCCCATGTACCTGCTTCAAGATGCTCAACTCCTGCCAAAGCACACTAGAATCCTCCACTTGCTGAAAATGCTCCAAAAGACCTTCTTTCAACCTGTCCAAGGTCAAGACACCAGCATCCTGTGCTTCAAAATCCTTAAGCCAGCTTCGGGCATCTCCCTTCAAGAAAATCTTTATCAGTTTTAGAACCTGCTCTTCATTCGTCACATGGTTGCTAATGCATGCCAGCTCCATCTGCTCCAAGAAGTCAACCACCTCTTCACCCTTCCTGCCATGAAACTCCGGATACCACATCATGACAATCTGTACCAATCCCTAAGCTCTCCTCAATGGAACACACGCCCTTCTAGGCAAAGAACAACGCCAGAGCTATCCTCAGTCACACAATGCCAGAGCAACTCCTCAGTGGGGGCACCAGAAGGATGTGAGGTGAAAAAAAGAAAGAAAGACCCTACCTCTACAGCCCTTCCACCTCGCAAACTTGGAATAACAACACGAACGGGGGCACCACCAGCCATCGGCTGGAACTCTTCTCACACTTCACCACCCAACCCTGTTGAGATATCGAGCTCTAGTGAGGCGGTGGACACTGATGACCCGCCTGGGGGATAGGCCCCGCACTTACACCACTGGCATGGTTGGTGAGATCTTGGGTGATATGCGCCAGTGGGATGACAGGCTGTGTGACAGCCACTCTAGAGACTGGCATAGTTATAGCGCCAGCTCATTTAGTCGGGTTCACACTATAGAGAACCCGTGTATGTATTGGTTGAGTACCTTTCATATTATTGTGTACTCTTATCTTGTATATGGTGTGTTGAGTGTTGAGTAGAGAGAAGAAGATTTTCAGCCTCTCACCTTGTGTGTTCTCTAATAGGGTTTTGTGAGTGTGTGTGTGTGCTTGCAAGAGCTCAAGCTCTCTTCCCCCCTGCATCTTTTCATGGTATCAGAGCCTGGTTCATGCTAAGGGCTGAGCTGCAAGCAAGAGAACCACAGGAAGCGGTACGAGGGTAAGAGCTGCAACTACTCTTCCCTATTGTGTTGGTGACTACACCCTTGTCGGGAGCTCTACGGGAGGCACCGGCAAACGATCTCCGATTGAGGAGCTTTCTTCGCGGGAGTGAAGCTATAGGGCAACTATACAGTCCTACAGTCCTACGGACTGAAATTTTCGGGCCGAAAACGCGTTTCGGGCGCGCCTGGACCTCCGTTTTTCAGAAAGCAGGCGATTTCGAGCACTGCGGGTAAGTCATCGATTCTCTGCAGAACTCTGTTTTAGGAACTGCAGGAAGACAGATTGACTGTGCAGACACTGTGGGTGCTGCAAAGAGGTCTACAGTTGCCATTGGGTGTATGTATGCACATTGAAGTTACTGGTTGTGACATTTGAGTGGACTGCAGTACCGCTGTGCAGAAAATACAGCATTTGTGCAGAAAAACCAGAGTGCAGTTTCTGGTAAAATTGTGTGTTTGGCAAGATGTCTAATGATGGCATAACACAGATTGTGGCTGAGAAGCTGGACAAGAATAACTTCCATGCTTGGAGGTTCAGGTTGACTAATTTCCTGATGGGAAAAGGCTATTGGGACTACATAGAAGGTGAGCATGAAGAGGCACCAGAGATACCGGATATAAATCCGACTGCTGCAGATGTGAAAGAGTTTAAAGACTGGAACCAAGGAGCGAGGAAAGTCATGTATTGGCTCTCCATTAGTATACAGGACACCATGATTGGGCATATTCAGGATGCCAAGTCCCCCAAGGAGGCGTGGGACACCTTGGTAAAGCTCTATGAAACAAATACCAAGGCACGTAAGATACAGTTGAAGAATGAACTTCATACTGTGGAGAAAAAGAGCATGTCTGTGAATGACTATGCGTTGAAGATAAAGGGTATTGTGGAATCCCTTGCATCTATTGGTGTGTCAGTAGATGATGATGACAAGGTGGAAGTCTGTCTACGTGGTCTTGGGCCACAATACAAGGCATTTAAGACGTCTATTCAGACTCGGGAAAACATTCCCAACTTTACAGATTTGGTGTCTATGCTGATTATCGAAGAGAAGAGTTTGGGTGAAGACCAACAGTCTTCACAAAGTAAAAACAGTTCAGAGCAACAGGCCTTCTACACGAGTTCAGGAAGAGGACGAGGTAGAGGAGGCCGTGGACGTGGTCAAGGAGGTGGCCAAACAGGTAATCAGAATTATGGCCAGCAGCAGCAGCAGCAACAACAGTCCCAGAATCAACAACAACAACAACAACACATAGGTGGAAGAGGAAAATTCAGAGGCAGGGGGAGCCAAAGAGGCCGTGGAAATTGGCAAAGGCAATATAATGATGCACGTGAATGCTATTATTGTGGTAAGCCTGGACATGTGCAGTCAGAATGTTATAAGAAGCAGGCTGACATGCAAAATGGGAAAGTGCAGCAAAACAACTATGCATCCTCAAGCAGAAATAATGAGGATAATGAAAGGTTGTTTGTTATGCAGCATGTTGTGAATGCCATGTCTGAAAATGTTGATGCAGCACAAAAAGATAATGTATGGTATGTGGATTCAGGCGCTTCGAACCACATGACGAGTCATGGGGAGTGGTTCAAGGAGATGAAAAACCCGGAAAGACCAGGTTTTGTGGAAACAGGGGATGACACTGCTCATCCAATTGCCCACGTTGGAGATGTGCCATTATCTATGCAGGATGGCAAAGTGAAGTACCTTGCAGATGTACTTCATGTACCGAACATAACAAAGAATCTGGTTTCAGTTGGCCAGATGATTGAGCAGGGGTTGCAGGTTCGGTTTAACCCTGATGGGTGTTATGTTGAAGATTTCAAAGACAAGTGCAGGTTGGTTGCAAAAGGCAACAGAGTGGGCAGAATGTTTACGTTGGATGTAGACATGCCTGAAATGAGTGCTGCGATGTTTGCAAATGGTTCAGGAGTTGTTGCAGACACAGACATATGGCATAAAAGAATTGGACATGTAAATGTGCAGAGATTGAAGTCTATGCAGATAAAAGGAATTGTGACAGGGCTGCCAAAATTTAAAGTGGAAGGTATGCAGAAAATATGTGAAGCATGCCAATTTGGGAAGCAAACAAAGCATGTGTTTCCACGTAACAGATATGTGAGCAGAAATGCACTAGGTGTTGTGCATTCAGATGTATGGGGTCCTACGAAGACCGTGTCTATGGGAGGCTGCAGGTACTATGTCACTTTCATTGATGACCACACAAGGAAAGTGTGGGTATATTTCATGAAGGAGAAGAGTGAGGTTTTCACTCACTTTCAGAATTTCAGAGTTTTGGTTGAAAAGCAAACAGGAAAATATGTCAAGTGCCTAAGGTCAGATGGAGGGGGAGAATACTTCTCCAATGAGTTCTCTGAATTTCTGAAGAAGAATGGAATTCGGAGACAGTATACATGCAGATACACTCCGCAGCAAAATGGAGTTGCTCAGCGGAAAAACAGGCACATTGCTGAGATTGCGCGGGCATTGATGGAAGAGAAAAATATGCCGCATTGCTATTGGGCTGAGGCTGTTTCTACAGCAGTATACATCATGAACAGGACTCCAACTGCAGCCATACATGATGTAACTCCAGAGGAGAGGTTTACTGGCAGAAAACCAGATTTATCTCATCTGAAAGTTTTTGGATGCATTGCATATGTGCATGTGCCAGATGAGCTGAGAACCAAGCTGGATCCGAAAGCTGAAAAATGTGTGTTTATTGGATATTCCCTTGAGCAAAAGGGATACAAGTGTTATAACCCTGCTACACGTGAGTTGAGGGTAAGCAGGGATGTTGTCTTTGATGAGATGAGCAGCTGGTATGCTGCTGAAAAAGAAGCTGTTGGGGCTGATTTGAGTGGAAGTGTGGTTGCACAGAATGCAGGTCAGCAATCACAGTCTTTGAGTGGACCAGGAGAGTCCTCATCTAGTGGGTCTGTTGATAGACCATGGAGTGGCAGGCTGCGTCATAATACCAGCCCTGCAAATGTGATTAGTACATCACGTAAAGGAAAAGAGAAAGTGGTTGAGCCCCTTGGTATGCCTGACATTTCTGCAGGGCATTCTCATGTTGATGGAGAGTCTAGTGGCTCAGATATGAGCCTTGATGAGGAGCTTGGGATCCCAGCTATGAGAACACCTGGTGTAAAGAAGGCTATGGAAGCCATGAATGAAAAGCTGCGAAGATCAGGGAGAGTGAAGAACCCTGTGCAGAGATTTACATATGATGGTTATGTGGCACATCACTATGCATATATGGCAAAGGTTGTGCAGGTTGTTGAGCCCACATGCATTGATGAGGCTGTTGGAAATGTGTGTTGGGAGAAAGCTATGGATGAGGAGATGGATGCACTATATGGAAATGAAACTTGGGATTTAGTGCAATTGCCTGAAGGCAAGAAAGCCATTGGATGCAAGTGGGTGTACAAAGTTAAACATAACAGTGATGGAAGCATAAACAGGTACAAGGCTAGATTGGTAGCCAAAGGATATGCGCAGACATATGGGATTGATTATGAGGAAACTTTCAGCCCAGTTGCCAAGATGGCAACGGTGAGAGTTGTGATAGCAGTGGCTGCGTCAAAGCAATGGTCTTTACATCAGATGGATGTAAAGAATGCATTCTTGCATGGGGATTTGCAAGAAGAGGTGTATATGTTGCAGCCACCTGGTTATGAGGATGTGGGTCACCCCGAGCATGTTTGCAGGTTGAAGAAAGCCTTGTATGGCTTAAAGCAAGCACCAAGAGCATGGTCTGACAAGATTTCTGAATATCTTGTCACTATTGGCTTTCATGTAGCCAATGCAGATTTCTCATTGTATGTGAGACATGGTGATAGAGGAGTTGTGCTTGTGGTCATCTATGTAGATGACTTGATCATTACGGGGGACCATGATGCAGAGATCTTTGATGTAAAGATCTTGCTTAGACAGAAGTTTGAGATGAAGGATCTGGGGGAGCTCAGATATTTCTTGGGCATTGAGGTGATTAGGTCACCACATGGTATTGGATTACTGCAGAGACAGTATGGCTTGGACATGTTGTCCAAGTATGGTATGACAGGCTGTAAGCCTATTTCTGTGCCATTGGATCAGAATGGCAAGTTGAGTGCAGATTCAGGAGAGATCTTGGAGGATCCTACTATGTACAGGAGCATAGTAGGAAGTTTGATCTACATGACGATCACCAGACCAGATTTGAGCTATGCTGTTGGGTTGGTGAGTCAGTTTATGCAGGTTCCACGGAAACCGCATTTAGATGCAGTGAGACGCATACTGAGGTATGTGAGGTCTACTTTGCATTGTGGACTATTCTATGAGACTGGGACAGAGATATGTGTACATGGGTACACAGATGCTGATTGGGCTGGTAGTATCTCAGACAGAAGATCTACTAGTGGATTCATGTTTTCTTTGGGGAGTGCTGCTGTGACTTGGAGCAGCAAGAAGCAGCCTACGGTTGCTCTATCGAGTACAGAGGCCGAGTACAGAGGAGCTGCTATGGCAGCATGTGAGGTAGCTTGGTTGAGAAAGCTACTTGCAGATTTGGGTCTATCAGTGGATAGACAGGTTGTCATTTTCTGTGACAACATTAGCAGTATACAGTTGGCCAGGAACCCAGTCTTTCATGCTCGTACGAAGCACATAGAGGTCCACTACCACTTCGTCAGAGAGAGAGTCTTGGCAGGAGACCTTGACCTTGTTTATGTCAGCACAGAGGATCAGGTAGCTGACATCTTCACCAAAGCATTGGGTACAGAGAAGCTCCGCAGATTCAGGGCTTCGCTTGGTGTACATGAGATGGAGTTGAGCTCGAGGGGGAGTGTTGAGATATCGAGCTCTAGTGAGGCGGTGGACACTGATGACCCGCCTGGGGGATAGGCCCCGCACTTACACCACTGGCATGGTTGGTGAGATCTTGGGTGATATGCACCAGTGGGATGACAGGCTGTGTGACAGCCACTCTAGAGACTGGCATAGTTATAGCGCCAGCTCATTTAGTCGGGTTCACACTATAGAGAACCCGTGTATGTATTGGTTGAGTACCTTTCATAACATTGTGTACTCTTATCTTGTATATGGTGTGTTGAGTGTTGAGTAGAGAGAAGAAGATTTTCAGCCTCTCACCTTGTGTGTTCTCTATTAGGGTTTTGTGAGTGTGTGTGTGTGCTTGCAAGAGCTCAAGCTCTCTTCCCCCCTGCATCTTTTCAAACCCACGCCAGACAAACATCATAAAACAGGGGCACCGTACTCAAAGTAAACACCCAGCAATATATTTCAGTCAAAACATTTCATACAAGCTTCTTCCGACACAGAAGCTTTACTCACACAATCATACAAAACACTCACTCAGGCCTGTCACACTGCCGAGGATACACCACATCCCCAATCACCATGAACCTCTCGCTTGCCTACTGTACCAAACACACCAGAATGAACCCGGCCACTCTCACTTCAGAAGGCGCCCCACCAGCTAACCCTCAAGTCTCTCTGCAGCCCATCACTTCTGCATGTGTCGTCAGCAGCTGCTTCGCTCCACGCTCTCTCTCTCTCTCTCTCTCTGTCTCTGTGCTGATCCTCTGCCAGCCTCACAACAAACCCAGGCAGCTTATCTGCCTTGCTACTGGCCCACCACCAAGCAGCAACACCTGTCTTTCTCTGCTTCGCTCAGCACCCTGCTCTGTCCACAGCCCTGTCTCCTAGGCGGCCCACACCAGCCACCAGCCTTCTACCATATCCACAGCCACACGCTGTCCACCTGTGTTCAGCGTCCACTCTGACTGACCGAACCCTTCACAGCAGCTTCCCAGCAGTCGCCGTTTCTCAGCCCCTCATCCAGCTGCGGCTTCACCAAGCCCGTCCTCTGTTCTCCACGCTAGCCACTGCACTTCACTTCACAAGCCCACGCTTTAAACACCAGCTGCGCCTACTGTTGACATTCACGGCTGCTCATTAAACCTGCAAGCGGCTTCCCACAGCCACACCCAATGGCATACATGGCCGCACTCCTCTCGCAGCCGCACACGTCTTTGCAACACGGAGCCTTCTCTGCACGGACCCAGCAGCTACCCGCTCCAGCTCGTCACCACTTCAGCTTCCTGGGCAACCACCAGCCACCCAGTGATTGCTCTCCACTAGGCGGCCCTCTCGACCTCTGCCAGCCCTTCAGTCCTTCGACCAGCTGCGCCTATGTTTGCTTGTGTTCAATTCTGAGGTGGCCACACCCAAGGGCCTTCTCCACTTCTTTTTCACGCCCGTCAGCTACTGACCAAGGCGGCTTCTTCACACATGCTTTGCGGCTGCACCCTCAGAACCTCCAGCTCTTCACACGGTGGTCTCCCTTTAACCAGTCGCCTGCCAGCTTCAGCTGCTCCTTCTCACACTTCTTCTCTGCAGTCTTCAGTCACCCCACCAGCCCGTCCACTCTCACGTTGGCGTCCACTCGCCTCTTCACCAAGGAGGCCACGTCTGTCCTCACCAGCCACTCCTTGTATTTTGCTCTGCGCTAACCACCACGTCCATCAGCCCATAGGCGGCCTGTCCCACTGGCTCCCACAGTCGTCACACCAGCAGCCCACAGAAGGTGTCACTCACAGCCCGTTGGCTGCACCTGCACGGCCACTCTTCGCTGCTCTCTGTCAGGCGGCTCCTCTCAGAAATGACCCCCCCCACTCTCCTTTCTGCAGCGCCTGTACACCAGGTAGCTATCAGGCCACCAGAGAGTCTCCCCTCAGCGCACACGTCGGCGCCTCCACCAGCCCGTCCACTCTCACGTTGGCTTTGTCCTGCGGGCTGGTTGCACTTCACAAGGGGGAACCCCCAGCTGCTACACGACGGCCACACACTCCATCTGCTATCACCCGCTCTCTGCTGCAGAGAATGACGAGGCCCCCTCAAGAACAACACCCCGACTCCTTTTTCTCTCTTTCTGCAACTGCCGACTTCCCCGCTATCACCTCCTCAGCGAGAACCATTGTTGCGCTGGCCGGCTTCCAGAAGTATGCGCTGGCAGCCATAATAAAGCTCCACGCTTACTTTGCTTTTTTGGCCATTTAATATTATATATATATATATATATATATATATATATATATTTGCCTAAGATGGCCACCTCAAATACTTTCACACCCTTCGAGATACAACTTAATGCCCGCTCTTTTCTTTGGGGACATACACACGGAGACGGCCATCAAGCAGCAGAAACCACCTCCATCTGACCTTACTCCGGCAAGCCTGTAAAACAAGCTCAAAACCAAAACTGTCCACCCTATACACCTGGCAAGGCATTCCACGGCCAAGTTTTCATTCACACCATGCACACGTATGTACACAAGCCAAAAAGACCTCTCAGAAAAAAGCCTGACAGTATGCATAAAAGATGATTATTTTATTAGAAAAGTGTTATTTTTAGCATAATTGAATTTCATGCATAGAGGTATGCATAAAAGATGAATATTTTATTATAAAGTGTTACTTTTAGCATAATTGAATTTCATGCATAGAGGTATGCATAAAAGATGATTATTTTATTGTAAAAGTGTTACTTTTAGCATAATTGAATTTCATGCATAGAGGTATGCATAAAAGATATGGGAAGTGATAAGATGTGATAAGATGCATATGAGATGAGTTAGGATGTGATAAGATGAGTTAAGAAGTGATAGGATGTGTATGGGATGAGGTAAGAAGTGTATGTGATGGGATAAGATGTATATAGGTTGTGATAGGGTGAGAATATGGATGTGAATGTGGATGGGTATGTATGGATGTATGCATGTAGATGTGGATGCATGAATGTGGATGTATGGATGTGAATGAGGATGTGGATGTGGATGTATGGATGTGAATGTGGATGTGTATGTATGGATGTATGCATGTAGATGTGGATGTATGAATGTGGATGTGGATGTATGGATGTGAATGTGGATGTGGATGTGGATGTATGGATGTGAATGTGGATGTGTATGTATGGATGCATGCATGTAGATGTGGATGTATGAATGTGGATGTGGATGTATGGATGTGAATGTGTATGTAGATATGGATATAGGAAAGAGGATGTATGAATGTGCATGTAGATGTGGATGTATGAAAATGGATGAGTATGTATGGATGTATGTATGTAGATGTGGATGTATGAATGTGGATGTGGATGTATGGATGTGAATGTGGATGTGGATGTGGATGTGGATGTATGGATATGAATGTGGATGTGTATGTATGGATGTATGCATGTGGATGTGGATGTATGAATGTGGATGTGGATGTATGGATGTGAATGTGGATGTGGATGTGGGTGTATGGATGTGAATGTGGATGTGTATGTATGGATGTATGCATTTAGATGTGAAGTGGATGTATGGATGTGAATGTGGATGTGGATGTGGATGTATGGATGTGAATGTGGATGTGAATGTATGGATGTATGCATATAGATGTGGATGTGGATGTATGGATGTGAATGTAGATGTGGATGTGGATGTATGGATGTGAATGTAGATGTGTATGTATGGATGTATGCATGTAGATGTGGATGTATGAATGAGGATGTGAAAATGGATGTATGCATGGATGAGTATAAAGAATAATAAATGTGAATGGGTATGGAAAATAATGTGTCATCGATATGAGTAAAGGGATGAGAATGAATACATATGAATGGAATGTGGAATAAGTAATGTGGATTGAGGAGGTATAATATGGAAAGACGGAGTTTGATATAGAAACTGTATTTTGTGACTGTTTGTAAATGACTGTTTTATGTCAAGAATGCTGGGGAAGCATTTTGACCGTCTTATGGATTAAGGTCATGGAGACCTAACTGATAAAGTTGCAACTGCTGACGGAGAGTCAATGGAGGACATCTCGTGTAGCAAGGTCGGCCGAGGTCTTGACTAGCCTCGGTTCGATTTAAGTGGTGAGCTTCCGGTACAGTGGATGAGGGACCAAAGAAGCGGCCTATGAGTGAAGCGCTAGGTCACTTGCGAAGGATCCTAGAGGGTGCTGACCATACGGTGCTCGGGCTCTGCGTCGCCGAAGATACCCACACGTGCGTCGTGGAAGATATTGGAACAAGGAATAAGAGTTGTTTTCTGAAACCAGGCATGGATCTGGTTGTTTGACCTTGCTGGTCCTCACAACGGATGAGTCCATGGCTCTTTTATATGGATCTGTGGGTTGATCTTGCTGATCTTCCACGGAGATTCCATTTCTGTTATGTGAATATATTGCCGGTTACTATGAGCTAGGAACTATGGAAAAGGCCCCTGAGTGAACAGGTGGTGAAGCGTTCTGGTTGCCAACAATGATGCCATAAGTACACCGATGAATGAATGACTGGAAATAAGGATTCAACCAGAGACTTTGAGGATTGTCATCAGTGACATAATGGTTTCATTAAAGGATTGTTTTAAAGTTAGCTGATGCTGAGAAAAAGGCAATTTCATATTGGGTGTGTAAGTGGTGTGACTAGTTTTATGTTTGCATGAACTTCCGGCTAGGGGGCCTTGGAACTCTTTTCCTTGGTACCCGGGACAAAACCTAACCAAATTCCTAATTGGATCCTATCACTAGAGTGGTTGGGCGGTTGGCTAACCCATGGGATCGGATGGGGTTAGGCTGGACTGATGGATCCGTAAACCGAGACTCAATTTCTGTTATTACGATAGATGAAGTAGATCTCGGATAGTAATTGTTCTATGGATACGAATCGGCTGTGTCTCTTGATGGGGAAAAAAGCGTTGATCCAAGTGCAAGTTTCTTCCTTGATCTGACCGAGTACCTTTATAGATGTAGTCGGATCAGTTTGATCAGTGACTATGTTAGAGTAAAAAGTTATCGTGGTGGAATCATCCGTGCTTTCTGGGTAAAGGAAGTTTTTCCGGGTTCGGTTTTGGAAAAATCGACGGATTAGTCTCTTGTCCGGATATCCGTGGACGAGGCCCGAGTGTGGGACCCTGCCCCACGCATGATGTGCTACTTCCGTTGCTAGCATCCTGAATCCGTTGCGCGGTGGGGGACAGGGATCTCACATTTTCTCACTCCACTTAGGCACCATATCAATTTTGAACAGGCATGCATCTAGGAGGTCATCATCAATGCTAGTAGGTTCTCCATTTGGGATTCTAGACATATGGTCTGTCAAAACATGTTATCTTCCTTTTCTCCACTGTGACCATAAAGTTGAATTCTAGCATTAAAAGCAACCATCGTGTCATTCTCCCCGTGGTGCATGGCTTATTCATTAGATATAATAAGGCTTGTTGATCAACAAAGAATACAAACTTTTTGGACAACAAGTAATGTCTATATTTCTTAACGGTATAAACCACGGCCAACCCTTCATGCTCGGTTATGGTGTAGTTTATTTCTACATCATAAAGTTGTCGACTGTTAAAGAAAACTAGATAATCCAATTTGAATTCCCTAGGTTGTGCCAATACACATCCTATAGAAAAAATTGAAGCAATCAATGTGTACATGTAATACAAAGTCCCAATTGAGTGGTCGCAAAATTGATGCACTAGCTAGTGCTTTCTTATAAGCATAGGTGAGGCCAAAAGGCATAACCTTATAAGCATAGGTCCCTCACATTGTGTTGAAGGCTGTCTTGTGTTGGTCTTCTATTGCAATGCTTGATCGTAGCGTGAAAACCTGTCAAAGAAGCTGTAGGCTTCCTCCCCTACTACTTGTTCTAATACATGCTCCGTATATGGGAAGGGATAGTGGTCCATCTTGGTAGTTGCATTGACCTTTTTGCGATCAACACAGACTCTTAGCTTTCCATTCTTATTTGGCACTATCATTGTTAAAACCCTAAGATCTCTCTAGATAATTGTTATGCATAAACATGCATAAATCAGGCATAAACTCATCCACCCAACCACCCCCGAGCCCAAGGGATGCACACATGAATTATAATGAAGTACATCATACCTTTACCTTGATGTCCCATACCATCAAGAGATATAACTCCAATCCAATAGCATGTAGCCATAGTGTGAAATGGTAGGTGAGTAGATATAATCCTCTATAATATAAGAGAACATCATATCACAACCTAGCCTCAAGATAACAGCCTTAGCCTCAAGATAACATCAAGAGACCATCCCTTGAGTGTGCCCCATGCCCTATTATATAGGAGGGTCCTCAAGTGACTCTTGACTCTCCATTTTCCATGTGTGACCCTTGGATGCCTGACCCTAACCTTAACCCTTAAGGTTAGTCCTAATCTATGCTCCACTAGAGCTTGTTCCCATGCTCCCATGATCACAAGCCTAATGTGGGTTAGCCTCCTAGTATATGCACACATAATGTGCATATAATATACTTCCCCTCTCTCAAAACATTGCACTCTTGCAATGAAAAGAAGGAGAACTGCGTTGAACAATCTCAACCGACTCCCAAGTTGAATCCTCTATTTCCCTATCTTTCCACCTAAATTTAACCTCAGGGATTAGTCAACTACAAAGTTTTCTTTCCCTGAATTTGAGTACCTTATCGAGTTCTTGTGGAACATAGGATAAATCTTTGACTTCAACGAGTTCTTGAGGAGTAAGTGTGTTATCCTCACCTCCCAATTTCCCTTTTAATTTATTGATATGAAAGACTAGATGAACTCTAACATGTGGAGACAGTTTAAATTCATACGCAACCATGCCAATCCAATGTATAAATCGAAATGGACCACAATATCTAGGAGATAAATTAGAGCATTTTTCCATTGACAAAGTTTGAGAATATTTAGGGACTTTTAAATAAACCAACGCTCCTGGTTCAAAAGACCAAGTTGAGCATCCTCTATCAGCATAGAACTGTGCTTGATCTTGAGCACTGCTGATAGAATCCTGAGCTTCGATTAGCATTTCCTGCATATCACGCAAGAAATCCCTTGATGCATCAAGCTCGATGTCCTTAAGACTGACATCAATAAGTGCCCTGGGTTGATACCCATACATAAGCATGAACGGACTAAAAACCAATAGCCGTATGTTTAAAACTGTTATAGGCAAATTCCATCATAGTGTTGGGTGTTCTTGTGATCATGTGGTCCAGGCACTTATGTGCTTGAGGGTTCATCCTCTGTTTCCCCTTCTTTGGGTAGCACATATACCATGTGCACTAAGGTTGTGGGAATTGTTCCTGATTCAACATACTTTGTTCCTTTGGGCGGAAACACATCTATGGTAGCAAGTACATGCATCCAATTTTCACTAAAGATCGGAGGTGGTGGAAGTGATGCGTACATCTCATTTTCTCCCTCTTCCCATGAGTGTTCGTTAACTGGTTGGCAAACTTGCAAGGATGTGGTTTGTTTAGTGGTGACCGAATCACTCCCAAACAACTCCCTTCCATGGGATGTGCCTTCCATGTATGGAGATCAATTTTAAGAATTTGCGAATCCTTTCAAACATACACTTGGTCTAACACCCAATCATGCACCACCTTGGCTTCCCTTATGAAGGTTCTACCCAAGATAATATCATATGAATCTGGCTAGCGTAGAAAGTCCATTACAACAAATGTATGATGGTAATGGAACAAAAAGGCCTTAAGACTAATGTTTTTCAATAGCCCCATTAGTATTGAGGATGTTCTATCTGCCATCTTGACAATTAGGTGTGCTCTTTCTAACTCTAGTTTTTCCTAGTTCTCCCAGCATTGCTTTGATAATGCTCACATCTACCCCTCCATCCAAGATAGCAAGTTCTTGTACCCATTATGGTGGATTGAAAGTGTAGCGTTTATATCATCACTCTCATAATACCTCCCCAATTGGTTGACAGGTATTTTGATGAATTTGGGTGTTCCCCCTTCCTCAAGAATTAGGTTTTTCTCTAACAAGCAGTGACTGGTTCTCCTCTGTTAGTAGTCGTTGGGTTCATTCTTCCTTCTATCTAGTCCTCCTTGACATCTTCCCAACAATGCTAGCGTGTTGCAGAGAAATGGTCCCAACAACATTTTGACGGTTGTAAACAGTATTCTTGAGAGACTACCTATGTCTCTAGGTTCTCTAGCAAGTGCAAGCTCCTTCCACATGTTTTTTTCATATTCAATCCTAGGGAATGAATGAATCGACAATTCTTGATATGCCTGCTCAAACATTCTTCCCATCAGGTCACTATGAGTTCCTTCTTCATACCCCTCTGGAATCAGAGTAGGCACATCCAACTTTGTTTCTTTTAACAGCTCATTTTGTGGGTACATTGTATCACTGGCCTTGTTATCCCTCAATTTGGCTTCACGGTTGCATTGACACTCCTCAACAAGGGCCTTAGCTTCCTTATTTTCTCTTCAGCATTTGGATATTCTCCAACATCCTTGGGGGTTGGTGGTCTCTCTTTTACGTGCTCATCTGATTTTAGCACTTGGTCATCTCCTTCCTTTGATTGGGTGGATCCAGTGTCAATGGTATCTTCCTCGGATCCATCCTGAATTATGACCATGGTATCACCCTTGCCCACCTTCTTCACTCTTCTCCTTCTCTCAATGTTGGAGGTTGTAATACCTCTAGGGTTATTCGTGTTTTTTGCTTGTTTTGCTTGTGTGCGTATCAAGATATTCAGTGGAGAAATATTTCAAGGTTGCACACTTATAGTCCTAATGGTGGCATGGTTAGAAGTAGAAGTAGGGCCATTGGCGTGATATGGGCAGTCCTTGATTAGATGATCAACACCACACTTAACACATGAAAGAGTTGGCATGGCATTGGTTTGCGCTACTATCAACACAAGGATGAGCCCGGCCAACATTAGTCACATTTTTTAGAGGACACTCTACTACTTGTTGAGGTCCATTACAATGAAAACATTGTATGGGTACCTTCATAGTCGAGTTTATGTCTTTTCCCTTCCAATGCACCATGGTTTGAAACACTAGTAATGGTGTGCTGTTTAATAAGACATAATACTTCGGTGTGATCTTTGTTGGCTCCTCATAGTAGTCGTTATTAAATTCTACTTTACGCTGTCGTGCCATGGCACGTCTATGGTGTGAAACTGTGCATGTGAGGCCATCAAATACACATCCAGATGCATGGTTAAGTGCCATGACGAGTCATTATATGATGCCATGTACATATGTTCATATTATATATGAGGTTCAATAAGACAAGCTGAGGCTGAGTCAGATCTAGGAGTTTTTGTATATGAGTGTGGAGGGTGATGGTTCTGCTAAATGGTATCGATTGGGTCAAATCAGTGAATCCTATGGAATGCAAACATGAGGGTATGCCAATGCACAAAGGAATGTATTTATGAAGATATGGGAAAATACTTGAATGAACAATTGGGGAGCCTATAAATCACATGGCCAATATGATGATTTATACACTACGGAGGCATCAAAAGTAATGGAGATTCAATGGACATTGCAGTGTCGAGGAACTTATTGAATGCGGGGGAATAAAAAATTAGATGAACTACCTTGCATTGAGCACCTTACCTTAATGCTAAGGTTAGGAGTATTACACTAAGGGGCACATTGTGTGGCATTAAAAAGGAAAACAATGGGAAGCATTGGAGTGTGGGTGGCAGCATACGTGGAAATGTATTTCCTTTTATTAGAATTTACTAGATAATGCGCAAAGAAGATTCGAGCGCAGTTTTCTAAATGGGAAAAATCCGGATGAATAGCTGCAAAAGGGTGGTAAGCACGACTTCTCCGCGGGGGAAAAATAGAAAAAGACCGGAGGCAGACGGCGGTGAAGTTTAGGGAGAGAAAAATTCTGCAGAGAAAGAGAACAGCGTCCATTCGACCAGTTTCTTTTATTTCAAGAATATATATACTACTTGTGCCTTGTAGGTGTTAGAATTAAAGAGTAAATTTAATACTACATGATGATATACTTTTGGGAAAATCCATTTTCAAAATCGACACTGAAGCGATGCTGCTCCCCGCGTTTCTCTTTCACATAATCAGCGTTCAAGCGACTTTTGAGACAAGCAAAAATAAAGAAAACAAAGTGTAAATCCACTCATACATTCAGATAAGCTTTTTTTACCACTTTATTGGACTTAAGAAAAGGGTAAGACCCATAAATCCTTAAAGGATTTGGAATTGAGAAAAGCTTGGTGAACAAGCTAATGGTTGTTTTTTTTTAGAACTTGATGTTTTGTGGAAAAAGATATCCTCTTAGCACATTTAAATCATGGGAAATTGGTCTAGCTTCTGCTTGATTGAATTCTGGAAGTCATGAGCATGTTATGCCATCTTTTGCTTGTGAGATGTTAGAATATTAAGGCAGGTTTTCAGGTGAAAAAGAGCATCATGATATAATGGTTTTTGATGGCACTGGAATTAAAGGATGTAACTGGTCACATGTATATTGGAAAAATTGGAAGGCCTTGTTATGCCCACATGTGAATGGTTCAAAGGATTTCATGCAATCTTGTGCAATCATCGGGACCTATCAAATGCACTTGAGTCTTTTGTTGAGGAAATATATGAAGGAGATTGGTTGCTTATTGGTCAATATTTGAGTACTCTGACAAGGCAAGAAAATTGGTCTGACTCAAAATTTAAGAGGATCCGCAGAAAAGCATATGGTTATTTCCTAAAGGATGGGTATCTCTAGAAGCATCCTAAGCAGAGGAATGCTATGCCACAGAGAGTCGTATGTGATAAAGAGACTCAAGGAAAGCTTGTGAAAGAATTCCATGAGAGTCTCTGGGCTGGACATAGAAGTGTGTGGGCCACCTTTACCAAAATAAAGGAAAAATATTGGTGGAAAGGAATGTACAAGGATATTTCCCAATATGTGGAAACATGCATAGTATGCCAAATGTACTCAAATGTGCGGCATCATGATGGCTTGCAACCAACTTACCCACCTGCCATGCACTACAAATGGGTAGTGGATCTAGTTACAATGCCTTTGGGAATTTGGCAGATGCGGTATATAGCACTTGCAAGAGAAGATTTGACAAATCAGGTAGAAGGGCGTGCTCTTAGAACAAAGAGTACGGAAACAGTATGCAAATTTCTCTTGGAAGATGTGATCTGCCGATATGGTTGTGTTGGGAAAATAACAGCTGATAGGGGTGAGCTAGATGTTGAAGAAGCAAGGGAATTATTCTCTAGAATTGGTATCAAACTGTCCCTAACATGTGCTTACAATCCTGAGGGCAATGGAAAAAGTGAGCGAGGACATCCTCCAATCATTAAAGCTTTGGCTAAGGCATGTAGAGAAAGAATGAGAGAGTGGCCAAAGCTGCTACCATGTGCCTTGTGGGCTGACCGTACAACTCATAGCTCAGTGAGACAGGATACATGCCTGTAGAATTAATGTATGGTCAGAAGCCAGTGATGCCAGTTGAAGAAGTAATTCTAACTTGGAATGTATTGCCCTGGGTGGAAGGATTGAGCAGAGATGACCTCCTTGCATTGCGAATAAGACAGTTAGAGAGGAGGCCTGGAGATATAGAGCTTGCTAAAGCTCGCTTGAAAGATGCAAGGTTGAAAAATAAAGAAAGATTTGATAGTAGACACAGACTCCGGCCAAAACCTATTGAAGAAGGTGATTGGGTTCTAATGTATGACAGTAGCCTTGACAACCAATTCACTGTTCAAAGAAAATTTGCAAAAAGATGGTTTGGCCCTTACATTGTCAAGCATGTGCATGGAAATGCCACGTATACTCTGTGTGAGCTTGATGGAACAAAAGTAAAGAATCTTGTGGCTGGCAAAAGAATCAAGATATTTAAAAGAAGGCATGATAATGATCCTTTTGATTCACAAGAGATTCAGGATGAGAGGCTTGACAGTGGTAGTATGGATATGGTTGAAGAGGAAGAGGATGATCTTCCTAGATCTGCAGAAGATGAAGACGACATCCAGTTATATGTGGACCTTGATGATGATTTGGCACATACCAGAGGATGTGCAGGTTTAGAGGGGGTGGATGTCGTGCCATGGCACGTCTATGGTGTGAAACTGTGCATGTGAGGCCATCAAATACACATCCAGATGCATGGTTAAGTGCCGTGACGAGTCATTATATGATGCCATGTACATATGTTCATATTGTATATGAGGTTCAATAAGACAAGCTGAGGCTGAGTCAGATCTAGGAGTTTTTGTATATGAGTGTGGAGGGTGATGGTTCTGCTAAATGGTATCGATTGGGTCAAATCAGTGAATCCTATGGAATGCAAACATGAGGGTATGCCAATGCACAAAGGAATGTATTTATGAAGATATGGGAAAATACTTGAATGAACAATTGGGGAGCCTATAAATCACATGGCCAATATGATGATTTATACACTACGGAGGCATCAAAAGTAATGGAGATTCAATGGACATTGCAGTGTCGAGGAACTTATTGAATGCGGGGGAATAAAAAATTAGATGAACTACCTTGCATTGAGCACCTTACCTTAATGCTAAGGTTAGGAGTATTACACTAAGGGGCACATTGTGTGGCATTAAAAAGGAAAACAATGGGAAGCATTGGAGTGTGGGTGGCAGCATACGTGGAAATGTATTTCCTTTTATTAGAATTTACTAGATAATGCGCAAAGAAGATTCGAGCGCAGTTTTCTAAATGGGAAAAATCCGGATGAATAGCTGCAAAAGGGTGGTAAGCACGACTTCTCCGCGGGGGAAAAATAGAAAAAGACCGGAGGCAGACGGCGGTGAAGTTTAGGGAGAGAAAAATTCTGCAGAGAAAGAGAACAGCGTCCATTCGACCAGTTTCTTTTATTTCAAGAATATATATACTACTTGTGCCTTGTAGGTGTTAGAATTAAAGAGTAAATTTAATACTACATGATGATATACTTTTGGGAAAATCCATTTTCAAAATCGACACTGAAGCGATGCTGCTCCCCGCGTTTCTCTTTCACATAATCAGCGTTCAAGCGACTTTTGAGACAAGCAAAAATAAAGAAAACAAAGTGTAAATCCACTCATACATTCAGATAAGCTTTTTTTACCACTTTATTGGACTTAAGAAAAGGGTAAGACCCATAAATCCTTAAAGGATTTGGAATTGAGAAAAGCTTGGTGAACAAGCTAATGGTTGTTTTTTTTTAGAACTTGATGTTTTGTGGAAAAAGATATCCTCTTAGCACATTTAAATCATGGGAAATTGGTCTAGCTTCTGCTTGATTGAATTCTGGAAGTCATGAGCATGTTATGCCATCTTTTGCTTGTGAGATGTTAGAATATTAAGGCAGGTTTTCAGGTGAAAAAGAGCATCATGATATAATGGTTTTTGATGGCACTGGAATTAAAGGATGTAACTGGTCACATGTATATTGGAAAAATTGGAAGGCCTTGTTATGCCCACATGTGAATGGTTCAAAGGATTTCATGCAATCTTGTGCAATCATCGGGATGAATTCAAGGATGTATTGAGGTGAATCGACACATGTATTTGTCATTGGAAATAGTGATGTTCAATACTCCTTGGGAAATTTTGTGCGTGAGTTTCCTTGCTAGATTTGACATTCACTCTCACAGCTAGAAGTCTCGTACTTTCCTGGCTGTACCGCACACTTCACGACAACGCACGACTTCTCCCTCTTCCCAAGGTTCCTCAATCAACACTTGGTTGGCCTTGTCCTATGGTGGTTGTGGTGGTAAAACACGTGGTGGCAGCAATGGCAACATGTTCTACATTTTAAACATTCCTCTTGCTAATTAGGATGCATTCAACTACCCTATAGCCACATTGGTTTGCATCATTGGTGCTGGTAAGCCTAGAGGCACTCTTGGTGCTGGAAATTGTCTAAAGACTAAATCCTTGGATATCTGCACATGGCAGTGTCATGGTTCCCTAGTCTTTTTGAACACAATAAAGTAATTGCCGTGGGCTTAGGTGAGGGCATTTGGTGCTCGTATGATTCTGTCTATAAATTGAGCACCAAATCAATTCTCTCCAAGGGTTTCCTAGTGCTTCCCTCCCATCCCTGACTTTCAATTTTTCCAAAATGGCAATATTGAGTTCCTCAACTGTCATGTTGCCAGCTTGCTTGTTCTTGGATCCTGTGTCATTTTATGACCATAGACCCGTGATGGTGCTACCACCCGAAGCTGCCTTGGCATCTTCCGATTATGGAAATCAAGCATGTTATCCTCATATTCAATTGCCAACTTACAACACGTATCTAGACTACAGGCTAACACCAGATAAGCATGCATCTTATGATCTCAGACTCCTCTCTGAAAGCAGGGCAATAACTGATCATCAGTTAGCCTTTCCCTTAATTTGCATCTTGAGTTCAAGTGTTTGAGTTGAGAAACATAATCCCACATGGACTCATTTTCTTTTTGCATGATGTTGTGGAGCTGTGCCACAAGACTCCATCTATATCACCACTTCGAGAAAAGCTTTGTGTAAACACATTCTTACGCCAAGTGAAATTGACTTTATCCTCAAGCTTTAGGGTTTGATCCCATTGGTGAGCCTTCCCTTCTAGGGTCAGAGAAAAAGCATGTATCATGGTTACATCACTTATCGGTCCACATGTTTCACATGTTGACTCAAGAATCTCTATGTGCTAGATTGGGTTCCCATCTCTTGAGAACTTTTGCACAAGCTGCAAAATAATATGTGGCTTCATCTGAGATGGTCTAGATTCAAGGTTAATGTCTAGTTACCTAACCATGCCTTTGCCCATTTTTGTAGCCATATTTAATAGATCTGCCCCCTTGTGACCTGCATTTAGATTTGCGTTGGTGTTTCTTGCTAATTTCCCTCTCTCTGCGGAACAACAAGATAGCGGTTTGAATTAACAAACTAGTTAGGCAATGCTTTGGGAGGCAAGTAGCCACCCACCAGGGCTTATGGATTTAAACACCATCTCTAGAGTAGTGAGGGGATACTCAAAACACTGCTCTACTTTATAACTCCACACACTCTCACTCTACTCTCACTCTGTTACATAACTCTCTCACTCTCTCTCTAGCGCACAACATGTTTATTAAAATAGAGACACGACACTCTTATTCAAAACATTATAGAGAGTAACAGAGAGACATAATGAATGGCAACATTGCTCTTTGTTTATTGGAATTAGCCCACCCTAGTGCGCAGATATCCCTCTGAGGGGCGGGAGGATCGAGCGATGGAGCCTGAGAGGGCGACATGTGCCCAGCATATAGAGGCTGGAAGGCCGAATTCTAGATCATCGACAGTATAAAGGAAAAGAATAAGGGAGCCCATTTGGCTTGTATGGAAATGATTCATGTATAAACTTTTTTTTTAATAAATCTTGTCTTTGGCATTATTGTACTGTGAAAAAAGGCTATTTTAACAAACCTTGTGAAAAGGGTTTTAATTAAGGTACATGTTTATTTATGTCAAATAGTGTGGTAGGATTAATTAGAAAACAAATTGACGTGTGAGTAGGGTGGAAAGTGGTAGGATGGAATGCTCGGACGGCACCATCCTACGGACGGGTGGACTCGATTGGTCAAGTAGCTTTCCAACATATTAAGTGAAAGCCCTACATTAGATAAATAGGTTCTCAGGCAATTCTATTTTAGAAGACCATGCTCCCCCTGTGGGATAGAACTAGGTCTTACCTATGAATCGTATCCTTGAATCTCTGCATGGTCAAGGTGTCGATGAGTAGGAAATTTTCTCCAAGATAAGACTTAGTGGACTATCTTAAGTGTTTCCCCGATTTTGGAGGGGGGAACCTTAATATTGGTATTAGAGCCGATCTTAGTTCTTAGGATTTGTTTTTCAAAGGTTAACTATCAAAGGGAGTAAAACAAGTAATTGTTTATCATATGAGGACGAATCAATCATCTCTACTGGCCATAGAAGTGATTTGAATATCCTCACAATCATCCTATGAAATTGTGCTTGTATCTTGGGGGTGCACACGCAAGATATTTGTACAATAAATTTGAGAAATTAGATTGGGGAGAAAACCTTTTGTGAGGAAAAAACATAGCGTGATCAAATTAAGAAACTAGTGAGAGACTGAATAGAAGGATAGATCGAAACTTTGTTTAGAGAAATTTTCAGGATATATCTCATTAGTTCGTATATTATAAATTATTAAGATTATAACTCCATTAAGGTTTGAATAATTGACATGTGAATGCCATCCATTGGATGCATTACACTAGGATGATCATCCAAGATCTAGAACCCATCTCAGACAAACATGGATCTAACTTCGGATGTGTAATTCCCAGAGGATCATGCTCTTAGATGTGTTAATCCCAAGATACTAGATGTGTAATTTTCAGAAAACTAATCATCTCAGACATGTTAATCCTGATAATCTTTCAATCCCAAGACACCAGATGTGTAATTCTCGAAAAATGAAGATCTCATATATATTAATCTAGAGTGCCTTTAGATGTGGCGCTATGATAAGTATTTGATAGTTTTGAGCTTTTCATGGATACAATGAAAGAAGCAAGTTCACCCTTGCTCGTCTAAAAATCGTAAGAAATGCCAAATTAGTTGGAAGCACTATTGTCAATCTTACCACTGGAGCTAGAATCAGTTTATGAGATGCCATGAAATTACACCTTTGTGAAAGGTTTTGTCCTCCAGGATTTTGAGAGGATAAAATGAATGAATTTTCTGAGCTAACCCAAGAAAGAAAGACCCTAAAAGAATACCACCAAACTTTTGTTAAACTTCTTCGATTTGCTCCAGAGATGGATGAGGTAACTCTTCTCCATCAATTCATTTGGAAGCTTAATCTACCTTTGAATAACCTCATCAAAAATGTAAAACCATCCTCTATTTCAGAAGCCATAATTATAGCCAGAGACTGTGATAAATTTTTTTTATATAGAAAGTATCGAGAAAGACATGAGTCGTTCCATGTTAATCAAGAAGAGGTCACTTAATTCAAGAGAAACGTCAAGCCCATCCCTGGTTACAAGAAATCATGAGCTAGAGCAAAAATTAGGTCAAGAATTTGGGTTAAAGATATGAGAGGTATATGGATGCATGAGCTAGAGCAAAACTTAGGTCAAGAATTTGGGAATTCTAAGGTTCATATCATATGAGAGGTATATGGATGCATGAAAATTAGGATAATAAGGCCAATTAACTCTATAATAATAAAGACCTTTTGGAGGAAAAATAAAACAAGCCAAACACATGAAATAAGGGACTCGGAACAATGTTTAGATAAAAGAAGATTTTTAACTAGTGGGGACACCGCTTTGAAAGAGACAGGAGGATTTACTTAGATACTACCCCAGCTCGCGAGATGAGGGCATCTCGAATCTTTTAAGTGGGGGAGATTGTAAGGTCCCTCCCAAGCCATGTATGTATGTGTCTCTTTTAATATAGATTTCAATAAGGAAAGAGAGTGTACTTAGAGAAGAGTGAGACAATAAGGCTAGAAACATTAGGAAAGTGTTAGAATAAAAATATTAGCTCCAAAAATCCTAAAAGAAATAAGAACATAAGAATAGTTCTATTAAGAGATAAGTATCCCCAAAAATAGAATTTCGAATTTAGGTGATAAGAGGTCATATTTAGAGTACTTTTACACATTTAGAGTCCATGCATACTAAAAATGTGAAAAAACAATGTGTTTCTAAAGATGTGGCGTTTGTGGCTATATACAGACGTTTTTTCCTATTCTGCCCACGCTAGCTTGTAGACCAGATGCCTTCCTGTTCTTTTGATTGGTTATATAACCATATTATGAGTTTTTATCAGAGAGTTATGGCCGAAACAATTTGCTATTTCTGTCAGAGTCTCTACACAGAGAAAACTGTGAGAAGGCAACAAGTAGCCTCAAGGTAATCCTAGAGTTTGAGGTGTATATATCCCTTCATTCTTATCTAATATCTTAGAAAAGAAGCTTAGATTGCTATGGTCTTTCAGAGGAAGAGACCAAAACTCCATAGCTTTTCTTTTAGAGAAAGAATAGTATGCCGTAGTCCTATAAGAGAAGGCTATTTTGCCATAGACCTTAGAAAGAGAGAAGAGTCACAATACGAGTAAGAGGAGATAAAGCTTGGGGATGATTGAATAATTTCAATTGTAAGACAAGTATTAGAGGGCTCTATTCTCATATGTCAAGTTCTAAAGCTCTTGTTAACGAGCAAAGATAACGATAAACGACAAATTTCTATAAGGTATATACATATTTTTTTTTTCATTTACATATCATTCTTAGGGGTTGAGGTATGGCCCTGGCTTCTTTATTAATTGTTAATAGTGATTTATTTGATTGATTTACTATTTAAAGTTTGTATTCTTTCAAACAATAGCATATGCCTTAATAAAGAATGTCTTATTGCAATCTCAAGTTGAAATGCAAAAATCTTTGTGAAAAGGATTGTTTTCTTAAGAAGGTAACATGGACTCTAGTCCTATGGTTTAGTTGAGTAAATGGATTGTTATCTTGGTTAAATTAAGATACAGGTACAACTTCTCTCTACCTTGACGCTGCCCCGTTCTTGTGCTTGTGTAGCCAGACGTTGGAGACGTTAGTAAGGTCCGGAGTTGGCCCATGGTATCCCTCATACCATTGGGAGAATGAGGTTCACCGATTGAGGCGAGTGATTGTGATGCTGCCTAGTTATGAGGGCCCAGGCTAGTGCGGTGAATTAGCCCACCCTAGTGCGCAGACATCCCTCTAAGGGGCGGGAGGATCGAGCAATAGAGCCTGAGAGGGGCGATAGGCCAGCTTGAGTCCTCGCCAGTGGGGGCCGACGATGAGGTATATGGTCCCGTAGGGTTTTTGCCCAGCATGTAGAGGCTGGAAGGCCGAATTCTAGATCATCGGCGGTATAAAGGAAAAGATTAAGAGAGCCGGTTTGGCTTGTATGGATTTGATTCATGTATGAACTTTTTTTATATATATCTTGTCTTTGGCATGATTGTATTCTGTAAAAAGGCTATTTTAACAAACTTGGCCTTAATTAAGGAACATGTTTATATATGTCAAATAGTGTGGTAGGATTAATTAGAAAACAAATTGATGCGTGAGTAGGATGGAAAGTGGGAGGATGGAATGCCCCGATGGCCCCATCCTACGGACGGGTGGACCCGATTAGTTGGGTAGCTTTCCAACATATTAAGTGAAAGCCCTACGTTAGATAAATAGGTTTTCGGGCAATTCTATTCTAGAAGACTAGGCCAGCGGCTGTGCCTTGCAAAGATGAGGAAAAAAGCGTTATCTCTAGAAATCAAGTCTAGTAGTTGCCCAATTTATGATCAATTACCCTATGGGTGATTTGATGTTTAGAAGATCACGCTCCCCCTACGAGATAGAACTAGGTCTTACTTATGAATCGTATCCTTGAATCTCTACATGGTCAAGGTGTTGATGAATAGGAAATTTTCTCCAAGTTAAGGCTTAGTGGACTATCTTAAGTATTTCCCCCATTTTGGAAGGGGGGGAACCTTACAAGTGTTTCCCCTATTTTGGAAGGGGGGTAACGTCCTTACAAGTGGTATCAGAGCCAATCTTAGTTCCTAGGATTTATTTTTCAAAGGTTAACTTTCAAAAGGGATTAAAACAAGTGATTGTTTATCATATGAGGACGAATCAATCATCTCTACTGGCCATAAAAGTGATTTGAATATTCTCACATGTTGAGACAATCATCTTATGAAATTGTGCTTGTATCTTGGGGGTGCACACGCAAGATATTTGTACAATAAATTTGAGAAATTAGATTGGAAAGAAAACCTTTGTGAGGAAAAACATAGGGTGATCAAATTAAGAAACTGGTGAGAGACTGAATAGAAGGATAGACCGAAACTTTGTTTAGATAAATTTTCAAGATATATGTCATTAACTTGTATATTATAAATTATTAAGATTATAACTCCATTAAGGTTTGAATAATTAATGTGTGAATGCCATCCATTGGATGCATTACACTAGGATGATCATCCAAGATCTAGAATCCATCTCAGACAAACATGGATGTAACTTCGGATGTGTAATTCCCAGAGGATCATGCTCTTAGATGTGTTAATCCCAAGATACTAGATGTGTAATTTTTAGAAAACTAATCATCTCAAACATGTTAATCCTGATAATCTTTCAATCCCAAGACACCAGATGTGTAATTCTTGAAAAATGAAGATCTCACATATATTAATCTAGAGTGCCTTTAGATGTGGCGCTATGATAAGTATTTGATAGTTTTGAGCTTTTCATGGTACAATGAAAGAAGCAAGTTCACCCTTGCTCGTCTAAAAATCATAAGAAATGCAGAATTAGTTGGAAGCGCTGTTGTCAATCTTACCACTGGAGCTAGAATCAGTTTATGAGATGCCATGAAATTACACCTTCGTGAAAGGTTTTGTCCTCCAGGATTTTGAGAGGATAAAATGAATGAATTTTTGGAGCTAACCCAAGAAAGGAAGACCCTAAAAGAATACCACCAAACTTTTGTTAAACTTCTTCAATTTGCTCCAGAGATGGATGAAGTAACTCTTCTCCATCAATTCATTTGGAAGCTTAATCTACCTTTGAATAACCTCATCAAGAATGTAAAACCATCCTCTATTTTAGAAGCCATAATTATAGCCAGAGACTGTGATAAAGTTTTTTTACATAGAAAGTGTCGAGAAGGACATGAGTTCCATGTTAATCAAGAAGAGGTCCCCTAATTCAAGAGGAACGTCCCACCCCTCGCTACAAGGAATCATGATCTAGAGCAAAAAAATAGGTCAAGAAATAGGGATAGTAGGTTAAAGATAACCGAATTCAACAAGTATTTCTATGAGTAAATAGAAGAGGATTAGTGCAAGATTTATGTGAAGTAATGTGCATGATGAATAGAGGTATTCTACAAGACAATTCTAAGATTATGAAATTGCTATCATAGGTTAGATTGCGTAAAGAATTGATTCCCTTATATTTTTCCATGATAATTTATTAAGTACCATATTACATGGGGGTATAGAATAAGGAATTCGAAGGTTCATATCATATAAGAGGTATATGGATGCATGAAATTAGGATAATAAGGCCAATTGACTTTAGAATAATAAAGACCTTTTGGAGGCACAACAAAACGAGCCAAGCACATGAAATAAAGGACTCTTTAAGAACAATGTTTAGATAAAAGAAGATTTTTACCTAGTGGGGACACCACTTTGAAAGAGACAGGAGGATTTACTTAGATACTACCCCAGCTCATGAGATGAGGACATCTCGAACCTTTTAAGTGGGGGAGATTGTAAGGTCCCTCCTAAGCCATGTATGTATGTGTCTCTTTTAATATAGAATTCAATAAGGAAAGAGAGTGTACTTAGAGAAGAGTGAGACAATAAGGCTAGAAACATTAGAAAAGTTTTAGAATAAAAATATTAGCTCCAAAAATCCTAAAAGAAATAAGAACATAAGAATAGTTCTATTAAGAGATAAGTATACCCAAAAAAAGAATTTCGAATTTAGGCGATAAGAGGTCATATTTAGAGTACTTTTACACATTTAGAGTCCATGCATACTAAAAATGTGGAAAAACAATGGGTTTCTAAAGATGGCACGTTTGTGGTTATATACAGACGTTTTTGCCTATTCTGCCCATGTTGGCTTGTAGACCAGATGCCTTCCCGTTCTTTTGACTAGCTATATGACGATATTCTGAGTTTTTATCAGAGAGTTATGGCCAAAACAATTTGCTGTTTCTGTCAGGGTCTCTACACAGAGAAAATTGTGAGAAGGCAGCAAGTAGCCTCAAGGTAATCCTAGAGTTTGAGATGCATATATCCCAGCTTAGATTTCTATGGTTTTTCGGGGGAAGAGACCAAAACTCCATAGCTTTTCTTTTAGAGAAAGAATAGTATGCTGTAGTCCTGTAAGAGAAGGCTATTTTGCCATAGACCCTAGAAAGAGAGAAGAGTCACAGTACGAGTAAAAGGAGATAAAGCTTGGGGATAATTGGATGATTTCAGTCGTAAGACAAAGTATTAGAAGACTCCATTCTCATATGTCAAGTTCTAAAGCTCTTGTTAACGAGCAAAGGCAACGATAAACGATAAATTTCTATAAGGTATATACTTATTTTGTTTTTCAATTATATATCATTCTTAGGGGTTGAGGTATGGCCCCGACTTCTCTATTGATTGTTAATAGTGATCTATTTGATTAATTTACTATTTAAAGTTTGTATTCTTTTAAACAATAGCATATGCCTTAATAAAGAATGTCTTATCGCAATCTCAAGTTGAAATGTCAAAATCTTTGTGAAAAGGATTGTTTTCTTAAGAAGGTAACATGGATTCTAGTCCTATGATTTCGTGAGTAAGGGGATTGTTATCTTGGTTAAATTAAGGTACAGGTACAACTCTCCCTGCCTTGACACTGCCCCGTTCTTGTGCTTATATAGCCGGACGGCGAAGATGTTAGTAAGGCCCGAAGTTGTGGCCCATGGTATCCCTCATACCATTGGGAGAATGAGGTTCGCCGATTGAGGCGAGTGATTGTTATGCTGCCTAGTTCTGAGGGCCCAGGCTAGTGCGGTAAATTAGCCCACCCTAGTGCGTAGACATCCCTCTGAGGGGCGGGAGGATCGAGGGATGGAGCCTGAGAGGATGATAGGCCGGCTTGAGTTCTTGCCAGCGGGACGATGAGGAGGTGTATGGTCCCATAGAGTTTTGCCCAGCATGTAGAGGCTGGAAGGCCGAATTCTAGATCATCGGCGGTATAAAGAAAAAGATTAAGAGAGCCGGTTTGGCTTGTATGAAATTGATTCATGTATGAACTTTTTTTTATATATATCTTGTCTTTGACATGATTTTATTGTGTAAAAAGATTGTTTTAACAAACCTTGTGAAAGGGCCTTAATTAAGGAACATGTTTATTTATGTCAAACAGTGTGGTAGGATTAATTAGAAAACAAATTGACGCGTGAGTAGGGTGGAAAGTGGGAGGATGGAATGGCCCAACGGCACCATCCTACGGACGGGTGGACCCGATTAGTCGGGTAGCTTTCCAACATATTAAGTGAAAGCCCTACGTTAGATAAATAGGTTCTTGGGTAACTCTATTCTAGAAGACTAGGCTAGCGGCTGTGCCTTGCATAAGATGAGGAAAAACGCGATTGTAAGGTTCCTCCCAAGCCATGTATGTATGTGTCTCTTTTAATATAGATTTCAATAAGGAATGAGAGTGTACTTAGAGAAGAGTGAGACAATAAGGCTAAAAACATTAGAAAAGTGTTAGAATAAAAATATTAGCTCCAAAAATCCTAAACGAAATAAGAACATAAGAATAGTTCTATTAAGAGATAAGTATCCCCAAAAATAAAATTTTGAAGTTAGGTGATAAGAGGTCATATTTAGAGTACTTTTACACATTTAGAGTCCATGCATACTAAAAATATGGAAAAACAATGCGTTTCTAAAGATGGCACATTTGTGGCTATATACGGACGTTTTTGCCTATTCTACCTGCGCGCACATTTGTAGACTAGATGCCTTTCCATTCTTTTGAGTGGATACATGACCATATTCTGAGTTTTTATCAAAGAGTTATGGCCGAAACAATTTGCTGTTTTTGTCAGGGTCTCTACACAGAGAAAACTGTGAGAAGGCAGCAAGTAGCCTCAAGGTAATCCTAGAGTTTGAGATGCATATATCCCTTCATTATTATCTAATATCTCAAAAAATAAGCTTAGATTTCTATGGTCTTTCGGAGGAAGAGACCAAAACTCCATAGCTTTTCTTTTAGAGAAAGAATAGTATGCTGTAGTCCTGTAAGAGAAGGCTATTTTACCATAGACCTTAGAAAGAGAGAAGAGTCACAGTACGAGTAAGAAGAGATAAAGCTTGGGGATGATTGGATGATTTTTTTTTCGAGAAAAGATCCTTTCATTAGTTATATAAAAACGCCCGTAGGGCTACAAGAGATCTCTCTTGCTCATAAGGGAAACAGAGCAGTGAATACAGCAAGGCAGCCTGGGAGACTCTCCCTAGGTGCTGCAAAATACAAGCATCAGTACTAAGGACTAAGGGGCTAAATCATACAATAGGGGGGGAATAGCCAAACAGGTGGCCTGTAATGCCAACGGGGGGATCTCGTGTGTAAGGTGTAGAAGGAACCGCTGCGCCAGGTGGTGTGAAAGGCCTGGCGCCGCAAGATCGCCTCGTCCCGGATGCGGTCATACTGTCCTCGCAGGGTGTGGATCAACTCTTGCCAGATCCCTCGAACAGTCTTTGCTGGTGTCTCCAGTCTCCCCTCGAAGGCCATGAAACACCGGGCCCTCCAGGTGAACCAAATGGTGAGGCTGCTGAGGAGCTCCCATCGTAAATCCCTCTCCTGTATCCAGCTGGCGGACGAGAAATCCGGTGCCGGAACCAGGTGAGGCTGGCCCCTAATGAATCTGATGGCCTGACTGTCGTGCTCCATCTCATAGCCCATAGCAGGCCCTTTGACAAAGTCGACCAAGTAGCGGCACCCCACGTAAACATACCCTCTGGAGAGAGGGGGGCCAGAATACGCAGCATCCGTAGCCAAATCTGCTGCGCCTGAGGACAATCCCAAAGGCAATGTCTCTGTGTCCCCATAGGGTGGCCGCATCGGATGCAGGCCGTCGGAAGACCGCTGTAAACAAGCCAGGTGCCAACTGCTGAGCCCCTGTGGTGGGCGACCAGCCAGTGGAAAGTTGAGATCCTATGGGCCTGTCGACTAGCCCAGAGCCAAGCCCAAAAATCCTCCAGGAACTCCTGTGAGAGTCCCTGTAGAGCTGCCAATGCCCCGCTCTGCAGCTGGAGAGACCATCCTCCTCGCTGTCAAAATATGCCTCCCTAGCCAAACAGTATACTGGAAAAAGGTGATCTCTATGGCCTCAAGGGATGCATAAGGATCATGCAACTCGTACTCCCCAGGGTCCCACTGTAACCGGGACAAGGGGCGCGCTGCATATGCCCATATACGCCAATCCGGGAGCACATCAGCAGGGTCGGGGTCAATATGCCACTTCCGAGAAGCGGCGGCCACTACCTGAATCCTCTGAAAGGTGCACTCTGCAACCAAAGGCGACTCCACCTCCACTCTCTAAAGTCTGCCCTCATCTTGAATCTCATAGTAGAGGCATCTGCCATCCTCAGTGCAAGCTCTGACAGCAATCAGGATCTCCAACTGAGTAAAGGCTCCCATCCACCGCCGTGGGGCGAAAGGCGTGAACCACTCCTCTGTGAGTGCCTCCTGAATATCATCCCTCATAATCATCCCCCCTCTGAAGTGACTCAGCCTCTCCACCTGGATCTCCTCTGGGAGACTGCAGAAGGCCTGCCAGTCTCCAAAATTGCGTGCTGGGCCTGCCGCTAAAGGTCCCCAGGCTAGATGAGGCCGAGAACCCAGCATAGGACCCTGCTCTGTGCGAACCGCTGAGTGGCTATCTGGCACGCTCCTCAACACAAGAAGGAGGTCACTGAGAGAGCCCCAGTCTTAGCAGCTCCCAAGCTCTCAGGATACTCAAAGCAAATCTGTCCTCCCATCCTCTACTGAGGCCTGTCCTCATCTCTATGAAGATCCAGCGAATCTCTGGTGCCCAAGTGCCCCCTGCTAGGGGGAGCCCGAGCCTACAGAGCAGGCGCTGCAAGAGAAGCTCTTTCCAAGGCTCAGCGCCTGGAAGCAGCCCCCAAACAATAAGCTTCCCCAATAAGGCTCTACTCTGATCGACTGGATCTATAATGCCCAAGCCTCCCTGAGCCAGCGGAAGTGTAATAACTGCCCATGCAACCTTTGCCCGGGCTGGCTGACCATCCCGCCCAGACCAAAGAAAGTTCCTGATCAGCCTCTATACCTGGCTGATGCAAGAGCTCGAGAAGATCCAGCAAGACGTAATGTACCACATGGTCACTAGCAGCACCTGATTTGCCACCACCACCCTCTTAGCCAAGGATAGTCGAGCTGTACTCCAATACAAAAGCTTCTTCCGAATGCTCAGAAGAAGCGGGGCAATCTGCTGCTCAGGTGACAAATCCAGTCCAATCTGGCATCCCAAATACCGCACTGCTGTGCCAGGAGGAATCCATCTAAAATCGGGGTCCGGGCTCCATGCCGGAGTGGGAGCACTACTGATCCAAAAGGCCACTATCTTACGCCAATTGATCAATGCTCCCGAAGCTGCACTAAAAACCTGGAGCAACTGCTCTGCCCGAAGGAGATTGGCCTCTTGGCCATGCAAAAATAAGCCCGTGTCGTCTGCAAACTCAGCATCCAGCAGGTTCTCCCCCCGGACTAGGAGCTGGAGTCCTCTCAAACCAACCTCCTCTGTCGTCAAATACATGCTCATAGCCTCCGCAAAGAAGAGAAAAAGAAAAGGGGCAAGGGGACACCCCTGTCGGACTGATCTGGTCAGCTCAAAACTCAGCCCCCGTCCTCCTGCAATCAACACCTGGCTACGAGCTATGGAGTACAGAGCTGCAACCCCTCTGATCCATCCTGACTCAAAGCCCAGGCGAAGCATAGTGCCCTCTAAGAAACCCCAATCAACTCTATCGTATGCCTTCTCAAAATCGAGAAGCATCACGACCAAGTCCTGCCAAGAAATCTGGCTCGGGCCGTCACCTCCCAGAAGGTAAAGATGTTGTCAAGGATACTGCGCTCCTTGATGAATCTTGTCTAGGTAGCATGAATCAACTCCCCCAAAAAGGGCTGGATCCTCAAACTCAAGGCCTTTGCCAAGACCTTGTAGATAGTGTTGAGAATCGTAATAGGCCTCCAATGCCGAATATCATCTGATACTCCCTCCCCCTTGGGGATAAGAAAGATCAAGCCCTCTGAAAAGCTCTGTGGCATCACCCCAGTGTCCAAAACATACTGAAAGCCCCTGCGGAGGCCTGGCCCCAAAAGGTCCCAATAGCGCATAAAAAAGGCCGGCGTCCTCCCCTGGGCAACTATGTCACGGCAGGACCCTCAAGGCCTCGGCAAGCTCAATCCCTGAAAGAGGCGCACCAAGAACTGTACGCATACGATCTGTGACCCTCCTCTGCACATGGGCCCACACAATCTGTCTGCGAGCATCTCTGTCCTCAGTGGCTGGCTCCATTGAAAGCAGGTCTCTATAAATTGCAGTGGCAATGGCTCTGATCTCCCCGGGCTCAGTAGCTACCGATCCATCCGGTCTACCAAGCTGACGGACTCCTGCCCGAGCATGACGGGGTCCAGTGATCTCAAAAAATCCCCAATCACTCTATCACCAAGTTGCGTCCACTGAGAGGCCTGATGACGATAGTAAAACTCATGTCTCTACTCCTCTACCTCTCTAACCTCCTGACGTGCCTGGCTCAGCTGTGACGCCAACCACTCACATGCAGGCTGCTGCTCGTGAAGGCGCTGTAGCGAAGCAAGGCTGCGTCTCAACCGATGCTCCCGCTCGCGCAAATCTCTCCCAGCCGTGTCAAAGCTGCAGCGTGTAGAAAAGAGCTAAGCTCAATGAGTCCCTGGGCGCACTGGCCTACTGCATCCTGGTCAGAGCACTGACTATCATGCCAGATCCTCTCAATGTCCTCAGCGAGACTGGGATCTGTAAGTACCCTCTCTGGGATCCTCAACTGCAAGCTGGGCTCCCGCGTCCTCTACTCCAATGTCAAGATAACTGGTGCATGATCTGAAAATGAGGTGCCAACGAGAATGCCAATGGAGCCCCCTCGCTCCCCTAACCAATCGCCCACATAAAAGCGATCAATCCGTGAAAGATTAGTCCCTCCCTGCCGGCGATCCGACCGAGAGAAACTAAGGCTGTCCTGAGAGCGAGAGAAGGCCCCATGCTGCCATGCATCAGTGATCCTGAGTGACATGCAAAACCGGTCCCAAGCTGCAAGCTCCGTGCCGTGCACTGTAACATGACTGTCTCCCACCCTATCGGCCGGGTCCTCAAGCATGTTGAAGTCTCCCCTGACACACCAATGTGCAGCCTCTGGCAATGCATCCGTAACCTGGGTCTAGAACTCTGCTCTGGCACTAGCGTGATTAGGTGCATAGACGTTGAGCACGCCCAATAGCTCATCATGCATCCTCAGAATGACATACTGTGCTCTACCAGGCATAATGATCCCTCGATCCACAATGGCCTGCCGCCATACATCTACAATGACCATGCATACTCCTCCCTATCCACCCAAAGGACCAAACCCTGCAGACCAAAAGGTATCCCATCTACCAGGCATCATCAAACCATATCTCCGGATCTTGCTCTCACCCAAGTGGTGCTCCTGCATCATCAAAATATCAATGCTGCCACCAACCAGGCATCTCTGAAGCTCCTGCCTCAAGCAACCATGATAGCGTATAAAATGTGCTTCGCCCAGGCCCTGTACATTCCATGAGATGATCCTCATGGATGACCTGCTGAGGTGGATGCTGTCTTAGCCGTACGGCAGGCCTTCGCAAGCGGCTTGGATGGAGAGTAGTCCCCATCCGAGCGGCTACGAATCTGCCCACTTGGTGTACTGCAAGAATCACGGATCAGGCGCCAGTGGCTGTGGCCCATGGTGACTGTCTCCCGCTCTGATAGAGCAACCTCGTGTATACATACATATCCAGGGTCGCGTGCTAAGTCTGCCACTATACACATGACCAAATGACGAATCCCTGAGGCATCCACACTCCCGGGATCCAAGAAAAAATGAGCCAACTCCCAGAGCCGGCCTATCACATCTGTCACCTCCAGATCGCTCACATGATGAGAAAACTCAACTGCCTGAGTCTTCAAAGTGCTAAGAGCGAGCTCTAGAGTCCACTCTCGGTCGCAAGGGCCACATAGAGGGAACGAGAAGGCCACTGCTGAATCAAGTGCTTCCTCCCCACGGGCCGGAGGTATCACTACATGAACTCGGTGGCATGGGGGCCCTCTGCTCCAAAAAGCCAAGTGAAGGCGTAATCAAAAGCCTCCGATCGCTATCTAACACTGAGGCGACTCAGCCGACTGCGGATAGATGATATCCGTGAAGCCCGAATCGGCATGGTAGGTCTCCTCTGTGGTGCTTGAGCAAGGTCGGTGCTCAGCGCCCTCCGGACTGCGGGCGAGCGCCAGGGGACTGCCAGGGTCTCCGGGGCAGGCGAGGCGGGTGGGGGGGGGAGGAGGGGGGGTGAGTGGGGTGAAGAGGGAGCTATTGCCAAAACCAGAGCAGGGACAGGAGGAGGCGAAGGTGGAAGCGAGGCGGTGGGAGGGGACGGGGGTGGGGGGGTGAAGGAGGGGGTGCTGGCATCTCCTAGTCCGCAGTCATCGCCGCAGGGGTCTCCTCCTGTGGAGGGGAGCAAAGCTGTTCCTCACGGGAACCCAGTGAGGCTGAGACTGTGGCTGCTGCTGCAGCAGTCTCTGGGCGTGCTGCTGTGGCTATCTCCCTCGGCGGCGCTGTCATGCCACGGGCACGTCTATGGTGTGAAACCATGCATGTGAGGCCCTTAATTATAAATCTAGATGTATGGGATTAAGTGCCACGACTTGAGTCATTTTATGATGCCTATGTACATATGTTCATATTGTAAATGAGGTTCAATAAGACGAGCTGAGGCTGAGCCAGGTCTCGAAGCCTCTATACATAAGTGTGGTGTGAATCATGGAGTTTTTTTATGCTTATGGTGAACCTTGAGGTAGCAGAATTATCAATGAACCAAAAGCAGCATCACTTTCTTATGGGGCTAACAAGAAAGAGGGATTAGTTGCAGATTTTGATCTTGATGGAGGCATAAGAAAGACTGAAGGACCAGCAAAACGGATCACTTCTAGAGAGGGAGTAGATAATATGGTTGAAGATGCATCCATGCAAAATGGCATTATGAACGTTTCTTCTGGGCTACGCTTCACCAAAGCACATGTCACTCATCCTGAACTAAAGTGCACATTCAATTTGGAGATAATCGGGGTGAAAAAGAATCCCAATGGTCCCATGTACACATCTCTTGGTGTAATGATAAAAGGAACCGTGATAGAGATGAATGTGAGTGAGCTTGGTCTAGTAACTCCGGCTGGTAAAGTGGTGTGGAGCAAGTACGCACAAGTCACAAATAACCCTGAGAATGATGGCTGTATCAATGATGTTTTACTAGTGTAACAGCTATACCCATGGAGAGGTATCACGGTTTCAGAATGAGGCCGTCCATATACACTCACCCACTCATGCGGTTAAATTTAAATGGTGCCAATGCAATGTATGACATGATAATGTCGCCTCAGTGTGGTGTAAAACCTGGGGCATGGCATTGCAGTGTAGAGGTATGATGTGTGAACAGTTCTAATGAAGTTTTGAAGAACAAGCACACTGGGAAAAATTCTGCTCTCCGCGGAACCTTGCCAGCTCATCTCGGTGCCAAATTTCTTTGTACAGCCGTTCCTCAGCTTGAAGGCGATCCCTACTGCAGTAGACAGAGGCGAGGGGAGTGGAAGACCGCCTAGCAGAGGCAGTAGCTGCAGACGTATTCAAAGGTGGCGTCTTGCATGGGAAATTACGAAGGCTTTTAAAAAAAAAGGAATATCCGAATTTTAAGCAAAAAAAAGGAGGCGCAGCGTATTTCAAATGGGGAAATCCGAGTTTTTGGCTGCAAAAGTGAATTCAGCCCGAATCTCTTGCGGGAAAAAATTAGAAAAAAACCAGGAAAACGCAGATATGAGGTAGAGGTATGCAGGAAAGAGAGGGGAGGAAAAACCAGAGCTTGATTTTGCAGAGTGTCTCATTTTGGGAAGATAACTTCTGTTCAAGCCTTGTAGGCGTTTGAATTAGAGAGTAATTGAAGCTTCATCTAGTGATACGCTTCCTGAAAATTTTAAAAAATGAAGTGATCCGCTGCCGATTTCATGCAAAGGAGGAAGAGCTGAAGCCTTGGAGAGGTGCCTGGGTAATCGTGAGGAAGCAGAGACTGCTGTTCGGGAGGGAGCTGCTGCTGGCGTTGACTGAAGCAGAAAGGGTCGCCGTCTCTTGATTCTGCAGAAATGCTGAGGTGAGTCGGAGTTTGAGAGAATAGGAGTAATAAATACAAATCCCGTTACCAAAACAAATGTGGAAAGTGGACTGTCAGATAACGGAAAAAAGCAAATCCCGTTACCAAAACAAATGTGGAAAGTGGACTGTCAGATAACGGAAAAAAGCAAATCGTGAAAGCTGCACTTCAATTGAGGGAGATGGGGGCCTGCGACGACGATGGCAGTTGCTGGATATGGCCATCTATTACTCGAAGAGCATATCAGGCAGCAGAGATTATAGATTATTTCAATAACATCAATCGCAAGTACTATCTTGTTCGGGCTGGTGAGTACTGAGGAGAAGAGATTGCTGCATGTGTTGGTGACCTGGCAAGCTTGTACCCATCTGTCTAAATTGAAAAGCTTCTGCTGGTGGTTCCCCTTAAAGAGATATATGTTCTGATTTCTTGCTGGGATTTGAAGCTACTCTCACAGCCAGAAGTCTCGCACTTTCCCAGCGATACCGCCCACGTCACGACAGCTTTTTGGTGAACCCGACGTGAAACTGCTGGGGTGAGAGTTAGAGGTGAAATACACAGTGCAAGCTATGGCTGAGAATCCTGAGGGACAGGGGGTTCATTTTGACCCCGGGGTTATGCAAATGTTTCAGATGTTTACTATGTATATGCAATAGCAGCAAGCTGCTGAGAGGGGGCAAATTTCCACGACTAAAGCACTGCAGTCAATCGTGAAGAAGGTGGATCAATTTGATGGTAAAGACATCACAAAGTACCTGCGCAATTACACAAAGGAAATGGAGCTAAATAGGGTGACTGAGGAGGATATGGTTCAAAGCTTTGAGCTGGTATGTGTTCCCGAAATAAGAGAGTGCATAAGAGGATTACAGGCAGCACATGGTGGCAGAAATTGGGAGGAGTTCAAGCTTGCTTTGAAGGATGATTATTTCATGGAGGATTCCGAGCGGGTGACCAAGCGAACTTTCTTGGAGTGGGTTACAAAACCCAAAATTGGAATTTCTACCACAGAGTTGCTAAGAGAGTTTGAGAAGCGCTATGCCCAGCTGTCAAGGATTGAGCGCACAACCTTAGACAGGGAAAAAACAGAGCTCTTCTTACAAGCAGCTGGGAAAGATCTCCAAGAAAAACTAGAAATTCTCCTTGAGGATAAGGATACAGAGTAGGGGCTAAAGAATGATTGGAATGATGTCGAGGATGCGGTCACCATGCTAGCAAAGCGGCAGCGAAGGAGGGATAAAATGGTGATGAGCTCGGCAACTCCTATAACTGGTGTTACCCCTGAGAATCTACCAAAACCAGCTGTTGCAATCCCAAAGGTAGAAGGGCCGATGGATGAGCTTATTAAGGGCATGCGAGACCTAAAACTGAAGATGTCCAGAATTGAGGAAAAAGGGCTACCATTAGGGCAGGCTTCTATGCAAAGGCCTCAAAGCAAAGAAGGGTTTACATTCAGATGTATATGGTGTGATGACCCAGAACATGCAAAGAAAGACTGTGCTAGCTATAAGGAAGCCCTCAAAAATCAACTTGTGTTTTTCAAAGATGGGAAAATCCACCTTACAGAGACTGGTCTTCCATTAAGCACAAACTTTGGAAAAGGAGGGATGAAAAAGCTGGTTGAAGACATGGTTGCTGGACATGCCATCTCTATGGTTGAGGCAGCAACCTATGGATTAAAGGTTGGCCAATCGAAGCAGGAATCTGAGAATGATGAAGATTATGAGAATGAAGATTTTTGGCCATCAACAATGGAGCTAATTGCTTCAAAGAAGGTGTCTAAATAGGCTTTGCATGAGGCAGGTGACTGTATACGTCTTGAGACTGGCTGGGAAGAGCCTGTGGATTCTTTATCTGTTCATGCCTACATTGAAAAATGCCATAATAATGAGGCACAGGTAGAGGAAAAGCATAAGAGGGAAAATGAGGAAGGAGGGCCATCAAAAAGGTTCACCCATGGTAGTGAAAAGAAGGATTCTGGGTCATCACATATGCCTCCGCCGCATGGCAAACCTCCACAGGAAGTATCAATGGAAGAAGTGCCAGCAAAAATGAAGCATGAGAAGGAGAAGGGTAAAGGGAAAAGTCCACTCTACAAGCTTCAATCTGATATTGAAGCCGCAACAGACCTCAAAAAGGTGCTTGAAGAGAGGATTCTAAACAGTAGGGTGGAATTTACACTAGGGGAAGTCTTGGGGATTGCAAAGAAAGAATTCCATGATGAGATAATTGCCCCGGGGGATTCAGAAGGGGAACCTTACGATATCACGTGAGTGTACACTAGGGGGGTTTTTTGCAGATGATGCATAAGCTTATACATTAGGGGTGGGGGCCCTTTTATGTTTTGGCTAATCTTAAATTTAAGTTAGGGGGGGGGGAGAGGGGGGGGGGTACTAATCTTTACCCTAGATGTAGATGTAGAAATGACACACAAATACTCATTTGATAAGTCAGTCTCACTGGGTGTTCATGAACTAAGCCCAAAACTAACACTAGGTCTCCTTCATTGATGGTGATTCTTATTGTTAATTATGGTAATCAAAGAACTAATCGTGGCTAATTAAAGGGGCTAATGTTTAGAGAAAATAAGAGAAAAGGCTATGGAAAAAGGTGTAAGAAATGTTCCATAGTAATGCATTCCTACAAGCAAATTAAGCATAACATGGCCACATGAACACCACCACACCCACACCTATACCCTCTCACTCTTTCACTCTTTGATTTTGACCACAAGCTGGTTCTCCTAAGTTGTCCTTATTCTCTTTTGGCATTTGTAAATATTTACTCTATCTTTCTAGTACACTTTGCTTTGCACACTTTGCAAAATTGCCCAATCACCCAAAGACAAAGAGACTATCTATCAGAGGATTAAATAAAAAATGGAGTAATGGAAGGCTACATGGAGTCCCAATGTTGTAGATCCAAGAATATGGGTTTTAAGGGTGGTTCAAATCAAGGAACTTGAGATCCAACCTTGTAAGTCATGATATAAATAGTCTTTCATAATATAAAACAAATATATCATTAAATCATTCTCTCTTTAATATAGGTTTACTATTTTATTCTAGTGTCTATAGTAGTGTAATATACATGTGTCTTTTCAATATTGCGACTGTGTGACCGCTATTTGAATAGTGAATTTCTTAATAGAACCCTTCATTCAGAATTTGTGATAGGAAGGAAGTCATGTGACCGCTATGTGTAAGTCTTGGGACAATCTATGAGAGACGATGACCCTAGAACTATCAAAGCAAAGATGTGCATTGAAGGACACCATTACAAATGCCTTAATACACTATGGATCAGCGGTGGTGAACCTAATAACTAAGGAAACCATGATAGATTTGGGCTTGGAAAAGATGTTATAAAGTAATTAGGTTAGTTGGCTTGCCAACAAAAGTAGAAATTACTTGCCCTCCCAAGTATGTGTACACATGTGGCCTATCCCATGAGTGAGGGCTTTTCACACGGTTGACCATACTCACCCACGAATGTAACTTTAACCATATGTTTTCTTAACCATGGTGAAATGGAGCCAATTTTATCCCCAAAAATGGAGGGGGGAAATGGGGAAGAGCGGGAAAATGGGTTTCCTATCCTGCACGTGACTTTTGCCCTATCTTATGCCCTGTACTTTTGCCTCTTCAACCTCCATTGCCCTGGCAGCCAGGTAGTACATCGTACCTTCCAGTTTGACTATCTCCCACCTCCCGTTACCTCGAATATCCCTACTGGTATTTCAGCGTTGGAGTTTGCAGATTACTCTACTATTTGGGCCTGGAAGTTAATGATGATTTTGCTGTAATTTGTTCCTCATTTCCTTTACTTTACAACAGGTTTTGCTGCTACTGCAAATAATGCATTGAGAAGGCCTATGTTTCTACTTCAACTCACATGTTTTTGGTTGGAATTTGTTTACAGGTGCTGTAATTTGTTACTAGTTGCTAGAGTAGCTGTAAGCTTCGAAAGGAGATTGTTGGCTTGAAGCAGCTCTAATTCTTCCATACTTTGCTCCAGGTTTTATGTCCATTTCATCCTTCATTTTAAACATGTTAATGATGGTTTTGCTGTAATTTTTTCCTCATTTTCTTTACTTTACAACAGGTTTTGCTGTCCATTTGAGATTATCTTGTTGGGCACCTTTTTGTTATCTAGCCCTTTTATAGGAGTATGGAGAGGCATGATATTGTGATTGTGTTAGATGAGGGTATGGCTGAAAATCATGTGTTGGGATATGTTCATCTTAAAACCGGTGGTACCTACAAGGACTTGAGAGAAGAGATCATCCTTGATAATCTCATCATAGATGAGTTTATATTTTTGGGAGGATCTAGGAAAATTCCAATAGGGGCCAAGCAAGAGGAGAGATGGATAGTTGATGCTGCAGAAGTAACCATCCAATTGAAAATGGAATATGATACACAAGGCAAACGCCAAAAAGTGGACTCAGTTGGAGATAGCAATAAAATGCAGCCAAAGTGTACAGTGTCTCCAGATTTATGTATGCATGATCTTGCTCAAGGGTGTGAAAGCTACAATATGGTGGATGATTCGACTACGTGTGGTAGTGTTTCTAAGAATCGATTGAAGAGTCACCTTGAAACACCATCTGAGGTCAAAAAATGGCAGAGGGAGATTAAGATAGCCAAAGAAAAGTTAAGAGCAAAAGGCCGACATGATAGATTTGAGCTCATGTCAAAGGACAAGGATGGTAAAGCATTGTTTCAGATTTGGTGTGAGGAGTGTGATTGCTCTTATGGTCAAGGGGGTCCTGACACTTTGTATAATTACACACACTCACACATCAACTCAGCATCCCATATGAGGATTATTGGGTTATGTGAGCAAGAGAGCCATAGAAAAGACAGCCTTGGTTCATTGGATGACATTATGGAATTAGGAAAAGAAAAAGTAAATGAAGCAATGTTGGAGGTTTCAACCTTTGCAAGTGAGAGTAACGTGGTGTTTCAACTAGTAACAGAGACTATTGGAGATTATAGCACTCTATCAAAAGTCTATATAAGCTGCATGCTAGATAACAAGTGGATACCACTATTTCCAAAGACAGGATCTCTACGACAATGCATGATTGAGCATATGAAATCCAAGCTACATATCACAAAGGCTAGTGGCATTGATTCTAGTAATCAAGTGAAGAGGGTTGGTGGTCGCCCATCCAAGGTGACAATTATAGATAAGAAGCAAAGAGATCTAAGTGGTTTTTTCAAGAAATGTTCCGCTAAAGGTAAAACTCACATGTTCTAGCTGTGTTTTCCATCAGTTTTGTATTTTCCAAGTGAACATTTTTTCTTATGCTCTATTGTAATGTTTTCTTATAGACAATGACACCTTGCAAACTGCCAATGCATCACGAAAGCCATCAGGTATTTCTCATATGCTTCTATTTTCAATCATTATTTTTGATTTTTTATAGAGATGTTAGGTGTAGCTAGTCATATGGCTTTTGGCTCTCTCTCCATTAGGCAAATTTTCAAGCTTCTATTTTCAATCACTATTTCTGTTTTTTTATAGAGATGTTAGGTGTAGCTAGTCATATGGCTTTTGGCTCTCTCTCCATCAAGTCTATTGGGAACTTAACAGATTCCTCCTTTGCTCATAGGGAGTAGCTTGCTTGCAACCTTGTGTTGGGTTTTTTGGCAAGGGTCATATAACTATGATGGGAATGTGGTTGACTTGAAGCCCTTTTTGGATGATAGTAAAGGAGGTGGCAAATGGCACAATGAGCCAGCAACTAAGGCAACAATTATGATGGGGACAACAGAGTTCATTGAAATTAATGGCACTTTCCGTCATAAGGATTGCAAGCGGATATGTTTGGAGGGAACATACTTTGATAATTTGCAATGTGGTGCATGTGCTACTATTCCTAAAGAACGAGACTTTCGCATGCGAGTGTATCGACAAATTCGATCTTCAGATACTCGTGGATCAAGAGACACAGGAGGTGGTAGACGGTTAGATTATTTGACTCATTTAGAGTTATTGAGAGTAGCAAAAACAAAGTCCACAATGGTTCGGGTATTGAAGAAGGAGATAGCATTCACAAGAACTGAAGTTGTTGCATTGAGCGTGAAGGTTAGAAGTCTTCGGGAGAGCACTATGGAAGCCATGGTGAGGAAAGATGTTAGAAAATTTTGTCAAGATATAATCAATGCTCATGAGCTAGGTCTATTTGAGGGAAAGAAGGCATTGTGGAACTTCTTTGTTGACATTTCACAAAACATTTCAAGAGTAGGTCAAGGGAAGAGATATTCCAATACAACAAAGGAATTATTTGAGACTGTCAAGATATGGGGAGGGACAAGGTTGCATAATTTCTTATCACTTAACCTTGGAGGTCCACACATGTCCACCACAATGAGGTCCACAAGAAAAGCACTTTTCTTTCGAACTGGTTTACAAGAGGATATATTTCAACATGCAAGAGAAGTTTACACTTGTCACATGATGAAGAAAGGTATACCCTTGGGTAGTGTGCCAGTTCTTCTAGCTGAGGATGAAACAGTTGTGAAAAGAATGGTGAGATGGGTGGCACGTGATGATAATTTGGTTGGCTTTTGTGGTAAAAAGCTAGAACACACTTGCATTCCAGACTTTGTCGTGCAAGTTGGTGATGGTCAAGATGGATATCTTAGAGTTGTGGACGCTTTTCAACATAATGTGATTGCTCATTATGCAAGGGTATTGATAGTGAATCCTCTTCTTGAATTCTTGCCAAAGCTAGTTATATTGGTGCAATTGACATGTAATAGGTTTGATTCCATGTTTGTCAGAGAACAGTGGGAGAGCATTCAGCTTTCTTGGAACATTTTTCTAAGGGATGTGGTAGGTCCATTGATAGGACATGCTTCAGATGGGGATAGTAGGCGCAAAAAGTTGATGTTGCAAGATTACTCTTCTTGTCAAGGTCCCAGGTTGTGCATTCCTTGGAAGGGTTGGCCCTTTACAGCACACATCACATTTGATGGGAGTATCAGTGGTTTGCATGATCAAGACTATATCCATAATGGAAAGAAACTTATCAATCCTTTGGATAGTGCATCTAGAAGGTTGGTACTTGGTAGAGAGCTTGTGACTTTGAATCATGTAGCAATTGTATATCAATTATTCAAGGTTGATGAACATGGCTTGCAAGAAGGGGATATTGAGAGGAAGGATAGACAAAATTGGAGAGCTGCACAAAGGATTGCTGCAAAGAAAGTACAAAAGTGTTTGAAGTTATTACAAGAAGGCTATGGTGCTCACAAAGAGCGGACATTGGGCACACGTATGTACTTATCAATAGTAGCATCTTACATTGATATTTTCTTATCACCTACCTTAGACTTGTATGGTCATGTGAAAGCTGCAGGAAAGGTGTCTTTCTTTTTCAGGTATGCAGAAGTTGCTACCATTGCTATTAGTGATATATGAATAAAGGATTTTGAACGTATTTCCAAGGTTGATGTGGCTAATACTCATGGCTCTTTCTATATGTAGGATTTGGCGCATGTGGATCACTAAGCATGATGCATACTCCCTAAAGCAAAACTTTATCAGTAGAGAAACATTCATTGACATTCAATTGTCATGTCACTTTGTGGTTCTCTTGATAAAGACCTTTAGGGAAAAGCATCCTCACTTGCACGTACCCCTTTCTTGCACGGGATCGGATGCATGTGAGAATTTTTTCAGCAAGGTGGGTGGAATGGTTCGGAATGAAAGATGCTATGATGGCTTTGATTTGCTGAGTAGTACCGGAGCACTTAATAGAATAGCAGAGTTTCAAGCAGGTTCAATTCTTAAATTTCCAGCAGCTCATTCTAAACAAGAAAATATATGGGCTACTTTGGAAAAGGAGAATGGCACTCCTTTGGCCAACCTGGGAGACTATGCTTGTGTGAGTAGTGACAACCATATGGTATCTGCATTGAAAGAGGGATTATTAGAAGCAAAGGCCATAAGTGAGACACTTGGTATGCACGATGAAACTTCTTGGAATGACTCATGGGAGGAGGGAGATCTCTTAGAACTCTTCAACCCTAATCTTGAATATGTGGATGAAGATGAATCATTGGATGATGTTCTACTTTTAGATGAAGATAATCACTTTGATAGTGGTGTTCGAGGTGATCTGGTGGATGAGGAAATTACTAGTGAAAGTGAGCTTCGTCATGTGATTGATTGTCTAATTGATGAGGAGGAGAAGGTGGTTAGTGAAATATCGCCATTTGTTGAAGTGGATGGGAAAGCCATTTCTAAAAGCACACTTGTCAGCCAATTGAATGGAAATCCCACACTATCTAAAGATAGATTAACAAGGGTGAAAAGTGGAGTGTATTTTTCTTTGGAGAAGAAGGCAATGATTCATACAGGAACATGTCTTGGTATAGGATCTGATTGTGCAGTATTGTTTGAAAGCACATCAATAAATGCAAACAAAAAGACAAGAGGAAAAGGAAAAGCTGGGAATACTAGTAAGGGTGCTGTAAACGGCATGTGGTACCTTGGAAGGGTGGCAAGCATGAGGAGAAAGGTTGGAAATTGTCTAAAAGAGACAAGAGGCCCCTTTGATCTATTGGATAGGCCTTTGAATGTTCAAATTCATTTGTCATGGTATCAACAAGCAAAGGGAACTAGGACCTACACATATGACCTTGTTGACAACCAATGTGTGGATTTGGAATCTATAATAGCCTTGGCCAATCTCAACTATGATCGACAAACAAAGAAATACCATCTTGATGAGAATGACTACAAACTTTTCAATGAATATGTGCAGGGCAGAAAAGGTACATTTTCTATTTTTTAAATTTTTGTAAAGTTTATCCATTTTGAAATTGTCCCTTCCCTTCCCTTCCCTCCTTCCTAGTCCATTTGCAGCCCTACTGCTCCAATCTCTGTAGATGAAGGGAACATATGTTTTTGTTAATGTGCTTTCAATCCTTCTTATCACATAGGGATCCTAGGTTTGCAGCATGTAACTTGACAGGGAGCTTATGTTTGTTTTGTAGGATAAATTTGTTGGCAAGCTATGTGGCATGATGCAGCATTTATGAGAAGATGCCCATAGATGTGTCAATGCTAAACTTATGGATTATAGACATGGATTGTTCGGGTGTTACTCTTGTTTAATTTTTAGTTTTTCTAGTAAACATTCAAGATGCATTTTATGTTTTCTACTCTATCAAATTTTGGTTTAGATTCATGGATTGTTCAAGTGTTACTCTTGTGTAACTTCATATTTGCTGCTATTAAACATCCAAGATGCTTTTCAGCTTTTTCATTCTAGTGTTTGTTTTTTAAGGGAGAAGACACTTGTTTATGTTAGTGTGTAATCATTCTTATACTACAGCTTTCTAGCTTGTCCGCCCCAATAACAGTGAATGTAGTTGCTATCTACACTATTCTGAGCAGGTTTAGAGACTGTTGCCAATTATGGGAAAGGATTTGGAGCTGTTTACCTCTGTATTTGGCAATACAACATTCAAATTAGTTCATGTTTTGCAAGTACAGGTCTGCATTGGAAGTTCAGTGAGGTTTGTGCATTGTTTAACCAAGCATTGGCTAGTGGGTTAATGTGATTTTGTTGGTGCAATACCATTCACAGCATGTGAATCAGTGGAGTTTATGCATACATCTAAGATGGTTCAGAATCAAAATCCGAATCTAAATTCGGGAGACGTGTTTGAAGTTTTGGCCTGGGAGGATAAATTGAATGGAACCAAGTATTCCATGTGGAGTTTTATGGTGAATAATGCGTTAGTTGGTAAGAGTATATGGGGCTATGTTAGAGGTGATGAGGCTTGTCTTGTAGATCTAGTTATTGCTTCTGCTACACCTTTGTAAGGAGGTAATGCATATGATATGTAGCTAGCTTCGATAAGGCCAGCTACACCTATTGCTCCCATTGAGGATTAGAGGAGATGGGATTAAGGGATGCCCAAGCTATGCCACTTATAGCCTTGTCCATTAAAAGGATCATCATACCTCGTATCTGTTCCTCCAACATACTTGGAGAATATGTATTGGGCAAGGAAGGAGGCTAGGCTTACTTGAAAAGACATCTTGATAGTATTTCAAGAGCTTTACGTATGGAAATACATTGGTGGATATGTATACTCTTTGTAGATGTACAGCCAATACGTATGCAAAATGGTATAATGTTGCCTTGGTTAGCATGTCGATGTAGGTGATTAGCATGTAATGGATGTAGTGCCAACAAATGAGTGCTCTTATCATCACTATTAGGCCTGAATCAAGAACATCTATTTTGATAGATGTAACTTTAACAAATGATGTTATCATCATTATTAGGCTTGAATCAAGAACCACCATGCTAACCATGTATGGTAACAAGTGTGCGGAGGGTGTGCGGAGGGTGTGCGGATGACAGATGGATGTTTGACAAAATACGATAGCCGTCTTATAGTCTTGTTGTTTGACAAAATAGGATAGCCATCTTGACGTAGGTTTAAGGAAAGGGGGGGGACACTAGACTTTTTCTTGTACCTTATAAGCTTAAATAGGGGTGTTTTATAATCCTACATGGATCTTAAATAGGGGGTTTTCTTGAAGTTCATGCACGCAGGTGACGTCCCCCTTTAATGAAGAGTGAATCCCCCGGGGATAATTGATATTATACGAAGGAAAAGGCAGTCCATAATTGAATCTATTCCATCACAGGGGGAGACAAGCACTTCCAAGACTCATGGAGTACAGGTACAGCAAAAGAAAGAGAGAGAGAATGTGGTGGAATGTAATCACTCTGCTGAAGGGGCACGACAAGTGCGCTTTGTGGATCAGGATGATGAAAAAGAAGTTCTTACAAAGAGTCATTACTCCAGGAGCCATTGGGCAAGGGCCACCACTGAAACCCTTGTCAAGATAGGTGATTTGGAAGAGCTGTATGTCGCTCTAATCGACCATGGGTCTGAAATAAATCTTATGGCTAAAAATCTCTACAACAAATGTAAGTGGCCAATGGTGGATGTAGATCATGGGTGGATGATTAAAGCGGCTAATAACTCATCTAGAGATCTCTATGCAGCCTGTCCAAATGTAAGGGTAACTATAGGGGATGTGAAAGATGATCAGAACTTCTTTCTCCAGGAGATGTCATCGTATCCCCTCATCCTTGGGCAACCCTACATTACAGCTGTGAGGATGGAAACAAAAGTTTTGGATGATGGCTCGGCATATGCAAGAATAAGGAGTAAAGATGGCAAGAAAGCTGTTCAGTTCTTAACAGTTTGCATTAACCATGAAAGGAACCGTGAGTCTCTTCGAGCACAGTCACTCCCAAAGATAAATAGAGAATTCATGAACTACAGGGAGATGAGGGATTTTGGCCAGGTGCCATTGTAAAGCGGGATTCCAATGGTACAAGGGAAAATGAGTTCTCGCAGGACTCAATCAATGTAAATAACTTTTCAGCAAATTTTCAGGGATTTTCTAGCTATGGGTCACTGGTCTTTGTAAAAAGCAAGGATTTGAAGCGTGGCATGCATCGACATGTACAAAATCAACAAAAAAGTCTTGAGCAGTGTGGTCTTTTGGAGAAGAATGAGTTTATTTCAGGGGTGCTTGATGAGGTGTCATTTGTGGATACTATGGGTGTGCTTTTTGCTATGGAAAGCGCATGCTTACAGGGTGGGAATGAGATGGTAAAGGTGTCATCTGTGGGGATGTATGATATAATCCGGGAATTTGAAGGAATGGAATGTAAAAACATGTATTGTGAGATGGATGCTCATGTTGATACAAAGTATAAAACGGTTGCAAAGAAGGTGAAACCAGTTGCCTTGCCCTTGCCACCAGCAAGCAAGGAGAAAATAGATGAAGCCTCTATGCAACCGAATCTCAGAGATCCAAAGAAAATTGGGCATAAGTTTACACAAGAAACCCTAAAAAGAGCTGAAGATTGGTGAAAAGGATTTTCTGTTGCCAGTTGAAAAGGAATGCTTTGAGGAGATGCTTGTAAAACATGGGAAGGCCTTTGCTTTTCAGCCGCATGAGATAGGCTGTGTTGATCCAAGCGTAACAGCGCCAATGGTGATCTTCACTGTTCCACATGTGCCCTGGAACCTGCGGCCGATTCCAGTACCAAAGGCTCTCTTGCCAAAGCTGATGGAATTACTAAAAGAAAAGATCAGGATGGGAATTTTGGAGCCATCATGCGCTCCATACTCCAACAGATGGTTTACCATGCCAAAGAAAAATGGAGCATTGCGCTTCATTCAAGACATGCAACCTGTAAACAAGGTCACAATCAAAAATGTGGGAGCAGGTCCGATTGTGGACGAGTTTGCAGAAGCATTTACAGGGAAATCTATATACTCTATGGGTGATCTATATTCGGGATATGATCAGTTCCAGCTGGATATACAAAGCAGGGACTTGACCACAATGAAAACTCCTTTGGGATTGGTAAGGATGTGTACCTTACCACAGGGAGCCACCAACTCTCAGTGGCGCATATGATGAATGGAATGAATAAAGTCTTGCAAGACTTCATACCACAAATAACTATGCCTTTTCTGGATGATGTGCCAATAAAAGGCTGTGATGAGAAAGATAAAGATGGGGATTTGGATTCGAAGGGGTGCCGCAAGTTTGTAGCAAATCATATAAAAGATTGTGATATGATTCTATCCAGGCTTGAAGAGGTGAATCTTACTTTATCTGGATTGAAATCAGTGTTTGGGGTTGGTGAAGTGCTAATCGTGGGGCATCTTTGTAGTACTAATGGATGCCGACCTTGTCCAGCCAAGATAGATGCAATACAAAGAATGAAAGAGATATGCATTAATGTTACAGAGGTGAGGAGATTTCTTGGTGCATGTGTCTTTTATGTTATATGGATCCCACATTATGCACATGTAGCAGATCCTCTTTATCAACTTTTGAGGAAAAATCAAAAATTTTTGTGGAGTGCAGCACATATTAAAGCTATGCGGAAGCTGAAATGTCTGCTCCAATCATCACTTACTCTAAGGAAGGCAGATTATGAGTGTGACAGGCCTGTGATTGTTACAGTTGATACTAGTCCTACTGGAATAGGATGGGCAGTAGGGCAAGATGATGAGGATGATCACAGGTATGTAATCAGATTTGGAGCAAAGGTATTAAGCATTCGTCAGCGAAATTATCCGCAGATCAAGAGGGAGTTATGGGGAATAGTCACTGCTCTAAAATGTGAAAAAGAATATCTTATTGGGGCATCTGTACTTGTGGAAACTGATTGCTTGCCACTCCTTGGGATGATCGCAAGCTGCACCACTCCACATATCGCTATGCTTAGGTGGATTGCCTATATCAAGTCACTAAATCCTAAGTTTGAGCATATTGCAGGAAAAGATAACCCAGTTGCAGATATGCTATCAAGAGCCAGGTATGAAGATGAAGAAGGGATGATTAGTGGCATTGATGATGTAGGTACAAAGTTCTATACTACTGCATATGCAAAAGGGGACCATACTTGCTTATCAAATGCACTTGAGTCTTTTACTAAGGAAATGTATGAAGGAGATTGGTTGCTTATTGGTCAATACTTGAGTACTTTGACAAGACAGGAAAATTGGTCTGACTCAGAATTTAAGAGGATCCGCAGAAAAGCATATGGGTATTTTCTAAAGGATGGGTACCTGTGGAAGCATCCTAAGCAGAGGAATGCTATGCCATAGAGAGTCATATGTGATAAAGAGACTCAAGGGAAGCTCATGAAAGAATTCCATGAGAGTCTCTGGGCTGGACATCGAAGTGTGTGGGCCACCTTTACCAAAATAAAGGAAAGATATTGGTGGAAAGGAATGTACAAGGATGTTTCCCAATATGTGGAAACATGCATGATATGTCAAATGTACTCAAATGTGCGACATCGTGATGGCTTTCAACCAACCTACCCACCTGCCATGCACTACAAATGGGTAGTGGATCTAGTTACAATGCCTTTGGGAATTTGGCAGATGCGGTACATAGCACTTGCAAGAGAAGATTTGACAAATCAGGTGAAAGGGCATGCTCTTAGAACAAAGAGTACGGAAACAGTATGCAAATTTCTCTTGGAAGATGTGATTTGCCGGTATGGTTGTGTTGGGAAAATAACAGCTGACAGGGGTGAGCTAGATGTTGAAGAAGCAAGGGAATTCTTCTCTAGAATTGGCATCAAATTGGCCCTAACATGTGCTTACAACCCTGAGGGCAATGGTAAAAGTGAGAAAGGACATCCTCCAATCATTAAAGCTTTGGCTAAGGCATGCAGAGGAAGAATGTGAGAGTGGCCAAGGCTGCTACCATATGCTTTGTGGGCTGACCGTACAACTCATAGCTCAGTGATAGGATACATGCCTGCAGAATTAATGTATGGTCAGAAGCCAGTAATGCCAGTTGAAGAAGTAGTTCCAACTTGAAATGTATTACCCTGGGTGGAAGAATTAAACAGGGAAGACCTCCTTGCATTGCGAATAAGGCAGTTGGAGAGGAGGCCTGAAGATGTAGAGCTTGCTAAAGCTCGTTTGAAAAATGCAAGGTTGAAAAATAAAGAAAGATTTGATAGAAGACACAAACTCCGGCCAAAGCCTATTGAAGAAGGTGATTGGGTCCTAATGTATGATAGTAGTCTTGACAACCAATTCACTGTGCAAAGGAAGTTTACAAAAAGATGGTTTGGCCCTTACATTGTCAAGCATGTGCATGGAAATGCCACGTATACCCTGTGTGAGGTTGATGGAACAGAGATAAAGAATCTTGTATAGCAGGCAAAAGGATCAAGATGTTTAAAAAAAGGCATGACAGTGATCCTTTTGATTCACAGGGGACTCAAGATGAGAGGCTTGATAGTGATAGCATGGATATGGTTGAAGAGGAAGAGGATGATCTTCCTAGTAATGTAGAAGATGAAGACGACATCCAGATATATGTGGATCTTGATGATGATTTGGCACATACCAGAAAATGTGCAGGTTTAGAGGGGGCGGATGTCGTGCCACGGCACGTCTATGGTGTGAAACCATGCATGTGAGGCCCTTAAATATAAATCTAGATGTATGGGATTAAGTGCCACGACTTGAGTCATTTTATGATGCCTATGTACATATGTTCATATTGTAAATGAGGTTCAATAAGACGAGCTGAGGCTAAGCCAGGTCTCAAAGCCTCTATACATAAGTGTGGTGTGAATCATGGAGTTTTTTTTATGCTTATGGTGAACCTTGAGGTAGCACGAATTATCAATGAAACAAAAGCAGCATCACTTTCTTATGGGGCTAACAAGAAAGAGGGATTAGTTGCAGATTTTGATCTTGATGGAGGCATAAGAAAGACTGAAGGACCAGCCAACTGATCACTTCTAGAGAGGGAGTAGATAATATGGTTGAAGATGCATCCATGCAAAATGGCATTATGAACGTTTCTTCTAGGCTACGCTTCACCAAAGCACATGTCACTCATCCTGAACTAAAGTGCACATTCAATTTGGAGATAATCGGGGTGAAAAAGAATCCCAATGGTCCCATGTACACATCTCTTGGTGTAATGATAAAAGGAACCGTGATAGAGATGAATGTGAGTGAGCTTGGTCTAGTAACTCCGGCTGGTAAAGTGGTGTGGGGCAAGTACGCACAAGTCACAAATAACCCTGAGAATGATGGCTGTATCAATGATGTTTTACTAGTGTAACAGCTATACCCATGGAGAGGTATCACGGTTTCAGAATGAGGCCGTCCATATACACTCACCCACTCATGCGGTTAAATTTAAATGGTGCCAATGCAATGTATGACATGATAATGTCGCCTCAGTGTGGTGTAAAACCTGGGGCATGGCACTGCAGTGCAGAGGTATGATGTGTGAACAGTTCTAATGAAGTTTTGAAGAACAAGCACACTGGGAAAAATTCTGCTCTCCGCGGAACCTTGCCAGCTCATCTCGGCGCCAAATTTCATTGTACAGCCGTTCCTCAGCTTGAAGGCGATCCCTACTGCAGTAGACAGAGGCGAGGGGAGTGGAAGACCGCCTAGCAGAGGCAGTAGCTGCAAACGTATTCAAAGGTGGCGTCTTGCATGGGAAATTATGAAGGCTTTTTAAAAAAAAAGGAATATCCGAATTTTAAGCAAAAAAAAGGAGGCGCAGCGTATTTCAAATGGGAAAATCCGAGTTTTTGGCTGCAAAAATGAATTCAGCCCGAATCTCTTGCGGGAAAAAATCAGAAAAAACTAGGAAAATGCAGATATGAGGTAGAGGTATGCAGGAAAGAGAGGGGAGGAAAAACCAGAGCTTGATTTTGCAGAATGTCTCGTTTTGGGAAGATAACTTCTGTTCAAGCCTTGTAGGGGTTTGAATTAGAGAGTAATTGAAGCTTCATCTAGTGATACGCTTCCTGAAAATTTCAAAAAATGAAGTGATCCGCTGCCGATTTCATGCAAAGGAGGAAGAGCTGAAGCCTTGGAGAGGTGCCTGGGTAATCGTAAGGAAGCAGAGACTGCTGTTCGTGAGGGAGCTGCTGGCGTTGACTGAAGCAGAAAGGGTCGCCGTCTCTTGATTCTGCAGAAATCCTGAGGTGAGTCGGAGATTGAGAGAATAGGAGTAATAAATACAAATCCCGTTACCAAAACAAATGTGGAAAGTGGGCTGTCAGATAACGGAAAAAAGCAAATCGTGAAAGCTGCACTTCAATTGAGGGAGATGGGGGCCTGCGATGGCAGTTGCTGGATATGGCCATCTATTACTCGAAGAGCATATCAGGCAGCAGAGATTATAGCTTATTTCAATAACATCAATCGCAAGTACTATCTTGTTCGGGCTGGTGAGTACTGAGGAGAAGAGATTGCTGCATGTGTTGGGTGACCTGGCAAGCTTGCACCCATCTGTCTAAATTGAAAAGCTTCTGCTGGTGGTTCCCCTTAAAGAGATATATGTTCTGATTCCTTACTGGGATTTGAAGCTACACTCACAGCTAGAAGACTCGCACTTTCCCAGCGATACTGCCCACGTCACGACAGCGCCCCTATCCAGGCTGCCACTCCGAGGTCTCTGTGGCCTGAGCAGGCAGCCTGCCGTGCCGCATCTATGGGTGGGCCATTAGGGCTGTGGGTGAGGGTCGAGGTCTCCTGCGCCAGATGACCGACCTGCCTGCAAATGAAGCACTGGTTCGGGAGCCCCGAGAACTCCACTCTCTGATCAATCCATCCCCCTCCTATCCTAGGTAGCTGAATGATCAATCCATCCCCCTCCTATCCTAGGTAGTTGAACTCCACTGGTTCGGGAGCCCCGAGAACTCCACTCTCTGATCAATCCATCCCCCTCCTATCCTAGGTAGCTGAATGACCTTAGGAAAGGAGATGTCAGACACCAAAACTCCGACGGAGGGTAGCCCAGCTGCTCTGGCCACCACTGAAGCTGCTGTGGGGCCAGTCTCTAGTACCAAGCCCACCAATGCTCCTAGCCAGGAGTGGAGCGAAAGATACTCCCGGCGAAGTCCAAGGAAGCAAACTGTAACATGAAAAAGGCGCTCTCCCTACTCAGCCGCCCATGTTGCCAAGGTCTGAAGAAAGCCCAAGCACCCCTGTTGATGTCAAGGGGACTCATGGCAAGGACCTTGGCCATGCTCTGGGCGGCAGTCTCGAACTCGATCTGATAATGTCCACGGCCCAGTAGCTATACGTCCAGGATCTTGCCCACATCTGCAAGAAGGCGGGCCTGGAGAAGATCTCGGATCTCCCCTCTGCTGGGGCGAGTGCCGACTATACGGCAGATGGTGGAATGAGCCTGAAGGCGTTCCACCTCTGCGGTGAGGCTCGCTTCGTCTTCCGGCGAAAGAGAAAGCCTGATGGGGGTGTCCTCAGGGGCAGGCGAGGGGGCTGCGGATGAGTTCCTCTGAGGCGAGGCGGCTGAGGCGAGGCGGGAGGAGTCTCCGTCAGAGTCTGAAGCTCAGGCGAAGGCGAGGCGAAAGCGGAAATCCTGCAAGAAACGAGCTGCACACAGAGAGGCGGAAGACGAAGGTTGGAGAGAAAGGAAACAAAACCCCCTGGGGGGCGGAAGTCAGCACGAAAGGGGAGGGGGGGTGAAATGGCGAAGGAGAAGTCCTAGGGGGGGCAGCAGCTACGCGAAAGAGGGGCGGGGAGGAGAAATGCTGGCAAAGGGGGGGGTCGGGGTGCTACAGAGGTGAGGTGGGCGCCAAGAGGGGGGGGCGAGAAGGCGAGGAGGGGGGCATAGCAGAGGGAGGGGGCGCAGCAACGAAGCAGGCGGAGGGGGCAAAAAAGATGGACGGCGGCGGGCAGAGCAGCGTGGGAGGGGGGCGCAGAAGCGACAGCAGGCGGGGGGGGCAAGAGCAAGCGTGAGGGGACAAGGCGGGGGGCGCAGGTGTGCAGGACGCGCAAGCAGGGACGGGGCGGAGCTTCAGCGAGCTAGCGTATATCGGATGATTGGATGATTTCAATCGTAAGACAAGGTATTAGAAGACTCTATTCTTATATGTCAAGTTCTAAAGCTCTCGTTAACAAGCAAAGACAACGATAAACGATAAATTTCTATAAGATATATACATATTTTGTTTTTCAATTACATATCATTCTCAGGGGTTGAGGTATGGCCCCGGCTTCTCTATTAATTGTTAATAGTGATTTATTTGATTGATTTATTATTTAAAGTTTATATTCTTTTAAAGAATAGCATATGCCTTAATAAAGAATGTCTCATTATAATCTCAAGTTGAAATGCAAAAATCTTTGTGAAAAGGATTGTTTTCTTAAGAAGGTAACATGGATTCTAGTCTTATGGTTTAGTTGAGTAAATGGATTGTTATCTTGGTTAAATTAAGATACACGTATAACTTCTCCCTGCCTTGACGCTGTCCCATTCTTGTGCTTGTATAGCCGGACGGTGGAGACATTAGTAAGGCCCGGAGTTGGCCCATGGTATCCCTCTCATACCATTGGGAGAATGAGGTTCGCCGATTGAGGCGAGTGATTGTGATGCTACCTAGTTCTGAGGGCCCAGGCTAGTGCGGTGAATTAGCCCACCCTAGTGCGCAGACATCCCTCTGAGGGACGGGAGGATCGAGCGATGGAGCCTGAGAGGGCGACACGCCGGCTTCAGTCCTCGCCAGCACAGCAGCCGATGATGAGGTGTATGGTCCCGTAGGGTTTTTGCCCAGCATGTAGAGGCTGGAAGGCCGAATTCTAGATCATCGGCGGTATAAAGGAAAAGATTAAGAGAGCCGGTTTGGCTTGTATGGATTTGATTCATGTATGAACTTTTTTTATATATATCTTGTCTTTGGCATGATTGTATTGTGTAAAAAGGCTGTTTTAACAAACCTTGTGGAAAGGACCTTAATTAAGGAACATGTTTATATATGTCAAACAGTGTGGTAGGATTAATTAGAAAACAAATTGATGCGTGAGTAGGGTAGAAAGTGGGAGGATGGAATGCCCCGATGGCCCCATCCTACGGACGAGTGGACCCGATTAGTCGGGTAGCTTTCCAACATATTAAGTGAAAGCCCTACGTTAGATAAATAGGTTCTCGGGCAATTCTATTCTAGAAGACTAGGCCAGTGGCTGTGCCTTACAAAGATGAGGAAAAAAGCATTGTCTCTAGAAATCAAGTCTAGTAGTTGCCTAATTTATGATCAATTACCCTATGGGTGATGTGATGTTTAGAAGATCACGCTCCCCCTCTACGGGATAGAATTAGGTCTTACCTATGAATCGTATCCTTGAATCTCTGCATGGTCAAGGTGTCGATGAGTAGGAAATTTTCTCCAAGTTAAGACTTAGTGGACTATCTTAAGCGTTTCCCCCATTTTGGAAGGGGGGGAACCTAACAAGTGGTATCAGAGCCGATTTTAGTTCCTAGGATTTGTTTTTCAAAGGTTAACTATCAAAGGGATTAAAACAAGTGATTGTTTATCATATGAGGATGAATCAATCATCTCTATTGGCCATAGAAGTGATTTGAATATCCTCACATGTTGAGACAATCATCTTATGAAATTGTGCTTATATCTTGGGGGTGCACACGCAAGATATTTGTATAATAAATTTGAGAAATTAGATCGGGGAGAAAACCTTTTGTGAGGAAAAACATAGGGTGATCAAATTAAGAAACTAATGAGAGACTGAAGGATAGACCGAAACTTTGTTTAGAGAAATTTTTAGGATATATCTGATTAGCTCGCATATTATAAATTATTAAGATTATAACTCCATTAAGGTTTGAATAGTTGACATGTGAATGTCATCCATTGGATGCTTTACACTAGGATGATAATCCAAGATCTAGAACCCATCTCAGACAAACATGGATCTAACTTCAGATATGTAATTCCCAGAGGATCATACTCTTAGATGTGTTAATCCCACAATACTAGATGTGTAATTTTCAGAAAACTAATCATCTCAGACATGTTAATCCTCATAATCTTTCAATCCCAAGGCACCAGATGTGATTCTCAAAAAATGAAGATCTCACATATATTAATCCAGAGTGCATTTAGATGTGGCGCTATGATAAGTATTTGATAGTTTTGAGCTTTTCATGGATACAATGAAAGAAGCAAGTTCACCCTTGCTCGTCTAAAAATCGTAAGAAATGCCAAATTAGTTGGAAGCACTGTTGTCAATCTTATCACTGGAGCTAGAATCAGTTTATGAGATGCCATGAAATTACACCTTCGTGAAAGGTTTTGTCCTCCAGGATTTTGAGAGGATAAAATGAATGAATTTTCTGAGCTAACCCAAGAAAGGAAGACCCTAAAAGAATACCACCAAACTTTTGTTAAACTTCTTCGATTTGCTTTTGCTGTAGAGATGGATGACGCAACTCTTCTCCATCAATTTATTTGGAAGCTTAATCTACCTTTGAATAACCTCATCAAGAATGTAAAACCATCCTCTATTTCAGAAGCCATAATTATAGCCAAAGACTGTGATAATAAAGTTTTTTTTATATAGAAAGTATCGAGAAGGACATGAGTCCTTCCATGTTAATCAAGAAGAGGTCTCCTAATTCAAGAGAAATGTCAAGCCCTCCACCCTTGGTTACAAGGAATCATGAGCTAGAGTAAAAATTAGGTAAAGAAATAGGGATAGCAGGAAATACTTGTTAAATTCGGTTACCTTTTAAGTGGGGGAGATTGTAAGGTCCCTCCCAAGCCATGTATGTATGTGTCTCTTTTAATATAGATTTCAATAAGGAATGAGAGTGTACTTAGAGAAGAGTGAGACAATAAGGCTAAAAACATTAGGAAAGTGTTAGAATAAAAATATTAGCTTCAAAAATCCTAAAAGAAATAAGAACATAAGAATAGTTCTATTAAGAGATAAGTATCCCCAAAAAAAGAATTTCGAATTTAGGTGATAAGAGGTCATATTTAGAGTACTTTTACACATTTAGAGTCCATGCATACTAAAAATGTGAAAAAACAACGTGTTTCTAAAGATGGCGCGTTTGTGGCTATATACGGACGTTCTTTCCTATTCTGCCCACGTTGGCTTGTAGACCAGATACCTTCCCGTTCTTTTGAGTGGCTACATGACTATATTCTAAACCTTTGTTAGAGAGTTATGGCCGAAACAATTTGCTGTTTCTGTCAGGGGGTCTCTACACAGAGAAAACTGTGAGAAGGCAGCAAGTAGCCTCAAGGTAATCCTAGAGTTTGAGATGCATATATCCCTTCATTCTTATCTAATATCTCAGAAAATAAGCTTAGATTTCTATGGTCTTTCGGAAGAAGAGACCAAAACTCCATAGCTTTTCTTTTAGAGAAAGAATAGTATGCTATAGTCCTGTATAGTCATGTAAGAGAAGGCTATTTTGCCATAGACCTTAGAAAGAGAGAAGAGTCACAGTACGAGTAAGAAGAGATAAAGCTTGGGGATGATTGGATGATTTCAATCATAAGACAAGGTATTAGAAGACTCTATTCTTATATGTCAAGTTTTAAAGTTCTTGTTAACAAGCAAAGACAACGATAAACGATAAATTTCTATAAGGTATATACATATTTTGTTTTTCAATTACATATCATTCTTAGGGGTTGAGGTATGGCCCTGGCTTCTCTATGAATTGTTAATAGTGATTTATTTGATTGATTTATTATTTAAAGTTTGTATTCTTTTAAACAATAGCATATGCCTTAATAAAGAATGTCTTATTGTAATCCCAAGTTGAAATGCAAAAATCGTTGTGAAAAGGATTGTTTTCTTAAGAAGGTAACATGGATTCTAGTCCTATGGTTTAGTTGAGTAAATGGATTGTTATCTTGGTTAAATTAAGATACAGGTATAACTTCTCCCTGCCTTGACGCTGCCCCATTCTTGTGCTTATATAGCCGGACCGTGGAGACGTTAGTAAGGCCCGGAGTTGGCCCATGGTATCCCTCATACCATTGGGAGAATGAGGTTCGCCAATTGAGGCGAGTGATTGTGATGCTGCCTAGTTCTGAGGGCCCAGGCTAGTGCGGTGAATTAGCCCACCCTAGTGCGTAGACATCTCTTTAAGGGACGGGAGGATCGAGCGATGGAGCCTGAGAGGGCGACAGGCCGACTTGAGTCCTCACTAGCCGTCGACGATGAGGTGTATGGTCCCGTAGAGTTTTTGCCGAGCATGTAGAGGCTGGAAGGCCGAATTCTAGATCATCGGCGGTATAAAGGAAAAGATTAAGAGAGCCGGTTTGGCTTGTATGGATTTGATTCATGTATGAACTTTTTTTATATATATCTTGTCTTTGGCATGATTGTATTGTGTAAAAAGGCTGTTTTAACAAACCTTGTGAAAAGGGCCTTAATTAAGGAACATGTTCATATATGTCAAATAGTGTGGTAGGATTAATTAGAAAACAAATTGACGCATGAGTAGGGTGGAAAGTGGGAGGATGGAATGCCCCGACGGCACCATCCTATGGACGGGTGGACCCGATTACTCGGGTAGCTTTCCAACATATTAAGTGAAAGTCCTACATTAAATAAATAGATTCTCGGGCAATTCTATTCTAGAAGACTAGGCCAGCGGCGGCTGTGCCTTGCATAGATGAGGAAAAAAGTGTTGCCTCTAAAAATCAAGTCTAGTAGTTGCCCAATTTATGATCAATTACCCTAAGGGTGATTTGCTGTTTAGAAGATCACACTTCCCCCTGCGGGATAGAATTAGGTCTTACCTATGAATCGTATCCTTGAATCTTTGCATGGTCAAGGTGTCGATGAGTAGAAAATTTTCTCCAAGTTAAGACTTAGTGGACTATCTTAAGCGTTTCCCCCATTTTGGAAGGGGGGGAGCCTTACAAGTACCCCCAAGATTTATAGCTTCTAAGGTCCCTCCCAAGCCATGTATGTATGTGTCTCTTTTAATATAGATTTCAATAAAGAAAGAGAGTGTACCTAGAGAAGAGTAAGACAATAAGGCTAGGAACATTAGAAAAGTGTTAGAATAAAAATATTAGCTCCAAAAATCCTAAAAGAAATAAGAACATACGAATAGTTCTATTAAAAGATAAGTATCTCCAAAAATAGAATTTCGAATTTAGGTGATAAGAGGTCATATTTAGAGTACTTTTACACATTTAGAGTCCATGCATACTAAAAATATGAAAAAACAATGCGTTTCTAAAGATGTCGCGTTTGTGGCTATATACGGACGTTTTTTGCCTATAAGATAGTCCACTAAGTCTTAGGTGTTTTCCCCTCTATTTTTGGAAGGGGGGAACCTTACAAGTTTGTAAGGTTCGTATATAGCCACAAACGCACCATCTTTAGAAACGCGTTGTTTTTTCATATTTTTAGTATCCATGGACTCTAAATGTGTAAAAGTACTCTAAATATGACCTCTTATCACCTAAATTCGAAATTCTATTTTTGGGGATACTTATCTCTTGATAGAACTATTCTTATGTTCTTATTTCTTTTATTTTTGGAGCTAATATTTTTATTCTAACACTTTTCTAATGTTTCTAGCCTTATTGTCTCACTCTTTTCTAAGTACACTCTCTTTCCTTATTGAAATCTATATTAAAAGAGACACATACATACAAGGCTTGGGAGGGACCTTACAATCTCCCCCACTTAAAAGATTCGAGATGTCCTCATCTCGCGAGCTGGGCTAGTATCTAAGTAAATCCTCCTGTCTCTTTCAAAGTGGTGTCCCTACTAGGTAAAAATCTTCTTTTATCTAAATATTGTTCTTAAAGATTCATTTATTTCATGTGCTTGGCTCATTTTGTTGTGCCTCCAAAAGGTCTTTATTATTCTAAAGTTAATTGGCCTTATTATCCTAATTTCATGTATCCATATACCTCTCATATGGTACGAACATTCGAATTCCTTATTCTATATCCCCATGTAATATGGTACTTAACAAATTATCATGGAAAAACGTAAGGGAATCAATCCTTTACGCAATCTAACCTATGATAGCAATTTCATAATCTTAGTATCGTCTTGTAGAATACCTCTATTCATCATGCACATTACTTCACATAAATCTTGCACCAATCCTCTTCTATTTACTCATAGAAATACTTGTTGAATTTGATTATCTTTAACCCTGCTATCTCTATTTCTTGACCTAATTTTTGCTCTAGCTCATGATTCCTTGTAGCCAAGAGTGGACTTGACATTCCTCTTGAATTAGGGGACCTCTTCTTGATTAACATGGAAGGACTCATGTCCTTCTCGACACTTTCTATATAAAAAAACTTTATCACAGTCTCTGGCTATAATTATGGCTTCTAAAATACAGGATGGTTTTACATTCTTGATGAGGTTATTCAAAGGTAGATTAAGCTTCCAAATGAATTGATGGAGAAGAGTTACCTCATCCATCTCTGGAGCAAATCGAAGAAGTTTAACAATTGATGGTATTCTTTTAGGGTCTTCCTTTCTTGGGTTAGCTCCAAAAATTCATTCATTTTATCCTCTTGAAATCCTAGAGGACAAAACCTTTCATGAAGGTATACTTTCATGGCATCTCATAAACTGATTCTAGCTCCAGTGGTAAGATTGACAATAGTGCTTCCAACTAATTCGGCATTTCTTACGATTTTTAGACGAGCAAGGGTGAACTTGCTTCTTTCATTGTATCCATGAAAAGCTCAAAACTATCAAATACTTATCATAGCGCCACATCTAAAGGCACTCTGGATTAATATATGTGAGATTTTTTATTTTTTGAAAATTACACAACTGGTGCCTTGGGATTGACACATCCAAAGATTATCAGGATTAACATATCTGAGATGATTAGTTTTCTAAAAATTACACATCTAGTATCTTGGGATTAGCACATCTAAGAGCATGATCCTCTGGGAATTACGCATTCGAAGTTAGATCCATGTTTGTCTGAGATGGGTTCTAGATCTTGGATGATTATCCTAGTGTAAAGCATCCAATGGATGACATTCACACGTCAACTATTCAAACCTTAATGGAGTTATAATATTAATAATTTATAATATGCAAACCAATGAGATATATCCTGAAAATTTCTCTAAACAAAGTTTTGGTCTATCCTTCTATTCAGTCTCTCACTAGTTTTTTAATTTGATCACCCTATGTTTTTCCTCACAAAAGGTTTTCTCCCCAATCTAATTTCTCAAATTTATTATACAAATATCTTACGTGTGCGCCCCCAAGATACAAGCACAATTTCATAAGATGATTGTCTCAACATGTGAGAATATTCAAATCACTTCTATGGCTAGTAGAGATGATTGATTCGTCCTCATATGATAAACAATTACTTGTTTTCATCCCTTTGATAGTTAACCTTTGAAAAACAAATCCTAGGAACTAAGATCGGCTTTGATACCTCAAATCAATCAAGTAGATCACTATTAACAATTAATAGAGAAGCCGGGGCCATACCTCAATCCCTAAGAATGATATATAATTGAAAAACAAAAGATGTATATACCTTATAGAAATTTGTCGTTTAACGTTGTCGTTGCTCGTTAACAAGAGCTTTAGAACTTGATATATGAGAATAGAGTCTTCTAATACCTTGTCTTACGATTGAAATCATCCAATCATTCCCAAGATTTATCTCTTCTTACTCGTACTGTGACTCTTCTCTCTTTTTAAGGTCTATGGCAAAATAGCCTTCTCTTACAGGACTACAGCATACTATTCTTTCTCTAAAAGAAAAGCTATGGAGTTTTGGTCTCTTCCTCCGAAAGACCATAGCAATCTAAGCTCATTTTTCTAAGATATTAGATAAGAATGAAGGGATATATGCATCTCAAACTCTAGGATTACCTTGAGGCAACTTGTTGCCTTCTCACAGTTTTCTTTGTGTAGAGACCCTGACAAAAACAGCAAATTGTTTCGGCCATAACTCTCTAGTAAAAACTTAGAATATGGTTATGTAACAACTCAAAAGAACGGGAAGGCATTTGGTCTACAAGCCAACGTGGGCAGAATAGGCAAAACGCGCCATCTTTAGAAACACATTGTTTTTCCACATTTTTAACCCAGCTATCGCAAATTCTTGACCTAATTTTTGCTCTAGCTCATAATTCCTTGAAGCCAGGGGTGGGCTTGACATTTCTCTTGAATTAGGAGATCTCTTCTTGATTAACATGGAACGACTCATGTCTTTCTCGACACTTTCTATATAAAAAAAACTTTATCACAATCTCTGGCTATAATTATGGCTTCTGAAATAGAGGATGGTTTTAAATTCTTGATGAGGTTATTCAAAGGTAGATTAAGCTTCCAAATGAATTGATAGAGAAGAGTTACCTCATCCATCTTTGGAGAAAATCGGAGAAGTTTGGTGGTATTCTTTTAGTGTCTTCCTTTCTTGGGTTAGCTCCAAAAAGTCATTCATTTTATCCTCGCAAAATCCTGGAGCACAAAACCTTTCACGAAGGTGTAATTTCATGGCATCCCATAACTGATTCTAGTTCCAGTGGGGTTAGATTGACAACAGTGCTTCCAACTAATTCCGTATTTCTTACGATTTTTAGACGAGCAAGGGTGAACTTGCTTCTTTCATTGTATCCATGAAAATCTCAAAACTATCAAATACTTATCATAGCGCCACATCTAAAGACACTCTGGATTAATATATGTGAGATCTCAATTTTTTGAGAATTACACATTTGGTGCCTTGGGATTGAAAGATTATCAGGATTAACACATCTGAGATGATTAGTTTTCTAAAAATTACACATCTAGTATCTTGGGATTAACACATCTAAGAGCATGATCCTCTGGGAATTACACATCCGAAGTTAGATCCATGTTTGTCTGAGATGGGTTCTAGATCTTGGATGATCGTCCTAGTGTAAAACATCCAATGGATGACATTCACATGTCAACTATTCAAACCTTAATGTAGTTATAATTTTAATAATTTATAATATGTAAACTAATGAGATATATCTTGAAAATTTCTCTAAGTAAAGTTTCGGTCTATCCTTCTATTCAGTCCCTCACTAGTTTCTTAATTTGATCACTCTATGTTTTTCCTCACAAAAGGTTTTCTCCCCAATCTAATTTCTCAAATTTATTATGCAAATATCTTGTGTGTGCATCCCCAAGATACAAGCACAATTTCATAAGATGATTGTTCATGTGAGGATATTCAAATCACTTCTATGGCCAGTAGAGATGATTGATTCGTCCTCATATGATAAACAATCACTTGTTTTAATCCCTTTGATAGTTAACCTTTGAAAAACAAATCCTAGGAACTAAGATCAGCTCTAATACCACTTGTAAGGTTCCCCCCCTTCCAAAATAGGGGAAACACTTAAGATAGTCCACTAAGTCTTAACTTGGAGAAAATTTCCTATTCATCGATACCTTGACCATGTAGAGATTCAAGGATACGATTCATAGGTAAGACCTAGTTCTATCTCGCAGGGGCAGCGTGATCTTCTAAACATCAAATCACCCATAGGGTAATTGATCATAAATTGGGTAACTACTAGACTTGATTTCTAGAGACAACGCTTTTTTCCTCATCTTTGCAAGGCATAGCCGCTGGCCTAGTCTTCTAGAATAGAATTGCCTGAGAACCTATTTATCTAACGTAGGGCTTTCACTTAATATGTTGGAAATCTACCCGACTAATCGGGTCCACCCGTCCGTAGGAGGATGGGGCGTTGGGGCATTCCATCCTCCCACTTTCCACCCTACTCACGCGTCAATTTATTTTCTAATTAATCCTACCACACTGCTTGACATATATAAACATGTTCCTTAATTAAGGCCCTTTTCACAAGGTTTATTAAAACAGTCTTTTTTCACAGTACAATAATGCCAAGACAAGATTTAAAAGAAAAGTTTATACATGAATCATTTTCATACAAGCCAAACCGGCTCTCTTATTCTTTTCCTTTATACCGCCAATGATCTAGAATTCGGCCTTCCAACCTCTACAGGCTAGGCAAAACCCTACGGGACCATACACCTCATCGTCGGCCGCCACTGGCGAGGACTCAAGTCGGCTTGTCGCCCTCTCAGGCTCCATCGCTCGCTACCATGTGGTACATCACTTCCTGCTGGGCCTTCTCTCGGGCGTGCATTGGCCAGGTGCAGAGGCTCATCAGGAACTTTCTTTGGTCCGGAGGCGATGGGCGACCCGCTAGGGCAAAGGTGGCATGGGCTGTGATCACTCAGCCGAGGGAGAGAGGCGGCCTGGGCATTGTAGATCCTATTTGCCAAAGCCGAGCTTTGCTTGGCAAGCTGGTAGTTCGTGGTCTCCTGCCAGGTGTTGAGCCGTGGAAGGAGCTTCTTGTTTCCAGGATGCTCAGCCGCACTCCGTCTCTTAGCGGCCCCTGGAACCCCAGCATCAGGTGGATCTTTACGGAGCAGCGCTCCAGAGGAGTGGGCCTTGGCTTCGAGGAGCGTTTTGCAGCCAGCCTTCTGAGGGCCTGGGCGCATCTGAGGCCGGCACTCTTCCAGACTCCCCCGGGCACCGATGAGGAGCGCCTGAGGCAGCCATTGATCTGGAACCCCTTGATTCGTCTCCCCAGTGGCCATATGGTTGGCTCGCGGTCTCACGTGTCGTGGGGCCCGTTGAGCTCCGGCCCAGCCCAGTCCCTAGACGACTGGATATGTTTTCAGTAGCTGCCTCCAGAGGCTCAGGAGAGGAGACTCAGTGGGATGAGGGGCAGAGAGTTGATGAGACAGGATATTGAGGCGGCCATCCCCCGGGAGTGGAGGACCCCAGTACAGGACCCTTCACCTCCACAGTGGATGGGTGTCTTTACTCGGCATGAGATCCTCCTAGCGGTCTGCGGCACAGCGGAGAGAGTCGCCCCACTCACTTTCGAGGTGGGAGAGGGTGGCCAGCTTCAGAGGTCACGACTAGATTTGGATGGGTTCCAGGGTTGTATCCTTCAGAGGGTTCGGGTGGTCGGCTTTCATCAGAGACAGTGGTATGTAGACCCCTCACCGGCCTCGATAGGGGAGGATTGTTCTTGGAGACTCTGGGCTTGGGACAGCAAGCCTCTTGTTCGCCTTCAGTGGGACCCAGGGGAGTGGTTTTGGCGAGATCCCTACTCGGCCCCTACCAGCCCTGCCATTCCCTTTTTTCAGTACACAGCGAGGCTGGGGCGGCGGATTCAGAGACACAGGATAGAGAGCACCCCGGCAGCGGCCGAGCATTGGCGGCGACAGGGGCTCTCCCCTGCCTTTCTTAGGGACTTCTGGCAGCGCCTTTGGGCCAGCTTCCGTCCCCGGAAGGTGACACTTTTTCTCTGGCTCACAGCGCATAGAGGATTGGCTGTGGGGGCTTGGCTTGCTTTTGGTAGACACCCAGCGTCCTGCCCTCGGTGCGATCATGCACAGGAGTCACAGCGGCACTGCTTATGGGATTGCCCACAGGCACAGCAGGTCTGGCAGCGCGCTCTCAGGATGGTTTTTGCAGGTTCTCCAGGGGAGATGTTGGTGACATGGGGTGCGGTAGCTTGGGCCACGGATAGCGGCCCTGCACTTGGATATGAGGACGCTCCTGGCAGTGTGACCATCCAGGTCTCTGACAGGGCGATGGCGGTGGTTCCGACGCCAGACTTCTCCTCGGCAGCCTCTCAGGAGGGGGTCGGGCAGAGATGGGAGTTGATCAGCAGCATGACGGCCTGGCACATATGGAGAGCCCGATGCAGGGAGGCCATTGACCACCAGACGACTCCACCGGCGGAGGTCATACAGGCCCTCTGGGTGGACATCATCCACACCTTGAGAGGACACTGGGGGAAACTCCAAGGGAGACTCGGATCGCATGAGAGGGCGCCGCAAGGCTTTCCTCCGCACTTGGCAGCCTGGCCCTTTCCTCACCGCGAGGGACGAGGATGTCATTTGGCACTATCGGCCGCCAGTTTGGCTTTTCTCACCTCCTTCATGTATTACTAGGTAGCCCCCCCCAGAGAGCGGCCAGCCACGGGGGGGAGCTCAGGTGTTCATTGTGTTTTATCCCTCCTTGCGAGGTGAGCTTTGTAGCCATATGGCGTTTTCTCATTAACTAATAGAAGGATCTTTTTTTCGGAAAAAAAAAAAAAATATGTAAACTAATGAGATATATCTTGAAAATTTCTCTAAGTAAAGTTTCGGTCTATCCTTCTATTCAGTCCCTCACTAGTTTCTTAATTTGATCACTCTATGTTTTTCCTCACAAAAGGTTTTCTCCCCAATCTAATTTCTCAAATTTATTATGCAAATATCTTGTGTGTGCATCCCCAAGATACAAGCACAATTTCATAAGATGATTGTTCATGTGAGGATATTCAAATCACTTCTATGGCCAGTAGAGATGATTGATTCGTCCTCATATGATAAACAATCACTTGTTTTAATCCCTTTGATAGTTAACCTTTGAAAAACAAATCCTAGGAACTAAGATCAGCTCTGATACCACTTGTAAGGTTCCCCCCCTTCCAAAATAGGGGAAACACTTAAGATAGTCCACTAAGTCTTAACTTGGAGAAAATTTCCTATTCATCGATACCTTGACCATGTAGAGATTCAAGGATACGATTCATAGGTAAGACCTAGTTCTATCTCGCAGGGGCAGCGTGATCTTCTAAACATCAAATCACCCATAGGGTAATTGATCATAAATTGGGTAACTACTAGACTTGATTTCTAGAGACAACGCTTTTTTCCTCATCTTTGCAAGGCATAGCCGCTGGCCTAGTCTTCTAGAATAGAATTGCCTGAGAACCTATTTATCTAACGTAGGGCTTTCACTTAATATGTTGGAAATCTACCCGACTAATCGGGTCCACCCGTCCGTAGGAGGATGGGGCGTTGGGGCATTCCATCCTCCCACTTTCCACCCTACTCACGCGTCAATTTATTTTCTAATTAATCCTACCACACTGCTTGACATATATAAACATGTTCCTTAATTAAGGCCCTTTTCACAAGGTTTATTAAAACAGTCTTTTTTCACAGTACAATAATGCCAAGACAAGATTTAAAAGAAAAGTTTATACATGAATCATTTTCATACAAGCCAAACCGGCTCTCTTATTCTTTTCCTTTATACCGCCAATGATCTAGAATTCGGCCTTCCAACCTCTACAGGCTAGGCAAAACCCTACGGGACCATACACCTCATCGTCGGCCGCCACTGGCGAGGACTTAAGTCGGCTTGTCGCCCTCTCAGGCTCCATCGCTCGATCCTCCTGTCCCTCAGAGGGATGTCTGCGCACTAGGGTGGGCTAATTTACTGCACTAGCCTCGGTCCTCAGAACTAGACAACATCACAATCACTTACCTCAATCGGCGAACCTCATTCTCCCAATGGTCTGAGGGATACCATGGGTCAACTCCGGGCCTTACTAACGTCTCCACCGTCCGGCTACAGAAGCACAAGAACGGGGCAGCGTCAAGGCAGGGAGAAGTTGTGCCTGTATCTTAATTTAACCAAGATAACAATCCATTTACTCAACTAAACCATAGGACTAGAATCCATGTTACCTTCTTAAGAAAACAATCCATTTCACAACAAAGATTTTTGCATTTCAACTTGAGATTGCAATAAGACATTCTTTATTAAGACATATTAAAAGAATACAAACTTTAAATAGTAGATCAATCAAATAAATCACTATTAATAATTAATAGAGAAGCCGGGGCCATACCTCAACCCCTAAGAATGATATATAAATGAAAAACAAAATATGTATATACCTTATAGAAATTTGTCGTTTATCGTTGCCTTTGCTCGTTAACAAGAGCTTTAGAACTTGACATATGAGAATAGAGTCTTCTACTACCTTGTCCTTTGATTGAAATCATCCAATAATCTCCAAGCTTTATCTCTTCTCTCTTTCTAAGGTCTATGGCAAAATAGCCTTCTCTAACAGGACTACAGCATACTATTCTTTCTCTAAAAGAAAAGCTATGAAGTTTTGGTCTCTTCCTCCGAAAGACCATAGCAATCTAAGCTTATTTTCTGAGATACTAGATAAGAATGAAGGGATATATGCATCTCAAACTCTAGGATTACCTTGAGGCTACTTGTTGCCTTCTCACAGTTTTCTCTGTGTAGAGACTCTGACAGAAATAGCAAATTGTTTCGGCCATAACTCTCTGATAAAAACTCAAAATATGGTCATGTAACCACTCAAAAGAACGGGAAGGCTTTTGGTCTAGAAGCCAGCGTAGGCAGAATAGGCAAAAACATCTGTATATAGCCGCAAACGCACCATCTTTAGAAACACATTGTTTTTTCACATTTTTAGTATGCATGGACTCTAAATGTGTAAAAGTACTCTAAATATGATCTCTTATCACCTAAATTCGAAATTCTATTTTTGGGGATACTTATCTCTTAATAGAACTATTCTTATGTTCTTATTTCTTTTAGGATTTTTAGAGCTAATATTTTTATTCTAATAATTTTCTAATGTTCCTAGCCTTATTGTCTCACTCTTCTCTAAGTACACTCTCTTTCCTTATTGAAATCTATATTAAAAGAGACACATACATACATGGCTTGGAAGAGACCTTACAATCAAGACTACAGCATACTATTCTTTCTCTAAAAGAAAAGCTATGGAGTTTTGGTCTCTTCCTCCGAAAGACCATAGAAATCTAAGCTTATTTTCTGAGATATTAGATAAGAATGAAGGGATATATGCATCTCAAACTCTAGGATTACCTTGAGACTACTTGCTGCTGCTGATAGCCGTTTTTTCGGCTATCCACATTACCACAAGGAGCTACCTCGGCCAAGGAAATCACATAAACTCCTTGTCATAAATACCATTTCACTATAAATAGGCGTGTGTGCGTTAGGGACTTTACCCATATCTTCTATATATTTTTTATATTATTATAAAAAAAAGTTTTTGCTAGCTACTCATCAAAAATAAATAAACTATTACGGCCCATTTTGTATAAATATTTCATTTCATATAACGGCCTAAATATAGCGGTTTCTATTTTTTTTAGTTATGTAAATACTTCATTAGGTGTGTGTATTACAAAACCTAAATATATTTTTATTTATTTATTTATTATTATTATTCTTCATAATACTTTTGGACCATCATTGTACATATGCTTCAACTTCACCATGCATAAGTAAATGCATAAGTAAATCCTATGTCCTCACATTTCTACCCACACCATGTAGAAAGCCTACTACCCAAATCACTTTTTCCCCTTAGACTATTTCATCTTTTATTCTCTCATCTACCCTAAAATAATGAGGGTCTCCCTCCCTTTGACTTCCATAGTTTAGTATTTTTGTATATATTTTTTACTATGAAATATCTTATATATTTTTATTAAATACTTTTTTCATATATCAATTATTTTTATATATTTTATTTTAGTATTTTTATCCACAATTAGATTTTTTTAAATTTTATCTTCCTATCATAATAACCATATTATCATGATATGTTGACTAGTTAAATACTAGTTTGTTTTATTCTTATTATGTAATCCTTTATAAAATAGAAAAAATCTCCTCCATGCAAGTGTCCACATACACTTGAGTCTCTAAGATCAGGGTATGATGTATTGGGGGGCTCACTCTTGGAGCTATCAAGAAATTCCACCAATGGGGACTCACACAAGATTTTAAAAATTCAAAAAATACATGATTCTGCTGAATTTTTTTGCGCCCACCTTCACTCTGAATTTGGATTGGTTATCAAAAGACAAAAGTTAGCTTGGAAGCTCAAAAATATGCTCAAATTGTTTGAGAATTTTTAGAGCTAATGGCGGTGAGATATGAATTTTCTATTAGACCCTAGTCTGCCCACTTTTTGAGAAGATACACCTAGTCTCTTCTCACCTCCCTTACACATTCATCACCTACACACTTGCTCATTCCTTTCTCACTCCATCAAACTTGCAAACTTCATGTCCTCTCTCACCCTCTTCACCTTTGCCCTTTCCTTCCATATCCATTTGCTCTCATATCTACTCTACACCCATACCTCATCTCCATTTCTCTCCCTACTACTCCCATATTACTGAATTATTTTTCCAATCTCAAAAATACATAAAAATTCAGCATGAATGTATCATATTAACCTCTGCAAATATGGGGTTTCCATCTACAAAAACCCCCATGTTCTTCACCTCAATTAACTTTTGTGGCGTCAAATGCAAGAAGGAGACCGGCGCGGCAGTTAACTTAAAGATCTACACATGGGAGAGTCCAAGCTTCTTCAAGCTTTCAACCACACAAAGGATCTTTCCAAATCTTTACTCCTCTCACTCAACCTCTCAGCCCTTCTCACCATTGGTACATTGTACTACTAACCTTTTATAGTGATTACTAACTACTAACCACCACTAACATATGTAAATAAGCACCCACTCTACTACTTTTTGAGTAGGCATTACTACAAGTTATTTGCTCAAACCTCTACATCACACTCTCCTCTCATCTTCAATAATTCTCTGACCTTGAGCCCACATCCATGTGACTCAAGGAGAGGTCCACTCTCATTTCAAAATAAAAAATCCATAATCTATGATTTTCCATAATAAAATTGATTAGGCTTAATCCTAATTAGGGCTTCTCAAACCTATAAATAGAGCCCCTCTATTCCTTGTAAAGAGGGAATTACACACATTGTATACCACTCCCAACTCTAGTGTGTAAGGAGATAGTGAACTTGTGAGCTCTCTCTATACATCAATACCTTTGATTGCATAGAGAAGCTTGAAGCTAGTTATGTCATTGTGAGGGCTTGAGTGATGCCATACTCCCTATCATAATTGTATCTTGTCTTTGTTGCATAAATAAGATTAGTAGTTTGGGTGCAATTGTGTACAAAATCTTGGACTCTTACATCTCCAAAGTTGATTTAGCAAAGCAGTCCGATGTTTGATTTAAGGAAAATTCGATCCCTGTATTTTGTGGTGTGATTTTATGCTTGGCGGTTTGAGGGCCTGTTTTTGATTTGTTGTCTTTCATTCCATGGGTAAAGAGGGTTGTATGGTGAGAGGGCTCCCGTAACCTTAAGACCATGTGCATACCGACAACAAAATCAAGCTCATAGTCTCTCTAAGTTTCTTCTCCAAGTTTGGTGTGTATCTATTTATGTTATGCTAATATCATATGTTTATGAGTGATTGTTGATGGTGTGTGTGCTTTTTGATTGATGTATATGGTTAGCTTGTATTTATTGGCTACAAGGAAAGATCTTGGTGTCCTAGTTCACACACATAACTAGGTGGTGCCCCTTTTCTTATTGAGTGTGTGGTTTTGGGGTTCTTATGTTTTGTGTTGCATTGTGCCCCAAGCCCATTGAGTAACATGGGAGCCTTGAGGAGTGCTTAGAGGCCACTCTTTTTATTGCCCGTCCCGGACTGCCTCACTGTCTTCTCAGAGTTTTCTCTGTGTAGAGATCCTGACAGAAACAATAAATTGCTTCGGCCATAACTCTCTGATAAAAACTCAGAATATGGTCATGTAACCACTCAAAAGAACGGGAAGGCATCTGGTCTACAAGCCAACCCGCCATGCAATTGGCGCGACGAGGAGGAGACAGGCTGCTATCATAACACTGGTCGGCGCCCATGGAGGAGCTGCTGCTGCCACCATTACTTCCCATCATGCCGCCACCCATGTCACCGCCACCACCCGCCATGCAGTAGGAAATTTGGAGGCACAACAAAACAAGCCAAACACATGAAATAAGGGACTCGAAACAATGTTTAGATAAAAAAAGATTTCTACCTAGTGGCGACACCACTTTGAAAGAGACAGGAGGATTTACTTAGATACTACCCAGCTCGCGAGATGAGGACATCTCGAATCTTTTAAGTGGGGGAGATTGTAAGGTCCCTCCCAAGCCATGTATGTATGTGTCTCTTTTAGTATAGATTTCAATAAGGAAAGAGAGTGTAATTAGAGAAGAGTGAGACAACAAGGCTAGAAACATTAGGAAATTGTTAGAATAAAAATATTAGCTCCAAAAATCTTAAAAGAAATAAGAACATAAGAATAGTTCTATTATAAGATAAGTATCTCCAAAAATAGAATTTCGAATTTAGTGGATAAGAGGTCATATTTAGAGTAATTTTACACATTTAGAGTCCATGCGTACTAAAAATGTAGAAAAACAACGTGTTTCTAAAGATGACGCGTTTGTGACTATATACAGACTTTTTGCCTATTCTGCCCACGTATGGCTTGTAGACCAGATGCCTTCCCGTTCTTTTGATTGGTTATATGACTATATTTTGAGTTTTTATCAGAGAGTTATGGCCAAAACAATTTTCTGTTTCTGTCAGGGGGGTCTCTACACAGAAAAAACTATGAGAAGGCAGCAAGTAGCCTCAAGGTAATCCTAGAGTTTAAGATGTATATATCCCTTCATTCTTATCTAATATCTTAGAAAAGAAGCTTAGATTGCTATGGTCTTTTGGAGGAAGAGACCAAAACTCCATAGCTTTCCTTTTAGAGAAAGAATAGTATGCCGTAGTCCTGTAAGAGGAGGCTATTTTTCCATAGATCTTAGAAAGAGAGGAGAGTCACACTACGAGTAAGAGGAGATAAAGCTTGGAAATTATTGGATGATGTCAATCATAAGACAAGCTTTTAGAAGACTCTATTCTCATATGTCAAGTTCTAAAGCTCTTGTTAACGCGAGCAAAGGCAACGATAAACGACAAATTTCTATAAGGTATATACATATTTTGTTTTTCAATTATATATCATTCTTAGGGGTTGAGGTATGGTCCCGGTTTCTTTATTAATTGTTAATAGTGATTTATTTGATTTAGTTACTATTTAAAGTTTGTATTCTTTCAAACAATAGCATATGCCTTAATAAAGAATGTCTTATTGCAATCTCAAGTTGAAATGTAAAAATCTTTGTTGTGAAAAGGATTGTTTTCTTAAGAAAATAACATGGATTCTAGTCCTATGGTTTAGTTGAGTAAATGGATTGTTATCTTGGTTAAATTAAGATACAAGTACAACTTCTCCCTGCATTGACGCTGCCCCGTTCTTGTGCTTGTATAGCTGGACGACAGAGACGTTAGTAAGGCTCGAAGTTGGCCCATGGTATCCCTCATACCATTGGGAGAATGAGGTTCGCCGATTGAGGCGAGTGATTGTGATGCTACCTAGTTCTGAGGGCCCAGGCTAGTGCGGTAAATTAGCCCACCCTAGCGCGCAGACATCCCTCTGAGGAATGGGAGGATCGAGCGATGGAGCCTGAGAGGGCGACAGGCCGGCTTGAGTCCTCGCCAGCTATAAGGACCCCCGACCCGTAGGGCGAGGGAATCCTTTTGATAGGCGGTTAAGTCTCGTGTTATTTTCCGATTGACGACACCTCGATCTCGTAGAAATACGAGGTTACGAGCAAATGGAGGGACCTAACTCTATCTCGCAGGGGAAGTATAGTCATCCTAGAGGAAATTCTAATCCCCAGCACGGAATATGCGTGGAGATGGAACAAGACCCACACTTGGTTCAAGGAAGCCAACGCCTTTTTCCCCTCGTATTTCATGAGGCACGGCCGCTGGCTCGGTCCCCTAAAACAAGTCTTGTTCGGGACTCTACTATTCCCTAAGTATCGTAAGTTACGACTAGTAGAAAGCTACCCGACTGATCGGGTCCACCCATCCTTAGAATGGTACCGTCAGGGCATCCATTCTCCCACTTTCCACACACTCACCCGTTCAATTGTTTTCTAATTAAGTCCTACCACACTGTGAAAAACTTAAAAAAAATTCCTTTGTTAATTAATTACACTTGATTCCTTAAAAGAAATCTTCCTTAGCACAACATTGAAATCAACAAACATACTTACAGTGAAAAATATTTACAAAGACCCTGGAACCGGGCCGATATTCCAATCCAAACTTCATGTCCAAACCATAACCATAACCATAACCACAATCCAATCACAACCACAACCACAACCACACCGATGATCTAGAATTCGATCTTCCAGCCTCAACCAGCTGGGTAAACCTCATGGACCGTCTCCCCTCGTCGTCAGCCAGCCGATGAGGGCCAAGCCGTCCTGTCACCCCCTCAGGTACTGCCGCTTGTACCAAACCCTCTCGCCCTTCGGAGGGGACGTCTCCTCATGAGGTGGGGGTTAAGTCAGCGCACTAGCCTGGACCCATAGAACTAGGCAGCATATATACATCACCCTGGTGGTGAAATCCAGTTCCCAGTGGCATAGGAGGGGATTGCCCTGGGCTGACTCCCGGCCTCGCTATATCCTCCGCCCGGCTACACAGGCAAGCACGGAGTTAGCTAAGGGGGGGAGAAGCTGTACCTGCATGTTAGCAATAAACCAGTAGTGTATCCAATAAAAAGAGACATAGCCTTTATTCAATGAATTCACACATTAACAAAAAACCATCGTTTCGAAAAGACAATGATTCAAAAGCAAGATTATTTTCTTATAACTTTACTTAAGAATAACCATAAGGTACTTTAGGCCATCTATACTAGGGGTTTAATCTTAGTCCCTTTCTTATTATTTCAAATCTTTGCATTAAGCTTCATAAGAGAGAATTTTACTTAAACTTGTTAAATGACCAACCTGGTTATCGTTTTCGTGCCTATTCGCTTCAAGAGGGGCGAAGTCGATTGCAGGGACGCGATTCGCTTCATTCCCTCCTTGGGCAGCGTGTGGTTCTTCATTTCGGTGGCGTTTCGGCGCCATAGGAGCACTAGAGTTTTAAGAGAATAAAGAGAAAACGGGGTGAATATAAGAGGTTAGGAGCGTGGAGAGAAAAGAGAGAATTCTACTGGTTCAAACGGATTCGAAAACGGAGTCCGTTTGGGGTAGGAAAAGCTTGTTGGGCTTATGGGTAGGAACGACCTCTTAGCCTAAGTTTAAGTCGCCACATATGGGGGGGGGGAATTGAGAGGGTGTCCTTAACTTGGAGAGCTCTTGAGAAGAGTGTACGTCTAGGGAGGCCTAGGGAAGAGTAAGGCAAGGGTTGGAGGAGAAGCACACTTTAAGTCTATTCACACGGGGGGGGAGAAGAGTGTAGGACATGTCCTAGAGCTTGAGGGAGGGCTTGCGCGTAGGGCCTTGCTGGGGGCTTGTCTGGAGAAGGGGGCTGGGAGAGTCCTTTTATAGGTGCTGGAGGGTGGACGTCTGGGTGCGGGAAGGTGACACCTGGGTGGTGTAGGTGTCCGGGAGAGAGTGTGGGCGTGAGACACCTGGGGGTGGAGGTGTCTCGAGGAGAGAGAAAGTGTGACACATGGGGGTGGAGGTGTCCCCAAGAGAGAGAGAGCGCGACACCTGTGGATAGAGGGTTCTGGGAGGAGGGGGTACGTGTAGGGGTGTGCTGGAGGGTGCGTCTAGGTTGTGTACACGCTTGGGTGTCCCAGGTGGATTGTCGGTTTTTTTCACAGGCGGCGCCCGTGGTGGGACCCACGCTGGCCGCCCGCCGTCGTCCCGAGGGGTCAAAAAAAATTTTTTTAACGGAAATGTCCGGCCTTGCCCCGTGACCATGGGGGTGTGTTCCATTCGTTGATTAGACGCATGGATAGTTACTATTTTAGGTCGGAAGTTTGCAAATTAAAGGCTTAAAAGCTTAATTAAACCTATTCCGGGTACCCATTTTTAGTTCAGAAAAAACTATTTTCAGCGTAAAATTACGCGTAGATTCCAAATTTGGATTCAAAATTACAAATTTCTAAGCAAAAATGTCTCATTTTCTAAAAATAGAAGTTTTCTGATCGTAAAAATGACAAACTAAGTTATATTTTTCAACTTTGAAGCAAGTACATTGTTATTTACAATGGGTATGTTACATTTTTCAACTCTGAAGCAAGTACATTGTTATTTACAATGGGTATGTTACATCCTTCCCTACTAAAAGAACTCGAGATGTCATCATCTCGGCACGAACTCTGGGTAATTCTTTTGGAGGGTTGACTCTTCCTCCCAAGTGGCATCCTCCTCAGGGTAATCTTTCCATTCCACTAAATGTTCCCTAAGGATTCTATTGCGAAGCACTCTTTCCCTAGAGTCGATGATTCTATTAGGTCTCATTTCAAGGACTCCCTGAGTTGGCATTACAACTTGTTCATCATCAAGAACATGATCAGGATGAGGGCACATATGGCTTTAGTAAGCTTACATGGAATACATCATGGATTTTGAGGTGGGTCGGGAGGCGAAGTTTGTAGGCATGTTTTCCCAAACATTTGATGACTTCATAAGGCCCACAATACCTTGGACTCAGCTTCCTAAATTTTCCAAGAGATAAAGAACTTCTCTTTGGCCGCACTCGAAGAAAAACTTTGTCTCCTTGCTGAAAAATTCTTTCAGATCTTTTGGTATCAGCATAATGCTTCTGTCGATCCTGAGCGGCTTTAATATCCTTACGAATAGCTTTGGTTTGTTCTTCCATTTCTTCAAGCATTATCCTGGAGGCTTCAACCTTTAGTGTGGGGTCAGAGAAATTTAAGGGAGACAAACATTCCTGACCATAAAGAGCTTTGAATGGTGACATCCCAATGCTTTGGTGATAGGATGTATTGTAAGAGAATTCCACTAGAGGGAGATACTGAATCCACTTCTTTGGTTCACACCCACAATAGGCTCTCAGGATGTCTTTAATAACCTGATTAACTCTCTCAGTTTGACCATCTTTTTCTGGGTGGTAAGCTGTACTGAAACAAAGTTGTGTTCCAATAGCCTGGAATAATGATGTCCAGAACTTTGAAGTGAAGTCAGAGTCCCGGTCACTGACTATTCTTTTTGACAATCCATGAAGCCTAAAGATTTCCTTGATAAAAAGGCGGGCAATATCAGAAGATTTAAATGTCTTCTTTACTGGGATAATATGGGTCACTTTGATAAGCATATCCACTACTAAAATAGAATCATATCCTCCTTGTGTTGTGGGAAGACTTGTGACAAAATCCATACTGATACATTCCCACTTCATCTGAGGAATGTCCAGAGGTTGGAGTTTCCCGAGCATTTTGATTCTTTCAGCTTTAATCCTTTGACATGAAAGGCATTGTCTGATGTATTGAAGGATATCTCTCTTCATTCCAGGCCAAAAGTAACTCCTCCTTAAGGCATTCAAGGTTTTTGTATAACCTGGGTGTCCTGCTACGGGGCTATCATGAGCTTCATACAAGATCATCTTCTTCAGTGTAAGATCTTTGGGAATACATAACCTATGCATGAAGTAGAGGCATTCATCACCGAGGGTGTATCCCTTGATCAATACATTTTCCTTTTCTGTGGGTGCCTCCTTGTGAACTAGGCTTACTAGCTTTTGGTAATCAGGGTCATGAGGTGAAACCTGCTTTACCTTCTCTAGGATGGGGTTATTTGGCATAGAGATTGCACTTAGGAAGGATTTGCGACTGAGGGCATCTGCTACAACATTATCCTTTCCAGAACGAAATTTGATATCAAAATCAAACTCTTGCAGAATCTCAATCCACCTCCTTTGCCTCATGTTGAGATTGGGCTGGGTGAAGATCCACTTTAAACTCTGGTGGTCGGTTACAAGCAGAAACTTACGGCCTAGGAGATAGTGTCTCCATAACTTGAAACAATGAACAACTGCAAGGAGTTCCAAATCATGGGTGGCATAATTGACTTCATAGGATTTAAGCTTACGAGAAGTGTAAGCCACAGGCCTTCCTTCTTGAATTAAGACACCACCAAGTGCAAGGCCACTAGCATCAGTGACAACCTCAAACTCTTTGGTGAAGTCAGGGAGCTTCAGAACTGGTGCTGAGGTGAGGATAGTCTTAAGTTGGCTAAAACTGATTTGGTGGATTGGTAACCATACTATCTTACATTCCTTCTTGAGGAGATCAGTTAAGGGTGCGGCTATCTTGGCATAATCCTTGATGAAGATCCTATACCATCCTGTGATGCCTAGAAACCCACGGATTTCTTTGACTGTCCTAGGGGGTGGCCATTCCAATATATCCTTGACTTTGGCAGGGTCTACTGAGATGCCCTCTGAGGAGACAATGAACCCTAGATATTCAATTTGGGAAGTGAAGAAGGTACATTTGCTTTTCTTGGCATAGAGCTTATGTTCGCGCAGTATTTGCAATACTTTGCGTACATGCTCCTCATGTTCCTCTTTTGACTGAGAATAGACCAAGATGTCATCAAAGAAGACAAGGACAAATTCATCCAAGTAGGGTCGGAAGATATCCTACATCAGGCGGTTGAAGGTGGCGGGAGCATTGGTTAATCCGAATGGCATGACTGTAAATTCATAGTGGCCATAGCGGGTATTGAAAGTGGTTTTGGAGATATCTGATTCCTTGATCCTAATTTGATAGTAGCCAACCTTAAATCCATCTTGGAGAAAACTTTGGATCCATAAAGTCTGTCAAGAAGTTCGTCGATGCGAGGAATGGGGTATTTGTTTTTTATAGTGACCTTGTTTAGGCCTCGGTAGTCAATACAAAGACGAAGCGTGCCATCCTTCTTTCTCTGGAAAAGAACAGGCGCTCCCCATGGGGAATTACTAGGGCGAATGAATCCTTGCTCAATGAGCTGCCTAAGTTGTTCCTTGAGCTCTGTGGCTTCAGGAAGAGACATTTTGTAAGGTCTCCTTGAAACTGATTCAGCCCCAGGGATTAACTCAATCCCATGATCTACTTCTCGAGATGGGGGTAGTTTTGTATGTTCCTCTGGAAAGATATCTGAAAACTCCTGGAGCCAAGAGGGTTCTAAATCTGGGTTGCTTTCTTCTACCTTGTTGAGTTTGACAAGGAAGATCTGTTGGCCTTTGCGCACTCCCTTAAGAAGGTGATTAGCTTTGACCAAATGAAATTTGGGTTTACCTGTTTTTCCCTGGGCTGATACTACCTGTCCTTAACTATTCTTAAAGGTGATGCTTCCTTCAGCACAGTGAATGTCAGCATTGTTTGCAATTAACCAGTCCATACCAAGGATTCCATCATAAATCCCTAATAGTAAGCTTCTGAAATACCCATGGGTTGATTCACCACCCAATTCAAATTCAAGATCTCCCACACAATGTCGCGATACTTCTTCTTTTCCACTGGCTAACTCAACAATCATTGCTTGGGCTGGTTTTTGATCTAACTGTAACTTACGCAAGCATTTTGGAGAAAGAAATGAATGCGTACTACCACAATCAATCAAGAGCTGGAAAGATCTACCTTGATAAGTAGCCGGAGCTTGGATAATAGAAAACTGCTGATTAGGTCCTTGATGTTCTATAGCTGCATGAATGGTGGCTTGCTCTTCTTCTTCCATCTCTAAAGTCGGTTCACAATCATAGAGCAGACACGGGCAGTCACTCCACGACCTCTACCACGTCCACCACCACCTCGTCCAGCCTGGCGGTTATTAGGAATCCCACGACCTTGAACTACTCGGCCGCCTTGTGGAGCAGCAGTGACACTAGGATTGAGAGAGGGTCTTGCAAGTTTGGGGCATTCATTCCGGAAGTGGCCAACTTCATTGCAATAAAAGCACCTTTGGTCCCCATAGGATTCTGAAGTGGAATTAGCATAACTGCGGGGGATAAAATTATTGGGGTACTGACCAATAGTGTTGTGGCGGAAATTCGATTGGTAATTCCTCTGAAGGCGCCCCCTTGGGCTAGACTCAGGATAGACTCTCTTCTTTGCTTGACCACTCTTTACTTCTTTAGCCAGAGGTTTGGCTCGGGTAAGAGCATCTTGCAAGGTAGTTGGCCTCATTGCTTCAAGGCAAGAATCCAAAGGTTCATTCAGCCCTTGGCAAAATCGGGCCACTTGTTGAGTGATCGACATAGGTGGAGCATATTTGCCAAGTGTGACAAATTTTGAGTAGTATTCCTCCAAGGTTAAGCTAAGCTGCTTGAGGCTAAAGAACTCGTTCATCTTAATAGATTCATGAGATGGGGGAAGATAACAGCCCTTCACAGCTTGCTTAATGTCACTCCAGGTTTGGGTATCTTCAGTGACGCCCTTATCTCGGCACCATTGCTTCCACCAAAGTTTGGCGTCCCCGGTAAGACGGAATCTGGCAAGCATGGATTGATTCCCAATTCCTGTAGCCGAAAAGTAATCGTCCATGGCTTCTATCCAAACTTCTGCATCCCTTTCAATCTTTGAACCTGCCCCATTCAATGAGGGAGGTTGCATTTGTTTGAGGAGAAGCTTCTTCTCCTGTGTATCTGTATATAATGCATTGGGAGCAAGAAGTTGACGATCCTGGTTATCAATATGAAGCTAAATTTAGAATCATGTCACTTAGGCGGTTTAATACACATAAGACAATGAGTGTGAAAATCAAAACCTTTTATTCCAAGCTTTAATATTTACAAGTGAACCAAGCCATTTACAAGGATTGGACTAAATCCAATCTTATTTATTCACATGGTAGTCCTCTAGGGAACCTAATAAAGATCTGCGGTGGTAGCATTGAAAAAGTAGGGGGGTTCTCCCATGGTCTCAAGAACTCGATAAGTCTCTGGTAGGGGAGGTAAACCACGTCTAGAAAGACGGGTAACGGCTACTCTATCACGGGATACAACTCGAGTCACACTATCATAAACCCATCGATTCTACAACATGTGATTCCCATCGATAGTGACATATGTGTTACGAGGAGTGCCAATAAACCAGAACAGGCGAACCATCCGCAACATCTCGACATATCGGATCCGCCTCAAGTCGTTGGTGAGATTACCGATGTGCTCAGCTCGAATGATGAAATAGGTAGATTGACGATGCCAATACTCAGCTCTGTTCCATCCCCTTTCGATGCGAGTGTAATAAGGAAGGGTTAGCTTGTCTACAATGTGCATCATAGTGTCACGGAACTCAAATTCGAAAGAGCAACAAGCAGTCATGTACATGCATTGGAATACCAGGAAGCGAGAATAGGGATCCATCTCGTCCTTCTGCGTCCAGCCGTAACTAGATTAGTTTAACAAGAATTCCTAGAGCAACAAGAGAATACAATATGAAATCTCCCAAGTTTAAACCTGCTCTGATACCACGTGTAAGGACCCCCGACCCGTAGGGCGAGGGAATCCTTTTGATAGGCGGTTAAGTCTCGTGTTATTTTTCGATTGACGACACCTCGATCTCGTAGAAATACGAGGTTACGAGCAAATGGAGGGACCTAACTCTATCTCGCAGGGGAAGTATAGTCATCCTAAAAGGAAATTCTAATCCCCAGCACGGAATGTGCATGGAGATGGAACAAGACCCACACTTGGTTCAAGGAAGCCAACGCCTTTTTCCCCTCGTATTTCATGAGGCACGGCCCGCTAGCTCGGTCCCCTAAAACAAGTCTTGTTCGGGACTCTACTATTCCCTAAGTATCGTAAGTTACGACTAGTAGAAAGCTACCCGACTGATCGGGTCCACCCATCCTTAGAATGGTACCGTCAGGGCATCCATTCTCCCACTTTCCACACACTCACCCGTTCAATTGTTTTCTAATTAAGTCCTACCACACTGTGAAACACTAAAAAAAAATTCCTTTGTTAATTAATTACACTTGATTCCTTAAAAGAAATCTTCCTTAGCACAACATTGAAATCAACAAACATACTTACAGTGAAAAATATTTACAAAGACCCTGGAACCGGGCCGATATTCCAATCCAAACTTCATGTCCAAACCATAACCATAACCATAACCACAATCCAATCACAACCACAACCACACCGATGATCTAGAATTCGATCTTCCAGCCTCAACCAGCTGGGTAAACCTCACGGACCGTCCCCCCTTGTCGTGAGCCAGCCGATGAGGGCCAAGCCGTCCTGTCACCCCCTCAGGTACTGCCGCTTGTACCAAACCCTCTCGCCCTTCGGAGGGGACATCTCCTCATGAAGTGGGGGTTAAGTCACCGCACTAGCCTGGACCCACAGAACTAGGCAGCATATATACATCACCCTGGTGGTGAAATCTAGTTCCCAGTGGCATAGGAGGGGATTGCCCTGGGCCGACTCCCGGCCTCGCTATATCCTCCGCCCGACTACACAGGCAAGCACGGAGTTAGCTAAGGGGGGGAGAAGTTGTACCTGCATGTTAGCAATAAACCAATAGTGTATCCAATAAAAAGAGACATAGCCTTTATTCAATGAATTCACACATTAACAAAAAACCATCGTTTCGGAAAGACAATGATTCAAAAGCAAGATTATTTTCTTATAACTTTACTTAAGAATAACCATAAGGTACTTTAGGCCATCTATACTAGGGGTTTAACCTTAGTCCCTTTCCTATTATTTCAAATCTTTGCATTAAGCTTCATAAGAGAGAATTTTACTTAAACTTGTTCAATGACCAACCTGGTTATCGTTTTCGTGCCTATTCGCTTCAAGAGGGGCGAAGTCGATTGCAGGGACGCGATTCGCTTCATTCCCTCCTTGGGCAGCGTGTGGTTCTTCATTTCGGCGGCGTTTCGGTGCCATAGGAGCACTAGAGTTTTAAGAGAATAAAGAGAAAACGGGGTGAATATAAGAGGTTGGGAGCGTGGAGAGAAAAGAGAGAATTCTACTGGTTCAAACGGATTCGAAAACGGAGTCCGTTTGGGGTAGGAAAAGCTTGTTGGGCTTATGGGTAGGAACGACCTCTTAGCCTAAGTTTAAGTCGCCACATATGGGGGGGGGGAATTGAGAGGGTGTCCTTAACTTGGAGAGCTCTTGAGAAGAGTGTACGTCTAGGGAGGCCTAGGGAAGAGTAAGGCAAGGGTTGGAGGAGAAGCACACTTTAAGTCTATTCACACGGGGGGGAGAAGAGTGTAGGACATGTCCTAGAGCTTGAGGGAGGGCTTGCGCGTAGGGCCTTGCTGGGGGCTTGTCTGGAGAAGGGGGCTAGGAGGGTCCTTTTATAGGTGCTCGAGGGTGGACGTCCAGGTGCGGGAAGGTGACACCTGGGTGGTGTAGGTGTCCGGGAGAGAGTGTGGGCATGAGACACCTGAGGGTGGAGGTGTCTCGAGGAGAGAGAAAGTGTGACACATGGGGGTGGAGGTGTCCCCAAGAGAGAGAGAGCGCGACACATGTGGATAGAGGGTTCTGGGAGGAGGGGGTACGTGTAGGGGTGTGTTGGAGGGTGCGTCTAGGTCATGTACATGCTTGGGTGTCCCGGGTGGATTGTCGGTTTTTTTCACGGGCGGCGCCCGTGGTGGGGCCCACGCCGACCGCCCGCCGTCGTCCCGAGGGATCAAAATTTTTTTTTTTGACGAAAATGTCCGGCCTTGCCCCGTGACCATGGGGGTGTGTTCCGTTCGTTGATTAGACGCCTGGATAGTTACTATTTTAGGTCGGAAGTTCGTAGATTAAAGGCTTAAAAGCTTAATTAAACCTATTCCGGGTACCCGTTTTTAGTTCAGAAAAAACTATTTTCAGCGTAAAATTACGCGTAGATTTCAAATTTGGATTCAAAATTACAAATTTTTAAGCAAAAATGTCTCATTTTCTAAAAATAGAAGTTTTCTGATCGTAAAAATGACAAACTAAGTTATATTTTTCAACTCTGAAGCAAGTACATTGTTATTTACAATGGGTATGTTACATTTTTCAACTCTGCAGCAAGTACATTGTTATTTACAATGGGTATGTTACACCAGCCGGCCGACGATGAGGTGTATGGTCTCGTAGGGTTTCGCCCAGCATGTAGAGGCTGGAAGGCCGAATTCTAGATCATCGGCGGTATAAAGGAAAAGAATAAGAGAGCGGGTTTGGCTTGTATGGAATTGATTCATGTATGAACTTTTTTTATATATATCTTGTCTTTGGCATGATTGTATTGTGTAAAAAGACTGTTTTAACAAACCTTGTGAAAAGGGCCTTAATTAAGGAACATGTTTATTTATGTCAAACAATGTGGTAGGATTAATTAAAAAACAAATTGACGCGTGAGTAGGGTGGAAAGTGGGAGGATGGAATGCCTCGATGGCACTATCCTATGGACGGGTGGACCCGATTAGTCGGGTAGCTTTCGAAGAGATTAAGTGAAAGCCCTAAGCTAGATAAATAGGTTCTTGGGCAACTCTATTCTAGAAGACTAGGCCAGCGGCTGTGCCTTGCATAAGATGAGAAAAAAAGCGTTGCCTCTAGAAGTCAAGTCTAGTAGTTACCCAATTTATGATAAATTACCCTATGGGTGATTTGATTTTTAGAAGTTCACGCTTCCCCTGTGGGATAGAACTAGGTCTTACCTATGAATCATATCCTTGAATCTCTACATGGTCAAGGTGTCGATAAATAAAAAATTTTCTCCAAGTTAAGAGTTAGTGGACTATCTTAAGTGTTTTCCCCCATTTTGGAAGGGGGGACCTTACAAGTGGTACCATATTACATGGGGGTATAGAATAAGCAATTCTAAGGTTCATATCATATGAGAGGTATATGGATGCATGAAATTAGGATAATAAGGCCAATTAACTCTAGAAAAGTGTTAGAATAAAAATATTAACACCAAAAATCCTAAAAGAAATAAGAACATAAGAATAGTTTTATTAAGAGATAAGTATCTCCAAAAATAGAATTTCGAATTTAGGTGATAAGAGATCATATTTAGAGTACTTTTACACATTTAGAGTCCATGCATACTAAAAATGTAGAAAAACAACGTGTTTCTAAAGATGTCACGTTTGTGGCTATATACGGATGTTTTTGTCTAATCTGCCTACGCGGGCTTGTAGACCAGATGTCTTCCCGTTCTTTTGACTAAAATAATTTGTTGTTTCTGTCAGGGTCTCTACACAGAGAAAATTGTGAGAAGGCAACAAGTAGCCTCAAGGTAATCCTAGAGTTTGAGGTGTATATATCCCTTCATTCTTATCTAATATCTTAGAAAAGAAGCTTAGATTGCTATGGTCTTTCAGAGGAAGAGACCAAAACTCCATAGCTTTTCTTTTAGAGAAAGAATAGTATGCCGTAGTCCTGTAAGAGAAGGCTATTTTGCCATAGACCTTAGAAAGAGAGAAGAGTCACAATACGAGTAAGAGGAGATAAAGCTTGGGGATGATTGGATAATTTCAATCGTAAGACAAGGTATTAGAAGGCTCTATTCTCATATGGCAAGTTCTAAAGCTCTTGTTAACTAACAAAGACAATGATAAACGATAAATTTCTATAAGGTATATACATATTTTGTTTTTCATTTACATATCATTCTTAGGGGTTGAGGTATGGCCCCGGCTTCTTTATTAATTGTTAATAGTGATTTATTTGATTGATTTACTATTTAAAGTTTGTATTCTTTCAAACAATAGCATATGCCTTAGTAAAGAATGTCTTATTGCAATCTCAAGTTGAAATGCAAAAATCTTTGTGAAAAGGATTGTTTTCTTAAGAAGGTAACATGGATTCTAGTCCTATGGTTTAGTTGAGTAAATAGATTGTTATCTTGGTTAAATTAAGATACAGGTACAACTTCTCCCTGCCTTGATGTTGCCCCGTTCTTGTGCTTGTATAGCCGGACGGTGGAGACGTTAGCAAGGCCTGGAGTTGGCCCATAGTATCCCTCATACCATTGGGAGAATGAGGTTCGCCGATTGAGGCGAGTGATTATGATGCTGCCTAGTTCTGAGGGCCCAGGCTAGTGCAGTGAATTAGCCCAGCCTAGTGTGCAGACATCCCTCTGAGGGGCGGGAGGATCGAGGGATGGAGCCTGAGAGGGCGACAGGCTGGCTTGAGTCCTCGCCCGACCGACGATGAGGTGTATGGTCCCGTAGGGTTTTTGCCCAGCATGTAGAGGTTGGAAGGCCGAATTCTAGATCATCGGCGGTATAAAGGAAAAGATTAAGAGAGCCGGTTTGGCTTGTATGGATTTGATTCATGTATGAACTTTTTTTATATATATCTTGTCTTTGGCATGATTGTATTGTGTAAAAAGGCTGTTTTAACAAACTTTGTGAAAAGGGCCTTAATTAAAGAACATGTTTATTTATGTCAAACAGTGTGGTAGGATTAATTAGAAAACAAATTGACGTGTGAGTAGGGTGGAAAGTGGGAGGATGGAATGCTCCGACGGCACCATCCTATGGACAGGTGGACCCGATTAGTCGGGTATCTTTCCAACATATTAAGAGAAAGCCCTACGTTAGATAAATAGGTTCTCGGGCAATTCTATTCTAGAAGACTAGGCCAGCGGGCTGTGCCTTACATGGATGAGGAAAAAAGCGTTGCCTCTAGAAATCAAGTCTAGTAAGTTGCCTAATTTATGATCAATTGCCCTATGGGTGATTTGATGTTTAGAAGATCACGCTCCTTCTGCGGGATAGAACTAGGTCTTACCTATAAATCGTATCCTTGAATCTCTACATGGTCACGGTGTCGATGAATAAGAAATTTTCTCCAAGTTAAGGCTTAATGGACTATCTTAAGTGTTTCCCCTATTTTGGAAGGGGGGGAACCTTACAAGCTTGTAAGGTTCCCCTCTTCCACAAATAGGGGAAACAATTAAGATAGTCCACTAAGTCTTATCTTGGGGAAAACTTCCTATTCATCGACACCTTGACCCTGTAGAGATTCAAGGATACGATTCATAGGTAAGACCTAGTTCTATCCCACAGGGGGAGCATGATTTTCTAAACATCAAATCACCCATAGAGCAATTGATCATAAAATGGACAACTACTAGACTTGATTTCTAGACAACGCTTTTTTCCTCATCTTATGTAAGGCACAACCGCTGGCCTAGTGTTCTAGAATAGAGTTGCCCAAAAACCTATTTATCTAGCGTAGGGCTTTCACTTAATCTGCTGGAAAGCTACCCGACTAATTGGGTCCACCCGTCCATAGGATAGTGCCGTCGTCGGGGCATTCCATCCTCCCACTTTCCACCCTACTCACGCGTCAATTTGTTTTCTAATTAATCCTACCACACTGTTTGACATATATAAACATGTTCCTTAATTAAGGCCCTTTTCACAAGATTTATTAAAATAGCCTTTTTTCACAGTACAATAATGCCAAGACAAGATTTAAAAGAAAAGTTTATACGTGAATCAATTTCATACAAGCCAAATCGGCTCTCTTATTCTTTTCCCTTATACTGCCGATGATCTAGAATTCGGCCTTCCAACCTTTACATGCTGGGCAAAACCCTACAGGACCATACACCTCATCGTCGGCCCCGCTGGCGAGGACTCAAGTTGGCTGGTCGCCCTCTCAGGCTCCATCGCTTGATCCTCCCGCCCCTCAGAGGGATGTCTGCGCACTAGAGTGGGCTAATTCACCACACTAGCCTGGGCCCTCAGAACTAGGCAGCATCACAATCACTTGCCTCAATCGGCAAACCTCATTCTCCCAATGGTATGAGGGATACCATGGGCCAACCCTGGGCCTTACTAACGTCTCCGTTCGTCCGCCGGCTATACAAGCACAAGAACGGGGCAGCGTTAAGGCAGGGAGAGTTGTACCTGTACCTTAATTTAACCAAGATAACAATCCATTTACTCACTAAACCATAGGACTAGAATCCATGTTACCTTCTTAAGAAAACAATCCTTTTCATAAAGATTTTTGCATTGCAACTTGAGATTGCGACGATAAGACATTCTTTATTAAGGCATATGCTGTTGTTTAAAAGAATACAAACTTTAACTAGTAAATCAATCAAGTAGATCACTATTAACAATTAATAGAGAAGCCGAGGCCATACCTCAACCCCTAAGAATGATATGTAATTGAAAAACAAAATATGTATATACCTTATAGAAATTTATCGTTTATCGTTGTCTTTACTTGTTAACAAGAGCTTTAGAACTTGACATATAAGAATAGAGTCTTCTAATACCTTGTCTTACGATTGAAATTATCCAATCATCCCCAAGCTTTATCTCTTCTTACTCATACTGTGACTCTTCTCTCTTTCTAAGGTCTATGGCAAAATAGCCTTCTCTTACAGGACTACAACATACTATTCTTTCTCTAAAAGAAAAGGTATAGGGGTTTGGTCTCTTCCTCCGAAAGGCCATAGCAATCTAAGCTTATTTTCTGAGATATTAGATAAGAATGAAGGGATATATGCATCTCAAACTCTAGGATTACCTTGAGGCTACTCATTGCCTTCTCACCGTTTTCTCTGTGTAGAGACCCTGACAGAAACAGCAAATTGTTTTGGCCGTAACTCTCTGATAGAAACTCAGAATAAGGTCATATAACCAGTCATCAAAAGAACGGGAAGGCATTTGGTCTACAAGCCAACATGGACAGAATAGGCAAAAACGTCTCTATATAGCCACAAACGCGACATCTTTAGAAACACGTTGTTTTTTCACATGTTTAGTTGCATGGACTCTAAATGTGTAAAAGTACTCTAATTTTTAGTATTTTTTTTGGAGCTAATATTTTTATTCTAACACTTTCCTAATGTTTCTAGCCTTATTGTCTCACTCTTCTCTAAGTACACTCTCTTTCTTTATTGAAATCTTTATTAAAAGAGACACATACATACATGGCTTGGGAGGGACCTTACAATCTCCCCCACTTAAAAGATTCGAGATGTCCTCATCTCGCAAGCTGGGGTAGTATCTAAGTAAATCCTCCTTTCTCTTTCAAAGTGGTGTCCCCACTAGGTAAAAATCTTCTTTTATCTAAACATTGTTGCGAGTCTCTTATTTCATGTGTTTGGCTTGTTTTATTTTGCCTAAAAAATATCTATTATTCTAAAGTTAATTGGCCTTATTATCCTAAGTTCATGCATTCATATACCTCTCAAATGCTATGAACCTCAAAATTCCTTATTCTATACCCCCATGTAATATGGTACTTAACAAATTATCATGGAAAAACGTAAGGGAATCAATTCTTTATGCAATCTAACCTATGATAGTAATTTCATAATCTTAGTATCTTCTTGTAGAATACCTCTGTTCATCATGCACATTACTTCACATGAATCTTGCACCAATCCTCTTCTATTTACTCATATAAATACATGTTGAATTCGGTTATCTTTAATCCTGCTATCTCTATTTCTTGACCTAGTTTTTGCTCTAGCTCATGATTCCTTGTAGCCAAGGGTGGGCTACGTTCCTCTTGAATTAGGGGACCTCTTCTTGATTAACATGGAAGTACTCATGTCCTTCTCGACACTTTCTATATAAAAAAAACTTTATCACAGTCTCTGGCTATAATTATGGCTTCTGAAATAGAGGATAGTTTTACATTCTTGATGAGGTTATTCAAAGGTAGATTAAGCTTCCAAATGAATTGATGGAGAAGAGTTACCTCATCCATCTCTACAGCAAAAGCAAATCGAAGAAGTTTAACAAAAGTTTGGTGGTATTCTTTTAGGGTCTTCCTTTCTTGGGTTAGCTCTAAAAATTCATTCATTTTATCCTCTTGAAATCCTAGAGGACAAAACCTTTCACGAAGGTGTACTTTCATGGCATCTCATAAACTGATTCCAGTGGTGGTAAGATTGACAACAGTGCTTCCAACTAATTCGGCATTTCTTACGATTTTTAGACGAGCAAGGGTGAACTTGCTTCTTTCATTGTATCCATGAAAAACTCAAAACTATCAAATACTTATCATAGCGCCACATCTAAAGGCACTCTGGATTAATATATGTGAGATCTTAATTTTTTGAGAATTACACATTTGGTGCCTTGGGATTAAGACATCCAAAGATTATTAGGATTAACATATCTGAGATGATTAGTTTTCTAAAAATTACACATCAAGTATCTTGGGATTAACACATCTAAGAGCATGATCCTCTGGGAATTACGCATCCGAAGTTAGATGCATGTTTGTTTGAGATGGGTTCTAGATCTTGGATGATCATCCTAGTGTAAAGCATCCAATGGATGACATTCACACGTCAACTATTCAAACCTTAATGGAGTTATAATCTTAATAATTTATAATATGCAAACTAATGAGATATATCCTGAAAATTTCTCTAAACAAAGTTTTGGTCTATCCTTCTATTCAGTCTCTCACTAGTTTTTTAATTTGATCACCCTATGTTTTTCCTCACAAAAGGTTTTCTCCCCAATCTAATTTCTCAAATTTATTGTACAAATATCTTGCGTGTGCACCCCCAAGATATAAGCACAATTTCATAAGATAATTTTCTCAACGTGAGAATATTCAAATCACTTCTATGGCCAGTAGAGATGATTGATTCGTCCTCATATGATAAACAATTACTTGTTTTAATCCCTTTGATAGTTAACCTTTGAAAAACAAATCCTAGGAACTAAGATCGGCTCTGATACCACTTGTAAGGTTCCCCCCTTCCTCCACAAATAGGGAAAACACTTAAGATAGTCCACTAGTCTTATCTTGGGAAAAATTTCCTATTCATCGACACCTTGACCCTAAAGAGATTCAAGGATACGATTCATAGGTAAGACCTAGTTCTATCCCACAGGGGGAGCGTGATTTTCTAAACATCAAATCACCCATAGGGCAATTGATCATAAATTGGGCAACTACTAGACTTGATTTCTAGAGATAACGCTTTTTTCCTCATCTTATGTAAGGCACAACCGCTGGCCTAGTGTTCTAGAATAGAGTTGCCCAAAAACCTATTTATCTAGCGTAGGGCTTTCACTTAATTTTTTGGAAAGCTACCCGACTAATCGGGTCCACCCGTCCATAGGATAGTGCCGTCGGGGCATTCCATCCTCCCACTTTCCACCCTACTCACGCGTCAATTTGTTTTCTAATTAATCCTACCACACTGTTTGACATATATAAACATGTTCCTTAATTAAGGCCCTTTTCACAAGATTTATTAAAACAACCTTTTTTCACAGTACAATAATGCCAAGACAAGATTTAAAAGAAAAGTTTATACGTGAATCAATTTCATATAAGCCAAACCGGCTCTCTTATTCTTTTCCTTTATACCGCCGATGATCTAGAATTCGGCCTTCCAGCCTCTATATGCTGGGCAAAACCCTACGGGACCATACACCTCATCCTCGGCCGCCGCTGGCGAGGACTCAAGTTGGCCTGTCGCCCTCTCAGGCTCCATCGCTTGATCCTCTCGCCCCTCAGAGGGATGTCTGCGCACTAGGGTGGGCTAATTCACCGCACTAGCCTGGGCCCTCAGAACTAGGCAGCATCACAATCACTTGCCTCAATCGGCAAACCTTATTCTCCCAATGGTATGAGGGATACCATGGGCCAACTCTCGGCCTTACTAACGTCTCCGCCGTCCGGCTATACAAGCACAAGAACGGGGCAACGTCAAGGCAGGGAGAGTTGTACCAGTACCTTAATTTAACCTAGATAACAATCCATTTACTCACTAAACCATAGGACTAGAATCCATGTTACCTTCTTAAGAAAATAATCCTTTTCATAAAGATTTTTGCATTTCAACTTGAGATTGCGATAAGACATTCTTTATTAAGGCATATGCTATTGTTTAAAAGAATACAAACTTTAACTAGTAAATCAATCAAGTAGATCACTATTAACAATTAATAGAGAAGCCGGGGCCATACCTCAATGCCTAAGAATGATATGTAAATGAAAAACAAAATAAGTATATATCTTATAGAAATTTATCGTTTATCGTTGTCTTTGCTTGTTAACAAGAGCTTTAGAACTTGACATATAAGAATAGAGTCTTCTAATACCTTGTCTTATGATTGAAATCATCCAATCATCCCCAAGATTTATCTCTTCTTACTCGTACTGTGACTCTTCTCTCTTTCTAAGGTCTATGGCAAAATAGCCTTCTCTTACAGGACTACAGCATACTATTCTTTCTCTAAAAGAAAAGCTATGGAGTTTTGGTCTCTTCCTCCGAAAGACCATAGCAATCTAAGCTTATTTTCTGATATATTAGATAAGAATGAAGGGATATATGCATCTCAAATTCTAGGATTACCTTGAGGCTACTTGCTGCCTTCTCACTGTTTTCTCTGTGTAGAGACCCTGACAGAAATAGCAAATTGTTTTGGCGATAACTCTCTGATAAAAACTCAGAATATGTTCATATAACCACTCAAAAGAACGGGAAGGCATCTAGTCTACAAGCCACAAACGCGCCATCTTTAGAAACGCATTGTTTTTCCACATTTTTAGTATGCATGGACTCTAAATGTGTAAAAGTACTCTAAATATGACCTCTTATCACCTAAATTCGAAATTCTTTTTTTGGGGATACTTATCTCTTAATAGAACTATTCTTATGTTCTTATTTCTTTTAGGATTTTTTTTGGAGCTAATATTTTTATTCTAACACTTTCCTAATGTTTCTAGCCTAATTGTCTCACTCTTCTCTAAGTACACTCTCTTTCCTTATTGAAATCTATATTAAAAGAGACACATACATACATGGCTTGGGAGGGACCTTACAAATGCTTAAGATAGTCCACTAAGTCTTATCTTGGAGAAAATTTCATACTCATCGACACCTTGACCATGCAGAGATTCAAGGATACGATTCATAGGTAAGACCTAGTTCTATCCGGCAGGGGAAGCGTGATCTTCTAAACATCAAATCACCCATAGGGCAATTGATCATAAATTAGGCAACTACTAGACTTGATTTCTAGAGACAACGCTTTTTTCTCATCTTTGCAAGGCACAGCCGCTGGCCTAGTCTTCTAGAATAGAATTGTCCAAGAACTTATTTATCTAACATAGGGCTTTCACTTAATATGTTGGAAAGCTACCTGATTAATCGGGTCCACCCGTCCGTAGGATGGGGCCGTCGGGGCATTCCATCCTCCCACTTTCCACCCTACTCACGCGTCAATTTGTTTTCTAATTAATCCTACCACACTGTTTGACATATATAAACATGTTCCTTAATTAAGGCCCTTTTCACAAGGTTTATTAAAACAGCCTTTTTTCACAGTAGAATAATGCCAAGACAAGATTTAAAAGAAAAGTTTATACATAAATCAATTTCATACAAGCCAAACCGGCCCTCTTATTCTTTTCCTTTATACCGCTGATGATCTAGAATTCGGTCTTCCAGCCTCTACATGCTGGGCAAAACCCTACGGGACCATACACCTCATCGTCAGCTGCTGGCGAGGACTCAAGCTGGCCTGTCATCCTCTCAAGCTCCATCGCTCGATCCTCCCGTCCCTCAGAGGGATGTCTGCACACTAGGGTGGGCTAATTTACTGCACTAGCGTGGGCCCTCAGAACTAGGCAGCATCACAATCACTCGCCTCAATCAGCGAACCTCATTCTCCCAATTGTATGAGGGATACCATGGGCCAACTCCGGGCCTTACTAACGTCTTCGCCGTCCGGCTATACAAGCACAAGAACGGGGCAACGTCAAGGCATGGAGAAGTTGTACCTGTATCTTAATTTAACCAAGATAATAATCCATTTACTCAACTAAACCATAGGACTAGAATCCATGTTACCTTCTTAAGAAAACAATCCTTTTCACAAAGATTTTTGCATTTCAACTTGAGATTGCAATAAGACATTCTTTATTAAGGCATATGCTATTGTTTGAAAGAATACAAACTTTAAATAGTAAATAAATCAAATAACTCACTATGAACAATTAATAAAGAAGCCGGGACCATACCTCAATCCCTAAGAATGATATATAAATGAAAAACAAAATATGTATATACCTTATAGAAATTTATCGTTTATCGTTGTCCTTGCTCGTTGACAAGAGCTTTAGAACTTGACATACGAGAATAGAGTCTTCTAATACCTTGTCTTACGATTGAAATCATCCAATCATCCCCAAGCTTTATCTCTTCTTACTCGTACTGTGACTCTTCTCTCTTTCTAAGGTCTATGTCAAAATAGCCTTCTCTTACAGGACTACAGCATACTATTCTTTCTCTAAAAGAAAAGCTATGGAGTTTTGGTCTCTTCCTCCGAAAGACCATAGAAATCTAAGCTTATTTTCTAAGATATTAGATAAGAATGAAGGGATATATGCATCTCAAACTCTAGGATTACCTTGAGGCTACTTGCTGCCTTCTCACAGTTTTCTCTGTGTAGAGACCCTGACAGAAACAACAAATTGTTTCGGCCATAACTCTCTAATAAAAACTCAGAATATAGTCATATTCATCATGCACATTACTTCACATGAATCTTGCACTAATCATCTTCTATTTACTTATAGAAATACTTGTTGAATTAGATTATCTTTAACCCTGCTATACCTATTTCTTGACCTAATTTTTGCTCTAGCTCATGATTCCTTGTAACCAAGGGTGGGCTTGACGTTCCTCTTGAATTAGGAGACCTCTTCTTGATTAACATGGAAGGACTCATGTCCTTCTCGACACTTTCTATATTAAAAAAAAACTTTATCATAGTCTTTTCTTATAATTATAGATTCTGAAATAGAGGATGGTTTCACATTCTTGATGTGGTTATTCAAAGGTAGATTAAGCTTCCAAATGAATTGATGGAGAAGAGTTACCTCATCCATCTCTGGAGCAAATCGGAGAAGTTTAACAAAAGTTTGGTGGTATTCTTTTAGGGTCTTCCTTTCTTGGGTTAGCTCCAAAAATTCATTCATTTTCTCCTCTTGAAATCCTAGAGGACAAAACCTTTCACGAAGGTGTACTTTCATGACATCCCATAACTGATTCTAGTTCCAGTGGTAAGATTGACAACAATGCTTCCAACTAATTCGGCATTTCTTACGATTTTTAGACGAGCAAGGGTGAACTTGCTTCTTTCACTGTACCCATGAAAAGCTCAAAACTATCAAATACTTATCATAGCGCCACATCTAAAGGCACTCTAGATTAATATATGTGAGATCTTCATTTTTTGAGAATTACATATCTAGTGTCTTGGAATTGACACATCAAAAGATTATCAGGATTAACATGTCTGAGATGATTAGTTTTTTTTTAAAAAATTACACATCTATTATCTTGGGATTAACACATCTAAGAGCATGATCCTCTGGGAATTACTCATCCGAAGTTAGATCTATGTTTATCTAAGATGGGTTCTAGACTTTGGATGATCGTCCTAGTGTAAAGCATCCAATGGATGACATTCACACATCAACTATTCAAACCTTAATGGAGTTATAATCTTAATAATTTATAATATGCGAGCTAATGAGATATATCCTGAAAATTTCTCTAAACAAAGTTTCGGTCTATCCTTCAGTCTCTCATTAGTTTTTTTAATTTGATCACCCTATGTTTTTTCTCACAAAAGGTTTTCTCCCCGATCTAATTTCTCAAATTTATTGTACAAATATCTTGCGTGTGCACCCCCAAGATATAAGCACAATTTCATAAGATGATTGTCTCAACATGTGAGGATATTCAAATCACTTCTATGGCCAGTAGAGATGATTGATTCGTCCTCATATGATAAACAATCACTTGTTTTAATCCCTTTGATAGTTAACCTTTGAAAAACAAATCTAGGAACTAAGATCGGCTCTGATACCACTTGTAAGGTTCCCCCCCTTCCAAAATAGGGGAAACACTTAAGATAGTCCACTAAGCCTTAACTTGGAGAAAATTTCCTATTCATCGACACCTTGACTATGTAGAGATTCAAGGATACGATTCATAAGTAAGACCTAGTTCTATCCCGCAGGGGGAGCGTGATCTTCTAAACATCAAATCACCCATAGGGCAATTGATCATAAATTAGGCAACTACTAGACTTGATTTCTAGAGGCAACGCTTTTTTCCTCATCCATGCAAGGCACAGCCACTGCTGGCCTAGTCTTCTAGAATAGAATTGCCCGAGAACCTATTTATCTAACGTAGGGCTTTCACTTAATATGTTGGAAAGCTACCCGACTAATCGGGTCCACCCGTCCATAGGATGGTGCCGTCGGGGCATTCCATCCTCCCACTTTCCACCCTACGCACGCGTCAATTTGTTTTCTAATTAATCCTACCACACTGTTTGACATAAATAAACATGTTCCTTAATTAAGGCCCTGTTCACAAGGTTTGTTAAAACAGCCTTTTTACACAATACAATCATGCCAAAGACAAGATATATATAAAAAAAGTTCATACATGAATCAAATCCATACAAGCCAAACCGGCTCTCTTAATCTTTTTCTTTATACCGCCGATGATCTAGAATTCAGCCTTCTAGTCTCTACATGCTGGGCAAAAACCCTACGGGACCATACACCTCATCGTCGGCCGCCGCTGGCGAGGACTCAAGCTGGCCTGTCGCCCTCTCAGGCTCCATCGCTCGATCCTCCCGCTCCTCAGAGGGATGTCTGCACACTAGGGTGGGCTAATTCACCGCACTAGCCTGGGCCCTCATAACTAGGCAGCATTACAATCACTCGCCTCAATCCGTGAACCTCATTCTCCCAATGGTATGAGGGATACCATGGGCCAACTCCGGGCCTTACTAACGTCTCCACCGTCCGGCTATACAAGCACAAGAATGGGGCAGCGTCAAGGCAGGGAGAAGTTGTACCTATATCTTAATTTAACCAAGATAACAATCCATTTACTCAACTAAACCATAGGACTAGAATCCATGTTACCTTCTTAAGAAAACAATCCTTTTAACAAAGATTTTTGCATTTCAACTTGAGATTGCAATAAGACATTCTTTATTAAGGCATATGCTATTGTTTGAAAGAATACAAACTTTAAATAATAAATCAATCAAATAAATCACTATTAATAATTAATAAAGAAGCCAGGGCCATACCTCAACCCCTAAGAATGATATGTAAATGACAAACAAAATATGTATATACCTTATAAAAATTTATCGTTTATCGGTCGTTGTCTTTGCTGGTTAACAAGAGCTTTAAAACTTGACATATGAGAATAGAGCCGTCTAATACCTTGTCTTACGATTGAAATTATCCAATCATCCCCAAGCTTTATCTCCTCTTAATCGTATTGTGACTCCTCTCTTTCTAAGGTCTATGGCAAAATAGCCTTCTCTTATTACAGGACTACGGCATACTATTCTTTCTCTAAAAGAAAAGCTATGGAGTTTTGGTCTCTTCCTCTGAAAGACCATAGCAATCTAAGCTTCTTTTCTAAGATATTAGATAAGAATGAAGGGATATATACACCTCAAACTGTAGGATTACCTTGAGGCTACTTGTTGCCTTCTCACAGTTTTCTCTGTGTAGAGACCCTGACAGAAACAACAAATTGTTTTGGCCATAACTCTCTAATAAAAACTCAGAATATGGTCATATAACTAGTTAGAAGAACGCGAAGGCATCTGGTCTACAAGCCAACATGGGCAGAATAGGCAAAAACGTCTGTATATAGCCACAAACGTGACATCTTTAGAAACCCGTTGTTTTTTCACATTTTTAGTATGCATGGACTCTAAATATGTAAAAGTACTCTAATTATAACCTCTTATCACCTAAATTCGAAATTCTATTTTTGGCGATACTTATCTCTTAATAGAACTATTCTTATGTTCTTATTTCTTTTAGGATTTTTAGAGCTAATATTTTTATTCTAACACTTTTCTAATGTTTCTAGTCTTATTGTCTCACTCTTCTCTAAGTACACTCTCTTTCCTTATTGAAATCTATATTAAAAGAGACACATACATACATGGCTTGGGAGGATAAAATCTTGTTAGGTTCCTCCCTTCCAAAATGGGAGAAACACTTTGTAAGATTCCTCCCCCAACCCCCTTTTTGATGTCTAGTATCTTCCCCCGTAATCAATCCCTCTTCAGAAATATAAAGACCTTGTTTCTAACTGTTTTAACCTAGAGAGAGAAAATATTCTAGAGAGAGAATATTCAGATTATGAATATTTTTGGATAGAAAAATAACTCATCTTATTAAAATAAGTTCCCCTGAAACAGAAATTCAAAAAGAATTTTCCAATGTGCAATTGGAATTAATTGGAAATAGGTATAAAGAACCTTAGTCTAAGGGCCTAGATTTTCAGAAATCTTTAGACTATGGTCCAATTAAGGTTTCTATGGGCCAATAGCATCAATCCATGTGTAGGGAGGAGATAAATCCAAATTGTAAAAGAAGATACCCAAAAATGAGTAAATGCTCACATAAGATGAAGAGTTGAAAATGTACAAGGTTTATTAGTAAATAAACTCATATGTAAGGAAGAGGAGTTATTTAAAGGAGGTGCACATTTCACATAAGATGAAGAGTTGAAAATGTACAAGGTTTATTAGTAAATAAACACATATGTAAGGAAGGGGAGTTCTTTAAAGGAGGTGCATATTTCACATAAGATGAAGAGTTGAAAATGTACAAGGCTTATTAGTAAAAAAACTATGACACATATGTAAGGAAGAGGAGTTCTTTAAAGGAGGTGCACATTTCACATAAGATGAAGAGTTGAAAATGTACAAGGTTTATTAGTAAATAAACACATATGTAAGGAAGGGGAGTTCTTTAAAGGAGGTGCATATTTCACATAAGATGAAGAGTTGAAAATGTACAAGGCTTATTAGTAAAAAAACTATGACACATATGTAAGGAAGAGGAGTTCTTTAAAGGAGGTGTATATTTCACATAAGATGAAGAGTTGAAAATGTACAAGGTTTATTAGTAAAAAACTATGAGCAATACAATTTTGACACATATGTAAGGAAGGGGAATTCTTTAAAGGAGGTGCATATTTCACATGCTTGAATGAGTTTTAAACTCATAAAAATTGAGATATTTCATCTCTCCTCTCTCCTCATTCAAGTCTAGTTCCAGAAAGTTAGCTTAACTGACCTAAAAATGGTCAAAAAGTGACCAAACTGACTTAGAAAATTATAGAATCAGTTTGTTGGTTAGGAGCTCAAATTTTCCTATAAATAGAAGCCTCCCCTTGTTGAAAAAGATATATAGAGTCTTATGCCTTGTTACTCTACTCCACCTAAGCCAAAATATATAGTGTCTTATGCTTTGTTACTCTACTCCACCTAAGCCAAATTAGATAGAGTCTTATGCTTTGTTACTCTACTCCACCTAAGCCAAAATATAGAGTGTCTTATGCATTGTTACTCTACTCTACCTAAGCCAAGAGTTGTGAATTCTTTAATAATTCACTAGTTTTTGATACTTCTCTCTTTTTTCAATCCCCATTGGTGGCTCCATCAACATACTAAACCAATTGATTGGTTGGGGGCCTCTACCGTGAATAAAGAATCAAGCAAATTATAAGGTAAGTATATTGAATTTTGATCTTTCTATAATTTCTCAATGATTCTCTCTTCTCAACCCCTCTCAAGCTTGAGAAGTTTAATTGGTATGGTTTTTTAAATGCTATTGAAGTTAATTGGTGAATAGTAGTGAAGAGTTACATAATTTAATAAATGCTATAGAATTTAATTTCCATTTATGTTTAAAATTCTAATGGTTTTTATGTAATTTCTCTCTCTCACTCAAGAAATGGTCATACTCATGAACCATTCTCAATCCAAATGAAGCTTTTCATAAAGCCTTTCCTTAATCCAAGATTAAGCTATGCTTGAGGCCAAATTATTGGCTTTTTGCTATGCTTTTAGTTTATGCACATTGATGATTCAATCCATTATGGATTGATGACCCAATTAGAGACCATTCTAATTGTTTTCTTAATGATCCAATTAGAGACCATTCTAATTGTTTTCTTAATGATCCAATTAGAGACCATTATGGATTGATGATCCAATTAGAGACCATTATGGATTGATGATCCAATTAGAGACCATTCTAATTATTTCTTTAATAATGAGCTTTATCCCTTAGAAAAAAAATTGAGATTTATCAGTCATAGTAGCGGAGCTATGGTAAAATTTTTATAGAAATTACGCATAAAATAAATTCATTCAAAGTATAAAAAGAGGAATTCCTACCATATTCTAGGAACTATCATCCTAGATTAATTAAAAGAATTTTATTATGCATGGAGATGTGGATGTTGCATGTAGAGGTAGATGTATGGATGTGAGTGTGAATGTGGAGGTGGATGTATGCATGGGATGTGGATGTATGCATGTAGAAATAGATGTGTAGATGAGGATGTAAATGGAGATGTGGATGGATGCATGTAGATGTAGAGGTATATATGTAGATGTGAATGGAGATGTGGATGTATACATGTAGATGTAGATGTATAGATGTAGATGTGGAGGTGGAGGTGGATGTATGCATGTAGATGTAGGTGTATAGACGTAGATGTGGATGTAGAGGTGGATGTATGCATGTAGATGTAGATGTATAGATGTGGATGTGAATGTGGAGTGGATGTATGCATGTAGATGTAGATGTATGGAGGTGAATGTGAATGTGGATGTGGATGTATGCATAGGGATGTAGATGTATGCATGTAGATGTGAATGTACGCATATAGTTCTGGATGTATGGATGTGAATATACGATTGTGATGTGAGGGAATCTGAAGTGATGAGATGGAAATGATATGATGGGATGAGTATACATATAAATGGAATATGGAATAAATAATGTAGATTGAGGAGGGATAATGTGGAAAAATGAAAGTTAAAATAGAAATTGTATTGTAAACTGTTTGTAAATGCTGTTTGTAAATGCTGTCTGTAAATGATTGTTTTATGTCAAGAATGCTGGGGGGAGCATTTTGACCGTCTTGTGATTAAGGTCGTGATGAGAAAGTTGCAACTGCTGACGGGGAGTCAATGAAGGACGTCTCGCGTAGCAAGGTCGGCCGAGGTCTTGACCAGCCTCGGTGCGATTAAAATGGTGAGCTTCCGGTACGGTGGATGAGGGGCCAAGGAAGCGGCCTATGCGTGAAGCGCTAGGTTACCTGCGAAGGATCCTAGAGGGTGCTGACCATACGGTGCTCGGGCTCAGGGTTGCCTAGGATACCCACGCGTGCGTCGAGGAAGATATTGGAACAGAGTTGGAGTTGTTTTCTGAAATCGAGCATGGATCTGGTTGATTGACCTTGCTGGTCTTCAATGGATGAGTCCATGGCTCCTTATATGGATCTGTTGGTTGATCTTGCTGATCTTCAACGAGAGTCCATCTTGTTAAGTGATTATATTGCCAAGTATTATGGGCTAGGAACTATCGAAACGGCTCCTGAGCGTTCTAGTTGCCAATGATGCCATAGATACTCTCATGAAGGAATGATGGGAAATTAAGAATCAATTGGATAAATTGGAAGATGGTGATCAATGATACTATGGTTTTATTAAAGGATTGTTTTAAACTGGTTGAATCTGGTTGAAAAAGGGCAATTTCATATTGGGTGTGTGAGTGGTGTGACTAGTTTTATTTTGCATGAACATCCGGCTAGGGGGCCTTGGAACTCTTTTCCTTGGTACCCGGGACAAAACCTAACCAAATTTTTAATTGGATCCCATCACTACAGTGGTTGGGCGGTTGGCTAATCCATGGGATTGGATGGGGTTAGGCTGGACTGATGGATCCGTAAATCGAGACTCAAACTTTTGTTTTTACGATAGAAAAAAAAATAAAAAATCCCAGTAACTGTTCTATGGATAGGAATCAACGGCTGTGCCTCTTGAATGGGGAAAAAAGCGTTGATCCCAATGATCCAAGTGCAAGTTTCTTCCTTGAACTGACTAAGTATCTTATAGATGTAATTGGATCATCTCGGTCAGAAATGATCTTGGCTACGTTAGAGTAAAAGTTATCCTGGTGGAATCGCCCGTGCTTTCCGGTAAAGGAAGTTTTCCGGGTTCGGTTTTGGAACAATCGAAGGATTAGTCTCTTATCCGGATATCCGTGGGTGAGGCCCCGAGTGTGGGACCCCTGTCCCGCGCGAGAAGCGCTACTTCCGCTGCCAGTACCCGAATCCGTTGCTCGGTGGGAACAGGGATCTTACAGTTGGTATCAGAGCATTTGGTTAATAAAGATCAATTGAGAACACAAATATGTCAAAAATTTATCAAGAAACACAAAAAGGTTATAATTGTGTGATATAATTCATACAATTTGATATTCAAACTGAAACTCATAATTTTGGTAATTGGGTCTTCAAATGGAAGTACCGCAATTATATAGAATCCCTGACTTGCTTGAGGCCTAGACATGATAGTATTTACTTTATAATTCCAAGGACCGTGACTACCCGTATATACCGAGAGTATACTGCAGCTCTTTACTGACAGTATATACGAGTAAATCTAAGACTTGAAATTATAAGCGTTAATGCTATCTAGATGATGATTTCGAATGTGATTGATATGATTTTTAATTCTGTTTGAGAATTGATGAATTGATTTGGATTCTGATTGAAAATGCTGATTGAAAATGCTGATTGAAAAAAAAATGTTGATTTTTAAAAATTAGTTGAAATATAATGAAACCTCAATGAGGGGGAATGGGACGAGTCCCTATGATGATATTCATAACTAGAATGATGATAACGAATTCAGCAAATCACTATGAGATTAGTGGATTGTGCTGTCAGATTGCTACTGTTAATACTTGACCGGTAGATCAAGTTAAGGGATGTCAAATTGAGAACTTACTTGACTGAAATTTCCGTGGAGGAATGTTCCGAAGGAAACTTTTCGGTCTAATGGACCATTATCATGTTAAAGATATGAATGATATAATCTGAATGAATTGTTATTTAATGATGAGTTCTATATAAGGGATATTTATCCCAGTGTTCTGTTGGGTTGACTAGAATATAAGGAACCCCAGAATAAAATTGGATCTTAAGAAAAAGAGCTGTCCTCTACCTTGCGAGATGAGGACATCTCGCACTTTTTAAGTGGGGTAGAATGTAAGATTCCTCCCCAACCTTCGAAGCATACAGGGGTAAGAATCTTCCTTTCTGATCTTATAATTATTCCCTCTCTAAAGTAAAAGAAAGTTTCTGTTTAAAAAAGGAAGACCCTTTCCCTAGAATACTTCTCAGGAGTCCCACCTGTTTTAAGGCTTTAGAACAATGAGTCCAGAAGTGAGAATCGGTGTTTTGGATACCAAGGTTTTGGTTTTCATTCGAGTACGGCCCAAAAGAAATTCTTTATCTCTTGGGGAGTATAAGAAGTTATCCCCCAGATATTGTGACCCTTATATTTGAATTCAATGAAAGTAGGTGACTTAGCCTATAAGTTTCTTTTATTCCATCATCTCAAAATTCTTAATGCCTTCTATAGAAAAATGTGTCAAACTCAAATCATGGAAAGACGGTAAAACTTCAGTGGCAAGTTACCGTTGGCTTCTAGGTTACGCTAGCTCCTTCCTTTATATAAGTCGTAATTTTTACTTGCCGCTCACAGTAATCTTACTCCCATCAATCTCCTTTCTTTCTTAATCTCCTTCATGGCTTGGCAACAGGAATTAGTTTTATCCCTGATGATTTCTCACCTTCAAGACGCAAGAGAGTCTGTGAAGAAAGACTTTATAGAACAGTATGAGCGCTCACTTTTTCCTCACCTAGGAACTTCTGTAGCGCAGACCAAATGGCGGACCTATCAAAACATAACTAGGGTAACACCGTGGGGTCAGCAATACTTTCGTAACAATGTCCGCTTGGCCATGGTTATTGAAGCTTTGGGTTTGGGTCCCCGATACTACTGCGTCATGAGATCAAGGCATCTTGGGTTTTCTGAGCGGGTCTTCTTATTGGCGTGTTTTCTTCCTCATGAGAAGATATGCCTTTATCCCGTTTTTGGCTTGCCTCTCAGAGGTCCTTTTGTTAGATCACCTCATACCACTGAGATAGGTGCGGCAATAACCAGCAGAATCATTCCCATAGATGAGTTACCCTATACTTGTGCAGCTTGTGAGGACTGCTTTTGTGACCATATGATGGACGGGCTTATGGAAGTGTAAAGAGTTCTTCTATCTTTACTGTATAAGTTCCGAGAATGAATAAAGTTTAAATCTTGTTCTTATTTTGAATCTTGCTCTCTTTAAGACTTTTCTTGGTGGTTAATCTTGATTAAAATTATTCTCTAAGTCTCATATTCGTTCACCTTGCGAAATTATCCCAAGTTGCGAGATGAGGACATCTCGCGTTTTTAAGTGGGGTAGAATGTAAGATTCCTCCCCCAACCCCCTTTTTGATGTCTAGTATCTTCCCCCGTAATCAATCCCTCTTCAGAAATATAAAGACCTTGTTTCTAACTGTTTTAACCTAGAGAGAGAAAATATTCTAGAGAGAGAATATTCAGATTATGAATATTTTTGGATAGAAAAATAACTCATCTTATTAAAATAAGTTCCCCTGAAACAGAAATTCAAAAAGAATTTTCCAATGTGCAATTGGAATTAATTGGAAATAGGTATAAAGAACCTTAGTCTAAGGGCCTAGATTTTCAGAAATCTTTAGACTATGGTCCAATTAAGGTTTCTATGGGCCAATAGCATCAATCCATGTGTAGGGAGGAGATAAATCCAAATTGTAAAAGAAGATACCCAAAAATGAGTAAATGCTCACATAAGATGAAGAGTTGAAAATGTACAAGGTTTATTAGTAAATAAACTCATATGTAAGGAAGAGGAGTTATTTAAAGGAGGTGCACATTTCACATAAGATGAAGAGTTGAAAATGTACAAGGTTTATTAGTAAATAAACACATATGTAAGGAAGGGGAGTTCTTTAAAGGAGGTGCATATTTCACATAAGATGAAGAGTTGAAAATGTACAAGGCTTATTAGTAAAAAAACTATGACACATATGTAAGGAAGAGGAGTTCTTTAAAGGAGGTGCACATTTCACATAAGATGAAGAGTTGAAAATGTACAAGGTTTATTAGTAAATAAACACATATGTAAGGAAGGGGAGTTCTTTAAAGGAGGTGCATATTTCACATAAGATGAAGAGTTGAAAATGTACAAGGCTTATTAGTAAAAAAACTATGACACATATGTAAGGAAGAGGAGTTCTTTAAAGGAGGTGCATATTTCACATAAGATGAAGAGTTGAAAATGTACAAGGTTTATTAGTAAAAAACTATGAGCAATACAATTTTGACACATATGTAAGGAAGGGGAATTCTTTAAAGGAGGTGCATATTTCACATGCTTGAATGAGTTTTAAACTCATAAAAATTGAGATATTTCATCTCTCCTCTCTCCTCATTCAAGTCTAGTTCCAGAAAGTTAGCTTAACTGACCTAAAAATGGTCAAAAAGTGACCAAACTGACTTAGAAAATTATAGAATCAGTTTGTTGGTTAGGAGCTCAAATTTTTCTATAAATAGAAGCCTCCCCTTGTTGAAAAAGATATATAGAGTCTTATGCCTTGTTACTCTACTCCACCTAAGCCAAAATATATAGTGTCTTATGCTTTGTTACTCTACTCCACCTAAGCCAAATTAGATAGAGTCTTATGCTTTGTTACTCTACTCCACCTAAGCCAAAATATAGAGTGTCTTATGCATTGTTACTCTACTCTACCTAAGCCAAGAGTTGTGAATTCTTTAATAATTCACTAGTTTTTGATACTTCTCTCTTTTTTCAATCCCCATTGGTGGCTCCATCAACATACTAAACCAATTGATTGGTTGGGGGCCTCTACCGTGAATAAAGAATCAAGCAAATTATAAGGTAAGTATATTGAATTTTGATCTTTCTATAATTTCTCAATGATTCTCTCTTCTCAACCCCTCTCAAGCTTGAGAAGTTTAATTGGTATGGTTTTTTAAATGCTATTGAAGTTAATTGGTGAATAGTAGTGAAGAGTTACATAATTTAATAAATGCTATAGAATTTAATTTCCATTTATGTTTAAAATTCTAATGGTTTTTATGTAATTTCTCTCTCTCACTCAAGAAATGGTCATACTCATGAACCATTCTCAATCCAAATGAAGCTTTTCATAAAGCCTTTCCTTAATCCAAGATTAAGCTATGCTTGAGGCCAAATTATTGGCTTTTTGCTATGCTTTTAGTTTATGCACATTGATGATTCAATCCATTATGGATTGATGACCCAATTAGAGACCATTCTAATTGTTTTCTTAATGATCCAATTAGAGACCATTCTAATTGTTTTCTTAATGATCCAATTAGAGACCATTATGGATTGATGATCCAATTAGAGACCATTATGGATTGATGATCCAATTAGAGACCATTCTAATTATTTCTTTAATAATGAGCTTTATCCCTTAGAAAAAAAATTGAGATTTATCAGTCATAGTAGCGGAGCTATGGTAAAATTTTTATAGAAATTACGCATAAAATAAATTCATTCAAAGTATAAAAAGAGGAATTCCTACCATATTCTAGGAACTATCATCCTAGATTAATTAAAAGAATTTTATTATGCATGGAGATGTGGATGTTGCATGTAGAGGTAGATGTATGGATGTGAGTGTGAATGTGGAGGTGGATGTATGCATGGGATGTGGATGTATGCATGTAGAAATAGATGTGTAGATGAGGATGTAAATGGAGATGTGGATGGATGCATGTAGATGTAGAGGTATAGATGTAGATGTGAATGGAGATGTGGATGTATACATGTAGATGTAGATGTATAGATGTAGATGTGGAGGTGGAGGTGGATGTATGCATGTAGATGTAGGTGTATAGACGTAGATGTGGATGTAGAGGTGGATGTATGCATGTAGATGTAGATGTATAGATGTGGATGTGAATGTGGAGTGGATGTATGCATGTAGATGTAGATGTATGGAGGTGAATGTGAATGTGGATGTGGATGTATGCATAGGGATGTAGATGTATGCATGTAGATGTGAATGTACGCATATAGTTCTGGATGTATGGATGTGAATATACGATTGTGAAGTGAGGGAATCTGAAGTGATGAGATGGAAATGATATGATGGGATGAGTATACATATAAATGGAATATGGAATAAATAATGTAGATTGAGGAGGGATAATGTGGAAAAATGAAAGTTAAAATAGAAATTGTATTGTAAACTGTTTGTAAATGCTGTTTGTAAATGCTGTCTGTAAATGATTGTTTTATGTCAAGAATGCTGGGGGGAGCATTTTGACCGTCTTGTGATTAAGGTCGTGATGAGAAAGTTGCAACTGCTGACGGGGAGTCAATGAAGGACGTCTCGTGTAGCAAGGTCGGCCGAGGTCTTGACCAGCCTCGGTGCGATTAAAATGGTGAGCTTCCGGTACGGTGGATGAGGGGCCAAGGAAGCGGCCTATGCGTGAAGCGCTAGGTTACCTGCGAAGGATCCTAGAGGGTGCTGACCATACGGTGCTCGGGCTCTGGGTTGCCTAGGATACCCACGCGTGCGTCGAGGAAGATATTGGAACAGAGTTGGAGTTGTTTTCTGAAATCGAGCATGGATCTGGTTGATTGACCTTGCTGGTCTTCAATGGATGAGTCCATGGCTCCTTATATGGATCTGTTGGTTGATCTTGCTGATCTTCAACGAGAGTCCATCTTGTTAAGTGATTATATTGCCAAGTATTATGGGCTAGGAACTATCGAAACGGCTCCTGAGCGTTCTAGTTGCCAATGATGCCATAGATACTCTCATGAAGGAATGATGGGAAATTAAGAATCAATTGGATAAATTGGAAGATGGTGATCAATGATACTATGGTTTTATTAAAGGATTGTTTTAAACTGGTTGAATCTGGTTGAAAAAGGGCAATTTCATATTGGGTGTGTGAGTGGTGTGACTAGTTTTATTTTGCATGAACATCCGGCTAGGGGGCCTTGGAACTCTTTTCCTTGGTACCCGGGACAAAACCTAACCAAATTTTTAATTGGATCCCATCACTACAGTGGTTGGGCGGTTGGCTAATCCATGGGATTGGATGGGGTTAGGCTGGACTGATGGATCCGTAAATCGAGACTCAAACTTTTGTTTTTACGATAGAAAAAAAAAATAAAAAATCCCGGACAGTAACTGTTCTATGGATAGGAATCAACGGCTGTGCCTCTTGAATGGGGAAAAAAGCGTTGATCCCAATGATCCAAGTGCAAGTTTCTTCCTTGAACTGACTAAGTATCTTATAGATGTAATTGGATCATCTCGGTCAGAAATGATCTTGGCTACGTTAGAGTAAAAGTTATCCTGGTGGAATCGCCCGTGCTTTCCGGTAAAGGAAGTTTTCCGGGTTCGGTTTTGGAACAATCGAAGGATTAGTCTCTTATCCGGATATCCGTGGGTGAGGCCCCGAGTGTGGGACCCCTGTCCCGCGCGAGAAGCGCTACTTCCGCTGCCAGTACCCGAATCCGTTGCTCGGTGGGAACAGGGATCTTACACACTTAAGATAGTCGACCAAGTCTTAACTTGGAGAAAATTTCCTATTCATCGACACGTTGACCATGTAGAGATTCAAGGATACGATTCATAGGTAAGACCTAGTTCTATCCCGCAAGCGTGATCTTCTAAACATCAAATCACCCATAGGGCAATTGATCATAAATTGGGCAACTACTAGACTTGATTTCTAGAGACAACGCTTTTTTCCTCATCTTATGCAAGGCACAGCCGCTGGCCTAGTCTTCTAGAATAGAATTGCCCGAGAACCTATTTATCTAACGTAGGGCTTTCACTTAATATGTTGGAAAGCTACCCGACTAATCGGGTCCACCCGTCCGTAGGATGGGGCGTCGGGGCTTTCCATCCTCCTACCTTCCACCCTACTCACGCGTCAATTTGTTTTCTAATTAATCCTACCACACTGTTTGACATATATAAACATGTTCCTTAATTAAGGACCTTTTCACAAGGTTTATTAAAATAGCCTTTTTTCACAGTACAATAATGCCAAGACAAGATTTAAAAGAAAAGTTTACACATGAATCAATTTTATACAAGCCAAACCAGCTCTCTTATTCTTTTCCTTTATACCGCCGATGATCTAGAATTCGGCCTTCCAGCCTCTACATGCTGGGCAAAACCCTACGGGACCATACACCTCATCGTCGGCCGCTGTGGTGGCGAGGACTCAAGCTGGCGTGTCGCCCTCTCAGGCTCCATCGATCGATCCTCCCGCCCCTCAGAGGGATGTCTGCGCACTAGGGTGGGCTAATTTACCGCACTAGCCTGGGCCCTCAAAACTAGGCAGCATCACAATCACTCACCTCAATCTCGGCGAACCTCATTCTCCCAATGGTATGAGGGATACCATGGGTCAACTCCGGGCCTTACTAACGTCTCCACCGTCCGGCAACACAAGCACAAGAACGGGGCAGCGTCAAGACAGGGAGAAGTTGTACCTGTATCTTAATTTAACCAAGATAACAATCCATTTACTCAACTAAACCATAGGACTAGAATCCATGTTACCTTCTTAAGAAAACAATCCTTTTCACAACAAAGATTTTTGCATTTCAACTTGAGATTGCAACAATAAGACATTCTTTATTAAGGCATATGCTATTGTTTGAAAGAATACAAACTTTAAATAGTAAATCAATCAAATAAATCACTATTAATAATTAATAAAGAAGCCGGGGCCATATCTCAACCCCTAAGAATGATATGTAAATGAAAAACAAAATATGTATATACCTTATAGAAATTTATCGTTTATCGTTGTCCTTGCTCGTTGACAAGAGCTTTAGAACTTGACATATGAGAATAGAGTCTTCTAATACCTTGTCTTACGATTGAAATCATCCAATCATCCCCAACCAATCATCCCCAAGCTTTATCTCTTCTTACTTGTACTGTGACTCTTCTCTCTTTCTAAGGTCTATGTCAAAATAGCCTTCTCTTATTACAGGACTACAGCATACTATTCTTTCTCTAAAAGAAAAGCTATGGAGTTTTGGTCTCTTCCTCCGAAAGACCATAGAAATCTAAGCTTATTTTCTGAGATATTAGATAAGAATGAAGGGATATATGCATCTCAAACTCTAGATTTACCTTAAGGCTACTTGCTGCCTTCTCATAGTTTTCTCTGTGTAGAGACCCTGACAGAAATAGCAAATTGTTTCGGCCATAACTCTCTGATAAAAACTCAGAATATGGTCATGTAGCCACTCAAAAGAACGGAGAGGCGTATGGTCTACAAGCCAACGTGGGTAGAATAGGCAAAAACGTCCATATATAGCCACAAACGCAATATCTTTAGAAACACGTTGTTTTTCCATATTTTTAGTATGCATGGACTCTAAATGTGTAAAAGTACTCTAAATATGATCTCTTATTACCTAAATTCGAAATTCTATTTTTGGTGGGGATACTTATCTCTTAATAAAACTATTCTTATGTTCTTATTTCTTTTAGGATTTTTGGAGTTAATATTTTTATTTTAACACTTTTCTAATGTTTCTAGCCTTATTGTCTCACTCTTCTCTAAGTACACTCTCTTTCCTTATTGAAATCTATATTAAAAGAGACACATACATACAACATAGTGTTGTATGTATGTGTCTCTTTTAATATAGATTTCAATAAGGAAAGAGAGTGTACTTAGAGAAGAGTGAGACAATAAGGCTAGAAACATTAGAAAAGTGTTAGAATAAAAATATTAGCTCCAAAAATAAAAGAAATAAGAACATAAGAATAGTTCTATTAAGAGATAAGTATCCCCAAAAATAGAATTTCGAATTTAGGTGATAAGAGGTCATATTTAGAGTACTTTTACACATTTAGAGTCCAAGCATACTAAAAATGTGAAAAAACAACGCGTTTCTAAAGATGGTGCGTTTGTGGCTATATACGGATGTTTTTGCTTGTAGACTAGATGCCTTCCCGTTCTTTTAAGTGGTTACATGAGCATATTCTGAGTTTTTATCAAAGAGTTATGGCCGAAACAATTTGCTGTTTCTGTCAGGGTCTCTACACAGAGAAAACTGTGAGAAGACAGCAAGTAGCCTCAAGGTAATCCTAGAGTTTGAGATGTATATATCCCTTCATTCTTATCTAATATCTGAGAAAAGAAGCTTAGATTGCTATGGTCTTTCGGAGGAAGAGACGAAAACTCCATAGCTTTTCTTTTGGAGAAAGAATAGTATCTCGTAGCCCTGTAAGAGAAGAAGGCTATTTTGCCATAGACCTTAGAAAGAGAGAAGAGTCACAGTATGAGTAAGAGGAGATAAAGCTTGGAGATTATTGGATGATTTCAATAAAAAGAGAAGGTATTAGAAGACTCTATTCTCATATGTCAAGTTCTAAAGCTCTTGTTAACGAGCAAAGGCAATGATAAACGATAAATTTCTATAAGGTATATACATATTTTGTTTTTCAATTATATATCATTCTTAGGGGTTGAGGTATGGCTAGAGGCAATGCTTTTTTCCTCATCTTATGCAAGGCACAGCCGTTGGCCTAGTCTTCTAGAATAGAGTTACCCAAGAACCTATTTATCTAACGTAGGGCTTTCACTTAATATGTTGGAAAGCTACCCGACTAATCGGGTCCACCCGTCCCGTAGGATGGTGCCGTCGGGCCATTCCATCCTCTCACTTTCCACCCTACTCATGCGTCAATTACCACACTGTTTGACATAAATAAACATGTTCCTTAATTAAGGCCCTTTTCACAAAGTTTATTTAAATAGCCTTTTTACACAATACAATCATGTCAAAGATAAGATTTAAAAAAAAAAGTTCATACATGAATCAATTTCATACAAGCCAAACTGGCTCTCTTATTCTTTTCCTTTATACCGTCGATGATCTAGAATTTGACCTTCCAGCCTCTACATGCTGGGCAAAACCCTACGGGACCATACACCTCATCGTCGACCGCCGCTGGGCGAGGACTCAAGCCGGCCTGTCGCCCTCTCAGGCTCCATCGCTTGATCCTCCCATCCCTCAAAGGGATGTCTCCACTGTCCAGCTATACAAGCACAAGGACGGGCAGCATCAAGGCAGGGAGAAGTTGTACCTGTATCTTAATTTAACCAAGATAACAATCCATTTACTCAACTAAACCATAGGACTAGAATCCATGTTACCTTCTTAAGAAAACAACCCTTTTCACAAAGATTTTTGCATTTCAACTTGAGATTGCAACAATAAGACATTCTTTATTAAGGCATATGCTATTGTTTAAAAGAATACAAACTTTAAATAGTAAATCAATCAAATAAATCACTATTAATAATTAATAGAGAAGTCGGGGCCATACCTCAACTCCTAAGAATGATATGTAAATTAAAAACAAAATATGTATATACCTTATAGAAATTTGTCCTTTATCTCGTTGTCCTTGCTTGGTAACAAGAGCTTTAGAACTTGACATATGAGAATAGAGTCTTCTAATATCTTTTCTTACGATTGAAATCATCCAATCATTCCCAAGCTTTATCTCTTCTTACTCGTACTGTGACTCTTCTCTCTTTCTAAGGTCTATGGCAAAATAGCCTTCTCTTACAGGACTACAGTATACTATTCTTTCTCTAAAAGAAAAGCTATGGAGTTTTGGTCTCTTCCTCCAAAAGACCATAGTAATCTAAGCTTATTTTCTGAGATATTAGATAAGAATGAAGGAATATATGCATCTCAAACTCTAGGATTACCTTGAGGCTACTTGCTGCCTTCTCACAGTTTTCTCTGTGTAGAGACCCTGACAGAAACAGCAAATTGTTTCGGACATAACTCTCTGATAAAAACTCAGAATATGGTCATATAACCACTCAAAAGAACGGGAAGGCATCTGGTCTACAAGCCCACGTGAAAAGAATAGGCAAAAACATCCGTATATAGCCACAAACGTACCATCTTTAGAAACGCGTTGTTTTTTCATATTTTTAGTATGCATGGACTCTAAATGTGTAAAAGTACTCTAAATATGACCTCTTATCACCTAAATTTGAAATTCTATTTTTGGGGATACTTATCTCTTAATAGAACTATTCTTATGTTCTTATTTCTTTTAGGATTTTTGGAGCTAATATTTTTATTCTAACACTTTTCTAATGTTTCTAGCCTTATTGTCTCACTCTTTTCTTAGGGGTTGAGGTATGGCCCCGGCTTTTGTTAAACTTCTCCGATTTACTCCAGAGATGGATGAGGTAACTCTTCTCCATCAATTCATTTGGAAGCTTAATCTACCTTTGAATAACCTCATCAAGAATGTAAAACCATCCTCTATTTCAAAAGCCATAATTATAGCCAGAGACTGTGATAAAGTTTTTTTTATATATAGAAAGTATCGAGAAAGACATGAGTCGTTTCATGTTAATCAAGAAGAGGTCTCTTAATTCAAGAGAAATGTCAAGCCCACCCCTGGCTTCAAGGAATCATGAGCTAGAGCAAAAACTAGGTCAAGAGATAGGGACAGCAGGGTTAAAGATAACTAAATTCAACAAGTATTTCTATGAGTAAATAGAAGAGGATTGGTGCAAGATTCATGTGAAGTAATATACATGATGAATAGAGATATTCTACAAGAAGATACTAAGATTATGAAATTGCTATCATAGGTTAGATTGCATAAAGAATTGATTCCTTTATGTTTTTCTATGATAATTTGTTAAGTACCATATTACATGGGGGTATAGAATAAGGAATTCAAAGGTTCATAGCGTTTGAGAGGTATATAAATGCATGAACTTAGGATAATAAGGCCAATTATCTTTAGAATAATAGAACTTTTGGAGGCACAACAAAACGAGCCAAGCACATAAAATAAAGGACTCTTTAAGAACAATGTTTAGATAAAAGAAGATTTTTACCTAGTGGGGACACCACTTTGAAAGAGACAGGAGCATTTACTTAGATACTACCCCAGCTCGCGAGATGAGGACTTCTCGAATCTTTTAAGTGGGGGAGATTGTAAGGTCCCTCCCAAGCCATGTATGTATGTGTCTCTTTTAATATAGATTTCAATAAGAAAAGAGAGTTTACTTAGAGAAGAGTGAGACAATAAGGCTAGAAACATTAGAAAAGTGTTAGAATAAAAATATTAGCTCCAAAAATCCTAAAAGAAATAAGAACATAAGAATAGTTCTATTAAGAGATAAGTATCCCCAAAAATAGAATTTCAAATTTAGGTGATAAGAGGTCATATTTAGAGTACTTTTACACATTTAGAGTCCATACATACTAAAAATGTGGAAAAACAACGCGTTTCTAAAGATGGCACGTTTGTGGCTATATTCTGCCCACGCCGGCTTGTAGATCAGATACCTTCCCGTTCTTTTGACTAGTTATATGACCATATTCTGAGTTTTTATCAGAGAGTTATGGCCGAAACAGTTTGCTATTTCTGTCAGGGTCTCTATACAGAGAAAACTGTGAGAAGGCAGCAAGTAGCCTCAAGGTAATCCTAGGGTTTGAGATGTATATATCCCTTCATTCTTATGTAATATCTTAGAAAAGAAACTTAGATTGCTATGGTCTTTCAGAGGAAGAGACCAAAACTCCATAGCTTTTCTTTTAGAGAAAGAATAGTATCCTGTAGCCCTGTAAGAGAAGAAGGCTATTTTGTCCCATAGACCTTAGAAAGAGAGGAGTCACAGTACGAGTAAGAGGAGATAAAGCTTGGAGATTATTGAATGATTTCAATCAAAAGACAAGGTATTAGAAGACTCTATTCTCATATGTCAAGTTCTAAAGCTCTTGTTAACGAGCAAAGGCAACGATAAACAACAAATTTCTATAAGGTATATACATATTTTGTTTTTCAATTATATATCATTCTTAGGGATTGAGGTATGGCCCCGGCTTCTTTATAAATTGTTAATAGTGATCTATTTGATTGATTTACTATTTAAAATTTGTATTCTTTTAAACAACAGCGTATGCCTAAATAAAGAATGTCTTATCTGCAATCTCAAGTTGAAATGCAAAAATCTTTGTGAAAAGGATTATTTTCTTAAGAAGGTAACATGGATTCTAGTCCTATGGTTTAGTTGAGTAAATGGATTGTTATCTTGGTTAAATTAAGGTACAGGTATAACTCTCCCTGCCTTGACACTGCCCCGTTCTTGTGCTTGTGTAGCCGGACGGCAGAGACGTTAGTAAGGCCCGGAGTTGGCCCATGGTATCCCTCATACCATTGGGAGAATGAGGTTCGTCGATTGAGGTGAGTAATTGTGATGCTGCCTAGTTCTGAGGGCCCAGGCTAGTGCGGTGAATTAGCCCACCCTAGTGCGCAGACATCCCTCTGAGGGGCGGGAGGATCGAGCGATGGAGCCTGAGAGGACGACAGGCTGGCTTGAGTCCTTGCCAGCGGTCGACGATGAGGTGTATGGTCCCGTAGGGTTTTTCCCAGTATGTAGAGGCTGGAAGGCCGAATTCTAGATCATCGGCGATATAAAGGAAAAGAATAAGAGAGCTGGTTTGGCTTGTATGGAATTGATTCATGTATAAACTTTTTATATAAATATATCTTGTCTTTGGCATGATTATATTGTGTAAAAAGGTTGTTTTAACAAACCTTATGAAAAAGGGCCTTAATTAAGGAACATGTTTATTTATGTCAAAACAATGTGGTAGGATTAATTAGAAAACAAATTGATGTGTGAGTAGGGTGAAAAGTGGGAGGATGGAACGGCCCGACGGCACCATCCTACGGACGGGTGGACCCGATTAGTCGGGTAGCTTTCCAACATATTAAGTGAAAGCCCTACGTTAGATAAATAGGTTCTTGGGCAATTCTATTCTAGAAGACTAGGCCAGCGGCTGTGCCTTGCATAGATGAGGAAAAAAGCGTTGCCTCTAGAAATCAAGTCTAGTAGTTGCCCAATTTATGATCAATTGCCCTATATGGGTGATTTGATGTTTAGAAGATCACGCTCCCCCTGCGGGATAGAGCTGTCATACCTATGAATCGTATCCTTGAATCTGTACAGGGTCAAGGTGTCGATGAATAGGAAATTTTTCTCAAGATAAGACTTAGTGGACTATCTTAAGTGTTTCCCCCATTTTGGAAGGGCTAACCCACTGGAGCTAGAATCAGTTATGAGATGCCATGAAAGTACACCTTCATGAAAGGTTTTGTCCTCTAGGATTTCGAGAGGATAAAATGAACGAATTTTTGGAGCTAACCCAAGAAAGAAAGACTCTAAAAGAATACCACCAAACTTTTGTTAAACTTCTCCAACTTGCTCCAGAGATGGATGAGGTAACTCTTCTCCATCAATTCATTTGGAAGCTTAATCTACCTTTGAATAACCTCATCAAGAATGTAAAACCATCCTCAATTTCAGAAGCCATAGTTATAGCCAGAGATTATGATAAAGTCTTTTTTTTTATAGAAAGTGTCGAGAAAGACATGAGTCCTTCCATGTTAATCAAGAAGAGGTCTCCTAATTCAAGAGGAACGTCAAGCCTACCACCCCTGGCTACAAGGAATCATGAGCTAGAGCAAAAATTAGGTCAAGAAATAGGGATAGCAGGGTTAAAGATAACCGAATTCAACAAATATTTCTATGAGTAAATAGAAGAGGATTGGTGCAAGATTCATGTGAAGTAATGTGCATGATGAATAGAGGTATTCTACAAGTCGATACTAAGATTATGAAATTGCTATCATAGGTTAGATTGCGTAAAGAATTGATTCTCTTACGTTTTTCCATGATAATTTGTTAAGTACCATATTACATGGGAGTATAAAATAAGAAATTCGAAGGTTCATATCATATGAGAGGTATATGGATGCATGAAATTAGGATAATAAGGCCAAGTAACTTTAGAATAATAGACATTTTGAAGGCACAACAAAACAAACCAAACACATGAAATAAGGGACTCGGAACAATGTCTAGATAAAAGAAGATTTCTACCTAGTGGGGACACCACTTTGAAAGAGACAGGAGGATTTACTTAGATACTACCCAGCTCGCGAGATGAGGACATCTCGAATCTTTTAAGTGGGAAAGATTGTAAGGTCCCTCCCAAGCCATGTATGTATGTGTCTCTTTTAGTATAGATTTCAATAAGGAAAGAGAGTGTAATTAGAGAAGAGTGAGACAACAAGGCTAGAAACATTAGGAAAGTGTTAGAATAAAAATATTAGCTCCAAAAATCCTAAAAGAAATAAGAACATAAGAATAGTTCTATTAAGAGATAAGTATCCCTAAAAATAGAATTTTGAATTTAGGTGAAAAGAGGTCATATTTAGAGTACTTTTACACATTTAGAGTCCTTGCATACTAAAAATGTAGAAAAACAATGCGTTTCTAAAGATGTCGTGTTTGTGGCTATATACAGACGTTTTTGCCTATTCTGCCCACCATGCCTTGTAGACCAGATGCCTTCCCGTTCTTTTGACTGGTTATATGACCATATTCTAAGTTTTTATTAGAGAGTTATGGCTGAAACAATTTGTTGTTTCTGTCAGGGTCTCTACACAGAGAAAACTGTGAGAAGGCAGCAAGTAGCCTCAAGGTAATCCTAAAGTTTGAGATGTATATATCCCTTCATTCTTATCTAATATCTTAGAAAAGAAGCTTAGATTGCTATGATTTTTCGGAGGAAGAGACCAAAACTCCATAGCTTTTCTTTTAGAGAAAGAATAGTATGCCGTAGTCCTGTAAGAGGAGGTTATTTTGCCATAGACCTTAGAAAGAGAGGAGAGTCACACTACGAGTAAGAGGAGATAAAGCTTGGGGAAGTTAACCTTTGAAAAATAAATCCTAGAAACTAAGATCGGCTCTGATACCACTTAACCTTACAAGTGGTATTGAAGCCAAGTTAGTTCCTAGGATTTATTTTTCAAAGGTTAACTTTCAAAGGGATTAAAACAAGTGATTGTTTATTATATGAGGACGAATCAATCATCTCTACTGGCCATAGAAGTGATTTGAATATCCTCACATGTTGAAACAATCATCTTATGAAATTGTGCTTGTATCTTGGGGGAGCACACGCAAGATATTTGTACAATAAATTTGAGAAATTAGATTGGGGAGAAAACCTTTTTTGAGGAAAAACATAGGGTGATCAAATTAATAAACTAGTGAGAGACTGAATAAAAGGATCGACCGAAACTTTGTTTAGAGAAATTTTCAGGATATATCTCATTAGTTCGTATATTATAAATTATTAGGATTATAACTCCATTAAGGTTTGAATAATTGACGTGTGAATGCCATCCATTGGATGCATCTAGAACCCATCTCAGACAAACATGGATCTAACTTCGGATGTGTAATTCCCAAAGGATCATGCTCTTAGATGTGTTAATCCCAAGATACTAGATGTGTAATTTTTAGAAAACTAATCATCTCAGACGTGTTAATCCTGATAATCCTTGGATGTCTGAATCCCAAGGCACCAAATGTGTAATTCTCAAAAAATTAAGATCTCACATATATTAATCCAAAGCGTCTTTAGATGTGGCGCTATGATAAGTATTTGAGCTTTTCATGGATACAATTAAAGAAGCAAGTTCACCCTTGCTCGTCTAAAAATCGTAAGAAATGCCGAATTAGTTGGAAGCACTGTTGTCAATCTAACCCCACTGGAACTAGAATCAATTATGGGATGCCATGAAATTACACCTTCATGAAAGGTTTTGTGCTCTAGGATTTTTCGAGGATAAAATGAATGAATTTTTGGAGCTAACCCAAGAAGAAGACCCTAAAAGAATACCACCAAACTTAAACTTCTTCAATTTGCTCCAGAGATGGATGAAGTAACTCTTCTCCATCAATTCATTTAGAAGCTTAATCTACCTTTGAATAACTCATCAAGAATGTAAAACCATCCTCTATTTTAGAAGCCATAATTATAGCCAGAGACTGTGATAAAGTTTTTTTACATAGAAAGTGTCGAGAAGGACATGAGTCCTTCCATGTTAATCAAGAAGAGGTCCCCTAATTCAAGAGAGGAATGTCAATTCCACCCCTGGCTACAAGGAATCATGAGCTAGAGCAAAAATTAGGTCAAGAAATAGGGATAGCTAGGTTAAAGATAACCGAATTCAACAAGTATTTCTATGAGTAAATAGAAGAGGATTAGTGCAAGATTCATGTGAAGTAATGTGCATGATGAATAGAGGTATCCTACAAGACTATTCTAAGATTATGAAATTGCTATCATAGGTTAGATTGCGTAAAGAATTGATTCCCTTATATTTTTCCATGATAATTTGTTAAGTGCCATATTACATGGGGGTATAGAATAAGGAATTCGAAGGTTCATATCATATGAGAGGTATATGGATGCATGAAATTAGGATAATAAGGCCAATTAACTTTAGAATAATAAAGACCTTTTGGAGGCACAAAAAAAAGAGCCAAGCACATGAAATAAAGGACTCTTTAAGAAAAATGTTTAGATAAAAGAAGATTTTTACCTAGTGGGGACACAACTTTGAAAGAGACAGGAGGATTTACTTAGATAATACCCCAGCTCGTGAGATGAGGACATCTCGAATCTTTTAAATGGGAGAGATTGTAAGGTCCCTCCCAAGCCATGTATGTATGTGTCTCTTTTAATATAGATTTCAATAAAGAAAGAGAGTGTACCTAGAGAAGAGTGAGACAATAAGGCTAGAAACATTAGAAAAGTGTTAGAATAAAAATATTAGCTCTAAAAATCCGAAAAGAAATAAGAACATAAGAATAGTTCTATTAAGAGATAAGTATCCCCAAAAATAGAATTTTGAATTTAGGTGAAGAGGTCATATTTAGAGTACTTTTACACATTTAGAGTCCATGCATACTAAAAATATGAAAAAACAATGCATTTCTAAAGATGTCGCGTTTGTGGCTATATACAGACGTTTTTGCCTATTCTGCCCGCGATGGCTTATAGACCAGATGCCTTCCCGTTCTTTTGAGTGGTTTTATGACCATATTCTGAGTTTTTAACAGAGAGTTATGGTCGAAACAATTTGCTGTTTCTGTCAGGGTCTCTACACAGAGAAAACTGTGAGAAGGCAGCAAGTAGCCTCAAGGTAATCCTAGAGTTTGAGATGCATATATCCCTTCATTCTTATCTAATATCTCAGAAAATAAGCTTAGATTTTTATGGTCTTTCGGAGGAAGAGACCAAAACTCCATAGCTTTTCTTTTAGAGAAAGAATAGTATGCTGTAGTCGTGTAAGAGAAGGCTATTTTGCCATAGACCTTAGAAAGAGAGAAGAGTCACAGTACGAGTAAGAAGAGATAAATCTTGGGGATGATTGGATGATTTCAATCGTAAGACAAGATATTAGAAGACTCTATTCTTATATGTCAAGTTCTAAAGCTCTTATTAACAAGCAAAGACAACGATAAACAATAAATTTCTATAAGGTATATACATATTTTGTTTTTCATTTACATATCATTCTTAGGGGTTGAGGTATGGCCCCGGCTTCTTTATTAATTATTAATAGTGATTTATTTGATTGATTTACTATTTAAAGTTTGTATTCTTTCAAACAATAGCATATGCCTTAATAAAGAATGTCTTATTGTTGCAATCTCAAGTTGAAATGCAAAAATCTTTGTTGTGAAAAGGATTGTTTTCTTAAGAAGGTAACATGGATTCTAGTTCTATGGTTTAGTCCTATGGTTTAGTTGAGTAAATGGATTCTAGTCCTATGGTTTAGTTGAGTAAATGGATTGTTATCTTGGTTAAATTAAGATACAGGTATAACTTCTCCCTGCCTTGACGCTGCCCCGTTCTTGTGCTTGTGTAGCTGGACGGTGGAGACGTTAGTAAGGCCCGGAGTTGGCCCATGGTATCCCTCATACCATTGGGAGAATGAGGTTCACCGATTGAGGCGAGTGATTGTGATGTTGCCTAGTTCTGAGGGCCCAGGCTAGTGCGGTGAACTAGCCCACCCTAGTACGCAGACATCCCTCTGAGGGGCGGGAGGATCGAGCGATGGAGCCTGAGAGGGCGACAGGCCGGCTTGAGTCCTCGCCAGTGGCCGACGATGAGGTGTATGGTCCCGTAGGGTTTTGCCCAAAAGGCTGGAAGGCTGAATTCTAGATCATCGCGGTGGTATAAAGGAAAAGAATAAGAGAGCCGGTTTGGCTTGTATGAAATTGATTCATATATAAACTTTTCTTTTAAATCTTGTCTTTGGCATGATTATATTGTGTAAAAAGGCTGTTTTAACAAACCTTGTGAAAAAGGACCTTAATTAAGGAACATGTTTATTTATGTCAAACAGTGTGGTAGGATTAATTAGAAAACAAATTGATGCGTGGGTAGGGTGGAAAGTGGGAGGATGGAATGCCCCGACGGCACTATCCTATGGACGGGTGGACCCGATTAGTCGGGTACCTTTCCAACAGATTAAGTGAAAGCCTTACGCTAGATAAATAGGTTCTTGGGCAACTCTATTCTAGAAGACTAGGCCAGCGGCTATGCCTTGCATAAGATGAGGAAAAAAGCGTTGCCTCTAGAAGTCAAGTCTAGTAGTTGCCCAATTTATGATAAATTACCCTATGGGTGATTCGACTTTTAGAAATTCATGCTTCCCCTGTGGGATAGGACTAGGTCTTACCTATGAATCGTATCCTTGAATCTCTACATGGTCAAGGTGTCGATAAATAGGAAATTTTCTCCAAGTTAAGACTTAGAAGCACGTTGTTCTTCCATATTTTTAGTATGCATGGACTCTAAATGTGTAAAAGTACTCTAAATATGATCTCTTATCACTTAAATTCGAGATTCTATTTTTGGGGATACTTATCTCTTAATAGAACTATTCTTATGTTCTTATTTCTTTTAGGATTTTTTTGAGCTAATATTTTTATTCTAACACTTTCCTAATGTTTCTAGCCTTATTGTCTCACTCTTCTCTAAGTACACTCTCTTTTCTTATTGAAATCTATATTAAAAGAGATACATACATACATGGCTTGGGAGGGACCTTACAATCTCCCCTACTTAAAAGATTCGAGATGTCCTCATCTCGCGAACTGGGGTAGTATCTAAGTAAATCCTCCTATCTCTTTCAAAGTTGTGTCCCCACTAGGTAAAAATCTTCTTTTATCTAAACATTGTTCCAAGTCCCTTATTTCATGTGTTTGACTTGTTTTGTTGTGCCTCCAAAAGTTCTATTATTCTAAAGATAATTGGTCTTACTATCCTAAGTTCATGCATCCATATACCTCTCATATGCTATGAACCTTAGAATTCCTTATTCTATACCCCCATGTAATATGGTACTTAACAAATTATCATGAAAAAACGTAAGGGAATCAATTCTTTACGCAATCTAACCTATGATAGCAATTTCATAATCTTAGTATCATCTTGTAAAATACCTCTATTATTCATCATGCACATTACTTCACATGAATCTTGCACCAATCATCTTCTATTTACTTATAGAAATACTTGTTGAATTCGATTATCTTTAACCCTTCTGTCCCTATTTCTTGACCTAATTTTTGCTCTAGCTCATGATTCCTTGAAGCCAAGGGTGGGCTTAACATTTCTCTTGAATTAGGAGACCTCTTCTTGATTAACATGGAATGACTCATGTCTTTCTCGACACTTTCTTTATAAAGAAAACTTTATCACAGTCTCTGGCTATAATTATGGCTTCTGAAATAGAGAATGGTTTTACATTCTTGATGTGGTTATTCAAAGGTAGATTAAGCTTCCAAATGAATTGATGGAGAAGAGTTACCTCATCCATCTCTGGAGCAAATCGGAGAAGTTTAACAAAAGTTTGGTGGTATTCTTTTAGGGTCTTCCTTTCTTGGGTTAGCTCCAAAAACTCATTCATTTTATCCTCTTGAAATCCTAGAGGACAAAACCTTTCACGAAGGTGTACTTTCATGGCATCTCATAACTGATTCTAGCTCCAGTGGTTAGATTGACAACAGTGCTTCCAACTAATTCGGCATTTCTTACGATTTTTAAACGAGCAAGGGTGAACGTGATTCTTTCATTATATCCATGAAAAGCTCAAAACTATCAAATACTTATCATAGCGCCACATCTAAAGGCACTCTGGATTAATATATGTAAGATCTTCATTTTTTGAGAATTACACATCTAGTGCCTTGGGATTGACACATCCAAAGATTATCAGGATTGACATATCTGAGATGATTAGTTTTCTAAAAATTACACATCTAGTATCTTGGGATTAAGACATCTAAGAGCATGATTCTCTGGGAATTACGCATCCGAAGTTAGATGCATGTTTGTTTGAGATGGGTTCTAGATCTTGGATGATCATCCTAGTGTAAAGCATCCAATGGATGACATTCACACGTCAACTATTCAAACCTTAATGGAGTTATAATCTTAATAATTTATAATATGCAAACTAATGAGATATATCCTGAAAATTTCTCTAAACAAAGTTTTGGTCTATCCTTCTATTCAGTCTCTCACTAGTTTCTTAATTTGATCACCCTATGTTTTTCCTCACAAAAGGTTTTCTCCCCAATCTAATTTCTCAAATTTATTGTACAAATATCTTGCGTGTGCACCCCCAAGATACAAGCACAATTTCATAGGATGATTGTCTCAACATGTGAGGATATTCAAATCACTTCTATGGCTAGTAGAGATGATTGATTCGTCCTCATATGATAAACAATCACTTGTTTTAATCCCTTTGATAGTTAACCTTTGAAAAACAAATCCTAGGAACTAAGATCGGCTCTGATACCACTTGTAAGGTTCCCCCCTTCCAAAAATAGGGGAAACACTTAAGATAGTCCATTAAGCCTTAACTTGGAGAAAATTTCCTATTCATCGACACCTTGACTATGTAGAGATTCAAGGATACGATTCATAGGTAAGACCTAGTTCTATCCCGTAGGGGGAGCGTGATCTTCTAAACATCAAATCACCCATAGGGCAATTGATCATAAATTGGGCAACTACTAGACTTGATTTCTAGAGGCAACGCTTTTTTCCTCATCCATGCAAGGCACAGCCGCTGGCCTAGTCTTTTAGAATAGAATTGCCCGAGAACCTATTTATCTAACATAGGGCTTTCACTTAATATGTTGGAAAGCTACCCGACTAATCGGGTCCACCCGTCCATAGGATGGTGCCGTCGGGGCATTCCATCCTCCCACTTTTCACCCTACTCATGCGCGTCAATTTGTTTTCTAATTAATCCTGCCACACTGTTTGACATAAATAAACATATTCCTTAATTAAGGTCTTTTTCACAAGGTTTGTTAAAATAGCCTTTTTTCACAATACAATAATGCCAAGACAAGATTTATAACAAAAAAGTTTATACATGAATCAATTTCATACAAGCCAAACTGGCTCTCTTATTCCTTTCCTTTATACCGCCGATGATCTAGAATTCAGCCTTCCAGCCTCTACATGCTGGGCAAAACCCTACGGGACCATACACCTCATCGTCGGCCGCCGCTGGCGAGGACTCAAGCCGGCCTATCGCCCTCTCAGACTCCATCGCTCCATCCTCCCACCCCTCAGAGGGATGTCTGCGCACTAGGGTGGGCTAATTTACCGCACTAGCCTGGGCTCTCAGAACTAGGCAGCCTCATAATCTCTCACCTCAATCGGCGATCCTTATTCTCCTAATGGTATAAGGGATACCATGGGCAAACTCCGGGCCTTACTAACGTCTCCGCCGTCCGGCTATACAAGCACAAGAATGGGGCATCGTCAAGGCAGGGAGAAGTTGTACTTGTATCTTAATTTAAGCAAGATAACAATCCATTTACTCAACTAAACCATAGGACTAGAATCCATGTTACCTTCTTAAGAAAACAATCCTTTTCACAAAGATTTTTGCATTTCAACTTGAGATTGCAATAAGACATTCTTTATTAAGGCATATGCTATTGTTTGAAAGAATACAAACTTTAAATAGTAAATCAATCAAATAAATCACTATTAACAATTAATAAAGAAGCCGGGGCCATACCTCAACCCCTAAGAATGATATGTAAATGAAAAACAAAATATGTATATACCTTATAGAAATTTGTTGTTTATCGTTGTCTCTGCTGGTTAACAAGAGCTTTAGAACTTGACATATGAGAATAGAATCTTCTAATACCTTGTCTTACGATTGAAATCATCCAATCATACCCAAGCTGCATCTCCTCTTACTCATAATGTGACTCTTCTCTCTTTCTAAGGTCTATGGCAAAATAGCCTTTTTTCTTACAGGGCTACGGGATACTATTCTTTCTCTAAAAGAAAAGCTATGGAGTTTCGGTCTCTTTCTCTGAAAGACCATAGCAATCATAGCTTCTTTTCTAAGATATTGGATAAGAATGAAGAGATATATACATCTCAAACTCTAGGATTACCTTGAAGCTACTTGCTGCCTTCTCACAGTTTTCTCTGTGTAGAGACCCTGACAGAAACAGCAAATTGTTTCGGCCATAACTCTCTGATAAAAACTCAGAATATGGTCATATAACCAGTCAAAAGAACGGGAAGGTGTTTGGTCTACAAGTAAGTGTCGGCAGAATAGGCAAAAACATTTATATATAGCCACAAACGTGCCATCTTTAGAAATATGTTATTTTTTCATATTTTTAGTATGCATGGACTCTAAATGTGTAAAAGTACTCTAAATATGATCTCTTATGTCTTAAATTTGAAATTCTATTTTTGGGGATACTTATCTCTTAATAGAACTATTCTTATATTCTTATTTCTTTTAGGATTTTTTTGAGCTAATATTTTTATTCTAACACTTTCCTAATGTTTCTAGCCTTATTGTCTCACTCTTCTCTAAGTACACTCTCTTTCCTTATTGAAATCTATATTAAAAGAGACACATACATACATGGCTTGGGAGGGACCTTACAATATCATACATACATGGCTTGGGAGGGACCTTACAATATTGTAAGGTCCCTCCCAAGCCATGTATGTATGTGTCTTTTTTAATATCGATTTCAATAAGGAAAGAGAGTGTACTTAGAGAAGAGTGAGACAATAAGGCTAGAAACATTAGAAAAGTGTTAGAATAAAAATATTAGCTCCAAAAATAAAAGAAATAAGAACATAAGAATAGTTCTATTAAGTGATAAGTATCCCCAAAAATAGAATTTCGAATTTAGGTGATAAGAGGTCATATTTAGAGTACTTTTACACACTATTTTGGAAGGGGGGAACCTTACAAGTGGTATCAGAGCGGATCTTAGTTCCTAGGATTTGTTTTTCAAAGGTTAACTATCAAAGGGAATAAAACAAGTGATTGTTTATCATATGAGGACGAATCAATCATCTCTACTGGCCATAGAAATGATTTGAATATCCTCACATATTGAGACAATCATCTTATGAAATTGTGCTTATATCTTGGGGGTACACACGCAAGATATTTGTACAATAAATTTGAGAAATTAGATCGGGGAGAAAATCTTTTGTGAGGAAAAACATAGGGTGATCAAATTAAGAAACTAATAAAAGACTGAAGGCTAGATCGAAACTTTGTTTAGAGAAATTTTCAGGATATATCTCATTAGCTCGCATATTATAAATTATTAAGATTATAACTCCATTAAGGTTTGAATAGTTGATGTGTGAATGTCATCCATTGGATGCTTTACACTAGGACGATTATCCAAAGTCTAGAACCCATCTCAGATAAACATGGATCTAACTTCGGATGAGTAATTCCCGGAGGATCATGCTCTTAGATGTGTTAATCCCAAGATACTAGATGTGTAATTTTCAAAAAAAAAAACTAATCATCTCAGACATGTTAATCCTGATAATCTTTGGATGTGTCAATTCCAAGACACCAAATGTGTAATTCTCGAAAAATGAAGATCTCACATATATTAATCTAGAGTGCCTTTAGATGTGGCGCTATGATAAGTATTTGATAGTTTTGAGCTTTTCATGGGTACAGTGAAAGAAGCAAGTTCACCCTTGCTCGTCTAAAAATCATAAGAAATGCTGAATTAGTTGGAAGCACTGTTGTCAATCTTACCACTGGAACTAGAATCAGTTATGGGATGTCATGAAAGTACACCTTCGTGAAAGGTTTTGTCCTCTAGGATTTCAAGAGGATAAAATGAATGAATTTTTGAAGCTAACCCAAGAAAGGAAGACCCTAAAAGAATACCACCAAACTTTTGTTAAACTTCTCCGATTTGCTCCAGAGATGGATGAGGTAACTCTTCTCCATCGATTCATTTGGAAGCTTAATCTACCTTTGAATAACCTCATCAAGAATGTTAAACCATCCTCTATTTCAGAAGCTATTGTTGCGTGATGAGTGGAGATCAATGCAAGGATGCAACAAAAAGATGCAAGCAGGAAAACAAGTGACATTCTTATTTAGGGCTCTTGTAAAGAGTTCCAAGTTGTAGATGAGTGTGGGAGTGGGCTTAAGAATAATCCCACATGGGAAGTTTTGGGAGTTTTAGAGTTTTTGTATAAAAAGTGGCTCGTTTGAGAGCTTAGGGACACTTTGGGCTAAGTTCATGCTAGAGCTCCTTTGAGAGAGCTACTCTCCCTCTTCTCCATAAAGGTGAAGACTCTTCTCTCACCCCATCTACATCTTTGTATGAGATAAATCTCTTCATTGAATCAATAGCAATGTTATGAGTCTTTCTCATCCTCTTCTCTAATCATTTTACTCTTATGCATGCTTTTGGTATTTCATTTTTGTATGTGGGCTGATTTGAAGCTTTCATGGAAGCTTGATGCTTGAGTGTGTGCATGCTTGTAGGAAGATAGGAGTGGAATGAGGTCTTTCTCTTTGCTTGTGTGCATAGTGACTGTGTTCCTCTTGCTTGTATTTGTGAATGAATGGGTGTGTAGGAATGAGGGCAAGTTGAGCTTGTGTGTGTGCTTAGTCTAGTGTCATGTGATGGTAGCCATAAGCATTCTCTCCATTTGTGGATAAGCTTTTGTGCACCGGTACGGGTTGAATCCCTAGCTCCGAAAGGGATGCAAATCCCATTGGATTGAGCTACACGTGGATCATGCTACTCTTGCTACAAGTGAGAGAGTTTTTCGTCTCTCCATTGGCGCCGCTGCTGGGGAAAAGACTCAAAACCGGTTGAGAAGCTTGCATTACTACCACTATTTTTTTTTGTTTTTAGGTTTAGGGTTAGCATGAGTGTGGAATCTTGGAGCTAGTGATTAGAAGAAAAAAAATAGATTAGTACATACTTGTGCGGTTGAGATCTACTCCCGCTAATGTTTTCTCATTCATGTATATGCTTTCCATGGTTGTTTTCATCGTTGTGTTCATTTTTTTTTCATAGATTAGAAACGAAAATCTGAATAAGCTCAATGCATTATGTGTGAGCTTATGTATTATGCATTAAACTTGTGCTTAATGTATTAATGCATTATGGCTTAAGCTTATTGCATTATGCAATAATGCAATAGATTAATGCTTAATGCAATATTAGCGGGCTGCATCTAAAGCCGTGTGGGCGACTGGCTGTTGGCTGACTGGAAGCGAGGGTCAGCCAGTGGCAGGCGACTGGCCGCAAAAAAAAAGACAAGAAACTGGCCGGCTGCTGTGTAGGGCGGCCGCGTGGAAAGAGTGTAGGTGAAGGTGACTGGCCGACTGTCTGCAGGGCCGTTGAAGGGCGGAAAGAAGAGTGGCCAATGAAGGCAGCTGTAGTTGGGAAGGCTGAAGGTGAAGTGGGGGTGGCCGCAAGTTGGTAAAGTGGCCGCTGTCGCAAGAAAGCAAAGGTGCCTGCAGAGCAGCTGAGGAGGTGGCGCAACGTTCCTCGTCCAGCCCCTCAACAGCAGCGTCACCAACAGCTTCGGCGATACGGAGCTCTTCGCCTTTAAACTGACGGAGGGCACCGACAGCTCCTCCAAGTCGCTGGGCTTAGTCCGCGGTTACACGTGCAGGTCAGTTACACCTCCACCAGGGTGCGAAGGCGAAGGCCCAGGTGCCACCGATGGTGGGGCCAGAAAACAAGAAGGCGTCAGGCTCAAGGCGGCGAAGAAGCCCAGGCAAAGGCGGCAGTTACAAACAGCAGCAAAAGCGAGCAAGGAAGGAGGCGGCAACAGAAGGTCGTCGCTGGTGAAGGTGAGGTGGCCGGGGGCACACCGGTAGTAGCTGGCTGTGAAGGGCATTGAAGGCGGCGGCATCTGAGGTGGCCGGCGGTGAAGAAGGCGAGAGCGAGGAGGTGAAGCAGCTGGCGAAGGAGGCTGCAGAGAAGGAGAGGATAAGGTGCCACCAGCTGTGAAGGGCCGAACAAGGAGCGAGCCAGCTGTGGAAGCGAACGTGCAGAGAACGTGGGGCTGCGAAAAAGAAGGCGAATCTACAGAGAAAGCGCCGAAAAAAGGTTAGTATTTTTTTTAATTTTTAATTTTTAAAATTTTTTTTTGGGGTCAATTTCTATATTCTTTGTATTTTAAAAAAAATAAAATTAAAAAAATTAAAAATAAATAAAGAAAAAAATAATAAAAAATAAAAAATTTAAAAAAAAAAGAAAAGAAAAAAAAAGAGAGAAAGAAAAAAGAAAAATTATGTAAATTACGTGTTTTTTTTAGGAGTCTACATTTTTTGCATATTTTATAATTTTTTATTTTTTTTTAAAATTTTTGTAATTTTTTGCGTAATTAGTGTAACTTGTTTTTTTTAAATTTTTGTAATTTTGTGCATAATTAGTATTTTTGTGAAATTAGTAAAAAAATAAAAAATAAAAAATAAAAAATAAAAAAATAAGATAGGTATTTACACACCTATTCCTGATAGTTGCATTTAGCGGTTAGGTAGGGTTTGAAAATATATATATATATATATATATAACAAAACAAAACAAAACAAAACAAAACAAAAACAAACAAACCTTAAAATTTGACCTTATGCACTTGCGGTCGGGACGTCATATAGACACTGCCATAGGGCCTAGGGCACCTTCTAGAGTACCTACTCTCAGGAAAGTGGGACCCAATCGGTAGGAAATTTGGCGGATATTGCTGAAACCTTTTCCGAATCCTAATCTGATACCCTTTCTAGAACAACTAGCTCATTGTCCATGGACAATCTAGGGCCATCAAATAGTCATCCCTTAGCCCCAAATAGGACACCCACAAGATCTTTTAATCCATTTGAAGCCGACACCATGGGGTTACCACTCAATGTGAGACTTCAATATGTCTACACGAACGCTCAAGGAGCTGAGATCTTTAGGGATCCACAACAACGGTATCTTGTTAAGATCGCAGACTTTTTCTCAGAACTTGATAGAGCACCTCTAGTCAATGACCAGGGTAACATGTACATGGGTGGAGATGGTGTTCGCTATACAAAGTCACCTATCATCCAGAGAATGTAGACAAATTAGGGGAGCTCTCTAAAAGCGAGTTCTTAGACTTATCAAAGCTTTCCAGAGCAAGGGAGTCTAGAGATGATTGGCTCATTGAGCCGGACATGCCAGGACCCTCCAATGCCCAGTCCTCAAAGCCATCCATAGATGATTCACTTCTTGTAGATCTAAATTTGGAAAGGGACGGGAAAGCAAGAGCAAAATGGATCAGGGGGCTGAGAACCAATGGGAGTTTGTACGACAAATTCCAGTGACAAAGGTCTTACAGGATGACCCACTTCAAGAGGTCTATAAGTACTCTTTAGAAGGATATTATGCCACAACTAGATTGCCAGAGCTAGATATTCCTCTAGCACTTGTGGTGGTAGTCGAGAAGCTTGCAGGACACATGAACTGAATCGTTGATAAATGGGCCAATGAATACCGAACCTTAGATTGGAAGGGGATTCGGGAGCTCACGTGCAAAGGACAACCATTATTCATGGAAGTGTTCTCAACAAATACAGCTAAACCAGGAGAGATAGCCTTTCTTGGAGAAACTGTCGCTCCTCCCCTACGAGAGTTCATTAGAGAGGGACCCTCAACATCAAAGTGGACCACTGCAAGTAGCCCAACTCTAGCACCAAGACATTATCCTACACCAAAAGTGCGACCACAGATCACACCACAACAACGTTTCTCTCACTATGACAATCGGAGGGTAGGGGAGCCAACTCGATCTCCCATAAATGCACCTCCTGAAATGCGGGTAACAAGATCTTTGGAGGGGGTTGGTGAGGCAGGTAATAGGGGACCCACACCAATTTGGGATGCATGTGGACCATCTTACCAAAGAGAGGAACAATTCCCATTGAGAGTGAGAGGCCGTAGGCCCTATGATGAGTATTCAAGACAAGTAAGGCCATCAACTCTTCAGAAACTGGTAAAGAAGTACGAAGGATCGGGAGATCCATATGACCATGTAGCAGCATTTAGGCAAGCAGTTCGCGCTGAGCAAGTGACTGACAAGCATACGCAAATTGAACGATTTGGGCTCACTCTTGAGGGAAAGGCCCTTGCTTGGTTTTAGGCACTAGAGGCTTCAGACAAATCTTCTTTACGAGTTCTAGAAGAGAGATTCATTGCTGCTTTTTCCTTGATGGGGATTCAACATGACACGGTAGCAAACATCTACTCTTTCAAGCAAGGCGAGACTGAGAGTGTTAGAGATTGTGTAAATAGGATGAAGCAGTACATTAATCGTTGCCCAGAAGATGAGAAGCCCACCCAGAGTTGATTAATTTCTCTCTTCTTAAAAGGACTCAAAAATTCAACACTGCATACACATCTCTATGCAAAGAAGCATACAAATTTCAATGAATGTTGCCTTGATGCTATGGATTTCACAAATAACTTCAAATTCCAAGATGGTACTGGCCCTGAGGTGAAACCTAGAGATCAGTGGGGTGATGACCAAAGTTCAGGGTCTAGCGCACTAGTAAATCCACACCAGATAGCTAACCTAGTACTAAGGAGATTGGGACAAACCTATATCCCACCCATGCAGCCACAACAACAGCAGCAGCGAATGAGGAGTGTACTACCTATAGGTCCTCATCTTTGTGGAGCATGTGGCGGTAACCATAAAACCAAAGAATGTAATACCTTTTCTCCTCTAGTCACAAACCAACCCACAAAAAAGTGGTGCCAGGCCTGTGCTTGGAACTTTACCCACACCACACAGGAATGTACTCACATTGCAAGAATGAGACAGGAGCGTGAGCAGCAAAGGGGTGGAGTGACTCCACAAATGCATCAACAGTATACTAATTTTGAACGTAAGCCACCGATGGCACAAGAGCAAGCACGACCTGTTCTTGGAGCTCAACCTCCTACTCTTGGGACTGCTCCTGTGAGGGTTGTTGACTACGACAATTCAAATATGTGTAGAGACTTGGTAAACCCAGGCTATGTGGAGGAGGAATATGCATCATATTCATTCAAGGAAAATCTCTTTGAAAGTCCCGCATATCCAAGCCAAGCACTGGTGGAGGCTCACCAGCGGAACAAAATTCTTTGATGTTGCTAGGCGGCTACCAACCTAGGACTCCAGGCCCCTCAGGTCAATGGCAGCAAAGGAAAGTAGAAGCCAAACTAATGGGACCCTGTTATGAGTGCGGAGAACCCCATTAGGCTCGTGATTGTCCACATCGCCCAAGGCAAGCAGCTCGATCCAATACAACAGTACCACAGTTTCCACCAATTGAAAGATATTATCTAGGGTGTTGTGTAGAACACTTCCCAAAGGATTGTTTGCTGAAACCACATGAGGAAGGCACCTCTCAACCAAAGGTCTCACTCAACCTTGTAGGGGTAGTTCCATCGCCACCTTCATCAGAGAATGAGGATGTCGTGCCACTTAGAGTCATGACTAGATCACAGACATGAAATGCCGAAATGTAGACTGATGAGATACCTCGAACTAGGGATGCAAAGGCAAATCTAGTGGACAAGACCCTACATTCCAATAGAAAAAGGACCACTAGGAGGAAAAAGAACCGCAACAAGCGAACTAAAAGTGCATCCACTAGTTCTCAAGAAGCCTCTAAACAAAACATGAGGGATCCAGCGTTTATATCCCAAGAAGTGCATGAGGAGCATCAACCTCAACCTGGGCCTAGTGCTAAACAAGATGAGGCTAGTACAACCGAGGATAGTTTTGGGGGTTCTGTTTTTGTGGATAAGGTGAATGAGACTCTAGATGCCATCATTGATGCTCATAGAAGTCGCATTGCAGCTTTATCTGAGCTACCCAAGAAGCTTCAAGAATACCCAAACCCTCGTGAGAAGAAGATCAATCTAGCTATACATCAGCAACTCATTAGGGAAGCTCAATCAATACTTGAGGGACCACCTCCACCTATCCCTCGGGGCCCAACCTCTCTTAAGCCAACATTAGAAACCATACCAGAAGTGTCATCAAGTTGGGAAATGAAAAGTGAGCTGATCTCACAAGCTCATAGCGAGAAGTCTGCACCAATTGCCACCCCATTGAAAGAAGGTATTCTGCCACCGCCTAGCCTTGTCTTCCCATGCAATGATGAAGTTATTGATGCTAACGAGGACATGGCAAATGAGATGTGGGCAGCAGTTCATGAGAAAGTTAATGAGAATATGTCCTCTATTATTTCACCTCCATTCTCTGAGGTGGATTTTACCAGGAGCACAGAAAACAACTTTAGACGCCCAAGCATCCAGGAGGAAGTTCAAACAATTGTTTCTCCTAGAAGTAAGCATACAATGAAAACCTTACCATCATATTTGGGAGAATATGAGAACTGTTCTCAAACCTTGAGGATACCCTCCATGCATAAAAGGTTGACAAAGGAGATGGATATGGGTATCGTGCAAGCTATTTTGTCAGCACCAGTGGCTTGTACCTTACCTTTGCTTGATTTGATAAAGCTTCGACCTGAGTTGTGGAATGATATTGCCACATGTTTGTCAGAGCAGGTATTGCTACAAAAGGTTCACCATCATTGTACTATACACCCTGAGACAAAGCATGTTATGCCAGTTCCTATCAACAAAGTAGGAAAATTTTGTGAGGACGATCAGGGAAATGCTACCCTCCCATTAGAAGTGCGAAAAGTAGCTTCAACTGCAATACTTGATAGTGGTGCAGGAGTGGGCATTGTGACAAGGTCCATTTGGGAAAAGTGGGGCAAACCAGCTATTCGGAGTACCAGGATGCGCTTGCAGCTAGCAGATGGAAGCTTAGAACATCCCCTTGGGCTGCTTGAGAACATATTGGTCACCACATGTGGGATTGAATATGAGCACACCTTCGCAGTAGTGGATTTTGGAAAACATTCAAACTATGAAGTGATATTGGGTAGACCATTCATGCGACAATTTCAAATGATTCAAGATTGGGGATACAATTATTTGTACCTCTGACATGATTCTATCATCACAAGGGTCAACCTAAAGAATCACTCATATCGTGATGTAACAAGGTCTCCAATAGATGAATTTGATTCTGCTTCATCTGAGGGCTCAAGAGTTACATTGTCAGATGGGCGAGAAGATCTGTGGATGTGTGGAGCCTCATGTAGGGATTTCAACACTGAGAGACTTAAGGGTAATCGAAGTGTATCAGATGAGGCATACATTCCACAACCCTTCCCTGAGCACTTAATTGATCCACTCGAATGGAGTCATGTCCTTGCAACATTATCGACCTGTGCTTTACCTAAGCCAATTCAATTTTGTGACTCAGATGGATATGACATTATTCCTATATAAATGGTATAACCACGTGACCTTCTAGATGTTTTGTACTATGGGGATGCATCCACAACAGCACTGCATGTAGAGGAAGTCTCAGTGGAGGATTTAACACTCGAATCTGCTAATGATGCTGTGGTTTATCATCCTTCTTGAGTTTGATTTTGAAGTGGCAGTTCGAAAAGGAACAACTCATCTTAGGGCAGATCATTTGTCTCGAATCACCTCTGGCAAAGCTCCTGTGGGTGTGGATGATGATATGTTAGATTCAACACTTTTCCTTGTAGAGACAGCTCCTAGATGGTCTAAATCCATCTTAGAAATTTTGACAAGTGGGCAGATACAACTAGCGGGTCCTAATGTGGACCTATGGCGACCATTCAAGTTAATCTCAGGGAGATTATATCGTCAGGGTAATGATGGAGTGTTGCGGCTTATACCTAACCCTGACCAATATGAGGAGATCTTGGAATGGGCACATGCGGGTATCGGTGGAATCCATGCATCAGCTACTACTTGTGTGCGACGTATATCTCAGGATGGGCAATGGTGGCCTACCATGCATGGGGATGCTAAAAAATTTGTTCGTAACTGTGCTTCATGTCAAATTCAATAGCCAATTCATAATGTCACATTATTCCAAATTTCAACTACACCAAGTTGGAGTAAGTATATTGTAGACTATCTTCAGCATTTTCATACTGATCAAAAAATTCCTAAATATCGAAGGCATGCTATTGAAGTTGAAGCGGAAAACTATATGCTGATAGAGGGCCAACTCTACAAGAGGGGCAAGGATGGCAACTTACGCATGTGTGTATGTGAAGCTGACTACTTGAAAATCTTGACTCATGCACATGCAGGTGTTGGGGGTGGACACTTTTCGGGGAATACCACAACTAAGTTGATTAGGTGGTCTGGGCTTTGGTGGCCAACCTTACAAATGGATGCCGAAGAATATGTAAAACGTTGTGACGATTGTCAAAGGACCAAACCTCCCATCACAAAGGACAATATGCCATTGCGGCCTATGTTAAGCACACGTGCTTTTGCAAAATGGGGTATTGATTTTATCGGTCCCATTAAACCTCTAGCTTGTCACACGCATGCCGAATATATTATAGTCGCAACTGACTATTTGACCAAATGGGTAGAGGCAAAGGCTACAGTTAAAAATGATGCCAAAACCACAGCCAAGTTCTTGTATGAGTACGTGTTTACACGCTATGGCTTACCTTTTGAAATCGTTAGTGATCAAGGTGTGCACTTTGTGAATGAGGTCATAGAGTTTTTGCTTCAAGAATTTATGGTAATTCACAAGCGTTCTGCACCCTATCATCCTCAGACCAATGGACAAGCTGAGAGTACTAACAAGATTCTCTGCACAGCACTCACAAAGATTGTTGAGGGACATAGGACTGATTGGGAGCAAAAGTTGCACTCAGTTCTTTGGGCATATAGGACAGCCTATAAAACATCTGTGGGCACAACCCCATTTGAGCTTGCTTTTGGGCTAGATGTAATTCTTCCCATTGAATTTCTTGTACCTACCCTACGGGTTGCTAAACAATTGGACTGGAGTGGTCATGAGCTTTCACAATGCATTGATGAATTGGAAAAGCTTGATGAGACCCGCTTATTGGCGGTAATGGGGATGTATGCCGAGAAGAGGAGACAAAAGCAATGGTATGATAGAAATGTAACAACTGGCCGATTCAAAAAAGGGGACCTTGTGCTCTTGTACACACTTAAGAAGCATACGAGAAAGCTCAAGAAACGTGGCCTAGGACCGTTTGTGATTAATGAGCTGACTCCAAGTGGTGCAGTGCGTTTAGAGACACTAGAAGGTGAGCAAATGCCTAACTTCATTAATGGAAGTCGTCTCAAGAAATACAATGAACCATTAACTGAAGCCATGCTTCAACAAATGCATGCTGCACACACACGGAAAGAAGCACATGACCTACTTAAACATCAGGCTCAAGAAGAGGCTAAAGCTAGAGTTGCAAAAACCAAGGAGCGTCGCAAGGCTTCTATGTTGGCCTTACAATTGGCTAACTGATGAACAATATGTCGATCCTTTCAATATTCAAGTGTGTCTTCATCTTCATGAGACTACCTACTTTGTCTCTGCCTTAATTGACTCTGGTGCAGATTATAATGTTCTCTCGTTTGACACATGGATAGCCTTGGGACAACCAACACTTGTGCACATTCCTATTGACTTACGAAGCTTCTCAAGTGAAGATAACCCTATAGAGGAAAAATGTGTCATTATGATGTCCATTCAAGATCACCAGATGTCAGTTCCCTTTTATGTGGCAAGTAAGTCCAAGGCAGTGGTAGAGGCTGTTCTCGGTCGATCGTGGTTAAGTGCTACCAATTGTTCATTAGATTAGAAAAATAGACAATATAAATTGCAAATTGACTCTGATTGCATCTTGGGATCTGCCCACAAGCTTTATCATGTCAAAAGGGTGGTGTTTCTACCTTACACAATCCACTTTCAACATCTGCTCTTCAAGATCCAAGACAAATGATGTGGATAATCGATGAGTCCTCAAGTGAGGGCCATGTCTGGCATGTTCCAACTACTCTAGTCACTTCTCAAAGAAGGCCAGGCAAGAAGGAATTATCAATTTGGCTACCCAAAGATGCGTACAAACTTGTACCATCTAGCCTAGTTGCTAAGCCTCCTAAAAAGCACATCTTTTCCAAGCCTAAACCTCATATTGTTACTCATTGGATCCCAAAGCATGTTCTTAAAGCACAAGGCTATTATGAGGGTGCAACAGCAATTTGGCTTCCTAAATGCCATGGTTTGCTAGGGGTAAAAGAGTGTATCAATAAGATTCCAAAAGCCACCCTTGGTTTTCCATATTAGTGGGTGCAAAGGAATAGCACCTATAAATCTCCTTGTGTTGACCTTCCCAAAACATGTATTCAATCACCAGTTGTCCCAATTTCTCCTTGTTACACAATTCCACCATCAACTTGTGTACCTAAGACAAATCCAACTTTACATGAGTCTCCTTTGAGCATAGATTCTAGCACTTCAATGCCTAAATCCTCTTATCTTGCTCAAATTTCTCGACAATTGCTAACCTTCCCACCTCTTAAGAAGGACATACCCAAAACCAAAGGTAAGGCATTAACACTACAATTGAAGCTCTTTGGTAGATCAGTGTTTGAATAGTCTCACATTTACTAATGTGGTTCCTTATGCCTTTAGAGGATTGTGTTCTTTTTGAGATGATCTTATCTACAATGTTTTTGATTGGGATTGTAATGATGGGTATGAGTGTATAAAGTTTGAAGTTTCTAAATTTCATTGTTCTACGCCCAGATACCTCCTGATGGATACTTGGCGAGATACATGTCCACCATGCATTGACCCTGATAGTACTCAACCGGAACATCGCGGGGGTTATAGTGCTCCTCCTTTTCAAACTCATTCTAGGTACTTTTATGCTCCCTTAGGTGAAAATTGCTGTGGGCATCACTTTGTCACTTTATTCTATCAACAGCATCACCCATTTCCACATTGTCAAGAGTGTGCACGACTCGTATTAGGAGAAGCTTCACACATTTGTTGGCTATGCCGCTCTTACTTTCGACGATATGGCACGGGCTTAATGAAACAAATTGTGGGAATTACATCCCAATGCCATAACCTTCTTGATGTGAGAGTACCAGAGAGAGGACCAAATCAACGTAGATTACCTGAGGAGGTTCAAGCACAACAATGGAGGGATACATGCATAAATGACTTGCAATCACCTATATTGCAAACCCTCCTTCCCCCAGCCTCAACATGTCAATTTTGGATCATTATGAGTACATATATTGAGCAGTTCCAAAATCGAAATTGTCTGCTTAACCTTCTCATAGAACCAATGCCATATTTTAGCGAGGAAGTACTCCTTCCTCTACCACCTTCTCGAGAGGCTGGTTTTTGTATAGGGTTGTCCTTGCATACTGACGTGATTGATACCATCTTTCCTGCTGAAGTGGACACGGATCCACCACCAGTACAAGGGTAAGCTTATCAACTCCACAATAAGATCAACAAGCCAGGGCACTTTTCTCCCACTGGGTTTTTCCCCTTGGCTATATTCGGTGATTGGCACCAATAACAAATTTTATTCCTTTCTTTTCTTTTCTTGTTTGTTAATAACATTTTGTAGAGATCTCAGCTAAACAAGAGCATACAAACACGCCCCAATAGTCCACCTATGCCATGAACACAAATTAGGAAGGGGGGAGACATGCAATGCCTACAAAGAGCAAAGAGAGAGAAGCAATCTGCACAACATCAGCAATGCATCAATGCAAACGCACAACATCAACAAGCACTACAACAGGTGTATTCAAATCATAATCTTTTCTTCTTTATGTGCTTTTAACTTTTGGATATATTATTTGCATGTTCACACACAGTTGGCTGGTTTAAGTTTTAAATTAGTTGTTAAAATATGGTGAGTGATTTCTAGATTCTTAGAGGACTTAGTAGAAGGTATTTCTATTTGAAGACGGTGTAGGATATATACCAACAGAGTATGCCAAGTTCTTATTCTCTCGAAGTATATTAGTTATCCCTAGTGGTAGCTACCTCTTAGGTATGGGCTAGGTGCTAGGATTAATAAAAAATTTACGAAAATCATGCCCTAAAAAATATATACAAGTGAATCGAGACATGACGTGTCTACAGCCATGTGGAATGCATAAAACGATAGAAATTTCTTTCTTAGAGTATTTACTTATTCATTTATCAAATACTCATGGAAATGGGTTAGTAGAGTGTGGACACAACTCATTGTGTGTTGTGTGGATTATGGATTAGTGCATTATGCTTTGTGTGAGAGTGGACATGGCTTCCCTCTATGATTAGGGTTTGTAATATACATTAGGGTTTGCTCCTGTGTGTGTGTCTCCTCCTCCTCTCCCATTCTTTCAACATGGTATCAGAGCCTTGTGCTGTTTATTAGGGTTTATGAGTGAGTGAGTGAAGAGGGAAGAAGAAGAAGCTGTGAAAAGAAGCTGTGAAGCTGCCATTGGAGCTGTAAAGCTTGGAGCACACCAAATACTATCAGATCTGAAAGCTTGGCCTACCGGGTAAGGTCCTCTAAACATCCTTGAGCGGATTGCAAGTGATACAGGCAAAAGCAAAGCATTTTAGAGCAAATCAAAGCAAGGCAAAATTCTGGTTTTTGAAGGTTTCCATTAAAGCTTGGGAACATTGATGTATGGTGAAAATACAAGTGATTCTGGCAAGACATATGCATTTGTCAAAGAGGGATGTATTAGCAACCCATGTGCAAGCCTTGAACAAATTTTGGAGCAATTTGGATGCATTTAATTGAGTGGAAAACTCTGTTTTTTGACCTCTCACAAAACAGTGAAAAAGAAGCCAAAAATTGATCGATTTGGAGCATGTATTTGACAATGCCTAGGTGTGTTGGGCACCTATAGGTATCTTCAATTAGCATCTTAAAGCTTCCCAAAGGGGCCTACAGCAGGCGGCGCAGCCTCTACAGAGAAAACAGGGCAGAAAACTGTTCATTTTGGAGCGAGGAGGTCAATTTCTCACTTGGTGCTTGATATATTCCACAACTTCCTTAGCAATTGGATGCTTTATACTTTGGAGAAGAGGGCTATGTGATTTGTTTGACCAATGATGCTTAATTGAGCTGGGAATGAGCTGATTAAAACAGGCTGTCCACTTGTTGCAGAGAAACAGAGCATTTTAATCGAGCAATTAATCTTTGGTGTTTTACAATTGGACAAATTCCTCTTACATGGAGTTGATGGACACTATTGCTAAGCCAATGAATGCCTGGTTGGTCAATTTGGTGAAATATTGAAGGAATTAGAGCCAAATCATTACTGGTTTTTCTGGTTTTTCTGGTTTTTCCAAAAACAGAAAAAGGGGTTTTCAAAAATTGATAATTACACATGTCAAATGGAGTTGATACTCAACATTGAGGTTCATTAGGTGTGAATGCAAGTTGCCTATACTTGATTGCACCATTACATTGCGATTTGGAGCCTTGGAAGGCGTGTCAGTTCAGGGTATTCCGCACTGCGTGAGTCAGTTCATCTCAGATGATTACAGGTTGATTTTCTACATCAAATTTGGAGTTTGTTGGCTATCTTGGAGTATCTGCAACATTCATTGGAGTGTGGTTGAGCTGAGGAAGGCTCATTTACAGATTTGAAGTGTGCGGAAGGTGTACGCATTGAGCAACATGTCGGACAATCCAGTTCAGATTGTTGGTGAAAAGCTGGATAGGAAGAACTTCCAGGCATGGAAGTACAGGATAAAGAGTTTCTTGAAAGGGAAAGGATTTTGGAATCTCATTACAGGTGCTGAGCCTGAGCCTGAGCTACCTCGGCAACCTACACAGCAGCAGCTTATTGCTCATAAGCAGTGGTCAGAGAGAGCATTCAAAGTGCTGCATTATTTGTCTATATGTATATCTGATGCTATGCTCATACACATTCAGGATGCTGAGAATCCCAAAGATGCATGGGATACTTTGGTCAAAATGTTTGATACAGATACGAGTGCTCGCAAGTCTCAATTGCGACAGCAGATACACAATGTGAAAAGGAATAAAAGGAGCATACATGATTATGTGCAAGAAATCAAGAAGTTTGCAGATGCATTGGCCACAATAAATGCCCCCATGCCTGATGATGATTTGGTGGATATTACCTTGCGTGGTCTTGGCAAGGAATACAAATCCTTTGATACATCTATCTCAGTGAGGAGTACAGGTTTACCCGACTTCGATGAGTTGGTTTCCCTCTTGTTGGTTGAGGAAATCAAGCTCAGTGATTCATTTCTGGATGCATCTACTAGCCATGATGATGGCAGAAATTAGGCATTTTACTCGCAGAGAGGTTTTAGAGGCAGGGGGAGATTCGCATCACGTGGACGTGGTGGTAATGGTCGTGGATGGCAGGATAGGCCTCCACAGCAGAATTTTCAGCCTTCATATGGTGCTCGAGGTGGTCGTGGTTATGCACCTCAGCGAGGTAGAGGTACCCCCCGTGGTCGAGGACGTTGGCAAGGCCAACAAAATTCTATGCAAGATGTGGAATGCCATTATTGTGGCAAATATGTTCATATAGCGAGAGATTGCTTTCGCAAACAGAATGATTTGAGAGGGGGAAGAGCACAACGTGGTGGTCATTATGGTGGAAACTATGCACAACATGGTGGCAACTATGCATCAAGTAGCAATGATGGAACTGCAAATCATTTGTTTGCCATGAAGCATGTTGTGGGTTCTATGACGACAAATGCTGAGAATGATGATACATGGTACATGGACTCAGGAGCATCAAATCATATGACATGCCATGGAGAATGGTTTGAGCATATGAAGCCCATGGATGTGAAGGGCTATGTGGAAACAGGTGATGATACCCAGCATGTCATTACACATGTTGGAAGTGTACCATTGGTCATGCATAATGGTCAGACAAAGTCTATGTCAGATGTGCTGTATGTGCCTTCGATCACTAAAAGCTTGTCTATGTCAGATGTGCTGTATGTGCCTTCAGTTGGTCAAATGGTGGAACAGGGATTACAGGTTCGCTTCAATGAGCATGGATGCTTCGTTGAAGATTTTAAACATGGATGTAGAGTGATTGCTAAAGGCAAGAAAGAAGGAAGATTGTTTAAGCTGGATGCTGGAATTCCTGAGCTAAAATCAGCCATGTTCTCAAAGAGCAGGAATGTGGTACAGGATATTGATATGTGGCACAACAGGATTGGCCATGTAAATATACAGAGATTAAAGAACATGCAAACAAGAGGCATTGTCAATGGATTGCCTAGGTTCAAATATGATGGGCATATGCATGTTTGTGAAGCTTGTCAGTTTGGGAAGCAGGCAAGATTGAGATTTCCTAGAGAAGGAAATATGAGTAACAGGCCACTTGAGATAGTACACAGTGATGTATGGGGTCCTGCACAAAACCCATCTATCAAAGGCAGTCTATACTATGTTACATTCATTGATGACTTTAGCAGGATGACATGGATATATTTTCTGAAAGAGAAGAGTGAAGTATTGGAAAAATTCATGGATTTCAAAGCTTTTGCAGAAAAGCAGTATGGCTGTTGGATTAAATGTCTGAGGACAGATGGAGGTGGTGAATACACCTCAAAAGCTTTTGAACATTTCTTGAGGAAGCATGGGATAAGGAGACAATTGACATGCAGGTATACACCTCAGCAGAATGGTGTGGCTGAGAGGAAGAATAGAGTTATATGTGAAGTGGCAAGGGCAATGCTTAATGAAAAGAGCATGCCAGATTACTATTGGGCAGAAGCATGTGCTACTGCAGTATACATATTGAACAAAACACCTACAGCAGCCATTCATGGAAGCACGCCAGAGATGCGGCTCACAGGTTACAGGCCAGACATTGGACATCTTAAAGTTTTTGGATGCATAGCTTATGTGCATGTGCCTGATGAAAGAAGAAGGAAATTGGATCCTAAAGCAGAGAAATGTATATTTGTGGGATATGCACAGGATCGAAAGGCCTACAAGTGTTATAATCCACAAACTAGACAAGTGGTCATCTCACGTGATGTGGTGTTTGATGAGCTTGCTAGTTGGTATAAGGCAAAAGATGAAGGTGTTATTGAGTCACTGGAAGCAGATGTGCCTGTGAACTTGCCATCACAAGCAAGTTCTAGCTCTACTACTATGTCTGGGCCAGCAGCAGAAGCTGAGAGCAGCAGTGTACGTCCATGGTCAGGACGTTTGAGGCATGAGAGCGTAAGCACTGGGAGTAGTGCTATGGATAAAGGCAAAAAGAAAGTCGAAGGAATTGGAATCACAGGATATGAGTCATCCAGTTCTGAAAGTTTGGATGAGGAGCTTGGCATACCTGTTTTACGCACACCTGGTGCGAGGCAGGACAGATATGTGCCACCACATGCTAGAGTCACAGGTGTACAGAGTGACCCACATGCATTGCGGAGATCCCAGAGGGTCAGATATCCTGTTGACAGGTTGACATACAGAGATTTTGCTATGCACTATGCATATATGACATCTATGGTAAAGCATGTGGAACCTACATGCTACACAGAGGCTATTGGAGAGCATGTATGGGAAAAAGCAATGGATGTAGAGATGGACGCATTGGTCCATAATGATACATGGGACTTGGTTGCACTACCAAAGGATAAGAATGTTATTGGATGTAAATGGGTTTACAAAGTGAAGTGCAAATCTGATGGTTCTATTGAAAGACATAAGGCAAGATTGGTAGCAAAGGGTTATGCACAGACCCATGGATTGGATTATGATGAGATGTTTAGCCCAGTGGCTAAGATGGGCACAGTGAGAGCAGTCATTGCTATGGCTGCAGCTAATGGCTGGGAAATGCATCAGATGGATGTTAAGAATGCATTTCTGAATGGAGATCTACAAGAGGAAGTATACATGGCACAGCCAGAAGGGTATGTACACCCTAGATATCCTACTCACGTATGCAGGTTGAAAAAGGCATTGTATGGTCTGAAGCAAGCACCACGTGCTTGGAGTGATAAGATGAGCAGATATCTTATCTCACTTGGTTTTCAGATTTCTACAGCAGATTCTTCACTGTATGTGAAGAAGACACAGCATGGGATTGTTTTACTAGTCATCTATGTGGATGACTTGATTATTACAGGTGATCATAGTGCAGATGTGATGCATGTCAAGAAAGCTTTGAGTGGGCAATTTGACATGAAAGATCTTGGTGAGTTGAGATACTTCCTTGGCATTGAAGTGGTGAAAGATCATGCAGGTACTTGGTTAGTACAGCGCCAATATGCATTGGATATGTTGGCAAAGTATGGCATGACAGGGTGTAAACCTATGAGTACACCATTGGAGCAAAATGTGAAGTTGCGGGCTGATTATGGCGAGGAATTGGATGATCCTTCCATGTACAGGAAGATGGTTGGTAGTCTCATATACATGACTATCACACGCCCAGATTTGAGTTATGCAGTGGGGCTAGTGAGCCAATTTATGTAGAGCCCCAGGAAACCACATTTGGATGCAGTGAGACGCATCATGAGATATGTGAAGACCACAGCACATTATGGTCTATTTTATGAGAGTGGTAAAAGCTTGGACATACATGGCTACACAGATGCTGATTGGGCAGGTAGCGCATATGACAGGAGGTCTACTAGTGGATATGCTTTTACACTTGGAAGTGCTGTGGTGAGTTGGAGTAGCAAAAAGCAACCTACAGTTGCTTTATCCAGTACAGAGGCTGAGTACAGAGGTGCAGCCATTGCTACTTGTGAGGCTATATGGTTAAAGAGTCTCTTGGCAGATTTATGTGAGCCTCTTGATGGAAAGTTGTCATACATTGTGACAACATGAGCAGTATGCAGTTGGCAAAGAATCCAGTATTTCATGCGAGGACCAAACACATAGAGGTCCATTATCACTTTGTCAGAGAAAAGGTGCTGGATGGTACAGTTGATCTTCACTATGTGAAGACTGATGAGCAGGTGGCTGATATCTTCACGAAGCCACTTAACAGGGAGAAGTTTGAGTACTTCCGGACTATGTTGGGAGTACATGGGATGAGCTTGAGGGGGAGTGTTGAGAGTCTTGATATCCCAAGCTCATCTACATCTTCATCGGCAGTACATCATGAGCTTGAGAGGGGCTGTTGAGATTCAAGCTCGATGTCAGTGTGAGCCAGCTATGCTATGTGCTGGCAGATTAGGTAGGAACATGTGTGTCCAGCTGGTCATAGTGTGTGGACATTAGCTAGGGTTAGTAGAGTGTGGACACAACTCATTGTGTGTTGTGTGGATTATGGATTAGTGCATTATGCTTTGTGTGAGAGTGGACATGGCTTCCCTCTATGGTTAGGGTTTGCAATATACATTAGGGTTTGCTCCTGTGTGTGTGTCTCCTCCTCCTCTCCCATTCTTTCAACAAGGTGGTGCCTTATGCAAACTAGGAAAGCCTCTATGCATGTTGATTTTCTATGGTCCACCTTGTAAAGAATTTGTCCTTGAGGGGCTTATGGTATCCCACCACCTTGTGCTCTAGATGGTAAGCATCACCGATGCCAACTTGATTTAATGTCCCTTTTAGAAAGGGCAGCTACATCTTGTCTCTATTTGGTGTTGTGGGGGGGACCTTGAAACCTGTGCCTTACTATTGCATAGTGTTGTTAGGACTAACCATGCCGCTCCTCTGATCAACCTACTGAGTGCCTCTGGTTATGTGTGCACAACACACCAGTTTTGATATGAAGCATGCACAAGACAATGCAAAACATAGCCTATCGGCTACAAGAGATCGCGCAAATAGAAGAGATGACTCAAGACTGAACGACTAGTGCACATGATTCGTACTATTGCATGGATCACAGAAGACTTATCAAAAAGATTCACCAGAAATAATAACAGATAAGACGAATATACAAAGAAGACAATAGACAAGATGACTATACAATATGATAGAGAAATGATCTTCTTTGATTCACCAAAAAAGAATAATATAGCAATAGCAACCAACAACAACAATTACCCTTTACAGACTTCTGATTACATCTTTTATATTGCTTAACCAACAATCATAGGGTGGTAAAAAGATACCCTTGTTCTCTATGTACAACTAATTTACATGAGAAATGACCTAATTAACTGGTGTTAAGTGTGCCGGCTCTGACATTCCTGTGCAGCGCTCCGGCACGGCAGCTATGGTAAGTGCGGCAGCTCTAACAATCGCTCTATGGTGGTTGTTCAGCTCTGACGGGACCGAGGACCGCGGCCAACACTTGGCACGCTTAGTGGGTTGGATTCCCAGTCCGACGACTCAAACCTCCAGTCTTCCGTGATGTTAGATGCTCCTTAGCATGTTAATGGAGTTAAGCACCCAAAGATAGGGACCATGTTAGATACTCCTTAGCATCCATCTCAACCTAGGGAAGTTTTGATCATCACAACCTGTAGATACACCTTACTGATGAATCCTCCTCTGCAAACTTAGTGCTCAGACTCTTGAACCCAAGACAGGCATATGTGTGATAGTGATATAGGAGAAAGGATTCATGATGGCGGGAGATAAAGGACGAATTCCTCAAGTTCGAGCTATGGAACATGGACACCAGTATGGCCAACGTCTTTTCGCCTGCATTGTGCTGGCCGAGGTGCCCACTTTTGCCATCAATCTAGGCACATTCCTGATCCCTGGGTCCACTAAGGGTACATATATGGTTGGCCAACATTATCTTTCCTTACCCTGAGCTTCCATTGCTTAATCATTTGTTGCATGAGTACAGCTGCTAAGTCTTCTATGGGGCTATTGTGGCTTGTGACTCTTTCCCTTTGGCATCAACCTTTGAAGATACTATGCCAAAAGATGATAGGGATATTCCTTGAAGAAGTTCACATGAAGTTATCATCAAAGTTTATGGCACTTCTATAGCATGGCTCAAAGTTTTTATTATTTTCTAAGAACAAAGCATTATGCAAGGTTAAATCAAGGATTCCTTCTAGAAATCTCCTAGTTAACTATTCGTCAGAGAAGTTATCACTGTCTGAGCATCATTTGTGAAGGTCTCTCACTCTATCCAAAAAGTCTTTGATAGATTCTTTCTCTTGCTGTTTGACATGGTATAGTTGATCGATTGGGTTCCATCGAGTTCTTAATTTTGAAAGTAGGCTTTAGGAAGTCAAAGTCAGGCTTTTCCTTTGATTTTAGTGATCTAAATCACTATCTTGCCTTTGTTTAAGAATAGCATACTACCTTGCGCACACACAAGAGAAAGAAGAAGAGAAAGGTGCATGCAAGAGTCAAATCTGGTGATTAGCACTTGGCCAACCCTATGAGGGTTAATTCCTCAATGTGAAGCCGCTAGGGGGCCACTTCACACTCTCCTTGTGTCACCCAATAAGAGATCCAATGCTAGGTAGAGAGAAAGAGGGAAAGAGCTATGCAAAGCTCAACCTCTACCTCATGCCAAGAGTATGCAAATGGGACATGGTAGATAGCAAAGAAAAGGTAGAGAGAAAGGAGAGAAAGGAGAACGTTACCATTCCTACTCACATACACCAACAATAAAAGCAAGCAAGCCACAACATAAGAAAGCAAGCAACCACCATAAGCTCAAATGTGAGCGAGAGAGAGAAGGAAAAACTCAATTAAGACAATTGGCATTGTCCCTTTTCATATTCAATAAAAAGTCTTATATACATGAATCGCTAAGTGTTGGGGGGCATTTAGCCATCCGTTATCGCCCAGCCTTGCCACCAACGTATCCATTGGGAAACAAACTCTCCGGCATTAATCTTCTTTCTTGTTAAACAACCTTGTAACTGAATCTTGCTAATGGGTAGTACCCGGGTAGATGTAAAGTAGTAAAGGGGAACTATCCAAGGGGAGGAGATAGACAAGGGGGTAGAGAGAGTGACAACTCAAGAGGTACAGCATTGTACTTTGGGCTAAGGCTTCACTCTAGTGAGATAGTGATTTGTTTATGCAATTGTCTATTTTCTATGCTGTATAAGTCTATTTTATTCCTAATCTATTTTAAGTACTTCCTTTTTGAACATGTCTTCTAAGTGGAATCTTGATTCAAAGTCATTCCTATCTGGATATGACTCCTATCTAGAAACAGGATTAGGAGCCACGTCTGGAATCCCATCACATACAAAAGCGCATACGCTTCTGTCTGTCCTCATCTGGAGTTCCTATGATTTTGAATTCTTTGGCCTTTCCTTACAAAGGGCCAAACTCCTTGATCAAGTCTTCTTCTTCGTCGGTGTCTGGTTTGACCTCTCCTTCCCTTCAACCAGTAGTTTCTCTCTTCTCTCCCGATAGAAGTGTGAATGTGTTGGAGATTGTAAGGTCCCTCCCAAGCCATGTATGTATGTGTCTCTTTTTAATATAGATTTCAATAAGGAAAGAGAGTGTACTTAGAGAAGAGTATCCCCAAAAATAGAGATAAGTATCCCCAAAAATAGTTCTATTTAGAGATAAGTATCCCCAAAAATAGAATTTCGAATTTAGGTGATAAGAGGTCATATTTAGAGTACTTTTACACATTTAGAGTCCATGCATACTAAAAATGTAGAAAAACAACGCGTTTCTAAAGATGGCGTGTTTCTGGCTATATACAGACGTTTTTACCTATTCTGCCCATGCTGGCTTGTAGACCAGATGCCTTCCCGTTCTTTTGATTGGTTATATGACCATATTCTAATTTTTTATCAGAGAGTTATAGCCGAATCAATTTGCTGTTTCTGTCAGGGTCTCTACACAGAGAAAACTGTGAGAAGGCAATAAGTAGCCTCAAGGTAATCCTAGAGTTTGAGATGTATATATCCCTTCATTCTTATCTAATATCTTAGAAAAGAAGCTTAGATTGCTATGGTCTTTCAGAGGAATAGACCAAAACTCCATAGCTTTTCTTTTAGAGAAAGAATAGTATGCCGTAGTCCTTTAAGAGAAGGCTATTTTGCCATAGACCTTAGAAAGAGAGAAGAGACACAGTACGAGTAAGAGGAGATAAAGCTTGGGGATGATTGGATGATTTCAATCGTAAGACAAGGTATTAGAAGACTCTATTCTCATATGTCAAGTTCTAAAGCTCTTGTCAATGAGCAAGGACAACGATAAACGATAAATTTCTATAAGGTATATACATATTTTGTTTTTCATTTACATATCATTCTTAGGGGTTGAGGTATGGCCCCGGCTTCTTTATCAATTGTTAATAGTGATTTATTTGATTGATTTACTATTTAAAGTTTGTATTCTTTTAAACAATAGTATATGCCTTAATAAAGAATGTCTTATTACAATCTCAAGATGAAATGCAAAAAATCTTTGTGAAAAGGATTGTTTTCTTAAGAAGGTAACATGGATTCTAGTCCTATGATTTAGTTGAGTAAATGGATTATTATCTTGGTTAAATTAAAATACAGGTACAACTTCTCCCTGCCTTGACGCTGCCCCATTCTTGTGCTTGTATAGCCAGACGGCGGAGACATTAGTAAGGCCCGGAGTTGGCCCATGGTATCCCTCATACCATTGGGAGAATGAGGTTCGCCGATTGAGACGAGTGATTGTGATACTGCCTAGTTCTGAGGGCCCAGGCTAGTGCGGTGAATTAGCCCACCCTAGTGTGCAGACATCCCTCTGAGGGGTGGGAGGATCGAGCGATGGAGTCTGAGAGGGCGACAGGTCGGCTTGAGTCCTAGCCAGCGGCCGACGATGAGGTGTATGGTCCCGTGGGGTTTTGCCCAGCATGTAGAGACTGGAAGGCCGAATTCTAGATCATCGGCGGTATAAAGAAAAAGATTAAGAGAGCCGGTTTGGCTTGTATGAAATTGATTCATGTATAAACTTTTATATATATATATCTTGTCTTTGACATGATTGTATTGTGTAAAAAGATTATTTTAACAAACCTTGTGAAAAGAGCCTTAATTAAGGAACATGTTTATTTATGTCAAACAATGTGGTAGGATTAATTAGAAAACAAATTGACGCGTGAGTAGGGTGGAAAGTGGGAGGATGGAATGGCCCGACGGCACCATCCTACGGACGGGTGGGCCCGATTAGTCGGGTAGCTTTCCAACATATTAAGTGAAAGCCCTACGTTAGATAAATAGGTTCTTGGGAAACTCTATTCTAGAAGACTAGGCCAGCGGCGGCTGTGCCTTGCATAAGATGAGGAAAAAAGCGTTGCCTCTAGAAATCAAGTCTAGTAGTTGCCCAATTTATGATCAATTGCCCTATATGGGTGATTTGATATTTAGAAGATCACGTTGTCGTGACGTGCGCGGTACAGCCAGGAAAGTACGAAACTTCTAGCTGTGAGAGTGAATGTCAAATCCAACAAGGAATTTCACGCACAAATTTTCCCAAGGAGTATTGAACATCATTATTTCCAATGACAAATACATGTGTCAACTTGCCTCAATACATCCTTGAAATCATCCAGATGATTGCACAGAATTGCATGAAATCCTTTGAACCATTCACATGTGTGCATAGCAAAGCTTTCCAATTTTCCCAATATTCATGTGGCCAGCTACATCCATTACATCCAGTGCCCTCAAAACCTTTATTTCGAGATGTATTTTTATCACCTGAAAACCTGCCTTAACTTCCTAACATCTCACAAGCAAAATATAGCATAACATGCTCATGGCTTCCAGAATTCAATCAAGCAGAAGATAGACCAAAATCCCGTGATTTGAATGTGTTAAAAGGATATCTTTTTCCACAAAACTTCAAGTTCTAAATTAAACAACCATTAGCTTGTTCACCAAGCTTTCTCAACTTCGAATCCTTTGAGGGATCATGGGTCTTACCCTTTTCTCAAGTCCAATAAAGTAAGAAAAAAAAACTTATCTGCACACGTGGATTTACACATTGTTTTTCTTTTATTTAAGCTTGTCTCCAAAGTCGCTTCGATGTTGACTAATTGAAGAAGAAACGCGGCGCTGCTCCCGCTTCACTATTGATTTTCTTGAAAATGGATTTTCACATGATTATATCATTATGTAATACAAGATTTACTCTCTAAATCTAATACCTACAAAGCGTACACAGACTATGTATATTTGAAATAAAACTATCTGGTCGTTTTGACGCTGTTCTTCAACGCTGCAGAAAATCTCTATCCACTCTGGTTTTTTCCGTGAGCCTCCGGTCGTTTTCTCTCTTTCCCGCGGCGAACTCGGCGCCCCCCCACCACCTTCTGCCAGCTATACATGCCATTTAAAAAAAAGCTGCGCGTTTTCTAGAAAATCCCCAAATGTGCTTTGTTAACCTTAGCACTAAGGTTACAAAGCATAACCTTAGCATTAAGGTTAAAGTCCTCAATGCACCTATTTTTAATTCCCCAACATTCAATAAGTTTCTCGACACTGCAATGTCCATTGAATCTCCATTACTTTTTGATGCCTCCATAGTATATAAATCATCATATTGGCCATGTGATTTATAGACTCCCAAATTATTTATTCAAGTATTTTCCCATATCTTCATAAATACATCCCTTTGTGCATTGAGATACCCTCATGCTTGCATTCCATAAGATTCACTGATTTGACCCAATCGATACCATTTAGCAAAACCATCACCCTCCACACTCATATGCAAAAACTCCTAGATTTGACTCAGCCTCAGCTTGTCTTATTGAACCTTATATACAATTTGAACATATGTACATGTCATCATATAATGACTCGTCATGGCACATAACCTCATGCATCTGGATGTGTATTTTACGGCCTCACATGCACGGTTCCACATCATAGACGTGCCATGGCACGACATCCACCCCCTCTAAACCTGCACATCCTCTGGTATGTGCCAAATCATCATCAAGGTCTACATATAACTGGATGTCGTCTTCATCTTCTGCAGTTCCAGGAAGATCATCCTCTTCCTCTTCAATCATATCCATACTTCCACTGTCAGGCTTCTCATCCTGAATTTCTTGTGAATCAAAAGGATCACCATCATGTCTTCTTTTAAATATCTTGATTCTTTTGCCAGCCACAAGATTCTTTACTTCTGTTCCATCAAGCTCACACAGAGTATATGTGGCATTTCCATGCACATGCTTGACAATGTAAGGGCCAAACCATCTTTTTGCAAATTTTCTTTGAACAGTGAATTGGTTGTCAAGGCTACTATCATACATTAGAACCCAATCACCTTCTTCAATAGGTTTTGGCTGGAGTCTGTGTCTACTATCGAATCTTTCTTTATTTTTCAGCCTTGCATCTTTCAAGCGAGCTTTAGCAAGCTCTATATCTTCAGGCCTCCTCTCCAACTGTCTTATTCGCAATGCAAGGAGGTCATCTCTGCTCAATCCTTCTTCCCAGGGCAATACATTCCAAGTAAGAATTACTTCTTCAACTGGCATCACTGGCTTCTGACCATACATTAATTCTGCAGGCATGTATCCTGTCACTGAGCTATGAGTTGTACGGTCAGCCCACAAGGCATATGGTAGCAGCTTTGGCCACTCTCTCATCCTTTCTCTGCATGCCTTAGCCAAAGCTTTAATGATTGGAGGATGTCCTCGTTCACTTTTCCCATTGCCCTCAGGATTGTAAGCACATGTTAGAGACAGTTTGATACCAATTCTAGAGAAGAATTCCTTTGCTTCTCCAACATCTAGCTCACCTCTATCAGCTGTTATTTTCCCAACACAACCATATCGGCAGATCACATCTTCCAAGAGAAATTTGCATACTGTTTCCGTACTCTTTGTTCTAAGAGCACGCCCTTCTACCTGATTTGTCAAATCTTCTCTTGCAAGTGCTATATACCGCATCTGCCAAATTCCCAAAGGCATTGTAACTAGATCCACTACCCATTTGTAGTGCATGGCAGGTGGGTAGGTTGGTTGCAAGCCATCACGATGCCTCACATTTGAGTACATTTGGCATACTATGCATGTTTCCACATATTGGGAAATATCCTTGTACATTCCTCTCCACCAATATTTCTCCTTTATTTTGGTAAAGGTGGCCCACACACTTCTATGCCCAGCCCAGAGACTCTCATGGAATTCTTTCACAAGCTTTCCTTGAGTCTCTTTATCACATATGACTCTCTGTGGCATAGCATTCCTCTGTTTAGGATGCTTCCAGAGATACCCATCCTTTAGAAAGTAACCATATGCTTTTCTGCGGATCCTCTTAAATTCTGAGTCAGACCAATTTTCTTGCCTTGTTAGAGTGCTCAAATATTGACCAATAAGCAACCAATCTCCTTCATATATTTCCTCAATAAAAGACTCAAGTGCATTTGATAGGCAAATATGATCCCCCTTTGCATATGCTGTAGTATAGAACTTTGTACCCACATCATCAATGTCACTAATCATCTCTTCCTCATCTTCATACCTGGCTCGTGATAGCATATCTGCAACTGGATTATCTTTTCCCGCAATATGCTCAAACTCAGGATTTAGTGACTTGATATAAGCAATCCACCTAAGCATAGCAATATCTGGAGTGGTACAACTTGCTATCATCCCAAGAAGTGGCAAGCAATCAGTCTCCACAAGTACAGATGCCCCAATAAGATATTCTTTTTCACATTTTAGAGCAGTGACTATCCCCCATAATTCTCTCTTGATCTGTGGATACTTTCGCTGCCGAAAGCTTAATACCTTTGCTCCAAATCTAATTACATACCTATGATCATCCTCATCATCTTGCCCTACTGCCCATCCTATCCCAGTAGGACTAGTATCAACTGTAACAATTACAGGCCTGCCACACTCATAATCTGCCTTTCTCAAAATGGGTGATGATTGGAGCAAATATTTCAGCTTCCGCATAGCTTTAACATGTACTGCACTCCACAAAAATTTTTGATTTTTCCTCAAAAGCTGATAAAGAGGATCTGCTACATGTGCATAATGTGGGATCCAGATAACATAAAAGACGCATGCTCCAAGAAATCTCCTCAGCTCTGTAACATTAATGCATATTTCCTTCATTCTTTGTATTGCATCTATCTTGGCTGGACAAGGACGGCGTCCACTAGTACTACAAAGATGTCCCACTATTAGCACTTCACCAACCCCAAACACTGATTTCTGCCCAGATAAAGTAAGATTCACCTCTTCAAGCCTGGATAGAATCATGTCACAATCCTTTATATGATTTGTCACAAACTTGCGGCACCCCTTTGAATCTAAATCCTCATCTTTATCTTTCTCATCACAGCCCTTTATTGGCACATCATCCAAAAACGGCATAGTTTTTTGTGGTATGAAGTCTCGTAAGACTTTATTCATTCCATTCATCATATGTGCCACCGAGTTAGTGGCTCCCTGTGGTAAGGTACACATCCTTACTAATCCCAAAGGAGTTCTCATTGTGGTCAAGTCCCTGCTTTGTATATCCAGCTAGAACTGATCATATCCCGAATACAGATCACCCATAGAATATATAGCTTTCCCTGCAAATGCTTCTGCAAACTCATCCACAATTGGACCTGCTCCCACATTCCTGATTGTGACTTTGTTTACATGTTGCATATCTTGAATAAAGCGCAATGTCCCATTTTTCTTTGGTACAGTAAACCATCTGTTGGAATATGGGGCACATGAAGGCTCCAAGATTCCCATCCTGATCTTTTCCTTTAGTAATTCCATCAACTTTGGCAAGAGAGCCTTTGGTACTGGAATTGGCCGCAGGTTCCAGGGTATATGTGGAACAGTAAAGATCACCATTGGTGCTGTTACACTTGGATCAACACATCCTATCTCATGCGGCTGAAAGGCAAAAGCTTTCCCATGTTTTACAAGCATCTCCTCAAAGCATTCCCTTTCAACTGGCAACAGAAAATCCCTCTCACCAATCTTCAGCTCTTTCAGAGTTTCTTGAGTAAATTTATGCCCAATTTTCTTCGGATCTCTAAGATTTGGCTGCATAGAAGCTTCATCTATCTTCTCCTTGCTTCCTGGTGGCAAGGGCAAGGCAACTGGTTTCACCTTCTTTGCAACCGTTTTGTATTTTGTATCCACATGAGCATCCATCTCACAATTCATGTTTTTACATTCCACCCCCTCAAATTCCTGGATTATATCATACATCTCCACAGATGACACCTTTATCATTTCATTTCCACCCTGTAAGCATGCTCTTCCCATATCAAAAAGCACATCCATAGTATCTATAAATAACACCTCATCAAGCACCCCTGAAATAAACTCATTCTTCTCCAAAAGACCACACTGCTCAAAACTTTTTTGTTCTTTTTGTATATGTTTTTGCATACCACGCTTCAAATCCTTGCTTTTTACAAAAACCAATGACCCATAGCTGGAGAATCCTTGAAAATTTGCTGAAAAACTATTTACATTGATTGAGTCCTGCGAGAACTCATTTCCCCTTGTACCATTGGAATCCCGCTTTACAATGGCACCTGGCCAAAATCCCTCATCTCCCTATAATTCATGAACTCTCTGTTTATCTTTGGAAGTGACTGTGCCCGAAGAGACTCACAATTTCTTTCATGATTAATGCATACTGTCAAAAACTGAACAGCTTTTTTGCCATCTTTACTTCTTATTCTTGCATAGGCTGAACCATCATCCAAAACCTTTGTTTCCATCCTTACGGCTGTAATGTAGGGTTGCCCAAGAATGAGGGGATACGATGACATCTCCTGAACAAAGAAATTCTGATCATCCTTCACATCCCCTATAGTTACCCTTACATTTGGACATGCTGCATAAAGCTCTCCAGATGAATTATTAGCTGCTTTAATCATCCACCCATGATCCACATCCATTGGCCACTTACATTTGTTGTAGAGATTTTTAGCCATAAGATTTATTTCAGACCCATGATCAATTAGAGCGACATACGGCTCTTCCAAATCACCTATCTTGACAAGGGTTTCAGTGGTTGCTCTTGCCCAATGACTCCTGGAGTAATGATTCTTTGTAAGAACTTTTTCATCATCCTCTTCCACAAAACGCACTTGTCGTGCCCCATCAGCAGAGTGATTACATTCCACCACATTTTCTCTCTCTTCCTTTTTCTGTACCTGAACTCCATGAGTCTTGGAAGTGCTTGCCTCCCCTTGTGATGGAATAGATTCAATTATGGACTGCCTTTTTCTTCGTATAATATCAATTATCTCATCATGAAATTCTTTCTTTGCAATCCCCAAGACTTCCCCTAGTGTGAATTCCACCCTGCTATTTAGAATTCTCTCTTCAAGCACCTTTTTGATATCTGTTGCAACTTCAATATCAGATTGAAGCTTGTAGAGTGGACTTTTCCCTTTACCCTTCTCCTTCATTTTTGCTGGCACTTCTTCCATTGAAACATCATGTGGAGGTCTGCTATGCTGTGGAGGCATATGTGATGGCCCAGGATCCTTCTTTTCACTTCCACGTGTAACTCTTTTTGATGGCCCTCCTTCCTCATTTTCCCTTTTACGTTTCTCCTCTACCTGTGCCTCATTATTTTGGCATTTGGCAATATAGGCATGAATGGATAAAGAATCCACAGGCTCCTCCCAGCCAGTCTCAAGACGTATACAATCACCTGCCTCATGCAAAGCTTGCTTTGACACTTTCTTTGATGCAATTAATTCCATTGTTGACGGCCAAAAATTCTCATTCTCATAATCCTCATCATTCTCAAATTCCTGCTTTTGTTGACCAACCTTTAATCCATAGGTTGCTGCCTCAACCATAGAAATGGCATGACTAGCAGCCATATCCTCTACCAGCTTTTTCATCCCTCCTTTCCCAAAGTTTGTACTCAATGGAAGACCAGTCTCTGTAAGATGGATTTTCCCATCTTTGAAGAACACAAGTTGATTTTTAAGAGCTTCTTTATAGCTGGTACAATCCTTCTTTGCATGCTCTGGGTCATCACACCATATGCATCTATATGTAAACCCTTCTTTGATTTGAGGCCTTTGCATAGAAGCCTGCCCCAATGGTAGACCTTTTTCTTCAATCCTGGACATCTTCAATTTTAAATCACGCATACCCTTGATAAGCTCATCCATCGGCCCATCTATCTTAGGAATTGTGGCAGCTGGCTTGGATAAATTCTCAGGGGTAACAGCAGCTATGGGGGTTGCAGAGCCCATCACCATTTTATCCCTCCTCCGCTGCCGCTTTGCTAACATAGTGACTGCATCCTCAACATCATTCCAATCACTCTTTAATCCTTGCTCTGTATTTTTATCCTCAAGGAGGATTTCCAATTTCTCCTGGAGATCTTTCCCAGCTGCTTGCAAGAAGAGCTCTGTCTTTTCTCTGTCCAAAGTTGCACGCTCTATTCTTGACAACTGGGCATAACGCTTCTCAAACTCCCTTAGCAATTCTGTGGCAGAAATTCCCATTTTAGGTTTTGTGACCCATTCCAAAAAAGTTCGTTTGGTCACTCGCTCAGAATCCTCCATGAAGTATTCATCCTTTAAAGCAAGCTTGAACTCTTCCCAATTTCTGCCACCCTGTGCTGTCTGCAATCCTTTTATACGCTCTCTTATTTCAGGAACGCACACCAGCTCGAAACTTCGAACCATATCCTCTTCAGTCACCCTGTTTAGCTCCATCTCCTTTATATAATTGCGCAGATACTTTGTAATGTCCTTCCCATCAAATTGATCCACCTTTTTCACAATTGATTGTAAGGCTTTGGTCGTGGAAATCTGTCCCCTCTCAGCAGCTTGTTGCTGTTGCATGTACATGGTAAACATTTGGAACATCTGCATAACTCCGGGGTCAAAATGAACCCCCTGGCCCTCAGAATTCTCAGCCATAGCTTCCTTGTATATTTCACCACACTCTCACCCCAGCAGTTTCACGTCGGGTTCACCAAAAAGCTGTCGTGACGTGTGCGGTACAGCCAGGAAAGTACGAAACTTCTAGCTGTGAGAGTGAATGTCAAATCCAACAAGGAATTTCACGCACAAATTTTCCCAAGGAGTATTGAACATCATTATTTCCAATGACAAATACATGTGTCAACTTGCCTCAATACATCCTTGAAATCATCCAGATGATTGCACAGAATTGCATGAAATCCTTTGAACCATTCACATGTGTGCATAGCAAAGCTTTCCAATTTTCCCAATATTCATGTGGCCAGCTACATCCATTACATCCAGTGCCCTCAAAACCTTTATTTCGAGATGTATTTTTATCACCTGAAAACCTGCCTTAACTTCCTAACATCTCACAAGCAAAATATAGCATAACATGCTCATGGCTTCCAGAATTCAATCAAGCAGAAGATAGACCAAAATCCCGTGATTTGAATGTGTTAAAAGGATATCTTTTTCCACAAAACTTCAAGTTCTAAATTAAACAACCATTAGCTTGTTCACCAAGCTTTCTCAACTTCGAATCCTTTGAGGGATCATGGGTCTTACCCTTTTCTCAAGTCCAATAAAGTAAGAAAAAAAAACTTATCTGCACACGTGGATTTACACATTGTTTTTCTTTTATTTAAGCTTGTCTCCAAAGTCGCTTCGATGTTGACTAATTGAAGAAGAAACGCGGCGCTGCTCCCGCTTCACTATTGATTTTCTTGAAAATGGATTTTCACATGATTATATCATTATGTAATACAAGATTTACTCTCTAAATCTAATACCTACAAAGCGTACACAGACTATGTATATTTGAAATAAAACTATCTGGTCGTTTTGACGCTGTTCTTCAACGCTGCAGAAAATCTCTATCCACTCTGGTTTTCGCCGTGAGCCTCCAGTCGTTTTCTCTCTTTCCCGCGGCGAACTCGGCGCCCCCCCCACCACCTATACATGCCATTTAAAAAAAAGCTGCGCGTTTTCTAGAAAATCCCCAAATGTGCTTTGTTAACCTTAGCACTAAGGTTACAAAGCATAACCTTAGCATTAAGGTTAAAGTCCTCAATGCACCTATTTTTAATTCCCCAACATTCAATAAGTTTCTCGACACTGCAATGTCCATTGAATCTCCATTACTTTTTGATGCCTCCATAGTATATAAATCATCATATTGGCCATGTGATTTATAGACTCCCAAATTATTTATTCAAGTATTTTCCCATATCTTCATAAATACATCCCTTTGTGCATTGAGATACCCTCATGCTTGCATTCCATAAGATTCACTGATTTGACCCAATCGATACCATTTAGCAAAACCATCACCCTCCACACTCATATGCAAAAACTCCTAGATTTGACTTAGCCTCAGCTTGTCTTATTGAACCTTATATACAATTTGAACATATGTACATGTCATCATATAATGACTCGTCATGGCACATAACCTCATGCATCTGGATGTGTATTTTACGGCCTCACATGCACGGTTCCACATCATAGACGTGCCATGGCACGACAACGTTCCCCCTACGGGATAGAACTAGGTCTTACCTATGAATCGTATCCTTAAATCTCTACATGGTCAAGGTGTCGATGAATAGGAAATTTTCTCCAAGTTAAGATTTAGTGGACTATCTTAAGTGTTTCTCCCATTTTGGAAGGGGGGAAACCTTACAGCTATTATGCGGCTTTGTAATTTTGCTATAGCTCCTCCTAGGGTAGCTTAGCAAAGTCCTTTAGCCCCATCCTGTCCAGCCATTTAGAATGCTTATCCACCTCCTTGTATATGATGGAGGATAGAGACTCGAATTCTAGCACCATGGTTTCTATGTCAGGTATGCAAGAGTTAAGAATGAAAAGGTGAGGAAAAGAGCTAAGTTTAGCACAGAGAGAGTCAAGCATGCGTAAAGAATTTTCGAAAGGCGATTTGAAAATTAGGCCTTCCATGAAGAAGCATTCGGCCATTGTTTACACCTTCCCTAAGGACGGCCATAATTGCTTCATATTTTCATGATTGCCCCAAATCCTCCTCGCTATCCGACCATCAGTGCCATGCACACTATTCACAAGGTCATTAATGTGGCTGGGCCATGAATAAGTGATGGTGAACTGACAAGCCTTTCATGTCCATCCACTCTTTTTTGTGGCAAACAACCTCGACTTTCTTGCCTACTATTGCCACCTAGCTCCTTGGTATCTATACATACCATTATCATATTTACATATGGGAAATCTATTTTTAGACTATTTTCTTTACCATTTTTTAATTTCTCTCGAATCCTTTCCTTCTTCCTACTCCTAAGTAGACTCAGATTCTGGTTCTTGAAATGTCTCTGGATCAGGACCATGATTCCTTTCTGAACACCCTTTTCCTTCATCTGGCATCTGTCCATAATAGGGCTTTAGCCTCTACCCATTTACCAACATATTGAGTTTTTTCCCATCCAGACTCGCTAGCATAAAAGTTTATGTCCCCAGCTTCCTGACAATATTGTATGGGCTGTCCATCTCATTTTCAATTTTCCTAGATGAGGTCACATTCTTGATGTGAACAGTAGAACAACATCTCCTTCCTTGAAGATCTTAAACTTTGCATTCTTCTCCACTTGCAGCTTTATCTCCCTTTGCACAATTTATGTTGTTTAGGCACTATGCAGCCTTTTTTCATCCACCTTAAGGAGTTGTTTGATCATGTGCACCTCTGATTCTTCTAGAGAGAGTCTTTCAACCACTACTATCCTGAGACTCTATGTCAAGAACTCCATGGGAACTACCCATTTACCAACATCTTGAGTTTTTCCCCATCCATACTTGCTAGCTTAAAAGTTTATGTCCCCAGCTTCTTGACAATATTGTATGGGCTGTTCATCTCATTTTCATCAGTTTTCCTGGATGAGGTCCCACTCTTGATGTGAACAGTAGGACAACATATCCTTCCTTGAAGATCTTAAACTTTGCATTCTTCTCCACTTGTGCAGCTTTATCCTCCTTTGCACAATTTCTGTTGTCTAGGCACTATGCAGCCTTTTTTTATCCAGCTTTAGGAGTTGTTTGATCCTGTGCACCTCTGATTCTTCTAGAGAGAGTCTTTCAACCACTACTATCCTGAGAATCTATTTCAAGAACTCCATGGGCACTACCCATTTACCAACATCTTGAGTTTTTCCCCATCCAAACTCGCTAGCTTAAAAGTTTATGTCCCCAGCTTCCTGACAATATTGTATGGGCTGTCCATCTCATTTTCAATTTTTCTGGATGAGGTCCCATTCTTGATGTGAATAGTAGGACAACATCTCCTTCCTTGAATATCTTAAACTTTGCATTCTTCTCCATTTGGAGCTTTATCCTCCTTAGCACAATTTATGTTGTCTAGGCACTATGCAGCCTTTTTCATCCAGCTTCGGGAGTTGTTTGATCTTGTGCACCTCTGATTCTTCTAGAGAGAGTCTTTTAACCATTGCTATCCTGAGACTCTATGTCAAGAACTCCATGGGCACTACTGCTTCCAGTCCATACACCATGCTAAAGGGTATAAGTCCTGTTACATTCTTGTAAGCCATTCAGAATGCCCATAGAGCTAAGTGCAGCTTAGTGTCCCAGTCATTCCTATTCTCATTTACTATCTTGATCAAGATTCCCTTCAGAATCTTATTGGTGAACTCTGCTTGCACATTGTCTTGCACGTAGTAGGCTGTCGACTGTGTATTATCATGTGATGTTCAGTCAACTTCTTGATCACTTCATTGATGAAGTGGGTTCCTTCATCACTGATTGTCTATCTCTATAGAGCATGAGAATCTTTTCATTATGGTTTCATAAAGAAACTTTACTACAGATGATGCCTTGCAGTCTCTAAGAGCCTTGGCCTCTACCCATTTGTACAATAATTAGTGGCCACCAAGATGTATTTGTTCCTATCCTTTGAGCAACTGATTTGAATAGGCCAACAAAGTTCAAACCCCACTTCTAGAATGGATCGAGTGGCAGGACTGGGTTATGAGGCATTCTTTCTGCATGAGTTGGTTGCCCCATCCTCTGACACATGTCACACTCCTTTGCAAACTTGTGTGCATCTTTTAATGTAGTTGGCCCCACAGACATGACTAGAACACCTTTCATCCCATGACCTATCCGAAAAAATTCCCACCACTTATGCCTTGGTGAGCTTCTGCCAGCACAACTTACTGCTCATGCTCCGGGACACATCTCCTCAGAATTTGGTCAATACCCATCTTGTAGAGCTGCCGAGCCAACCACCCACCATGAATGACTTGCTCTAGAGAGTCAGTTTTGTTCTCTGATCTCTGGACATGTACTCCGGGTTAGATAGGAATTGCAGCATTTCATCATACCAACTCGGTTTTTCTCCTTTTTTATGAGGAAAAGCTACGCATCTGGGAAATCATCTTCCACCCCCTCTGGTTCTTGTCCTAATTCCAGTCTAGATAGGAAGTTTTCCACCACCACATGATTACTCCCGGGGGTGTTCCTTATGTTGAACTCAAATTCCTACTCGATTGGATCCTCGATCCTCCTTCGATACTTGAAGCAATGTCTCTCATGTCAAAGAATCAAAGTTAAAAGAGTCAAGATGCCTGGGGAGCTTTAACCCTTGGATATCCCCCATATGAAGTGGGAATGCATAAGCATGGATTTTATCACAAGTCTTCCCACTGTACAAGGAGAATATGGTTCAACATTAGTGGTGGTGGACTTGCTTACCAAAGTAGCTCATCTTATACCAACAAAGAAAACCTTCAAAGCTTCTGATGTTGCCCGGTTATTTATCAAAGAGGTCTTCAAGCTTCATGGTCTTCTGAAGAGGATAGTCAGTGATCAGGATTCTAATTTCACTTCAAAGTTCTAGCAGTCCTTATTTCAGGCCTTGGGAACTTAGCTTTGCTTTAGCACAACTTATCATCTAGAGACCGATGGCCAGACTGAGAGAGTCAACCAAGTAATTGAAGACATTCTCAGGGCATATTGTGGACGGGAACCAAGAAGATGGATTCAATACCTTCCTCTGGTGGTAGAATTCACTTATAATACATCTTATCATCAGAGCAAAGGAATGTCACCATTCAAAGCACTCTATGGGCAAGAATGTTTATCTCCTCTAAATTTCTTTGATCCAACCATAAGAGTTGAGGTATCCAAAAAAATGCTCGAAGAGACGGAAGAACAGACCAAGGTGATCCAAAAATATATTAAAGCTACTCAAGATCGACAAAAGCATTATGCTAACACAAGGAGGACTGAAAGGATCTTCAAGGAAGGAGACAAAGTTCTTCTACGGTGCAACCCAAGCGTAGTTCTCTATCACTTGGAAAATATAAGAAACTCAGTCCAAGATATTGTGGGCCCTGTACAATTATCAAGTGTTTAGGTAAAAGTGCTTATAAGCTGCAGCTCCCAGTCCATATCAACCAGCCCATATCAAGGTCCATAATGTATTTCATGTAAGTTTGTTAAAGCCTTATGTACCTAGTCTCAATCATATTCTTGATGATGAACAAGTTGTAATCCCAACTCAGAGAGTCCTTGAGTTGCAACCTAGTAGGATCATAGATTCTAGAGAAAGGCAACTCCGTAATAGAACTCTTTTAGAACATCTAGTACCCTGAAGAAGATGCAACTTGGGAAGATGAAGTGACACTCTTAAAGGATTACCCTGAATTCATGATGACGAGATGAGGACATCTCGATTTCTTTAAGGGGGGAAGGATGTAACATGAACATCTTTAATAATACTACATGCCCAGAAGTTTATGGTATTTTGTAATGTAAAAATCAACAATTTTAATAAACAAGTTGTTTCCACTTGGAATCTTAGAATTCTGAATCTAAATTCAAAATCTATGTGTAATTTCACCATAATATAGGATTTTACAGCATCCAAAATGGACATCGGATCGGAGCCTATACATAAATTTTTAGTTATTTTCAGTTAAAATATGGTAAACTTAAACGGACACCGGATCGGAGCCTATACATAAATTTTTAGTTATTTTCAGTTAAAATATGGTAAACTTAAACCTTAATAAATGCATGACTGGGGGTGTCTAATTGACAAACGGTCAGCACCCCTACGACCAGGGAGACACCCCGGACATTTTTGCCAAGAATTTTTTTCCGCACCGCCGGGCGCTCTGGCATGCATATCAAGGCCGATGCCCCAAATTAGGTGTCCTCACCCCAAAAAGATGTCGCACACACACTCGGGCTCCTATACAATAGCTGCACAAGGACCAAAGGCCAACCGTACTACTGTACGGTCCTGGATGCCCATGCTGCATATGACCTAGAAGGTACATGCATACCATAGCTTTTGTCCACGCACAAGTACCATTCCTTTCCCTAGGCCCATGCAAGCCATAGGTCGGTGTACTTTTGTAAGATTCCTCCTCAGCCTGAATAATGAATAAGCTTTTACCTCAATCCCCTGTAATCATTTCCTATTTCTGAATGTAAGAAAATATTGTTTTTCCTTGTTTTTGCCTAGAGAGAGAAGAAAAATTCTCGAGAGAGATACCTTGCTGGTCTTGCTGGTCTTCAATGGATGAGTCCATGGCTCTTTATGTGGATCTGTTGGTTGATCTTGGTGATCTTCAATGAGAGTCCATCTTGATTTTTATAAGTGATTATATTGCCGAGTATTATGGGCTACTAGAACTATTGAAAAGGCCCCTGAGTGGACAGGTGGTGAGCGTTCTAGTTGCTAATGATGCCATAGATACTCTGATGAAGGAATGATGGGAAATTAAGAATCAACCGGATAATTTGGAAGATTGTGATCAGTGGTACTATGGTTTCATTAAAGGATTGTTTTAAAACTAGTTGAATCTGTGAAAAGGTAATTTCATATTGGGTGTGTAAGTGGTGTGGCTAATTTTATGTTTGCATGAACTTCTGGCTAGGGGGCCTTGGAACTCTTTTCCTTGGTACCCGGGACAAAACCTAACCAAATTCCAAATTGGATCCCATCACTATAGTGGTTGGGCGGTTGGCTAACCCATGGGACTGGATGGGGTTAGGCTGGACTGATGGATCCGTAAATCGAGACTCAATTTCTGTTATTACGATAGATAAAGTAAATCCCGGATAGTAATTGTTCTATGGATAGGAATCAACGGCTGTGCCTCCTTGATGGGGAAAAAACGTTGATCCCAATGATCCAAGTGCAAGTTTCTTCCTTGATCTGACTGAGTATCTTTATAGGTGCAATCGGATCAGCTTGATCAGTAATGGTCTTGACTACGTTAGAGTAAAAAGTTATCCTGGTGGAATCGCCCCTGCTTTCCGGGTAAGGGAAGTTTTTTCGAGTCCGATTTTGGAAAAATCGACGGATTAGTCTCTTGTCTGGATATCCGTGGTGGACGAGGCCCTGAATGTGGGACCCCTATCCCGTGCGAGAAGTGCTACTTCCGCTGCTAGTACCCGAATCCATTGCTCGGTGGGAACAGGGGGATCTCACAAAGCCCTTCACAAATCTTAGCCAGGTCCCTTCAAGGGTGAAGGAGAGAACTTGGGCGAGGCTATGGAGAAGTGGATCAAAGAAATGGAAGAATACTTTGATGTCACCGGATACAACGAGAAGAGTAAAATTTCTCTTGCAAGGCTGAAGATAGTCAAAATAGCCAAGGTGGCATGGAAAAACCATTGCAAGACTAACCATCTGGATAGGAACACCTAGACTAGGAATGATCTCAAGACTTATTTAAGGAAGAGAAACCAAGATGAATGAATTCTAAGAATTAAACCAAGGGAGAAAAACTATTGAAGAATATCACCGCATTCACTCTTCTCCTCAAGTACTCGCCCCCCCACTAGACGAAGAAGAGAAACTCATGGCCAGGTTCATTCGAGGAATGAAGAACCTTTGGACACCCTAGTCAAGAATTCCAAGCCAGTTTCCATGGCTGAAGCAGTAAGGATGGCGAAGGACTTCGCCAAAGCCTCACCTTTAAGATAGTCTACTAAGTCTAACCAGGAATGATCTCAAGACTTATTTAAGGAAGAGAAACCAAGATGAATGAATTCTAAGAATTAAACCAAGGGAGAAAAACTATTGAAGAATATCACTGCATTCACTCTTCTTCTCAAGTACTCGCCCCTGCTAGACGAAGAAGAGAAACTCATGGCCAGGCTCATTCGAGGAATGAAGAACCTTTGGACACCCTAGCCAAGAATGCCAAGCCAGTTTCCATGGCTGAAGCAGTAAGGATGGCGAAGGACTTCGCCAAAGCCTCACCTTTAAGATAGTCTACTAAGTCTAACTTGGGGTAGTTTCCTACTCGTCAACACCTTGACCATGTAAGATACAAGGATACGATTGGTAGGTATGACCTAGTTCTATCTCGCAGGGGGAGCGTGGTCTTTTTAAAGGATTTCTAAAATCAAACCACTCATAGAGTGATCGACTTTAACTCGAGCAACCTCTATTCTTGACTTCTAGAAACAATGCTTTTTTCCTTATCTATGCAAGGCATAGCCCACTAACCTAGTCCTCTAGAGTAGGATTGCCCAGGTATTTATTTATCTAACAAAGCGCTTTAATTAATTTATTGAAAAGTTACCCGACTAATCGAGTCCACATGTCTATAGGATGTTACCATTCAGAGCATTCCATCCTCCCAGTTTCCACCCAGCTCACGCGTCAATTTATTTTCTACTTAATCTTACCACACTGTTTGACATAAATAAACAAGTTCCTTAATCTTACCACACTGTTTGACATAAATAAACAAGTTCCTTAATTAAAAGCATTACACATGGTTTGTTTAAAAAATATTTATCAATGATACACAATGTTTACAAACAAAGTATTTTTAAAAAAATAGATACAATGTTAAAAATTATTCATAGCCAAATCTTGGCTCTTTACTTTATTCTGCCGAATGATTTAGAACTTGGCCTTCTAGCCTCTATAGAGTGGGCAATCGCCCAACTTTTATATTGGTGGGATTCCTTTATAAAAATTTGGTTATGTTTTGCCCAAGTATCAAGGAAAAGAGTTCCCAGGCCCCCTAGCCGGCGCTATAAGCAAAATTCAAGGTATTCATACCACTTACACACCCAATATGAAATTGCCATTTTAACAGATTTGACTGTTAAAACAATCTTTCAATGAAACCCAATATGAAATTGCCATTTTAATAGATTCGGCTGTCTTTAAAACAATATTTCAATGAAACCATAGTATTACTGATCATAATCCTCCAAAATATTGAGTCCATTATTTTACAAAAATATATCATCCGGACTCTCCATTGAAGACCAGTTGATCAACCAACGAGATCCAATATCAAAATTCAGTTCACAAAAAAAATTCCTTCCAGTTCATTCATATCTTCCTCGATGTGCGCGAGCCCGTGCATCACCTGGTCAGAACCCTGTAGGATCTTACTTAGGTGTCCTAGCACTTCACTCAGGGACCACTTTGTCGATCCTCACCCATCGTGCTGGAAGCGCACCATTTTAACCATACCGAGGTTGGTCAAGACCTCGGCAAGCTTTGCCCACGAGCGACGTCCCTCGATGACTCCCCGCCAGCTATTGCAAAACGAGTCTCTCCTTAGTTAATCACATACCAAATGCTTCCTCCACCAGTATTCTGGCATAAAACAACCCTTTAAAAAAAACAGAGGCTCTATGCAAGTAGATTTCCTGATTTGAGTTTGATTCACAAAACCCTTTTTTCCACAATCCAGATTTTCTTAATGAGAATTGATCTCTCATCAGGGTAATCTGCCCATCATTTGACTAAATTTTCAACTAGATTCTTGGCGATTTCGGTTAAGGAAAAACTACGCTAATTCAACAGTAGTCTATTCTTTGTGTCAATATTTACTTGATTCAGATTCGAGAGATGGGCAAGTAGTTTACTGGCCACCATTCTCATAGTCATGGTCTAACCAAAATTATTTGGTTTACTTTTAACTTTGATTCCTAAAGATTTTCTCAGATAAAAAATCTACTAAACTTCTAACCGTATGGAAAATTCTAACTTTATGAATTTCATTCCTTCCTAACCACAATAGATTAAGAAATAGTTCTATACGAGACTATCGGGATTTTATAAAAATACTCTTCTTTCACTAATCCTATTTTGGGTATATATCAATTTGGTGATTTATCCACATAAATGTCTAAGAATATTCTTTCCACCAATTTAATTATCAACTTTAATATACCCTAATTTTCTAGGTGAAATTATGGTGAAAATTCCTCTTTTGTTATCAAAATTAATTTAAACCTTTTTCTACTTAAAATACCATGAAAATTCATCTTTTTAATTCAATACAAATATCCATTTTTTTTGGCCAAAAATTTTTCTTTTTGCATTTAAATGATTGAATACTAAATGTAATGGGAATTCCTCTTTTATCATTTAAAAGTTCTTATGCAAAAAATAAATTTATCAAAAATTTCTCTTTTTTCTTAATTAAATAATTATGCATAAATACAAAAAAAGTATTCTTTCATGAATATGGTCAAAATCATTCTTTTTGCTTTTAATTTCTAAACCTACAATATGGTAGGTGATATTATGCATAAAAATAAGATATGTATTTTTTTCTTTTTTTCTTTTTGCCATAGCTTCGCTGCTATTACTGATAATTTTTGAATTTCCTAAAAGAATAAAAGCTTGTAATGAAAATATGATAGAAGTTCTACTTTTAAGCTTAAATTTAAACTATGAATTAAAATCATAATTTTAACCATAATTATAAACATAATTATGATTATCCCACTAGATTAAGCTAATTTCAACATTCCTCTTTTCTCAATTTGTTAGGATAATTCATTTCTCATTTAGAATGAGTTAAAGTAGTTTCTTAACTACTCATAAACAATCTAAAAGAATTAACTATTATTTTAATAGCACAAAATCATGAAAATATCATTTTCTAAATCTCTAGCTCATCAAGCCTAGAGTTTAGTTTTGAAATAAGAGATTATCTTTGAGAAACATTCTTTTGTTAAAGAATTAGCCATAGAGATGACTATTCTTTTTGAGAGAGAGATTTACTTAAAGAAAGCATTATAAATAAGCATAAAGATTAACTTTCTCTTGATTAAACATTAAGACTCTTAGGGAAAGCTTGATTTGAATTAAAACAATCATTCAGAAAGCTTCTCAAGCTTGAGAGGGGTTGAGAAGAAGAAATTCATTGAGAAAATTGAAAAAAAAACCATAAAATCCATCTTTTCTAAGATTGGCTTGATTCTTTCTTTAGTAGTGAAGCCCCCAACCAATCAATTGGTTAGCAAGAGGAGAAGAGAACTCCAAGAGTTGTTGAAGAGAGAGAGAGAGAGAGAAGCTCCAAGCTCCCCAAAAGAAGAGGAAATTTAAGGGATAATAGAAAATATGATTATTTTAATGTAATACTGGCATGATATAGCTCAAAGATGAGAATACAAAGGAATTAGGGTCTATTTATAGGTGAGGGAAGCCTCTAACCAAGTACAACTGGGTTCTAGAGCTTTCTAGCTTCAGTTTGACTCAATTTGATTTGGACCAGTTTGGCTCCCTTTTTGATCTAGTTTGGTCCAGGAGAGAGGAGAGAGAAAAATATCCCATTTTTGGATTAAAAAACGCCGCTTCCTTGGTCCCTCATCCACCGTACGGAAGCTCACCATTTTAATCGAACCGAGGCTGGTCAAGACCTCGGTCAACCTTGCTACGCGAGACGTCCTCCATTGACTCTCTGTCAGCAGTTGCAACTTTATCAGTTAGGTCTCCACGACCTTAATCACAAGATGGTCAAAATGCTTTCCCAGCATTCTTGACATAAAACAGTCATTTACAAACAGCATTTACAAACAGTTTACAAATACAGTTTCTATATTAATTCTCATTTTTCCACATTATCCCTCATCAATCCCTCATCAATCCACATTACTTATTCCACATTCCATTTATATGTGTACTCATACCATCACATCATTTTCCATCTCATCACTTCAGATTCCTTCACATCACATATCATATATTCACATCCATACATATATCCACATCCACATCCACATTCACATCCATACATCCACATCTACATCCATGCATCTATTTTCACATCCACATCTACATGCACATTCACATCCATACATCCACATCTATATATGTACATTCACATCTACATGCATACATCCACATCCCATCCATGCATCTACATCCACATCCTCATTTACATCCATACATCCACATTCACACTCACATCTACATGCATACATCCATACATACACATCCACATTTACATCCATGCATCCACATCTACATCCTCATTCACATCCATACATCCACATTCATGCATCCACATCTACATGCAAACATCCATACATACCCATCCACATTCACATCTATATTCTCACCCTATCACAACCCATATACATCTTATCCCATCACATACACTTCTTACCTCATCCCATACACATCCTATCACTTTTTAACTCATCTTATGACATCCTAACTCATCTCATATGCATCTTATCACATCTTATCACTTCCCATATCTTTTATGCATACCTCTATGCATGAAATTCAATTATGCTAAAAGTAACACTTTTATAATAAAATAATTTATCTATTATGCATACCTCTATGCATGAAATTCAATTATGCTAAAAGTAACACTTTTATAATAAAATATTCATCTCTTTTGCATACCTCTATGCATGAAATTCAATTATGCTAAAAGTGACACTTTTATAATAAAATATTCATCTCTTATGCATACCTCTATGCATGAAATTCAATTATGCTAAAAGTGACTCTTTTATAATAAAATATTCATCTCTTATGCATACCTCTATGCATGAAATTCAATTATGCTAAAAGTAACACTTTTATAATAAAATATTCATCTCTTATGCATACCTCTATGCATGAAATTCAATTATGCTAAAAGTAACTCTTTTATAATAAAATATTCATCTCTTATGCATACCTCTATGCATGAAATTCAATTATGCTAAAAGTAACTCTTTTATAATAAAATATTCATCTTATGCATACCTCTATGCATGAAATCAATTTTGCTAAAAGTAACTCTTTTATAATAAAATATTCATCTCTTATGCATACCTCTATGCATGAAATTCAATTATGCTAAAAGTAACTCTTTTATAATAAAATAATCATCTTCTATGCATACCTCTATGCATGAAAATCAATTATGCATAATATAAAAATCAATTTATCTAGGATTACAATGAATATCTTTCAATTAATCTAGGATGATAATTCCTAGAATATGGTAGGAAATCCTCTTTTCATGCTTTGAATGAAATTATTTTATGCTGCTATGACTGATAAATCTTAATTTTTCTAAGGGATAAAGCTTATCATTAAGGAAATAATTAGAATGATCCCCAATTGGATCATTAATCCATAATGGATTGAATCATCAATATTCATGAAATACATAAACTAAAAGCATAGGGAAAGCCATTAATTTGGTCTTAAGCATAGATTAATCTTGGATTAAGGAAAAACTTTATGAAAAGCTTCATTTGGATTGAGAAATGGTCATGAGTATGACCATTTCTTGAGTGTGAGAGAGATATTACATAAAAACCATTAGAATTAAGCATAAATGAAAATTTATGTAGTTCTTTACTATCATTCATTAATTACTTCAATAGCATTCAAAAAAGACCATTTCAATTAAGCTTCTCAAGCTTGAGAGGGGTTGAGAAGAGAGAAACATTGAGAAAATATAGAAAAGATCAAAATTCACCACACTTACCTTACAAATTGCTTGATTCTTTGTTCACGGTAGAGGCCCCCAACCAATCAATTGGTTCAGTATGTTGATGGAGCCACCAATGGAGATTGAAGAAAGAGGGAAGCTCCAATTTCTTACAAATTGGAGAGAATTTTAGACAATAGTAAATATTAGTATTATTTCAGTATAGTTCTAGAATAGTAAAATTCTCCTCCTTTTTTTCAAAGGATTCATGTTCTATTTATAGGAGAGGGAGGCTCTAACCAAAGCTAACTGATTTCTAGAATTTTCTAATTTTAGTTTGGTTAAATTTGGACTAGATTTGGACCTAGTTTGGTTCCTTTTTTATTCGGTTTGGTTCCTTTTTGATTTGGTTTGGTTCAAGAGAGAGGAGAGATAAAAATATCACATTATTTTCTGAGTTTAAAACTCATTCAAGCATGTGAAATATGCACCTCCTTTAATGGACTCCCCTTCCTTACATATGTGTCAAAATGGAATCATTATATCCAAAATATCTCATATTTTTAATATTGCTCATAGTTTTTTACTAATAAACCTTGTATATTTTCAACTCTTCATCTTATGTGAGCATTTACTCATTTTTGGATACCCAAAATATCTCATATTTTTAATATTGCTCATAGTTTTTTACTAATAAACCTTGTACATTTTCAACTCTTCATCTTATGTGAGCATTTACTCATTTTTGGATACCAAAACTATCTCATATTTTTTATATTACTCATAGTTTCTTACTAATAAACCTTGTACATAGTCAACTCTTCATCTTATGTGAGCATTTACTCATTTTTGGGTATCTTCTTTTACAAAATTGGATTTATCTCCTCCCTACACATGGATTGATGCTATTGGCCCATAGAAACCTTAATTGGACCATAATCCAAAAATTTCTGAAAATCTAGACCCTTAGGCTAAGGTTTTCAATTAATTCTAATTGCACATTGGAAAGTTCTTTTTGAATTTCTATTTCAGGGCAACTTATTTTAATAAGATGAGTTATTTTTCTATCCAAAAATATTCATAATCTGAATATTCTCTCTCTAGAATATTTTCTCTCTCTATGTCAAAACAGGCAGAGACGAGATCTCTTATATTTCTGAAGAGGGAATTGATTACAGGGGAATATGCTAGACATTTTGAGAGGCTGGGGAGGAATCTTACATTCTCTCCCACTTGAAAAACGCGAGATGTCCTCATCTCGCAAACTTGGGATAATTTCGCAAGATGCATGAACATGAGACTTAGAGCAAGATTTAATTAAGATTAACCACCAAATAAAGAAGTCTCAAAGAGAGTAAGGGTCAAGACAAGAACAAGATTTAAACTTTATTCATTCTTGGAACATATACAGCAAAGATAGAAGAACTCTTTACACTTCCATAAGCCCGTCCATCATATGATCACAAAAGTAGCACTCACAAGCTGCGCACGTATAAGGTAACTCATCTATGGGAATAATTCTGTTGGTTATTGCCGCACCTATCTCAGTGGTATGAGGCGATCTAACAAAAGGACCTCTGAGAGGCAAGCCAAAAATTGGGTAAAGGCATATCTTCTGATGAGGAAGAAAACACGCCAGTAAGAAGACCCGCTCAGAAAACCCAACATGTCTTGATCTCATGACGCAGTAGTATCGGGGACCCAAACCCAAGGCTTCAATAACCATGGCCAAGCGAACATTGTTACGAAAGTGCTGTTGACCCCAGGGTGTTACCCTAGTTATGTCTTGATAGGTCCGCCATTTGGTCTGAGCTACAGAAGTTCCCAAGTGAGGAAAAAGTGAGCGCTCATACTGTTCTATAAAATCCTTCTTCACAGACTCGCTTGCGTCTTGAAGGTGAGAAATCATCATGGATAAAACTAATTCCTGTTGCCAAGCCATGAAGGAGATTAAGAAGAAGGGAGATCGATGGAAGTAAGATTACTGTGAGCGACAGTAAAAGTTACGACTTATATAAAGGAAGGAGCTAGCGTAACCTAGAAGCCAACGGTATCTTGCCACTGAAGTTTTATAGTCTTTCCATGATTTGGTTTTGGCACATATTTCTATAGGAGGCATTAAGAACTTTGAGATGAGGAGATAAAAGAAGCTCGTAAGCTAAGTCACTTACTTTCTTTGAATTCAGATAAGGCTCAAAATATCTGGGGGATAACTTCTTATACTTCCCAAGAGATAAAGAACTTCTTTTGGGCCGTACTCGAATGAAAACCAAACCTTGGTATCCAAAACACCGATTTTCACTTCTGAACTCATTGTTCTGAATCCTTAAAACAGGCGTGACTCCTGAGAAGTATTCTAGGGAAAGGGTCTTCCTTTTTTAAACAGAATCTTTCTTTATTTTAGAGAGGGAATAATTATAAGATCAAAAAGGGAGATTCTTACTCCTTTATACCTCGAAGGCTAGGGAGGAATCTTACATTCTACCCCACTTAAAAAAGTGCGAGATGTCCTCATCTCGCAAGGTAGAGGACAAATCTTTTTCTTAAGATCCAATTTTATTCTGGGGTTCCTTATATTCTTGTCAACCCTATAGAATACTGGGATAAATATCCCTTATATAGAACTCATCATTAAATAACAATTCATTCAGATCATATCATTCATATCTTTAACATGATAATGGTCCATTAGACCGAAAAATTTCCTTCTGATGAACATTCCTCCACGGGAATTTCAGTCAAGTAAGTTCTCAATTTGTCATCCCTTAACTTGATCTACCGGTCAAGTGTTAACAGTAACAGTTTGACAGCATAACCCACTAATCTCATAGTGATTTGCTGAAATCATTATCATCATTCTAGTTATGAATATCATCACAAGGACTCGTCCCATTCATCCTCATTGTGGTTTCGCTCAGGTTATTATATTTCAACTAAATTTCAGAAATCATCATTTTTTAATCAGAATCCAAATCAATTCATCAATTCTCAAACAGAATTAAAAATCATATCAACCACATTCGAAATCATCATCTGGATAGCATTAACACTTATAATTTCAAGTTTTAGATTTACTTGTATATACTGTCAGTAAAGAGCTACAGTTATACTCTCGGTATATACGGGTAGTCACGGCCCTTGGAATTATAAGGTAAATACCATCATGTCTAGGCCTCAAGCAAGTCAGGGATTCTATATAATTGCGGTACTTCCATCTGAAGACCCAATTACCAAATTACGAATTTCAATTTGAATATCAAATTGTATGAATTATATCACACAATTATAACCTTTTTGTGTTTCTTGATAAATTTTTGACATATTTGTCTTCTCAGTTGATCTTTATTAACCAAATGCTCTGATACCAACTGTGAGATCCCCCTGTTCCCACCGAGCAACGGATTCGGGTACTAGCACCGGAAGTAGCACTTCTCGCGTGGGACAGGGGTCTCACATTCGGGGCCTCGTCCACGGATATCCGGACAAGAGATTAATCCGTCGGTTTTTCCAAAATCGGACTCGAAAAAATTTCCCTTACCCGGAAAGCACGGGCGATTCCACCAAGATAACTTTTTACTCTAACGTAGTCAAGACCATTACTGATCAAGCTGATCCGATTGCACCTATAAAGATACTCGGTCAGATCAAGGAAGAAACTTGCACTTGGATCATTGGGATCAATGCTTTTTTTCCCATCAAGGAGGCACAACCGTTGATTCCTATCCATAGAACAATTACTATCCGAGATTTACTTTATCTATCGTAATAACAGAAATTGAGTCTCGATTTACGGATCCATCAGTCTAGCCTAACCCCATCCAGTCCCATGGGTTAGCCAACCGCCCAACCACTGTAGTGATGGGATCCAATTTGGAATTTGGTTAGGTTTTGTCCTGGGTACCAAGGAAAAGAGTTCCAAGGCCCCCTAGCCGGAAGTTCATGCAAACATGAAATTAGCCACACCACTTACAAACCCAATATGAAATTATCTTTTCACAAATTAAACCAGTTTTAAAACAATCCTTTAATGAAACCATAGTACCACTGATCACAATCTTCCAAATTATCTGGTTGATTCTTAATTTCCCATCATTCCTTCATCAGAGTATCTATGGCATCATTGGCAACTAGAACGCTCACCACTTGTCCACTCAGGGGCCTTTTCAATAGTTCCTAGCCCATAATACTCGGCCATATAATCTCTTATAAAAATCAAGATGGACTCTCATTCAAGATCAGCAAGATCAACCAACAGATCCATATAAAGAGCCATGGACTCATCCATTGAAGACCAGCAAGGTCAATCAACCAGATCCATGCCCCGTTTCACAAAACAACTCTTACTCCTTGTTCCAATATCTTCCTCGACGCACGCGTGGGTATCCTAGGCAACCCAGAGCCCGAGCACCGTATGTTCAGCACCCTCTAGGATCCTTCGTAGGTGACCTAGCGCTTCACTCATAGGCCGCTTCCTTGGTCCCTCATCCACCGTACCGGAAGCTCACCATTTTAATCGAACTGAGGCTGGTCAAGACCTCGGTCGACCTTGCTACGCGAGACGTCCTCCATTGACTCTCCATCAGCAGTTGCAACTTTATCAGTTAGGTCTCCACGACCTTAATCACAAGACGGTCAAAATGCTTTCCCAGCATTCTTGACATAAAACAGTCATTTACAAACAGCATTTACAAACAGTTTACAAATACAGTTTCTATATTAACTCTCATTTTTTCACATTATCCCTCATCAATCCACATTACTTATTCCACTTATTCCACATTCCATTTACATGTGTACTCATCCCATCACATCATTTTCCATCTCATCACTTCAGATTCCTTCACATCACATATCATATATTCACATCCATACATATATCCACATCCACATCCATACATTCACATCTACATCCATGCATCTATTTTCACATCCACATCTACATGCACATTCATGCATCCTCATCCATACATCCACATCTACATGCACATTCACATCCATACATCCACATCTATATGCGTACATTCACATCTACATGCATACATCCACATCCCATCCATGCATCTACATCCACATCCTCATTTACATCCATACATCCACATTCACACTCACATCTACATGCATACATCCATACTTACACATCCACATTTACATCCATGCATCCACATCCACATCCTCATTCACATCCATACATCCACATTCATGCATCCACATCTACATGCATACATCCATACATACCCATCCACATTCACATCCATATTCTCACCCTATCACAACCCATATACATCTTATCCCATCACATACACTTGTTACCTCATCCCATACACATCCTATCACTTTTTAACTCATCTTATCACATCCTAACTCATCTCATATGCATCTTATCACATCTTATCACTTCCCATATCTTTTATGCATACCTCTATGCATGAAATTCAATTATGCTAAAAGTAACACTTTTATAATAAAATAATTTATCTATTATGCATACCTCTATGCATGAAATTCAATTATGCTAAAAGTGACACTTTTATAATAGAATATTCATCTCTTATGCATACCTCTATGCATGAAATTCAATTATGCTAAAAGTAACTCTTTTATAATAAAATATTCATCTCTTATGCATACCTCTATGCATGAAATTCAATTATGCTAAAAGTAACACTTTTATAATAAAATATTCATCTCTTATGCATACCTCTATGCATGAAATTCAATTATGCTAAAAGTAACTCTTTTATAATAAAATATTCATCTCTTATGCATACCTCTATGCATGAAATTCAATTATGCTAAAAGTAACTCTTTTATAATAAAATATTCATCTCTTATGCATACCTCTATGCATGAAATTCAATTATGCTAAAAGTAACTCTTTTATAATAAAATATTCATCTCTTATGCATACCTCTATGCATGAAATTCAATTATGCTAAAAGTAACTCTTTTATAATAAAATAATCATCTTTTATGCATACCTCTATGCATGAAAATCAATTATGCATAATATAGAAATCAATTTCTCTAGGATTACAATGAATATCTTTCAATTAATCTAGGATGATAATTCCTAGAATATGGTAGGAAATCCTCTTTTCATGCTTTGAATGAAATTATTTTATGCGTAATTTTTATAAAAATTTTGCCATAGCCCCGCTGTTATGACTGATAAATCTCAATTTTTCTAAGGGATAAAGCTTATCATTAAGGAAATAATTAGAATGATCCCCAATTGGATCATTAATCCATAATGGATTGAATCATCAATCTTCATGAAATACATAAACTAAAAGCATAGGGAAAGCCATTAATTTGGTCTTAAGCATAGATTAATCTTGGATTAAGGAAAAACTTTATGAAAAGCTTCATTTGGATTGAGAAATGGTCATGAGTATGACCATTTCTTGAGTGTGAGAGAGATATTACATAAAAACCATTAGAATTAAGCATAAAAGAAAATTTATGTAATTCTTTACTATCATTCATTAATTACTTCAATACCATTCAAAAAAGACCATTTCAATTAAGCTTCTCAAGCTTGAGAGGGGTTGAGAAGAGAGAAACATTGAGAAAATATAGAAAAGATTAAAATTCACCACACTTACCTTACAAATTGCTTGATTCTTTGTTCACGGTAGAGGCCCCCAACCAATCAATTGGTTCAGTATGTTGATGGAGCCACCAATGGAGATTGAAGAAAGAGGGAAGCTCCAATTTCTTACAAATTGGAGAGAATTTTAGAGAATAGTAAATATTAGCATTATTTCAGTATAGTTCTAGAATAGTAAAATTCTCCTCCTTTTTTTCAAAGGATTCATGTTCTATTTATAGGAGAGGGAGGCTCTAACCAAAGCTAACTGATTTCTAGAATTTTCTAATTTCAGTTTGATTAAATTTGGACTAGATTTGGACCTAGTTTGGTTCCTTTTTTATTCGATTTGGTTCCTTTTTGATTTGGTTTGGTTCAAGAGAGAGGAGAGATAAAAATATCACATTATTTTTGAGTTTAAAACTCATTCAAGCATGTGAAATATGCACCTCCTTTAATGGACTCCCCTTCCTTACATATGTGTCAAAATGGAATCATTATACCCAAAATATCTCATATTTTGAATATTGCTCATAGTTTTTTACTAATAAACCTTGTACATTTTCAACTCTTTATCTTATGTGAGCATTTACTCATTTTTGGATACCCAAAATATCTCATATTTTTAATATTGCTACTAATAAACCTTGTACATTTTCAACTCTTCATCTTATGTGAGCATTTACTCATTTTTGGATACCCAAAATATCTCATATTTTTGATATTACTCATAGTTTCTTACTAATAAACCTTGTACATAGTCAACTCTTCATCTTATGTGAGCATTTACTCATTTTTGGGTATCTTCTTTTACATTGGATTTATCTCCTCCCTAAACATGGATTGATGCTATTGGCCCATAAGAACCTTAATTGGACCATAATCCAAATTTTTTTGAAAATCTAGACCCTTAGGCTAAGGTCCTTCATATCCATTTTCAATTAATTCTAATTGCACATTGGAAAGTTCTTTTTGAATTTCTATTTCAGGGTAACTTATTTTAATAAGATGAGTTATTTTTCTATCCAAAAATATTCATAATCTGAATATTCTCTCTCTAGAATATTTTCTCTCTCTATGTCAAAACAGGCAGAGACGAGATCTCTTATATTTCTGAAGAGGGAATTGATTACAGGGGAATATGCTGGACATTTTGAGAGGCTGGGGAGGAATCTTACATTCTCTCCCACTTGAAAAACGCGAGATGTCCTCATCTCGCAAACTTGGGATAATTTCGCAAGATGCACGAACATGAGACTTAGAGAAAGATTTAATTAAGATTAACCACCAAATAAAAAAGTCTCAAAGAGAGTAAGGGTCAAGACAAGAACAAGATTTAAACTTTATTCATTCTTGGAACATATACAGCAAAGATAGAAGAACTCTTTACACTTCCATAAGCCCGTCCATCATATGATCACAAAAGCAGCACTCACAAGCTGCGCACGTATAAGGTAACTTATCTATGGAAATAATTCTGTTGGTTATTGCCACACCTATCTCAGTGGTATGAGGCGATCTAACAAAAGGACCTCTAAGAGGCAAGCCAAAAACGGGGTAAAGACATATCTTCTGATGAGGAAGAAAACACGCCAGTAAGAAGACCCGCTCAGAAAACCCAAGATGTCTTGATCTCATGACGCAGTAGTATCGGGGATCCAAACCCAAGGCTTCAATAACCATGGCCAAGTGGACATTGTTACGAAAGTGCTGCTGACCCCAGGGTGTTACCCTAGTTATGTCTTGATAGGTCCGCCATTTGGTCTGAGCTACAGAAGTTCCCAAGTGAGGAAAAAGTGAGCGCTCATACTGTTCTATAAAATCCTTCTTCACAGACTCGCTTGCGTCTTGAAGGTGAGAAATCATCATGGATAAAACTAATTCCTGTTGCCAAGCCATGAAGGAGATTAGGAAGAAGGGAGATCGATGGAAGTAAGATTACTGTGAGAGCGACAAGTAAAAGTTACGACTTATATAAAGGAAGGAGCTAGCGTAACCTAGAAGCCAACGGTATCTTGTCACTGAAGTTTTATAGTCTTTCCATGATTTGGTTTTGGCACATATTTCTATAGGAGGCATTAAGAACTTTGAGATGAGGAGATAAAAGAAGCTCGTAAGCTAAGTCACTTACTTTCTTTGAATTCAGATAAGGCTCACAATATCTGGGGGATAACTTCTCATACTCCCCAAGAGATAAAGAACTTCTTTTGGGACGTACTCGAATGAAAACCAAAACCTTGGTATCCAAAACACCGAATTTCACTTCTGAACTCATTGTTCTTAATCCTTAAAACAGGCGTGACTAATGAGAAGTATTTTAGGGAAAGGGTCTTTCTTTTTTAAAGAGAATCTTTCTTTTATTTTAGAGAGGGAATAATTATAAGATCAAAAAGGGAGATTCTTACTCCTGTATACCTCGAAGGCTGGGGAGGAATCTTACAGGCTTTGCAAACATCAGGGTCAAGCTCTTCCTCATTTGTGAGAGGATCTGGCTGTCGGCCCACTGTTCGCGCGCCTCATGATTCTGCCAAAAATGATACATTATTATTTATTTTTTTTAAATTTCATCAACGAGATCCTAAGACTTAAGAGATTTGAAAAAATAATTACTTAAACAAGATAATCGATCTTATTGGAAATCTATGACATATGTCTGAGGAATAGATCTCGTTTCTTCAATTCATCATATAATAAACAATCACTTATATAACTGGGAATTTTCCACAAAACATTTCTTTATTTATATAAAGGTTGAAATATGTACGTAGACCAACATGGCTCCATAAAATCAAAACCTCCGTAGTATAAGCATGAGACGGCGATACTACTGGGCTACTGGCATGCCGTGATACAATTGTTCCCTTACCGCCTAATGGTGCTACAATCTTACTACTTGGGATAAAACATCTAAGAAGTCTATAAATATGACAAGAAAGCCTAAAATCTTGAGGTGTGGGGTGACACATGATAACACTGCGAACCACCTTTAGCCTCAACAAGACCATGGCTAAAGAGATATTCTTTCTCAGCATTAGGCACTGGTTGGAGTCGTGGACATATTGCCCTATGTGCTGCCATCTCTCAACCGAGTCTGCAAAATATAATTCCTTGAAATGATTTGCGAGTCTTGCTCTGCCCATTCGAGTCGTAGTAGAGGAGAGGATATGCTCAAAGGCAAAAGCAGTCATATCCTAAGACTGAGTGAGATCGGGAATACTAGATAAACAAGGAACTTCCATTTATAAAATCAAATTCATGGATTAAAAGTCTTCATTAATGAAGCTTAAGGAATGAAAACACAATACGTAAATGCTCTTTCTAAGTTTTTATTATAAATTTCTGATAAAATTCGTTTTTCCTTCTTAGCTTTCAACAAATCTTTGATACCAGCAGCACAGCTGAGGAAAAGAGTTCCCAGGCCCCTTAGCCGGCGCGTCAAGCAAAGTTCAAGGTAGACACACCACTTACACACCCAATATGAAATTGCCTTTTTAACAGATTTGGTTGTCTTTAAAACAATCTTTCAATGAAACCATAGTATTACTGATCATAATCCTCCAAAATATCCAGTCCATTGTTTTACAAAAATTATCATCCGGACTCTCCGTTTGTTGAAGACCGGCTGGTCAACCAACGAGATCCAATATCAAAATCCAGTTCATAAATGTAATTCCTTTCTAGTTCATCCATATCTTCCTCGATGTACACATGGGTGTCCTAGCAACCGCGAGCCCGTGCATCACCTGGTTAGAGCCCTCTAGGATCCTACTTAGGGGTCCTAGCACTTCATTTAGGGATCGCTTCGTCGGTCCTCGCCCATCGTACTACCGGGAGCGCAATATTTTAACCATACCGAGGCTGGTCAAGACCTCGACAGGCTTTGCCCTGAGCGACGTCCCTCGATGACTCCCGCCAGCTGTTGCAACGAATCTCTCCTTAGTTAAATCACAAGCCAAATCTCCTTAGTTAAATAATCTTCCAATGCGACGTCCCTATATGTGGATAATCTTCTTCCAATATGTTGATTTATCCACATATAAAGATCTTAAAATATTCTTTCCACCAATTTGATCTTTAACATTAGTATACCCTAATTTCCTACGTGAAAATATGGTGAAAATTCTTCTTTTAACATCAAAATTAATTTAGACCTTTTTTTGCTTAAATACAATGAAAATTTCACTTTTTACATAAATACAAATATCCATATTTTGGAATATGCCAAAATTCCTCTTTTAACATTTAAATGATTGAATCTCGAATATCATGGGAATTCCTCTTTTTACAACCAAATTCTTATGCATAAAAATAAATTTATAAAAAATTTATCTTTTCTCTTAATTAAATAGTTATGCATAAATACTAAAAAAGTATTTTTCATTCATGAATATGATAAAAATCATTCTTTTTGCTTAAAATATCTAAACCTAGAATATGGTAGGAATTCCTCTTTTAGTATTATGCATAAAATAAGATATATATTTCTTTTTCTAAAAAATTTACCATAGCTTCGTTGCTATTACTGATAATTTTCAATTTTCTAATTGAATGAAAACTTGTAATGAAAATATGATAGAAACTCTTCTTTTAAGCTTAAAATTAAACTATGTATACTTATCATAATTATAAGCATAATTATGATTATTTTCCTTCATTAAACTAAATTAAACATTCCTCATTTCCAAAATTGTTGGTAAAATCCTCTTTCCATTTATAATGAGTTAAAGTAAACTTTTTCTACTCATAATCAATTTAAAAAGAATATTTAAACCATTATTTTTACTAATTTAAAATCATGAAAATATCAATTCTCATTCTCTAGCTCGTTAAGCCTAGAGTTTAGATTGAAACAAGAGATTATCATTGAAAAACATCCTTTTAGTAAGGATCTAGCCATAAAGATGATTAATCTTATTAAGAGAGAGATTTTCTTAAAGAAAACATTATCATTAAGCAAAAAGATTAACATAATTCTATTTAGACATTGTGAATCTTTGGAAAGCTTGATTTGAAGAAAGAATCATTACTTTTAAAGCTTCTCAAGCCTTAGAGGGGTTGAGAAGAAGAAAGTCATTGAGATAATTGAAAAAAACCAATAAAAATTAGGATTACCTCTAAAATTGGCTTGATTCTTTACTTTGAAGTGAAGCCTCCAAGCAATCCTTTGGCCACCAAGAGGAGAAGAGAAATCTTCAAGAGTTGTTCGAGGAGAGAGAAGCTCCAAGCTCCCAAGAGGAGAGGCAAATTAAGGGATAATAGAAATATGCTAATTTTTAGGGTAATACTGGCATGGTATAGCTCAAAGATGAAAATACAAAGGAATGAGGGTCTAGTTATAGGTGAGGGAGGCCATTAACCAAGTCCAACTGGGTTCTAGAGCTTTCTAGCTTCAGTTTGACCCAATTTGGATAAGATTTGGATACGTTTGGCTCCCTTTTTGATCCAGTTTGTTCCAGGAGAGAGAGGAGAGATAAAAATATCACAGTTTTTTGAATTAAAAAAACCAAGTAATGATGAAGAAAAAGGCACCTACTTGATGGGGCTTCCCCTCCTTACCAAGGTGTCAAAAATTAATCATTTCTCCTAAATATCTAATTTTTTTTACTAATATACCTTAATTTTTAACTAAAAAACCTTGTACTTAGACAACTCTTCATCTTATGTGAGCATTTACTCATTTTTAGATATTTTCTTTTATTCTTTGGATTTATATCATCCCAACACTTGGATTAATCCTATTGGCCCATTGGAACCTTAATTGGACCATAATCCAAAAATTTCTGAAATGTGGACCCTTAGGCTAAGACCTTTAATACACATATTTAATTGATTCCTAATGCACATTGGAGAATTTATTTTGAACTTTTGTTTCAGGGAAATATATCTTAGATATTAGGAGAATTTGTATATCTAAAAATATCTCAATATTAAGTTATCTCTCTCTAGGCCAAAACAAGGAAAAACAATATTTTCTTGCATTCTAAAATAGGGGATGATTACAGGGGATTGAGGTAAAATCTTATTCATTATTCAAGCTGAGGAGGAATCTTACAGCCTTGTATTAAGATACCCATGGAGCATATCTCCATAAAAAGAAATTTGTAATGTATCACTCCAGAAACCTATGAGGCAATCCATAATAGCGTGCCATTTGATATGTGACTCATTTTTAATACATGGCATTTTATAAATTGCCTCATTTAAACAAACTACAATTTTTCATAAACTATGTGTTAATAAATGCACAGTTTCATAGATTGCACATTCTTTGTTTTCCTAGACAAAAGACAAGTGACTGTTAACTAGTATACAGGTGACTATTAACTAGCATATAGGTGAATATTAACTAGCATACAAGTGACTGCTAACTACCATACGGGTGACAGTTAACTAGCATATTGGTAATTGTTAACTAGCATACATGTGACTAATAACTACCTAGCTAGAGAACTAACTAGCATACATGTGACTAATAACTACCTAGCTAGAGAACTAACTAGCATACATGTATACTTTTAACTAACTAGCCTCTTTGTTTTCCCAGAGAATAGAAGATTGGTATACTGTTAACTAACATAGGTGACTTCTGTTGATAGCATGCTAGTGAAAAAGTGACTATTAACAAACATATTGGTAACTGTTAACTAGCATACTGGGGATTGTTAACTAGCATATTGGTAACTATTAACTAGCATACATGTGATTGTTAACTAGCTAGAGAGAATAGAATAGGTGCCTCTTTGTTTTGCTAGAGAACAAAAGGCTGGTATAATGTTAAAACTAACATAAGTACTGTTGACAACATGCTAGTGGAAAGGTGACTATTAACACACATATTAATAATTGTTAACTAGCATACAGGTGACTGTTAACTAGCATACTATTAGCTAGCATACAGGAGATTGTTAACTAACTAACTAGAGAGAACATAATAGGTGCCTCTTTGTTTTCCTAGTGAAAAGAAGACTGGTATACTGTTAACTACCATACTGGGGATTGTTTAACTAGTATATTGCTAACTGCTAACTAGCTTACCAGGGATTGTTAACTAGCAGTACATGTGACTGTTAAAACTAGCATACCAGGGATTGTTAACTAGTATATTGCTAACTGTTAACTAGCTTACCAGGGATTGTTAACTAGCAGTAGGAACTGTTAGCTAGCATACATGTGACTGTTAAAACTAGCATACCAGGGATTGTTAAACTAGCATTGGTAACTATTAACTAGCATACAAGTGACTATTAACTAAACATATTGACTAACTAGAGAGAATAGGTGACTCATTTGAACAAACAACCCTTTTTCATAAACTGTACATGTTAGTTTATACACACTTTAATAGACTGCACATTCTTTGAATGTATATTCATTGTAATGATTATATTTTAGGCCAAAAATTTATAAAAATTTACAAAAGTCCCTCGAAAAGGCCCTACAAGAGATGAAAAGAAGTATTGATTACATAGTGACTCTAGTGGCTCTAAGTAGGGCCTTGATGAGGAGCTTGGCATTCTGTTTGTGGTTACTCTTGGTGTAAGGAGAAACAGGGTTGTTTTGAGGACACCTGGTAGTGATCCAAGTGTATAAGGCCTACAAGGGTTAGGTACCCTATTGACAGGTTGTGATATGATGGATATATAGCCCATCATTAGGCTTACATGATTAATGTAATACAAAAATTGGAGCCCACTTGTTTTGAGCACACACTTAGAAATAAAAAAATGGGAAGATGCCCATGAATAAGGAGATGGTAGCATTGGATGAAAATGCAACATGGGAGTTAGTGTCTTTGCCTAGGAAAAGAAAGCAATTGGATGTAAGTGGGGATATAAGTTCAAGTATTGGATGAAAATGCAACATGGGAGTTAGTGTCTTTGCCTAGGAAAAGAAAGCAATTGGATGTAAGTGGGGGAATAAGTTCAAGTATTGGATGAAAATGCAACATGGGAGTTAGCATCTTTGCCTAGGAAAAGAAAGCAATTGGATGTAAGTGGGGGTATAAGTTCAAGTATAGCACAAATGGTTCAGTGAGCAGGTATAAGGCAAGATTGGTTGCTAAGGGCTATGTGCAGACCTAGGCATTGACTATGAGGAGACATTCAGTCGTCCAATTTCAAGAATGGCAACCATGATAGCTATCATTGCTATGGATGCAAAGCAAAGGGTTGGTCTTCACATCAAATGGATGTAAAGAATGCCTTCTTGCATGGTGATTTGTAAGAAGAAGTTTACATGATGCAGCTACTAAGTTATAAGAGTGATGCACACCCAAATTTGGTGGGCAGGTTAGGCAAAACGTTGTCTCGCTTCTTGAAGCAAGCACCCAGAGCATGGTTAAACAATATCAAGGAGTCTCTTGTTACCTTTAGATTTCAAATATCCAATGCATATTTTTCACTTTATGTGAAAAGTATAGATAGAGGGATCATGATATTAGTCATTTTTGTGGATGACTTAATCATCACTAGTGATAGTGATGCTGACATACATGATGTCAAGAGGATTTTGAAGAAGAAGTTTGAGATGAAGGATTTGGGTGAGCTTCGGTATAGAGGTGGTGAGATCACCTCATGGCATTTTGTTATTACAGAGGCATTATGGCTTGGACATGTTGTCCAAGTATGGTATGACAACCTGTAAGCCTATTTCAGTGCCATTGTATGACAACATGTAAGCCTATTTCAGTGCCATTGGTATAGAACACAAAGCTTTCCATAAATACAGGTGAGCTTTTAGAGCACCCCACTACATATAGGTGCATAGTGGGTAGCTTGATCTACATGACCATTACATGCAAGACTTGAGCTATAATGTTGGACTTGTGAGTCAATTTATGTAATCCCTTAGGAAGCCACACTTGGATGTGGCTAGATAGATTCTGAGGTACATAAAGTCCACAATTGACTATGGACTTTTCTATGAGGCTGGTATAGAGATACAACTACATGGGTACATAGATGCTGATTCGGTTGGTAGTGTTGTAGATAGGAGGTCTACTAGCTGTTTTATATTTTCATTTGGGAGTGTTGCTATAAGTTGGAGAAGTAAGAAGCAGCCAACAATTGCCTTGTCGAGTACAGAGATAAAGTACAAGGGTGATGCTATGGAAACTTATGAGGTACCTTAGTTTCAAAAGCTACTTTGGTGATATGGGTGAGCTTGTGGATAGGGCAGTTGTTATTTATTATGATAACATGAGTAGCATCATAGAGTCGGCCAATAACCCAATATACCATGCTATGATGAAGTACATTGAGGTGCATTATCACTTTTTTTTGGAGAAGGTTCTATTAGGTGATGTAGATTTGTTATATGTCAGCACACAGAGGATCAAGTGGCTAATATCTTTACAAAGTCATTGGGCATAGAGAAGCTCCACAGGTTTAGGAGCTTCCTTGGAGTGCAATGTGTGGAGTTGAGCTTGAGGGGGAGTGTTGAGATATTGGGAGAATATTGATAACCTGCCTAGGTGATAGCTTCCACACTTATGCCACTAGCATGGTTGGTGAGACTATGTTGATATGCCGCCAGTGGGGTTGACACACTATGTGATAGCCACTTTGAGTTATGGCATAGTTGTAGCACCAGCTCATATGGTCAGGTTCACACTATGGTTGGGAAGCTAAGGGAACAATTGTTCGTGAAGAAGCTTCTAAGGGTAAGAGTAGGGAAGTTGAGATTTTGTATAAAGAACTCATGACCCTTACCTAGGGAGGTGATAATGTAATCTAGTAGAACAAGGTTATGGCCCAAAGAACCATCACTAAGAAGAAGATGACAAAGCTCAACATCATCACTGACAGTTTCCTTGATTTTCCAGGTGACTTTAACTGTCCGAGTTCCCATCATGGGGAGATTACATTGGAAAGAATCCCAAATGGGGATTCACTTTACTTTGATCAACCATTTGAATGAGCCAATTGGTTGGTTGCAATCCTTGTAAGCCAAGGTCTTCCATTGTTTGATATGTCATATGCATTGTTGAACCTCCATCACTTAGGGCATTTGGTATATAAAAACCTTATATTCATATTCCTACTTTAGGAGTGATAGGATCAAGGAAAGCATCAACTTCATGCACTTATTTATCCACCTTCGAGGGGTTCTTTGTGCTTTGGTATATTAGTGGTCTCAATCCTCTTTGTTTGGAGAGAAGGGTTTCAATCACTTCCTACAAGGTGGAGAGAAGACTAAGAGCTACCTAAAAGTTATATTTTGTTGGAAGGTATCTAGGTCCTTTAGAAGATTATACTCCTTAACTAGCTCCATGATATTCTCCAATCTTGTTGGAAAAGGGGCAACTCCTTTTTGATAACTTTGGGGTTTTGCAAGTGTAGGACATCAACAAAGGCATCTTTAGCAAGAAACCCTAGTTAGAGTGGTTCTTAAGTTTCTTCCTCTATAATATCTTTGATGCTTCTCCCTCCTTGTTTCAAAATTGGAATATATTCCTTTTGGATATTTGCCTCTCACATCAACAATTGTGATTTTGAGGAACACTTTTCTTTCTTTTTTCATTTGAGAAGGGGTTGAGAGAATTTCACCTTCTTTGGAGGTGCTACCACCTTGGGGTCAAGAGTTTGTTTTCTTATCTATGTGATTACTACTTTTACCAACTCAACTAGGTTGGCACTTATTGGTGGCTTTGGATTACTTCCTTGTGATTATTCCATGGACGTTGAAAGATGGGGATAATCTTTGGCTGTGTGACATTCTCCTTTGCACATCTTTCACACAAGGTCTTGTACCACTCCTACTTCCTTGGTTTAGGACAATTTGGAGATATATGGTCATTCTCCCCACACCTAAAACATTTCACTTGGCTTCTTTGATTAGCACTTTGAGGTCTTCCTCTATAATTTTGGAATGGAAACCTCCCAGTTGGGGCCAAACTCTTGGGGCTTGGGACCAATATCCCATGTTGTTATCTTGACTTCTAAAAGGTTGAATCTTTCTTCTTCTTTTATGCAGTTGCTTTAAAGAAAAAATCTCCGTATTAAGATTCTTCTTGAGAAAATATGAACAAAAGGCTCCTAGAATTATGGGCTTCCTAGTGCATTTTGTGGCTAAATGTCCTACTTGATGAAACTTGCCACACCATATGTTGGCCCTTACGGTGTCTCCAACTAGTCTTGATGGGCTCAAAGAAGCAACAATGTTTATAGTTATGGAATTTACTTGTTCTCCATGTTGAGAAAACGTGGTGCTCATGCTAGATAAAAAAGATGTGGAGGAGAGAGACCCTAAAATACAATAAATGAACTTGTTTATTAAGTTGCTTATGCATACAACTTGGCCTTTACACCATACCAGATGCCTTCTAGCTTTGCCTTTAAATAGGTGAGCTAGTGGACTATAAGTTCATTCACACACACACCCTTCTCCTACCCTTTTACTTGACCTTAGTCTCTTAATACCCCCCCCCTTAATACCAACTATGAAAGAATTGGAATAGGTGGTATTGGACATAGGTTGCCTTTATAACATTAGGCGTACAAGGTTAGGAATATAGGTGTTGTTTCATTGAGATTTAAAACAAGTGCTCAGTGGAGTTAGAGGGTGATGTAAAGTTAGCCTTGGTTAGGACATTTAGAAGTGATATGTCCCGTTTGTTTACACTTGTTACATCTCATCTTGTTGGGATCTTTGATCCAACAATTATTTGCAAAATGACCTACCTTTTTGCAATGGGCACACCTTACTTGATGTGACAAAGCTTGTTCGATATTCAATGAAGTGGTCGCACTTGAAAATTCAGCTCCTCCCTTTGGCCTCTTTTCTTTGTCAAGACAAGATTGAATGACTCCTTCAAGGGTGGGATTAGGTATGTTCTTCAGGGTGGTGACTAAGGTGGGGTACACCTTCTTGACTGCTTTTAACAAAATAACCACTACATCATCTTCATCCATTCTCGCATTCACTGATGCAAGTTGAGCCATAAGGCCCTTCCAATGAGAGATAAAGGCTCCAATTCCCTCTCCCTCTTTGAGCTCCAAGCTGAAAAATTCAATTTTAAGAGACTAAGGTCAAGTAAAAGGGTAGGAGAAGGGTGTGTGTCTCTTAATACTCCATCAAGGCATACATTAATTCCTTCTTAATATTATCCAAGGAGATGGAAAAGTATCCTTTCATATTCTTTTCAATTACATTGTTGGACTGGCACGTAGGAGCTTGGTGGGGGTCTCTACTATGTGATTGCATATTTTGGCCTAGAAGATGGGGAGTTTCTCCATATTTGACTTTGTTAAGGGGCTTGACCTTGTTGATAGTTCCAAGAAGGTTGGTTCCACTATAGATTTCATAAGAAACCTATTCAAGAATGCATTTAAAAAAAATAAAAAACATGTCTCATGTACCTAGGAGAGTGATGAAGAAAAGAACATAAGCAATCATCATAGTCCATTTGCGAAAGCTACCCATGGTACTAACGAAAAACAAACATCCATAAAATTCTAGGGTTCCCAAAAACTAATAAAAACATTAATCCATAAATTACACATTAAATTTGTCATAATTTGTAATATTAACCCCACCAATGTGCTCAAATGCCATTTTCCCTTTAATTTGAGTGGTTAAATGACTATGTTTGGACACCGAATGTGAAAGTAACGACCACTTGAAAAAACTATCTTAGGTAGTTTCACTAGCGAAACTAGGTTTGAGAGAAAGTCTCTTGTATTTTTTACCTTTATATCTAGAATAGTTTCTCGAAATTAAATGTATGTAGATTTTGAAATAACTAGGGGATAGGTTTATTGGAGAAGATTTTGGAATAACTAGGGGATAGGTTTATTGGAGAAGATTTTGAAATGTATGTAGATTTTGAAATAACTAGGGGATAGGTTTATTGGAGAAGATACCAAGGAAACAAAAAAAGAAGAAGGCTCCAAGCTAGTTTCTTTAAAGAAACTAACCGTTTTTTAGAAGCTAAACAGTTCTTTAAAAATACCTTCCATGATGCTTTGAGAGATGATAAGTTTAGATTTGTATTACAATCATTAGGCAAATGATAGAGCCAAGATGGAAAGTAGAGCTTCTTTGTCTCTGATAATGAAGTCTCTAGGTTCCTCCCACATTCAAATATTTCTAGTAGTAAATGTAATAGGGTGTGCGTGTGTGTGTAAAAAAACAGCTTTACATGTTGCATGCTTTGTATACAGGCTTGTTGTTGCTTGTGCCATTTCCCCCCTTGTAATAGGGTGTCAAATCTTTGTTGCAGGCTCTGTGAGAGAAGATGGAAGGCTCCACGTGTTGATTACCCTAAACAAAAGAAGTTTTGTGTGATGAAGCAAGAGTTTCATGGACGAATATGGTATGAGTATGGAGGGAATCGATCCCCGTACACTTAGGGATGAGCAAATCTCTGAACATCAATGGTTGTCCATCTTCAAGGAGGCCAGAGACTACACCAAGCATCGAGTCCAATGTAATGAGATTCGAGAAGAGGCATTCCAGGAAATGATGGTGTTACCATAAGGTATATCAATGACCCCCCACTAATCAAGATATCACTCGATCGTTTGCATGAGGCTATGTGGTTCATAAATGTCCACCAAGCAAAAAGGGTTAGGGAAGGTCAACAATTACTATAGCATGGGCCAGCTTTGCTGATTGAGGACCATGTTAAGGACCTAGAAGACAAAGGCTTCTTGCAGTGCCAAATTGGAAAATGGAGGGCAATGAATCCGGGTTGGGAAACCTTTGCTAAACCAGACCTTCAAGAGAAAAAGCCCTTTGCTAGAGGTACTATGCCTTCAAATGAAGGCGATGACATATCTCAAGATTAAGGACCATCCAGTGTCACGAGAGGTGCCAAATTGGAATGCCCTATTGACTTTGAGAATGTCAGTGTAAGGCCTTGGGATTGGTTAGTTCACTCAATGATATGGTCATACATGTAAGATTCCTCCTCAGCCGGAATAATGAATAAGCTTTACGTCAATCCCTTGTAATCATTCCATGTTTCTAAACGCAAAAAATATTATTTTTCCTTGTTTTTGCCTAGAGAGATGACAAATTCTAGAGAGAGTTAATTCAATATTGAGATATTTTTGGATATAAAAATTTTACAAATATCAAAAATATATTTTCCTGAAACAAAAGTTCAAAATAAATTTTCCAAGGTGCATTAGGAATCAATTAAAAATGATTTAAAAGACCTTAGCATAAGGGTCAAGATTTTCAAAAATTCCTGGATTATGGTCCAATTAAGGTCTTATGGGCTAATAAGATTAATCCAAGTGTTGGGATGAGATAAATCCAATGAATAAAAGAAAATACCCAAAAATGAGTAAATGGTCACATAAGATGAAGAGTTGACTGAGTACAAGGTTTATTAGTTAAAAATTATGAGATATTACTAAAAAAATGAGATATTTTAGAGAAATGATGAATTTTTGACACCTTGGTAAGGAAGGGGAGACCTTTGAGGTAGATGCCTCCTTCACATGTGTGGGAGGGTCTTTAATTAAAAAATATTAAGATATTTTTATCTCTCCTCTCTCCTGGATCAAACTGGATCAAAATGGGAGCTAAACTGGTCCAAATCTTGTCCAAATTCAGCCAAACTGAAGCAGGAAAATTCTAGAACTTAGTTGGACTCAGTTAGTGGCCTCCATCACCTATAAATAGACCCTCATTCTTTTGTATTCTCATTTGTGCCATGCTAGTATCACATTAAAATACTCATATTTTCTATTATCCCTTAAAAATCCTCTACTTTTGGAGAGATTGGAGCTTCTCTGTCTCTTCAACAGTCCTTGGAGCTTTCTTCTCAACATACTAAACCAATTGATTGGTTGGGGGCTTCGTTCTAAGATAAAGAAGAAAGCAAGCCAAATCTAGAGATAAGAAGTAATTTCATGATTTTCATTAATATTCTCAAAAGATTTCACTTCTCAACCCCTCTCAAGCTTGAGAAGTTTCAAATTTCAATGCAAATCAAGATTTCTATAAGGATTATTATGATTAATCACAAAAAGGTTAATCTTTATAATTAATTAGGATGATTTTATGTATATCTCTCTCTCCCAAAAAGACGTCATTCCTATGACTAATTCTTTATTCAAATGGATGCTTCGCATTGATAAATTCTCAATTCAAAAATCAAACTCTATGCTAGTTAAGCTAGAGGTTAAGAAAATGGCTTTTTTATGCTTTTATGCTAATAAAATTATGGTAAACTTATGATTTAATTCCATAAATTGGATTTAAGTCTAAGGATAGTTATTCTATCATAATTGTATTACAAAGTCTTATTCTTTCTGAAAATATCAAAAATTATCAGTAATAGCACAGCGAAGCTATGGTAAGATTTTTAGAAATTAATACATAACTCATTTTTATGCATAATGTGAAAAGAGGACTTCCTACCATATTTTAGGATTAGTCATCCTATGCTAAAAGAATGATTTTTCATCACATTCATGGAAAACTTTTTTTTGTATGTATGCATAAATAATTAATTAAAGAAAAGAGAAATTTTTTGTATTTTTATTTTTTTTGAAAAAAGAGGAATCCCCATGATAATGGAGATCCATGTAAATAAATGGAAAAAGAGAAAATTTGATATATTAAAATAATGAATATTTTTATTTAAATTTGAAGAGAAATTTTAGATAAATTTATTTTATGCATGAGAAAATTTAAATGATAAAAGAGGAATTCCCATGACACTTGGAATTCAATAATTTAAATGGTAAAAGTGGTATTCTTGGCATAATTGAATTAATGGATATTTTTATTTAAATTTAAAGAGAAATTTTAGATAAAATTATTTTATACATGATAAATTTATTTTATGATAAAAGAGGAATTCCCATGACAATTGGAATCCAATCATTAAATGAGAAAAAGAGAATTTTAAGCTTATTCAAAAAAATGGATATTGGTATTTAGTTAAAAGAAGAATTTTTATGGTATTTAAGTAGAGAAAGATTTGAATTATTTTTTGGTGACAAAAGAGGAATTTTCACCAAAATTCCACCTAGAGAACTAGAGTTGATAAATTAAAGTGGTAGAAAGAATATCTTTAGATATTTATGCGAATAATTCACCAAATTGATATTTCCCAAAATTAGATTAAATGGAAGAAGAGTATTTTCATAAAAATCCGATATTCTCATATAAAAATGGGTAGATTACCCTGATGAGAGATCAATGATTCTCATTATGAAATTATGGATTAAGGAAAAAGGGTTTTGTGGAACCAATCTCAAATTGAAAATTTTACTTGCATAGAACCTCTGTTTTCTTTTAAAGGAGTGATTTATGCCAAAATGCTGGAAGAAGCATTGGTATGTGTTCAACTAAGAAGAGGTTCATTGCAACAGCTGTTGGCGGGGAGTCGTCGAGGGACGTTGCTAGTGCAACAAAGCCTACTGAGGTCTTGACCAGCCTCGGTACGGTTAAAATGGTGCGCTTCCGGTACGATGGGTGAGGACCGACGAAACGGTCCCTGAGTGAAGTGCTAGGACACCTAAGTAGGATCCTAGAGGGTTCTGACTAGGTGATGCACAGGTTTGCAATTGCTAGGACACCCATGCGTGCGTCGAGGAAGATTTGGATGGACTAAAAAGAATGACTTTTATGAATCAAATTTTGATATTGGATCTCGTTGGCTGGCTAGCTAGTCTTCAATGGAGAGTCCAGACGACATATTTTGTAATACAATGGACTCAATATTTTAGAGGATTATGATCAGTAATACTATGATTTTCATTGAAGGATTATTTTAAAGATAGGCGACTCTATTATAATGGCAATTTCATATTGGGTGTGTACGTGGTATGCCTACCTTAAATTTTGCATGAAACGTCGGGGCTAGGGGGTCTGGGAACTCTTTTCCTCGGTACCCGCACAAAACATAACCAAATTTTTATAAAGAAATCCCACTAATACAGTGATCGCACAGTTGGCTAAACCCATGGGCCGGTTGGGGTAGGCTGGGGATCGGGGGATTCCTGTGATAAAATTAAGTTACGATTAGTTACGTTAGTTAGATTAAGTCTTGGGAAGACCCTTGTTCTGTGGGAGGGAATCAATGGCTGTGCCTTGTTAAAGCAGGAAAAAAGTGGTGATTCAATGGACCAAGTGTAAGTCTCTTCTTTGATCTGACCATGTGACTTCAGGTTTGGTCGGATCAGTTTGAATAGTTAAGACTTTGACTCGTTAGATTAATTCTCCCGTTAGATGATTTTCCTGGCGGAATCGCATGTGCCTTGCAGGTGAGGGAAGTTTTTTCGGGCTCTGTTTCGGAGGAACTGCCAGGCTAATCTCTTGTCCGGATATCCGTGGGCGAGGCCCCAAGTGTGGATCCTTGCCCCGCGTGAGAGGTTGATGCTGCTTCCCCCGTCATGTGACCTCAGAGGGGGCACTGCCGCCGTGGAGGGGGCGGGGGTCTCACAATGCATGCAAAATCTCACCTACAAGATATTTCTACTTGCTTGGAGGAGGCAAGGGTTGAGAAGAAGAGCAGCGAGGCCATGTCAGATGCCATCAACAATATTCGGCAAACTCTATTATCTGCCCAAGATCAATTGTTAGCCCTACCTAAAGGTACGAATGAGGTTGATGAAGTACGCATAAAGTTGGAAGCTACCATAGCTTCCTCGAAAGCTACACTTCATCTTCTAGGTGTTCTAGCTGAAAATGTCACTAGTCCTGACTTGCTAGACAAGGTCATTGCATTGTAGGTATGCGTGCAGGCTTTGTGTTTCACCTAAAGCATTATATTTTGATTTTTATTATCTCTCTTTAGACCTAATTGGTGTGTCGCTTGTCATGTCTTCATGTAGATTGACCATGCAGAACACAGAATCGGACTATCCGACACCTTGAAGGCCAATGCATGCTTGTAAAAGAGATATTGATTCACCTACTAAATGGAAATAATGTTTCCATTTGTGCCACCCCTACCGCAAGCAAATGTTCAGACTACTACCTCTCTGCTATAGTTGGATAATACATGTGTTCGGTGTTGGTTTTCACTTTAGGCAGAGGACTTCATGGTGATGGTGGTTTTGCCATGCAAACACCCTTATCATCTATTGTGCTTTGCAACAACAACTTGCCTGATGGATGGTTGTTGTAGGGATTCTACATTAGGAATTTTTTGGACCCAAAGAGGGCCTCTTGGATTAACTTTTGATTAGGAATGGAACAATAAGAGAATGGCTGTGACCCTAGGGGGCCTAAGCTTTGGTTTGCTAATGGGGCCTAATTACTACTCTTGTCCCCCTACCTCCTGGGCCCAAACTTAGAGGTCCCCCACTTAGAATCGCGTAGGGAGCTTAGGGGAGAGTGCCAGAACAGTGCGAGTTTTGAGCCTGCACCGTTGCTGAAGAGCCTAAATTCGCACTATTTTGGCACAACTTCCTCAGCCCTTCAGGAGCAATTCTGATGCATTGGATGATAAATAATGTATTTTTACACATGATTAAAGGTATTTTTATCTTGTAAATTATTATTTTTCATAATCAATATACTCAACTTTATTATAAATGCATCAGAAATGATTCTGAGTGGCTGGGGGAGCAGTGCTAGAACAGTGCGTATTTTGAGCTTGCACCACTACTGTAGAGCCCAAATTCGCACTATTCTGGCATAGCTTCCCCAACCCTCCCAGGAGCAATTCTGATGCATTGGGGATGACAAATATTGTACTTTTACATATGATTAAAGGTATCTTTATCTTGTAAATTATTATTTTTTATAATTAATGTACTCAACTTCATTATAAATGCATCAGAAATGTACTTTTATATATGATTAAAGGTATTTTTATCTTGTAAATTATTATTATTTATAATTAATGTACTCAACTTCATTATAAATGCATCAGAAATGATGCTGAGTTGCTAGAGGAGCAGTGCCAGAACAGTGCAAATTTTGAGCCTACAAGCGCCCCTACCTACAGAGCCTAAATTCGCACTGTTCTGGCATAGCTTCCCCAGTCCTCTAGGAGTAATTCTGATGCATTGGATGATGACAAATAATATAATTTTACATATGATTAAAGGTGTTTTTATCTTATAAACTATTGTTTCTCACAATTTGTGTACTCAACTTCATTATAATCAAAAATGATTCTGAGTGGTTGGGGGAGTAGTGCCAGAACAGTGTGAATTTTGAGCTTGCACTGTTGCTGTAGAGCCCAAATTCGCACTGTTCTGGTGGCATAGCTTCCCTAGCCCTCCACCAGGAGCAATTTTGATGCATTGGATGACAAATAATGTATTTTTATACATGATTAAAGGTATTTTTATCTTATAAATTATTGTTTTTCATAATTATTATACTCAACTTCATTATAAATGCATCAAAAATGATCCTGAGTGGTTGGGGTAGCAGTGCCAAAACAATGCGAGTTTTGAGCCTGCAGCGTCGCTGCAGAGCCTAAATTCGCACTGTTCTAGCATAGCTTTCCTAGTCCTCTAGGAGTAATTCCGATGCATTGGATGACAAATAATGTAATTTTACACATGATTAAAGGTGTTTTTATCTTATAAACTATTGTTTCTCCCAATTAGTGTACTCAACTTCATTATAAATGAATCAGAAATGATCGTGAGTGGCTAGGGGAGCAGTGCTAGAACAATGCAAATTTTGAGCCTGCATTGCCGCTGTAGAGCCTAAATTCGCTCTGTTCTGACATAGCTTCCCCAGTCCTCTAGGAGCAATTTTGATGCATTGGATGATAAACATTGTATTTTCACACATGATTAAAGGTGTTTTTATCTTGTAAACTATTGTTTCTCACAACAATTAGTGTGCTCAACTTCATTATAAATGCATCAGAAATAATCTTGAGTGGCTAGGGGAGAAGTGCCAAAAGAGTGCAAATTTTGAGCCTACATCGTCGTTGTTGCAGAGGTCAAATTCTGGCGCACAGCTTCCTCAGTCCTCCACATAAGCATTTCTGATGCCTTGGGTGACAAATTGGCACATGATAGACACTCCATGTTAAACAAACATGATGACATCAAGACATTGTAAGAGAAACTTAAAATTTTAATTATCAGAAGGTTACAAATGAAAGCCAGATAGGCTTGTTACAAAGGGGGGTTTGAAACAAAAGAGTCAAAAAGAAGGTTAACTTCTAAGATCTCTATATCGTGTCTCTCTCACCTTGAATGCACCGAGCTAGTTACATGTCCTTCGCAGATATGGTAATCCTCTTTGCATGTATTGCAAGGAGGTTGGTGTCTTCAAAAATCCCAACAATGTAAGCCTCTTGGAGGCTTCTTGCAATGCTTCAAGGGCAATACCCTACGCATGGAACTATGTTCTATATTGTTGAAGAATCTCCTTCACTATGCGAGCGAAAGGGGCTCTTCTTATCAGCAACTCAGTGTTCCTCTGATAAAACTTGATTTCTTGATTTATTGTTGTGATGCTTGCAATTGAGATTGGAGAATATGGGTTTGCCAAGCTCCACTTGTAGTCAATCTTCTACAGTATCCTAACAAGCCAAGCTCTCCTTCACCAACAAATTGCATAAAAGATGATAAATCGTGGAAAGGAGGGTTTGCTTAATGGAGGGTCAGTTGGATAGAGATGCCCATCAACCCAAAGATCTACATTTTTCTCCTTAGCTATCCTACGAGCTTGGACAAATTATGCATCAGTAGGATGGGTTTTTTTAGAGCTGCCACACTCTTCAGGAATATGAATGTGTAACACTAGTTTGGTACCAAAACAGGACACTTGAGTGTCCTTTTTTGGGGGTTGCAAAAAAAAATCAAACTCCTAATGTAGGCTTTAAAAACCAAAATGCTTCATTGGGCATGTAGAACATAACCCTATGCTTATGTAAAAAATGCTAAACATATAAAATGCCTTTTTATTTGGAAGTACATAAGCAACAAAGTAGCACATGTCTTGAAAATGAACATTTTTCAGGATTTTCCCAAATATGCAAGCATCATTCTCTCAAAAAAAAAATCCAATGATATCAATAGCATTTTTCCCAAGATATTTTGATAGCATACATCAGTCCAAGGAGGTAGAAGTTCACCAAAAAAATCATTTTCCTTTCCTAGATTTTTTTCCAAAAAAGTTAAATAAAATCAGTAAAAGTAACGCGTATTATCAAAACTCAATCACGCCACTAAGAAATAATGTAGCCCTATCAATGAGAATGTTGATTATTGGTTTTCAGGCTTGAGATGAGATAAATAAGCCATAATTTGATGTGTATGACACTAACTTAGCCTCCACTTAAGTAGGTTCTTATCGCCTAGTTCTAAAAAAACTGTAAAAAATAAAAATGCAAAATTTGATCATCTTTTATCAAAAACTAATCATAAGTATGCTTGCACAAGTAGTCTACACCTATAGTTACAACAAATAATGCACTTACACAACTTTCCCCTTTGATGAAAATCAAAATTAGGCTCATAATTAGACATTTTATGTATTAAAAACAGGTTGCACAAAAGGCCATGTATGAGAAGAGGCCATGTATGAGAAGAGGCCATGTATGAGAAGAGGCCCAAAAAGTGGCTCTAAAGTTTTGGAAAATTCAAAACAAAGTAGTATTTACCCTATATAACATGGGTGCACCTCAAGTTTTACATTATTAGCTTGCATATGGAAGGAGAAAAATTCATGATCCACCTGTATAAAAAACGTCATTTCAATATTAGCGAGTCAAAAACTTATCCAATAATTGTCGTTTGATGATTCCGGGATTTAGTTTACATCATGGGCTTTCCATCAAGCCAAGTTTCATGCTAGCTTCACAAGGGGTTACACACACAGCTTGCAAAGGCTCCATAGCTAAGTAGAGGAAGAAGCTAAAGCAGAGAGAGAGAGAGAGAGAGAGAGAGAGATTGAGAGAGAGAGAGAGAGAGAGAGAGATAGAGAGAGAGAGATAGAGAGAGAGAGATTGTTAAAACTTTGTTGTTTGAAGTTTAACACAAATCCATTTTTGTAAGTAGAAAATGATATTTTTGATATACAAATATACTAACATGGAGTCATCAATAAATTACATTTATGAGAAAATTTAAAAAATAATAATTTTTGGGGTCCCCACAATTTCGGGATCTCATGGATGTTGTGGTTCCTGACAGTTAGTTATGTTTGTGGGGTTGTGGGGACCTGATAGTTAGTTATGGATGTACTGGCTCCTGAGAGGCTTCTAATACGACCCTTGAATTACAAGCTTTTTGGAGGGAAAAAAATATTTTCATCATACATATTAGTTGGGTGGTGTTTTTTCCACCTCAAAATGTAAAAAAATAAAAAATAAAAAATTTTCACTTGTTGGGGCCCACCTAAATACGAGAATGTTTTGCTGATGTGGAAGGGAGATATGGTGGGAGTTAATGAGAAAGAAGATTTCAAACTGACAAGAAAGATTCAATTTGTAGAGAGTGAAGATAAAAAAATTTATACATATTGGTTGGGTGGTGTTTTTCCACCTCAAAATGTAAAAAAATAAAAAAAATAAAAATTTTCACTTTTTTGAGACCCACCTAAATACGAGAATGTTTTGCTGATGTGGAAGGGAGATATGGTGGGAGTTAATGAGAAAGGAGATTTCAAACTGACAAGAAAGATTCAATTTGTAGAGAGTGAAGATAAAATATTCAAAAATTAAGAGAGAAAGTATGAGAAAAGTCAAAAAGTAAGAGAGAGAGTATGAGAATATTCCCTTTAAAAAGTGAAACTAGGGGGTTGTGGCTGATGTGGCAAGGCAAAAAATAGGGGTCATCATAGACTTTGTCTCCCTTAAGCCCAACTTTTTAAGCTCTAATCCCTTAAAATTAGGAATCCTTAGGAGGCCCTTTTTGGGTCCAAAAAATTCCTAATGAGTTGCCTACAACCCATCCCATCATCAGCAAAGTCCATGGTTGTGAGTGCTTATGATCATGGAATACCTGAGTGCTAGTTAGCATTGACACAGTGCTAGCTAACAATATCATAATGATAGTTAGTAACATGAAAGTGGTAGTTAATAGAATGGTAGTCCTAGTTAGCAAACAATGTGAATTGTAGTCCATAGTAGCACCATGAAAGTGCTTGTTAGCAGAATGATATTACTAGTGTAAGATTCTTCCTCAGCCTGAATAATGAATAAGCTTTACTTCAATCCCGTGTAATCATTCCCTATTTCTGAATACAAGAAAATAATATTTTCCATGTTTTTGCCTAGTGAGATAAATTTTTTTAGAGAGTGGTAATTCAATATTGAGATATTTTTGGATATATAAATTCTACAAATATAAAAAATATGTTTCGCTGAAACAAAAATTCAAAATAAAATTTCCAAGGTACATTAGGAATCAATTAAAAATGATTTAAAAGACCTTAGCTACCTAAGGGTCAAGATTTTCTAAAAATTTTGGATTATGGTCCAATTAAGGTTCCTATGGACCAATAAGATTAATCCAAGTGTTGGGATGAGATAAGTCCAATGAATAAAAGAAAATATCCAAAAATGAGTAAATTTTCACATAAGATGAAGAGTTGACTGAGTACAAGATTTATTAGTTAAAAATTATGCAATATTACTAAAAAATGAGATATTTTAGAGTAATCATATAATTTTGATACCTTGGTAAGGAAAGGGGGAGCCTTCAAGGAGGCGTCTATTTCACACATGTGAATGAGTTTTAAACTCAAAAATATTAAGATATTTTTATCTCTCCTCTCTCCTGGATCAAACCAAATAAAAAAGGGATCAAAACTGGTCCAAATCTTATCCAAATTCAGTCAAACTAAAGTTGAAAAATTCTAGAACTTAGTTGGACTCAGTTAGTGGCCTCCCTCACCTATAAATAGACCCTAATTCTTTTGTATTCTCATCTCGGAACTAGACCATGCCAGTATTACCTTAAAATAAATATATTTTCTATTATCCCCTAAAAATCCTCTACTAACCAATTGATTGGTTGGGGGCCTCTCCTAAGAATAGAGAATCAAGCAAAACAAGAGGTAAGGTGTGACTTTATGGTTTTTTTCTTAATCTTCTAAATGTTTTTCACTTCTCAACCCCTCTTAAGCTTGAGAAGTATTCAATTGAATGGTTTTTCAATGCAAACAAAGAATGGTCATTCCTATGACCAATTCTCAATTCAAGTGATGCTTTTCATGGAGCAATTTCTAATTCTAAAATCAAACTCTATGCTAGTCAACAAGCTAGAGGCTAAAGAGATGGCTTTTTTATGCTTTAATGTTACATAAGTGATGGTAAACTTAGGAATTAAGTCCATAAATTGGATATTGGTCCAAATGATAGTTAGTCTACAGTAATAACAGTGGAGCTATGGTAAATTTTTTGAAAACTAACACATAAATCGTTTTTATGCATAATGTGAAAAGAGGACTTCCTACCATATTCTAGGATTAGTCATCCTATGTTAAATGAATAATTCTCGTCATATCCATGGAAAACTAATTTTTAATGATTATGTATAAATAGTTAATTAGAGAAAAAGAGGAATTTTTAGTAATTTTATTTTTATGATAAAAGAGGAATTCCCATGATAATGGAGATCTATGTATTCCAATGGAGAAAGAGAAAATTTGGAGTATTAAAATAATGGATATTTTATTTAAGAATTAAAGAAGAATTTTTAGTATAATTCAATTTATGAATATTTATCAAAAGTGAAAATATGGGTAGAATTAATTTTTATAAATCCCAAGAATTCTTTTATTCAAAAGAGGAATATTGAATATAATTCATTTGAGAAATTGAGAAAGAATATGAAAGTAGTCGTCGAGAAAAAGAACCTTTATCTAAGCCAAACAATTGGCAAAAGTTAAGAAAAAGTCTCATTATCATCGATATCAAAGTAGGAAAAGCTACTAAATAGGAATAGGATGTGAATGGATGTAAATGGGATGCGCTAGGATGTGAATGGATGTAAATGGGATGTGATAGGATGTGAATAGATGTAAATGGGATGTGATAGGATGTGATAAGATGTAAATGAGATGTTATAGGATGTGAATGGATGTGATAAGATGTAAATGGGATGCGATAGGATGTGATAAGATGTAAATGGGATGCGATAGGATGTGAATGGGATGCGATAAGATGTGAATGGATGTGATAAGATGTGAATGGGATGTGATAGGATGTGGTGTGAGAAAAATGAATGTGGATGAGATGTGAAGTAAATGGATGTGGATCTGAATGATTAGATGAGAATGAGATGAGAGGATATGTGAAAGGGTGAGATGGGAAGTAAATGGATGTGGATGTGTATGTAAAAGAATGTGATGTGAAGTGATAGATGTGAATGTATGGATAGATGTGGATAGTCATGCATGTCAATGATTGGATGGATGTGGATGAATGAGATGGGATGTGTATGAATGAGATATGATGTGGTTGTGATGTAAAGTGGATGGAATGAATGAGATATGATGTGGATAGATGTGGACGTGATGTAAGGTGGATAGAATGTATGTGATGAAATGGGGATACAATGAATGTGATGAATGTGAATGGATGAGATGTGATTGGATGTGAATAAAGATAGATGTGAATGAATGAGATATGAAGTGAAATGGATGTGATGTGATGTGGATCGGGGTAGATATGAATGGATGAGATGTGAATGAATGATGTGATGAGATGTGGATATGGGTAGATAAGAGTGGATGAGTATAAATGTGGAAAGATGTGATGGGATGGAAAATGATGTAATTGGATGAGAATGGATGAAGGATGATGGGAATACATATGATTGGACTTGGATTAAGTAATGTGATGAGATGTGGATATGGGTAGATAAGAGTGGATGAGTATAAATGTGGAAAGATGGAAAATGATGTGATTAGATGAGAATGGATGAAGGACGATGGGAATACATATGATTGGACTTGGATAAAAAAAATGTGGATTGCTGTGGAACAATGTAGAAAGACGAGAGTTCGTTATAGAAACTGTATTTATGATCTATTTTTAAATGACTGTTTTATGTCAAGAATGCTACGGAAGCATTTTGACCGTCTTGTGAATGAGGTCGTGGAGATCTAAGTGATAAAGTTACAACAGTTGATGAAGAGTCAATGGAGGACGTCTCGCATAGCACGATTGATCGAGGTCTTGACCAGCCTCGGTTTGATTGAAACGGTGAGCTTCTGGTACGGTGGATGAGGGACCAAGGAAGCGGCCTATGAGTGAAGCGCTAGGTGACCTGCAAAGGATCCTAGAGGGTGCTGACCATATGGTCGTTGATGAAGACACCCATGCGTGCATCGAGGAAGATATTGGAACAAGGAGTAAGAGTTGTTTTCTGAATTTGGGCTTGGATCTGGTTGATTGACCTTGGTGGTCCTCAACGGATGAGTCCATGGCTCTTTTATATGGATCTATTGGTTGATCTTGCTGATCTTCAATGGAGAGTCCATCTGGATTTTTATAAGTGAATATGTTTTTGGGTACTATGAGCTAGGAACTATTGACAGCTGGTGAGCGTTCTGGTTGCCAATGATGCCATAGGTACTCCGATGAAGGAATGATTCGAAACTAGAAATCAATCGAATATTTTGGAAGATTATGATGAGTGATACTATGATTTCATTAAAATATTGTTTTAAAGTTAGCTAAATCTGTGAAACAAGAAATTTCATATTGGGTGTGTAACTGGTGTGACTATCTTGAAGTTTGCATGAAGCGTCGGCTATAGGGGGCCTGGGAACTCTTTTCCCTAGTACCCGGGACAAAACATAACCAAATTCCTAAATGGATTTTATCAGTACAGTGGTTGGGCGGTTGGCTTACCCATGGGACTAGATGGGGTGAGAGTGGACTGATGGATCCTTAAAATGAGACTCAATTCTGTTATGGTACGATAGATGAAGTAAATCTCGGACAATCCTTGTTCTATGGAAAAGAATCAACGCCTGTGCCTCTTGATGAGGAAAAAAGCATTGGTCTCTATGATCCAAGTGCAAGTCTTTTCCTTGATGTGACCTTGTGACTTACGGGTTCGGTCGGATTAGTCTGGTTAGTGATGATCTTGACTATGTTAGAATAAAAATATCCCATGGAGGAATCGCCCGTGCTTTCTGGGTGAGGGAAGATTTTCTAGGTTCATTTTGGAAGAACCGAGAGATTAGTCTCTTGTCCGGATATCCCTGGGCGAGGCCCCGAGTGAGAGGCTCTGTCCCACGCAAGAAGTGCCACTTCCACCTGCTAGCACCCCCGAATTTGTTGCACGGAGGGGGCAGGGATCTTTTAGCTAGTATTAGAGTGAATTGGCTAAAGTGGAACAATCGAGAAGCCAGAAATGTCAAAAATTTATGAAGTATCAGTAAAAGATTGTAATTAACATTCTAACAAGCATAACTGGGAAGTCTCCCACGAGTTGCTTGCTACCATCATAATATATCTATTTTTGTAATATCCTAAGAGCCTTGGTATTTCTACCATGGATACCTTTCACCTTTTAGGAGGTATCTACTATGAGTTGGGGTTTTCCCAACTGGTTCCATGTATTGAAGGAAATTAGATTGTGACTAGCACCCATATCAAGTAATGCAGTATAAATCACTTTACTATAAGGGCTAGGAAATTGAATGGATATTTGTAGACATGCTATGTACACCTCTATGTCCGCTTCAACCTCTCCCATAAAGGTTTTTGCACTTTACTATAAGGGCTAGGAAATTGAATGGATATTTGTAGACATGCTATGTACTCCTCTATGTCCCCTTCAACCTCTCCCATAAAGGTTTTTGCACTTTACTATAAGGGCTAGAAAATTGAATGGATATTTGTAGACATGCTATGTACTCCTCTATGTCCCCTTCAACCTCTCCCATAAAGGTTTTTGCAGCAGGTCTAAGGTTATCTTCCCAATGTTGTTGCAATTTGGCTCGTCTTTCCCTTGCCTCCTCTTGGGCTTGGGTCTTCTTTTGAGCAACCCTTTCCTTGGCAGCTTTCTTGTCATGAGAAGAACGTAAGGATTATTCAATAAGAGGTCCAAGTATTTTTTTAAACTTACTACCATTAAGAAAACCAGCAATCTCAACTTCATCAAGAGTTTCAACACATATAGTACCTTATGGAGTAACTTCACAAACTCTAAATGGTCCCTTTCCTGTATATTTAAGACTTTTCTTTTCATTGCAGACCTCATACATAAGTACAAGATCTCCTATCTTGATCTCCTTGTCCTTGAGCTTTTGGTCAAACCACTTCTTTCTTCGGTCCTTTTCTATCATCATGTTTTGTACTGCAATTTGTCTCTCTTGAGTGAGTTGTTCTAAAACAAATAACCGGTCAGCCAATTCATTACCATCATCAAGCTTTTCACTTACGGCTATCCTTGAGCTAGGGATCATGAACTACCAAGGCATTACTACCTCAAGTCTATACACCATCTTAAAAGGCATGAAACTAACTGTAACTTTGTATGATGTGCAATAGGCCCATAAAGCTACTATGAGCTTAGACTCCCAGTTAGTGCATCGAGCTTCGACAGTCTTTGTAAGTATTGAAACAAGAACCTTGAACATTGGTGTTCTCTGCTTGGCCATTTTCATGTGGGTAATATGGTGTTGACTTATGATGAGCGATCATGAATGTGTTAGTAAGATTTTTGATTACATCATTGATGAAATGATTACCTTGATCACTCACTAGCTCAAATGGACATCCAAAGCATGTAATGATGTTCTCATAGAGAAACTTAGCAGTCGCAATGGCATTTGTTTTTTGTGAAACTCTCGCTTTAGCCCATTTGGTACATAATCTATGGCAACAATGATGAAGCGTGCTTGTGTGCCACGTACAGCAAGACTAATAGTGCTAATGAAATCTAAAACCCATTTTTTGAAAGGTTGATTGACTTTGATAGGATGCAGGGGCATCATGTCCTTCTTCTGTAGCTTTGCATAATGTTGGCTCTCATCACATCCCTTGACAAATAGTGCGTAGTCTTTGAAGAGTGTGGGTCACCAATACCCCAATTATAAATAGTGCGTAGTCTTTGAATAGTCTGGGTCACCAATACCCCAATTGGAGTATTTTTTGGCTATAATGTCGCCTACAAAGTGTCCACTAGCTACTTCTTGGTGTGCTTGTTCGATGATGTATAAGTATGGGGTAGCATCTCAGTATGTCATCCTTACCTCATCTGTAAAGAGTTCTGACAATAAGTTGGTAGGGTGCACTCTCTTTCAACAACTTTCTTGCTAAATCTTGTCGGTCTTAAGGACATCGAGCTTGATGCATCGAGGGATTTCTTGCGTGATATGTAGGAAATGCTGACCGAAGCTCGAGATTCTATCTGGAGTGCTCATGATAGGGCACGGTTTTATGCTGATAGGGGACGCTCATCTCGGTCTTTTGAACCAGGAGCGTTGGTTTATTTTAATGTTCCTAAAGATTTTCAGACTTTGTCAATGGGAAAATGCTCGAATTTATCTCCTAGATATTGTGGTCCATTTCGAGTTATGCATCGGTTTGCGTAAGAACTAAAACTGCCTCCAATTGTTAGAGTTCATCCAGTCTTTCATATCAATAGATTGAAAGGGAAACTGGGAGGTGAGGATAACAGAGTTACTCCTCAAGAACTCGTTGAAGTTGAAGATTTATCCTATGTTCCACATGAACCTGATATGGTACATGAATTCAGGGAAAAGAAACTTTGTAGTTGACTTATCTTTGAGGTTAAAATTAGGTGGAAAGATAGTGAAATTGAGGATTCAACTTGGGAGTCGGTTGAGATTGTTCAGTGCAGTTCTCCTTCTTTTCATTGCAAGAGTGCAATGTTTTGAGAGAGGGAAAGTATATTATATGTACATTATGTGTGCTATGTTATATACACATTATGTGTGCATATACTAGGAGACTAACCCACATTAGGCTTGTGAGCATGGGAGCATGGAAACAAGCTCTAGTGGAGCATGGGTTAGGACTAACCTTAAGGGTTAAGGTTACAGGCATCCAAGGGTCACACATGAGAAATGGAAAGTCAAGAGTCACTTGAGGGCCCTCCTATATAATAGGGGCATGGGGCACACTCAAGGGAGCTTGGGAAGCTTGGGGCTTGGAGCTTGGAGGGTTGGAGGCTTATGCTATGGTCTCTTTTGTAGAGGTCCATATCTACTCACCTACCATTTCACACTATAGCTACATGCTATTGGATTGTGTTATACCTCTTGATGGTATGGGACATCAAGGTAGAGGTATGATGTATTTCATTTATTATTCATGTGTGCATCCCTTGGGCTCGGGGGTGGTTGGGTGGTTGAGTTTATGCAACCTGATTTATGCATGTTTATGTATAACAATTATCTAGAGAGATCTTAGGGTTTTAAACAGGCATTATCAAACACTAACTTGTGTTCCCCTATGGTGTATGACTTGTCATGCTCAGGTCATAGGCACAAATCAGGCTCATTTTCCTTTCCTTCATCAGCTACTTTAGCTATAGCCTTCTGTGTGAAATCACGATTTTGTTTGCTTCTAGGTGAGCGACTTGGTTTTTGTTCATCGGAGACTTCCACTTTAACTATATCAATTGGGGATGGTTTGTAATACTTGACCTTTTGTAACTCCTCTCCCGAGTCCCCAATCATCTACAAATTTTTAATATAAATGAAATGCACCCATGTACTAGAGCCGTTGGGCGATAGTGGTTCTCTCTTATAGCCTTTTATGAGGATTCACTACATAGTGTTTATGTCTCTGCCATCTTCGAAGATGCTCCTTAGTGTCTTGATGAACTTCGTGTCTTTCTTCAAATTGAGAATCCATATTAGATTCATAGCTACTCCTTGAAGCTTCTTTGGATGTTATGGGCTCTATTTTTCTTGTGGTAAACTGAGGGGGTAGTGTCGCTTTTTAAGTCTCTATTTAAGACCCCTCATCACTATTGGTGCTTGAGTCATGCCATGTGGACTCAAGTTATCTATAATCTATCCCCTCGGTGTATCAGAAGGTAGAGTACGAATCATTTGTAGGGGCACAACCTTAGGGAACTCCTCACCATCAAAAGTGTAACCCATGTAGAACCTCTAGCTCCCTAGATATTGGTTGTAGCCATCATATGTATCCATTTTAGATTATCTTTAGGCTCATTAGCTTGTATTTTAGCATCTTTCTAGGGTGAGTTCTTCCTCCCTACATCGGCCTCTTCTCTACAAGTATATCAATATTGCAATGGGGCTGAAGGAGTGGTGGTATCTAAATGGTTTTCAAAAAGTCCACTACCCATAGCATATACACGGCTAGTCATAAGATCAACCCTGATCATGGAATCATCAAATTGGAGGTAGACATGTTTTTTAGACCAATCATATACCATCTTTACTTCTGTGAATGGGCATTCTAAGATCATTTCATATGATTCTTGTTGTTTGGAAAAGTCCATAACAATGAAGGTGTGTTTAACCTGATGCTTTGGGAACCTTGATCTTTAAATCTCATAGCATCCCAATAGGTTTAATGATAGTCCCTTCAGCCATCTTGAGAACCTTGATCTTTAAATCTCGTAGCATCCCAATGAGTTTTGGTGGCAGTCCCATCATCCATCTTGATAATCATGTCTGAGACTTCTACTTATGGCTTGGCCATCTTCTCCCAGCATTTCTTGGTGATTATATTGACTCTCGCACCACCATCTAGGATTCCCATTACTGATGCCCTTGGTCGTGATTGGTAGTAGTGTGTTAGACTCATCACCTTCTGATTATTGTCCCAGTTTGTTAAGTAGAATTTTAACCTTAGATTTGGTATTTTCTTCTTCCACTAGGGTTATTGATTCAGGTACAACTTGAGGTGTCTCCATTGTATATTGGGGATGTGCCTTATGTATGTCAGCAAATAGTGGTAATCTGACATTGAGTTTCCCATTTAAGGAGAGATCTCATCGCTTCAAACAATTCAAGATCTCCACTAAATTAGGCAATTATAGTTGTACTGGTTTGTGAGGCCATGAAGTCTAACAATTTGGGGATATTTAGTGGTGCGTTCATGACCTCCTTTCCATAAGTAGGTGCTAGTGAGATTGGAAAATCCATTTCCAAGATGGGCTCAGGGTTTCCGTATGGTAATTGTCTCTTGAACCAATCAAGGATCAAACTATGAGAGGTGGAGGCCTTAATCTCTTCCATGATAACACTCGATACATCTAGAGGTTTATAAATCGCACAATAGGTAAGGTACTAGTGTGTACAGTATCGGGGTCTTGTTTCAATTCCTCTCATGTTTTCATAACTAAATCACTAATTTCTTGGAGTTGCTCAATCTCCTGTTGAGAGTCAGAATAAGAGACAAGTTTTGTCATGTGTGATCTAGTTTCAATAATCACATGTTCCTATGGGGTCTCCTTCCCCATGCTCTTGGTTTTGGAGGGTATTTCCCTACCTTGTTCAGAATCATCCCTTGTGTCTAAGGAGTCTGAGTCCTCATCTAGGTGCCTAATGAAGACTGGCTCTTGAGGCATCCCAAGATTTGTCTTTTTGATTTCCTTTATTTTTCCATTCTTAATCGACTTTTTTCTCATATTTTTCTTCTTCTTCTTAGATTGTGATATCGAGGCCACAGATTGTTGCTTGAGAACATGTTGGTTTTTGGCTTGTAGTTGGGCTTGTAGAGTTGGGGGTGATAGCATTCAACAGCATGTGTTCTAGTTTTTTTATGATCTGCCTTTGAGTTTGATTACTTACCCCAATCATGTTTAGGGGTGTGATGATAGGTCCTATTTGCAGGCTTGTCACCACAATCTTATTGGTGGGGTAGTCCTTAATCTATGCCATAATGGTTACAATTGAGGTCACTGCTTGGATGAGGTGAGGAAACTTTAAGAAACTCGATGGGGGCCTTGATAGTGGTAACATTGAAGAGGAATTCTTCTAGCTTTGGCATTAATATCCCGACCCCTATCCATCGAAGTTGGTAAACTATCTAGTCAAGATGAAACTTTGTGGGGTCCTCAAAGATAACCATTACATCCACAAAAAGCATAATTACCATTATAACATGCCCTTAGGACTCGACACTCCACTGGTCGAATGTCCTTGTTGGCAAATTGAGCACCTTTGAACCTCTCGTATATTGGGTACATATGTACATTTTTGGGGGCTCTATTGGCCTTAGTTCCCTCTTAGAGTGTTTTCATGAAATCTATGTAATTAATCTCCACTAAATTGTTGCCTTTAGCAAGGGGCTTAACTGTAGAAGTGATATGTCCCGTGACTGAGGAAAAAGCAATAGCTTAAAAAATAGGTCCATGGCTATCCACAGCCACCTAGACTTGTGCAAATACTTAATCTAATAATACAATCTCCATAATTAATCCCATGGTATGTCTTTCATGAACAAGTGGTAAAATATATAATGATGCTACAGAGGTGTCCGATGAGGGTTAATAACGATTCCAAATGTCAAATCGATTAGCAATCCAACTTTGGTGATCCTACCTTGGTGATTCAACTTCAAGGATTCTATCTCGATGATCCTACCTTAGCATTTCATCTTTTGTGATCATTTGATTCTAGTTTTTGGAGTTGTCAAACTCCACTTTCTGTGATTGATTGATTTTACTTTTTGGGGTCATTCGACTCCACTTTCTTTGATCCACGGTGATCAATCGATTCTACTTTTTAGGATCATTTGACTCCACTTTCTATGATCATTTGATTATACCTTTTGGGATCATCCAATTCTACCTTCTCAAATTGTCTGATTCAACTTTCTCGAATTGACTGACTCACTTTTCTTGGATCATCCAATTTTACTACTAAATTTTAGCAATTTGTCTAGTGCTCACAATAGAATCTATTGAGAATCTGTTGACTTCACTTCAAGCTCTCTTCTTGCATCTATCCTTCTCAATTCTCCTAGTAGTCACCACATTCTGCCATTTGAGGGATATTATGGTTATTTAGGTACATTGGTAAGCCTAGCTCCACGATGTGGCAAATATTAAGTAGTAGCTCTGACACAGATTACATAGAAGTGGCAACTTCATGATGTTGTGCCAGCTCCAATTTTAAGGTGCCACGAAGTGCTTTCATAGCTTTCGGCTAAGCGGCAGACCCAACGACTAAAACGACGAGTAATCCTACATTAGTAAACGAGCCAAACTTTGCGGATAGAAAGGTTTAGTTTTCAGGGAGATTTATCTATCTGTAAATGAGAATGACATTGATAAGCCTATAAACATAACATCTCCAGCTTATGTTTCAATGATGAGAGAAGTGATCAAGATACCTACACCAGTCTTTTGGCGGCTCTTTCCGATGAATAGAGATGGCCAAAAACTCTACAAATGATTTGTTTGGTATTTTTTCCAAAGAGGATGAATGAGATAGGTCAAATTACTCCATTACTCCCTCCTTATGGAGTTTTATGGTTAGAAATGTCCTTGTTGCAAAGGGCTTATGTGGTCTTGTTAATGGCAACAAACCCAACCTCAAGTCTCTCAAACTATTGCTGAGACCAAAGAAGATGGCAATATTGATGAAATCATTCTTAAAAAGGATATGATCAACATTACCTTTAACTCGTTTCCTAAATCTTATCTAGGATTTAATACTTCCCTCTAGCTTTCTTTGAGAGAAAATGCAATCCCTCTTACCTATTAGGAGTTTGTTAGCTTATTGTTGAAGGAGTAACAATCCAGAAATAATGTCTTTAAAAGTTTTGTTGTGATCATGGTCCAACAACCAAGGATAAGGGTAAGAAATTTCTGCACAGAAGACCAATTCAAACAAATCTTTTGAGGTTAAGGGTGATCTTGATGGATAAGCCAAAGAAGGTGACTTTCTAGTATTGTAAGAAGCTCAGCCATGGAGTTGAAAATTTATTTGAACTTCAAAATAAGGAAAAGAAGAAGATAGAATCTAATAAGTTTTGTAATAGTTCTTCTTTTGATAATCAGAGTTCAAAGAAAGAGGACTCTACTAGTGTCATTATCTATGAAGATTTCTCGCTTATGGGTGTTTACAATTATAATCCTAAACATTATGCATGTCTAAGTGCAACTGTTCTGATAGTTGGTTTCTTGATAGTGGTTCTTCTAAGCACATAACTTCTTAAAGAAATTTTGTCACATATGGACAATGTGAAAGATGGTACACTGTTACATGTGCCAACACAAATGCCTCTTAGCTCATCAACGGTATTGGTGAGATAGTTCTCATTAATATTAGTGTGGATCTTTTTCTTCAAAATATACTATTTGTACAAGGAATTCAAACAAATTTGCTTTTTATGCCCACTTTAGAAAGGGAGGTCTTAATAATGTTGAATTTTTACATGATAAATGCATGTTCATGATAGAGAATAGGACAAACATATTATATATATTGAATCGATTGGTGATTTGTAAAATTAGAGATGTATGACAATCGTGATGTTGCTTGTCTGATAGATAAATATATAATGAAAGATGTCTAATTGTGGTATGCTAGGTTTGGCCACACTTGTATTGGTGGTTTGATGCTTTTGTAGAAACATGGGATGTTACAAGATCTTTCTCGAAGGATGCATCCTTGGCAAACTTTCTTGCCAACCTTTTCTAAAGAATGTAGAGTTGATCACAAATTGTAGCTCATACTAGTGATAGTGTGGTTAAATTCGGGCTACTTCTTTGATGATTATAACAAATTTGGCCTGTCTTACTTCATGAAATAAAATCAAAGGTATTTTCTCATTTTTAATAATTTTTTGCTATGATTAAAGAATGAAACTAGCTAAAAAAATTCACTCTCCTTACAAGAAAGACTTTTTGGCACAAAAATGCATTAAGCAATAGTGTACAACTTCTTATACACCACAGCAAAATGTTGTTGCTAAGAGGCAAAATAAGACTCTAATCTAGATGCATGCTTAAAGGTCAGCAGCTTGTGCACAAGTTTTGGATGGAAGCATTTCTTCGTGCCACCTATGTGCTGAACAGGTTTATGAGTCTTTGAATACTATCACTCCTTTTATGAGGCTTGGTTCAATAAAAAAACCTAAGATATAATAAATGCAAGTTTTTGGTTATTTAACATATGCCTATGTACGGGTACAAAGCAAAACTAAGCTTGATGATAAGGCTGTGAAATGCATTTTTATCAGGTATAGTGGTGAAAGAAAAGGTTATCGTCTCTATAAAATCCTTTCACTAAGAAGATTATTTTCAATAGGGATGTCATTTTCATAGAGGACTTTCTCTATCCAATGTTGGAATTCAATAAGCATGCCTATACTAATTCTCCAGACATGTTTAATGGGTTATTACATGTGCTAGTATTTGTTGATTCCTCAACAGATTTTTCCTACTGATGCTTGTTTGTTGTTGCAAGGGGGAATGCTCAAGGATTTGATGCGCCTACTTCAGATTAGTTAGAAGATGCAGTAAATGTTGAAAGATCAACAATCAATGAACCTAGGCTTATGCCTAGATGGGTTAGAAGCACCTTGCAGGATAGCAAATTGTATGCTTATTCACACAGAGTAGAACAAGATCCAATGCTAGAACCACTTCTTCAATAGATATTGTTGAATTTGAATTTCTTTTTTCTCTACATAGTGTAGATAAACCTGAGTTATGTGAAGAGACTCAAGAAGATCCAAATTGGGTGAAAGGCATGTAAGAGGAAATGCATGCCATTCACAAAAATGGTACTTGGGATACAGTGAATCTACTTCTAGGCCAGAAAGCTATTGGTATTAAATGGAGTTTCAAAGTCAAGAGAAAGGCAGATGGATCTATGAATGAGTTAAAGGACTAGACTTGTTGCAAAAGGTTATGCCTAGTAGAAAGGGATTGATTATGATGAAACTTTTTTCTTCCTCTTCCTGCATGAACACTATTTGATTTGTTATTGCTTTAGCAATCCATCGTGGATGGAAAGTATACCAACAATTGGACATCAAATCAACAATCTTGAATGGTGACTTGTAGGAAGAAGTGTATGTGATTCAAGCATCTAGATTTTCCCAAACTGGTCAAGAATAGAAGTTAAATGCAAACTTAATAAAGCTTTATATGATTTAAAACAAGTTCCAAAAGCTAGGTACCAAAAAATTTATCTTTTTATGTGAAAAAGAATAAGCAAGATTTTCTTGTTGTCATTCTCTATGTAGATAACATGATAATCACAGGCACTAATGAGGATTCCATTACAGTGTTTGTCATGTAGCCATAGCAGCATACATGTAAACGGGCCCATGGGTAAAACACTATAAATAGGGCCTTGGGCACATGGATAGAACCTTTTGTCACTTTTACTAATTTTTGGACATTCCATTGTACCTTTGGCTCCTACTATGGAGATGGCCATCTATGGTCAAGGCTCATGGCTAGCTATCAAGCCATCCTCTTGGTGAGAGGTTAACACACTTAGGCCATTGTGTATCTTTCTCTATTCTACATACACATATGGATTCACTCTCTTATTCATCTTTTGCCATGATGCTTGGGAATATTAATTTCATGTGTAATGGATGCTAGAAATCATATTTCATGTGTTTGAATCCATCTTTAACTCTAGTTCTATTCCATTTGGTATTAGAGCATTGATTTTGATCCACTTTCAAGGTTTGTGGTGCATGAGATTGGTATTTCTTGATGGATTTCTGAAATTTTTGGGATTCTTGAGGTTTTTGTGCGTAATCTTGATTAATTTTTAATTAATCTTGTGGGATTAGTGGGTTTGAGGCTTGCTTTATGGGTTTTCAAGTGATTTTTGAGGAGATTTATTCAATTTGGACCAAATTTTGGAGCCCTGGACCAAATTTTGGGGCGCGTAGACAAAAATTGGAGAAATTTTTGAATTAATCACCTATTAATCACTCTATTAATATTATGAATTTTTCCTTCATCCTCAATCTTTCCATCACCATTGCTCCTAAATCTTGCACCATTTTGCTTCCATTTTGTGGGGCTTTGATAGAGCTTGATGAGAGGATTAGAATGATTATCACATTAAGTGAGAATTTCTAAAATTTTCTAAACATTATCTCTTCTTCTTCCTCATTTTCATGAAACCCTAGGAAGGGCAGCCATTAGACCTTGTCAACATTTCTTGGAGTCTTCTTTGGAGCTTTCTTAAGCCTTCTCCTTAGCAGGAGTTGCATCTACCATAAGCATGTCGCCCATAGCTACACATTTAACCAGCACTGACTTGTGAATGCCTGCTTGACCTGCACCCGAGTATTGAAAAGCATATGCACCATCCATATCATTCCATCCCTCAATACCAACTTCCGCATTCTCATCATCTCCTAGGAGGTCAGGCGAAACGAGATCCCGTGGCAGTGAGGGAATAGCCTGTAGAAAGAAAGGCCGTGTGCACGACAAAGGCAAGACGGTCATGAGGGGAGTGCAGGTGACCAGAAGACAAACTATTTAGTGCATCTGTGGAAATATGATGACATGACTGTGAGATACATGTCTTGATTTCTTGAACATTCTTAGTGCTATTCGTGGCTATGGTGAGCTTCCAAAAATAGAGAACAAAGTCCTCACAAATAGAGGCATTCAAGCAATTTTCTCCATCAAGATCAATCAATGGCAGTTCTAAATGCTACATGGTAAGTGGCTATCTAATATTTTCCATGAATTCAAGCTTCCATTGCAATCAAGGGCAAGTTTAGGGATTCCATGTGTGGAAAGCCCTAAATTATAGAAATTAGGGTTTCCTACATGCCTAATAAGCTCATTGGTATTGCCTACATGCCAAAAATGGGAGTACATAGCAAACTATTTTCTCTCATTTGCCATTGCGCCACATGTGGGATGCCTTCTTGAAGAATTTTGTGATCAATGCAAGAGTTCATGCCCTTATCATGAATCTATGGCTTATCATAATCCATTGCAATACCATTGATAATTAGACAAGGGAAATACTCATTAATTGATTGGCATTATGCATGCACATAAATGCAATGGATGTGATTCTGTGTATTGGAAGGGTTATGGAACATATGAATGAGCTATTGGCACCAATTTTGCATTGATATGACACATATTCTCATATCCTTGAGCATTGTAAAGTGTTCTTTGTACTCAATGCCTTTGTGAAGTTGTCAGCCACCTGATCCTCTGTGCTAGTATATACCAAGTCCACATCATTTACTAACCGCATCCAAGTGTGATCTACATAAAGTGGCTTATAAGTCCAACAACATAGCTCAAATCTAGCCTAGTAATGGTTATGTAGATCAAGCTACCCACTATACATCTATAAAAAGTAGGGTCCTCCAAATTGTTAAATACATTAAAATGCATAATTTTAGACAAATTCCATTATCTTTTAATGACATTATATAGCCGAACATAATATTAGCAGATCCATAATGTAACACCTTCCATATTTTAACATACCATTATAACCTCCAAAATATTCTAAGTCCTACACAAACTTAGCTCACTATTCCTTCACTGTTTTAAGCCTATAATCAAATCTTTTTCCAATATAATGACAAAACAATGAATAAAGTTACACTTTTAGCCTCCAAATCATACATATTCAAACTTATTATCAAATTTCCATACCATTTGCCAACAATATCTCTCACTATAGTGACTATTTATCCTATCTCACCTCACACAAACTCATTGTACCAATACTATTTCTGGTTGTTTTCAATCCTTTGTATATAATCTCCAAGAAAAATGCCTTAGTTTCATCCTATACCACTCTCAAAAAATATATTTGTTAAATATCCTCTCACAATCCATCCCTATTCATCACTATTTATCACTATGATATCATTGTTGTCAACACTATTATATCACTATACTTCATTGTTTTCACTCATATAATTGCATTTTCTCACACTTGAGAAGGAAAAGGATTTGACTAATGATGCACTACACTATTCTTGGAAGATCTTAAAAGTTTCCAATCCACTAGAGTGCCATTTTTCATCTTATGAATATGCACCCTTGGTACCTCCCACAAGAAACCTATAAATAGAGGAGGAAACAAGCTCATTTGACACACCGATCCCAATTGGAAGAGCCTCACAATCAAAATTCTAGTTAACCAGAACTTGCTCTCCCTTAACATCCATAATTAATCCTCATCGTTAGAATGGGATTAACAGTAGGGTGGAAGCATGTTAACCTGTTACAAAATAACATGTCCATGGACATTGCTAACTAGCACAATTTTTTAGCATTACCTCCTCTTTTTGTTTAGCAACATTGCCTCCTCTTTTCAAATGGTTATATGAAGATTTTTTTTGTTTGTTTTATTTTGGGCCATTCACGGTGGCTACATGGGGTGAAGTGGGCCATCCAACATGCCCCTCTCTCTCTCCCTCTTTGCTTGGAAATGTGGTCTCTCTCTCTCTCTCTCTCACTCTCTCTCTCTCTCTCTCTCTCTCTCGTTGAAGCTCTTGCATGCTATCTCTGTACTCGTGCAACTCTAGCTTGTGTGTCTTTGTTTGTGTTTTCTTGTCATAGTATCTCTCTCTCTCTCTCTCTCTCTATGCTTCTATTCTTTTTTTTCGATTGCTAGATAGTGCATTTCTCTATTTTTCTCCTTCTCTCTTGCCCTCTTCTTTTGTAGGCTTCTCACATTGCAAATCATGATCAACAATATGGTTGGATTGTTATAGGAAAATTCCCATGAAGTAATTAGATAGTATGAAGCAAAAAAAAAAAAAAAAAAAAGAGAGAGAGCAATGGACACAAAACAAACTAAAGAGACAAGTTGAATAATGAGCAAAGAAAATGCAGGATATGCAGTGAAATAGTGAAATGCTTCATGGATCAAAAAATAAGAATGGAACGCGAGACCAAGTGGGACATATTCAATCAGATGGTTCAACATCCAATGATCTTGGCACTGCAAGACAAATCATCACGAGAGGAGGCTCAAGTCCAAGCAGCCATTGTGTCTAATGTTTGCAACACATTGGCTAGTGCTAAACAACCAAAATCTAAGGAGGAGTTATTTCTAGGGAGAAGCACGTTGTCTATGTTGATGAAATCTGATGGGTCTACATCTCGTGGTCTACAAGTTTCCAAGATCTCAAGGGTCATTAAGGTTTGAAGGAGCACCTTGTATTCAGCAAGATCTCGTTTACATAGTGAATCTCTTGATGATACTACTAGAATGTTCTCATTGGCTACTTGTTGGAAGCAACAACGTAGTAGCCCCATTTCCCAAGAAATAAAGGAGCTTGTGTAATCCTTTTAGAAAAATGAGACACGAGTGTCCCCAAATAAGAGGGATGCGTGCCAAAAGAGGATTGGGAGAAAGACATTTATCAAGCATCCAATACACTTTCTGGATGAGACACAGGTATTGACTCAAACAGTATTCTTGTCTGCACTTGAATGCTGCATTACCCACACTATTGGCATTAAAAATAGCATTGGGATATTTTTGGTCATGCTTGTCTAATAATGTTTTTCTAATTAGTTACACATGTAGCATTGGTATGTTGCTAGTCATTCTAGTTACTTCAAATTTTATATTCTTCATATCACTACCAATAACATTGGTAAGGTGGTGCTCATCTACTAGTTTGATTTAGCAATGTCCTTGTAGTGCTACAAGTACCATTGGTGTACCACTGTGCACACTAGTGCCTAGCACAGCTTTGTTGTTAAGAAGCAATATTCGCTAATGGTCTAGAGCTAGCTAAAATTACTATACTAATAACTAGCACTAGCTAGCTATGTTATATTGAGAACCACCACTCTTGTACTGCTAACTTATGTAGCATTATTAAATTATTAGCTAACACTATTATTTTGAACTATATAGCAATGCTTGTACCATTGTGCTAGTCTTATAACCTAACACTATCATGTTGATAACTAGCACTATTAATATTGCTTTACTTATAACTAGCACTATTAATATTGCTTTACTTATAACTAGCACTATTATACTACTACCAAGCATTGGCTTGCAAGTTAATATTTCTAACTATAATTGCTAACACACATTTCTAGAAAGTAGCACTACTAAAAGAGTGCTAAAATCAGCATTGTTGGAAAACACTACTAACGCACACCACTTCTAGGACACACTGGTAACTAGCACTACTAACTACTAGCAGTATTACTTAGCACTAGTAACTATAGCTCTATGCTAATAGTATTGGCACTGTGCTAATAGTATTGCAATCTATTAGCACTACTAATAGCATTACTAGCATAACTGCTAACTATAGTAATGCTATTAGCACTACTAATAGCATTACTAGCATAACTGCTAACTATAGCACTATTAATAGAAATTGCTAAATTGGTAAGGGGTCTTATTTTGTTAAGGGACACCATTATGAACAGACCAGTAGCTATTGCTACAGGATTCCAAGAAATAATGCTCTAGAGGTCATGGTACTCTCACATCTTGTGCGTTGTATTAAGATAACTATGGAGCCCATTGTAAGAAAGCCTAGAATGTACACCACTGACGAGGCAATCTACAATAGTATGCCATATGAATTTTAAGAATGGGCTCAACTCAGATGGGCATACATTTTGCTTATTTTTCTTGTACTGATAGCATTGTTGTTTTTTGTCTAATAACTTTTAAGGACTGCTAACCATTTCACACAGCTAACTAGCAAAATGTGTGTCTGGATGATGCGAACCGGAAGCCTTGAAGGGCTGAAACATTTCATGTCAAAAAAGGGATCGAAACGTGTTTCGCGGTTATGATTATGGGAGCTATGCAAGCATGGAAGATACCCAAGTAGTATTTGATGTAAGGCAGGAGCGGGATGTTGTGTTGTGGAGCGTTTTGATAGTAGCTGATCACTCTCAAATAGGGGAATATGGTCTATTAATTGTTAAGAACTATTAACTGTTAATAACTAGTAGCACTGTTAATAAGTAGTGTTCACACTATTAACTAACAATGTCAGCAATGGTAATTAGCACTGTTAACCATTAATACCAATAATTGTTAAGCATTAATTAGCACTGTTAACCGTTTATGCTAATAACTAGCACAAACCAATGGATGATAATGACAAAACATGGCCCCATGATTGTATTATAAGGTATTTGAAAGTATTACACCAATATCAGGCCAAGATATCCATGGCCATATGAGCAGGTTTCCAACTTGTCTATTTAGCAAACAATCTCTAACATATAAAGGAACTCTCGTCGTCCTTCCAGGAATTAAACACATCACCAATTACAACTTCATGAGACGATTGGGTGAACGTAGCCATTCCATAAGCAAAGGACCCACATGCCATAATAAAAAACTTTCATTCTCCAACAACAACAACGACATGTTTTCAAACTTGGGCAATACAATGTAGACACCCTTTTTGTTACATGCTACTTTGTAGTAACTCTGTCATCCATCAGCAATGTGTTTGTTGGGCTGAAATTTGTATACTTCCACCAAAACATTGATAGGTCTTTTAGGAAGACTCGCTTTCCCCGTGAAAGTGAAAGCTGGCCCTTTTACAATCATTTTGCCCCAAAAAACCACTAATATTTTTGACCAAGTTTGGGAAGTAGATCTTGAAACGTCACAGAAGGTTCACACGATGTTGAGAACTCCATATGAAAACCTGAAACCATCTACAAGCCGAGTGCATAAATAGTTCAACATCCTTTTGCACAAGAAATGTGGTGCCAAAATCTAGACTACACTGAGTCCAATCCCTGACTTGCAAATATGCAATGTGCGAATGTGGAAAAAATTCTGTGCCATAAATGACCTTATGCACAAGTACCCCATTCATATCCAAGATAAGTGCACGACGCTCCTGGTCCAGTGGCCTTGGGAGATTCTTCATTGAAGGTGCATGCAGCATATAAGAGGGCCAATTGGAGGGGGAAAATAGTATTGGAATCTGACTACTGTGCCAAACTGTGTTTAGTTTCTAAATAGCCCTTTCCTCAATCATAAGGGAGTGCCATGGCCCCTTACAAAGTTTCTTTGGCCTCAATTTCCATGGTCCTTTCACAAACAAGGACAATGCCAAGACTCATCTACAAAAAACACAACACATCTATTAAATAACGTTAATCTACATCAACACAAGCGTGCTCATGAATAAGATAACTTCATCATCACATGATTGAAGCACTATTGTTATCAAGCGAAAGAAAATAGATTGAAAACAATACAGAGCCCATGATCAAAACCACCACACAATTAAACATTGAAAAATAAGGTTTTTCATTGCATTGGCCACATTACGCAGCATGAGTACAATAGTTCTACTCATCAACTCTTATGCTTTCCAGCCACCTTAGTAACATTAGTGGCCTTACATTTTCTATAATGCATACAAAACATTAGTGGCCTTACATTTTCTATAATGCATACAAAACATCTTGTCCAATGTAATGTCTTCATCAGGGTTGCTTGCCACATTATTTAAGTCATTAGTGGCTTCAGCAAAATGATCTCACCTACAATGACCTTTCCCTTTGCATTCATAGCATCATCAAACTACATAAGATCCTTTTCAAGATTGGGCTCTTCTTCCATAGCCTCTAAGGCATGTGTTTCCTTCATTTGCACATTCTCTCAGTCCGTGTGTATCTTGTCATCATCTTTGGCCTTGTTGGTGCCCTCCTCCCCCTTCATTCTGCACACAATCAACTTTACAAGTTGTTTTGCATGAGGACCCTGACTTTTCTACAATACACTTTCCTGCATAGAAAAAGAGTACATCACATCATTAATATAAAGAAAAAATAAAAAGGTACATTAGATCAATGATAAGTAGAGCTAATATACTGTTAACTAACAATGTTTGACATTTACGACTATCATACTACTAACTAGCACTTTCTTTGCTAACAAGGACTACCATTCTGCTAACTAGCACTTTCATGCTGATAATAATCATTGGGATATTGCTGTCAAGTACTCATTGATAACAAGCACTATGATACTACTAACTAGCACTATCATTATCCATTGCTAGCTAGAAGTATTGTGTTGCAAAATAGCACAAATAGTTTACTAACTAAAACTGTTTGTTGAAAGATCCCTGCCCCCTCTGCGCAACAAATTCAGGGTTCTAGCAGCGAAAGTAGCACTTCTTGCGCGGGACAGAGCCTCTCACTCTCAAGGCCTCACCCCACGAATATCCGGACAAGAGACTAATCCATCAGTTCTTCCAAAATCAAACCTGGAAAAGCTTCCCTCGCCCAAAAAGCACGGGCGATTCCTCCATGGGATATTTTTATTCTAACGTAGTCAAGATCATCACTAACCAAACTGATCCGACCAAACCCGTAAGTCACATGGTCAGATCAAGGAAAAGACTTGCACTTGGATCATAAAGACCAATGCTTTTTTCCTCATCGAGAGGCACAACCGTGGATTCTTTTCCATAGAACAAGGACTATCCGGAATTTACTTCATCTATCGTACTATAACAGAATTGAGTCTCATTTTAGGGATCCATCAGTCCAGCCAAACCCCATCCAGTCCCATGGGTTAGCCAACCACCCAATTACTGTAGTGATAAAATCCATTTAGGAATTTGGTTATGTTTTGTCCCGGGTACTAGGGAAAAGAGTTCCCAGGCCCCCTAGCCGGCGCTTCATGCAAACTTCAAGATAGTCACACCACTTACACACCCAATATGAAATTTCCTGTTTCACAGATTCAGCTAGCTTTAAAACAATCTTTTAATGAAATCATAGTATCACTGATCATAATCCTCAGAAATATTCAATTGATTTCTAGTTTCCAATCATTCCTTCATCGGAGTACCTATGACATCATTAGCAAACCAGAATGTTCACCACCTATCCACTCATCAGGGGCCTTTTCAATAGTTCCTAGCTCATAGTACCCAGAAATATATTCACTTATAAAAATCCAAATGGACTCTTCGTTGAAGATCAGCAAGATCAACCAACAGATCCATATAAAAGAGCCATGGACTTATCCATTGAGGACCACCAAGGTCAATTAACTAGATCCATGCCCAAATTCGAAAAATAACTCTTACTTCTTATTCCATTATCTTCCTCAACGCACGCGTGGGTATCTTCAGTGACCCAGAGCCCAAGCACCGTATGGTCAGCACCCCCTCTAGGATCCTTCGCAGGTCACCTAGTGCTTCACTCATAGGCCGCTTCCTTGGTCCCTCATCCACTGTACCGGAAGCTCACCATTTAAATCGAGTCAAGACCTCGATCAACCGTGCTATGCAAGACGTCCTCCATTGACTCTCCGTTAGCTGTTGCAACTTTATCACTTAGGTCTCCACGACCTCATTCACAAGACGGTCAAAATGCTTTCCCATCATTCTTGACATAAAACAGTCATTTAAAAATAGGTCATAAATATAGTTTCTATAACAAACTCTCATCTTTCCACATTGTTCCACATCAATCCACATTACTTAATCCAAGTCCAATCATGTGTTCCCATCCTCCTTCATCCATTCTCATCCAATCACATCATTCTCATCCATTCTCATCCAATCACATCATTTTCCATCTCATCCAATCACATCATTTTCCATCTCATCACATCTTTCCACATTTATACTCATCACATCTCATTCACTCGCATCCACCCATATCCACATCTCATCACATCACATTAATTCACATCTCATCCATTCATATCTACCCCGATCCACATCACATCACATCCATTTCATCTCACATCTCATTCATGAAAAGATGCAGGGGAGAAGAGAGCTTGAGCTCTTGCAAGCACACACACACTCACAAAAACCTGAAAAAGAACACACAAGGTGAGAGGCTGAAAATCTTCTTCTTCTTCACACAACACTCAACACACCATATACAAAGATAAGAATACACACATATGAAAAGGTACTCAACCAAATACATACTAGGGTTTTCTATAGTGTGAACCCAACTAAATGAGCTGGTGCTATAACTATGCCAGTCTCTAGAATGGCTGTCACACAGCCTGTCATCCCACTGGCCGCATATCACCCATGATCTCACCAACCATGCCAGTGGTGTAAGTGTGGGGCCTATCCCCCAGGCGGGTCATCAGTGTCCACCGCCTCACTAGATGAGCTTGATATCTCAACACTCCCCCTCGAGCTCAACTCCATCTCATGTACACCAAGCAAAGCCTTGAATGTGCGGAGCTTCTCTGTACCCAATGCTTTGGTGAAGATGTCAACGACCTGATCCTGTGTGTGCTGACATAAACAATGTCAACGTCTCCTGCCAAAACCTTCTCTTTGACAAAATGGTAGTGGATCTCTATATGCTTTGTGCGAGCATGAAAAACTGGGTTCCTAGCCAACTCTCTACTGCTAATGTTGTCACAGAAAATGACAACTTGTCTATCCACTGAAGTCTAATAGACCCAAATCTGCAAGTAGCTTTCTCAACCAAGCTACTTCACATGCTGCCATAGCAGCACCTCTGTACTCGGCCTCTGTAGTAGTACTAGATAGAGCAACCGTAGGCTACTTCTTGCTGCTCCAAGTCACAGCAGCACTCCCCAAAGAAAACATGAAGCCACTAGTAGATCTTCTATCTGAGATACTACCAGCCCAATCAGCATCTGTGTACCCATGTACACAGATCTCTTTCCCAGTTTCATAAAATAGTCCACAATGCAAAGTAGACCTCACATAACTTAGTATGCATCTCAATGCATCCAAATGTGGCTTGCGAGGAACCTGCATAAACTGACTCACCAACCCAACAGCATAGCTCAAATCTAGCCTGGTGATCGTCATGTAGATCAAGCTTCCTACTATGCACCTATACATAGTAGGATCCTCCAAAATCTCTCCTGAATCTACACTCAACTTGCCATTCTGATCTAATGGCACTGAGATAGGCTTACAGCCTGTCATACCATACTTGGACAACATGTCCAAGCCATACTGTCTCTGCAGTAATCCAATACCATGTGGTGACCTAATCACCTCAATGCCCAAGAAATATCTGAGCTCCCCCAGATTCTTCATCTCAAACTTCTATCTAATCAAGATCTTTACATCAAAGATCTCTGCATCATGGTCCCCCGTAATGATCAGGTCATCTACATAGATGACAACAAGCACAACCCCTCTATCACTGTGTCTCACATACAGCGAGAAATCTGCATTGGCTACATGAAAGGGCTACATGAAAGCCAATAGTGACAAGATATTCAAAAATCTTCTCAGACCATGATCTTGGTGCTTGTTTTAAGCCATACAAGGCTTTCTTCAACCTGCAACCATGCTTGGGGTGACTCATATCCTCATAACTAGGTGGCTGCAACATATACACCTCTTCCTGCAAATCCCCATGCAAGAATGCATTCTTTACATCCATCTGATGTAAAGACCATTGCTTTGACGCAGCCACTGCTATCACAACTCTCATTGTTGCCATCTCGGCAACTGGGCTGAAAGTTTCCTCATAATCAATGCCATATGTCTGTGCATATCCTTTGGCTACCAATCTAGCCTTGTACCTACTTATGCTTCCATCATTGTTATGTTTTACTTTGTACACCCAGTTGCATCCAATGGCTTTCTTGCCTTCATGCAATTGCACTAAATCCCAAGCCTCATTTCCATATATAGTGCATCCATCTCCTCATTCATAGCTTTCTCCCAACACACATTTCCAACAGCCTCATCAATGCATGTAGGCTCTACAACGTGTACAACTTTTGCCATGTATGCATAGTGAGGTGCACATAACCATCATAGGTAAACCTCTGTACAGAATTCTTCACTCTCCTAGATCTTTGCAGCTTTGCATTCATGGCTTCCATAGCCTTCTTTACACCAGGTGTTCTCATAGTTGGTATCCCAAGATCCTCATCAAGGCTCATCTCTAAGCCACTAGACTCTCCATCAACATGAGAATGCCCTGCAGAAATGTCAGGCATACTAAGGGACTCAACCACTTTCTCTTTGCCTTTATGTGATGTACTAATCACATTTGCAAGATTGGTATTTTGATGCAGCCTACCACTCCATGGTCTATCAAAACTGAACCACTAGATGAGAACTCTCCTGGTCCATTCAAAGACTGTGATTGCTAACTTGCATTCTGAGCAACCACATTTCCACTCACATCAGCCCCAACAGCTTCGTTTTCAGCAGCATACGAGCTACCCATCTCATCAAAAACAACATCCCTCCTTACCCTCAACTCACGTGTAGCAGGGTTCTAACACCTGTATCCCATTTGCTCAAGGGAATACCCAATAAACACACATTTTGTAGCTTTTGGATCCAACTTAGTTCTTAGCTCATCTGGCACATGCACATATGTAATGCATCCAAAGACTTTTCGATGAGACAAATCAGGTTTTTTGCCAGTAAACCTCTCCTCTAGAGTTACATCATGTATGGCTACAATTGGAGTCCTGTTCATGATGTAAACTACTGTAGAAACAGCCTCAGCCCAATAGCTATGCAGCATATTCTTCTCTCCCATCAATGCTCGCGCAATCTCAGCAATGTGCCTGTTTTTTCGCTTAGCAACTCCATTTTGCTGCAGAGTGTATCTGCATGTAAACTGTCTCTGAATACCATTCTTCTTCAAAAATTCAGAGAACTCATTAGAGAAGTACTCTCCAATGGAGAAGTACGCTCCCCCTCCATCTGACCTTAGGCACTTTACATGTTTCCCTATTTTCTTTTCAATCATAACTCTGAAATTTTGAAAATGAGTGAACACCTCACTCTTCTCCTTCATGAAGTATACCCACACTTTCCTTGTGTGGTCATCAATAAATGTCTCATAATACCTGCAGCCTCCCATAGACATGGTCTTCGTAGGACCCCATACATTTGAATGCACAACATCTAGTGCATTTCTACTCACATTTCTGTCACGTGGAAATACATGCTTTGTTTGCTTTCCAAATTGGCATGCTTCACATATTTTCTGCATACCTTCAAGTTTAAACTTTGGCAACCCTGTCACAATTCCTTTAGTCTGCATAGACTTCATTCTTTGCACATTCACATAAGTGGATGGCTGATTTGGGAACATCTCTCTTCGACTTCCCCTATTCTGAGGTGGAGGTCTTACATTACTTTGGATTGAAACGACGGGTTGGTTAGAGGGTCTACCTTTGGGATTTCCCTGATTTTGGGAGAAAGTAACTTGATTACTCTGGAAGGAAGGAGCTAGAGTCTGGAATCTTGGTCCCTGATTTCCTCACCCCAAAAACCTTGATCCAAAAAGAGTTGGGCAATCCATAATACTGCGATATCCAAATCCTTGATAGAGTTATAGCATTTCACTTCCTTGTTCAAGGGTGGAACTTCCCAAGTTGAATTCTAGGGGATTGAGTTCCGAGAAAGGGACCTTTCTTCCATTCTGGAACTTTCCATATTCTGAGCTTGACCTTGTCTCTTAGGCGGTGGAAGGTTGGAATCACCTTCTGGAGCTAGAAATTGAAAGATGATGGTGCTGGCTTCGGTGCGAGACCTTGACATCAAAGGCCTTGGCAAAATCCTTCACCATCCGCATTGCTTCGGCCATGGAAACTGGCTTGGCATTCTTCACTAGGATATTCAAAGGTCCGTTCAGTCCCCGAATGAACCTAGCCATCAGCTGTTCTTCATCCACAGTGGTGGCGAGTATTTGAGGAGGAGAGCAAATGCTTGGTGATACACTTCAATAGTTCTACTCCCCTGGATTAACTCTAAGAACTTGTTCATATTGGTTTCCAAAATGCCGGGAGGACAGAATCTCTTCCTTAGGTAAATTTTGAGATCATTCCATGTCTGAGCGTTCCGATCCAAACGGTTTGTCTCGGAATGGTTTCTCTATGCCACTCTGGCTGTTTCTACTATCTTCAACCTTGCAAGAGCCATTTTGCTCTTCTCATTGTACCCACCAGTGACATCAAAGTACCCTTCCATTTCTTCGATCCACTTCTCCATAGCCTCGCCCAAGTTTTCCCCTTCACCCTTGAAAGGTCCAGGCTACGATGTCATACATGGATGAAGGCTACAGGATGTATGTTGACTGGTCAACAGGGCATGTCTCTATGGGGTGAAACCACAACTAAACAATCTAGTCATAAACTTTTGACCTGTCACTATTATCGAGGGTTACAAAGAGGAGGAAGCTTAAACATCCACAAAATCTATGGAAATCCCCTCCACTTCAGTGTCTAATATTCAAGAAACTCTCAATTATTCTATCTCCACATAGCAAACACCTGCATATCAAAAGAATGAATAGATACAACGAGCTAAAAAGTGTGGCACCCCAAATCTACCTTGAAATGGGTCCCCAAAAATTTTCAATCCATACCACCTCAACCGACCAAGAAAGGGGGACCTCAACACAAGAATCGATGCAGGAAGTCCAAGTTATAGGTTACCCTAACATGGATCCCCAAATGGTTATTAAAAGCTCAAGGATACTACAAGGGTAACCATTGTATTTGGATACCAAAACATAAAAGTATACCACAGTCTCATTGCCGCCACTTAGAAATTCCCAAATCTCCTCATCAATGATGAATAAAGGCTTCAATAGCTCAAATTCCAACAAAGGAAAAGCTATTGAAAAAGAAACTTCACCATCAACACCCGATCCCAAAGAGAAACCTTATCACACGAAACGTGGTGATTGAAGGTGGTGAAGCCTTTACATCACAAAAGGTTACAAAACCATTGTTGTCTATCTAAGCCCCAACCCCATTGGTCTCCCTAGATCATCCCACTATATAAGTGTCAACTTCATTACTCATCTAAGGGTGAACCCATAAGCTCCATCCGGTCTTATGAGAGCTCTTTATAGCCATTAAAACTGGAAGTCGACCTACCACAACAAGAAACAAAGAGCACTCCTATCCAACAAAGAGCACTCCTATCCAACAAACATTGATGGAACAAAGTTGGAAGGGATGGTTACAAAAAATCTACAATGCCTTTCGCGAGGTCAAGGTATGATAGAAAGCAGGAAGGGGAAACTTATGATAATATCATTACTTTTACCCTCCATGTTTTGCTCCCTGACAAAGTATATCAAGAAGTAGCCTATTGGAAAAAAGCTAACCCATGACAATATAGCTTGAACCAGCAGTGTACAACAATACAACAACTATACACATACTAAAAATCCGACTAACCATATAAATTTTTTAAAAAATTAAAGAAAAAAAGATGATGAGAAGGAGAACATATTAAATAGAAGAATGAAGTACCACTCTACTGTGATTACAGGTTGTGAGCATGGACTTTTTGTGGATTGACACGAGTGACCCTATCCTAGACCCAGATTTCCAGGAATGGTACTATTAAGGGCACCGAAGTATTCCTCTTTTCTAGACCACTCACACTATTTTTATGTACCACTAGGGGAGAGAGGTTGTGGCACCATCTTTGTGATTCTACCTACAATTCCATCCCCTTGCACCATGCCTTACTTATAGGCATCACATGTTGTATGTTGTGTTCTACTTATGTTGGTAGTGTAGAATGTATTTTAGGCATTATGGGGGGACAAGACTATCATAGTAGTGCTTGCTTAAATTGTTAGGTAACTGTTCTATCAATTTTCTAGTTATTGCTTGGATAACCATTTAGGCTTTGGTCCTAGTTTAATCTTCCTTGAGATCAACCTTAGAGTATGCCAAAGGAGTATGCCAAGTACTCCACCTTCCTTAGTGTGCCCTTTTTACTTAGAATAGAGTCTCCTAGGTGAATGATAAAAGTGAAACTAGTTTATTAAAAAAATAAATCAATAATACAAAAAAAAACACAAGAAGATAACCATCGCCATGTGTGATCTAGGTAGGACTTTTGTCTCTAGGTAGTGAATGGAGCCTTGGGACTGTAGCCTTGATCTCCATGGATGGGACTGTAGCCTTGGCACTGTAGCCTTGATCTCCATGGATGGGACCTTGTGGCGGCTCAAAATCTTTCAATACAGGCCTTTAAAAAAAACCATCACTGTGTGGAGGTACTTAATGGTTCTTAGATACTCTTGTATGAGGTCTCTGGACCATTTCTTGGGTATTTGCAAGGTGGTTCTCTACTTTTCTATTCTTAGAATCAAAATGAAACCTCATAATAATCACTTAACATATTTATTTATGAGGCTAGATATTAGCTAGAGATGGTTTCACCAAAAGATAGTGTGTCGAGACTAAGGTCTAACTAAAGGCATGCTTTTTTCTCCATCTTAGTTTAGATCAAATTTGAACCAACCTTAATATTATCTTTGTCTTAACTAGAAAATTTGACCAGTCGTCGTAAATATTTTTCCCACTGCTTGATTGGTGTTTGCATTATGCTTAAATGCACCTTACTCGTGGTACCATGTTGCCTTGTAGACCTTCCAAGACCTCCAACATTTCATGTATCGAGCAATAGCCTTGACCAATATTCATCAACATATTTTGAGGACAGACTCTGCATCAGGAAGTGGGCATGTTAATCCTCAATGGCCCCAGCATCATTATAGTTTTTTTTACGTGTGTGATCACCGTCGCTTGTCTATGAAAGGTGTGCCACAAGATTAATTATGCAGATTGTATTCTTAGATTAAGTATTTTTATAAGGCTAGGTGTGGTCATTGGTGAATAGCCATGGACCTATTTTTTAAGTATGGTCACCTAAGGTGTGAAGGCTAGGGACCAAGATAAGGGTCATTTTGTAGTATCACCATTCATTCTCTCATGCTAATTTAATAGAGTGCTCCTCTTCTCCACTCTCCTATGCTATTGCTTTCTTGCTTGCCTCTTACTTGTTTGAGCTCTTGTGTGCTTGCTTGCATGTATGTGAGAGAGTGAGTGTATGATTGAATGAGAGGGGGATTGAGCTTCCATTGGTAGTGCTAGAGTGGATCTTGGAGAGTGGCTGCATGACAACATCATCTCCTACGAGAATCCGAGCACAATCATGCACGAAGTGAGTGACACATTTTTCTTATGCAATTGTGGGCTAGGTTATGGTAGATCAACTTCTCGATTTAAGTTGTTTTATTCTCCCGAGTGTGCTTAGACAAAAGCCCCAAGACATTGGCTAGTTCCTACACTCTTTCTATGGTGCAAGGGCTTCCTAACATGATCAGAGTGGAATCGTTAGAAAGGGAATCAATGAAAAGTGGAATGTGTTGAAAAGTAGAATCGACAATTTTGACTAGTTTGATCGACTAATTATAAGCCTAAAAAGGATCACAAAATCGAGCAATTTCTCCCAAAAAAAAATCTAGATAAAAATTATTACAAAAACCGATGATTCGATATGCCACGTGTTGCCTACTAAAAATGAGGCAATGCAAAAGTGGAGCCGGATCATTTGGCAACTACGAAATAATCCAACTATAAAAAAATGAGTCTCCTACTACTCTAGTTGAATCACTTGTGGATACTTAATCAATGTTAAGAAACGATTGCAACCACAATCTTGTTTGAAGTAGAAGAGTCGATTCAAGAAGAGGAAGCCTCTACTAAAAAGAGAGAGAAAGCTATAATGCAAGCCTCAATATGAAAAGCTTCAAGTAGCACCTCAACTTGGACTGATAAAGAGTTGCAACCACCTAATGAAAACCAAAAGGTTAAGTTGTGGAAAGCTTGAACACAATGTAGAGAAAACCAAAGAACAAGCTATGTAAAGCTTAAACACAGTGTAGAAAAAACCCAAAAACAAGCTATGTAAAGCTTAAACACAGTGTAGAAAAAACCCAAAAACAAGCTATCAAAAGCGTTGCTCTGATACCACTCTTAGCTCACATAGAATTGAGAGTTGCACTCACACACACACAACGCTTAAACACAAGAGCATAGAGGTGTAGAGTGTGAGAGAAATTGGCAAGCTTGAAGAAGAAAGATGAAGCTCTCTACAAGTACAAAAAATCATGATATATATATTGTAGGAGAACAAAAATGTCAACTCTTAAAAAAGTAGCATCCAATTGTTACCTTGAATCCTCATTGGATTTAGAGAAACTTATGATGGGAAATTATCTCGAAGCATCAAGGGGAAGTTATCCCTAAATACACAAGAAGAGTATCTTGTAGAAAGACTTGGATAAAAGTCTTACAAACGTCTATAAGATGGTGTATATCTTCTCTTTTGCAAAAAGGAGTGATATGAAAAAAAAAATATTTCCAATCTCAAACGATCTCATAAGGATCAAAAGGAATGGATGAATATATATAATGGACTGAAAATGCTTGTAGTTCAAAGCAAGGTTATATTTTGAGAGCAACACCAATTATTCAAAGGTTGTTAAAGTCACGAGACGTTCTCAAAAGCAACATCCTCAAGGCTTGGTGCTCTGTATAATACAGATTATCGAGGTTGGATTGTATTTTTTTGTTTTTTGTTTAATTATTTTGTTTTAAATAAAAGAGGTCAATTTTTATAAAGGAAATATTAAACCCTTGGACCTATGATCGAGGATCACAAATTGGATTGGAGCGAAAAACTTAGAAACAAGAGGTTATCAGAGAAGAAACCTAAGCACCCTGTGCATAATGGTCTGAGATAGACTTCAACAAGATTTAAGGAATAATAAATGAAAACTTTGATCACCCTTATAAAGCAAGCCGTAGTGTTATGTTGTTTTTTGAGAATGTCATTTTAAAGTAAACAAGGTTAAATAAGTGATTCAATTGCCAATAAAGGTAGTCCCCTAAGGACCCTTAGTGGTAATTGTGATATTGCCCATAAGTGGATCCTTATGGGAACTATCCCACAAGTGAGCCCTTCCTGATAGAGCGTACAAAGGTTATGTTTCCCCCATGAGTTCCCCGATTATGGCCATGGGAACTATCTATTAGGGTTGTGACCCCCCTGTTAGAATGTATAGGGTCATGTCACTACTGTTGAGTGGCACCCTTTAAGGTGACTCACAAACCATCTATCAAGGTTGTAACCCCTTGGTAGTTGAATAAGAAAAAGGGAAAAAGGAATTCGTTTGGAATTGTGACCCCCCTGTGAGAATGTATAGGGTCATATCACTATTGAGTGGCACCCTTTAAAATGACTCACAAACCATCTATCAAGGTTGTAACCCCTTGGTAGTTGATAAGAAAAAGGAAAAAAGGAACTAGTTTGGAATATCTTATCGTGCATGAGATATCAAAGGTAACAAGGGTCATGAGATAATGATTACAAGATTCCCAATAATGAAGGATTCAAAAAAGAAGTAAGTGTCATTTTTAAAGAAACAAATTATTTTAAGAATTGAGTGCCTATCCTTAATGCCTGCATGGAACCCCAATGCCCTATAGGGGGTCTAGAAACTTGATTCCCTTTATACTGAGGCACAACCCTCCTGAATTAAATAAATGGATCCATAACCAAGTGGCTGGGTGTGGTAGCTAGACCCAAGAAATTGGATGGGGCTAGGCTCAGTTAATGGATCCAAAAAGTAGGAAAACATTGATAGAAACATAAAATTTCATTGGTGGAATCTCATTGACTGTGACTAATTTGTATTCAAAACGAAAAGAACTTTGAAAAAAATAGAGGTTCAAACTAGAATGTTCAAAAAGGATAGAGAAATTCCCCTAATAATCGAGGAACGCGACATTGTGTTAAGCCTCCGGGAGGAATCATCGACCAATGGACTTGTTTGTAAAGATCAAATATGATAAGTAAAGGTACCAAGTAAAGGGTTTGCTAACTGGATCAAGGAAAAGGGTTTGCAGTTACAGAGGTCAAGAATCCACAGATAAATCTTTTCCCACAAGGAAAGGCTTTGAACCAAGGTTACAGAGGCCATAAAGTTCACAAATCAAATTTAAGTGAAGGGGGGTTTGCTATTCATTTCACTTGTTTCATATCTCTTTATGATGTATCATTTATTCAAGATATTAAGAGAAAAAAACAACTTATATTTCTTGCAACGTGCAAGTAAAGTTATGCTTAAGGGAGTTGTTTGAAGCTATCTATTACATTGACCTTATAATAGTACCTTTTATTCAAATAATATTACACATTCATTTTACAAAGATCCAAGGTCCTTCTATGACACTTTTCCACAATGGTCTATGTCTTTTTACTTGGTATGACTAAATTGGACTCATTATCTTTGACTCCTTGGTTATGGCCTCTTTTCCTACTGTACCAGTTGGCAACCCTTTTCTTGGCTTTTCTTCCTCTACTCAATGTGGAAACTTGTCTCAACAACAAAGCTATACGTGGATTCTTGATACGTACTTAGCACTATATTTGGGCCTTGAATGGTAAGTTAATGTGTTATTGATTAGAGTGACCGAGATCCTTTTTGAGTAAAACCCTCCATGTCATCTCAAGGGCGAGCTTCTGTTTAGTCTTCACTAAGGTGGTTACACTAGTATTTTTTGATGCATTGAGCCAATGTAATGATGGTTACCAGATGTCAGGCTAAAATCTGAAAAGTGTTTTGGGTCAGTGTACATATGGGATGCGTGGTGTGTGAATAAACTTTGCTCTGAATGCCCTGGCAAATGTACAGACCGAGTGGTTTTACAATGAGCTGGTATGCGTGTTTTTTTTTGGGAACAGATGCTGGAGATTGGAAGTTTTTATTGCATCAGTGTGGTGTGCGGGTGGTTACCAAAAGCATGGCACCGACGATGGAAATGGTCTGGTTTGGTAAGTTGATGCTGCTGACTATGAGCTGTGGGCAGATATTGCATCTGTTTTGGGAAGATTATGGGCGCGGCATGTTCACCCGAAAAGCAAGGTAATGAGAGGGATGGTGGAGACTTTGAGGCTTTAAAAATAAAAAATACATTAATACATGTGGCCAACTTGTGGGCCATGTGGAAGGCCTTATTGGCTGCCAAAGCGTGCAGCATCTCGAAAGTTGGCGAAGGCGTGGAAGGTGGGTGAGCGAGTGGAAAAGGAAAAGGAGCCGCCTAGAGAGGAAGTCGGGTGTGGATTCTGCAGGCGATGGCTGGAAGTGAAGTAAGGGCCGCCGGGTAGTTGTGGACCGCCTTACAGAGGCAAGGAAGGGCGAAAGAAAGGTGGCCGCCTCTCTGGTGAAAAAGGCTGGCGGGAAAGCAAGCTGGAGTTGCTGCTGGGAATCGTGAAGGGACCGGAGGTGTGTAGGGAGCGCAGCTTTGTGCATGTGATGAGCTGCAGTTGGCCACGCAAGCAGGCAAGAGGTTGAAGATAAGGGTCGACTAGGCTGACGGGTTGGCGAAGAGGTGGATTGGCGCTCGAGAGAAAGCTGGGAAGCCGCCTTGTAGAGGGCTGGTAATTCTGCAGGAAGGCAACGAGGACGTGTGGTAGCTACTTTGTGCAAGAGCCAGAAAGGCTGGCTGCTGATTCTGCAGGCAAAGAGATGGACTGATCGATGGGCCAGATACAAGGGAACTGCTGAAGCTGACGAGCAAGGAAAGCTGCAGAGGCTCTATGGTTGGCGAAGCTGCTGGTATCGACACACAGAGAGTGGGAGCTGCTGAGTTGAGGGTTAGCTGGTGTGGGCGCCTTCTGAAGAGAGAGTGGCTGGTTTTGTGTGGGCGATGATTGCAAGACAGTGTGGCTGCTTGGCTGGTGGGGCCGGAAGCACTGCAGATAAGCTGCAAAGGAAGTGGTTCATTGTGAGGCTGGCAGAGGATCATCACAGAGAGTGAGAGAGAGGTGTTTGGGTAGCTGCTGGCGACACACAGAAGTGATGGGCTGCAGAGGAGTTGAGGGTTAGCTGGTGGGGCGCCCTCTGAAGAGTGAGAGTGGCCGGGTTCATTCTGGTGTGATTGACACAGCATGCAGGCGAGAGGTTCGCGGTGATTGGGGATGTGGTGTATCCTCGACAGTAAATCCTAGCCAGAGTCCTGGTTTCGGTGTAATTGCTGGGTTTGTTTATGGTGTATGGTGCTATGTTTTTTTGCTGAATGATCATCTGTTCATCGTGGTTCTGAGCTGTCTTATGGTGTGGGTGGGTGGTGAATTGTGGAAATTGTTCCAGCCGGTGGTGGTGTCTTATGGTGTGGGTGGGTGGTGAATTGTGGAAATTGTTCCAGCCACCACCAGCCGGTGGTGGCTGGTGGTGCCTCCGTTGTGTTGTTGTTTCCAAGTCTGGGAGGTGAAGGGCTATAGAGGCAGGTTCTTTTTTCTTTTTTTTCACCTCACATTCTTCTGGCGCCCCCACTGAGGATAGCTCAAGGATTTCTCTTACGAGGGTGTATGCCCCAGAGTGAGATTGAAGGAAGGTGTTTTCTGGTTTTTCTTGGGATTTCTAGGGGATAAAAATGATGTCGTATCTAGAGTTTTTTGGTGGTCCAAATGAAGATGTGGCAGATTTTCTGGAAAGGATGGAGGTTGCATGCATAAGCAACCACATCAATGAGCCGGCATAGGTATTGCGGTTGCTGAATATATGTTTGAAGGGAGATGCAAGGATTTGGTACAGAGCTTATGAGGAGTCATTAAAGGATGCTAAGCCACGCATTCCAATGACTGAGGATGGATTGAAGACTGCACTTTTGAACAGGTTTAAGAAGATTGAGGATCCAGACAGAGTTTGGCATGAGGTGCAGGGATTGACACAGGGCGAATTGGAGCCAATTGATGATTATGTGAAGAAATTCTCTTTGCTGTGGGAGACCTTGTGCAGGGCTTTGGGGGATGATCAGGTACCTCCGAACATGATGAAGAAGGATCGTTTTATTGCAGGATTGAAGGGAGGCATTCGCTGGAAGGTTGAGTTAAAGAAGCCCAGGTCTTATGAGGATGCAGTGGAGATAGCCAAATCAAAGGATTAGAAATTGCAACGGATGAACCAGCTGGGGATGGTTCCAGTGGCAGTGAGGCCTGAAATGAGAAGGGTAGAAGCAGTACCGATGAGAACCATGTTGGAAAGAGTGCAACCGATAGAAGTTCAGGTGAATAATGCTATACCACAGGGGATAAAGGTGGCACCTACAGTTGTTACAGCTTCTGATGAAGGGCTTAAACAGGACATGAGGCAAATGGTGGATTGTATGAAGAATTTGAGTTTAAAGATGATGGAGAACATAGGTGGTGGACATGGCCGAGGCAGAGGTTATAATCAGGAAGGGGTTGAAAGTCAGACAGGCTATGGAAGTGGCCGTGGTTTTGGCAGGGGTAGACGGTTTATTCCTACATGCTGGAATTGTAGTGAACTTGGACATCTAAGTATAGATTGTGATGATAAGCCTCAGCGAATGGGGGGTGATATGTATCCCTTACCCTCTCAGATTCCCAACAGGGCAAATGATTATGGAATTGAAATTAAAGGTGAAGCAGGGAGCAGTGGGTTGACAAATGAAGAGAAAGGTAAAACTCAGAAGCTGATGTGATGCCTTTGGGGAAATGGATGCCACAGGAAAGGGAGAGCAAGGATGCTGCAGGGCCTAGCAAAGAAAGGTAAAGTAAAGGAAGGAGGAGATGTAAAGGTCAAGCAGAAGAGGAAGTCTTGTAGGAAGTTTCAGGTGACTGATTTTCCACTAGGGGTTGGGTAGGATAGCTACAGTTTGTAGGAGGACATGGCTGGAAGGAAGGCTAATATTACTTTTGGGCAATTGATAGAGTTAGCTCCCCAATTGAAACGTCAGTGGAAAAGACTTGTGAACTCGAGAGAGAAGGAGCCAGCCAAAGGGATAGTGACTGTTTTATCTGTTCAGGAGTTGCCTGATATATGTCCTGTGGTGAATGTATGGTACAAAGGGAAGAATCTGGGAGAAGCATACATAGATGGTGGAGCATAGATTTGTGTAATCACACTAGCAGCTGTGGAGAGGCTTGGTCTTAATTTTACTAAAGCGTCTGGTTTTCGTATTCGGCTGGCCAATCTCCAGAAGGTCAAATGCTTAGGTATGATCAAGGAGTTAGAATTGCAAGCTTTTGATGTAAAGGTGCTTGTGGATTGTCATGTTATGCCTGTAGGAATGGGTGCATTCCCCATCATATTGGGAAGACCATGGCTGAGAGCGGTGAAGGCTGTTCAAGATTGGAGGAAAGGGGTCATTACTCTGTATGACAGGAGAGGGGATAAGAAGCAGTTTAATATGGATAACCAGAAGCCTATTCATGATGAAGAGGAAAGTGAAGCTGATTCGAGTGTTGATGATACGACCAGTAGCACCACTACTAGTGAGGGAACAGAGGACACTTCATCCAGTGAGGAGGATGCAGAGATGGATGCCCTGGTTATTGATGAGGAAGTGCTTGGTGATGAGGCTACCCAACAAGAAGAGGCCATACAGGAAGAATGCGAGGAGGTACAAGTGAATCATGAGCAAAGGTATGCATGTGATGTGAAAGAGTCTGCTTTTGAGTCTTTAGATAATGAACCTTTGTGGGATGAGTGGGATATAGAAAGTCTGTAGGATGATGAACCTGAGTTGGAGTTGGATGATGAGATGTGCATTAATGTTAAAAAAGCCATGACCAGAATTGATGCTATGAAGGAAGAGAAACACAAGAAGTCTATGAATGATGTTGATGCTATGGATGAGAATATGGATGCTGTGATAGATGAATTTCTTATTGGCCTTGATGAAGATGAGCATACAGGGACTGAGGTGGATGCTTTGGCAATGGTGCCTTTTGAAGGGGAGTTTGTTTTGCCTGTAGTGGTTGGCTTTGATGGTGATGCTTCTTATGCTGATGGACAAGAAAATGTTATAACATAGCAGGTTTTTCTTGATGAAGCTTTCATCAGTTTTTACCCTCAGTAGGAATTACTTCACTGGTTCTTCAATAATGGTGCTGATCATATCAGTGATTTTGGGCTTGAGATGAGGCAGGATGGTATTTATGTCAGAAGCTTTGTTTCCAGAGGTTCCAATGTACTGTTGTGGGATGTGGGAAGGCAAACTATGTCTAGGGAAGTTGACAGTGTTTCTTTGATCACTTGGAATAGAGATGTGTTGGTTAAATTGTATGATGCTCAAAGGATTGACGGAGGGAAACGTGGTCATATGCTTTCTGCTGATAATAAATGATTCAGCACGCTAGGGGTTGGGCAAAGTATGTCAGGCTAAAATCTGAAAAGTGTTTTGGGTCAGTGTACATATGGGATGCGTGGTGTGTGAATAAACTTTGCTCTGAATGCCCTGCAGACCGAGTGGTTTTACAGTGAGCTAGTATGCGTGTTGTTTTTTTTGGGAGCAGATGCTGGAGATTGGAAGTTTTTATTGCATCAGTGTGTGGTGTGTGGGTGGTTACCAAAAGCATGGCACCGATGGAAATGGTCTGGTTTGGTAAGCTGATGCTGCTGACTATGAGTTGTGGGCAGATATTGCATCTATTTTGGGAAGATTATGGGCGCGGCATGTTCACTCGAAAAGCAAGGTAATGAGAGGGATGGTGGAGACTTTGAGGCTTTAAAAATAAAAAATACATTAATACATGTGGCCAACTTGTGGGCCATGTGGAAGGCCTTATTGGCTGCCAGCGTGCAACATCTCGAAAGTTGGCGAAGGCGTGGAAGGTGGGTGAGCGAGTGGAAATGAAAAAGGAGCCGCCTAGAGAGGAAGTCGGGTGTGGATTCTGCAGGCGACGGCTGGAAGTGAAGTAAGGGCCACCGAGTAGTTGTGGACCGCCTTGGAGAGGCGCTGCAGATAACCAGAGGCAAGGAAGGGTGAAAGAAAGGTGGTCGCCTCTCTGGTGAAAAAGGCTGGCGAGAAAGCGAGCTGGAGTTGTTGCTGGGAATCGTGAAGGGACCGGAGGTGTGAAGGGAGCGCAGCTTTGTGCATGTGATGAGCTGCAGTTGGCCACGCAAGCAGGCAAGAGGGTGAAGATAAGGGTCAACTAGGCTGACGGGTTGGCGAAGAGGTGGATTGGCGCTCGAGAGAAAGCTGGGAAGCCGCCTTGTAGAGGGCTGGTGATTCTGCAGCAGGAAGGGACGTGTGGTAGCTGCTTTGTGCAAGAGCTAGAAAGGCTGGCTGCTGCAGGCAAAGAGATGGACTGGTCGATGGGCCAGATACAAGGGAACTGCTGAAGCTGACGAGCAAGGAAAGCTGCAGAGGCTCTGTGGTTGGCGAAGCTGCTGGTCACGACACACAGAGAGTGGGAGCTGCTGAGTTGAGGGTTAGCTGGTGTGGGCGCCTTCTGAAGAGAGAGTGGCTGGTTTTGTGTGGGCAACGACTGCAGGCAGAGAGTGGATGCTGACCAGAGAGAGAGCCTTGGTTTTTTGTGTGTGTTAGCTGCAGTAGAGGTGCTGATGTGTGGGTTGGAGATAGTGGGGCTCGCCTACGACACTTGGCAGGTAGCAGCTGGACAGGCTACAGAGGAAGTGAAGTAAGGGCCGCCGGGTAGTTGTGGACCGCCTTGCGGAGGCGCTGTAGATAACCAGAGGCAAGTGTGAGATCCCTGTTCCCACCGAGCAACGGATTCGGGGTACTAGCAGCGGAAGTAGCACTTCTCGTGCGGGACAGGGGTCCCACACTCGGGGCCTCACCCACGGATATCCGGACAAGAGACTAATCCATCGGTTTTTCCAAAACCGAACCCGAAAAAACTTCCCTTACTCGGAAAGCACGGGCGATTCCACCAAGATAACTTTTTACTCTAACGTAGTCAAGATCATTACTGATCACGCTGATCCGACTGCACCTATAAAGATACTCGGTCGGATCAAGGAAGAAACTTGCACTTGGATCATTGGGATCAACGCTTTTTTCCCCATCAAGAGGCACAGCCGTTGATTCCTATCCATAGAACAATTACTATCCGGGATTTACTTTATCTATCGTAATAACAGAAATTGAGTCTCGATTTACGGATCCATCAGTCCACCCCATCCGATCCCATGGGTTAGCCAACCGCCCAACCACTGTAGTGATGGGATCCAATTTGGAATTTGGTTAGGTTTCGTCCTGGGTACCAAGGAAAACAGTTCCAAGGCCCCCTAGCCGGAAGTTCATGCAAACATAAAACTAGCCACACCAATTACACACCCAATATGAAATTGCCTTTTTCTTAGCATCAGCTAACTTTAAAACAATCCTTTAATGAAACCATAGTACCACTGATCACAGTCTTCCAAATTATCCGGTTGATTCTCAAATTTCCCATCATTCCTTCATCAGAGTATCTATGGCATCATTGGCAACTAGAACGCTCACCACCTGTCCACTCAGGGGCCTTTTCAATAGTTCCTAGCCCATAATACTCGGCAATATAATCTCTTATAAAAATCAAGATGGACTCTTGTTGAAGATCAGCAAGATCAACCAACAGATCCATAAAAAGAGCCATGGACTCATCCATTGAAGACCAGCAAGGTCAATCAACCAGATCCATGCCCGGTTTCAGGAAAACAACTCTTACTCCTTGTTCCAATATCTTCCTCGACGCACGTGTGGGTATCCTAGGCGACCCAGAGCCCGAGCACCGTATGGTCAGCACCCTCTAGGATCCTTTGCAGGTGACCTAGCGCTTCACTCATAGGCCGCTTCCTTGGTCCCTCATCCACCGTACCGGAAGCTCACCATTTTAATCGAACCGAGGCTGGTCAAGACCTCGGTCGACCTTGCTACGCGAGATGTCCTCCATTGACTCTCCGTCAGCAGTTGCAACTTTATCAGTTAGGTCTCCACGACCTTAATCGCAAGACAGTCAAAATGCTTCCCCAGCATTCTTGGCATAAAACAGCCATTTACAAACAGCATTTACAAACAGTTTACAAATACAATTTCTATATTAACTCTCATTTTTCCACATTATCCCTCATTAATCCACATTACTTATTCCACATTCCATTTATATGTGTACTCATCCAATCACATCATTTTCCATCTCTTCACTTCAGATTCCTTCACATCACATATCATATATTCACATCCATATCCACATCCATACATCCACATCCACATCCATACATCCACCTCCACATCCACATCCACATTCACATCCATACATCCATATCCACATCCACATCCACATCCACATCCACATTCACATCCATACATCACATCCACATGCATACATCTACTATCACGTCCTCATTCATACATCCATATACCTACATCCATTTCCACATTCCCATTCATATAACCCCATATGCCTTCACATCTAATCTTTTACATCACATCCATTCTCGCCCTATCACAATCCATATACATCTTATCCTATCACATACACTTCTTACCTCATCCCATACACATCTTATCAAATCTTAATTCATCTTATCACCTCATTACTTATTTCATAAGCATCTTATCACCTCTTGTCACATCTTATACACCTCTTATCACATCCTATCACATCTCATATCTATTTATAGAATACAAGAGAATTCTTATATTTGATATAAGATTTCTTTACACATTTATTTATGCATAAATTCTATTTAAGGAGATTAATACTTTCGAAGTAAAAATCAATCTTTTATGCATCTTCTTATGCATAAATTCAATTTGGTAGGAATTACACTTTTAGAATAAAAGAATTTCTCTTATGCATCTAAGTTATGCATAAAATCCATTTATGATGAAAATCACACTTTTAGTATAAAAGAATATCTTTTATGCATACCTCTATGCATGAAATCCAAATATAATAAAAGTCACACTTTTAAAATAAAATAATCAACTTTTATGCATACCTTTATGCATGAAATTCAAATATAATAAAAGTCACACTTTTATAATAAAATAATCAACTTTTATGCATACCTCTATGCATGAAATCCAATTATGATAAAAGTAACACTTTTACAATAAAATAATCATCTTTTATGCATACATCTATGCATGAAATCCAAATATGATAAAAGTAACACTTTTATAATAAAATAATAAACTTTTATGCATACTTTTATGCATGAAATTCAAATATGATAAAAGTAACACTTTTATAATAAAATAATCAACTCTTATGCACACTTCTATGCATGAAATTTAATTGTGATAAAAGTAACACTTTTATAATAAAATAATCAACTCTTATGCATACTTCTATGCATGAAATTCAATTGTGCTAAAAGTAACACTTTTACATTAAAATAATAATCTTTTATGCATACCTCTATGCATGAAATCTAATTATGATAAAAGTAACACTTTTATGTTAAAATAATAATCTATTATGCATACCTCTATGCATGAAAATCAATTATGCATAATATAAAAATCAATTTCTCTATGAATATCTTCAATTAATCTAGGATGATAATTCCTAGAATATGGTAGGAAGTCCTCTTTTCATGCTTTGAATGAAATTATTTTATGCGTAATTTTTATAAAAATTTTACCATAGCTCCGCTTCTATGACTGATAAATCTCAATTTTTTCTAAGGGATAAAGCTTATCATTAAGAATTAATTAGAATGATCCCTAATTGGATCAATAATCCATAATGGATTGAATCATTAATATTCATGAAATACATAAACTAAAAGCATAGAAAAAAGCCATTAATTTGACCTCAAGAATAGATTAATCTTGGATTAAGGAAAAGCTTTATGAAAAGCTTCATTTGGATTGAGAATGGGTCATGAGTATGACCATTTCTTGAGTGAGAGAGAGAAATTTCATAAAAACCATTTGAATTAAGCATAAATAGAAATTTATGTAATTCTTAACTATCATTAATCAATTAATTTCAATAGAATTCATCAAATTATGTAACTCTTCACTACCATTCATCAATTAACTTCAATAACATTCAAAAACCATTCTAATTAAGCTTCTCAAGCTTGAGAGGGGTTGAGAAGAGAGAAACATTGAGAAATTATAGAAAATGATCAAAATTCACTAATTACCTTACAAATTGCTTGATTCTTTGTTCACGGTAGAGGCCCCCAACCAATCAATTGGTTAAGTATGTTGATGGAGCCACCAATGGGGATTGAAGAAAGAGGGAAGCTCCAAAAACTAGTGAATTATTAATGAATTCACAGTTCTTGGCTTAGGTGGAGTAGAGTAACGATGCATAAACACTATATATTTTTCAACAAGGGGTAGGCTTCTATTTATAGGAAAAATTGAGCTCCTACCCAAACAAACTGATTCTAGAATTTTCCAAATCAGTTTGGTCAATTTTTGACCATTTTTAGGTCAGTTAAGCTAACTTTTTGGAACTAGACTTGAATGAGGAGAGAGGAGAGATGAAATATCTCAATTTTTATGAGTTTAAAACTCATTCAAGCATGTGAAATATGCACCTCCTTTAAAGATCTCCCCTTCCTTACATATGTGTCAAAATAGAATCATTATATCCAAATATCTCATATTTTTAATATTGCTCATAGTTTTTTACTAATAAACCTTGTATATTTTCAACTCTTCATCTTATGTGAAATATGCACCTCCTTTAAAGAACTCCTCTTCCTTACATATGTGTCATAGTTTTTTTACTAATAAACCTTGTATATTTTCAACTCTTCATCTTATGTGAAATATGCACCTCCTTTAAAGAACTCCCCTTTCTTACATATGTGTCAAAATGGAATCATTATACCCAAAACATCTCATATTTTTAATATTGCTCATAGTTTTTTACTAATAAACCTTGTACATTTTCAACTCTTCATCTTATGTGAGCATTTACTCATTTTTGGATACCCAAAATATCTCATATTTTTAATATTGCTCATATTTTTTTACTAATAAACCTTGTACATTTTCAACTCTTCATCTTATGTGAGCATTTACTCATTTTTGGTTATAATCTAGACCCTTAGGCTAAGGTCCTTTAAACACATTTCCAATTAATTCCAATTGTACATTGGAAAATTCTTTTTGAATTTCTGTTTCAGGGAAATTCATCTTAATTATAAAAGATATTTTTCTATCCAAAAATATTCAAAATTTGAATATTCTCTCTCTAGAATATTTTCTCTCTCTAGGTTAAAATAGTTAGAAACAAGGTCTTTATATTTTTGAAGAGGGATTGATTACAGGGAAAGATACTAGACATCAAAAAGGGGGTGGGGGAGGAATCTTACATTCTATCTCACTTAAAAAACGCGAGATGTCCTCATCTCGCAAACTAGGGTAATTTCGCAAGATGCACGAATATGAGACTTAGAGAAAAATTTTAATCAAGATTAACCACCAAGAAAAGTCTCAAAGAGAGCAAGATAAGAACAAGATTTAAACTTTATTCATTCTCGAAACTTATACAGTAAAGATAGAAGAACTCTTTACACTTCCATAAGCCCGTCCATCATATGGTCACAAAAGCAGCAGTCACAAGCTGCACAAGTATAAGGTAACTCATCTATGGGAATAATTCTGTTGGTTATTACCGCACCTATCTCAGTGGTATGAGGTGATCTAACAAAAGGACCTCTGAGAGGCAAGCCAAAAACGGGGTAAAGGCATATCTTCTCATGAGGAAGAAAACACGCCAGTAAGAAGACCCGCTCAGAAAACCCAAGATGCCTTGATCTCATGACGCAGTAGTATCGGGGACCCAAACCCAAAGCTTCAATAACCATGGCTAAGCGGACATTGTTACGAAAGTGCTGCTGACCCCAGGGTGTTACCCTAGTTATGTCTTGATAGGTCCGCCATTTGGTCTGAGCTACAAAAGTTCCCAAGTGAGGGAAAAGTGAGCGCTCATACTGTTCTATAAAATCCTTCTTCATAGACTCACTTGCGTCTTGAAGGTAAGGAATCATTATGGATAAAACTAATTCTTGTTGCCAAGCCATGAAGGAGATTAAGAAAGAAAGGAGATCGATGGGAGTAAGATTACTGTGAACGATAAGTAAAAGTTACGACTTATATAAAGGAAGGAGCTAGCGTAACTTAAAAGCCAACGGTAACTTGCCACTGAAGTTTTACCGTCTTTCCATGATTTGGGTTTGGCACATTTTTCTATAGAAGGCATTCAGAACTTTGAGATGAGGAGATAAAAGAAGTTCGTAAGCTAAATCACCTACTTTCTTTGGTCCACAATATCTGAGAGATAACTTCTTATACTTCCCAAGAGATAAAGAACTTCTTTTGGGCCGTACTCGAATGAAGACCAAAACCTTGATATCCAAAACATCGATTCTCACTTCTGAACTCATTGTTCTGAATCCTTAAAACAGGTGGGACTCTTGAGAAGTATTCAAGGAAAAGGTTCTTCCTTTTTTTAAACAGAATCTTTCTTTTATTTTAGAGAGAGAATAATTATAAGATCAGAAAGGGAGATTCTTACTCCTGTATACCTCGAAGGCTGGGGGAGAATCTTACAGCAAGGAAGGGTGAAAGAAAGGTGGCCGCCTCTCTAGTGAAAAAGGCTGGCGGGAAAGCGAGCTGGAGTTGCTGCTGGGAATCGTGAAGGGACCGGAGGTGTGAAGGGAGCGCAGCTTTGTGCATAACCTATGATGTGACAGACATTGAGACGTACTATGTTTTACGTCATTAATTTAAATATTCTGAGTCATGGGCCGGGCTTGTCGGCACCATATGTTAAGGATGAAGGGATTAGGTGATCGTCGATGAGAGGCGCACCTTGAATATCAGTAGGATAAGGGTTAGGATCGGTCGGCCATGTATGGGCGCCCAAGTGTAAGAACGGCCAAGTTTTCTGGGGGTTCTTTCTGGGTTTCAGCCTTGGCCGCGGCGGCGCGGTTCGCACACAGCACAGGTCTGGGGATTCAAAAATCCCCCTCACACGCAAAAAACCAGATAGCAAAACAAATAAAAAAATAAATTTTTATTTTTAATTTTTTTTCTTTCTTTTTAACAAAAATAAATTTTTATTTTTCTAAATTTTTTTTAAAAGAAAGAAAAAAAAAACCAAACGTGTAAAGAGGAAAGATTTTTCAATTGGAAAAAAATTTTGAAAAGAAAAAACCCCGACCCCGACCGCGGTCTCGGTCTTTTGATATATATATATAGGAGAGTGAGCCTCCATAGCTTTCTTTCAAGTGAGAGCTTATGGGAAGTTATGCCCTATATGTAGCCCACTCCCCAAGGAGTGAAGTGAGCATGTGGGATTAAGCCTTCACCCTTTCCTCCACAAGCAAATAGGCTTTCGCCCCTTCCCCCATAGGGAAACGGACTGTTTTGAGGACCACAGGAGCTTTGGATAGGCGAACACGGTGCTGTAAAGCACGCTAGGACTCTTTAAACGATACGCTCGTTTCGAGCTATCACATGCCCTACTCCAAGTTCGACCGTAAGTAAGGGGGGTCAAAAACGAGTTAAAAACAATCTAAAAACAAGTAAAAATGGGGTGCAAAATATCCAAGAAACCACTTGTGTGGGCTTCAAGGGTAGTTACCAACGCACGTAGGGTACCCACGTCACATGCATCTACGTTCTGGTTGGGTGCTAGAGCCTGAACCATTAGAAAGCGTTTCAGTTTACGTAGGCTCACACCATCCCTCCACGTTGGCATCTTGGCCTTTGGCTGGAACCCAAGGGAGTGCAACCCAAGATCCACGAATAGTGGATAGTGACTCGTCCTCTGACTCAGAAGCCATGGAAGGGCACCCTACCAAGAACCCTAAGGAGACAAGCCAAAACATGCCAGTTTGGGCCCCACAACCCGGATCTAGCATGTTTAGTCATCTAATAGAGACCTTTAGTAGAGCTACACGCTCTGAACATGCGACAAGCGAAGTAAATGAAGAAGGAGGGGTAGTAGATTCGCCATTCACATCTTATGTAGACCGTACCCTCCCAAAGAGTGTCCATGTAGATATTCTACCCACTTCGTTTAATGAGGGCCCTACTGAGCTACCACCTTCCGACGCGCTTCCTAAAGTAGAGGTCCCTAGAAGCCAATCCATAAGAAGTGACATTGCATCCACTTCAAGAGAACCGTTTGGCACACCAAGTCTAGATGGGATATTTCTCAATGAAAATTGGGAATATGATCTACACACAGAGACTCTAACTGACTTATACACGGGTTACACATACCATTTAGGTTGGTTAGAAGTCCTACGATCTACATCTAGCGCCACTAATCTAGAGGAGCAACAACAAATGATATGTGAGGTTATTCATAGAATTATCCAAATTGAGAGGCAAAATAGGGGAGTGAACTTAGTCTCCACTGGCCCTATGAGATTTTTGGATACGGGCAAGGCCAAACAACCAACCCTATCACAATTGGGAGACTCCCTCGGTGAGTCTCATAGACCCTTCATATGTTGTTTCGCCTGGAGTCTCAATGCAGGTTGAGCCCACGAGCGGTAACTTTAGCTTTCCAACCTTGGCTCAACTTTCCATTAAGGAATCCACAATGCCTACCCTAATGATGAGCATAGCGAAAAATGCACCTGTTACCGCTGTAGTTAGTACGACACCGCTACCTAGTGGAACAGTACCTACAACAGTGCGTGCTAGTGCCTATCGACCATATGTACCTATTGCTACTCATGCTCATGTAGCTCCTACGCCTCTTAGTATGCCAATGGCGTATGCTCCACGACCGCCTTATCACAATCCTTATCCAAGAGGAGCTAGGCCTAGTCACATATCATATCCTACGTCATTTGCCAACATACTCAGACCAATGCCAACTCCTATCAGCCAGGCTATCCCAGAAGTGCCTCCACCAGCTATGCCTGCTCACCTAGGTGATCTTGCAGCGTTTGCTCAAACGATCGGACGATCCATTGCAAAAAACATGCGGGGTATGCCTGAGAGAGAACCTAGAAGCAAGGCAGTACAAGGGGCTAAGCTCACTCAAAACTTCAGTGGTAACGAGGATGTTAGGAAGCACATTGAAGTCTTTGAACACGTGTGTGATTCCTTGGAAGAGCACAATGAGTTGCATAAGTGTAAAGCCTTAGGCTTAACCTTGAGTGGGAAGGCCGGAGATTGGTATTGAACCTTAAGGGTTGAAGAGTGCACTCACTACCCCACTCTCAAGAGATTGTTCTTGAAAGAATACATACGTGAGGGTGTGCTTTGGGGGGGTAGCATCTCAACTCCAAAAAGCTGAACTCGAGGAAGGGGAGTCAGTGAGAGACTTTATAAGTCGATTGAAGCATCTAATTTCTCGTTGCACTCCCAATGAGCGCTTCAATAATAACCAACTGCTCGATAGATTCATCCGAGGATTGCGCCACGAGGACATTTACAATGGCCTAGTCATTAGAGGTCTTACAACGTGGGAAGCACTCACTGCCAATGCAATCCAGTTAGAAGACAACTTGATGATTGCGGGTAAAAAGGTGTCTTCGAAAACAAAATCCGTTAGTTCGCAAGTATCTGGGCACGAGCCAATGACAGTAAAACCTATTGCCAAGGAGCCCAAGATATCTGAAATGTCTGTGATCGACCTTACTAAGGCTCTCCAAGAATACTTTAGGGGTAATCGAGATCCTCAAAATAGCCATATGTACCCAAGAAGAGAGCAACAATGGTGTTCAGTTTGCTTAGGACCACATAGCACGAGTGAATGTCCTACATTTAGAGTCAAATTCAATGGGAATTGTAATGCATGTGGTAAGTATGGCCATCAATCTAAAGATTGCCTAGTACTTAAGCGAATGTTGGCAAATCGCGCACCACTAGCCTGGTCAAACACACCTCAAGTACCCGTGCTAATGCCTGCACAACCTGTCGAGCAACCATCATAGCACATAGTTCCAAGGAATCCGAATGTAGTCCAGTCTGTGCCGTTGCCACCGCCAGTGCTAGGACCACAACCTCCACATCCAAGGATTACTCCTATAAACCAGATGGGTTGTGAGTCACATAATGCGTGTGGGGATTATGAAGAGGAGATAGACCCCACTGCTCCATACGGGATTGATACGTTTGAAATGACTCCCCAGTACTACATGGAGGATCATTTCGGGCAAGTCAAGCCTGTATATCAAGCGGCTGCTCTCGCCACAAGAGGGCAAAACCTTAATACCTTGGCGAGGAGACCACCTCTTCAATGCTACGATTGTGGTGGACCGCATCGTGTAGCGGAGTGCCCTAATAGGCTATAGAAGATCGCTACTCAGATGCAACCAAATCAAGGGAGCACATCGGGAATGCCGGTACTTACATGTAATCGTTGTGGCATAGATCATTTGATCACTCAATGTCCACATAATCCTAATGCACCCAAGATTACGCCATTGAATTTGGTTGAGGTCACCAACCAAGCACGAGGAACCACACCCATTGTACCCGCGAATGTAGTTACACGGTCAATGCTTCAAAATCAAAACTACATTCTTGAAGAGAGGGATACCGCATCAATCGCTCAGGCAAAGAAAAAGAAAATGCGACGGAAGAGATCGCTTAATGCCACGAGCTCCAAGCCTAGTTCAAAGACTAACATAGGGACAGGAGATGACCCCGTGTATATGAATGATCCTGAAGATGATTCCGATTCAATAGAAACCATGGGGACCAAAGCCACTACCTTAAGGGAGGAACCCACTCGGGAGCTCAATGAAGGAGAATCAAGCGAATACATAAATAAGGGAAAACAGAAGGAAACTTCCTCGGCTCCACAACCAAGTCAGTTAATGCCCTCTCGACCACCCAAACTGACTGAGACTCCCCAAGACAAGCCACGTGGGCCAAAAACCCTCAAGAAAAAGATTGGAACTTACCCAAACCTAGTTGAGCAGATTGAACAAGTGCAACACTTAAGGGGTTTGGTGGAAGAAACACAAAGAGAACTGGAGCCAAACCCGAGAAAAATCAAAATTCGAGACACAGTGTTTCCTACGCAGGTTCTGCCTCACAGGAACCATAAACCATTAGCTATACCTAGTATCATTCAGGAAGAAAGTGAGGATAGGACATCAGGAAGTGGGCAAACACCCTTTTTGCTTGAAAGAATGTTTAGTGAGGGAATGCCTAACCCCATCGAAGAGGAAGTGATTCCATCTTCACTAGTCCCTAGTCAAGGGGCGATATCTCGAAAAGTACCATTGAATGTGTCCAAGCTAATGGATTTCATGTCCTCAGAAATCAGAACCACGATCATCTCCAAGTTATACGGAGATCCTGAGCTATTATTAGCTCTTCGGGCATTTCTCAATGGAGAACTAAAGGCGGGGCTACCATAATTTGCAAACATGGATAGACCCGACACGCTTTAAGATAAAGAGGAACATAGGGATCTACAACCCAACCTAGATGAAAACTCGGTCGTGGAAATACCTGTTAACAAGTTGGGACAGTACTTTGAAGGTAACGAATCTAATGCAACCCTCCCCATTACTACCAAGGGATTAACTCTAAAGGGAATCCTTGATGGTGGTGCTGGAGTGAGCATTGTGACTAAAAACTATTGGGAATATATGGGAAGACCTCACCTCGAAGTCACAAACATAGTGGTTAAGATGGCAAACGGAACCATAGCTAAACCTATTGGAATGTTAAGGGACCTTAAGATCAAGGTCCTGGGATACAAGGTAAAACATACCTTCATTGTAATGGATTTCTCCAAGCATCCTATGTTATATCAACTGATCTTAGGACGTCCTTTCATGAGGGAAGCACAAATGGTACATGACTGGTCGAAAAACCATGTCTATCTACAATTCCAGGACTCTGTCATTCGAGTTGATCTTGAGAATGGTCGTGCACATCCTTTAGGAAGCAAGGTTATCATCGATAATCGATCGGATACCACTGTTCACTCTGCCCCATTAAGGTATTGCTATACATGCAAAAAAGAGACTGATGATGGGAAAGATTCTCCTTATATGGATGTCCTACCGGGTATGACTGAGTCGGATAACATGGATTAGATACACCTAGCGGCAACCATAGACACATGGGAAAATAGAGGCACAAGTTGGGTAACACCTGAGGGGCAAGATATGCCACTGTTAGTGCCAATAAACATGATAGGTGTTATGCACTTGACTCTTGATGGCGAAAAAGTGGCAAACTCCACTGACACTGACAGTAGTGAAGACTCTGACCAATGCAACTCTGAGTATGAATCTCAAGAAGAAACTGACTCTGAGCCTGATGGGGGGGATGAATCAAATATTCACCCAAATGTGGAAGCAAGGTGCTCAAGGCCTAGGACAGTGACCTCTTACAGTTCATCCGAGAGTGAGGGGGACACAAGTGAAGATCGACCAAGTGAGTTTGAATATGATAGAAACAAAAATCAAAAACTTGGTAAGAAGAAAACGAGACATAAGCGCCAACGCTATCGAGCTAATGTGCGAACCACAATAAACAAAGAGAGATCCACTGCAGAATGGCTTAGTTATGTAGGAGCCATTAATGCTCATCGAAAGTTAGCGGATAATTGGGGACAATATCTCCAAAGTGTCATGTGGTGTATTCCGCAACCTCATGACGTCGCCCAATTAGAAATCGAAGAGAAGCCGAAACTAAGTCGTACTGCAAGAAGGCGACAAAACCAAGAGTTGGCTCAGCAACAAAAGGAGGCGGAATTGAAAGAAAAAAGCCTGGCACAACAAGAACCAATAGACTTACACCCCGCACCCGAGCATTTCAAATCATTTACCACAGGACAACGTAAAGTGATCTACACAAAAGCCCAACGAACGCCTACCAATGGGAGTAGCGGTGTCTACGATGGCCCTGCGGTAGTTAAGGAGATAGACTTAGTAGATCTGGGTGAGGAGTCTAAACCAGTTTTTATTGCTCAAGACCTCACCAAGGCGGAAGAAGCTGCACTTACAAAGCTTCTTAAGGAATTCAAGGACATATTTGCTTGGACATATCATGATATGAAGGGTGTTCCACCCTCTGTGGTGCAACACACGATTCTAATGATTAGCACTGCTAAACCAGTCCAGCAACGTCCCTACCCAATGAATCCTAAGTACGTAAAGATTGTACAAGAGGAAATTGAAAAGCTTGTAAAATGTGGATTCATATACCCTATTGAGCACTCAGAATGGGTTTCTCCGATAGTCATCATACCAAAGAAGAATGGGAAACTCAGAGTGTGCGTTGATCTCAAAAAGGTTAATGCAGCCACCAGAAGGGATCATTACCCCTTGCCATATTCTGAACATGTGCTTGAAAGAGTGGCAGGCAAAGAGGCATATAGCTTTTTAGATGGGTACTCGGGTTACAATCAGATCACAATTGCAGTCGAGGACCAAGCTAAAACAGCATTTATCACGGAGTTTGGAGTGTTTGCCTTTCGCATCATGGCCTTTGGCTTGACCAATGCACCTGCAACATTCCAACGATTGATAAACACGGCCTTTAAGGAATATCTAAGGGACTTCTGTGAAGCTTTCTTAGATGATCTTTGTGGTCATTCCTCTTGGGATGAGCACTTGATGTGTTTACGAAAAATATTTGAAAGGTGTAGATTATATCGCATCTCATTGAATCCTTTTAAATGCCAATTTTGGGTTAAACACGGAGTTATCTTAGGGCATATAGTGTCCAAAAATGGGATTTCCACGGACGAGAGTAAAATCAAGGTCATTCTGGAACTGCCCCCACCCACCAACTACAAGGGAGTCCAACGTCTTATGGGCCACGTTGGTTATTATCGAAGGTTTATTCTTCGCCGAGATAGCTCGACCATTGTATAAGCTTCTCATCGAGTTTATTTGGACCAAAGAATGTGACCGTGCCTATGAGCTATTAAAGAAGGCCTTAGCGAGTGCTCCAATCTTGCGAATGCCTAATTGGGATTTACTCTTCCATGTGCATATTGATGCATCAAACTTTCCTATTGGGTGTGTGTTAACTCAACCTGGAGAACACAAGCTAGACTACCCCATTAGCTTTGCCAGTCGTCGCCAGTTGAACGATGCTGAGATGAACTACACCACTACGGAGCGAGAAGGGTTAGCAATGATATATGCAGTAAGGAAATTTCGTTATTACCTCCTTGCCACCAAGTTTGTTTTCTATGTGGATCATCAAGCATTGTTGTATCTGGTAAACAAACCATGCTCCATAGGAAGAATCACACGATGGCTATTGATTCTTCTTGAGTTTGATTTCACTGTTGTTGTGAGACCTGGCAAAAAACATGTTATGGCTGATCATTTGTCTCGCATACCTAATGGTGAGGCTCCTACGGGGGTTGATGATGACTTACCTGACACTTCCCTGTTCATGGTAGAGACAATGCCTGAATGGAGTGAGAAGATTGTTAACTTTTTGGTTAATGGCTTTCCACCCAAGGAGCTTCGTAAAGATCTAGCTCGAAAGCTGATCAAAGAATGCAAACCCTATTGCCTGATAGCTGGGACTCTTTATAAAAGAGGAAAGGATGACGTTCTTAGGCGTTGTGCCCGAGAGGATGAGTATCTATACATTTTGCAAGAGGCACATATGGGCGTAGCCGGTGGTCACTTCTCAGGAGACTTAACTGCACGAAAGATCTTACAATCAGGGTATTGGTGGCCCACTATGTTCCAAGATGCATCACTGTTTGTGAAGGGTTGCGATGAATGCCAACGATACAAGAAACCCCAACGGAAAGATCAGATGCCCCTACATCCAATCAAAGTAAACCAACCATTTGAAAAGTGGGGTTTAGACTTTGTAGGTCCAATTAGCCCAGCGGCCTGAAACACACAATCTCGCTATATTATTGTGGCCATTGACTATATGACCAAATGGGCTGAAGCGAAAGCGACACGTAAGGCAGATGCGAGGACAACAGCCAAGTTCCTCTTTGAAAATATAATCACACGCTTCGGTTGTCCTTTTGAACTTGTGAGCGACAATGGGACGCATTTTATAAATGATGTGATTAAGGAGCTCACAACAAATTTCATGATATCCCATCATAAAACTTAGGGCTAGGGCCAGGACTCTGCAACATCCTCTTACCGTATCCTCAGTAGTAGTGTGGTGACTGGTAGGTAGGTTAGTGTTTTCAAGTTTTTTATAGTTTGGATTCCTTAAACGAGTCTTTAATTTTTCACACTGATGTGCCTCTCGAGGTATAGTGCTTGTTAGTTGATTGTATAGGTTGAAAAGTTTGAGGTGGGCTCGCTTTCAAGTCTTGAGATAGCCGCAACGCTCATACATAAATATCTCATCAAATTGCGGGCATTTCTCTCATCGCATCAAGGAGATCTCCAAAATATAGGTGTAATTCTTCCATACCCACTCTCTTTCGTTTTTACTGTTCAATTAATTGCATGAACTATAATGCATGACCACATGGAAATCGTCAATGTACTACTTAGTTTTTGAAGTTGCCTGACGTGCTAGTGTGAATCATTAATGAGTTTAACCTTATTGGATATATTCTTGAGAATGCATGCAGTCTTTAGTTAACCTTGGAATATGATTGTCTTAGGTCTAGGGTCAAACCATCTTAATGTTTGACACCTGGCCATGTGTGTGTTGACCTCTAGGACATAGCTTTTACCCCTTTGTCGAAAGGATTCAAGACAAATTATAGTTCAGGAGCGAAGATCAAAAGAAATAGATTTTAAAAAAAAAAGCCTACAATAAATGGCAATACAAGTCTATGATGTGCTTTAATGTTGGCCTATCGCCTTATTGATACTTGGTAGGCGAGGAGTATTTTACTCCAGACCGATGCCTTGGTTGGTAGGGGGTAGCCTTACCTAAGGTGAACTAATAGATTCTTGGAGAATGCTTTGTGTTAAACATGGTACCAGGATCGATGTTAGTTTTGCCTTAGGAAGGTCGCCATTGTGTGTAAAAATTGTCACGTGCATAAAAAAAACAAAGGCAAAAGGCTCCTGTAAATCTGATGTTTCTTGTGTCCCTAGGCTCGTGGTATTAACTTGTTCTTAGAGTAGACACAGTGTGGTCATCTGTTTATTTATTAAGCTTGGTTATTTTTCTTGACTTAGGCCAGTTATAAACCTTGATTAACCTTTGATACCTTGCTAACTCTTGATTTACTTTCAATAATTTTAAACTCCTGTTAATTTGCTACACTAGCTCATTCATGTGACCCCTTAAACTAAGTTATAATAGCAACATCCATTGTGGTCTAACATGCTTGAATTTATACACTTTATATCTTTTGAATTCCAGCATACTTTCACTCTACTTCCCTGTTTTGCAGACGGTCTACCACAACAACCCTATCGAGCTTACCATACCATAGCTTCCGAGGATGGAATCTACATCAGGAAGGGAGGCATGTTAACCTATGACGGACATTGAGACGTACTATGTTTTACGTCATTAATTTAAATATTCTGAGTCATGGGCCGGGCTTGTCGGCACCATATGTTAAGGATGAAGGGATTAGGTGATCGCCGATGAGAGGTGCACCTTGAATATCAGTAGGATAAGGGTTAGGATCGGTCGGCCATGTATGGGTGCCCAAGTGTGAACGGCCAAGTCACCTATAAGAGTCAAATGTAACCCTAAAATCCTCATTCTCATGTGTTGTGAATACAAGAGTGCTCTTGCCTTATCTCCTTGGTTTCCTTCTCCTGCGTGTGAGAGAGAGAGAGAGAGAGAGTGAGAGAGCGATCGAGCACTGTGTAGCGGCACGGCAGTAGAGCGGCGACGGCGGCTCCTTCTTCACTACGACATGGGAATCCTTCAAGGCAGCGGTTGAGCGGTGAGTGACACACCTTTTGCATTCTGTTTGAGCTTACTTTCCTGGTTGTATGCTTGCAGCCATTCGTGGCTCGCATACCGTGTTCGGTAAGTCCCCAGCTATGACCTGTGCAGTAAAAGCGCACACCATGCAAGCAGGCAAGAGGGTGAAGATAAGGGTCGACTAGGCTGACGGGTTGGCGAAGAGGTGGATTGGCGCTCGAGAGAAAGCTGGGAAGCCGCCTTGTAGAGGGCTGGTGATTCTGCAGGAAGGCAACGAGGACATGTGGTAGCTGCTTTGTGCAAGAGCCAGAAAGGCTGGCTGCTGATTCTGCAAGCAAAGAGATGGATTGGTCGATAAGCCAGATACAAGGGAACTGCTGAAGCTGACGAGCAAGGAAAGCTGCAGAGGCTCTGTGGCTGGACAGTGTGGCTGCTTGGCTGGTGGGGCCGGAAGCACTGCAGATAAGCTGCAAAGGAAGTAGTTTGTTTGTGAGGCTGACAGAGGATCAGCACAGAGAGTGAGAGAGAGGTGTTTGGGTAGCTGCTGCTGGCGACACACAGAAGTGATGGGCTGCAGAGGAGTTGAGGGTTAGCTGGTGGGGCGCCCTCTGAAGAGTGAGAGTGGCCAGGTTCATTCTGGTGTGATTGACACAGCATGCAGGCGAGAGGTTCGCGGTGATTGGGGATGTGGTGTATCCTCGACAGTAAATGCTGAATGATCATCTGTTCATCGTGGTTCTGAGCTGTCTTATGGTGTGGGTGGGTGGTGAATTGTGGAAAGTGTTCCAGCCCAGTGGTGGCTGGTGGTGCCTCCGTTGTGTTGTTGTTTCCAAGTTTGGGAGGTGAAGGGCTATAGAGGCAGGTTCTTTTTTCTTTTTTTTTCACCTCACACCAGACATAAATGAAACATGTTCCAAAAATAAGTCTATATTAGGGAGTTTGGGAAAATCCCAATTCCCATTTTTAAGATCAAAAGATGGAGGGCACGATAAACCCTTCTAATATTTTGTCAAAACCCTTCTAATATTTTGTCAAAACCCGCTATGTGACATATCGTTGGAAAGCTCTTGAATAGTAGATACTAAATCCACATTCTCCAACAACTTTGGAATTGGTATGCTCAAGGTATGCCGAAAATCAGATTGAAAAGAAAATTCCCAAAGTAACGAAATTTCTTAAACTCCCTAATATGGTCTTAAATACATAATTATTATACAAAATGTTTTATACCCTTGCCATCTTTCATTATGAAAATAAATATTTTCCACTCTAAAACACTAGTATTTTTTTTAAATGTTGAAGAGTTGAATAGAGATATAAAATAGTCAATTTCACTACACAAACCTCTTTTGCGGTGGATTTTCTCAAGGACAACACTTGCCTCTCTTTTTTTTTTTAAGGTGGGGTTTCTCAAGAACCAAACTTACAAAGGATGGGATAAACAATTTACATTTTTTGTTTGTTTTTAAGATTACATTAACTCTCTCAATGTAAATGGACTGTACTCGATCAATTATTTAAAGTACACGTGTAGCATGAAGATCATGTATTCGAGTGGTTGGTTGTCTACTCCAAAGCATGCAGATCATGAGTTCAATTACTAGTTTAGAAATATTCACTTTGAAACTGTATTAGAAGAGTTTCTTTGAAACATAATAGAATCCGACATCTTAGACTAAAAGTTTAGATATTGACCTTGCCAAGCGTGGCCAATCAATAAGAGAGAATGATACATTGATACTTGGTAGCAAAAGTATATAAAGGCATTTTGAAGCATGTAGTCTTCTCCACAAGCACTGTTGACTTTGCCTATATGTTAACGAGGCATGTAAAGAATATTAGCATAAAAGATAAAACTCCATTAAGACCATATTAGGGAGTTTGAACAAAATCCCAATTCCCATTTTGCAAGATCAAAAAAAGGGAACACGGTTCTACAAAAACTTTGAAATTGGTATTCTCAAGGTACACAAAAAATTAGATTAAAAAGCAAATTCCCAAAGTAATGAGATTTTTCCAAACTCCCTAATATTGTCTTCATTCACTTAGTAAGCTAATAGCTCCAATCTGCAAGGATGATTGCAAGGTGGTGTATTGTTAGGAGTTGAAATCTAAAAAAGAGTTATACTCTTGCTTACAAGATGCCAACAAGAAATTCTTGTATGCATGCATGTGCATATATATATACATGTACATGTAAATGTGCATGTTTTATGTGTATCTTTTTTTTTAGAACATGAGAAGATAACATTAAATGAAAGAGGAACACCTACAAGCACTTTTGTGTGTGTGTAGAGGCAATGTCAAGGAACACATTTTCTAACTTGGATGTGCTTATAAATGTAGACCCTTAATCAAATCAGAATTTTTAGAATTCACATTCATCATTTGGACCACGTGGAGGTCGTGGATTTCAATCCCATAGGGGGAGAGTTGGAACAGGTGCTCGTGGTAGAGGACAATGGCAAGGTCCTCAACAAAATTTGAATGGGATTGAATGTCACTATTGTGGCAAACTTGGACATATGGCAAAAGATTGTTACAAAAAGCAGAATGATGTGAGGAATGGAAGACCACAACATGGGAATTATGCATCTACTAGTAACAATGATGGGAGTTCAAATCATCTTTTTGTAATGAAGCACATTATGGGGACAATGGATTCTCAGAATGCTGGAGATGAGTCATGGTATATGGATTCGGGTGCCTCAAACCACATGACATGTCATGGTGAGTGGTTTGAGAAGATGCAACCATTGGGTACAAATGGTTATGTGGTTACAGGAGATGATACTCAGCATCTTATAATACATGTAGGCAGTGTGCCTTTGAGGATGCATGATGGAAATGTGAAGAATATGTCAGAAGTGCTATATGTACCATCCATTACAAAGAATTTGGCATCAGTAGGCCAAATGGTTGAGCAGGGACTACAAGTAAGATTCAATGAGAATGGCTGTTTTGTGGAAGACTTTAAGGATGGCTGTAGATTGATTGCCAAGGGCAAGAAGGAAGGAAGGTTGTTCAAATTGGATGCAGGCATACCAGAGTTGAACTCAGCCATGTTTTCTAAAAGCAATGGGATTGTGTAAGACATTGATATGTGGCACAAAAGGATTGGACATGTCAATATACAGAGATTAAAGAACATGCAAACAAGAGGCATTGTCAGTGGATTGCCTAGATTCAAATATGATGGACATATGCATGTTTGTGAAGCCTGTCAGTTTGGAAAGCAGGCAAGGTTGAGGTTTCCTAGAGAAGGAAATATGAGTAACAGGCCACTTGAGATAGTACACAGTGATGTATGGGGTCCTGCACAAAACCCATCTATCAAAGGCAGTCTATACTATGTGACATTTATAGATGATTTCAGCAGGATGACATGGATATACTTTCTGAGAGAGAAGAGTGAAGTGTTGGAAAAGTTCATGGATTTCAAAGCTCTTGTAGAAAAACAATATGGCTGTTGGATTAAATGTTTGAGAACAGATGGAGGTGGTGAATACACCTTAAAAGCTTTTGAGCATTTCTTGAGGCAGCATGGAATAAGAAGACAGTTGACTTGCAGGTATACACCTCAGCAGAATGGTGTGGTTGAGAGAAAGAATAGAGTCATATGTGAAGTGGCAAGGGCAATGCTCAATGAAAAGAGCATGCCAGATTACTATTGGGAAGAAGCATGTGCTACTGCAGTGTATATACTGAATAAAACACCTACAGCAGCGATTCATGGAAGCATGCCAGAGATGCGGCTGTGTGACAGGTTACAGGCCAGACATTGGACATCTCAAAGTTTTTGGATGCATAGCTTATGTACATGTGCCTAACGAAAGAAGAAGGAAGTTGGATCCTAAGGCAGAGAAATTTGTATTTGTTGGATATGCACAGGATCGAAAGGCGTACAAATGTTATAACCCTCAAACTAGACAAGTGGTCATCTCACGAGATGTGGTGTTTGATGAGCTTGCTAGTTGGTACAAAGCAAAAGATGAGGGAGTCATTGAGTCACTTGAGGCAGATGTGCCTGTGAACTTGCCACAAGCAAGTTCTAGTTCTACTAATATGTCTGGGCCAACAGCAGAAGCTGAGAGTAGCAGTGTATGTCCATGGTCAGGACGTTTGAGGCATGAGAGTGTGAGCACTGGGAGTAGTGCTATGGATAAAGGAAAGAAGAAGGTCGAAGGAATTGGAATCACAGGTTATGAGTCATCTAGTTCAGAGAGTTTGGATGAGGAGCTTGGCATACCTATTTTACGCACACCTAGTGCTAGGCAGGACAGATATGTGCCACCACATGCTAGAGTTACAGGTGTACAGAGTGACCCGCATGCATTGCGGAGATCCCAGAGAGTCAGATATCCAGTTGACAGATTGACATATCAAGATTTTGCTATGCACTATGCATACATGACATCTATGGTGAAGCATGTGGAACCTACATGCTATACAGAGGCTATTGGAGAGCATGTATGGGAGAAAGCCATGGATGAAGAGATGGATGCTTTGGACAAAAATGATACATGGGAATTGGTTGAGTTACCGCAAGGAAAGAATGCAATTGGTTGCAAATGGGTGTATAAGGTAAAGTGCAAGTCAGATGGCAGCCTAGAGAGACATAAAGCAAGGCTGGTTGCTAAAGGATATGCACAAACTTATGGTCTTGATTATGATAAAACTTTCAGCCCAGTGGCTAAGATGGCTACTGTGAGGTCTATCATTGCACTAGCAGCACAAAAAGGTTGGGCTTTACATCAAATGGATGTAAAAAATGCTTTCTTGAATGGTGAACTACAAGAAGAGGTGTACATGGAACAGCCAGAAGGATATGTACATCCAGAATATCCTACTTTTGTTTGCAAGTTAAAGAAAGCATTATATGGTTTGAAACAAGCACCTCGTGCTTGGAGTGACAAGATCAGCAGATATCTTGTCAGTATTGGATTTGTGGTTGGAAATGCATACTCTTCACTTTATGTGAAGAAGACACATGATGGTATTGTGATGATAGTCATTTATGTTGATGATTTGATTATCACAGGTGATTGTGGGAAAGGCATTGATGAGGTTAAGGCCTCTTTATGCAAAGAGTTTGATATGAAAGACCTTGGTAATTTAAGGTTCTTTCTTGGCATTGAGGTGATTAGAACAAGCAAGGGTATATGGCTGGTGCAAAGGCAATATGCACTTGACATGCTGGCAAAGTATGGTATGACAGCATGCAAACCAATGTTGACACCATTAGAGCAAAACATGAAGCTTAGGGCTGATTTGGGTGATGAGCTTGATGATATCACCATGTACAGAAAAATGGTTGGTAGCCTTATCTACATGACCATTACGAGGCCAGATCTCAGCTATGCAGTTGGTTTGGTAAGTCAGTTTATGCAGAGTCCTCGTAAACCTCACTTGGATGCTATGAGACGTATTATGAGATACGTTAAAACTACCGTGCATTATGGTCTTTTCTATGAGGCAGGAAAAGACATGCATGTCTATGGATATACAGATGCAAATTGGGTCGGTAGTGCATATGACAGGAGGTCTACCAGTGGCTATGTTTTCAGCCTTGGTAGTGGAGCTATGAGTTGGAGCAGTAAAAAGCAACCTACAGTTGCTTTATCTACCACACAGAGGCCGAGTATCGTGGAGCAGCCATAGCTGCATGTGAGGCTATGTGGTTGAAGAAGTTGCTAGACGATGTCAGGTTACAGAGTGATATGAGAGTTGTCATTCATTGTGACAACATGAGTAGTATTCAGCTTGCTAGCAACCCAGTTTATCATGCCAGGACCAAACATATTGAGGTCCACTATCATTTCATCAGAGAGAAAGTGCTAGATGGGCATGTTGATTTGACATATGTACAGACAGATGAGCAGGTTGCAGATATCTTTACCAAAGCACTTGGTAAGGATAAGTTCGCGTATTTCCGTACTAGATTGGGAGTCCTAGAGATGGACATGTCGAGCTTGAGGGGGAGTGTTGAAATGTCAAGCTCGTATACAGTTGGAGGATAGCACATGGGTGCTGACAGAGTGACAGTATGGTAGATGGATATCGTGTGGTGTGTTTATGACCGCGTCCAGCTGGTCATGTGTGGTGTGTGGACATTACATTAGGTTTACTTTGTAGTGTGGACATAACACTATGTTGTGTTCTCTTTTGAGTTAGTGAAAGAGATGATGGCTTCTCTCCTTCTTTATGATTGATGAATATGGATTAGGGTTTGCTTCTCTTGTGTGTGCTCCCTCCTTCTTCTGTTTTTTATCAAAAACATGGGATAATAATGCCAAAGAACACTTGGAAAAGGAACCTTAGAATTGAGGGATCTCCAAAGAGTGTGGTGTTTAGAAACACCAGAAGCAATCAAATTCAATGAGATTGTTACATTCAAGTTTACAATTCTTCTGAAGACAAAAACCCTTCCTAAACACTTTGTCAAGATAATAATTGAGTACGAATTGTATCTCAAACATAGCATTTTCTCATGAACACCATATTGGGGAATATGGGAATTTCCCACAAGTTTGGGACACGTGGTCAAAAGTTTGGATTAACCATAACTTGAACACCACTAATCCAAAATGAGCGCTTTATAGCTCTTTAGATTCCATTTTTCAAGCGCTTTCCAACGATAGGTCATATGATAGGGTTTTGAGAAACTTACAAACATGTTATCCATGTCCCCTTTTTTAAGTATTCAAAAATGGAAATTAGGAAATTCCCAAATTCACTAATATGGTGTTCATGTATTGCTTCTCTATCATAAGCTGCTTCATTTACTTAAGTGTTTCAAGTATACTCCCGTTTGTTCTTTGCATAAATCCAACCAAGTAACCATGCGCTGATTGTTGTCTCCAAAAAACTTTGAAGCTCCTCTATATTTTGATTCCACATCTTTGGAAAAATCAAGTAGGTTACGGCCATATTCCACAACATCTTAAATAACATCCTATTGAAAAATATCTACCTTTAGTTTTCTTGGCACCCTCTGCTCTACAGAGTTCTTGATTTCAACTATTCTCTCTTTGTTCATAGCATATGTAGCCTCGTCAATTTCTTCAACACCCTTTGCCACACAGAGTCCTTGATTTTAACTATTTTCCCTTTATTTGTAGCATATGTAGTCTCATCAATTTGTTCGACAATCTCTTCTTGTCTCTCCTTGGTTGCAAAAGTCTCTTGAAGGTCTTCATTAACTTTATCTTTATTCTCACTAACCTCAACATTAACTTGCACATTAGGAATGTCCTTAGTCTCTTTAGTCCTATCACTTGAAGGCCTTGAAGATGTTTGCAAAGCTGAATCATCGATGTGATCTACCTCCACCATGTTGTCTTCATTATTTCTAGCATTTGAATCATGAGAGTTGATCTCTCTAGTAGGGCTTTCATGATGATGTTCTAGTTGAGCAATGTTATCTTCGTCTTTCCCTTCTTTGTATATATCTGTAAGATTAAAATAAAAATGCTATTACTTTTAGGATTTAAATAATACACCAAGGCTAATACAATACTACTAATTTTTATATCTACACATATACTTTGTATCCAAACTTAGATTACTCAACTTTGAGTGATGTACCATAATGAATTAGGAACCATATTACCTGCCAAGACTTTCACATAAGGGTCAAACTTGAGTTTGAGTCTCACTTACAAGGGCAAAGTAAAGATCGCTCAACTTAAGATTGTGCCTTGTGTTGGAAGACATCCCCAAGGTTGGACATAAGTGAAGGTATGGCTCAAACTTAAGTTTGAGCCTCACCGCGCTACACTAGGATATGGAGTAAGTGTAATTTCTTAATAGTAAGTGTGTGTCATCATTTGTATTAGGCTCAAACTTAATTTTGAGCCTCACTGTGCTACACTAGGATATAGAGTAATTTCTTAATAGTAAGTGTGCATCATCATTTGTACCAGACGTTGGCATGAAATAAAGGATAAATAGAATAGAAATATTTACTTTAATAGAAAAATGTTAAAAGTGAATCCAAAAAAGCCAATGTATTAATCAAAAGACTAATAATTATCTCAACAAATCCACACTTTGAACAAGACCTATATTAATATTAGTTGTTGATAAGCTCCTTTCAATGATCACCATTCGTTGTACATTCATAAGCTCCTTTCAATGATCACCATTCGTTGAACATTCATAAGCACTATCAATGCACTTTTCTACCTTTCTTTGGTTGAGCTTGATGGGCTATGAGCATGGAAAGCCTTGTTGACATCTGTACCCCCAATCTTCTCAACGGCCATAGCAACCCCAACATTTGTAGCTTCCATGGCTTTTGCAGTATCCAATATATCATCACCATTCCCACCTTCATCATCATTTTCATGCCTTCCAATATCTTCAAAATTGTCTTTGGCATCCTCATTGAATAGAGCATCATTCCCCTGGTCCTCTTCATTCCTTTGCCCTGCATCTTCAAATTCTATAGCATCCCCAACTTCTTTATCATCATCTGTGTCATTTTTGTTTGTCAATATCATCACCTTCATCTTTCTTCTCTGTACTTGGCGGGTCGTCAATGTGAAGATTTTGAAGGTTCTCTTTTTTTGCATCATCTAGTGTTTGCTTTTTTGTGCCGCCACTTGCACCACACCACTCTTGCAAAGGACGGGTGACTATCTAAAAGCGCAGAGCACTTTGATTCTAATGCCATCGCTTCCAAATCATCTTTGCATAAACCAATACATCTTCTCTTCTTTAGCAAGATCTCCTCTAGCACAACTCCACCACAATATATCTCTACAACATAGCTGTGTTCAGGACAAAACCCTGTGATGAGACCGTCAATAAAGCCTTTGTCGGATGAATTCTCTATTTTGGCCACTAGAGCCTGAGATGAATACATTTTTTGTGAGAACCTGCTACGTTTCTTGCCCTCGACACTAGCCTCCACTTCTCTTCTCTTCGTGGCGATCCTCCTGGGGGCTAACCGCCACACCCCACAGCAACACCTCTCCTAGTCTTCTCTTACCAGAGGGAGGCAGCTCCCTCTATAGTCGCCAACCCATCTCTCTCACCTCTGGTCCTCCGTCCCCCCACTTTCCTCTTCACCTGCACTTGACGTGTTTCTGGAAGATCCCCCGCCAGCTTCTGAATCAGCATCTTTTTCTTTTCGAATCCCCTTGCACCACCTCTCTCCTACCACGTACATCACCATTACCTTCCATTTATGCTCCTTTCAGATCTAGCTCATGCACACATTTAATGGGCATCCCAACAATTAATCGCCCATTGGCCATGCACACTTTTGAATTCATCCTAGGTACCAATGCCCACTTTATTTTTTTTGGGACGCGTACACAAACAGAGCGACCGAATGGCTGATACCATCTCCAGTAGACCACGCTCCGGACAAGCTTGTGCTTCCAGGATTTCATCATTTTCCTTGCACATACGCTTCCATCAAGGCTAAAAGCTTGATTGCCGTATCCACGACGCCCACCCTGAGTCAATGGGTGCTCCCATGACTATCACAACACGAACATCACTCATGTACACATGTACAAGTTGAGTTTGAGGTTCTCACAAAACTTCACACATATTTAGCACCCCCCTTTTTTTCTGCTGAGACATTTATGTCCAGCAGCAGCTGTACAAACAGAGACCATTTATCCCCATAGATCAAACAAAAATCTCGGTGCGTCTACCTTCCAATTCTTCAAGCATTTTCCTCTGTCAAATAACCATTGATATATCCTATCATGGTCTTCCACTTTCAGCAACCCCGTGGGTTCTTTATATATGGCATCCTCAATATATTCTACTGCATTTCCTTCTCCATACCAGCTCACATAACCTTGTGATGGAAACAACCATTCCTCACCTCTACTCCCCTCTGACACATCTGATTCCCACTCATAATCATATACCGAAATAACAAACATCTGATCATCAACTTCCATCTCATGGTCATCCAATTTGCAACCCACATCATTGGTTTTCATCTCTTCCTTTGGACAAACTGCCAGACTAAGACTATAACCAAACCACTCATCCATATGTTGAGCATCAACATGAGGTGTGTCCACCATAAACCCATTTCCCTTCAGCCTATCAACATCAAACACAGCAACTTCATGCACTGTAGACTCATCATTGTCACTTCTCTGTAGTTTCTCCAGCTTCAAGACCATTGGTGATCCTTCAAGATTCTCCACATCTTGCACAGGCATCCCTAACAAGTCTAGGCTCCCTAAACTGCCAGGTAAAGCATCTTGGTCCCCTCGACCAACAACAATAGCATCACATGCATTCTCACTACTCACAACCGACTCATTCTCTTGGGCATGACAAGGAACACATACCTTATGATCAGCAACCGCACATGCAAAATCTATCACATCATCATCCAGAATAGCATCTAACTCATCATCAGTCACACCATCACTCTCTTCCTGCACAACTGGTATGCCAGTATCTATTATCTTCTTCATGGAAGCCAATTCCAACAGATCATCCAATGCATTATCAAGAATAGAGTCCAGTTCATCATCCACATTCTCACAAGCTATCCAGGTTCTTCAGCTCCACCTTCAGACGGAGGGTTGGCTCCAGACCAGCCCACAAACCGGTCTCTCTTTATCATCTGCGGGGGTACTTCAGGAATCAAAGCCTCACACCATAGACTCCACAGTCTACCAAACTCAATCAAATACTGATCCACATCCTGACTATCCTTCTGCTGAATGTTACACAACTCCTTCCATACTTCATTCGGACTCTTCACATGGACAAACTGTGCCAAAAATGCAGCTTTGGCTACACGGTACTCAGGATCCTGCTGATGAGCATTCCTGTGTGTAGTCACGAATATCTGTAGCCATGCTTTTGCATCACCTTGCAAGCAATAAGCCAAAATCTGAGAAAGGATTTTCGGGGTTGCCCTGTCTTTCATCAAGGCTGTAAACTCCATCTTCTCCAAAAACCTGATTGCACTCTCCTGTGGCAATCCCCAATACTCCGAAAAATCCTGAGCCATTTCCCAAATCTTTCTTCACACAAACCCCTGTTCTCTTTCACAAACCGAAGGAAATTTTTGTCCTCTGTGGAGGCACCAAAAAGTGATGACACGGAAGTGGTAAAGCTATTTACGCCTTTATAGAGTGTCACACTTCCACATATGCATACAAACACACCCAGAACACCAGACCCAAGAGCATGAACAAGACTTATATTTCAGAACCGATCTTCATCTCTACAAAGTTAGACATCCATTATATCCTCAGAGCCATCTTTGTCTAGCACCTACTCACAATCAGCCCACTCCAGCTCCTGGTTGCTCCCAATCCCTTCGCTCTTTTGCTTCTCTGCAGCCGACCCCTTCGTTCTCTGCACTGCACCTCAGCTGAAGGCCACTTTCTCCTATGCCACCAGCACATTGCCAATTCTCAAAGCAAAAACCCAGTCACCCTTCTAACTTTGTCGCAAACCCAACAACCAACCCAAGCCATAGCACCAAGGCGGCTCTCTCTGCATGTAGTCGCCCACGTCTCTCTCCTCTGCATGTAGTCACGCCGCCCATGTCTCTCTCCTCCTCTCAATGTGCTACCAGCTGTGCTGCCAGCTCACTGCTGTCAAAGACCCAGTAACCCTTCTATCTCTGTCTCGCCGGTAGCCACGCCAACACCACCAACCTGCTCTTACGTCGCCAGTGCCTCACACTAGTCGACCTGAAAAAAACACAACCCCCTCATCTCTTTCAGCCCCACTCGCTCTTCCTTGTTACCATCCGTCTCACCGCCAGCCACCAGAAAACCGAGACCAACTCCCTTTCTGTTGCTAGCACAGCAGCTGTGCCAACACCTGCTTGCCCGGCTCTGCTCCTTCTATTTGTCGCTCCAGCCACCATCCCCCGCAGCAACACCTCCTAGTAGGTTCCAGTGACCGCTTCGCTACCTTTCTTGCCCTCGACACCAGCCTCCACTTCTCTTCTCTTCGTGGCGATCCTCCTGGGGGCTAACCGCCGCCACACCCTACAGAAACACCTCTCCTAGTCTTCTCTTACCAGAGGCGACTCCCTCTACAGTCGCCAGTCCATCTCTCTCACCTCTGGTCCTCTGTCCCCCCACTTTCCTCTTCGCCTGCAGTTGACATGTTTCTGGAAGAGCCCCCGCCAGCTTCTGAATCAGCATCTTTTTCTTTTCGAATCCCCTTACGCCACCTCTCTCCTGCCACGTACATCACCATTACCTTCCATTTATGCTCCTTTCAGATCTAGCTCATGCACACATTTAATGGGCATCTCAACAATCAATCGCCCATTGGCCATGCACACTTTTGAATTCATCCTACCAATGTCCACTTTATTTTTTTTGGGACGCGTACACAAACAGAGCGACCGAGTGGCTGATACCATCTCCAGCAGACCACGCTCCGGACAAGCCTGTGCTTCCAGGATCTCATCATTTTCCTTGCACATACGCTTCCATCAAGGCTTAAAGCTTGATTGCCGTATGCACGACGCTCACCCTGAGTCAATGGGTGCTCCCATGACTTTATCACAACACGAACATCACTCATGTACACATGTACAAGTTGAGTTTGAGGTTCTCACAAAACTTCACACAACGACATCCTGGTCTGGGAGGGCCAAAGGCTCAAATGATGTGGTTTTGTCCTTCAGATGTTTCACACACATGGCATGTAGATCCACCAAACATAATATACAAGCCATCATATATGTGGAAAGTGGATGTTGGGACCAACATAACCAGCCAAGAGGTAGAGAAATTAGTAAAGGCAGGGTTCAAGTTAGATGTTACTCATGAAGAATCTTTTGTGTCAGGGGTGGGAGAAACGTCCACACAAGCAGCGGGCAACAAAGAAAGTGACAAGAGGCCACATGATGCTACACAGAATACAAAGAGATCAACCAAATGGCGGCATTGGATTTCCAAAGAAGCAGAAAAGAGGATTGGTAGTGCTGAGGCCATGACAGCGACGTCCTTAATGAGAGTGCAATGCAGCCGTCCCCCTACTCTATTTTTCATTTGGCATGTGAGAGTGCAGAGGACTATTTTATACACATCAAGGTACAACCTTGGTGTACATGTCCTGATTTCATGCAAAGAGAATCCAGAGGAAAGTCTTACGTTGCATGTAAGCATATTTATTTTATCTTCTTGCGAGTTTTGGAATTACATAAGAATGAGGATATGGTAATGCATCAACCGACACTATCACCAGAGGATGTGGGCAATATACTATCACGTCCTCGAAGCAAGGATGTTTGTGCCTATACTTAAGCTTTAATCAAGCCTCTCATGTTTGTGCCTACTTAAGCTTGTAAGGAAATGTGAAGTCAGTCTTTTTGTAAGAAAATTTGAACCCAATATTTTTATCTTACTTTGGGATGGAGTATATTGTCACGTACTCTAAAGTCTTATTGTAGGTAGCTTGCAACGCTATGGTAAAGGAGTTGTACCAACCATATATCTTCTTGTAAGGAAATGTGAACTCAATCTTTTTGTAAGAAAATATGAACCGGGTATACTTGTTTTTACTTGTGTTGAAATAAATATTGGTCTTTGAGTATGCATTAAAAGTTGAAGTATCCTTGTCATAAATTGTATGTATTGGAAGAGAGGTATATAGATAGGTATGTTTGTGTCTATATTTAAGTTTTTTTGACATAAAATGTGTGTTTATATGTAGGAAGGTATTTAGGTATATATGTATGCATGCATGTATATGTTTGGGAGTATGCATGCATGCATGTATGTATGTATTGTACACATGTGTGTATATATGTATGTATGTATATATGTAGGAAGGTAAGTAGGTAGGTATGTTTGAGAATATGCATGTATGTATGTATGAATATATTTATTTCTCTTTCATAAATACTTACTATATAAAAGCTCACCAAAATGTATCATTTTTCTTACAAGCTCGCATAAAACTATCTTATCTCCAAAAAGCTCGCCAAATAAAGCTCGCAAAAAAATAAAACCCTGTTCGTAGATAGTGAGGAGGTGATGTAGTGTCCTTGCTTCTCAAAAATGAGTATAGGGTTTGAATCTACCCGTCGCATCAAAGCTGCAGGGTGGTACTAGGTAGATGCCTGCTTTCCAAAATAAACATTTTGTTCTATCACGTATTGTGCTCATGTATTGAACATCCTCTTTTCCTTTTGTGGCAAGATTGGGTGGCCTTTCATGATTATTACAGTTACTTCACTTGCGTAACTGGCTTCTGTCAACGATTGATAAAATTGTGTGCATTTATACTTGAAAGACTTGTTTTATTTTAAATGTTGCATTATTTTAAGCCTATATTTTCTTTCTGTAACAAAACTGCTATCTTAAACCCGAAATAGGCTTGGCATTTTCTTCTTGCCGATCATGTTCTATCTCAGTGGTCTGATGGGTCTTGTTCGTGCGACAATCCTCCGTGAGAGATTTTTCCTGGTTCTTGTTGAAGCTTATTAATTTCATATTTTTCTCCATTGCAGCTTCTGGCTCTTGGGTCTTGGTTGTAGTTTGCTTAATTTTCTGTACAGCTGGTTGAAGTGTTGAGTAGGCATGAAATCTTAGGAGACAGTTATAGTAGAGAGAAGTCATGTTTTTAGTCAAGGGCGGCTCCTAGCTGTGATGTCCTTGAGTTTCTTCAGCTGAGTAGTCTAGTTTATGTTCTTGACAATGTGTATGAAACATTGGAGCTTTAGAGTTGGGTTAACTGGCATTGATGTAAGGTCTTATATAATTAAGAAAAAGGTTAATTGCTGTTGATTAATTAACACCCGGCAAGTCATAATGGCATCACCAATTTGACAGCATAAGGTGGCCAAGTGATCGGGCAAGCTTGGTATCAGGCATGTTATTATAGCTTCCTCGTGATCGGAAAATTCTTCAGAGGAATCCTTGTAGAAGTTAGGCTGCAGAATCCCACAAGCATTAGTTAGGTCCATAGCTATGGATAGTGAGGCTGAGAGAGAGAGAGAGAGAGAGAGATTGCACTGAGGAGTGGGAGAGCTTGATGCTTTAATCTTCCAAGTACGATGCTCTTTTATATGCTAAAAGCCTATAGCGCCACAATACAAAGAGAGCTTGATTGATGCTTTAATCTTCCAAGTACAATGCTCTTTTATAAGCTAAAAGCCCCATCTTTCTCAATGACACGTGTAATACAGCAACATCATTACGTATTCACACAAACACATAAGTGGCTATTAGTCCTTGTTCACAGGCTTCAACACTTATACACCTTTTAAACGTACAGCTCCAAAATACCAAATAGTTCTTTGATCTCTTCTATTGAAATTCATCATTTGGCTAGTAGTAGTTGCGATTGGGTAATGCCAGATTAGTGAGCTTGCTTTTGGTCTATATTGAGAGATTTGAATGCGGCCATAAGGTGCAGATTTTGTTTAGCAACAGCTCTACTCACAATATTTATCTATTTACATTTGGTGCAGACACTCCACCTACCCGTTGAGGCAAGTGACCACCAGTATGTGGCCAATCTTGCTTGGGGTACAGTGTGGAAGTGTGGGATCGAACGGTGCTTAGAGACTGGAGGTCCAAATCTCTGTCTCGGGCAGGCTTTGGACTTCCACATTATGAACCTTGACAAGGTGGACCTAATCTTAGGAATGTCTTGGTTTTTTGACGAGAGCGAGACATTGATGTTTATTATTTGTCTCATAGGAGCTCGCTTGTTCATGACGGTGAGCTTTTTGTAATCTGGGGCGATGTCCCCAGTTTCTGATGTAAACTCTACTCAAGCTTTGGTCGATGATATATATGAAACTCTTTTTGATCCAAATTCAACTCAAATTTAGGAATTTTGAGAAATATGCACAATTTTGGGACAATTCTTTGTTAGATCCAATACAATGTTTACTATGCGATATGCAAGATTTATTATTGCATGTTCTCAAAAACAAGCATTTGAATAATGCGATATGATTTATGTACTATTGTACATTTGTAACAAGTATATATGATGTTGGTGGGATGTAAATTTGCCTGCACACACACACATAAGTCATATCGCATTTGAATAATGCGATATGACTTATGTACTATTGTACATTTGTAACAAGTATATATAATGTTGGTGGGATGTAAATTTGCGTGCACACACACACACACACACACACATGCATACTAAGAATTAAGTTTGTCTATATCACATAGCCTCCAGTTGACCATCAAACATAGAAACTTTAACAAAGAAAGGATATTCAATGTAACTTTAAGTTGTAAGAAAGACTAGGTGATAGAATTAAAAAGATCACCATCTGTATTGAATGAACAATGGGTGAACCATAAATCTAAAAGCTTCAGATTGCCTTACAATCTGAATAATGATTGAACTATGAGTTTGGTAGCTTCATACAACATTGCTAAAAGATTACGAAGCTAGTTGCCCATGTGCTAACAAATCATTCTTGCTCAACTGCACTGACGTGTGATGGTGCCTCACTTTCATGTTGATTCAATTGATTCTGTTTGGCCTTGAGTATTATAGCCTTTGGAATCTTGATTTTCTCTGGAAGTCATCCACCCTTGGGCTTCCATGCCCAAATGATGTAGCTAGTGTCTTCCCAGCACTGAGGATCATTTCTGTTCTCTCGCCAATACTTGTTCCAGCAATCCTTATAAACCTCCATATCACTTGCATTCTTCTTCTTTGAAATTTGTGCCCAATATTGTATCTGAACTCATTAGGAAGTGAATGGGGTCTTCTTGGGCCCTTTAATTTGCCCAAGCCTAATCAAGGTGATTAAGGAATAGCCAAATGGGAGGTTGCCATGTGGACTGAAATGTTGGGTTTTTAAGAGAGGTATAAGAGTGGTCAAAGGGTGCACTTTTTCTCCCAAAAAGGAGGGGGGGCAATTTTACAATTTTCGGACCTCCATAACTTCTACATATAAGCTCCGATTTGAGCGGAGATTACATATCTGTCAAGAGCTTTCCATAGATATGTTACATGATATGGTTTTATCCGCTAGATTTTAAAGTCTATTTCCCCCCCAAAATTCAAATTCGAATAAAGTAGCCGTTTTGAAGCTTCTAATTAGAAAATGTTTCTTCTTAAGAGAAAAGGTTTGACTCCCTTAAACTGCCAAATAAAAGGGCCCAAGAAGCCTTCCATTGAGGTCCTAATGTGTAGGTAGTTTATCGAGTTGTTGTTTTGATCAACATCACTTGTTGTCACTCCCAACCATATTGGGTAATTTGCATCACAAGATTGTACAAGCACAAAATCTCCTCTAGACACATCAAGAGTCGGGTTGAACTCTTCAGCAGATCTGTTGCGCATTGGACCACAATAATGGTCCTCATTTACATCACACCCTTCATCTACATTATCCTCCACTTAAATGTTAAGAGGCTCAGCTTTTTCGCATACACTCCTTGGCCAAAAGTCATGAAATCCAATGTCTCCCCTTGCACTAGGGGTTTGCATGCATAAGATTCTCCCAATAGGCAAGGACTAGATTGATCCACTTATCATAATCACTTTGGTCTCCTTTCTCTTAAGTGCTCTTTCCACCAACTGACATGTTTTTTTAAGCCCTCCACAATCTTCTCATTTTCCTTAACATACTCAAAGGGTGGAAATACTTTTGGAAAACCTTCAGGAAGCTGGGTCCTCCCTGGTCATTTCTCTTCCATAACTCTATACCGCTTTCCATACATGTGTTGCTCTCCTCTTTCTAAGTTTCTTAAACATTTTGAGAGAGATGAAATTGTGAAGTTGGGATCACTTGGCCATAACCCCAAGGCAAAGTGACCATAAGCTGTTTGTCCATGTCCATGAGTGAGCATTCCTGTTAAGGTTACTGGAAGCCTATCAACCCCATTGAGAGATTTAGGAACTGGTTTAATTTATGGTATGGTAGTCTTGCTCTGGTCTTATCATGTTTAATACACAAATACCTATTTGGCATTATTTCAAAAGAGCTCCTCCAAGCATAGTATAGATTTCTATAACTCATTTGTTGCAACATGTGTTCCCTTCTTTGTGCCATGTATCTGGCACGCTCCTCTTGATTTTTTGTTGATTCCAACTTGACCTTGATTGCCGTACAAATGTCGCATTTTGAGAAGGTGCTGGTTTTTGATAAACTAACTGTCTTGAACTCTGTGTTTCACAATCTTTAGAATGATGGTTGTGACAGTGTGGCCGGTATAATTCGAATGAGACAAGTGTGTCATTCACTTCATGGAATATGTCCACCTATTTGTACATAGAATAAGAAGAAGGGGCAGTACCCACGAAGGCTGAGGGGGAGAAGGAGAGAGGAGTGGATGAATAGCAGGGAGGAGCTGAAGCAGCGAGATGCAGCCTGAAGGTCGTCGTTGAATCCGATCATGATGAGAAGGTGTTACGTAGGTCCTGGCTGTTCATGTGACTGAATGAAGAGAGTCAAGCTTCGTTTCGTTGGAATTGTGACATGGTGATGGCAATAGGGATGCTGCAGGCTGGTGTCTGAGAGAGCAGATATGTTTTCTTATTGAGTTACCACCTCTGAGCACAGAGTGTGTGTATTGCTTCTTTGGGTTGCTGTCGGCACCAGAGTTTGTTGTGTTTGGCGTAGCTGCTGATAGTGCAGCAGATGTTTACCTTGTTGGGGTGCAGCTCATAGCCAGAGGGTGTGTTGTTTCTTGCTAGTACTGCTGCCTACTGGTAGCGAGCAACGATGTGTTGTTTTGTTTGATTTTGCCGCTGGTGGTAGATAGCGCAGAGGTGTTGTTTGTTGGGATGCTGCTGGCTGGTGTCTGAGAAGTATAGGCCAAGGATCAAGCTGAGGAAATTACTTTTGAAGGTCATGAAGGTATCTTTGCCTCTAATGATGGTAACATCAAGCATTAACAAGTGATGTTAAGATCATACCAGAGCCATGAAGGGTTGCCGGCATGTATTGAAGACATATATCTCTTGTCTCTTTTTTCTTTTGTGCAAGTCTGATGAATATTGTCCCTTGGGTGTGTATTGCATCATCCTATCATCTTGTAAAGATATATAGCATGGGCATGAGGGTATTGTGTATAAAGATCTTGCATGATGATGAAATATGAAGATGATGATGAGTCCTTCTTTCAAAAATTAAGGAGTGAAGACCTGGGGAGAGATGATCCCTCAAAGGAGCTTGGGGAAGAGTAGTCGTGGGCTACTGGCTGTCGATTGCATAGAGTGGCCAGGGAGAAGAGACTGGGAATGGTCCTGGGAGGACTGTCGTGGGCTAAAGGAGAAGGATTGGGAGCGACCAGGAGCTGGAGTGGGCTGATTGTGAATGGGTGCTAGATGAAGATGATTCTGAGGATGTAATGGATGTTCAACTCTGTAAAGACAAAGACTTGTATTGGAATAAAGTTTTGTACATGCTCTTGGGTCTGGTGTTCTAGGTGTGTTTGTATCAGTGCATGGAAATGTGACACTCTATAAAGGCATATACAGCTATACCGCTTCTGTGTCATCAACGTTGTGAATGTTTGCAACATCACATTTTTTTCTAGCTCCATGGGTTTTATCGTAATTTTTCATTTTTTGCTAGCTCCATGGGTTTTATCGTAATTTTTCATTACCCTTACCCTATGGACATAGCTCCTTTTCTTATTTGTCCCTTCAATGATATCATAGTCAGTGATCATGGCATCATGGTGTCTGTCATCAGAACTATCGCCATCATTGCCCTCTACATCATCATCCTCTTTTCCATCTAAAGCTTGAGCCTTGCGCCTGCATATGCTAGCTTGTTAGTAGGAGGCTCCATGAGCCTCACCATCATATGTTAGTTTGCTAGGAGGCTCCATTTAAAGTTATCATCCTCACTTGCATCATATATTAGTTTGCATATGTAGGGTAGGCTTCTCCAACAAAAGTTTGAGCCTCACCTGCGGATGCTAGTTTGCTTCTAGGAAGCTGAAAGTAAAGTTTGAACCTCACCCACAGATGCTAGTTTGCTTGGAGGCTCCAACCGAAGTTTGAGCCTCACCTTCATATGTGAGTTTGCTATTAAGAGGTCCCAATTGAAGTGATAATCCTCACCTCATGTATATACTAGATTCCCAAGAGGTAGGCTTCATCACCCTCTGCATCTGGCCACACCGTTTCATTGGGATATTGAGTCAAGGTATGGTGTCAATTAGCCATCAATGTTTCATAGCTACAAAAGGCAAAGGATAGTGGTTACAACAGCAGCAAAGGCAAAGAGAAAGCAATAGAGAGAAACAATATGATAGTAAAGAGAATGTAACATTGAAATGAGCAAATGGACATTGGATTTGAGACTTTTCTCCTTCGTGAGGCTCAAACTCAAGTTTGAGCCATTATGCATTATATAGATTTTAGTTGAATTTTTAATCGCATAGTTTATAAGTATATTTGGGTGTATGGGGAAAGAGGGAAGAAAAGAAGAAATCTCAAGCTCAAGCTCAAGCTCAAGGCTCAAACTTGAGTTTGAGCCTTGTCTATTACACAAGCAAGTAGGAATAGAGAGGGAAGCTAGGATAATCCCATAGAACAAGTGGGGTGTGGGTGAAGATGGGTATATAAACAAAAGTGAAACTAACTATAATCAAAAGACCTGGGACCTGGGCCTGGGCCTGGGCCTGAAATCGAAACCCGAATTTCTGTCGCACTAGGACGGTGCTCCTCTCCCGACAATGCTGCTCGCACTCAGCCAAGGCTGCCCCTCTCGTGCTCGTCGACACACACGCCCCCTGCCCCCTCGTGCTCGGTGCACACACCCCCTACCCCCACCTCGCCCTACTTGGCGCACATGCCCCTGCCCCCACCTCGCCTTGCTCGGCGCGGCCATGCCCCCGCCCCGACAGCCTCCTCTCCCGCCCCAACGGCCTCGACGCACACGCCCCCGCCCCGCCTTCCCCCCAAATTCTGACTTCCGATGGCCTCCTCTCCCACCGCACGGCTGCCCCGCCTCGCCCCTCGTTCAGCGGCCTGCTCGATGTCCCCAAATTCAAATTTTCCTTCCCCCCAACGCGTTTGAAATTCAAATTTCCCTTCCCCCCAACGCGTTTGAAATTCAAAATTCCCTTCCTCCCAAGTTTGAAATTCAAATTTCCCTTCCCCCCAACTTTGAAATTCAAATTTCCCCCCAACCCGTTTGAAATTCAAATTTCTGCCTTCCCCCCAACCGACCACCTTAATTAGAAACAAAGTGTCCGACCGACCTCACACGTCCCATCCATGTAAAAAAAAGAATGTCTCGCCTTAATGAGAAACAAAGTGTCCGACCAACCTCGCGTTTGAACCAAACAAAAGGACCTGCAACCCTAAACGCGATTCTGCACCCAAAGCGATTTTGTGTGGTGAGCAAACGTGATTCTGTGTGTGGTGAGCGTACAATGCTCATAATTGCCATCACACACACCATCGTCGTATGTAATAATCATCTCTGTTTCCTGTCTCTGAAGTACTCGCTCAGCCTTGTGTCCTCCTGTGTTTCAAATAGTTTCTTTTCCTCCCACAATCGACACATCTGCGTTGGTTCTGACCTCTGTTTCCTGCAAAACCATCACGCCTACACGCCATCGGAGACTTCAAGCATCGGTCACGTCTGTGCGACATCGGAGACTTTTGTGCGCCCGCCTGCGTTTCGTGTATTCCCTCATCTAATTGAATACTTTACGCAACAAGTAAGTTCTTCTTTAACTGATTCTCTATATCAATATAAACGCTTACTTGACGTTAAGTGTGCCATTTGTCAATCGTTGCATGTCATAGATTGTTTGCACTTCTTGCTGCTCTCATTTGTATCTTCGCATATGTTGACAACCTGTAAAAGTGATCTTTGTGCACATTATATAATCTAAATGAGAAGGGTTCCCTATATAAACATGGTATATGTGTCACATATCTGAGTGCACAACTTGGATATAGACTCCATGTTAAGTTCGAGCCTCCCCTACATAGAACTTATGTGTTAACACTCAACCTAGATTGAGTCTTTGTTCTCCATGTTAGTGTACCCCGGCCTTAAGGCTCAAACTTGAGTTTGAGTGTTTGCTCTCCATGCTAGTGCACCCTGGCCTTAAGGCTCGAACTTGAGTTTGAGCCTTTGCTCCTTTGCTCTCCACGCTAGTGCACCCCGGCCTTAAGGCTCGAACTTTAGATTGAGCCTTTGCTCTCCATGCTAGTGTACCCCGGTCTTAAGGCTCGAACTTGAGTTTGAGCCTTTGCTCTCCATGTTAGTGCACCCTGGCCTTAAGGCTTGAACTTCAGATTGAGCCTTTGCTCTCCATGCTAGTGTACCCCGGTCTTAAGGCTCAAACTTGAGTTTGATCCTTTGCTCTCCATGCTAGCGCACCCTGGCCTTAAGGCTCGAACTTCAAATTGAGCCTTCGTTCTCCATGCTAGTGTACCCCGGCCTTAAGGCTCAAACTCAAGTTTGAGCCTTTACTCTCTATGCTAGTGCACCCCGGCCTTAAGACTCGAACTTGAGTTTGAGCCGTTGCTCCTTTGCTCTCTATGCTAGTGCACCCCGGCCTTAAGGCTCGAACTTTAGATTGAGCCTTTGCTCTCCATGCTAGTGTACCCTAGTCTTAAGGCTCAAACTTGAGTTTGAGCCTTTGCTCTCTATGCTAGTGCACCCCGGCCGCCTTAAGGCTCGAACTTCAGATTGAGCCTTTGTTCTCCATGCTAGTGTACCCTGGCCTTAAGGCTCAAACTTGAGTTTAAGCCTTTGCTCTCCATGCTAGTGCACCCCGGCCTTAAGGCTCGAACTTCAGATCGAGCCTTCGTTCTCCATGCTAGTATACCCCGACCTTAAGGCTCAAACTTCAGATCGAGCCTTTCCTCTCCATGCTAGTGCACCCCAGTCTTAAGGCTCGATCTTCAAATTTTAGCCTTCGTTCTCCATGCTAGTGTACCCTAGCCTTAAGGCTGGAACTTAAGTTTGAGCCTTTGCTCTCCATGCTAGTACACCCCGGTGTTAAGGCTCGACCTTCAGATTGAGCCATTGTTCTCCATGCTAGTGTACACTGACCTTAAGGCGGCTCGAACTTGAGCTGGAGCCTTTGCTCTCGATGCTAGTGTACACCGGCCTTAAGGCTCAAACTTCAGATTGAGCCTTTGTTCTCCATGCTATGTACTCCAGTCTCAAGGCTCGAACTTGAGTTTGAGCCTTTGCTCTCCATGCTAGTGCACCCCTAGCATCTGAGTGCACAACTTGAGTTTGAGCCTTTGCTCTCCATGCTAGTGCACCCCTAGCATCTGAGTGCATAACTTGGATATAGACCCCACCTTAAGATCGATGAACCTCCCCTACATGAAACTTATGTGTTAAGGCACATTCTCCATGCTTAACTTTACATGGAACTTGGCCTTAAGGCTCCAGCTTGAGTTCGAGCCTTGCCTATCTATGCTAGCGTATCCCTAGCATATGAGTGCACAACTTGGATCTAGGGTCCAGCTTAAGTTCGAGCCTCTCCTACATAAAACTTGGCCTTAAGGCTCAAACTTAAGCTTGAGCCTTGTCTCTATATGCTGGTGTACCCCTGTCATATGAGTGCACAACTTGGATCTTGGCTCTAGCTTAAGTTCGGGTTTCCCCTATATGGAACTTGGCCTTAAGGCTCCAATATACTAGTGTACCCCTACATATGAGTGCACAACTTGGATCTCGACTCCAGCTTAAGTTCAAGCCTCCCATACATGGAACTTCGCCTTAAGGCTCAAACTTGAGTTTGAGCCTTTTCTCTTTATGCTAGCGTACCCGTAGCATATGAGTGCACAACTTGGATCTAGGCTCCAGCTTAAGTCGAGCTTCTGTATGGATTAAGTAAATGTAAGTGAGGCCCCCACTATTCAAGAAAACTAAGTGAAGCATCAATAATTGTAGCATGCAATAAGTTTCTTAAGTTTGATAGGTTTTGATTTGATATGTAGCATTTAAATCCATTTTTTTATAAGGTTTTGAAACTTTTTTGTGCTTCACAGGAATGAAAGCTAGCAAAGCGCCCGCTACCTCGCAACCACATGGTGCATCAATCTTTACTCTAGATGCTCTCAAAACAACAACTCAAGCTAAAAGTATCACTCCTAGAATTAAGGTGGATAAAACCTTCGAATTCAATAACAAAGAAGGAGTAAAATGGTTTGTGGATAGCTACGATGCTAGTGTAAACTTCAAAGGAGTCCATTTGTTTCTGTCTCAAGGTGATACATCATATGGAGATATGGGGATTGTGGTAGGCGCTAAGGATGATGTGGATGCAAGAGCAAACCCATGCTTCACATGCAATGTATTGCCAGAAGGAGAAACTACAAAAGCAAATAAGTTTTGCTTATCATTGGACACTTTTCACCCAGCAGACATGACTGGCAGTAAACTAGGAAAGGACAATTCTATTGTAAAGCTAGGATTGAAGATCATTGACTTTTCCAATCAAGAAGACTCAGGGGTGGATAATGTGGAGGACCTGGTGAAAAGTGGTGAGGCATGCAAAGAAGGCTTTGGATTCACAAAAAAAGTCCATACCTAAAAAGGAGACAACAACCACTCAAGTTAGGAAAATTGTGGAGAAAAAAGGCAGAGGGCCATAGTGAAGAGTGCACTTGAAGCATCTACAAATGCTGGTGCAACATCTCCAAAACATAAAAAGGAGGGTGACAAAACAAAAGTCCTTGATGTAAGCACAATAGCAGCTGAAGACACAGCAAGCTCTCATGTGCAAGAAGAGGAGCAAGCACTTGCAAAGAAGAGAAAGGCAAAGCACTCTATAAAGGTTCAAGAAATCTCTTCAAAGAGGCAAAGGACAAAACCAGCAAGTGGTTCAAAGGAGATAGATGCGTCCGCCGATGACGAGCTAATGGAGGTTGAGACTCCAAACAAGGGCAGCAAAACAATGATATCATTAGAAATAAATCCCTTTGGTCTAAATGAGGTCTTCAGCATTGATGTGATCAAATGTTATCCTGCTCCTTCAAACTATGTGTATAGAAGGTTAAATAAGGATTGGGTTTGTATTTTGACCCAAGACTTTATTTTGAGGACCCAAAGCAAGAGGAGATACTTGCAATTTTGATGCCTTGTAATCGTGCTACAAAACAACCGCTTGATAAACTCGCAAAAGAAGATATTCATAAAGTTGAATATTGGATTATCTCTAGTCAACACTCCATTAGTGCTGCAAAAAGCTTGCAGGCTCTAAATATGGCTAAAGTGACCCCTCAACTGCGTCAGCAATTTAGGTTCAGGAGATCAAAGATAATTGTAAATTGCCCACCCAAGATTTCTTGTAACATTTCCAAGGATGCAAATTTATCTGTTACAAAGTCAATGCAAAAGGAGCCATTCCTCGATCAACTTCTACAAGCTCGAGCACAATGGCATGCAAACGGTCATCCTAGTAAACCTTTGCCTGGTGTCAATCAACCCAAGATGGACGAGTCTTGGAAGGTACTCTTTTGATTTTTTGCTATATCTTGGTAAATCATAGACATACGTTACTTCTTCTTTACTTTTCGTAATATCTTTTACAGATCTATAGTTTCAAGTGTAGCAGTAGCATAAGAAAGATGCATGTGAGGCTTCTTCTCAAATTGCATAAACTTAATAGTTTGGTTTGAAATTGAACTTCAAGCCTCACCTCTCTGTGATGGTGTAGCACTTGCATATCTAATTGTGGCTCAAACTTAAGTTGTAGCCTCACTTGCAAGTGCTAGATTTGCATACGGAGGTGACGCTCAAACCTAAGATTGAGCATCACCATTATATACTAGTTTAGTAGCACTGGCAAATGAGGCTTAAACTCAAGTTTGAGCATAAGCTCCAAATGATTGAAAACCCATAGATGCATGATTCCTCCTAATATTTTGTGATATCTATAGTAAGGGGGCTAACTTCTTACTTTGCAACTTTGCAGGCCTTTGTGGAGACCACGGAGCACACACTACATATAAGAATTTTGTCAAAAATGATTTACACTTGATTCTATGTGATGATGATGTATGGCAGAATTGGGTTAAGATCATGAGGCTATATGCAAAAGGCTTTCTACCAAATATAAAGGGCGAAACTCAAACTAAAGGTCTTGATCAAAATCCCAAACTTCCAACTTTGAAGAGTGGGCAAATTCAGCAGGCACCAGGAACAGTCAAGCTAGGCCCAATGTTGTTTAGGTGCATTTTAGGCCTTCAAAAGAGTGAAGTTTTGGACATTCAAACAGCACTTCTTGACAAGAGAATATTGCTTAAAAAGGGAAAGCAAACCCATCAAAGAAGAGGAGATGGCTTGGAAGCTAAAAACAGATCGAGTGCTCAAAGATGCAATAATCGCCTTCTATTTTGATCTGACAAGGAAAAAGATGACTTGGGAGCAGGTGTGTGAGACATATAAGCTAGGGGAGTATGAGTATAATCAATTGAGGAACTACAGCCAGTCCTTTGTTAGGGACACTCTCAATCGTTCAAAAAAAAATCCTTCACTTCCAAAAAGTGTAGTAACTTTACTGAATCACCTATATAGAGCATCTATGGGTATTGTATCTCAACAAGAGTCTATTCCTTGGACAATTAGGGGGTGGGTTTTGATATGACAAAGATTATATCCTTCTTTAGTGAAGAGCATGTACCATTTCAACTAGCAATCATGGACCTACATGGTACAAAGGAGCAGCTCTCGTCAGAATTTTTCTCCAAGTTGGAACTTTCTTTGAACACACTAAACTCACAATATGAATATATCATTGTGTGTTTTGTTGATTTCATCACCATTGGAATGCTTATCGAAGGGATTTCTAGCCAGTCAACAAAGGTGAACTATGAATTTGGCATGATCCACACACAAAAAGATGATGCCTGGACATCTGGAACAGTTGAGATTGCAATTGTTATTCTTTTCATCAGCAAGGTTGACAAGTTGGAGGCCATTGATAAGGTTCTCACAAAAAATGTATTCATCTCAGGCTCTAGTGGCCAAAATAGAGAATTCATCCGACAAAGGCTTTATTGACGGTCTCATCACTCACAGGGTTTTGTCCTGAACACAGCTATGTTGTAAAGATATATTGTGGTGGAGTTGTGCTAGAGGAGAGCTTGCTAAAGAAGAGACGATGTATTGCTTTATGCAAAGATGATTTGGAAGCGATGGCATTAGAATCAAAGTGCTATGCTCTTTTAGACAGTCACCCGTCCTTTGCAAGAGTGGTGTGGTGCAAGTGGCGGCACAAAAAAGCAAACACTAGATGATGCAAAAAAAGAGAACCTTCAAAATCTTCACATTGACGACCGCCAAGTACAGAGGAGAAAGATGAAGGTGATGATATTGACAAACAAAAATGACACAGATGATGATAAAGAAGTTGGGGATGCTATAGAATTTGAAGATGCAGGGCAAAGGAATGAAGAGGACCAGGGGAATGATGCTCTATTCAATGAGGATGCCAAAGACAATTTTGAAGATATTGGAAGGCATGAAAATGATGATGAAGGTGGGAATGGTGATGATATATTGGATACTGCAAAAGCCATGGAAGCTACAAATGTTGGGGTTGCTATGGCCGTTGAGAAGATTGGGGTGAGAAGATTAGGGATACAAATGTCAACAAGGCTTTCCATGCTCATAACCCATCAAGCTCTCAACCAAAGAAAGGTAGAAAAGTGCATTGATAGTGCTTATGAAATTATAACGAATGGTGATCATTGAAAGGAGCTTATTAACAACTAATATTAACATAGGTCTTGTTCAAAGTGTGGATTTGTTGAAATAATTATTAGTCTTTTGATTAATACATTGGCTTTTTTGGATTCACTTTTAACATTTTCCTATTAAAGTGAATATTTCTATTCTATTTATCCTTTATTCTATTCTATTTATCCTTTATTTCATGTCAACGTCTGGTACAAATGATGATGCATAATTACTATTAAGAAATTACTCCATATCCTAGTGTAGCACAGTGAGGATCAAAATTAACTTTGAGCCTAATACAAATGATGACGCACACTTACTATTAAGAAATTACACTTACTCCATATCCTAGTGTAGCACGGTGAGGCTCAAACTTAAGTTTGAGCCGTACCTCCACTTATGTCCAACCTTGGGGATGTCTTCCAACACAAGGCACAATCGCAAGTTGAGCGATCTTTACTTTGCCCTTGTAAGTGAGGCTCAAACTCAAGTTTGACCCTTATGTGAAAGTCTTGGTAGGTAATATGGTTCCTAACTCATTATGGTACATCACTCAAAGTTGAGTAATCTAAGTTTGGATACAAAGTATATGTGTAGATATAAAAATGACTAGTATTGTATTAGCCTTGGTGTATTATTTAAATCCTAAAAGTAATAGCATTTTATTTTAATCTTACAGATATATACAAAGAAGGAAAAGACGAAGATAACATTGCTCAACTAGAACATCATCATGAAATCCCTACTTGAGAGATCAACTCTCATGATTCAAATGCTAGAAATAATGAAGACAACATGGTGGAGGTAGATCACATCGATGATTCAGCTTTGCAAACATCTTAAGGCCTTCAAGTGATAGGACTAAAGAGACTAAGGACATTCATGATTTGCAAGTTAATGTTGAGGTTAGTGAGAATAAAGATAAAGTTAATGAAGAGCTTCAAGAGACTTTTGCAACCAAGAAGAGACAAGAAGAGATTGTCGAACAAATTGATGAGGCTACATATACTACAAATAAAGGAAAAATAGTTGAAATCAAGGACTCTGTGGGCAGAGGGTGTTGAAGAAATTGACGAGGCTACATATGCTACGAACGAAGAGAGAATAGTTGAAATCAAGGACTCTGCAGAGCAGAGGGTGCCAAGAAAACTAAAGGTAGATCTTTTTCAATAGGATGTTATTTAAGATGTTGTGGAATATGCCCGTAACCTACTTGATTTTTCCAAAGATGTGGAATCAAAATATAAAGGAGCTTCAATGTTTTTTGGAGACAACAATCAGCGCATGGTTTCTTGGTTGGATTTATGCAAAGAACAAACGGGAGTATACTTGCAACACTTTAGTAAATGAAGCAGCTTATGATAGAGAAACTTTGTATGTATTGGAGCAATACATGAGAAAACGCTATGTTTGAGATACAATTTGTACTCAATTATTATCTTGACAAAGTGTCTACGAAGGGTTTTTGTCTTTAGATGAATTGTAAACTTGAATGTAACAATCTCATTGAAATTTGATTGCTTCTGGTGTTTCTAAACACCACACTCTTTATAGATCCCTTAATTCTAAGGTTCCTTTTCCAAGTGTTCTTTGGCATTATTATCCCATGTCAATGTCCCTCAAATTTGAGCATATATATCATGATTTATAATCTTGATATAGTGTCTAAGATGGGTTTTTATCTGTGGATCAATCGTAAACTTAGCACATTGTTACTGTCATTGAGATTTACTTTTTGTTTTGTTGTTTCTAACACCACACCCTTTAGAGATCTCTCATTTCTAAGGTTCTTTTTAAGTGATATTTAGAATTCTTTTGGCAAATTAAATAAAGCCCATGTATTTACTTCAATGTCTCAAAGTGGAGATAGTATTTAACATTATCTTCTTCATATAAAAGGTGTTGTATAATCTCAATTAAGTTTAGTGTCATGTTTCCCTTGTCCTTCCAATATTTTTGCATTGATGTATGTATCTATACAACTACAAACAAATATGCCAAATAGTTGTGTCAAGATATAATCTAATGGCACAAAGAGTGCACCAACAAATAGATGTTAGCTCAAACTACACAAAAATACCGAGTTTCCAACCAATCCTATAAGAAATGGGACTCGAATAATTTTCAAAATTCCTAAATTTGTCTTATTTTGAGTTATTTTGTTGTGTTAATGTAATTCCATCTCAACTACTGAGAGTACTAAAGAAAAAAAAAATTTGGAAAGAGTTTCATGATGTTCATAGCGAGTTACTAGATGGTCCGCACTTGAGCGGGGTGTTAATGTGGGTCAATATCATAGCATCAAGGATGCCCAAAACTACTCGGTTCGAGACCATGTGCATGCCATTGTATTCTTACAAGTGTTTTCCATTTTGCAAGGTCTCAAAACTAGGCAAGTTCTAGCCTTGTTTTGTACACAGTCTACAGACAAAAAATTTTGTGTTCATACAAGCTTACTTTCAGGGTGTGAACACATAAACGCGGGTAGGTACATTGTTACACTTGTGGGGGCTCCCATTCCTTTGTATTTTTAATAGGTACCCTCTTTTGAAAATTAGAGTGCCCGCGCTTGATTTTGTACATTGTGTGGACGCTCAAGACACTGGTCTTTCAAAAGTGTGGACACTTGCTATCCATGTTTGTAACTCATGAGTGCAAGAGAGGGAGGGAGGAAAAGGACAGGAGTTTTTGGGTTGAGTGTAGACTCTAGAGGGCAAGGGGCCGAGCAGATGGCTGGAAGGTATGGGTGGTGCATGCAAGCAGGCGACTTAGGTCGAGTAGAGCGACAGGAGGGACCTCTGGAGGCCACGAGCAAATGGATTGGGCCACAACTTGCAAGGATTTTTATTATCATTAAAAAAAAGTGTGTAAAACCTTATCAAATTATTAGATCTTAGTAAAAAATGCAGCATGAAGCACGACAAATGGGAGGAGGTGGGTGTGGGAGAGGAGGGGCTTTGTTTCATAGCTCCACAATTGCTAGGACTATTATGAACATTTTTCCTCCATCAAAATTTTCTCCCCATGGGGATTTTTTTGGTGACGATGTGGGAGCTATGGATTTCGCTAGGGGTGGGAAAGCCATGCTCAATAAACAACAAATCTAGGGTCTATTCAACATGTTTGAAGCATCATTCAAATGTTGGGAGGAGGGAGAAAAACTCTTAACTAGTTTTACCGACAGACATGGCATATTTTTCAATTAATATGTGGCAATGGGTGGTGTTGACAAGAAAGGAGTTTTCTAGCCTATTGAGAGGATGTTTCGTTAATGAAGAGGAAGGCCTAAGTCCTAGTAGTATTTTCAATGTGTCAATAGTTTCTTGTGATGGACACCTACTTTGCTAGTGGACCTTCATTTCTCGTTTGTTTAGCTTAATTGAAGGTTGAAGGGTCTACATTTATAAGCACATCCACACCAAGTTAGAAAATGTGTTCCTTGACATTGCCTCTACACACACACAAAAGTGCTTATAGGTGTTCCTCTTTCATTTAATGTTATCTTCTCATGTTCTAAAAAAAAAGATACACATAAAACATGCACATTTACATGTACATGTATGTATATATGCACATGCATGCATACAAGAATTTCTTGTTGGCATCTTGTAAGCAAGAGTATAACTCTTTAGATTTCAACTCCTCACAATACACCACCTTGCAATCATCCTTGCAGATTGGAGCTATTGGCTTACGAAGCGAATGAAGACAATATTAGGGAGTTTGGAAAAATCTCATTACTTTGAGAATTCGCTTTTCAATCTAATTTTTTGTGTACCTTGAGAATACCAATTTCAAAGTTTTTGGAGAACCGTGTTTCCTTTTTTTGATCTTGCAAAACAGGAATTGGGATTTTGTTCAAACTCCCTAATATGGTCTTAATGGAGTTTTATCTTTTATGCTAATATTCTTTACATGCCTCGTTAACATATAGGCAAAGTCAACAGTGCTTGTGGAGTAGACTACATGCTTCAAAATGCCTTTATATACTTTTGCTACCAAGTATCAATGTATCATTCTCTCTTATTGATTGGCCAAGCTTGGCAAGGTCAATATCTAAACTTTTAGGTCTAAGATGTCGGATTCTATTATGTTTCAAAGCAACTCTTCTAATACAGTTTCAAAGTGAATATTTCTAAACTAGTAATTGAACTCATGATCTGCATACTTTGGAGTAGACAACCAACCACTCGAATACATGATCTTCATGCTACATGTGTACTTTAAATAATTGATTGAGTACAGTCCATATACATTCAGAGAGTTAATGTAATCTTAAAAACAAACAAAAAATGTAAATTGTTTATCCCATCCTTTGTAAGTTTGGTTCTTGAGAAACCCCACCTTTTTAAAAAAAGAGAGAGAGGCAAGTGTTGTCCTTGAGAGAAAATCCACCGCAAAAGAGGTTTGTGTAGTGAAATTGATTACTTACTATTTTATATCTCTATTCAACTCTTCAACATTTAAAAAAAATACTAGTGTTTTAGAGTGGAAAATATTTATTTTCATAATGAAAGATGGCAAGGGTATAAAACATTTTGTATAATAATTATGTATTTAAGACCATATTAGCGAGTTTAAGAAATTCCATTACTTTGGGAATTTTCTTTTCAATCTGATTTTTGGCATACCTTGAGCATACCAATTCCAAAGTTGTTGGAGAATGTGGATTTAGTATCTACTATTCAAGAGCTTTCCAACGATATGTCACATGGGGGGTTTTGACAAAATATTAGAAGGGTTTACCGTGCCCTCCATCTTTTGATCTTAAAAATGGGAATTGGGATTTTCCCAAACTCCCTAATATAGACTTATTTTCGGAACATGTTTCATTTATGTCTGGTAACCATCATTACATTGGTTCAATGCATCAAAAAATACTAGTGTAACCACCTTAGTGAAGGCTAAACAGAAGCTCGCCCTTGAGATGACATGGAGGGTTTTACTCAAAAAGGATCTCGGTCACTCTAATCAATAACACATTAACTTACCATTCAAGGCCCAAATATAGTGCTAAGTACCTATCAAGAATCCACGTATAGCTTTGTTGTTGACAAGTTTCCAGATTGAGTAGAGGAATAGAAGCCAAGAAAAGGGTTACCAAGTGGTACATTAGGAAAAGAGGCCATAACCAAGGAGTCAAAGATAATGAGTCCAATTTAGTCATACCAAGTAAAAAGACATAGACCATTGTGGCAAAGTGTTATAGAAGGACCTTGGAGCTTTGTAAAATGAATGTGTAATATTATTTGAATAAAAGGTACTATTATAAGGTCAATGTAATAGATAGCTTCAAACAACCCCCTTAAGCATAACTTTACTTGCACGTTGCAAGAAATGTAAGTTGTTTTTTTCTCTTAATATCTTGAACAAATGATACATCATAAAGAGATATGAAACAAGTGAAATGAATAGCAAACCCCCCTTCACTTAAATTTGATTTGTGAACTTTATGGACTCTATAACCGTGGTTCGAAGCCTTTCCTTGTGGGAAAAGATTTATCTATGGATTCTTGAACTCTGTAAACTGCAAACCCTTTACTTATTATATTTGATCTTTACAAACAAGTCCATTGGCCGATGATTCCTCCCAGAGGCTTAACACAATGTCGTGTTCCTCGATTATTAGGGGAATTTCTCTCTCCTTTTTGAACATTCTAGTTTGAACCTCTATTTTTTTCAAAGTTCTTTTCGTTTTGAATACAAATTAGTCACGGTCAATGAGATTCCACCAATGAAATTTTATGTTTCTATCAATGTTTTCCTACTTTTTGGATTCATTAAACTGAGCCTAGCCCTGTCCAATTCCTTTGGTCTAGCTACCACACCCAGCCACTTGGTTATAGTTCCATTTATTTAATTTAGGAGGGTTGTGCCTCTGTATAAAGAGAATCAAGTTTCTAGACCCCCTATAGGGCATTGGGGTTCCGTGCAGGCATTAAAGAAAGGCACTCAATTCTTAAAATAATTTATTTCTTTAAAAATGACACTTACTTCTTTTTTGAATCCTTCATTATTGGGAATCTTGTAATCATTATCTCATGACCCTTGTTACCTTTTTGATATCTCATGCACGATAAGATATTCCAAACCAATTGCTTTTTCCCTTTTTCTTATTCAACTACCAAGGGGTTACAACCTTGATAGATGGTTTGTGAGTCACCTTAAAGGGTGCCACTCAACAGTGACATGACCCTATACATTCTAACAGGGGGGTCACAATTCCAAACCAATTCCTTTTTCCCTTTTTCTTATTCAACTACCAAGGGGTTACAACCTTGATAGATGGTTTGTGAGTCACCTTAAAGGGTGCCACTCAACAGTGACATGACCCTATACATTCTAACAGGGGGGTCACAATCCTAATAGATAGTTCCCATGGCCATAATCGGGGAACTCATGGGGGAACATAACCTTTGTACGCTCTATCACAGGAAGGGCTCACTTGTGGGATAGTTCCCATAAGGATCCACTTATGGGCAATATCACAATTACCACTAAGGGTCCTTAGGGGACTACCTTTATTGGCAATTGATTCACTTATTTAACCTTGTTTACTTTAAAATGACACTCTCAAAAAACAACATAACACTACGGCTTGCTTTATAAGGGTGATCAAAGTTTTCATTTATTATTCCTTAAATCTTGTTGAAGTCTATCTCGGACCATTATGCACAGGTGCTTAGGTTTCTTCTCTGATAACCTCTTGTTTCTAAGTATTTCTAGGACCATTATGCACAGGTGCTTAGGTTTCTTCTCTGATAACCTCTTGTTTCTAAGTTTTTTGCTTCTTAGAATTCGAGTAGTTAAATAAAACCCTAAAGAATTTCTCAAATGAGTAGATCAACGGTTGTGCCTGATTTTGGTTAGGAAAAAAGTGTTGATTTCCTCAGATGATTAGATCAACAGTTGTGCCCGATTTCGGTTAGGAAAAAGCGTTGATTTCTTCAAATTAAGTCAGTGATAGTTTTCGTTCTATCTCATTTAATCAGGTGAAGGATAGTTTAATCTCGAGCCGTTAGAAAATTCATTAAGAAAATAAAAAAGGTGGAATTATCCCCATTTTCTGGGCAAGGGAAATTTTCCCGGTTTTGGTTTCAGAATGACCACCAGATTAGTCTCGTGTCTAGACATTTGAGGGCAAGGCCATGAGTGGGAAACCCTGCCCCACGCAAGAGAAAGCTACATCCACTGCTGCTGCTAGCAACCACGAATCCGGTGTGCAGGGGGGGCAGAGGGGTCTCACAAATGGCTACACCTTGTAGCCCCAAAGTCATCCTATTTCTTTTTATCATTGCAAGTACATGCTGAAATGAAATCTGTTACAAAATTGAGAGGGATGCCATGCTTGCTCACTTGTATACACCATCTAGACTTCACTACTTTTATTACTTCTTTCACGCTCTAATCAGTCCCACCCTGCAAATGAGCTAGCTTCACAATGCTCGACCAATCTTCAAAGGGCACAATTTCCAAATGAGGGGCTAATTTGAGGCACAGTCATTTTGCACCATTGGGAGATGACAAAAGACATAGCCCATCTTTGGCCGTTCTTCATTTTTTTAAGTCTAGCACGTTTCTTTGATCATGTGATTTTAGCAACTCTTTAATGACACAATGAACATCCCTATGAGGTCACCTACCATAAGATTATATGAATCCCTATCAATTGATAGGTATACTTCAAAAGCATAAAGAAGCAGATGTGGCTCAATTATGCAGAACCTATCGTCTTCAAACAACTGAGAGCTATCACTTGCTTCATTTGAGGAAGAGAACTCGTCTTCGAATTGAGACCAATTGTTGGCTTCTTCAACGAGGGAATCATTCATTGATGTGTGTGACAAAATCAGTGCATCATCCATTCCCATTTCAGCAGCTACATGCGAGGTTAAGGGGATTGTTGGCCGATCGAGTGTAAGAGTAAGGGATGGGGATTCATTGATTGAAGCCAAAATCTATGCATCATCCATTCCACATTCAAAATCTGCACTCAAGGTTGAGGGGCCGATTACACAGGGTAGCTAATTGGGGTAATATATGGGGGATAAAGGGTGAAAGACCTTGCATGGCTAGTTCTATAGTGAAAGAGATTGCTCAGCTAGTTTTGCAGGCGACAGAGCATTACTTCCCCCCATAACACAATGCCCTATCAAATTAAAATTTCTTAAAAAAGCAATCAAATTCAAATCCCCCTCCATGCAATCAATCCCCAACCCCCGTTTGTCAACCAAACTCCGGCCCCTGTCCGTATAGTTCGCATGCCCGCCATGTGCCCCACCGTCCTTGGTGTTGTGCCCTGGTTTACCCAAAAAGTAAACCATGCCCCAAATCCTTAATTGGCCATCCAATGACCCTCCTTCCATTGCACAACATGCCCCACTTCCCCGTCATAGATCCCATGCCTCCGCTTCCTTTATGACCCTGTTGTAGTAGATAGTGATGAGGGCTACATTAGGGCTAAAGCCCAGAAGGCATTTATTCGTGGTATCCTTACCTACATGCAAAGATCAATACCTAGCTTCTCTATGCCCATGGTCCCAATAATCACGTTACCAACATGGCATTCTTTCATGGTATTCTTACCAACATGACATCCTTCATCAATGCCTAGCTTCTCTATGCCCACGGTTTTAGTAATCATCTACGTTATTGAGACTTATAGAGATATCTCAATGACTGTTTTGAGATTGGTTTGTGATTGGGTGGAAGGATATAGATCAATTAATCGAGTTTCATTCGACTGGAAGAAGGGAAAGAGACTTTGTGACCCTTGTGATGAATCAGCTACAAAATGGATGGTGTTCCATAGCTATGGATGAGACTTGTTGGATTAAGGATTGGATGGTGTTTCATAGCTATGGATGAGACTTGTTGGATTAAGGATTGGATGGGGTCTAGAGTTGAGAAGGAGAGACAACAATGTTGAATACTGCAATAAAATTTGAAGAGTGAGCTGGGCATCTAATAATTGGTGGAAGCATATTTGGGAGAGTCAGATGCCCAGTAAACTTCATGTGCTTTTGTGGAGGGTATGTATGTGGGCACTGCCCCATTGGACCTAAATTGTTGCATAAAAACTTCACTAATGGAAGCTGTAAAACTGCATTGAAGGATGGCAAACATGCTTTTTGGGATTGCCCAACCATTAGGGGGGCTTGGGGAAGAATTGGGAAATGGGTTGGGCAGGATCTAGGAATCCAGAACTATTGTGGGGACTGGTTACTTGGAAAATGGGCATTTAATAATAAAGCTACAGGTTTCCTATTTAACATTTTCAGAGCATGTTGTTTGTGGGAAATTTGGTCTTCCAAAAATGGTATTGTGTTTCAGAATCCTTCCTTGGTTGGTGTTGATGTGGTAGTCATAATGCACAAATGTATTAGTATGAGTTTGTTTGTGATTAATGTGAATAAACTGATAATTCAGGGCTTGGACTAGCTTCTGAGGAAGTTGAAGATGAGCATCCATTGACTCATGCCTCTCTTTGGGGAAGTCTCAAACATACTGAGGGTTTCCCTTTAACCAATGACTTATTTTTGTAGGTGCATTATATTGAAGAACCAAAGCTAGATTACCTAGATTTGGTCCTAGGACCAGAAGATGGTATCACAAGGAGAAACAAATTAAACACATCCTTGTTCCATTCCTCTTCCATTCATAGAGACTCTAGTTGGGACCAGGCCCATAGTTAAAATATGGTCTAAGAAAGGGGGAATCTTTGAAAAACATATCCCAAGGGGGTGTACTACAAAGGCTATGATGGAAGCCTACATACTACTAGGGTACCAAATTTCTTGGGGGGACAGTCTAGTTTTTTGCTAGAAGATGACAGATGGGTTTTACTTTGTAAGTTGTTAAATGAAGTGGAGAGAAATGTAGAGAGATTGAGTAACTTTTTGATGTAACCTATCTACTCGTGTATTTGGCTTTTTCTGATTAATATATATATTACTATTGATCCAAAAAAAAAGAGATGTCTCAATGATGGATATGATATATAATTCCCAACAATCTACATTTGTTTGCCTCAATTTCTCCTAATTAAAGTTGGGGTTTTACACCACATCAGTTGGCCGATGCTCGTAATGTCTTAAGAGAGAAAGAAAGAAAGATATATTAATGTCTTCAAAGGACCAAGAGGCTCATTAGACTACAAGGGGAGTATAATGTATCCATGATGAATAGTCACCCATGGAATTTAGAAAAACCAAAGCTATATGATACTAGCTACATAAGCTAAAGTATCCTTCTCCATGATGAGAATATGTGATCATATAGTGATATATCCTCCTCCAAAATAAGGCACAAAGCAGTGTTCATCCAATTCTAGGATTAACAAGAGCTACCTCCATTATCTTACATCAACAAGGAGTCACGGTAGATACACCAAAGGGTCATACATTCAAGATATCAAGAAATAGTGTCCAAAGCTACAACTTGGATAGGCACCCGTAATGGTGTGATGGAGTATTTATGGTGATTCTTGCTTCAAGAGTGTGTGGTAGCAAGTTAGGAGATGAAGTCCAAGTGATTTACTTCATGGATATATTATGAGAGTAGTCACTGTAATTTAACATTAGGCCTCTTATGAGCCTAAAGTGCTCGGTCGCTCGGCCACAGTTTAAGTGAGTGTGAACACTTATGGCCATGTATATAAGTTAATTTCTCTCATAATACAACATACTCTCCCATTGTGCAATTGAGTCTTGCTCTTGCTAATCTCTCTCCCTAATGCATGTTAGTGAGTGTGTGTAAGTGAAGTGAGGTGAGAGGAGGGACGAGGACCCGTAGTGCAATGCGACGGTGTGATAAACGTTCATGGGAGACGCGGTGGAATTGCTTCTCAAGGAGCAGTAGAGCTTGGAGACCTCAAGGGTTATGAGCTTGGCCAGTGGAAAGGTCCTACGACAGTTGTGGTTCACCAGGTAATCTCTCTTTGGTTTCAAGGAGGGTTAGGGTGAGCCATAACATTTTTGGCACGGCTGTTTTGCCTCTAATCTATGCATAACCCATTTCTTCCCATTATCTTGATTAGTGGTTTTCCATGACAAAGATGTGGATTTGATGGTGATTTGTGTGAGAGTGTAGAATATCTATCTTTTTTGTTTTTTAAAAGAATGCTTTTTGCTTAATTTTTAGATTAATTTGTTGTTTTTGTGGGTTTTTGTGTTCTTAGGGCTTGCACATAGTTTGTAGTAGGCTTAGTTTTCATCCATTGCATCAAAGAATGCAAGAGAATGCATTTCTTAGTGAATTTTAGCTCTCTTTAGTTTAAACATAGACCTAAGGTCATCAATTTTAGTTTAATTTTGTGTTTTTTGTTGAAATTATTTGGATTAGAGTGTTAGCATTAGGAGTAGCTTAATCTTTCAAAAAATTTCTTAAAACTATCAAAAAACCTTTGAATTTGACTAATTTTTCTTAATGGACTGGTTTTTGTCATTAAGGGTGATTAATCTTGTTCAAGAGACTAAAAAAATAGAAAATATGTTAATTGGGGTCTAAATTGATCATATGAGTTGTTGAAATTGGGGTTGTTGAGTGTTTTGAGAGTATCTAGATGCATCAAAACACCTAATCACATCAATGTTTTGATCAATTAAAGAAATTTGACTCTCTTTGCTCAATTTTGCCTTAAAAGAGGAGACTATAATTACGAGTCTAATTAATCTCCTAATTTAGATTAATTTATACAATTGTTGATATACAAAGATTATCATTCCCTTACTCTATCCAATGATGTGCTCAAATGTGTGAATTAATTAGGGATTAATGGTTAATTAAAGTTCTTGATTAGTGTTACGTGTAAAAGAGGAAAATATTAGTGAAAGAATTAATATTAGATTAATCCTTAATCACTTTTTTACATAACTCGTTAAGATGCTCATGAGTTGTCAAAATTGTCCATTGAAGAAGTCATTTATGAAGGGTGTAAGGGGTGTCATTAAAAGGTTGACTTTTTATATTCCCACTTACTTTTTTGGAAAAATGCCCATATCCCTTTCATTTTAAATTCAAAAATATTCCCCCTCAAAAAAGAAAATTTGTATTTCCCACTAGACTCTAAAAAAAAATGAAAAATTCCGATCGTGAACGAAAATCCAGCCGTGAAAGTTCAGACATGAAAAAAAAAATCGAATTTAATATTCCATGCAGTCTGGTTCATGTCATGAAACACTTAGTGTTTCACGGTGTGAAAGCCTAAGGTTTCACGATGTGGAAGAAAAAAAATTGAATTTAATATTCTGTGGAATCCGGTTCACGACATGAACCATTTTTTGCACTTTCACGAAACTAGGTCCTTCGGCCAAAAAAAAAAACACCCCTGTTTGGAGGCCCGTATCTCCTAAATCGTATATCGGATGCAGGCTCTCTAGGGCTCATCAAAAAGATGACATCGAGCTCTTTCACTTTGTACTGGTTGTCCAAAGTCAAAATCGACCATTTTGGCCTCTAACCCAGCAGCCTCAAAATTTGACTGGAAAATCGAGGCAAAAAACAGCCCAAAACCATAAAATTGCAATATTAGCACGAAAACGATGAGACGAGCCATATTCGGGCTACTTTTTGAGGGTCTAAATGATAAAATCACGGATGACTCGGGGAAACAACGTTGTAGTACTCCAAAAATACTACTTCCTCATACAGAGTTTTTCAAACACGTGCGCTATAAAACAGGGAAAAAATTCTTGAATTTTTTTCCCGTGTTGAGACAATGATGGAAAATAGGTTTTAGGACTTCCTTTTCCATCTAGGAAGTTCCTAGCATACGCTTTTTTCAAAAAAAAAAATCTCAGGTCGTTCACGTGCATATAGCGCCTAAGCTAATTAGGGTAAACGGATGCCAGTTTGATCCAACGAAGAGTACGTCAAACCTCTTGAGGCTGTAACGAGCTATGCAAAAGTATAAAAAGCCAAAAAAAACTATGATTGCTCATTAAGGAGCATTTAGGCACTCTGACATGGCCACGATAGAGGGATTTCCAGGGACCACACAGGCACTAAATACTGGTTGACAGCTTCGAGCCATTGAGATCTAAGCTGCAAATTCAACTCCCCATACCATTCGCCATGCCTATAACAAGCGTGTTGTCAGGTTTTACATCCCCTATGACTTCGATCCCACTGGGCTTTGGTCCCTTGCCTAACATTCCCGCAAATCCTATAAGGACTAATCCTTTCCTGGATGCCCACACCTTGGACATACTGATTAGTTTAGGAAGGGTAGTGGCCCATGGACTCATTAAGTCTCTTCCAACAAGAGCAGTCACATACGGCCTCAGTGATTCACATAGAAATACGGCCGTACAAATTTCTGAAATTATGGGCAAATATGACAGATTAAGAGACCTTGTTCAATTCATTCAAATATTTGAATAGAGATGTGAAGCCTTTGGAAATCCCAACTGCCCCACTAAGATACATGCGTTGAACTTATGCTTAGAGGGAAAAGCTAGTCGATGGTTCATCGCATTGATGCCGGCGATCAAGGCCAACTCCAAAACCTTGAGATCAGCCTTTATACATGGCTTTTCCAGACAAGGTGATCGGTGGAGTGCAATACCAAAACTGTATTCAATTGAGTGGCAACCAAATTAGTCCATTAGAGATTTTATCCTCCTTTGGATAAAACTCTTGGACTCACGTTGTGAGTCATGGGAAAAATTAAATGATGTTCAATTGAAGAGATGTTTCATGATGGGCTTAAAGAATAACAGCTTACACAACTTGATCATTGTATCCAATCTGAAAATATTCAATAAATGTTGTAAAGAAGCAATACGTTTAGATGACAACATGCTAGAAGATGATCATGCTATGAGGTGTTCCTCATCTAAACCAAGCAAAGTAATGGCAAAAGAAAGATTGATCTCGGATTTGGCATTCCACAAATTTTATACAGCCTTGCTTAAAACCTTACAGCAAACATCACTAAGAGAGGATGAAAACCTTCAAAACCAGACATCCTTAATGCCTCTGAAAGTGAGGAGCGAAATTTTATACAGCCTTGCTTAAAACCTTACAGCAAACATCACTAAGAGAGGATGAAAACCTTCAAAACCAGACATCCTTAATGCCTCTAAAAGTGAGGAGCAAAATGCCTTGTGTTGAATGCAATCACTACAACCATCCCAATCCTCATTGTGCATACAAGGCTCCTATTCTTCTATACTGCATATATTGTAAAACCTTTGACCATGATACTAAAAAGTGTCCGGCTTTATACACAATGGACTCAAAACCTCCCATGTACCAAATAGAAACAGTCTAAAGGGTAGAAACTACTCAGGAAGCAGTTAATCGGACACTTAAGTGTTTCTATTGTCATGGTCCTCACAAGGTGGCAGATTGCACAGTTTGGAATACTTCCATGCCCATAGTAATTAACGCCTTGCGACCAATGTGTGAATGATGTGGCATTGATCACATGTTCCAAGATTGCCCAAGACGAGTTGCTTCAATGCAACTTGTCTCACAAAATACAACTCTTAACATCTTAAGTGTACAAAATGGGTAATTGTTCACAGTGCCATTGAATGTGCTTACCCGTTTACAATCCAAGGCATGGGAAATAGTCAAAAGGAATGCAAAAGATAACACCTCAACACGGGTAGAAGAACATGCTTCAAAACAGAACCCAAAAGAGAAAACAAAACCTTCTAAACCCAAGAAAAACAAAGGACGACAAACTGTCAAAACCAAGGTCGAATTAAAAGACAAGAAAAAGGAGTCTATAGAGGACATAAACCCAAAAGGGGACATAAACACATGCAAGAGCCAAAATCTATACATGATGCAAAAGCATCCACCTCAAAAGCCACAACACAAACCACAACACCCATATGTGCGACACAGGATACAAAAACCTAAAAGAAAATTCAATCTCGTCACATGGATAAACATAATGAAAAATTGACAAACCAAAGAAAGTCAAAGAATGAAAAAAGTTCTAGTACATCACTAACTAACGATGAAACAAGTTCTTACTCTTTGCTCAGTGCACCACATAGACCAATCAAGAAACTAGAACCCACCCAACCACCCCAAATGGATAATACTGATCACAAGACATATGCAGAACGTAAAAAGCAAGCTCACGAGAGCATGCTTAGCTTGGTTGAATGTCTTACAGGATCACGAGTTGTGATTGAACTTCATAATGCCAAACCTAAAAACAGCAAACCAAGATACAAAGCCTAGAGGAGTACCGCTTCCCCTTTCAAGAGGAAGACCTCTACTCTCTACAGAAGAGTCATTTGAAAAAGATCGTATGAACTATAGGCTTGAGAAAGCATGAGGAATTTGATAATTCCCTTACAAGATTAAAATAGTCTCTCAAAACCTCATTCAGAGGAATTCTCTTCTCTCATCATAAAGCCAGAATCACATCGGCACTTGCACCTTTAATGGCTCAACCTAAGTTATACAAGGACATAACGAACTACATAAAACATGACTGTTAGGATTCGCAAGTTTCCAAATAGCCCTCATTAAGAATTGTCAGAGGGCCAAGTGTGCCAGTGTACACATTGGGCACTCTTGAAAAAGCTGAGACCCACACAGAGGATGAAAGTGAATGGGAGTATGAAACAAAAATGGGATCTGAAGCTAAAACAATAACCAAAACACCCATGGTTCCTTTGGCAGATTCTATCATGGTATGGTTGGATTTCCCTACAGATCTACAAGACTGAGCATTTTAAGTGGTAGTTATTGTGGGTACAAAATGTAGCATATATTATAACACTTTAAAGACCTTGAAATATTTAAAGAAAATAGACGAATAGCTTAAAATTTTCTCAAAAAATCAAGTTAAGCTCTATATTATGTGAATATCTAAGCTCCAAAGTGAGAATCTAAAATGAATTTATATGTAAAAGATATTACCATTTTATGGAATCAGTCCAAATTTGAGAGAGGGTCCATACATTGACTTTATACTTAACAAAATGAGAACTTTCGACTATCTAATGCTTAATCAGATTATGCAACTATATTTCCAACTTAATCAGATTATGCAACTATATTCCCAACTTTTCATGTGATGTTTAGAAAGCTAGGAGAGATTAGCCATTAAAGGTAAACAAATGCCTATTCTCTTTACTATTAATAGGGTGCCTAAGTGGACAAAACTGTTGAAATATACAAGTGAATAGGGTGTGTGCGGGAACAAGCCCTTGGTTTAGATGCTGTAAAAGAGAATGTGTTAATGTGAGAGAACCTGTGAAAAGGTGAGAAGAATCTACTGGGAGAGAATAAAGGGTAGCATGAGAAGATTTAGGAAGTGTGGAGATATTTTGGGAGAGGTGGAGAGAATCAAGCAAAAGAGGTGGAGTGAATCAAGGAGAAATCAGTGGGATTTGATGCTTGGATGTAAACACTATAAATTGAGGCATTGGCCTATTGATAATTTGCTAGTTTTTTATTATCCATGCCTACATTAAGCTATTTGTTAATTACTCATTAATCACATCTTAATTATCATCTAATCAATTTGTTAATGATGTTGATTCTAGCATTTAATCCACCATAGCTCATCACATTGCTGTACTTTTAACATGGTATCAGAGCCAAGCCTAGAATCCATCAATTTGTGAGCCCATTATCTTGCTAATCAGTTTGCTAATTAGGATTAGTAGAAAATTAATATTTTCACCTCTTTTTTAACTAGTCTCTGCACCCCCAGCCAGTGGAGGAGCTCCCTCTCACTCAAGGCACAACATTAGCTCAAAACCTTTTAACCCTAGCTAGCCATAACCATTGGGCTCCAGCCCATGCAAGAAAATCTTCAAACCACCGACGCATTCAGAAGGAAATCGCGTTTTTTCCAACGCAGTTTTTTCTGAGAAATTTGCAGATCTTGTCTACTCCAAATAAAATTGGTCTAATTCCTCATAGCTCCAGGGGTTTTCAAGCATTCTCTACAAGCTGGTGAAGTCAGAAATTGATTTGATCAAGTCTACAGTGAGATCCAAGCAAAATTTTTGGTGATTTTATGCTCATAAATTTGTTGTAATCATCTCTTAAACACCAGATTGAGTTGTAAAAGGGTAGACACTGCCCTTGCTTGAAATTGGATCAAGAGGTAAGAACCCCTTCACATCATCATGAGTACAGCACAAAAAATAGCCAAATTTAATGGGGAGCAGTTTTACACATGGCAGACAAAAACCATGTATTTGCTCATGAGGAAAAATCTGTGGGGGCTAGTTGAGGGAAGAGATGAATGCCCGGAGGTGAGAGGGGAAAATGAGTGGAAGAGCAGGAATGAAAAAGCATTGGGACTTATTGCACTCAGTTTAAATGATGAAATCATTGGGACTTATTGCACTCAGTTTAAATGATGAAATCATTCATCACATCACAGGGATACAATGGGCAAAAGATGCATGGGATGAGCTCAATAAATTGTTTGGCACACAAGCTAAAAATTCAAAGATAAATCTGTTAATGCAATTCTACATATTGGATATGAAGGAAAGTGAACCTTTAATCACACACTTGAATAGATATAAAAGTATTAAGCAACAACTGGCAGCTATTGGCAAAAAGGTAGAAGATGATGAGGCACTAACAGTGCTTCTGAAGAGTGTGGACAAAGGTGAATATGAAAACATTGTAGCAACACTGAAGAATGTACCTGAATTGAAGCTACACGAGATAGAAGGAGCTCTACTAGAGCAAGAGAGCAGAGGCAAAGAGAAGAAATGGCTCGACTCAACAGCAGTAGGAGAAGAAAAAGCATTCTTCACCCGAGGAGGATTCTCGAGGACGAGGACGAGGCAGAGGCAGAGTAGGAGGAAGGACCTTCACTTGCCACCACAACTGTGGAAAGCCAGGACACATGGCAAGAGACTGCTACAGCAAACCCAGTGGAGAAGGAAAGACATCGGCAAACTTTATGGAGGCTCCAAAGGAAGTGGAGTCAGATCATCTTTTCTGAGAGAGAGAGAGAGACCCCATAACCCAATGTAACCTACCCCAACAAAGTAAAACCACCTCTGAGCCACCGATGATGTAGGCCACGTGGTAGATAGATATATGTGTGAGCACTTTAGTCAAGGTCACGGGCACTTGTAGTAAGCCTTGGGCACATAGAGAGAGAGAGTTGTCAAGGACTATGAGTTTAGGGACTTGAGGCACTGGTCGCGGACTATCAAGTAAGAGAGAAACTTGGTACAGGGTCCAGGTGTGCTAAGTTAACTTGAGGGGAGGTGTGCTAGACACTGGTTGCGGACTATCAAGTAAGAGAGAAACTTGGTATAGGGTCCACATGTGCTAGGAGTATTCACTTGAGGGGAGGTGTTGAAATATACAAGTGAATAGGGTGTGTGCGGGAACAAGCCCTTGGTTAGAGACTGTAAAAGAGAATGTGTAAATGTGAGAGAACTTGTGAAAGGTGAGAAGAATCTACTGGGAGAGAATAAAGGGTAGCATGAGAAGATTTAGGAAGTGTGGAGATATTCTGGGAGAGGTGGAGAGAATCAAGCAAAAGAGGTGGAGTGAATCAAGGAGAAATCAGTGGGATTTGATGCTTGGATGTAAACACTATAAATTGAGGCATTGGCCTAATGAGAATTTGCTAGTTTTTTATTATCCATGCCTACATTAAGCTATTTGTTTATTACTCACTAATTATATCTTAATTATCATCTAGTCACTTTGTTAATGATGTTGATTCTAGCATTTGATCCACCATAGCTCATCACATTGCTGTAATTTTAACAAAAATTGGGCAGATGATTGAGCAGGGTTTGCATGTGCTCTTTAACCCTGATGGTTTTTATGTCAAAGACTTTAGAGATAAGTGCGGGTTAATTGAAAAAGGTAATAGAGTGGGTAGAATGTTTACACTAGATGTAAATATGCTTGAAGTGAAAGCTACAATGTTTGCGCACAGGGATCAAGAATTGTTACATATACAGACATTTGGCATAAGAGAATTTGGCATGTAAATGTGCAAAGATTGAAGTCTATACAGACTAACAAATTGTGACAAGGCTACCTAAGTTTAATATTGATGGTGTGTAGAAAGTATGTGAAGCATGTCAATTTGGAAAGCAAAAAAAGCATGTATTTCTACATGATAGAAATGTGAGCAGGAATGCACTAGATGTTGTGCATTCAGATGTATGGGGTCCTGCAAAAACTACGTTGTGTGGTGGTTTTGTGTGGTGGTTGGGTGATAGCCTCTACTACACCACCCCAATAGGAACACAAGAAGAAAATCTAATGGGATAAGAACTAGGGGACACAAGAATCTAAGCTCCAAGTCACCAATAAGCTCTGCACCTATCCTCTGTCCTCTAGCTAACTCCTCTAGACACTTATTCACCCTTCAACACCCTCCCATCCAACCCAGCTGACTATTCATGTTGTCCTCCCCAATCAACACAGACCTCCAGAGCCTCTTATCTTTCACCTGTAAGCCTCATTTGACCTCAGTTGACCAAAAGAAACTCCCAGAGCTGACACACTGAGTTAACACAAAGCTGACTATATTTTGATTTGAAAGCTGTAGTAGTTGATTCTAGTTAGCAACCCATCTTCCTGACCCCTAAACTATCCTCTAAGCTCCAAAAAAGTCCTCCAAGATCAGGTAACATCAAGCCCTAAACCCCAACACCTTATTGGGCACTTTCTTGATGTCTTATTGACCGCTTGCTCTAACACATCTCGCCTTCTGCTAACTACTATTTGAATTAGAAGCCTTAATTCCTACTGTCTCAAGTAAGTTAAACACCCTTCGGGCTCCTCAACCGTCCTACAACACCATCTAGCCCCAAGATCTAACTCTTAGAACCTCTTTGGACCCATTAACTACTCCAAGTGCTGACATCTTGCTGACTCATATAGCTGACTCAGCTCTGACCTAGCTAACCTTACTGACTCACAGCTGACTCAATCAGCTCTAGCCTAGCTAACCCTACTAATTCCAATCCGTTAACAGCTTATAGCTGAATCAGGTAACTCCACCACAGTGTCATCTGAGACACACAAGCCCTCAAGCTCAATAGATCCTAAAACGATTTAACTTAAAAGACCCGCAATTGTGTTTACTGGCACTTGAACCACCCTACAACTTAATTCTGACCTGCGGCTAACAGATCAGCTAATTGATGATAATTCTCATATTTTTAGGCTGAACCCCAAGTAAGTTCCTCTCAACCCAAAATGATTAGTTCTCATCTTCTACACATATAGCTAACCATATGTGGTCCGGAGAGCTGATCTCTCGACTCTGTAACCTCTGTGTGGCTGATGCTGGTTGAGTCAGTATTGACTTAGCAATCTCACTCAGAAGAGTTCCTTTCCCATATTCTCAACCAAACAGCATGAGTATAGCTCCATAACACAGCGGAAACTCTTCAAAAACTTTGTCTTCAGTCCACAACTTCACAAAACTCACTGCCACAAGCGCCATATCTTTCTCAAACTCAAACATATCAGCAGTCACCTTGGCAATCAATTGCACAATTGAACAAGAATTGCACTTAGACAAGTATCTAATAGAGGTGTCTAAACTCCTAGCCAATTCTTTGTCTCCTCTGGACAACCTCTACTCTAACCTAATCAATTCTTCTCTCATGCTGTCGTGCTGTGGCACGTCCATGTAGTGAAAGAAGCTCACAGACCATCCCATATGAACTCAGATGCATGGGCAGGAAAAGGTAAAAAGGGACAAGGCTGCCTTTGCTTTGGTGTGAAAGGAACATGGTGGCCTTTTTCTTCAAAAATAAATAAAATAAAATAAAAAAGGGATAAATCTGGCCAGCTACGTGGACCTTCAGGCAGCTGCCAGCGCATCTTCTGGACGTGGCGAGACAGTGCATGGAGTCGGCGCAGCTGGTGATTCTGAAGAGGGGGGGAATTGCCTTACAGAGAGGCGGCAGGTAACCAGGGAACAGGGCCGCCTCGTTGATGAGGAGGGCCCTGTGTGTTTTGTGTGGGCGCTGCAGCAGATGTGCGCAGCTGTTGCAGGTATGCCAAGGCGGGGGTGGCGACAGCCATACGAGGGCTCTTGGGCGTGTGCAGCAGAGGGGAGTGCAGAGGTGCTCTATTCAAGGAGGGCAGATGCAGAAACAGCTGTGAAGAGATACCACAATGTGCAATTAGATGGAAAGCCCATGAAGGTTCAAATTATGGGAACAAATTTGGCTATTCCGGCTCCTGCAGGACTTGCTTTATATGAAACTTCACTGGCTGGAAGAGGAGGGCGAGTTCCAGGAGTGATTGGTGGGATCCAAGGCAGTGGAGGAATGCTGCAGAAGGTCCAAGTTCATGGAAATGGAGAAATGATTCAAGGTGGCCGAGGTCGTGGAAGAGGACGTGGAAAAGAAGAGAGAGAGAAGATTCGGTCTGATCTGGATGCTGAATTGGACCGTTACCATGCCAAGGCTAAGCAGACTTCATAGATAATGTGCTATGCCTGAAGAATCATGACACACTGTAAGTGTTCATGGTAAAGTTTTGACCACAACCTAAATCAGCTGTTAGTCTACAGAGTCTTTAAAAAGGAACCCATGTTTGTGGAAGACTGCTCTTGAAGCTATGTGTAATGGGTGCTGACGGTATTTGGGCCATGTTCTTGCTTTAATTGAAGACTTGATGATCATGATGGTTTGGTGTTTAGCCAAGAGAGATACCTTTTTCCCCTTGTACATGCGTCTCTGAGAGAGGAGGGAGGAGGTTTGGCAGGATTTATTTTCTCTGAATAATCAAATCAAGTGAATGCAAATCAACGTAACTCTCACAGCCAGACACCCAGTGTGTTCCCGGCTAGACCGCACACGTCACGACATCTTTGGTGAACCCGACGTGAACTTGCTGGGGTGAGAGTGTGGTGAAATCCCCGTGAACTATGTATGTGATGATTTCAGCATATGTATGAGGTAGAAAACCTTGATGGCCTATGATCTAGAGGGTATTCCTTAAGGGTACAGGCAGCAGAGCCTGTATGATTTGTTGGTATCATTTGACCCAGGTGGATTAGGGAAGAAGAAGGATTACAAGGGCTTATGACACTTGTTCACCTCGAGAGAAGGGGGTAACAAGGAGCTTGTATAGACTTGTAGTTCTCTCTTAGGACTGTAGAATGGGCAACAAGGGCTTGTGACACTCATCCTTCTCGACAGCTGAGGAAGGAGAGGAGCTTGCAATGACTTGATCCATTCCTGCCACTTCAAGGGCCTATGACACTCATCTATTCCAATAACCAAGGATAGAGAGGAGCTTGTATTGACTTGAGGTCTTCCCTACAAGTTGTAAAACAGATAGAATGCTCAAGAACTCATGAATGCCGGAAAGGTGGACACTTCTTTGTACTCTGATTGTCACGATATCTGAAAGAAACTCTTTGAAAAACAGGGCTAAATGTATGCAATGATGATCTGGATGAATGGTTTGACATAGAGAAAGCCCAAAACATTAGAAAGATATGGATTTCCCAAGCGTCATCCTGATTAAATGGAATGCCAATGCAGAATGCTCTAGAATTGAATGTTCATGGGACTTTAGGTAAGGGCCAAGAAATACACAGTGAGATTGTGCAAAAGGGATTGGAAAGAGATCTTTCTGTCGGCAACAGTTTGGTGTGCATGTATGCCAAATGTGGCTTGCTTTCAGAGGCAGGGGAGCTTATTGATGTGTCACCAATTCAAAACATTGTTTCCTGGAATGCATTATTGGCAGGATATGCTGAACATGGACCCAATGAGGAAGCGTTAAAATGGTTTGAAGAGGGTGTCTTTCCGGACGCTGTCACATATTCTTGCATCGTGAAAGCTTGTGCTAGTGTAGGAGCCATAGACACAGGTCGAGAGTTACATAAAGATATCTTACAAAGGGGACTTGAAGGGGATTCTTCAATTGGCAACAGTCTAATCAGCATGTATTCAAAATGTGGCTCGCTTTCAGGGGCACGAGAAACTTTTGACACGCTAGCAGTTCAAGATGTTGTAGCATGGAGCTCCATGATCATTGGATATGGTGTTACACGAGGGCAAGATGGCCTTGCAATGTTTTGATGATATGCAAAAGCATGGTGTGAAACCAGATGCTATTACATTTACACGTCTTCTGACTGCATGCAGCCATGCCAGTCTGGTGCTTGAGGGTCAGGAGTATCTTAAGAGTATGAGAGAAGATTATGGCATTTCACCAACGGTGGAACACTTTACTAGCATGGTTGATCTTCTTGCAAGATCAGGGCACTTGTATGAGGCTGAGATGTTTATTGAAATGCTGTGTCTGTATTCTGAAGTAACATGGGGAGCTCTACTGAGTGCCTGCAAGACTTATGGGGAAGCAGAATTAGGACTCAGATGCTTTCATCAACTTGTTGAGATAAATTCAAAAGCTGCTGCTTGGTTTGTGCTGATGGCTGACATCCATGCTGGCACTGGAAGGTGGGATAGCGCTTACAGAATAGAGGAGTTTAGAAACCCTGGAAGTGCTTTGATTGAGGTGAACAAGAAGGTGCATGAGTTTGTAGCGGGTAACAATCAAAGCAAGGAAGTGTTGGAAAGGCTAACACTCTTGAGTTCAAGACTAAAGGAGGAAGGGCATCGGCCCCATTTGGCTCTTGTTTTAAAACCTGTTTCCGATGAGGAGAAGGAAGTAGCTTTGTGTGAACATGCAGAGAAACTTGCTATAGCTTTTGGGCTTGTGAACACGCCACAAGGAGGAACACTACGCCTCACTAAAAATCTGAGGATGTGCAATGACTGCCATGATGCAAGTAAGATCATTTCAAGGATGGAAAGACGGGAGATTATTCTTAGAGATGAATGCTGCGTGCATCATTTTAAGGATGGTGCATGCTCTTGTGGAGACATGTTTTGATCTGTTTGCTAAGCTCCATATTGGAGACATGAACATTTGAAAATGGAAGGTGAACTAGTGGAAGGGGGACTGCAAGGTTCTCGCAGTGCTGTCTGAGTAGAGACTGAGGCTGGAAGAATGTAGTTGTTGGGAACCATTATGGTGGAGATACTTGGTCAGTTCTTTAATACAGTGCCTTTCTGATCTCCAGCATTGAAACTGCTACTGTTGAGCTGAGAAATTTAGCAGCGGAAGTTACTAAGTTCTCTTTTCAGAACTCAAGGCTTGCAAATGATTTGGCTGTAGCACAGGAAGCTGCCTTTTCAAGTAAATCTGGCAACCTCTCTGCAATTGATAACGACTTCACAAACATGATGGGTAACAATTATCATAGGGATGTACATTCTTACATGGTGAATCATACTGGAGGAGCTTTAAGAGAGGGAGATCTTGGCAGTGACATTGACATGTATGATGACATTGATTCATGGAAGCTTGACCCTGAAGATGTGAAGAGGGAACTGTATGCCAGAAAGGAGAGGGAGACATGTTTAGAGGCTGCCCTTGCTGACAAGGAGCAAACAGAAATAGAGCTACGAAAGAAGTTGGAAGAAGCCAAGAAAAGGAAGGCTGATCTAGAGAATGATTTGGATGAGAATGTGGGTTCAGAGGATGAAGAAGCTGAAGATAACGTGTCAAAATTTGATGAAGATGAGGGTGACATTCAAATCAGTATAGATTTGAAGAAGATTAGCCTACATAGCAACTTGGTGGCACATACCGGAGGATGTGCAGGTTTAGAGGGGGTCGGTGTCGTGCTGTGGCACGTCCATGTAGTGAAAGAAGCTCACAGACCATCCCATATGAACTCAGATGCATGGGCAGGAAAAGGTAAAAAGGGACAAGGCTGCCTTTGCTTTGGTGTGAAAGGAACATGGTGGCCTTTTTCTTCAAAAATAAATAAAATAAAATAAAAAAGGGATAAATCTGGCCAGCTACATGGACCTTCAGGCAGCTACCAGCGCATCTTCTGGACGTGGCGAGACAGTGCATGGAGTCAGCGCAGCTGGTGATTCTGAAGAGGGGGGGAATTGCCTTACAGAGAGGCGGCAGGTAACCAGGGAACAGGGCCGCCTCGTTGATGAGGAGGGCCCTGTGTGTTTTGTGTGGGCGCTGCAGCAGATGTGCGCAGCTGTTGCAGGTATGCCAAGGCGGGGGTGGCGACAGCCATACGAGGGCTCTTGGGCGTGTGCAGCAGAGGGGAGTGCAGAGGTGCTCTATTCAAGGAGGGCAGATGCAGAAACAGCTGTGAAGAGATACCACAATGTGCAATTAGATGGAAAGCCCATGAAGGTTCAAATTATGGGAACAAATTTGGCTATTCCGGCTCCTGCAGGACTTGCTTTATATGAAACTTCACTGGCTGGAAGAGGAGGGCGAGTTCCAGGAGTGATTGGTGGGATCCAAGGCAGTGGAGGAATGCTGCAGAAGGTCCAAGTTCGTGGAAATGGAGAAATGATTCAAGGTGGCCGAGGTCGTGGAAGAGGACGTGGAAAAGAAGAGAGAGAGAAGATTCGGTCTGATCTGGATGCTGAATTGGACCGTTACCATGCCAAGGCTAAGCAGACTTCATAGATAATGTGCTATGCCTGAAGAATCATGACACACTGTAAGTGTTCATGGTAAAGTTTTGACCACAACCTAAATCAGCTGTTAGTCTACAGAGTCTTTAAAAAGGAACCCATGTTTGTGGAAGACTGCTCTTGAAGCTATGTGTAATGGGTGCTGACGGTATTTGGGCCATGTTCTTGCTTTAATTGAAGACTTGATGATCATGATGGTTTGGTGTTTAGCCAAGAGAGATACCTTTTTCCCCTTGTACATGCGTCTCTGAGAGAGGAGGGAGGAGGTTTGGCAGGATTTATTTTCTCTGAATAATCAAATCAAGTGAATGCAAATCAACGTAACTCTCACAGCCAGACACCCACTGTGTTCCCGGCTAGACCGCACACGTCACGACAACGCTGCACTGTTCTCTTCCCTGCAACCTTAGAAAATTACAGGATTTCTAGCCTGAAATAATCAAAACCAACTTGTAGGAGTCTACTCTACTTAAGTCCCTCTGGTGGTTTCCCTCCCCACAGCTCTTCTATAATCCCCAATTCGGGACCTTTACAAGAATCTCCTTATTACTGTCTGAGTGGTGAAAGTGCTTAAAAGGAGGTGTATGGTGATGATTTCCAATCAGGGATTTAATATTCACGTGATCACAATATTTTTTGTGATAATAACACATGTGAACAAGTTATTCACATGTTCTCATGTTACCGTTCACAAAATAATAGGTCACTTGCCATTTGGGAACCCCTTAAAAGCTTGGCTACACATGGGAATAAGCTATTCACATGTTCTCATGTTACCATCTTCATATAATAGCAGGTCAGTGGGGCCACCTAAGAAGATTTTTTATGCCCGACAAAGATAAATTTTTTAGGCCCTTGTGAAAGCTTTGTGAATATAACATGTGATCACAAGATTTTTTGTGTTATTAACATATGTTATTAACATGTTCACATGTTCTCGTTTACGTGAGTGAAATCCCTATTTCCAATGCTTGGTAAGTTTTTAAAAAGAGACACAATGATACAAAGATGATGTGGTTAAAGATTTCTGAAAGTCTTACTCAGAAAGTTGAACAAGCCCGAGTGCGAAACAATAAGCCGATGAGTGAGTAGGTTAGCTGGGTACATGAGTGAGTAGGTTAGCTGGGTACATGAGTGAGAGCTTGTTTATTACGAGTGACCATAGTAAGTAAGAAGATCAAAACCACCAAGCCGAGTCTACTTGCACAATCTGCAGGTAGGGGTGGAACTGAGGATATGAATACTAGGAAGGCGAGCAAGAAGACCAAGAAGAAACACAACAATCCGTAACAAGAAGCACAAACTTGGGCATAAGCTAACATGAGAATCCATAATAGGATCCTATATGTCTAATAAATGTAACCAATCTTAGAATGACACATGGTAGCCAAGATCCTAGATGGGGTATAAAGACCCCAAAAACTTTGTAAAAAGGGTTCCAATAGTTCAAATCATTCCCAGTTTGTGTGAGTCTATACCATCTAATCTAAGCTCTAGCCTTATTGGAAAATTACCCTCGTAAATCACTATAATACAAGTATTTAGTTGTACAATGGCTTTAGTCATGAATATAATGGCAAACCTTATTGACCACATCTTGATTATATTAAGAGGGAGTGAGAACGAGCGAGAGTGTGTTTGTTATTGTGTTCTTTGACTTCGACGAGTAATTGTCTCTTTGCAAACTTATCGAGCGAGTGCTTGTAGGAGTTTATACGTGATAGAAGCTATGGTTATCTTGGGGATTTGGAACCAACCCTCTCTTAAGTTGTGATGAGAGGAGAAGATTGCGGACGAACAACTGATTCTCGAGTGAGTATACCAAGCACGAGCGCTATCCACCAAAAATCAAGCAAAAGCTCTGCACACCAATTAGGGACCGTCTACATTTTAGAGATTCTAATAGGGAGATACAGTTGTCAAGACCAACAAGAAGCCTACAGAAAATGCAAAGCTTTCTCCAAAATGAAAGGGGAAGGTTTGTAGTTATCCATCCACGTTGTTAAAATTTTTGTTAGAAATTATCCATTATTTCAGTAGATTCATGTGAGAATTAGCAGGGGTTAAAAATGTCTTAGTGCAGATAAATTAAGGAGAACTAAAGACATTAGGAAAGTGTTAGAAACTGCATTATAGGTTAAAATTTCATCCATAGGAATGAGAAATAGGAGTGTTAGGGGAATATAGATAGGGGAAACAATACTAACTCCTCTGCTATAGTAGTAGAAATAGGAGTGTAGGGGAACATAGATAAGGAAACTGTAGTAGTTTTAACACAATTAAGGAATGAGCAAGGTAAATAGAGAGAAGAATGAGCACAAAGAAGAGATCAACAACAAGATGTGGAGGAATAATAAGACTATGACACGAGCACATAAGACTTGCAAACGAATGAGGAGAATCAAAAATCAATGGTAGAGAAAGATCGGAAGACATATCCAATAGATAAAGCTCAAGAAGTCTTACCAAGGGAAGAGAACGGACCAAGCCAACATTTACAAAGGTAAAAGTGGAGCTGCTAGTTTACAAAATGGATAAGAAGAAGGAGCCTCTAGCAACCACATACGGGCCTCTGAACATTAGGAAAATCTATGAGGTATAGATAATGAGGAGTAGAGGATTGTGGACTCTAAAATAATCACATATAATTGTGGTGTAATGGCAATGTTTGGTGTAAGATAGTTGAGCTAATAGAAGAGATAATAATATTGTAATAATGAAGAAACTTGACTATTGTGTGGAACAATTCAAGACGTCTTGGAGATTGGATTTAGAGCTTTTAAAGTGTTCATTTTTTATGTCAAGTGGTTCAAAGTGGTGTATAGAGGTACTTAACCGACAGTTGAAAAAACATCCAAGTGGATTTTTTGCAATTAACTCAACCAAGTTATGGTAAGATGTGAGAGACACATACATTCCACCACAACATTGTGAATATGTTTGCACTTTTTACAAAATTGAGATGAATTTGAATACTTAAAATGAAAGTCTTGGATATATTTTCTTATACACGTTTTATATGTTTTTCTTTCTAGGTTGTGTTTTATCCTAGCCAAAGGTATGCTAATTAGTGGTATGTAATACAAGTTGGTCCTTAATCTAAGCATATATATTTCAAGATCTAGATATTGAAGAAGAAACGCAACAAAAAATGAGAACAAAGCTATTACCCAACAATGGAATACACAACAAACAATGAGAATGAATAGGTAGAACAATATCATTTGAAGAATGCAACACAAATGAAGATCTTCTATCTTTCATTTCATCAAATGAAATAAATGAGCCAATATGCAATAATGATGATGATAATGCATCTACTACTTGTTCTTTAAGTAGTGGAATATGAATTTACATTGCTATAGGAGCCGTAGAAATGATGGATCAAAGATAGACCAATTGACATGTATGGATTTATTATAAGATGGCATTGATAAGTACTATGCAAAGATATAAATCACTATATACCTTTCTACTTTAGGTTTGACAAATTTATGTAATAAGTTTTTACTAGATGTTTTTTATGGACGACATTTGGAGTATTTTGTTTTTTTCTAGTGTTGCCTGGTGAGGCTTATAGCAATGTTTACAAATGTCACTCAACGGTGCTTATAGTAGCTCCAAAACATCAGTAAATAAGCACCATCATTAACTCCTCATTTTGTTGTCATGACATGCATGATCTCATAAATGAGTCGTGTAACAAATGAGTTTATCAAGTTCCTCTCTTATAATTGTTGAGTACTTAGGGTTTATTTGATAAGGACTTTGTTAGCAAGTGGGTTAGGATCCTTCTATGTTAAGTATGGTATGTTGCACCACTCATGGAATTCCCTTTTCATTTCCAAGTAAAGCAATCCTTAAATTCATTCAGAAGGGGTCAAGTCCTTAGCACTGAGAGTACTTTGTGTTCATTTAATAAGGCCTTTTCCTAGTAGGAACCCTCTATGATTGGGTGTGTTGCACCACTTCATGTGGAATTTCCTTCATATATCCATGTATTTCCAAGCAAAGCAATCCTTGAATTCCTTTAGGAGTTCAACCAGTTCCTTTTCTTCATCCACTATTAAGTCTCTAGGTTTGACAATGTTATTCTCTTAACTTCAATAGGCCCATCATAAGATACGTTGTCATGCCATAGCACGCCTATGGTGTGAAACCATGCATATGAAACCATTAGATGCAAATCCAGATGCATGGGTTAAGTGCCATGATGAGTCATTATATGATGCCTGAGTACATATGTTCATATTGTAAATGAGGTTCAATAAGATGAGCTGAGACTGAGCTAGGTCTCGAAGCCTCTGTACATGAGTGTGGTGTGAATTACGGAGTTTTATGCATATGGTGGACCTTGTAGTAGGGAACACCCTTCTTAACATGTATGGAAATGCAAAGGTTTGATGCCAGAAGACTTAAAGCTTGGAGAAAGTGAAAATGTTTTCCATCTCTTTGACAAAATGATAGGAGAAGGTATAAAGCCAAATTTGGTCACCTCCATTAGTGTACTTAATGCATGCAATTACACAGGTTTAGTGGATAAGGGCCAAGCATACTTTGAGTTTATGAGCGAAGATTATGACATTACCCCAACTCTTGAGCACCACGCTTGCATTATTGATTTCCTTGGCCGTGCTGGCCATCTAGAGAAAGTGGTATTGATGATAAGGAAGATGCAGGTCCATCTTGATATTGCGGTGTGGCATACCATGTTGGGGGCTTATCAGAAATGGGACAATGTGGAGCTTGGAAGGCATGCTTTTGAGCATGTAGTGCAATTGGATAGAAAGGACAAGGCAGCATATTTATTTATGTATTACATCTATGTAGATGCTACTATACAAGAGGATGCGAATAAGGTTGAGGTAATAAAAAAGGAAGATAAGCAAGCGCCAGCTGAAATTAATTATGCAAGGTGGCGGGTGGCAGAATGCTTGGCATAAAAAGAAATATTTATTGGGAAACTTCTGGATATTACGAAAAACATAAGCGAGCGCAGCTTTTTTAAAATGGAATTCCGGATTATAAGCTGCAAAAGGTGGTGGAAGGCCGCATCTCTTGCGGAAAAAGGAGGAAAATAACCAGAGTATAGGACGGCGCATATCAGAGAGAGGGGAAACGTCTGCAGAAAACGGGAACCAGTGCCCAATCGACCAGAGATTTTCATTTCAAGAATATACCTACTGTTCGTGGCTTGTAGGTGTTAGATTTGAAGAGGATTTTGAGTACTACAATAGGAGATGCTCTTGATTTTCCACGCTACCTTCATCGAATAGTCTGCAGCGAGCGGCTTTTGAGAATAGTAAATAAAATGAAGAAAAACTTCGCTTGTAAACCTTCAGTTTTCAGGTGATAAAGAGCATCTTGAAATGATGGTTTTGATGGCACTGTAAATTGTCACATGTATATTGGAAAAAATTGAAGGTTATGTTATGCCTACATGTGATTGGTTCAAAGGATTTGAAGAAAGGAGTCAGTGAATCAAGGGACAAGCACTTGGTACACGAATTCAAGGATGTATTGAGATGAATTGACACATGTATATGTCACTAAAAAATGGACTTGTCCTATGCTTCTTGGGGAAATTTTGTGTGTGAATTTCCTTGTTAGATTTGGAACCTACTCTCACAGCTAGAAGTCTCGTACTTTCCTGGCTATACGGCACACGTCACGACAGCTTTTTGGTGAACCCGACGTGAAACTGCTGGGGTGAGAGTGTGGTGAAATATACAGGGAAGCTATGGCTGAGAATTCTGAGGGTCAGGGGGTTCATTTTGACCCCGAAGTTATGCAGATGTTTCAGATGTTTACCATGTACATGCAACAACAACAAGCTGCTGAAAGGGGACAAATTTCCACGACCAAAGCATTACAATCAATTGTGAAAAAGATGGATCAATTTGATGGGAAGGACATTACAAAGTACCTACGCAATTATATAAAGAAGATGGAGCTAAACAGGGTGACTGAGGAGGATATGGTTCGAAGTTTCGAGCTGGTATGTGTTCCTGAAATAAGAGAGCGCATAAGAGGATTGCAGACAGCACATGGTGGCAGAAATTGGGAGGAGTTCAAGCTTGCTTTAAAGGATGAATATTTCATGGAGGATTCTGTGCGAGTGACCAAACGAACTTTCTTGGAATGGGTCACAAAACCTAAAATGGGAATTTCTGCCACAGAATTGCTAAGAGAGTTTGAGAAGCGCTATGCCCAGCTGTCAAGGATAGAGCGTACAACTTTGGACAGAGAAAAAACAGAGCTCTTCTTACAAGCAGCTGGGAAAGATCTCCAAGAGAAATTGGAAATCCTCCTCGAGGATAAGGATACAGAGCAGGGATTAAAGAGTGATTGGAATGATGTTGAGGATGCAGTCACCATGTTAGCAAAGCGGCAGCGGAGGAGGGATAAAATGGTGATGGGCTCTGCAACCCCCATAACTGCTGTTACCCCTGAGAATCTACCCAAACCAGCTGCTACAATTCCAAAGGTAGATGGGCCGATGGATGAGCTTATCAAGGGTATGCGTGACCTATAATTGAAGATGTCTAGGATTGAAGAAAAAGGTCTACCATTGGGGCAGGCTTCTATGCAAAGGCCTCAAAGCAAAGAAGGGTTTACATATAGATGTATATGGTGTGATGACCCAGAACATGCAAAGAAGGACTGTGCTAGCTATAAAGAAGCTCTTAAAAATCAACTTGTGTTTTTCAAAGATGGGAAAATCCATCTTACAGAGACTGGTCTTCCATTGAGTACAAACTTTGGGAAAGGAGGGATGAAAAAGCTGGTAGAGGATATGGCTGCTAGTCATGCCATTTCTATGGTTGAGGCAGCAACCTATGGATTAAAGGTTGGTCAATTAAAGCAGGGATTTGAGAATGATGAGGATTATGAGAATGATGATTTTTGGCCATCAACAATGGAATCAATTGCGTCAAAGAAAGTGTCTAAGCAAGCTTTGCATGAGGCAGGTGATTGTATACGTCTTGAGACTGGCTGGGAGGAGCCTGTGGATTCTTTATCTATTCATGCCTATATTGCCAAATGCCAAAATAATGAGGCACAGGTAGAGGAGAAGCGAAAAAGGGAAAATGAGGAAGGAGGGCCATCAAAAAGAGTTACACGTGGAAGTGAAAAGAAGGATTCTGGGCCATCACAAATGCCTCCACCGCATAGCAGACCTCCACAGGAAGTATCAATGGAAGAAGTGCCAGCAAAAATGAAGCATGAGAAGGAGAAGGGTAAAGGGAAAAGTCCACTCTACAAGCTTCAATCTGATATTGAAGCTGCAACAGATCTCAAAAAGGTGCTTGAAGAGAGGATTCTAAACAGCAGGGTGGAATTTACACTAGGGGAAGTCTTGGGGATTGCAAAGAAAGAATTTCATGATGAGATAATTGATATTATACGAAGAAAAAGACAGTCCATAATTGAATCTATTCCATCACAAGGGGAGGCAAGCACTTCCAAGACTCATGGAGACAGGTACAGCGAAAGGAAGAGAGAGAAAATGTGGTGGAATGTAATCACTCTGCTGATGGGGCACGACAAGTGCGCTTTGTGGAAGAGGATGATGAAAAAGAAGTTCTTACAAAGAGTCATTACTCCAGGAGCCATTGGGCAAGAGCAACTACTGAAACCCTTGTTAAGATAGGTGATTTGGAAGAACCATATGTCGCTCTAATTGATCATGGATGTGAAATAAATCTTATGGCTAAAAATCTCTACAACAAATGTAAGTGGCCAATGGATGTGGATCATGGGTGGATGATTAAAGCAGCTAATAACTCATCTGGAGAGCTTTATGCAACATGTCCAAATGTAAGGGTAACTATAGGGGATGTGAAAGATGATCAGAACTTCTTTGTTCAGGAGATGTCATCGTATCCCCTTATCCTTGGGCAACCCTACATTACAGCTGTGAGAATGGAAACAAAGGTTTTGGATGATGGCTCGGCATATGCAAGAATAAGGAGTAAAGATGGCAAAAAAGCTGTTCAGTTTTTGACAGTTTGTATTAACCATGAAAGGAATCGTGAGTCTCTTCGAGCACAGTCACTCCCAAAAATAAACAGAGAATTTATGAATTACAGGGAGATGAGGGATTTTGGCCAGGTGCCATTGTAAAGCAGGATTCCAATGGTACAAGGGAAAATGAGTTCTCGCAGGACTCAATCAATGTAAATAGCTTTTCAGCAAATTTTCAGGGATTCTCCAGCTATGGGTCACTGGTATTTGTAAAAAGCAAGGATTTGAAGCGAGGCATGCGAAAACATATACAAAATGAACAAAAAAGTCTTGAGCAGTGTGGTCTTTTGGAGAAGAATGAGTTTATTTCAGGGGTGCTTGATGAGGTGTCATTTGTAGATACTATGGATGTGCTTTTTGATATGGGAAGAGCATGTTTACAGGGTGGAAATGAAATGATAGAGGTGTCATCTGTGGAGATGTATGATATGATCCAGGAATTCGAGGGGGTGGAATGTAAAAACATGAATTGCGAGATGGATGCTCATGTTGATACAAAGTACAAAACAGTTGCAAAGAAGGTGAAACCAGTTGCCTTGCCTTTGCCACCAGGTAGCAAGGAGAAGATAGATGAAGCTTCTATGCAACCATATCTTAGAGATCCGAAGAAAATTGGGCATAAGTTTACTCAAGAAACTCTAAAAGAGCTGAAGATTGGTGAGAAGGATTTTCTGTTGCCAGTTGAAAGGGAATGCTTTGAGGAGATGCTTGTAAAACATGGGAAAGCCTTTGCTTTTCAGCCGCATGAGATAGGCTGTGTTGATCCAAGTGTAACAGCACCAATGGTGATCTTTACTGTTCCACATGTGCCCTGGAACCTGCGGCCAATTCCAGTACCAAAGGCTCTCTTGCCAAAGCTGATGGAATTACTAAAAGAAAAGATTAGGATGGGAATCTTGGAGCCATCATGTGCCCCATATTCCAACAGATGGTTTACTGTACCAAAGAAAAATGGGACATTGCGCTTTATTCAAGACATGCAACCTGTAAACAGTCACAATCAGGAATGTGGGAGCAGGTCCGATTGTGGATGAGTTTGCGAAAGCATTTGCAGGGAAAGCTATATACTCTATGGGTGATCTGTATTCGGGATATGATCAGTTCCAGCTGGATATACAAAGCAGGGACTTGACCACAATGAGAACTCCTTTGGGACTAGTAAGGATGTGTACTTTACCACAGGGAGCCACCAACTCAATGGCACATATGATGAATGGAATAAATAAAGTCTTACGAGACTTCATACCACAAAAAACTATGCCATTTCTGGATGATGTGCCAATAAAAGGCTGTGATGAGAAGGACAAAGATGGGGATTTGGATCAAAAGGGTGCCGCAAGTTTGTGGCAAATCATATAAAGGATTGTGACATGATTCTATCCAGGCTTGAAGAAGTGAATCTTACTTTATCTGGGCTGAAATCAGTGTTTGGAGTTGGTGAAGTGCTAATAGTGGGACATCTTTGTAGTACTAGTGGACGCCGACCTTGTCCAGCCAAGATAGATGCAATACAAAGAATGAAAGAGACATGCATTAATGTTACAGAGCTGAGGAGATTTCTTGGAGCATGTGTCTTTTATGTTATTTGGATCCCACATTATGCACATGTAGCAGATCCTCTTTATCAACTTTTGAGGAAAAATCAAAAATTTCTGTGGAGTGCAGTACATATTAAAGCTATGTGGAAGCTGAAATGTTTGCTCCAATCATCACCTACTCTGAGAAAGGCAGATTATGAGTGTGGCAGACCTGTGATTATTACAGTTGATACTAGTCCTACTGGGATAGGATGGGCAGTAGGGCAAGATGATGAGGATGATCATAGGTATGTAATTAGATTTGGAGCAAAGGTATTAAGCTTTCGGCAACGAAAGTATCCACAGATCAAGAGAGAGTTATGGGGAATAGTCACTGCTCTAAAATATGAAAAAGAATATCTTATTGGGGCATCTGTACTTGTGGAAACTGATTGCTTGCCACTTCTTGGGATGATAGCAAGTTGTACCACTCCAGATATTGCTATGCTTAGATGGATTGCTTATATCAAGTCACTAAATCCTGAGTTTGAGCATATTGCGGGAAAAGATAATTCAGTTGTTGCAGATATGCTATCAAGAGCCAGATATGAAGATGAGAAAGAGATGATTAGTGACATTGATGATGTGGGTACAAGGTTCTATACTACTGCATATGCAAAGGGGGACCATATTTGCCTATCAAATGCACTTGAGTCTTTTATTGAGGAAATGTATGAAGGAGATTGGTTGCTTATTGGTCAATACTTGAGTACTCTGACAAGGCAAGAAAATTGGTCTGACTCAGAATTTAAGAGGATCCGCAGAAAAGCATATGGTTATTTCCTAAAGGATGGGTACCTCTGGAAGCATCCTAAGCAGAGGAATGCTATGCCACAGAGAGTCATATGTGATAAAGAGACTCAAGGAAAGCTTGTGAAAGAATTCCATGAGTCTCTGGGCTGGACATAGAAGTGTGTGGGCCACCTTTACCAAAATAAAGGAAAAATATTGGTGGAAAGGAATGTACAAGGATATTTCCCAATATGTGGCAACATGCATGGTATGCCAAATGTACTCAAATGTGCGGCATCGTGATGGCTTGCAACCAACCTACCCACCTGCCATGCACTATAAATGGGTAGTGGATCTAGTTACAATGCCTTTGGGAATTTGGCAGATGCGGTATATAGCACTTGCAAGAGAAGATTTGACAAATCAGGTAGAGGGGCGTGCTCTTAAAACAAAGAGTACAGAAACAGTATGCAAATTTCTCTTGGAAGATGTGATCTGCCGGTATGGTTGTGTTGGGAAAATAACAGCTGATAAGGGTGAGCTAGATGTTGAAGAAGCAAGGGAATTCTTCTCTAGAATTGGTATCAAACTATCCTTAACATGTGCTTACAATCCTGAGGGCAATGGAAAAAGTGAGCGAGGACATCCTCCAATCATTAAAGCTTTGGCTAAGGCATGCAGAGAAAGAATGCGAGAGTGGCCAAAGCTGCTACCATATGCCTTGTGGGATGACCGTACAACTCATAGCTCAGTGACAGGATACATGCCTGCAGAATTAATGTATGGTCAGAAGCCAGTGATGCCAGTTGAAGAAGTAGTTCTAACTTGGAATGTATTGCCCTGGGTGGAAGGATTGAGCAGAGATGACCTCCTTGCATTGCGAATAAGACAGTTGGAGAGGAGGCCTGAAGATGTAGAGCTTGCTAAAACTCGCTTGAAAGATGCAAGGTTGAGAAATAAAGAAAGATTTGATAGAAGACACAGACTCCGGCCAAAGCCTATTGAAGAAGGTGATTGGGTTCTAATGTATGATAGTAGCCTTGACAACCAATTCACTGTTCAAAGAAAATTTGCAAAAAGATGGTTTGGCCCTTACATTGTCAAGCATGTGCATGGAAATGCCACGTATACTCTGTGTGAGCTTGATGGAACAGAAATAAAGAATCTTGTGGCAGGCAAAAGAATCAAGATATTTAAAAGAAGGCATGATAATGATCCTTTTGATTCACAAAAGACTCAGGATGAGAGGCTTGACAGTGGTAGTATGGATATGGTTGAAGAGGGAGAGGATGATCTTCCTGGTAATGCAGAAGATGAAGACGACATCCAGTTATATGTGGATCTTGATGATGATTTGGCACATACCAGAGGATGTGCAGGTTTAGAGGGGGTGGATGTCGTGCCATAGCACGCCTATGGTGTGAAACCATGCATATGAAACCATTAGATGCAAATCCAGATGCATGGGTTAAGTGCCATGATGAGTCATTATATGATGCCTGAGTACATATGTTCATATTGTAAATGAGGTTCAATAAGATGAGCTGAGACTGAGCTAGGTCTCGAAGCCTCTGTACATGAGTGTGGTGTGAATTATGGAGTTTTATGCATATGGTGGACCTTGTAGTAGGGAACACCCTTCTTAACATGTATGGAAATGCAAAGGTTTGATGCCAGAAGACTTAAAGCTTGGAGAAAGTGAAAACGTTTTCCATCTCTTTGACAAAATGATAGGAGAAGGTATAAAGCCAAATTTGGTCACCTCCATTAGTGTACTTAATGCATGCAATTACACAGGTTTAGTGGATAAGGGCCAGGCATACTTTGAGTTTATGAGCGAAGATTATGACATTACCCCAACTCTTGAGCACCACGCTTGCATTATTGATTTCCTTGGCCGTGCTGGCCATCTAGAGAAAGTGGTATTGATGATAAGGAAGACGCAGGTCCATCTTGATATTGCGGTGTGGCATACCATGTTGGGGGCTTATCAGAAATGGGACAATGTGGAGCTTGGAAGGCATGCTTTTGAGCATGCAGTGCAATTGGATAGAAAGGACAAGGTAGCGTATTTATTTATGTATTACATCTATGTAGATGCTACTATACAAGAGGATGCGAATAAGGTTGAGGTAATAAAAAAGGAAGATAAGCAAGCGCCAGCTGAAATTAATTATGCAAGGTGGCAGGTGGCAGAATGCGTGGCATAAAAAGAAATATTTATTGGGAAACTTCTGGATATTACGAAAAACATAAGCGAGCGCAGCTTTTTTAAAATGGAATTCCGGATTATAAGCTGCAAAAGGTGGTGGAAGGCCGCATCTCTTGCGGGAAAAGGAGGAAAATAACCAGAGTATAGGACGGCGCATATCAGAGAGAGGGGAAACGTGTGCAGAAAACGGGAACCAGTGCCCAATCGACCAGAGATTTTCATTTCAAGAATATACCTACTGTTCGTGGCTTGTAGGTGTTAGATTTGAAGAGGATTTTGAGTACTACAATAGGAGATGCTCTTGATTTTCCACGCTACCTTCATCGAATAGTCTACAGCGAGCGGCTTTTGAGAATAGTGAATAAAATGAAGAAAAACTTCGCTTGTAAACCTTCAGTTTTCAGGTGATAAAGAGCATCTTGAAATGATGGTTTTGATGGCACTGTAAATGGTCACATGTATATTGGAAAAAATTGAAGGTTATGTTATGCCTACATGCGATTGGTTCAAAGGATTTGAAGAAAGGAGTCGGTGAATCAAGGGACAAGCACTTGGTACACGAATTCAAGGATGTATTGAGATGAATTGACACATGTATATGTCACTAAAAAATGGACTTGTCCTATGCTTCTTGGGGAAATTTTGTGTGTGAATTTCCTTGTTAGATTTGGAACCTACTCTCACAGCTAGAAGTCTCGTACTTTCCTGGCTATACCGCACACGTCACGACATACGTGTTCTTTTCCCCCTCTTTAGAGTGTTGTGATGTGTGCTCTAAAGACGAGCTACAATTGTCATGCATATCTTGAAATGGTTAGGAAACAGTCTTAGGTGTAGCTCATCATAATCAGCTTCTTCTTCTTTTTGACCCATGATCCTCTTGGTGTCCCTTTCAAATTCAACCAATGCTTTATCTCTCTTTCTTCTTTCAGACTGGGTGAGTTGAGGCTCTGTCAAAATTGGTGAGCTGAGGCTTTTTCTTTTACTCGGGTTTAGCTATTGTTTGCTTCTCACCGTTCAACCACTACTTTGTTCAATTATTATGCTTTTGTTTCAACCATTTGTTGAGACTAAATAGACATATGGCATGTGTAATTGGTTATAGATTTTGTTAAGAGGCAAATGATCAAGTACGTCTACTTAGAGAACTTGAGTCGGTGACTTGAGTGTTTAGGCCTATAGATCTTCTAGCTTGAGCCGGTGACTTGAGTGTTTAGGCCTATAGATATTCTCGAGCTTGTTTTATTAATAGGAGTTGATGACTTGAGTGTTTAGGCCTATAGATCTTCTAGCTTGTTATATGTTCCCCCTCAACTTGTATCATGTAAACACTTTGGTATTATATGTGATAAATTTTATAGAACAAGCTTAATATATCATCTTCAAGTTTCACTAACCTTCAATTTTACAATTATGTGCAAAGCTTTAATAATATCATCATGTAAGCTTTTGTTGCCCTTCATCATGTAAGCTTTAATAATATCATCATCATGTAAGCTTTTGTTGCCCTTCATCGGTCCCTAGACGAGATTTTATGGAGTGGGTGATAAATACAACGAGTTGATCCTCGTCCATCTTGTCCAAGCTTCTGTCAAGCTCGCCTGTCTCATCATCATAAAGGAAGTATGCAGTCTTCCTGGTGAGCGACCACCCGCTCACGATAAATAACTGGAAATTCTTTTCTGGCGAAAACCCAGCATCCCTCAAACCCTTTTGAAAGCTCTCATCTACGATGAGCCTCAAATCTTTGCTTGCATCTCTCATGCTCACCGCCTTCCTTTGTGCTATCGATTTGAGCGACTGATCTGCTTTTGTGCGTACAAAAGCGCATGGCCTTTTGTACTGCCAAGCTTTGCCTGCAATTTCGTAGTCGATTTTCATGAAACGATCGGAGGAGAGCACCAGGATGCAGTCGAAAGCATAGAGCATGTTGTTCTCGAAGTAGGTGGACTCTGGTTGCCCCAATGTTCCTGCGCCAGGCATATCCCACAGTATGATGTGAGGGTATTCAGAATGGGCGTACTTCGTGATTTGCCTTGTTGTCTCAGTCTCCCCCACGGGTGCAGCATCTGCAGAAGAGAAACATACATGCACGCACGAAAGCTGTCTAGTTGAGCTTGCGCAACAAAGAATCAAAATGAGCTTGCAGCATCAGCTGCAGAAGAGAAACATGCATGCATGCACGAAAGCTGTCTAGTTGAGCTTGCGCAACAAGGAAAAACAGAATGGTTGTGATCACCATCATCACGAAGAACCCAGAACAAGGCCACAACGCCTTGGGAAATTCACCTTGCAAATTCACCTTCTTATCATAATTGATTTTATTCCTCATTGTTGCTAGTACAACTTTAAGAACAAACAAAGAATATAATAACACAAAATCCTTCCACGCCACACCACCCCACCACCCTATCGTGCTATATTCCCCTTTATTCCTTTGCTCTTTTTTTTCTTCTCCAAAATCATTGAAACCATGTCCTTAAAAGAAAAATTCACCATGTCGTCCCCCGAGCATTGTAACACATGTCGAGGAGATGACATTGTGGACGTGAGCAGGATTTATTATGTGGCGGGGATAGAAGTAGGCCATGCTCATATAAAGGGGTAGGGGAAAAGCCCTGCCCATGTGGGGTGCATAAAATCCATTGTAGCATTAAAAGAATCATCTGTAAAACAATAATAATGTCACAAATATGAGAATCTAGTGTTGAAAATGGTAATATGGGATTGATCATGGTGTTGTTCAACATAAATTAAGCATAAACTATGGTGGGTTATACCACATCTAGAACTCCATACAAATGAAAGGCTTCTAATATAGTAATATAAATAGCCATTGACCCAATCTCCTTTACACATCATCATGCCATGTGGCAATCTCTATCCCACATCTTCTTGTGTGACTCTTATAAACCACATCCTACATAATATCTCATCTCACCCATAAGGTGTGTTCCCACACAAAGATACACTCACACATCTAAACCCGTTGCAATTTACATTGCACATTTCAACACACCTCCTCAATGTAAAGTTAGGTGTGTGAACTAATCATCTCTCCAACCAATTTAACCAACTCACCTCTCACCCCGAACAATTTGGCATTGCCAATCTCCATACTCCCCCTCAATGCAAATTGGAGTGTTCAACAAGTATGTGTGCATGTGCGTGCCTAGCCAACCTAGACACCTCAAGTTTGTTTCGAGCACCATTTTGCTTTGGCCGAACCACCCAAGTACTTTTTGGACACCCATGTGCCCAGAAAAAGGAAACCAACCCATAAATTGCGATGCCCATGTGTGCACAACTCAATGCACACCACATTACATCCATTTTGAGCACCCGTAGGCTCAAGAAAAGGACCTTTATAATTTGGGTGAGAAAAAATACAATCCTTTTTATGCATCAAGGCAAGGGTAGGGTACCTATAAAAAAGAGTGGTTATAAAGAACCATCCATGGTTTTTTTTCCAAAGCCCATATTGGCCTGACATTTTAGGGAGTTGGGGAGAGAAAAAAATTACAACTCATTTTGGCCGTCCATTGGGCAAGTGAACCCTGTGTGTGTAATATTTCCATTTGACAATGTCAAAAAATATGAGATGAATTTACAATGGTTTTCAAGCTCCCTTCTACCATGTGTACAAGGGCTAAATACTAGATGTATGTGAATAAGATTTAACTTGATAAGGTTTTAGGGTTTCAAACCCTATCTTCAATTTTGTAGGAAAATAACGTGAGCCAGTTGTTTTGGCGATGGTGGCCGTTTCTTCATCTTCCTGGCTGCTTGCACTTTCTACCTCAATAGTACCCCGCCGGTGTTCCTTCTTTTTCTCGGTGGACCCGTCGGGATAATTAGTTTACCCGGCGGGCCCGCCGGGAAAACTAAAAGCCCGGAGGTATTACGGGACTAGTGGGTTCTGGCAGGTCATTGCTCAGGTCATGTGAATATACAATGTGATCACAAGTTTTAATATGTTAACAATAGGTTTTGTTAACGTGATCACGAAATTGTGAAGACGTTAATGAAATCCCTGTGAGCTACAATTGTCACGCTAAGACGAGCTACAATTGTCATGCATGACTTGAAATGGTTAGGAAACGTTCTTAGATGTAGCTCATCATAATCTTCTTCTTCTTTTTGACCCATGATCCTCTTGGTGTCCCTTTCAACTTCAACCAATGCTTTATTTCTCTTTCTTCTTTCAGACTGGGTGAGTTGAGGCTTTTTCTTTTACTCGGGTTTAGCTATTGTTTGCTTCTCACCGTTCAACCACTACTTTGTTCAATTATTATGCTTTTGTTTCAACCATTAGTTGAGATGAAATAGACATATGGCATGTGTAATTGGTTATAGATTTTGTTAAGAGGCAAATGATCAAGTACGTCTACTTAGAGAACTAGAGTCAGTGACTTGAGTGTTTAGGCCTATAGATCTTCTAGCTTGAGTCGGTGACTTGAGTGTTTAGGCCTATAGATATTCTCGAGTGTTTAGGCCTATAGATATTCTCGAGCTTGTTTTATTAATAGGAGTCGATGACTTGAGTGTTTAGGCCTATAGAGCTTCTAGCTTGTTAAATGTCCCCCCTCAACTTGTATCATGTAAACACTTTGGTATTATATGTGATAAATTTTATAGAACAATCTTAATATATCATCTTCAAGTTTCACTAACCTTCAATTTTACAATTATGTGCAAAGCTTTACTAATATCATCATCATGTAAGCTTTTGTTGCCCTTCATCGGTCCCCTAGACGAGTTTTTATGGAGTGGATGATAAATACAACGAGTTGATCCTCGTCCATCTTGTCCAAGCTTCTGTCAAGCTCGCCTGTCTCATCATCATAAAGGAAGTATGCAGTCTTCCTGGTGAGCGACCACCCGCTCACGATAAATAACTGGAAATTCTTTTCTGGCGAAAACCCAGCATCCCTCAAACCCTTTTGAAAGCTCTCATCTACGATGAGCCTCAAATCTTTGCTTGCATCTCTCATGCTCATCGCCTTCCTTTGTGCTATCGATTTGAGCGACTGATCTGCTTTTGTGCGTACAAAAGCGCATGGCCTTTTGTACTGCCAAGCTTTGCCTGCAATTTCGTAGTCGATTTTCATGAAACGATCGGAGGAGAGCACCAGGATGCAGTCGAAAGCATAGAGCATGTTGTTCTCGAAGTAGGTGGACTCTGGCTGCCCCAATGTTCCTGCGCCAGGGATGTCCCATAGTATGATGTGAGGGTATTCAGAATGGGCGTACTTCGTGATTTGCCTTGTTGTCTCAGTCTCCCCCACGGGTGCAGCATCTGCAGAAGAGAACGCACGAAAGCTGTCTAGTTGAGCTTGCGCAACAAAGAATCAAAATGAGCTTGCAGCATCAGCTGCAGAAGAGAAACATGCATGCATGCGTGCACGAAAGCTGTCTAGTTGAGCTTGCGCAACAAGGAAAAACAGAATGGTTGTGATCACCATCATCACGAAGAACCCAGAACATGGGAAGGGAAGACCAAAGCCCCTCCGAGAGCAAGAGGGATTGTGCCCCAGTACCAAATTGTGATGCGGATTGATCACCCTTAACACTACTAACCTGGATGTTTGTCTCTCAGCCCTCGGAATGCATTGATGAGACTAGACTTCCCAACTCCGCTTTGCCCGACCACTGCAAAGTTGATGTCTTTGGTGACGTCCATGCCCAATTTCGTCCTTGCTTCTGCTATAAGCTCCTCGGGCGTTTTTACTTTGACAATCTCCACGGCTGGCCTCAGGTCCACAGGTTTCTTCGGCTTTTTGGAAAACCAGCCGCCCATGGTGCGCGGACCTGATCAATGTGAAGGTCTTGACTGCGCTTGCAAGGTTACAGAAATGACGGTCTTTATCTCACTACGCTTTGCAAAGTTTAGAGAACTGAAGGTCTTTATTCCTACACTTTCATCTTCATCTCTCCCCCTTGCAAATTCACCTTCTTATCATAATTGATTTTATTCCTCATTAGTACAACTTTAAGAACAAACAAAGAATATAATAACACAAAATCCTTCCACGCCACACCACCAGCCTATCGTGCTATATTCCCCTTTATTCCTTTGCTCTTTTTTTTCTTCTCCAAAATCATTGAAACCATGTCCTTAAAAGAAAAATTCACCATGTCGTCCCGAGCATTGTAACACATGTCAAGGAGATGACATTGTAGACGTGAGCAGGATTTATTGTGTGGAGGGGATAGGAGTGGGCCATGCTCATATAAAGGGGTAGGGGAAAAGCCCTGCCCATGTGGGGTGCATAAAATCCATTGTAGCATTAAAAGAATCATTGTAAAACAATAATAATGTCACAAATATGAGAATCTAGTGTTGAAAATGGTAATATGGGATTGATCATGGTGTTGTTCAACATAAATTAAGCATAAACTATGGTGGGTTATACCACATCTAGAACTCCATACAAATGAAAGGTTTCTAATAGTAATATAAATAGCCATTGACCCAATCTCCTTTACACACACCATCATGCCATTTGGCAATCTCTATCCCACATCTTCTTGTGTGACTCTCATAAACCACATCCTACATAATATCTCATCTCACCCATAAGGTGTGTTCCCACACAAAGATACACTCACACATCCAAACCCGTTGCAATTTACATTGCACATTTCAACATGCCTCCTCAATGTAAAGTTAGGTGTATGAACTAATCATCTCTCCAACCAATTTAACCAACTCACCTCTCACCCCGAACAATTTGGCATTGCCAATCTCCATACTCCCCCTCAATGCAAATTGGAGTGTTCAACAAGTGTGTGTGCATGTGCGTGCCTAGCCAACCTAGAAACCTCAAGTCTGTTTCGAGCACCATTTTGCTTTGACGGAACCACCCAAGTACTTTTTGGCAATAATGCAAGATTTGAGCTTCTTGTAGCTCCACAACTTTACAAGGTACCATAGATTCTACTTCTGCCTTTGTCTGCTTGCTTGTAGCTCCTCTTTGCATGTTGAAAGCCATAAGGGTGCTCTTCATTGGTCTCTCATAAGAAATCATAGGTGCAAAATGCCATAAAAGCTTCCATAAAAATTTTCTCATCTTCCTTCAGCAAAATCACAAGTAACACCACTTTTGATGTGTCGAACTATGGGCTTTATCATTAGCCCAAATTTGCTTTTCCCCATTTAGACAAGCTACACCTTCTAATGCTCTTTGCCCTTTTGCAAAGAACCATATCCCATAAACTCTCTTGCCACAAGATTGACAAGCACACACCTTATCGCTCTTTACATGATGCAAGCAAAGATCCTAGGTATCTACAAATCCCAATCCACATAGCAACCCTTCTCAAACCATTGAGCACTCTTCCTTTCTTTTGTGAAGAACCATATCCCATAAACTCTCTTGCCACAAGATTAACAAGCATGCACCTTATTGCTCTTTGCATGCAAGCAAAGAACCTTGGGATCTACAAATCCCGATCCACATAGCAACCCTTCTCAAACCATTGAGCACTCTTCCTTTCTTTTGTGAAGAACCATATCCCATAAACTCTCTTGCCACAAGATTAACAAGCATGCACCTTATTGCTCTTTGCATGCAAGCAAAGAACCTTGGGATCTACAAATCCCGATCCACATAGCAACCCTTCTCAAACCATTGGGCACTCTTCCTTGCTCAAACACCAAATCTGAGGCAGAATTATAAAATTACTTACTTGATGATTTTTGACAGCTTCTTTAATGATGCCACCATCCTCCAAAGTCTTTGTATTGCTGAAAATCTTCATTTCCAGCTTTCATATAGCTTCAAATCACCAAATGCTAGATTCTCTTCTTACAACTCCATTGGCAAACCTCATACTCTCTCAATATAATGATAATGTATAATATATGCTTAATCAAATGAACTCTCAAAAACTACTATACATAGATATCCACCATAATCAAGAGCCCATCCTAGCTCTAATACCATGTTGAAAATCCTAATATGGGATTGATCATGGTGTTATGCAACATAGATTATGCATAAACTATGGTGGGTTATACCACACTAAGAACTCCATGGTTAGAGAGAGAGAGAGAGAGAGAGAGAGAGAGAGAGAGTAGCACACTCAACAATACTCTATTGCATGTGATGTATGAACCATACAAATGAAAGGCTATTAATATAAATACCATTTACCCAATCTCCTTTACACATCATCATGCCATGTGGCAATATCTATCCCACATCTTCTTGTGAACTCCATGGTTAGAGAGAGAGAGAGAGAGAGAGAGAGAGAGAGAGAGTAGCACACTCAACAAAATACTCTATTGCATGTGATGTATGAACCATACAAATGAAAGGCTATTAATATAAATAGCCATTTACCCAATCTCCTTTACACATCATCATGCCATGTGGCAATATCTATCCCACATCTTCTTGTGTGACTCTCATAAACCACATCCCACATAACATCTCATCTCACCTATAAGGTGTGTTCCCACACAAACATAAATTTACACATCAAAATCCATTGCAATTTTACATTGCACATTTCAACAACCCTCCTCAATGTAAACTTAGGTGTGTGAACTAACTCATAGTCTAAAAATGCAAACAAAAATTAAAAATGAATATAGGTTCATGGGCATCTCCTTTACAACAATGTGCCTAGACAAACTCTCCTTATTCCTTTTCCCATCTCCATCTCCTTTACATCAATGACTCCTTTATTCTTTTTCCCTTGCTGCATCTTATCTCTTTCTTCCTTTTCCCTTTCTTCATATTATCTCTTTCTTCTTTCTAAAAGTAGGCCACTTTGAATCAAGTAGATTCACTAAAATAATTTTGACTTATCTTTGATATATGGTCTTTCATGCTATTATTTATGAAGAAACATATTTGGAGGTAGATATGCATTTCAAACATTCAAGCATTAAAAACTTTAATATGTATGGATGCATTATATAAATTTTATTGTTCTCCATGATTATAATCTCAGTGCCCTCAAATATCCAGTAAAAACTTAACAACACTTTAAAGAATTTAAACCTAGCATATTATTTACTTTGTTGACATGAAGTAACAAGCATATTTGTATTGTGAGAATAAATAATAGATATTAAACTTCAATAAGAACTCATGAAAAAAAAGTTTTAAAACAATCCTTGTTTAGGAGGAAAACACCACAAAATCAATGATTTTCTTTAAGTGAAACTAAAATAGGGGAGATCTATGTATGGCTATGGACATCTTTTTCCTACCTCAACAAAAATTGATAGTAAGAACTATGAAGAATAATGCATTTATATTGATGCATCACAATCAAACCACCAAAATTCAATTAAATTGTCAAAATTAATATAAACCCCTATCACTTAAAGGTGGTTTTATTTTGACAGTAGATGTTTTGAAGCACCTTTCATATGTAATAGGGTACAATCTGTGTTTATACAAGAGAACACTCACAAGAAGTAGGATCTTTCACAACATAAAGCGTTAAAAATCAAATTGCACAATGGCAAAGATACATAAGAATATTATATTAGTTATTATATTACTAAAGTGGTACAATAGATGGTAATGCCCCAAACTTATGTACTCCTACGATGGCTGATTTTTTGGAACTAATAAAGATGGAGATTACATGCTAGTACAAGCTATAGAGTAAACTCGTAGAGTGATGTATTATGTGAAGGGGTTCCTTTTTTATACATGGGACAACCATAGCATAACCATGCAGGTTCGTGGTCATAGTCAATGCCATTGTCCATGGTGTGGATTCGGCCATAAAGAAAAACTAGATAATTTTATGCAGTTGTCCCACCTTCCATGGCCATATGATTTTGGGGTAGTTAGGACGAAGAGCAAGGAGAGAATCCATGAGGGTACTCTCTAATAAGTCTACATAAGACTTTTCCTAGGAGAATTAATGTAAGGTGTTTGTGGGGATGTTGGATCCATTCCTTGCACAACCCATGAGGGTACTCTCTAATAAGTCTACATAAGACTTTTCCTAGGAGAATCAATGTGAGGTGTTTGTGGGGAGGTTGGATCCATTCCTTGCACAACCCAAAGAAGTCTACACAAGGCTCTTCCTTGGAATTAGAATGAGGTAGCAATGGGGGGAGGTTGCTCATTGGGTGTATTTTTAGGAAGATCCACATATAACATGTGTTCAAAGGGTATTAAAAAATAATCTCATAAAGGTGGAGAGATCTGGGCCTCAAATAGGAAGGACAGGTGCCATGCCACAAAGGGTTTTTCTGAGGTGAATCAATCTTTAATTCTCATTAGTGAGTGGCACTAGATAGTTACATGCTAGTAGAAGCTACAGACTAAACTCGTAGAGATTCTTGTATACATGGGACAACTATAGCATAGCCATGCAAGTTCGTGTGGTCATAGTCGATGCCATCATCCATGGTGTAGACTTGGCCCATAAAGAAAAACTAGATAAATCTATGCTCTTATCTTGGACTAATTTTGGGGTAGTTAGGATGAAGAGGAAGGGAAGCATCCATGAGGGTACTCTCTAATTAGTCGACATAATAGTCTTCCTACTAGGAGAATCAATGTGAGGTGTTGGTGGGGAGGTTGGATCCATTCCTTGCACAACCCAAAGAAGTCTATGCAAGACTCTTCCTTGGAATTAGCATGAGGCAGCAGTGGGGGGAGATTGCTCATGGGGTGTACTTTTAGGAAGACCTACATATAACATGCATTCAAAGGGTATTAAAAAATAATCTCATGAAGGTGGAGAGATCTAGGCCTCAAATAGGAACGACAGGTGCCATGCCACAAAGGGTTTTTCTGAGGTGAATCAATCTTTAATTCTCATCAATGAGTGGCACTAGATGGTTAGCTGGCTAGAATAAGGAAGTTTGGTAACAACATTATTTGGAAAAATATGTTAAGGAGATGTTACAGCTTTTCACTCAAGTAGGTATCAACAAAATGAGACAACACACTACATCAATTATTAAAAAAGAAAGTTTTTTTTTTTGTGGATCGACTAAATCTCACATGTAGCTAATTGAATCATGTCTCACATCTGGTGGGCTCAAGTCAATTTGAAGCAACTTAGCTTATGTAAAGTTCTAGGTTCACATCATAGCTATTTGAGTTGTGTCATGGTTTGTGGTAGAAATGACTCATGTCTCACATCTCATATCTCTTCACATCTTACGTTTGGTCATGGTTCACATCTCACATCTCACGTCTTACATCTTACGTTTCATGTAACCAACTGGCTCACGGCTAGCAAGGATCATGAAGAAATGGCTCATGTAAGTCTAGTGAGCTAGACTTAGGGCTCACATCTCATGTGCTCAAGTCTTGTGGACTCATGCCTTGTGGACTCATGTTTCATGGTTTAGGTCTCACAGTTCACAACTTCTAGCTTACGTCTAGTTGGACTCATGGATTTTTTAGGTGGAATAGGTTTTAAAGCATTATGTGGACGTGAGTCTGATGAGTCATGGTGGCTAGCTAAGCTCATGAAGTTTTCTAGAAATGCATCATGCAGATTTTGTGAGCTAGATTGGCAAGGCTCATGTAGGCCTCATTCTCACATGGACTCATGCCTTGTGGCTCACGTCTCACATCTCATGGTTCATGTTCATGTGTCACGGTTCATGGACATAGCTCACATTTGGCTGAACTCATGCATTTTTTATGTCGACTAGTTTTAGGAAAAAATATTTTATAAAATAAGCACATGTTGGTATGGTCAATTGGCATAGGAATTCACGTTCATTGCCCCATGAACATACATTCCTTATGAACAAGGGAACCTTTGCTCATGTTTACACTTAGATCACTTGTGTTCCTTGCTAAGCTGTTACTACTTTGCACCTACCTCCACTATCTTAGCCTTTACACACACCACTGCGGCCCTCCATTTTTCATGTCATTTACATTCATTTGATTATCATGGCTCGTATACCTCTTTCAAGCCCATCAAGCTGACTCCCTCAACCAATGAGAGATCTCTCTTTTGGGCTCAACCATATTGCTAGAAATCGGTGGCCACACAATCCATGCCAAGATTATGTCTCTAGATAAAGTTGTGAAACCCCCCTCTCCGGGGCACTGGCTGGCGGGAGCAGCATCAGCCTCCCGCGTGGGGCAGGGATCCACACTCGGGGCCTCACCCACCACGGATGTCCGGACGAGAGACTAGCCTGGCGGTTCCTCCGAAAAATCGAGCCCGGGAAAACTTCCCTCACCCGAAAGACACGGGCGATTCCGTCATGGGAAAATCTTCTAACGGCGAGGAAATTAATCTAACGAGTCAAAATCTTAACTAGTTAAAGTGATCTAACCAAACCTGAAGTCACATTAGGGGAAGGTTGAGGTCTATAGGGACCCTTTAAGTTGCCATATTATGATTTTAATGACTTTTTGTTAAAACGTTAAGTTTCTTTGACTTTAGATACCTTCTTGTTCTTCAAACGGCTAGAAGTTTGAATTTCAAAGTTTCCCGCCAAAATTGAATTTGAAATCGAGTGAGCAAAACTATATCATGTGACATCTATGGAAAGAGCTCGACAAGTAGTTTTTGGATCTGTAATCTCCGATAAATTTTGAGCTCATATGTAGAAGTTATGGACGTCCAAAATTTCAAAAACTTTTCCCCCCACTTTTGGAAATGAAAAGTACAAAAAGGCATCTTCTAAAGAATCTTTTGACCACCTTTAATCACCCAACATTTTTGTATACATGGCATCACACGATTGGCTCTTTTCCTTAATAATTAATCACATGGCATCTTAAAGGGCCCCTATAGACCTCAACCTTCCCCTAATGGATGGTCAGATCAAGAAGAGATTTACACTTGGTCCATGGAATCATCGCTTTTTTCCTCCTTTAAGTGAGGCACATCCGCTGATCCCCTCCCACAGAACAAGGGTCTTCTCACGACTTAATCTAACTAATGTAACTAATCGTATCTTAATTGTTTCGCAGGAATCCTCCGATCCAACGTGCCCATGGGTTAGCCAACCACGAGTCAAAATCTTAACTAGTTAAAGTGATCTGACCAAACCTGAAGTCAGATGGTCAGATCAAGAAGAGATTTGCACTTGGTCCAATGAATCACCGCTTTTTTCCTCCTTTAAACAAGGCACATCCGTTGATCCCCTTCCACAGAACAAGGGTCATCAAAACCTGCAAAGAGAAAGGAGACATATTTCAATTTATTACATTATCAAGATTACCAATAAAGCAAAAAATCAAAACTTACCATTTAAAGATTAGTAAAATTTAAATAAAAAGAGAAAGTAAATTTCTTATTACCTCTTCCTTTCCCGAACTTACACTACAACACATTGGGAGCACAGCAGCGTTTTCTCGGAAGGAAAATATTGGGGGTTTTTACGATGCTCATCAGCAATGATCTATCGCTGCTCCGCAGCGCTTTTTCACTACAAAGGAGGGCTTTTAGGAGAAAAATATCACTACTCAGTAGCGATTTTTCACTGCCCAGTAGCAAAATAACATTGCATAGCAGTGAAAAAACGCTACTATACTATAAAAATATCTTGTTTTTTTGTCGCTTCTTTTGTTGTTCACGTAGGTTTATCTTTTGAATACAATAAACTTCTACTCTGAGTTTGTTTTTGCAAGTTTATGCCTTGTCTTTCACTTTTACCTCTCCTACCCTATCCTCCTCAAGCTCAAGCAAGGTATGTCTAATATTTTTATTTATCTCCTATGCAAACAAGCTTTCCATGAAAGCTATCTTTTGAGTATTTCCTTTCTCTTTCCTCTCTTTTAAGTTTTTTTTTTCTTATTTTTTCCTTCTTCTTTTTCCCTAATTAAGACATCTCCATTAAAGCTTCATATGGTAAGAGGTCTTGATTTGTCTTAATACTTTTTTTAAACTTGGTTTAATTTTGTAGGTTTTCAACATATACAAGCCTCACACGAGATCTCTTTCTTGTATGTTTCTTCTTTCATGCTTTTCCATGTTTATAGGGTTTGTAAGTTTTAGGGCTTTGAAGATTAGGGTTTGTTTTATTGATACATTTTTTTCTTATTTTGGTTTGATTTTTTAGGTTTTCAACACGTACAAGCCTCACAAGGTAAGAGATCTCTTTCTTGTATGTTTCTTCTCTTATGCTTTTACATGTTATAGGGTTTGTTTATTTTCCCGTGCTCCATGCTCCATGCATGCTGGTACCTACATATGCATGACGGTACCTTCTTCCTACGCATGTCGGTATACATGCCGGTAGCTTCCAATGCATGCCGGTAGCAACCTACACATGCCAATAGTTTTCAATGCATGCCGGTAGTTTCCAATGCATGCCGGTAGCTTCCAACGCATGCTGGTAGCTTCCTACACATGCCAATAGCAACCTATGCATGCCGATACCTTCCAATACATGATGTCGGTACCTTCCAGTGCATATCGGTAGCTACCTATGCATGCCAATAGCTACCTACACATGCTAGTAGCTTTGTGCATTATGCCATATGCATAAGGCTATATGCATAAGGCCATATGCATAGGATTTTTAAGTATTTATGTTTTTTCTTGGATAGATGGCAAATAACTTAAGGCGCAATGTTACACGTGAACGAGGAGTGGATATCCCAATAATATTTGTAAGTATATATTAGACTCAAATTGTATCTTATCTTTTAATTAAAGAAGGTTATCTTAAATAACAAATTTATAAAATATTTATTTGATTGTATGTTTATAGCTTGAAGCAACGGACCGCCCCCTACGCAAGATGAATATGATTTTGCATTACAATGGGCTTTGCAAGTTCTATTTGTTGATAGGGTGCAAGACGAAAGATATATTGTTATTACTAGAGGACATGCTTGGCAAGCATAGCAAGTAAGTACATTCCTAACCCTAAACCTCTTTACTAGAGGACATGTTATTACTAGAGGACATGCTTGGCACGCATAGCAAGTAAGTACATTCCTAACCCTAAACCTCTTTATTTTTACAAAACTGATTTTCACTTGTGTAAGTTTTATTGTGTTTTAGGATCATGTAACTAGAAACGATGGTGCAAATGTCCATGCTCTGATAGCAATGGAAATGTGAGAAGCGAAGGGGGTGGAGCTGCAAGAAACAATAATAATCACACAGCATGAGATCTAGATACCCCTAGCTCCATAGATTTTCATTACGGTTTATCTTGTATATGAGTTTTTTGGAATCATACACTTATGTAATTCCACTAAGTATTTTAATTGAATTTTGACATTCCTAAAACCACAAATTGCAATTGTCTTTTTTTTTTAAAATATTTGTCAAGTTTTTGTTCGTGAGTGATGTGAAGTTGTGTTAGTTTTACTGTGTCTACATTAGGAAAAAAAGAGCTGGAGCAGAGACTGGGGAGTCCTATGTAGACTCGCTAGTTTTCCCTAGCTTTTTTTTTATTATGGAGTACTTTCGCTACTCACAACAGCAAAACTAGCAGTGTTATTTCGGCAGTGTTATTTCGCTGCCCAGCAACGAAATAGCACTCCTGATTGAGGAGCATTTTCGCTGCTGCTGAGCAGCGAAATATCGTTGCTAGTTTTGCTGCTGAGCAATAAACTTGTTGTAGCAAAAATAGCAACGTGTTTAGCAGCGACATAGGCTCGACATCTCCGTATCTTTCTAGTTATAAAAAATTTACTATTTTCACTGCTAAACCCTCATTCTATAGTAGTGTTAAAAACTATAGACCAACACCAGCCAACACCAAAGCTTCAAAAACTACATACCAAAGATTTTGAATTAGTCTCCATAGCACAACAATATACGAGAGAGGATGCAACATGTAAATTTTTACCCAAAAAAACAAGAGAAGAAGGACTAATTCAAATGAACACCATGATAAATTAGCATTATCTCATTGCCCTTCTATTCAAAGGAGAAAACATTTTACCGGAACATGAACATTCTAAAGAGAAACCTATCTGTAAGTTGTTTCCTTAATGAGCGAAGAAGAAAGACTACCTTCAAGAACGTAATGAGAAATCAGCAATATCTCAAAGGCGTTATGTCCAAATGAGATAAAAGTTTACATATTAGAGAGGATGCTTACAGTAAAGTTTTATGAGAGATAAAGCAAGGAAGCATGAAATATGATTATTACCTTTTTGCCAGAGTCCTAAGAAGTCTCTAAACCATTAAAACTCAGAGGTTTAAAACCTACAAAGAGCAAATAGATAAATTTCAATATATTACATTATCAAGATTACCAATAAAACAAAAAATTAAAACTTACCATTTAAAGATTAGAAAAAATTGAATAAAAAGAGAAAGAAAACTGCTTATTACCTTTTTCTTTCCCAAACTTAAAAAACTATAGACCAACACCAAATCTTCAAAAATCGCACACCAAAGATTTTGAATTACTCTCCATAGCACAAGAACAACATACAAGAGAGGATGCAACCTGTAAATTTCTGCCTAAAAAAACAAGAGAAGAGGGACATGTCTGCCACCTGCTCATCAGTCTTCACATACTGAAGATCAACTGTACCATCTAGCACCTTCTCTCTGACAAAGTGATAATGGACCTCTATGTGTTTGGTCCTCGCATGAAACACTGGGGTATACTGCTCATGTTGTCACAATGAATGACAACTTTGCCACCAATGGGCTCACATAAATCTGCCAAGAGACTCTTTAACCATATAACCTCACAAGTGGCAATGGCTGCACCCCTGTACTCAGCCTCTGTACTAGATAAAGCAACTGTGGGTTGCTTCTTGCTACTCCAACTCACCACGGCACTTCCAAGTGTAAAAGCATAACCACTACTAGACCTCCTGTCATATGAACTACCTGCCCAATCAGCATCTGTGTAGCCATGTATGTCCAAGCTTTTACCACTCTCATAAAGTAGACCATAATGTGCTGTGGTCTTCACATATCTCATGATGCGTCTCACTGCATCCAAATGTGGTTTCCTGGGGCTCTGCATAAACTGACTGACTAGCCCCACAGCATAACTCAAATCCGGGCGTGTGATAGTCATGTATATGAGACTACCAACCATCTTCCTGTACATAGAAGGATCATCCAATGCCTTGCCATAATCAGCCCGCAACTTCACATTTTGCTCCAAAGGTGTACTCATAGGCTTACACCCTGTCATGCCATACTTTGCCAACATATCCAATGCATATTGGCGCTGTACTAACCAAGTACCTGCATGATCTTTCACCACTTCAATTCCAAGGAAGTATCTCAACTCACCAAGGTCTTTCATGTCAAATTGCCCACTCAAAGCTTTCTTGACATGCATCACATCTGCACCATGATCACCTGTGATAATCAAGTCATCCACATAGATGACGAGTAAAACAATCCCATGCTGTGTCTTCTTCACATAGACTGAAGAATCTGCTGTAGAAGTCTGAAACCAAGTGAGATAAGATATCTGCTCTTCCAATTCCTTCGACCTTTTTCTTTCCTTTATCCATAGCACTACTCCCAGTGCTCACACTCTCATGCCTCAAATGTCCTGACCATGGACGTACACTGCTACTCTCAGCTTCTGCTGGCCCAGACATAGTAGTAGAACTAGAACTTGCTTGTGATGGCAAGTTCACAGGCACATTTGCCTCAAGTGACTCAATGACTCCCTCATCTTTTGCTTTGTACCAACTAGCAAGCTCATCAAACACCACATCTCGTGAGATGACTACTTGTCTAGTTTGAGGGTTATAACATTTGTATGCCTTTCAATCCTGTGCATATCCAACAAATACACATTTCTCTGCCTTAGGATCCAACTTCCTTCTTCTTTCATCAGGCACATGTACATAAGCTATGCATCCAAAAACTTTGAGATGTCCAATATCTGGCCTGTAACCTGTAAGCCGCATCTCTGGCGTGCTTCCATGAATGGCTGCTGTAGGTGTTTTGTTCAGTATATACACTGCAGTAGCACATGCTTCTGCCCAATAATAATCTGGCATGCTCTTTTCATTGAGCATCACCCTTGCCACTTCACATATGACTCTATTCTTTCTCTCAGCCACACCATTCTGCTGAGGTGTATACCTGCAAGTCAACTGTCTTCTTATTCCATGCTTCCTCAAGAAATGCTCAAAAGCTTTTGAGGTGTATTCACCACCTCCATCTGTTCTCAAACATTTAATCCAACAGCCATATTGCTTTTCTGCAAAAGCTTTGAAATCCATGAACTTTTCCAACACTTCACTCTTCTCTCTCAGAAAGTATATCCATGTCATCCTGCTGAAATCATCTATAAATGTCACATAGTATAAACTGCCTTTGATAGATGGGTTTTGTGCAGGACCCCATACATCACTGTGTACTATCTCAAGTGGCCTGCTACTCATATTTCCTTCTCTAGGAAACCTCAACCTTGCCTGCTTCCCAAACTGACAGGCTTCACAAACATGCATATGTCCATCATATTTGAACCTAGGCAATCCACTGACAATGCCTCTTGTTTGCATGTTCTTTAATCTCTGTATATTGACATGTCCAATCCTCTTATGCCACATATCAATGTCCTGTACCACATTCCTGCTCTTTGAGAACATGGCTGATTTTAGCTCAGGAATTCCAGCATCTAGCTTAAACAATCTGCCTTCTTTCTTTCCTTTAGCAATGACTCTACAACCATGTTCGTTGAAGCGAAGCAACCATGCTCGTTGAAGCGAACCTGTAATCCCTGTTTCACCATTTGACCAACTGAGGCCAAGCTCTTTGTGATAGAAGGCACGTACAACACATCAGACATAGACTTTGTTTGACCATTATGCATGACCAATGATACACTACCAACATGTGTAATGACATGCTGGGTATCATCACCTGTTTCCACATAGCCTTTTACATCCATAGGCTTCATATGATCAAACCATTCACCATGACACGTCATATGGTTTGATGCTCCAGAATCCATATACCATGTATCATCATTCTCAGCATTTGTCATCATTGATCCAACAACATGTTTCATGGCGAACAAATGATTTGCAGTGTCATCATTGCTGCTTAATGCATAATTTCCACCATGTTGTGCATAATTTCCACCATAATGACCACCACGTTGTGCTCTTCCCCCTCTCAAATCATTCTGTTTGCGGAAACAATCTCTCGCCATATGACCATATTTCCCACAATAATGGCATTCAACATCTTGCATAGAATTTTGTTGGCCTTACCAACGTCCTCTTCCACGGGGGTTACCACGACCTCTTTGAGGGGTATATCCATGACCACCTCGAGCACCATATGAAGGCTGAAAATTCTGTTGTGGAGGCATGTCCTGCCATCCACGACCATTACCACCACGTCCACGTGATGTGAATCTCCACCTTCCTCTAAAGCCTCTCTATGAGTAGAAAGCCTGATTTCTGCCATCATCATGGCTAGTAGATGCATCCAGAAATGAATCACTGAGCTTGATTTCCTCAACCAACAAGAGGGAAACCAACTCATCGAAGTCAGGTAGACCTGTACTCCTCACGGAGATAGATGTATCAAAAGATTTGTATTCCTTGCCAAGACCACGCAAGATAATATCCACCAAATCATCATCAGGCATGGGGGCATTTATTGTGGCCAATGCATCTGCAAACTTCTTGATTTCTTGCACATAATCATGTATGCTCCTTTTATTCCTTTTCACATTGTGTATCTGCTGCCGCAACTGAGACTTGCGAGCACTCGTATCTGTATCAAACATCTTGACCAAAGTATCCCATGCATCTTTGGGATTCTCAGCATCCTGTATGTGTATGAGCATAGCATCAGAAATACATATAGACAGATAATGCAGCACTTTGAATGCTCTCTCTGACCATTGCTTATGAGCAATAAGCTGCTGTTGTGTAGGTTGTCGAGCTAGCTCAGCTCGGGCTCAGCACCTGTAATGAGATTCCAAAATCCTTTTCCTTTCAAGAAACTCTTTATCCTGTACTTCCATGCCTGGAAGTTCTTCCTATCCAGCTTTTCACCAACAATCTGAACTAGATTATCCGACATGTTTGCTCAATGCATACACCTTCCGCACACTTCAAATCTGTAAATGAGCCTTCCTCAGCTCAACCACACTCCAATGAATGTTCCAGATACTCCAAGGTAGCCAACAAACTCCAAATTTGATGTAGAAAATCAACCTATAATCATGCAAGATGAACTGACTCACACAGTCCGAGATACCCTGCTTTGATGCGCTTCCACGACTCCAAATCACAATGTAATGGTGCAATCAAGTATGGGCAACTTGCATTGACACCTAAACAACCTCAATGTAGAGTATCAACACCATCTGACATGTGTACAAATCAATTTTTGAAAACCCCTTTCTCTGTTTTTGGAAAAACCAGAAAAACCAGTAGAAAATTTGCTCTAATTCCTTCAATATTTGTCCAAATTGAGCAACCAGGGATTCATTAGCTTAGCAATAGTGTCCATCAACTCCATGTAAGAGGAATTTGTCCAATTGTAAAAGACCAGAGATTAATTGCTCAATTAAAATTGCTCTGTTTCTCTGGACAGCCTATTTAATCAGCTCATTCCCAGCTCAATTAAGCATCATTGACCAAACAAATCACATAGCCCTCTTCTCCAAAGTGTAAAGCATCCAATTGCTAAAGAAATTGTGAAAGATATCAAGTACCCAATGAGAATTTGATCTCCTCGTATGTAAGATCCCTGTTCCCACCGAGCAACGGATTCGGGGTACTGGCAGCAGCGAAAGTAGTGCTTCTCGCGCGGGACAGGGGTCCCACACTCGGGGCCTCGCCCACGGATATCCGGATAAGAGACTAATCCGTCGGTTGTTCCAAAACCGAACCCGGAAAAACTTCCTTTACCGGAAAGCACGGGCGATTCCACCAGGATAACTTTTTACTCTAACGTAGTCAAGATCATTTCTGATCGAGATGATCCGATTACATCTATAAGATACTTAGTCAGTTCAAGGAAGAAACTTGCACTTGGATCATTGGGATCAACGCTTTTTTCCCCATTCAAGAGGCACAGCCGTTGATTCCTATCCATAGAACAGTTTCTGTCCGGGATTTATTTTTTTTTTCTATCGTAAAAACAAAAGTTTGAGTCTCGATTTACGGATCCATCAGTCCAGCCTAACCCCATCCGATCCCATGGGTTAGCCAACCGCCCAACCACTGTAGTGATGGGATCCAATTAAAAATTTGGTTAGGTTTTGTCCCGGGTACCAGGGAAAAGAGTTCCAAGGCCCCCTAGCTGGATATTCATGCAAAATAAAACTAGTCACACCACTCACACACCCAATATGAAATTGCCTTTTTCAACCAGATTCAACCAGTTTAAAACAATCCTTTAATAAAACCATAGTATCATTGATCACCATCTTCCAATTTATCCAATTGATTCTTAATTTCCCATCATTCCTTCATCAGAGTATCTATGGCATCATTGGCAACTAGAACGCTCAGGGGCCGTTTCGATAGTTCCTAGCCTTTAATAATTTTCCATCATTCCTTCATCAGAGTATATATGGCATCATTGGCAACTAGAACGCTCAGGGGCCGTTTCAATAGTTCCTAGCCTTTAATACTTGGCAATATAATCACTTATCAAGATGGACTCTCGTTGAAGATCAGCAAGATCAACCAACAGATCCATATAAGGAGCCATGGACTCATCCATTGAAGACCAGCAAGGTCAATCAACCAGATCCATGCTTGATTTCAGAAAACAACTCCAACTCTGTTCCAATATCTTCCTCGACGCACGCGTGGGTATCCTAGGCGACCCAGAGCCCGAGCACCGTATGGTCAGCACCCTCTAGGATCCTTCGCAGGTAACCTAGCGCTTCACGCATAGGCCGCTTCCTTGGCCCCTCATCCACCGTACCGGAAGCTCACCATTTTAATCGCACCGAGGCTGGTCAAGACCTCGGCCGACCTTGCTACGCGAGACGTCCTTCATTGACTCCCCGTCAGCAGTTGCAACTTTACCATCACGACTTTAATCACAAGACGGTCAAAATGCTCCCCCCAGCATTCTTGACATAAAACAATCTTTTACAAACAGCATTTACAAACAGCATTTACAAACAGTTTACAATACAAATTCTATTTTAACTTTCATTTTTCCACATTATCCCTCATCAATCTACATTACTTATTCCATAATCCATTTATATGTATACTCATCCCATCACATCATTTCCATCTCCTCACTTCAGATTCCCTCACATCACATATCGTATATTCACATCCATACATCCACATCTATATGCGTACATTCACATCTACATGCATACTTCTACATCTCTATGCATACATCCACATCCACATTCACATTCACCTCCATACATCTACATCTATATGCATACATCCACCTCCACATTCACATCCACATCTATACATCTACATCTACATGCATACATCCACCTCTACATCCACATCTACATCTATACACCTACATCTACATGCATACATCCACATCTCCATTCACATCTACATCTATACATCTACATCTACATGCATCCATCCACCTCCACATCCTCATCTACATCTATACATCTACATCTACATGCATACATCCATATCTCCATTCCCATCTACATCTATACATCTACATCTACATGCATCCATCCACCTCCACATCCACATCTACATCTATACATCTACATCTACATGTATACATCCATATCTCCATTCCCATCTACATCTATACATCTACATCTACATGCATCCATCCACCTCCACATCCACATCTACATCTATACATCTACATCTACATGTATACATCCACATCTCCGTTCACATCTACACCTATACATCTACATCTGCATGCATACATCCACATCTCCATTTACATCCTCATCTATACATCTACTTCTACATGCATACATCCACATCTCCATGCACACATCCACCTCCACATTCACACTCACATCCATACATCTACATCTACATGCAAACATCCACATCTCCATGCCTAATAATATTCTTTTAATTAATCTAGGATGATAGTTCCTAGAATATGGTAGGAAGTCCTCTTTTTATGCTTTGAATGAATTTATCTTATGCGTGATTTCTATAAAAATTTTGCCATAGCTCCGCTACTATGACTGATAAATCTCAATTTTTTTTTCTAAGGGATAAAGCTTATTATTAAAGAAATAATTAGAATGGTCTCTAATTGGATCATCAATCCATAATGGTCTCTAATTGGATCATTAAGAAAACAATTAGAATGGTCTCTAATTGGGTCATCAATCCATAATGGATTGAATCATCAATGTGCATAAACTAAAAGCATAGCAAAAAACTATTAATTTGGCCTCAAGCATAGCTTAATCTTGGATTAAGGAAAAGCTTTATGAAAAGCTTCATTTGGATTGAGAATGGGTCATGAGTATGACCATTTCTTGAGAGAGAGAGAGAGAAATTACATAAAAACCATTTGAATTTAAACATAAATGGAAATTAAATTCTATAGCATTTATTAAATTATGTAACTCTTCCCTACTATTCACCAATTAACTTCAATAACATTTAAAAAACCATACCAATTAAGCTTCTCAAGCTTGAGAGGGGTTGAGAAGAGAGAATCATTGAGAAATTATAGAAAAGATCAAAATTCAATATACTTACCTTATAATTTGCTTGATTCTTTATTCACGGTAGAGGCCCCCAACCAATCAATTGGTTTAGTATGTTGATGGAGCCACCAATGGGGATTGAAGAAGGAGAGAAGTATCAAAAACTAGTGAATTATTAAAGAATTCACAGTTCTTGGCTTAGGTAGAGTAGAGTAACAATGCCTAAGACACTCTATATTTTGGCTTAGGTGGAGTAGAGTAATAAAGCATAAGACACTATATATTTTGGCTTAGGAGGAGTAGAGTAACAAAGCATAAGACACTATATGTTTTGACTTAGGTGGAGTAGAGTAACAAGCATAAGACACTATATATTTTGGCTTAGGTGGAGTAGAGTAACAAAGCATAAGACACTATATGTTTTGGCTTAGGTGGAGTAGAGTAACAAGCATAAGACACTATATGTTTTGGCTTAGGTGGAGTAGAGTAACAAAGCATAAGAGACTATATATTTTGGCTTAGGGGAGTAGAGTAACAAAACATAAGACACTATCTTTATTTCAACAAGGGGAGGCTTCTATTTATAGGAAAATTTGAGCTCCTAACCAAACAAACTGATTCTAGAATTTTCCAAGTCAGTTTGGTCACTTTTTGACCATTTTTAGGTCAGTTAAGCTAACTTTTTGGAACTAGACTTGAATGAGGAGAGAGGAGAGATGAAATATCTCAATTTTTATGAGTTTAAAACTCATTCAAGCATGTGAAATATGCACCTCCTTTAAAGAATTCCCCTTCCTTACATATGTGTCAAAATTGTATTGCTCATAGTTTTTTACTAATAAACCTTGTACATTTTCAACTCTTCATCTTATGTGAAATATGCACCTCCTTTAAAGAACTCCTCTTCCTTACACATGTGTCATAGTTTTTTTTACTAATAAGCCTTGTACATTTTCAACTCTTCATCTTATGTGAAATATGCACCTCCTTTAAAGAACTCCCCTTCCTTACATATGTGTTTATTTACTAATAAACCTTGTACATTTTCAACTCTTCATCTTATGTGAAATATGCACCTCCTTTAAAGAACTCCCCTTCCTTACATATGTGTTTATTTACTAATAAACCTTGTACATTTTCAACTCTTCATCTTATGTGAGCATTTACTCATTTTTGGGTATCTTCTTTTACAATTTGGATTTATCTCCTCCCTACACATGGATTGATGCTATTGGCCCATAGGAACCTTAATTGGACCATAGTCTAAAGATTTATGAAAATCTAGACCCTTAGGCTAAGGTTCTTTATACCTATTTCCAATTAATTCCAATTGCACATTGGAAATTTTTTTTTAAATTTTTGTTTCAGGGGAACTCATCTGAATTATAAGAGATATTTTTCTATCCAAAAATATTCAAAATCTGAATATTCTCTCTCTAGAATATTTTCTCTCTCTAGGTTAAAACAGCCACAAACAAGATCTCTTATATTTTAGAAAAGGAATTGATTACAGGGGAATATACTAGACATCAAAAAGGGGTTGGGGGAGGAATCTTACATTCTACCCCACTTAAAAAACGCGAGATGTCCTCATCTCGCAGCTTGGAATAATTTCGCAAGATGCACGAATATGAGACTTAGAGAAAAATTTTAATCACGATTAACCACCAAGAAAAGTATTAAAGAGAGCAAGATTCAAAATAAGAATAAGATTTAAACTTTATTCATTCACGGGACTTATACAGTAAAGATAGAAGAACTCTTTACACTTCCATAAGCCCGTCCATCATATGGTCACAAAAGCAGTCCTCACAAGCTGCACAAGTATAGGGTAACTCATCTATGGGAATGATTCTGCTGGTTATTGCCGCACCTATCTCAGTGGTATGAGGTGATCTAACAAAAGGACCTCTGAGAGGCAAGCCAAAAACGGGGTAAAGGCATATCTTCTCATGAGGAAGAAAACATGTCAGTAAGAAGACCCGCTCAGAAAACCCAAGATGTCTTGATCTCATGACACAGTAGTATCGGGGACCCAAACCCAAAGCTTCAATAACCATGGCCAAGCGGACATTGTTACGAAAGTGTTGCTGACCCCAGGGTGTTACCCTAGTTATGTTTTGATAGGTCCGCCATTTGGTCTGCGCTACAGAAGTTCCTAGGTGAGGAAAAAGTGAGCGCTCATACTATTCTATAAAGTCTTTCTTCACAGACTCTCTTGCGTCTTGAAGGTGAGAAATCATCAGGGATAAAACTAATTCCTGTTGCCAAGCCATGAAGGAGATTAAGAAAGAAAGGAGATTGATGGGAGTAAGATTACTGTGAGCGACAAGTAAAAGTTACGACTTATATATAAGGAAGGAGCTAGCGTAACCTAGAAGCCAACGGTAACTTGCCACTGAAGTTTTACCGTCTTTCCATGATTTGTGTTTGACACATTTTTCTATAGAAGGCATTAAGAATTTTGAGATGAGGAGATAAAAGAAACTTGTAGGCTAAGTCACCTACTTTCATTGAATTCAGATATAAGGATCACAATATCTGGGGGATAACTTCTTATACTCCCCAAGAGATAAAGAACTTCTTTTGGGCCGTACTCGAATGAAAACCAAAACCTTGGTATCCAAAACACCGATTCTCACTTCTAAACTCATTGTTCTAAATCCTTAAAACAGGCGTGACTCCTGAGAAGTATTCTAGGAAAAGGGTCTTCCTTTTTTAAACAGAAATTTTCTTTTATTTTAGAGAGGGAATAATTATAAGATCAGAAAGGAAGATTCTTACTCCAGTATACCTCGAAGGTTGGGGAGGAATCTTACATCCTACCCCACTTAAAAAGTGCGAGATGTCCTCATCTCGCAAGGTAGAGGACAGCTCTTATTCTTAAGATCCAATTTTATTCTGGGGTTCCTTATATTCTGGGTGGTCAACCCAACAGAACACTGGGATAAATATCCCTTATATAGAACTCATCATTAAATAACAATTCATTCAGATTATATCATTCATATCTTTAACATGATAATGGTCCATTAGACCGAAAAGTTTCCTTCGGAACATTCCTCCACACGGAAATTTCAGTCAAGCAAGTTCTCAATTTGACATCCCTTAACTTGATCTACCGGTCAAGTATTAACAGTAGCAATCTGACAGCACAACCCACTAATCTCATAGTGATTTTCTGAATTCGTTATCATCATTCTAGTTATGAATATCATCACAGGGACTCGTCCCATTCCCCCTCATTGTGGTTTCATTATATTTCAACTAATTTTTAAAAATCAACATTTTTCAATCAGCATTTTCAATCAGAATCCAAATCAATTCATTCATTCTCAAACAGAATTAAAAATCATATCAATCACATTCGAAATCATCATCTAGATAGCATTAACGCTTATAATTTCAAGTCTTAGATTTACTCGTATATACTGTCAGTAAAGAGCTGCAGTATACTCTCGATATATACGGGTAGTCACGGCTCTTGGAATTATAAGGTAAATACTATCATGTCTAGGCCTCAAGCAAGTCAGGGTTTCTATATAATTGCGGTACTTCCATATGAAGAACCAATTACCAAATTATGAATTTCAGTTTGAATATCAAATTGTATGAGTTATATCACACAATTATAACCTTTTTGTGTTTCTTGATAAATTTTTGACATATTTGTCTTCTCAGTTGATCTTTATTAACCAAAGGCTCTGATACCAACTGTAAGATCCCTGTTCCCACCGAGCAACGGATTCGGGGTACTGGCAGCAGCGAAAGTAGTGCTTCTCGCGCGGGACAGGGGTCCCACACTCGGGGCCTCGCCCACGGATATCCGGATAAGAGACTAATCCGTCGGTTGTTCCAAAACCGAACCCGGAAAAACTTCCTTTACCGGAAAGCACGGGCGATTCCACCAGGATAACTTTTTACTCTAACGTAGTCAAGATCATTTCTGATCGAGATGATCCGATTACATCTATAAGATACTTAGTCAGTTCAAGGAAGAAACTTGCACTTGGATCATTGGGATCAACGCTTTTTTCCCCATTCAAGAGGCACAGCCGTTGATTCCTATCCATAGAACAGTTTCTGTCCGGGATTTATTTTTTTTTTCTATCGTAAAAACAAAAGTTTGAGTCTCGATTTACGGATCCATCAGTCCAGCCTAACCCCATCCGATCCCATGGGTTAGCCAACCGCCCAACCACTGTAGTGATGGGATCCAATTAAAAATTTGGTTAGGTTTTGTCCCGGGTACCAGGGAAAAGAGTTCCAAGGCCCCCTAGCTGGATATTCATGCAAAATAAAACTAGTCACACCACTCACACACCCAATATGAAATTGCCTTTTTCAACCAGATTCAACCAGTTTAAAACAATCCTTTAATAAAACCATAGTATCATTGATCACCATCTTCCAATTTATCCAATTGATTCTTAATTTCCCATCATTCCTTCATCAGAGTATCTATGGCATCATTGGCAACTAGAACGCTCAGGGGCCGTTTCGATAGTTCCTAGCCTTTAATAATTTTCCATCATTCCTTCATCAGAGTATATATGGCATCATTGGCAACTAGAACGCTCAGGGGCCGTTTCAATAGTTCCTAGCCTTTAATACTTGGCAATATAATCACTTATCAAGATGGACTCTCGTTGAAGATCAGCAAGATCAACCAACAGATCCATATAAGGAGCCATGGACTCATCCATTGAAGACCAGCAAGGTCAATCAACCAGATCCATGCTTGATTTCAGAAAACAACTCCAACTCTGTTCCAATATCTTCCTCGACGCACGCGTGGGTATCCTAGGCGACCCAGAGCCCGAGCACCGTATGGTCAGCACCCTCTAGGATCCTTCGCAGGTAACCTAGCGCTTCACGCATAGGCCGCTTCCTTGGCCCCTCATCCACCGTACCGGAAGCTCACCATTTTAATCGCACCGAGGCTGGTCAAGACCTCGGCCGACCTTGCTACGCGAGACGTCCTTCATTGACTCCCCGTCAGCAGTTGCAACTTTACCATCACGACTTTAATCACAAGACGGTCAAAATGCTCCCCCCAGCATTCTTGACATAAAACAATCTTTTACAAACAGCATTTACAAACAGCATTTACAAACAGTTTACAATACAAATTCTATTTTAACTTTCATTTTTCCACATTATCCCTCATCAATCTACATTACTTATTCCATAATCCATTTATATGTATACTCATCCCATCACATCATTTCCATCTCCTCACTTCAGATTCCCTCACATCACATATCGTATATTCACATCCATACATCCACATCTATATGCGTACATTCACATCTACATGCATACTTCTACATCTCTATGCATACATCCACATCCACATTCACATTCACCTCCATACATCTACATCTATATGCATACATCCACCTCCACATTCACATCCACATCTATACATCTACATCTACATGCATACATCCACCTCTACATCCACATCTACATCTATACACCTACATCTACATGCATACATCCACATCTCCATTCACATCTACATCTATACATCTACATCTACATGCATCCATCCACCTCCACATCCTCATCTACATCTATACATCTACATCTACATGCATACATCCATATCTCCATTCCCATCTACATCTATACATCTACATCTACATGCATCCATCCACCTCCACATCCACATCTACATCTATACATCTACATCTACATGTATACATCCATATCTCCATTCCCATCTACATCTATACATCTACATCTACATGCATCCATCCACCTCCACATCCACATCTACATCTATACATCTACATCTACATGTATACATCCACATCTCCGTTCACATCTACACCTATACATCTACATCTGCATGCATACATCCACATCTCCATTTACATCCTCATCTATACATCTACTTCTACATGCATACATCCACATCTCCATGCACACATCCACCTCCACATTCACACTCACATCCATACATCTACATCTACATGCAAACATCCACATCTCCATGCCTAATAATATTCTTTTAATTAATCTAGGATGATAGTTCCTAGAATATGGTAGGAAGTCCTCTTTTTATGCTTTGAATGAATTTATCTTATGCGTGATTTCTATAAAAATTTTGCCATAGCTCCGCTACTATGACTGATAAATCTCAATTTTTTTTTCTAAGGGATAAAGCTTATTATTAAAGAAATAATTAGAATGGTCTCTAATTGGATCATCAATCCATAATGGTCTCTAATTGGATCATTAAGAAAACAATTAGAATGGTCTCTAATTGGGTCATCAATCCATAATGGATTGAATCATCAATGTGCATAAACTAAAAGCATAGCAAAAAACTATTAATTTGGCCTCAAGCATAGCTTAATCTTGGATTAAGGAAAAGCTTTATGAAAAGCTTCATTTGGATTGAGAATGGGTCATGAGTATGACCATTTCTTGAGAGAGAGAGAGAGAAATTACATAAAAACCATTTGAATTTAAACATAAATGGAAATTAAATTCTATAGCATTTATTAAATTATGTAACTCTTCCCTACTATTCACCAATTAACTTCAATAACATTTAAAAAACCATACCAATTAAGCTTCTCAAGCTTGAGAGGGGTTGAGAAGAGAGAATCATTGAGAAATTATAGAAAAGATCAAAATTCAATATACTTACCTTATAATTTGCTTGATTCTTTATTCACGGTAGAGGCCCCCAACCAATCAATTGGTTTAGTATGTTGATGGAGCCACCAATGGGGATTGAAGAAGGAGAGAAGTATCAAAAACTAGTGAATTATTAAAGAATTCACAGTTCTTGGCTTAGGTAGAGTAGAGTAACAATGCCTAAGACACTCTATATTTTGGCTTAGGTGGAGTAGAGTAATAAAGCATAAGACACTATATATTTTGGCTTAGGAGGAGTAGAGTAACAAAGCATAAGACACTATATGTTTTGACTTAGGTGGAGTAGAGTAACAAGCATAAGACACTATATATTTTGGCTTAGGTGGAGTAGAGTAACAAAGCATAAGACACTATATGTTTTGGCTTAGGTGGAGTAGAGTAACAAGCATAAGACACTATATGTTTTGGCTTAGGTGGAGTAGAGTAACAAAGCATAAGAGACTATATATTTTGGCTTAGGGGAGTAGAGTAACAAAACATAAGACACTATCTTTATTTCAACAAGGGGAGGCTTCTATTTATAGGAAAATTTGAGCTCCTAACCAAACAAACTGATTCTAGAATTTTCCAAGTCAGTTTGGTCACTTTTTGACCATTTTTAGGTCAGTTAAGCTAACTTTTTGGAACTAGACTTGAATGAGGAGAGAGGAGAGATGAAATATCTCAATTTTTATGAGTTTAAAACTCATTCAAGCATGTGAAATATGCACCTCCTTTAAAGAATTCCCCTTCCTTACATATGTGTCAAAATTGTATTGCTCATAGTTTTTTACTAATAAACCTTGTACATTTTCAACTCTTCATCTTATGTGAAATATGCACCTCCTTTAAAGAACTCCTCTTCCTTACACATGTGTCATAGTTTTTTTTACTAATAAGCCTTGTACATTTTCAACTCTTCATCTTATGTGAAATATGCACCTCCTTTAAAGAACTCCCCTTCCTTACATATGTGTTTATTTACTAATAAACCTTGTACATTTTCAACTCTTCATCTTATGTGAAATATGCACCTCCTTTAAAGAACTCCCCTTCCTTACATATGTGTTTATTTACTAATAAACCTTGTACATTTTCAACTCTTCATCTTATGTGAGCATTTACTCATTTTTGGGTATCTTCTTTTACAATTTGGATTTATCTCCTCCCTACACATGGATTGATGCTATTGGCCCATAGGAACCTTAATTGGACCATAGTCTAAAGATTTATGAAAATCTAGACCCTTAGGCTAAGGTTCTTTATACCTATTTCCAATTAATTCCAATTGCACATTGGAAATTTTTTTTTAAATTTTTGTTTCAGGGGAACTCATCTGAATTATAAGAGATATTTTTCTATCCAAAAATATTCAAAATCTGAATATTCTCTCTCTAGAATATTTTCTCTCTCTAGGTTAAAACAGCCACAAACAAGATCTCTTATATTTTAGAAAAGGAATTGATTACAGGGGAATATACTAGACATCAAAAAGGGGTTGGGGGAGGAATCTTACATCGTAGGCAAAATGATCAAAATCTGTCCTGTTTTCTCTGTATGTGCTGCGCCGCCTGCTCTTGAGGCCTTTGGGAGTGGTTGTGATGCTAATTGATGATGTAATCAAGTCCCTAACACTCCTAGGTAAGTGTGTGACTCATCAATGCTTTGATTTTTACCAAATACATGCTCCAATTTCATCAATTTTTGGCTTCCTTTTCTCTGTTTTGTGAGAGCTCAAAAACCAAAGATTTTCACACTTTGAAATGCATTCAAATTGCTCAAGGCTTGCACATGGGTTGCCAATACATCCTTCTTTGTCAAATACATATGTCTTTTGCCAGAATCACCTCTATTTCACCATACATCAATGTTGCCAAGCTTTAATGGAAAGCTTCCAAAAAACCAAAATTTTCTTTGCTTTGATTTGCTTTGATTTGCTTGTATCACCTGCAATCCGCTCAAGGATGTTTAGAAGACCTTACCCGGTAGTCCAAGCTCTCAGATCTGATAGTATTCGGTGTGCTCCAAGCTTCACAGCTCCAATGGCAAGCTTCACAGCTTCTCTTCACAGCTTCTCTTCATAGCTTCTTCTCCCTCTTCTCTTCACTCACTCATAAACCCTAATAAACAGCACAAGGCTCTGATACCATGTTGAAAGAACGGTAGAGGGGGAGGAGACACACACACAGGAGCAAACCCTAATGTATATTGCAAACCCTAACCATAGAGGGAAGCCATCTCCACTCTCACACAAAGCATAATGCACTAATCCATAATCCACACAACACACAATGAGTTGTGTCCACACTCTACTAACCCTAGCTAATGTCCACACACTATGACCAGCTGGACACGCGGTCATTTATGTCTCACACATGTTCCTACCTAATCTGCCAGCACATAGCATAGCTGGCTCACACTGACATCGAGCTTGAATCTCAACAGTTATCATACTTAGTGAACATTGTTCATAGTAAGATGAGTGATGGTAAAAACAAGATTGTTGGGTAAAAGATTAACAGAAACAACTTTTGGATTTGGAAGTACCACATTACAAACTTTCTGAAAGGCAATTAACTTTGGCAAGTGAGAGACAGAGCCAAGGGTTTCCCACTAGTGAATGCAACATCTGCCTAGCTTACAACATATAGGAATTGGACAGAGTGGGCATTCAAAGAGTTGTATTATTTCTTGATTTGTGTGACATATGGGAGGTTATGCCATATTTAGGACATAGATAATTCCAAGGATGCATGGGATACCTTGATGAAGTTTTATGATACAACTACTCAACTAAATAAGATGTAGATAAAGCCAAAGATACATAGTGTAACTTGAAACAATAAGAGCATCAACGACTATGTGCAAGAGATTAAAGGATGTGCAGATGCACTTGCATCTATTGGGGCCCCTATGGAAGATGATGATTTGGCTGTCATTACATTGAATGGTTTGGGTAAATACTATAAGGCATTTGAAACCTCTACCAAGGTTAGAGGTGGAGACTCCCCAGATTTGGATGAATTGGTCTCTTTTCTTATTATGGAGGAGATGAAACTTGGTTAGTTACTTCATCTAGTATCAGTGGGCATGCAAGGTACTAGGCATTCTACACTCATAAAGGTGCTAGAGGTAGGGGAAGATCTAGTTTGAGAGGACGTATAGGTGGACATGGTTGGCATGATAGACCATCACAACAACAATAGGATTCACAACCATCATTTAGTGCTGCACATGGTGGTAGAGGTTTTTACCCTCATGCTAGAGGAAGATCTAAATCTCATGGTAGAGGTTGTTGGCAAACACAAAAACAAAATATGCATGGCATTGAGTGTCATTATTGTGGTGAACTTGGAAATATGGCTAGAGATTGTGCAAAATGATGTTCGTGGTGGTAGAGTGCAACATGGCAATTATGCATCATCTAGCATTGAAGGACATACAGATCATTTGTTTTCCATGAAAGAAGCATGTGACTGGTACTATGATTTCTTGCAAAGAGAGTGATGAAAAATGGTATATGGATTTAGGTGCATCAAACCACATGACATGCCATGGAGAGTGGTTTCATAACATGATGCCTACACAAAATTAGGATTATGCTATAGGTGGTGATGATACTTAGCATCCTATTACATGAATTGGTAGTGTGCCATTGAGGATGCATGCTGGTAGAGTGAAAACTATGTCTGAGGCATTGTATGTGCCATCTATTGGACAAATGGTGGAACAAGGATTACAAGCAACCAAGGTAGCCATTTCTCAGTGATAGTCAAATAAGTAGAAGACCACTTCAGGTTGTACATAGTGACATTTGGGGTTCCACTAAAACCCAATCAAGACATGGGAGCAGGTATTACATTACATTTATTGATGATTTCAACATAATGACATGGATTTATTTTCTAAAAGAGAAGAGTGAAGCAGGTATTACATTACATTTATTGATGATTTCAGCATAATGACATGGATTTATTTTCTAAAAGAGAAGAGTGAAGCATTAGGCAAGTTCAAAGAATTAAAAGCACTTGTGGAAAATCAATATGGTCATTGGATTAAATGTTTGAGGAGGACAGATGGTGGTGGTGGTGAAGTACACCTCACATACATTTGATGTATTCTTGAGAGACCATGGTATTAGATAGCAGTTTACATGCAGGTATACTCGTTAGCAAAATGAGGTTGCTAAGAGAAAGAATCGAGTGTGATAGGTGAATTAGCAAGAGCATTAATGAATGAGAAGAGTATGCCTTTATATTATTGGGCAGAAGCATGTGCTACAGTGGCGTACATCTTGAATAAGACACCTACAACTGTCATACATGATAGTATTTCTGAGATGAGGATGATAGGTTTTAGGCCAAACATTGGACATCTCAAGGTTTTTGGACATTGTATTGTTTATGTACATGTGTCGGATGAGAAGAGAAGAAAATTGGACCCAAAGGCAAAGAAGTGCATATTCACCCACACTTCGGTGGATGGTCTCAGAGGCCGGTCGAGCTCCCCTTTAGCTACTACAAGCTACGTAACACTGCTCCCCCCTTAAGAAGATTTTTTATCCAAAAAAAAATCTAGAAAGTTCTTGGTTAGCATACTCAAGCACCTCATTCTTGCATTCTTTCCACTTAACAAGTGCCTCTTATTGAGATATCGAGCTCAACTAGTGCTACGGCGGACATTGATGACCCGCCTAGGTGATAGCTTCTACATCTACACCACTGGCATGGTTGGTGAGATTATGGGTGATATGCGGCCAGTGGGATGACAAGCTATGTGACAGCCATCTCGGATTACTAGAGATTGGCATAGTTATAGCGCCAGCTCATTTAGTCGGGTTCACATTATGGACTAACCCTTGTATGTTGTAGTTATAGCGCCAGCTCATTTAGTCGGGTTCACATTATGGACTAACCCTTGTATGTTGTAGTAGTTGAGTACTAACCCATATAATGTGTACTCTTATCTTTATGTTATGTCGGCGGTTGAGTAGAGAAGAAGAAGATAGAAGAAAATTCAGTTATCCATCTTGTGTCTTTCTCTCTCTTGTGTGTGTGTTTGCTTGCTAGGGTTTGAAACTGTCCCTCTCCCCCAAATTCTCTTTATGGTATCATAGCCTGGTTTGTGTGAGAGCTAAGGAGTCAAGCAAGAGGAAAGAATAAGGAAGGAAGGAAGCGGTACTACACGGGAAATAGCACCATCATCTCTTTCCCTTTCTTCTTAGTTTAGGTACAACACCCCCTCAGTAGCTCTGGGAGCTACACATCTCTGATGAGCAGCTGTCTTCACGGGAGAAGAGCTATAAGACAGGTATACTATCTTATCAGACCAAAATTTTCAGCTAGATTCATGTTTCGGGCACGTTACGAGCCTCGTTTTATCACTCTAGTGTATTTTCGGTAGTTTTGTGCGGGAAGTTATGGTAGAGAACTGTTTCTCGTCAAAATCTGGTTATTGCACCTGCAATAGTGCATTTTGGAAGTGCAAATAGGGTTTGCACATGTATTGTTGATACTAGGTGTATGTACATGTACTCTGGTCACATTTGGTAACACATAGGATGTGCTGAAGTATCACTGCTTTCTACTGCTACAGTTACAGGAGATACTGCAGTATTATAGGTTGCATACAGAAGTTGTTTGTTTGTAGGTTATTTGATTGTTGCAAGAAAACATGTCTGACGAAATTAATCAGATTGTTAGTGAGAATCTGGATAAGAATAACTTCCATACCTAGAAGTTTAGAATGACCAATTTCCTAATGGTGGATAAAGGATTTTGGGATTATGTAGAAGGAGACAATGAAGAGCCTCCAGAGTCATCTGAGGAGAATGCCACTCTTGCATATATAAAGACATTCAAGGATTGGAATCAGGGTGCAAGAAAAGTCATGTACTAGCTTTCAATTAATGTCATAGACACTATGATAGGACACATACAGGTTGCAAACACTCCAATAGTTGCATGGCAGAATCTAGTTCAAATGTTCCAGACGATTAACAAAAAGGCAAGGAAGTTGCAGTTAAAGCAAGAGTTGCATACTATGGAAAAGAAAAGCCTTTCCATCAATGGATATGCCTTAAAGATCAGGGCATTGTTGAATCCCTTGGGTCTATCAATGTATCAATTGAGGATGATGATTTGGTGAGTGTTTGTCTGAATGGGCTTGGCAAAGAGTACAAGCCATTCAAGACCTCCATTATTGCAATTAGGGAGAATATTCCCAACTTTTGAGACTTGATATCTATGTTGATCATAGAAGAAAAGTCTTTAGGTGAGGATTCTTCTTCACAAAGCAAGAACACATCGGAATAGGCCTTCTACTCTAATTCAGGTAGAGGCAAATGTAGAGGCCGTGGTTGAGGCCAAGGTGGTGGCCGACAAGGAAATCAAAATTTTGGACAACAACATTCCAATGATTCACATCAACAATCATACACAGGTGGAAGATGCCAGTCTAGAGGCAGGAGGAGACAAAGAGGCCGAGGTGGTTGGCAAAGAAATTAGAATGCAAATAGCATAGTGCTATTACTGTGGTAGCAAACTAGGACACATGGCAAAGGAATGCTACAAAAACCAGAATGACATTAAAAGTGGGAAGTTGCAACAACAAGGCAACTATGCATCATCAAGCAAACATGGAGGTGATAACAGGGGATGTGTCAGGATCTCAAGATATATGGTATGTAGATTCCGGCACCTCTAACCACATGACCAATCGTGCTGAGTGGTTTAGAGATATGCAAAAAATGAAAAAACTAGGTTATGTAGAAATAGGTGATGATAATGCACATCCCATTGTGCATGTTGGTAAAGTGCCATTGTCTATGCAGGATGGCAAAATGAAGTACTTGGCTGATGTACTTCATGTTCTGAATATTACAAAGAACGTGGTTTCTGTTGGACAGAAGGTTGAGTAGGGTTTGTAAGTGAGGTTTAATCTTCAAGGATGTTTTGTGGAAGACTTCAAAAATAAGTGTCACTTGTTGGCTGTAAACGATAACAGAAATGGAAGGATGTTTACTTTAGATGTGAACATGTATGAGATAAAGGCATCCATGTTTGCGTATGGAACAGGTGTCATTGCAGATATTGACATATGGCACAAGCGCATTGGTCATGTGAATGAACAAGGACTGAAGTCTATGCAGGTCCAAAATATTGTTTGCAGGTTTGCCAAAGTTTAAGGTTGATGGTATGCATAAAGTATGTGAAGCATGCCAGCTTGATAAGCAAGGCAAACATACTTTCCCACATGAAAAGCATGTCAGGTGCAAGGCCATTGGATTTCATACATTCAAATGTATGGGGACCGACCAAGATTGCAACAATTGCAGGTACTATGTTACATTCATTGATGGACCACACTAGGAAAGTGTGGGTTTATTTCATGAAGGAGAAAAGTGAGGGGTTTGCTCACTTTCAGATATCTAAAGCCGTGGTCAAGAAGGAAAAATGCATGCAAATAAAATGCCTAAGATCAGATGGTGGGGGAGAATATTTCTCCAATGAGTTCAGCGAGCTCAGTGATTTCCTAAGAAAGTAAGGAATCAAGAGGCACTTTACATGTAGGTACACTCCGCAACAAAATGGTGTTGCGGAAAGGAAAAACAGGCACATTGTAGAAGTGGCACGTGCCTTGATGATGGCTGAAAATAATATACCACACTACTTTTGGGCAGAAGCAGTAGCAACTACTGTGTACATTATGAACAAGACACCCACTGCAGTTGTTCATGGTATGACTCCTGAACAGAAGTTTATAGGCATAAGACCGGATGTGTCTCACTTGAAAGTGTTTGGGTGTATTGCATATGTACATGTTCCTGATGAAGTGAGAACAAAGTTGGATCCAAAGGTAGAGAAATGCATCTTCATTGGTTATGCTATGGAGCATGCTATAACCCTACCACTCATGAGATGCGAGTAAGCATAGATGTTGTCTTCGATGAGATGCGTAGCTGGTATGCACCAGTATCTCCTGTGAGACAATCAAGTCATCCACATAGATGACAAGTAAGACAATCCCATGATCTATTTTCTTCACATAGAGTGAAGAATCTGCTGAAGAAACTTGAAATCCAAGGGAGATAAGATATCGGCTCATCTTATCACTCCAAGCACGAGGTGCTTGCTTCAAACCATATAATGCTTTCTTTAATCTGCATACATGAGTGGGATATCTTGGGTGTACATATCCTTCTAGCTGTGCCATATAAACTTCTTCTTGTAGATCACCATTTAGAAATGATTTTTCACATCCATTTGATGCATTTCCCAACCATTTGCTGCTGCAGCCATAGCAATGACTGCTCTTACTGTTCCCATCTTTGCAACTGGACTAAATGTTTCATCATAGTCCAAGCCTTGGGTTTGTGCATAACCCTTAGCTACCAATCTTGCTTTATGGCGTTCAATGGAACCATCTGACTTTGGAGGGGGCATCGCGGAGGGGGCAGTCAAGGTCCTTACTATGGAGTGGGGACCATGGCCTCTAGCTAGCTGCATCTAGGGGTTCCTCGAGGTCGAGAGTGTTAGTTAGGAATTTAAAGGCAGAAGATCACTCTTAGTTAATGGTATGTTGTATCATCCTTATATTTATTATCATAGATATTTGATAAATAAGATGTTATTGGACTAAACACCAGGTAGCTGTTGTTCTCTTCTTCTTCTCTTCTATCCATATCCCCATCATTAGAATATTGTTTCTTAGTGAATAAAGAAATCATGAAGCATGTGTAAGTCCTCTTCCTTAGGGAATGAGGGATACCCAATGTGCACTTGGTCAAAATAAAAAATTAATGATGTGGTTAATAAGGTTTGGAGATGTGCACAAATGAGCTCAAAAAGTTTTAGGAGATGGTTATGGTTTTCTTAGTGATAAAGAAATCACGAAGCATGTGTAAGTCCTCTTCCTCAGGGAATGAGGGATACTCAATGTGCACTTGGTTGAAATCATAAATTAATGATGTTAATAAGGTTTGGAGATGTGCACAAATGAGATCAAAAAGTTTTAGGATACCATAAGGATGATATATTTTGCTATTATGGAGTAGTAGGTATTGGTGGCTATCCCAAGCCTCTACCCAATCATGTTATAGCATCCAATTCACGCTATTTTGTATCTTAGGGAGAGGGTAGCTATCAAAGAATTTATATTAGAGGGTTTCATTAGTTCTAGAGAAGCTCCCCCCTCATCAAAGAATTTATATTAGAGGGTTTCATTAGTTCTAGAGAAGCTCCCCCCTCATCAAAGAATTTATATTAGAGGGTTTCATTAGTTCTAGAGAAGCTCCCCCCTCATCAAAGTGATTTGAGTTAATTAGCACCCTACACCAAGATCTAAAGTTGAGTAACGATTGGATGGATAAATATATATGGAGAGACCCTTGTTTAGTTTGAGGGCTCCCATAAATACAGCCATTATTATGGTAGGCTTGGCATAACACATGTAGTGTTTTGTTGGATGAAAGCTAGATCCCCTTGAGTTAGTTCCTCACTGAGATTAATGTTATATTGACATAGAGAGAGGGTTAGTGAAGAAAATAATAGGGAAAAGGTTTGATTAGGGGGCTTGAGGAACCACTAAAAGATCATCCAGAGGGGCAGCCCTATCCACTAGTTTGTTATATGTGTCATCTTCTTTTGCCCATGGGGGAGGGTTCTTTGTGTGAACAAAGCTATTTCTATGAGACGATGTTAGCTATCCACCAACAAGTCAACTCTCTTCCCACTTAGTGTGACAGTACGTTTACAAGCAAAAATGGGAGTAAAGGTTCCCCATGTGGTGGTGGTGAAAGTAGTTTTATGTTGGTTCCTCTATGCAATGGGGATACCTCATTGTATCCTGAGAATCCATCCAAAAAATTATAGGTAATGGGTAATGATCTTTCTTGATCTGTTTCTCCCATTTTTTATTCCCTAGCTTAATCATTCTTTTTTTTCTTCTGCTCTTTTGTTTTTCATGACCACTATTAGTCCCCTTGTGTTTGTTGTCCTAATTAACATTCCTTTTGGGCTTTTGAGACTTCATGACTATTTATTGGGGTCCTAAATTTATGACCACTATTAGTCCCCTTGTGTCTGTTGTCCTAATTAACATTCCTTTTGGGCTTTTTGAGACTTCATGACTATTTATTGGGGTCCTAAATTTATGTTCCCGGCTTCTTCTCTTCTTTCCCAATTCTTTGGCTATAGACTGCCTACTTGTCCCTATAAATTTTGTCATATTTCCTCTCATTGAGATTCATTTCTTGTTCTCTCTATTGATACCTTCTCTTGATGTCTCTCTTCTATTTTTGAAGGCATCCAACGACCCTTCCTCTATTTTTTATTTTGGTGTTTTCTTTACCTCCTTAATTGCTCCTTTTCTTCCCTCGATCTTTCTTCAATTGCAGTTACTCACTTGCTTGGGAATAATTCAGTATTCCCTTAATATTCCATCTTTGGAAAGTTGCAAGGCACTCCCCTTGATCTTTGTTACTTGGTGGTCTTTTGTTCTCGATAGCTCATTCTAGCAATTTTATTGTCAACTCTATGTTTGTTCTTTGTTCCTCTCTTTAAGATGCTCGGCCTTCCCAATTGTTTTTACTCTTTCCTGAGTGATTATTGTAGCTCTGGCTCTTAAATCTCTTGGGGATAACTAGGTATACTCTTGGCCCTTTTTCAACAGGTGTACTCTTGGATCACCAAGTGTACGCTTTATCACTTGTCTCGACCTTTTTCTCGTAGTCCCTAGAAAAAATTCCTTCTTTGCCACAAGTATAAAAATTCATTTGAGCTTTGATGACTCTTTCACCACCTCTTCCTATCCCTCTTCTCTTGTGATAATTCTTAAATCAGTTACCTTTCTGTCTTTGTCCCATATTTAGGTCCGGCAGTAAATTTTCGTCGCTGCGATATTCCATTAAATTTCCTAACCTCTTACACTTGGTGCACCACAGCTTGATTTTGGGAGGCAGACTCACTGTGTCTATTAGCTTCTTGAGCTGTTTAGTGAATTCTTCTAGTCTTTTCTCTAATTTAGCCTCTCGGCTTCTCTCCTTTTTACTAGCCTCGATGTTCATTTCACTTTCTAATTCCTTGTTTAGAAGGTATCATATTTTCTCCCTTTCTTTTTCTTCTTGATTTTCTGCTCTTCTTCCGAGATGCTCTCTAATTCTTCTGTTTTGTAACCCTTGTGCTTGTGTCCTACACTGCTCTCTGTTGAAAATACAAGTGAATAGGGTGTGTGCGGGAACAAGCCCTTGGTTAGAGGTTGTAAAAGAGAATGTGTAAATGTGAAAGAACCTGTGAAAAGGTGAGAAGAATCTACTGGGAGAGAATAAAGGGTAGCATGAGAAGATTTAGGAAGTGTGGAGATATTCTGGGAGATATTCTGGGAAAAGTGAAGAGGTGGAGAGAATCAGGGAGGAAAAGAGGTGGAGTGAATCATGGAGAAATCAGTGGGATTAGATGCTTGATGTAAACTCTATAAATTGAGGCATTGCCCTAATGAGAATTTGCTGGTTTTTGAGTATCCATGCCTACATTAATCTATTTGCTAATTACGTCTTAATTATTTACTAATCACTTTGTTAATGATGTTGATTCTAGTGTTTGATCCACCATAGCTCATCACAATGCCCAAATTTCAACATGGTATCAGAGCCATGCCTAGAATCCATCAGGTTTATGAGCCCATTATCTAATTAATTAGAATTAGTAGATAATTAGAAAATAATCAAAATTTTAGTTAGTTTTCAACTCATCTCTGTACCCCCAGCCAGTGGAGGAGTCCATTCTCCTTGCACACTTCAAATTAGGCCAAGCCATTTTAGGAGCTTAAACGACACTCAAGGGGCTACAAGCTACTCCAAGGAATTGAAGGGAATCAGCGCGAATCGCCGGCGACAGCACGTTTTTCAGGCACATTTTTTTCTGAGTAAAATTGACATTGCAGCTTGCACAAATCAAATGTTTCTAATTCCTCCTAGCCCAAGGTGTTTTCAAGCATGCTCTACAAGCTGGTGAAGACAGAATTCAGTTTCATCAAGTCTACAGTGAGATCCAAGCTCTTCATCAAATATGCAGGTGACTTTGGTAAAACAGAGATTAAGCTTTCAATATTTGGTCAAATCTTGTGTTTATTGGCTTAATCCTCTACTAGACTCATTGCTATTGATGCCTTTGAAAGCATTTGAGCTCATTTGAAGTCAGGCACCAGATCTGGACTCCCCGTATAGATCCTTATAACTTCAGATTGCAATACTCCAACCATTCCGTACAAATTGGTTACCCTTGATTTAATGTAATTTCTGGTGATTTTATGCTGATAAATTTGTTGTAATCATCTCTTAAACACCAGATTGAGTTGTAAAAGGGTAGACACTGCCCTTGAATCTTGAAATTGGATCAAGAGGTAATACCCCCTTCACATCACCATGAGTACAGCACAGGAAATAGCCAAATTTAATGGGGAGCAGTTTTACACATGGCAGACAAAAACCATGTATTTGCTCATGAGGAAAAATCTGTGGGGATTAGTTGAAGGGAGAGATGAATGCCTAGAGAGAGGGAAAAATGAGTGAAAGAGTAGGAATAAAAAAGCATTGGGATTTATTGCACTCAGTTTAAATGATGAAATCATGCATCACATCACAGGGATACAATGGGCAAAAGATGCATGGGATGAACTCAATAAATTATTTGGTACACAAGCAAAAAAATCAAAGATAAATCTGTTAATGCAATTCTACAAATTGGACATGAAGGAAAGTGAACCTTTAATCACACACTTGAACAAATATAAAAGATTAAGCAACAGCTAGCAGGCAACAGCTAGCAGCTATTGGCAAAAAGGTAGAAGATGATGAGGCACTAGCAGTGCTTCTGAAGAGTGTGGACAAAGGTGATTATGAAAACATTGTAGCAACACTAAAGAATGTACCTAAATTGAAGCTACACGAGATAGAAGCAGCTCGAAATGGCTTGACTCAATAGTAGGAGAAGAAAAGGCATTCTTCACCCGAGGAGGATTCTCTCAAGGACGAGGACGAGGAAGAGGCATAGTAGGAGGAAGAACCTTCACTTGCCACAAATGTGGAAAGCGAGGACACATGGCGAGAGACTGCTACAGCAAACCCAGTGGAGAAGGAACGACATCGGCAAACTTCATGGAGGCTCCAAAGGAAGTGGAGTCGGATTATCTTTTCTAAGAGAGAGAGAGAGAGAGAGAGAGAGAGAGAGAGAGAGAGAGAGAGAGAGACCCCACAACCCAATGTAACCTGCCCCAAACCACCTCTGAGCCACCGATGATGTAGGCCACGTGGTAGATGTATGTGTGAGCACTTTAGTCAAGGTCGTGGGCACTTATAGTAGCCTTGGACACATAGAGAGAGAGTGTGTCAAGGACTATGGAGTTTAGGGACTTGAGGCACTGGTCGCGGGCTATCAAGTAAGAGGGAAACTTGGTATAGGGTCCATGTGTGCTAGAGAGTATTCACTTGAGGGGAGGTGTTGAAAATACAAGTGAATAGGGTGTGTGCGGGAACAAGCCCTTGGTTAGAGGCTGTAAAAGAGAATGTGTAAATGTGAAAGAACCTGTAAAAAGGTGAGAAGAATCTACTGGGACAGAATAAAGGGTAGCATGAGAAGATTTAGGAAGTGTGGAGATATTCTGGGAGATATTCTGGGAAAAGTGAAGAGGTGAAGAGAATCAGGGAGGAAAAGAGGTGGAGTGAATCATGGAGAAATCAATGGGATTAGATGCTTAATGTAAACTCTATAAATTGAGGCATCGCTCTAATGAGAATTTGTTGGTTTTTGAGTATCCATGCCTACATTAATCTATTTGCTAATTACCCACTAATTACATCTTAATTATTTGCTAATTATCCACTAATTACATCTTAATTATTTTCTAATTACCCACTAATTACATCTTAATTATTTGCTAATCACTTTGTTAATGATGTTGATTCTAGTGTTTGATCCACCATAGCTCATCACACAATGCCCAAATTTCAACACTCCACTTTTAGTGGCCAGTCCTTTAAGAGTTCTTCCAATCCCCTCATCTGGTGAAAGAACTTTTGAACTTTTCTTTCTTCTCTAGCAACCCATTCAAGAACCAGGATCTTAAAATCTACTTGGTATGAGAATCAATCAATCATTTGGATAGCTCTTTAATCTTTTTTACAAACTCCCTTACTGACAAAATTTCTTGCTTCATTTCCCCCAAGTTACATAGCAAGTCTCCATCACTACGAGTTTCTTTACATCTTTTCAAGAAAGCTTGCCTTTGTAAGTCGCACAATGGATTTCTCACATGGGGATATTGATAGTACCATTTTTCATCCTTCTCTAGCAACGTTTAAGGAAAATATACTCACCCGAGAATCAATTGGCCATGTCAGCAGTCTACTTCTCTTGTCTCACAACTTAAGAGAGGGTTGGGTCCAAATCCCCATGAGAACCATAGCTTCTATCACCTATAAACTTCTATAAACACTTGTTGGGTAAAGAGATAATTACTCATGGAACACACTAACAAACATACTCACTGGTTCTCACTCTCTCTTAATACAACCAAGATGTGGTCAATAAGGTTTGCTATTATATTCATGAGTAGAGCCATTGTATAGTTGAATGCTTGTATTATAGTGACTTACAAGAGCCATTTTCCAAGAAGGCTAGAGCTTAGATTAGACGATATAGACTCACACAAACTGGGAAT